>NC_064841.1:26299285-27545714 GCF_024166365.1 Elephas maximus indicus
ACTGACTGGAAGCGAAGTTCTTGATGAAAGAAATCTACATGTACTACTTTCTTTATTCTTCAACCTCTCACAGACAGAGTTATTAAATATTGAGTTTTTGATCTGCAGTCAGATACTCTTTACCTAAGGGAGATCGCCTTATATTTTTAAAACTTGGGAGCTATAAGAAGTTTTTATTCTCTTTAAAGTTCAGAGTTAACCTATCCCACAAGGTTATTCTAAGAATAAAGAAGATGATCCACGCAAAGTGCACAGCATAGTAGTAAATATGCAGCAAAAGAGCTAAGGCGCTACTAATTTCTTATTGATAATATTACTATTATTACCATTCTGAAAGCCTAAACATGTTGCAACAGTGTTCAGAAAGAGGCCATTGTAGTCTAATCCATTGTGGATGAGTCGATTCCAACTCATAGCAACCCTATAGGACAGAGTGGACCTGCCCCAAGGCTGTAAATCTTTACATAAGCAGACTGCCACATCTTTCTCCTATGGAGCAGCTGGTAGGTATGAACCGCTGATCTTTTGATTAGCAGCCGAGCACTTAACCACTGCTCCACCAGGGGTCTTCTATGTTGCCATAGAGAAATCTGAAAGTAATGTTTCAAATGTGTAGGCTTGGTGCAATAATAGTTCTTTGCCAAGTACTATTTCTCAATTTAAAACATCAAGAGCATTTCATAAGTAGGCTTCTAGTTAATTTGCCAAAATAGATATTTACAAGACAATGTTTAAGTTCAGATATTTCTTAAAATTTAAAATGAGTCCATAATTTTTAAACTTACAATTTTATTTAGACATACCCTGTTAAATGATGACATATATACATACAGAGGGGGAAAAAAACACGAAAGATGCTTTCACATTAATTATATAGTAATTAACCTTCAAAGGATTCAAACTTAGTAACTTGGTATAGATAGGACTACATTTTAAAATAAATTTTCTTATTATCACCACTCTTATGAATACCACAATCATTTGTTACTGGTAACGTTCGTAAAATAATTCACCCTCATTTTGACAAATACTGTTTTAAAGCATCTAAAGTGACAGACTATGTGACTTAAAAAAATTCTTCTATGGTAAAAATTTGGTATAGTGCATGTTTTTATGGATGGTGTGCTATAAAAAATAATTCTTCATGGTTTTAAACAAAATATTTATTCATTTTTGTTTTGATGTTTTATCGTGTAGTATGGTAAAAATAGCTTGACAAAGACCTGAGTTTTTTGTTTGACTCTTCTACTCACAAACTGCAATCATTGGGATATAACTTAACTGCTCTGAGTCTCATCTTTGCAAAATGGTGCTCTCTAATTCAGGACCAAGGTCCCTGGGTGACACAAATGGTTGGTGCTTGTCTACTAACCTAAAGGTTGGCATTTCAAGCCCACCCAGAGGCACTGCAGAAGAAAGACCTGGCCATCTGTTTCTGTAAAGATTACAGCCAAGAAAACCCATGGAGCAGTGCTACTCTCTAACACATGGGGCCACCATGAGTCAGAATTAACTCCACTGCAAAGGGTTTGGTTGTTTGTTTAATTCAGGGCTCCATACCCTTTGGGCTTCAGCCCAAGTATCAATTCCTCCATGAAGTTGTCCCCAGTGATGCTTAGTAAAATTAGTCAGTCACAAAAGGACAAATATTGTATGAGGCCACTATTACACAAACTCAGGAAAAGGTTTAAACAGGAGAAAACATTCTTTGATTGTTACAACGGTGGGGGATGGGGGAGAGGGGTATTCACTAACTAGATAGTTGATAAGAATTAGGTGAAGGGAAGGACAACACATAATACAGGGGAAGTCCACGCAACCGGACTAAACCAAAACCAAAAAAGTTTTCTGAATATAACCAAACACTTCGAGACCCGGAGTAGGAGACACGGGGATCTGGGGACCACGGTTCCAGGGGACATCTAGGTCAATTGGTATAACAAAGTTTATTAAGAAAATGTTCTGCATCTGATTTCAGTGAGTGGTGACTGGGGTTTTAAAAGCTAGCAAGCGGCTAAGATACATTATTTGGTCTCAAACCACCTGGGGAAAAGGAGAAGGAAGAACACCAAACACACAAGGAACATATTAGCCCAAGAGACAGGAAAAAAAAAAAAAATTTTTTTTTTTTTTTTAAAGGTCCACATAAACCAGAGACTCCATCAGCCTGAACCAAGAAGAACTAGAGGGTGCCTGGCTACCACCAATGACCGCCCTGACAGGGAATACAACAGAGTCCCTCACACAGCTGGAGAAAAGTGGGGTGCAGAACTCAAATTCTAGTAAAAAGACCAGATTTAATGGTCTGACTGAGACCGGAGGGACCGCAAAAGAAATGGCCCCCAGATCCTCTGTTAGCCCAGAACTGAAACCATTTCCAAAGCCAATACCTGAGATGAAGATTAAACTGGACTATAAGACATAAAATGATATTCGTGAAGAGAGTGCTTCTTACCTTAAGTAGATACAGGAGACTAAATGGGCAGCTCCTGTCTGCAGGGGAAATGAGTAGGTAAAAAGGGACAGGAGCTGGTTAAATGGACACAGGAAGTTACGAGTAGAAAGGAGGAGTGTGCTGTCACATTGTAGGGAGAGCAACTAGGGTCACATAGAAGAGTGTGTATAAATCTTTTTGTGAGAAACTTACTTTAACTGTAGACTTTCACTTGGAGCACAATAAAAAGAAGAAAGAAGTTGTCCCCAGTAAATATCACCATCAATGGTAAACCATCCCTTGAACTTCCGTTTTTTTTAAATCAGTCATCAATTTTGAATTTGCCATGCAAATTTTTTCCTTAGCTGTCATGGTGAACAGAAAAGAACGTCTAAACACTGATTTAAAAAAGAGTTAAAGGAGGTATTTGTTATTGTGTAGACAAGGAAAAAAGTTAGCCATTCCTTTCGTAGTTATGCTGTAAGTGGGTGTCATATAGACTCAGCCACAAAAAGCTAGGACATCTTCGTGCCTACATAATCCACCATTCTTCCTTGGTAATTTTCATTACCTTCACATATGCTTCAAAGGAGATGGTCTTCTTGGACAAAGCCAAAAAGATTTAGGGCTTATAGTTGGCATTCTTGCACTATTTTCCTTTTTACATATTGAAATGGCCGAATGGTTATAGGACATTTAATTTAGGTAGCAAATATAATTTGATTACTTTAATTAAAATGAGTTCCTAAGTAACTATCATTTTTAAAAGCTATACTGTGTACTCTGCAAAGGAAAATGGGTATCTGAATTATGGACAGAGTTTTGCCATATTAAAGGTGCTCTTAAAAAAAAAAAAGTTAAAATTCTAGAGTATATACCTGATAAAACGAGAACTTGTCTATTTAAATGGTAAATATTTTCCTACTTTGTTTTTTACATTTCTTAACTGTTTTATCAGAGTGTTTCATACCTAACATTTCCAAATATATTAAAGATACAGTATTTTTACGCATAATAAGTAGCAATATGTTGGAAGAATATATCAATTGTATAAAACAGGATATGTCACCATTAACAGTACATACATTTTGACAACTAATTTGTAAGTAGATTACCACACTCATTTTAATTACAACTCTAAAAAGGTACCACAATCCCTATTACTGCTAACCATACTATCAGACTGACCTTTTTGCTGTTTAAAAATATTGCATTTCCAATAGCACAGGCAACTTCTGCAGAAAACATGAAGCCTCTACACAGTCTGTCTTTTAAAGTAATGAAAATTTCTGTGATTGTATTGGTTAGTCAAAAGACATATATTCATATGAAGTCAAAGACAGTAAAATGCACGAAAGCTAGCACATGAGTTTTATTCATTCCATTTGTGAACCTTGGCCATCCATGACAACACAATATAATTACCCAATTTTCCCAGTGTTGCCAGATTTTTTGGACATTATTTTGAAGTCCTGGTGACGCAGTGGTTAAGAGCTATGGCTGCTAACCAAAAGGCCGGCAGTTAGAATCTATCAGGTGCTCCTCAGAAATCCTATGGGGCAGTTCTACTTTGTCCTATAGGGTCGATATGGGTCAGAATTGACTCAACGGCAATAGGTTTGGTTTTGCAGTATATTTATGATACTTCTGTATAGATTAATCATTGGGTCTGTTGCTTTAAATTCAGAAGTATTTCACCCAAAAAGGTGACAGAAGCCTGAAGAAAAAGCTATTATGCCTATTATTTAAAAGTCTAACCAGTACTTTATAAAAATAAGTTCATACTATGTTTCCTGACCCTTCAAATACCCTGAGGCTGTCTTACAAGGAATTCATACTTAGATATGATTCTTCTTTTTAAGGCCTGTAAATACCAGCAATGGGAGAGTAGTGAGTACATGAGGAAGACAAATTTTTTTTTCTATATTCCACAAACAGTTTGTTACCTGGACAACCTTACAAACCTTATAAAAGTAACTGCTGTAGCTATCCTGTTTGTGGATAACTTGACAACTTGCACGTATAGTCTGAGAAAGTCTCAGGAGCTGACTAATGAAGCAGGTTACACATGATTATGGTGGTATGTTACAAATCTCGAATAGTGAGCAAAATGAAGTAGACATGAGTAAAAGTGTATTGAGGACTGGGGGCAATTCTCTGAGATCTGTGATCAGCAATCGTATTGAAATAGCAATAATATAGGCATATTCAAAGACTATAAATAAATCCACTTGCGAATACCCAGAAATATCTTTATGCTCTATCGTCACGGTAGGATTTAAAAAAAAATTGTTTTTTTCGAGTAAAATGTATTGCTCTTATTTATGAACATCCCTGGGTAGATCTATTCAGGCAATTATTGCTAATTTCAAAAATATAAAAGTCTTTTATAAATTTAAACAAGGACCTTAAGCTTCACTGAAATACAGAGAACATAGAGAAATGAAAAAATCCTAATTATTTTACAAAAAACATGATGCTGATTAAACTTTTTTCAAATACACGATATTACAAAACAATTCTACAGGGAGACTCATGCAAAAACAACTTTTGTTTCTTAAGAAGGGAGAGAACCTGCCCCCAGGGTCCTATCAGAATCACCTTGAATTGTTATTGTATGCTATTGCATGTTATCATTAATATGCATAGTCATTACCATGAAGAGGTGTCATGGTTACATTGATGGATATATATATATATTTGTTGTTGTTTTATGCCATCAAGTCAATTCCAACTCATAGTGACACTATAGGGCAGAGTAAAACTGCCCCATAGGGTTTCCTAGGCTGTAATTTTAATCTTTACGGTAGGAGATCACCGGGTCTTTTCTCCTTCTGAGACACTGGGCAGGTTCAAACCACTAGTCTTTCAGTTAGCAGCTGAGCACTCAACCAGTTGTGCCACCAGGGCGTTCTCTGTCTCTCACTCTCTCTCGCTCTCTGAGCATAGAAGTTACCTGGTCTAGCTGCCATAATCTTTATACGTGAAGAAAGAGCCTCTGATAGTAGAGATGACTTATCCAAATCCATATTGCAGGCTAATATCAGAACATGCATAACAATACTGCAGACAAATGTTCACAATCTCTTGCTTTGCCTAATTTCGCCTATGATTTTCCAAATAACTGATAAACACACATAGAGGCCTAGTTTCTTTGTGAACCATCTGAAGATTGAGTTTGGTAGATATTTTCTCTCTTGATGCTTATAAAGTTCAGTTTAGACACGTGACCAACTTACATAAACTAATATTATGTGCCTATCTGTCTGGCACTACATTATACAGTAATCAAAATAAAATCTTTAAAAGTTCTATGTAAAATGGTATTTTATCAAGTACGTATCTCTGCAAGAATCGATGCTTGAAGGAAGACCACCAAGCTAGGGGTATTTACATTCTTCATTATATTTTTTCTCTACTATTTGCATTTTCTAGAGTAAGCAAGTATTACACACATATGCTTACATGTATATATGTAATATTTATAATTAAAGAAAATAAGTTAGTAGAGAGAACATTATGCCCAAGTAGATATATTTTATATTAGTATATATGACTCTATTACATTTGAATTCAAATACACTTGGAGATATAAATGAACTATGAGTCACCTACACTTCTGAAAGGAACATCTATCTATTAAATGGTTAGATTTTTCATAGTCACGGTACAGGAAATATTATCACAGTGGAGGAAAGTAGAAGTCATGTGGTCTAACTGCCATTAGTAGAAATGACTTATCCAAAACTGTACTACAGGCTAATGTCAGAGAAGGGATAATTTCCAACTCAGTGTCCTTCGTAGCATATCACACTGTTTCTTCTTATGTTCCTTCCACTGTCCCATACACCTTAACTGTTGTTGTTGCCTGCTGTCCAGTCCATTCGGACTCACAGTGACCCTATAGGACTGAGTAGAACTGCACCACAGGTTTTCCTAAGCTGTAATCTTAATGGGATTGGACCTCCAGGTCTTTTCTCCCATGGAGTGGCTGGTGGGTTCAAATGGCAGACCTTTTGGTTAGCATCCGAGAGCTTAGCCATTGCACCATCAGGGCTCCTTAGACCTTAACTAGGTCAACTAATTAGCATTGGTTTAAGCAGTATTTTGGAGCCCTGATGGTGCAGTGGTTCGGAGATTAGCTGCCAACAAAAGGTCAGCAGTTAGAATCCACCAGCTGCTCCTTGGAAACCCTATGGAGCAGTTCTACTGTGTCCTACAGGTTCGCTATGAGTCAGAATTGACTTGACAGCAATGGGTTTTTTGTTTTATAGTCCATGAGGAGCCCTGGTGGAATAGTAGTTAAAGACCTCACCTGCTAACTAAAAGGTCTGCAGTTTGAATCTACCAACCACTCCTTGGCAACTCTATGGGACAGTTCTACTCTCATACTGTAGGGCCGCTAGCTATGAGTTGGAATGGACTTAATGGCAACAGGTTTGTTTTTTTGGGAAGCAATATTTTAATACAGTGTGGAACATACCTTAATAATGCTGATTTACTAAGTATAAAAAGTAGTTCACATATTGCACACCACAGATTTTGCCTTAATAAAATAGAATGAATATTCAAACAAGCTTCTAGTAACCAACATACCAAACCACTGCCATTGAATTTGATTCCGACTCATAGTGACCCTGTAGGACAGAGTAGAACTGCTCCGTAGGGTTTCCAGGGCTGTAAATCTTTACCAAAGCAGACTGCTGCATCTTTCTCCCTCTGAGTGACTGGTGGGTTTGAACTGCTGCCCTTTCAGTTATCAGCCAGACTCTTTAACGGTGACACCACCAGAGTCCCAATGATGTTTGTAAGGTGTTCAGACATATTCCAATAAGGACATACGGGTATTCTGCTGTCTCTTGCTTTGTCTAATTTGTCCCATGGTTTTTCAAATAATTTTTAACTGATGGACACTCATGGAGACCTGGTTTCTTCATGAGTCATCTGCGGATTGAATTTGTCAGATATTTTATCTCTTGATGCTTATAAAGTGTAATAAAGACTTAGAAAAGTAATTTACATAATCTAAAATTGAGTGCATATCAGTCTGACATTACTATAGTATAATCAATACAAAGTCTTTATCAAGTTGAAGGGAGAAAAAGATAACAAAAAATGCTATATATAGTAGTTATTGCAATACTTCTACAATATTTTTAATAGTTACCTGGGGGACCACCATAAGTTGAAATCAACTTGAAGGCAAGAGGTTTGGTTTTTTGATTTATAGTCCAAAGAAAAGAATTGTCGATGAGCTATACATAAAATGCTACATCTCTGATACATTTTAGATTGTTATTCTTCAATTGGTTTCTCATCTCATATGCATCCCCAACACACACACACACACACACCCCTTATGCCTATTGTTGTTGTGTGCCATCAAGTCAATTCTGACTTAGGTATCTTATGTCTAGAGAACTGCTTTTTCAATTCCTGTATCGGTTTTGTTTTAAAAAAAATCTACTGCAAGTAATTCTAGCTAATTTTTAATGTCTATAAAAAATTCAAACCCATTGCCATGGGATCAATTTTGACTCATAGCGATCCTATGGAACAGAGTAGAACTGCCCCACAGGGTTTCCAAGGAATGGCTGGTGGATCAAACTGTAGACCTCTTTGCTTAGCAGCCGAGCTCTTAACCACTGTGCCATCAGAGCTCCTTACTATCTATAAATAGATACTATTTAATTTTAATAATAAGAAAATAAAATAACCTACACCTCATTAAAACACCATAGAAGGTAAAACAATTTACATAAAGATTAAGTAAAACATCTATCAAAAATAGAAGAAAACATTAGCTGAGAAAGTAAACAAAGTATTCCAAATTGGAAGGTGATTGTCTATGCTTCAATAAATGCAGGACAATGTTCTAAAAGGCCTATTGCTTATTTCAAATAGTCCCTTTCTTAGTAATTCAGGAGTTAGAATCAACACAATGGCAACAGAGGTACATATATATATATATATTTTTTAAGTTGCTAAAAGCAACAAAAGAGTAAAACATTTTAGTATTCACAAAGATGACATTTTCAAGAGAAAAATATATGTATTTTTATAATATTACTAACTTATGAGGTAAATGACCCAAAGATTTCTAAATGCTAAAATTGATTTGAAGACCAAGGTGGAATTGGTAGTCTGGTGAGCTGAAATGGAACGGAATCATGGCCTCTTCTAAGATAGAATCTTGGAGAAGTGATTTGACTTCTATGAGGTCCACTGTCTCTGTCAGGGATTATAATACCTACCAGATAGACAAGGAATGAGGATTAGTGTTATTAACAGCTTAATACTGATTTCCTGCTTACTATGTGCCAAGTACTCTTCAAGGATCTTTACCCTTATTGCTTTATTAAATTATCATAACTACCTTAGATACTATTTTTATTCCTATTTTAGGGAAAGAGAAGCTAAGTAACATACTCAGGGTCTCATAGTTACTAATTTGAACCTGTAAATTGAACTCAGGTCATAGAGCTCCACAGTCCTAAGTAGTACAAACAGTTAAACCACTCGGCTGCTAACCAAAAGATTGGAGGGTCTAGTCCTCCCAGAGGTGCCTCAGAAGAAAGACCTGGCAATCTACTTCCAAAATATCAGCCACTGAAACCTTATGAAGCACAGGCTTACTCTGACACTCATGGGGTTGCTATGAGTTGGAATCAATTCTATGGCAACTAATTTAATGATAATAAACATTTGCTGTTGAGTCAATTCCAATTCATGGAGAACCTATGCATTACAGAGTAGAACTGTTCCATAGAGTTTTCTTGGCTGTAATCTTTAGGAAAGATTACCAGGCCTTTCTTTCATAGCACCCTTGGGTGAGTTTGAACCACTAACGTTTAGGTTAACAGCTGAGAACAAACCACTTGTACAACCAAGCAACCTTACTGTTTTAATAAGGGTCCAGAAATCATACTCTTCCCACATAATAGCTGAAATACTGTAAATGCTCATTAAAAACAAACAATTGCAGTCTAATCAATTCCAATTCATAATGACCCTATAAAGACAGAGCAGAACTGTTCCATAGGGTTTACAAAGAGCAGCTGGTGGATTCGAACTGCCAACCTTTTGGTTTGCAGCCATAGCTCTTAACCACTGCCCACTAGGGCTCGAATGCTCAATATAGGAAAACCTAATGTACTTGTTTGTTACTAACTCCCTTCATTAGACTGTTAACTTTCTGAGAGCAGAAAACATTTGTTTATTGGATGACTTTTATTCATCTAGTTAATATATCCACCTAATCTGTTTCAGTTCCTTAATAAATGTTTATTGAATTATATGAGTAAATAGTGCTAATATAAAATTTTCTACTAGCATTTTACTGCTTCAATGAAGATAAACAGATTATTTTTATGGGGAACAATTGATACGGTTAATTTTATTGTTCATTTGTTTGTTTCTTTTAATATGTCCATGCAGTCAAGGCTGTATTTTACATAGAAGTAAGTAGAAAAAGGTAGAAGCAGATGAATCTGATAATATGATAGATCTTTATATTTTGATATACATACTTACAATTTTATAATGAAAATATCTTTTAGGAGTATGCAAAATAATGCAGCTTTTTAATTTTCTTTTTTTTAACTTTTCATTGGAATAAATCACATCCTTTTAGAGATAACATTTCTAATATAGCTGTTAGCAGTCATGCTGGAAACATTTATTTGAAGAATTGAGGACTTGATCAAATTTCTGCTTTCCCTTTGTATTTAATTTGCATTTGGTAAGTAATAAAAAAAAATCTTACCATCTTTAAGATGTGAGAAAAAAAATGTATTGAGAGATCTAAGTAATGGATAAACAGTCTTTCTGGCCAAAAAAAAAAAAAAAAAAAACAGCAAAACAAAGCTATTCATCAGCTGTCATCTCAGAATGCAATCTGAAGATATCTTTTAAACAACCTTCTCGTTGCAGTAATTTTTTTTTTAGCAAGAACATATTTAACTGTCTTTCGGCAATTTCATCACTTCAAATAGTTGTTTTTTAAACATTTAATCACATAAAGAAAGACCTGTAAAAGTGGCACCTTTAATATACTTTTTAAGACAACAACTTTGAAATATTATTAGACATTACAGGCAATTTAATATTTTCCTTCCTGGTGCATTAATAAAACAGTAAAAAGGGAATAGGTATTATCTTAGTGATCTAGTGCTGCCTTAACAACAACAACAAAAAAATAGCACAATTGGGTGGCTTTAAAGAACAAAATTTATCGTCTCACAGTTTTGGAGGGTAGAAATCCAAATCAGGGCATTGGTTCTAGGGGAGGGTCCCTGTTGTTGGTAGCTCTAGGTGTTCCTTGGCATTACTTGGCTTGTAGAAGGAGCTTTGCATGGTGTGTCTTCCCCTGTGTACATTTGTGTCTGTTCTGTTCTTTTTTAAAAAACACCATTCTAACCCAGTATAACCCAATTTACATTACAAAAGCAAACCCCTATATCCAAACAGAGTCATAGCTACAGTTTCAGAGGTTAGGATTTCAACATAATTTTTGGGAGACACAATTCAACCCATAACAGGTATTAACTAAGGGAAGGTATTATTATTATTGTTTTTTATTGTAACTATTTGATCTGTCAGAGCCCTGGTGGTGTAGTGGTTAAGAATTAGGACTGCTAATCCACCAGCTGGTCCTTGGAAACACTATGGGGCCGTTCTACTCTGTCCTATAGAGTCACTATGAGTTGGAATCAGCTCAACAGCAATGGGTTTTGTTTGGTTTGGTTTGGGTATTGATAGATCAGGGAGATACTTACTAGGTGGTTTCTAGATTCATTTAGACATAAGGACTGTGCTTTTCCACTCTTCACATGACTGTTAAAGGAAAAGCTTCCATTTCATTTAGTAATGAATTGAAGGTAGAGTGATACATTGATGAGACTACTGTAAGCACAGTAACTCATTCTCTTGACCAAATGGTTTAATTTTCCCTTGTCTCAATTTTTTCTTCAGTAAAGTAAAATATTATCAACCTCTCCCTAACGGGATGCTGTACGGTTTAATTCAAGATTGTTTGAGGAAAGGGATCAGATTCCCTACCTCTAAGTCAGTCTCTGTTTTAGCATGAAGAAACTTGCACCTTGTTTTATTGGGAGCCTAATGAATATTCCCAGGCTTGAATTTCATACTATATTCCTCCCATCTTCCCAGACCCTTGAGCCTCCGAGTAATTCCCATGTCTGCTCTTACATTCTGCATCACCTGGATATATGTCCCTCACAAGTGTCCCTGAAATACCAGGACCAACTTATACGGAAACACTGAGCTGTGGGTCACCTGTTACATTTTCAGAGTTCTCCCTGGTATACCAGACAATGATTAAACATATGTTTCTTAATCATTTGCCATTTGAATTTGGCCCTATCATTCTATAGAAACTATGCTTCCAAATGTTACCCATGACCTTCAAAGTCAACAGCATTTTTCCATTGTCTCCCTGGAGAATTTAACCTTTCTTCCTATTTCTTTCTTTGGCTCTCCATTCCTCCACTGATAAGTTTCTTCTTATCTATGTTGATCCAGTTCCTTTGCTGTGATTCTTCCTACTTCTAAAGGTTTTTTGGTTTTTTTTTTAATTTCTGCAGTAGGTACTGTTCGCTCTTTAATCTCATTTGTACCTAAAGCGGAGCCCTGGTGGCACAGTGGTTAAGAGATTAGCTGCTAACCAAAAGGTCAGCAGTTTGAATCTACCAGGCACTCCTTGGAAACTCTATGGGGTACTTCTACTCTGATCCCTAGGGTTGCTGTAAATCAGAATCAACTCAACGGCAATGGATTTGGATTGTTTTTGGCACCTAAAGCTATGTCCTGTGTGGATGCCACCCAAATGTACATTCAATCCACACCTCCCTCCAGAATTTTAGACCAGTGTTTGTTATTTCCCACTGGACATTTCCACCTCACAGCCAGAATGTTCCTTGGAAGCAGGGATGGTGAAACTTCATCTCACATATTTTGGACCAGCCCCTGGAGAAAGACATCATGGTTGGCAGATAGAAGATCAGCAAAAAACAGGAAGTCCCTCAATGAGATGTATTGACATAGTGGCTGCAACGATGGGCTCAAACATAGCAAGCATTGTGAGGATGGCGAAGGACTGACTGGGCAGTGTTTTGTTCTGCTGTGCATAGGGTCACTATGAGTCAGAACCAACTCGAAGGCACCTAACAACAACAACAACATATTACTATAACCTTAAACTCAACAAACAAATAAAGACTGAATTTGTCCTCTGTCCCTCCAACAGCTTTCTCCTGCCTCACATATATTATAAATGCAAGGACAATCCTTTCAATGTACAGGACTAAAACCATAGTTTCATTTTTTACTTCTCTTTCCTCCATCCAATTATAGAGTGTCCTAGAGTCTCTTATAAACAATGAATTCCCCTTCTTTTCATGCTAGTATTCTTCTTAGTGCAGGCCTCCTTCCATTCTCTGTAGAACTGCACATTCTCTTTATAGTTTCCCACCATTACCTACCATTGTTTTCTTAAATCACAGGTCAGGCTACATTTGTCTGTCTCAAAAACCATCACTAGATTTCCATTGCCTGTCAAATTCAGTATAATAGATGTCGTATCCAGTATAATAGATGTGTATATATACATATATATATCACATAGCAAACACCAGTCAAATGCGACCATAATTTATATTATTTCAATATGCTCACCAATTTGCATATTGAAATAATATAAATTATTTTTTCTAAATTATGCATTTTTCCTAAATATTAATGAAGTGGTAAGGCTTTGTCATGTCCTTCTTGAATGAGAGAATATTTATTTGCCAATTAAGGCAGCTTTGGAAAAGTGTTGGATTTAGGTCCTGGAGAGAGAGAAAATTGTTACGTTGAACAATGAAATGCAGTGTATTGCTCTGTGCATTTCCTAGTGTACTGATACTGTAATTTGTAAAACACAGTAGTTAGGGTGGTAATCTTTGGTTTAGGTTGTCTCTGGATTCGGATCTCCACACACATCATTTACTTGTTGTTGCGACTTCTTGTTGTTAGTTGCCATCTGGCCGATTCTGACTCATGGTGACCGCATGTGTGCAGGACAGGACTGCTCCATAGGGTTTGCAGGGCTGTGACCTTTTGGACACAGCCCTGCAAACCCTATGGAGCAGTCCTATTCTGCATATATGGGGGTGGTGTAGTGATTAAACGCCACGGCTGCTAACCAAAGGGTTGGCAGTTCAAATCCTCCAGGTGCTCCTTGGAAACTCTATGGGGCAGTTCTACTCTGTCGTATAGGGTCACTATGAGTTGGAATCGACTCGACGGCACTGGGTTTGTTTTGGGAACTTTTGGAAGCGGATCACCAGGCCTGTCTTAAGAAGCATCTCTGGGTGGATTGCAACCAACAACCTTTCAAATAGTAGTTCAGAACTTAATTATTATGCACCACCCAGGATTCTATCTAGTTACTCCCTAATACCATATCTCCTGGTGTGAAGCAATGGTTTTGTCAGCCCACTGGAATCTTCCTCTCCCTGATTTTCACTAATATTTGGATGATTTAAGCATTATTCACAGACATAAAGTGTAGTTTTTAAATCCCCTGGAAGGTCTTCAGCATGTCAGCATGTTGATAATTTGATCTAGCTGATCAACTTTGGAAAAAACCCATTGTTCAAGAATATACCAATCTCAGGTACATCTAAAGAGTGTCAATGCTGTCTAAATCAACTTGAAACAAACAAAAAAGTAGGCAAATAACAGAATAATGACTATTGTTTTACATGAGTTAGTTTTAATGAATTAAGAAAAACCAATGTTACATGCTGGTTTGTATCCTAACCTATAAATAAAAGTCATCCAATTCAAGAAATTAAAGAAAGAAAAGTGTTAGGGTCTGACTTTTTCCTCACAATTTCGTTCCTGCAAATATGAAATGAAAACAAAAAAACAGAGTTTAGTGAGTAAAAAAAAATTATCAATACGTTCTAGCATCCCAAACTGGGTGAATATATGCAGAAGAAGAAATGTAGTTCAATATCAGTAAGACATTTCATATGAAGCATCAGTCAAAACTCGACTGCTTACTCATCACATTTTTATTCACACACACTCAGGATTCCAAACATAGAGACAATTTCACTCTATAAGTACAGAATCCATTGCCTCAGCAATCATGAGTCCCCTTTTTCTCTCTCTCTCTCTCTCACTAAGCAAATCACAAGTTCTTGGAAATATTCTGAAAACTGAAACTCTACCAAAATTATTACCCTCTTCTATTTTTTTCTTCTACAAATTCCACAGAAAAGCAGCAATGATTCATTCACTTATTCAATAAATATTTCTTGAAAGGCTCCTGTAAGACAGGGAGTTATTTGTTGTTGTTAGTTGCCATTGAGTCAGCTCTGACTCACAGTGATCCTATGCACAACAGAACGAAACACTGCCTGGTCCTGTGCCATCCTCACAATCATTATGCTTGAGCCCATCGTTGCAGCCACTGAGTCAATCCATCTCATTGAAGGTCTTCCTCTTTTTTGTTGGTCTTTTACTTTTTTTTACTTTAGAGGCTGGGAATTCGGCATTGAGTCAAGCAGACAAATTTCCAGTTCACACTGATCATACATTCTGGTGGAAAGAATTTAAGACTAGAGTTGGTAAAAACTATTTAATGGACTAAATGAAGAATTTAAACTTTCAAGAGCACCCTAAAACATTAAGCAAATTCTCACTTGATAAATGTGACATTGTTTTTTTCATTGTTAAAAGGTATCATTAATTTGGTTCCAACTCATAGCAACCGTATGTACAACAGAATGAAATGCTGCCCAGTCCTGTACCATCCTCACAATCATTGTTATGCTTGAGCTCATCATTGCAGCTACTGTGTCAGTCCATCTCCTTGAGGTCTTCCTCTTTTTCACTGACCCTTTACCAAGCATGATGCCCTTCTCCAGGGACTGATCCCTCCTGATAACATGTCCAAAGTTTGTGAGGTGAAGTCTCGTCATCCTCACTTCTAAGGAATATTCTGGTTGTATTTCTTCCGAGGCAAATTAGTTTGTTCTTCTGGCAGTCCGTGGTATATTCAATATCCTTCACCAACACCAAAATTCAAAGGCATCAATTCTTCCTCGGTCTTCCTTATTCATTTTCCAGTTTTCCCATGCATATGAACCAATTGAAAATACCATCACTTGAGTCAGGTGCACCTTAGACCTCAAAGTTATATCATTGCTTTTTAACACTTTAAAGAGGTCTTTTGCAGCACAGTTGCTCAATGTAATCCGTTGTTTGATTTCTTGACTTCAGCTTCCATGGGCATTGATTGTGGATCCAAGTAAAATGAAATCCTCGACAAATTCAATCTTTTCTCCTTTTATCATTATATGGCTAATAAGTCCATTTGTGAGGATTTTCATTTTCTTTATGTTGAGGTGTAATCCATACCGAAGGCTATAGTCTTTGATTTCATCAGGAAGTACTTCAAGTCCTCTTTACTTTTAGCAAGCAAAGTTGTATCATCTGCATATGACAGGTTATAAACAAGTCTTCCTCCAAACTTGATGCTGCATTCTTCTTCATATATTTCAGCTTCTTGAATTCTTGACTCAGAATACAAATTGGATAAGTGTGATGAAAGGATAGAACCCTGAAGCACACGTTTCCTGATTTTAAACCACTCATATCTCCTTGTTCTGTTTGAATTACTGCGTCTTTGTCTATGTACAGGTTCTGCATAAACACAATTAAGTGTTCTGGAATTCTTATTTGTCAGGGATTGAATTGTGTCCCTCCAAAAATATGTGTCAACTTGGTTAGGCCATGATTCCCAGTATTGTGTGGTTGTCCTCTATTTTGTGATTGTAATTTATGTTGAGAGGATTAAGTGGGATTGTAACACCACCCTTACTCAGGTCACCTCCCTGATGCAAGGTAAAGGGAGTTTCTTTGGGGCGTGGCCTGTACCACCTTTTATCTCTCAAGTGATAAAAGGAAAGGGAAGCAAGCAGAGAGTTGGGGACCTCATACCACCAAGAAAGCAGCACAAGGAGCAGAGCGCATCCTTTGGACACAGGGTGCCTGCGCCTGAGAAGCTCCTTGACCAGGGAAAGATTGAGGAGAAGGACCTTCCTCCAGAGCCCACAGAGAGAAAAAGCCTCCCCCTGGAGCCGAAGACCCGATTTGGACTTGTAACCTACTAGACTGTCCGAAAACAAATTTCTCTTGTGGTATTTCTGTTAAAGCGATACTAGATGACTGAGACACCATTGTCTGCAATGCTATCTATAATTTGTTATGATCCACACAATCAAATGTATTTGCATAGTCAATGAAACACAGGAAAATATCTTTTTGATATTCTCTGCTTTCAACCAAGATTCATCTGAAATCTCCAATGATATCCCTCATCCCTCTTCTGAATCTGGCTTGAATTTCTGGCAGTTCTCTGTCCATGTACTGCTGCAACCATTTTTGAGTTATCTTCGGCAAAATTTTACTTGTATATGACATTAATGTATTGTTCCATACTGTCCACATTTTTTGGATCACTTTTCTTTGGAATTGTCACAAATATTTATCTAGTCAGTTGGCCAAGTAGCTATCTTCCAAATTTCTTGGCATAGACAAGTGAGGGCTTCCAGCATTGCATTTATTTGTTGAAATATCTCAATTGTCATTCCATCAATTCCTAGTGCCTTGTTTTTTGCCAATGCTTTCAGGGTAGCTTGGACTTCTTCCTTCAGTACCATCGATTCTTGATCATACGTGGCCTCCTGAAATGGTTGTGGAGCCCTCGTGATGCAGTGGTTAAGAGCTCAGCTGCTAACCAAAAGGTCAGCAGTTCGAATCCACTAGCCACTCCTATGAGGTGGTTCTACTCTGTCCTATAGGGTAGCTATGACCTGGAATCCCCCCAGTGGCAATCAGTTTGATTTCTAATTTTTGAAATGATTGAACCACGACCAGTTTTTTTGGTAGTGTGACTCAGTGTATTCCATCTTCTTTTGATGCTTCCTGCATCATTCAATATTTTCTCCATAGAATCCTTCGATATTGCAACTAGAAACTTGAACTTTTCTTCAGCGTGTTCTTCCCTTTTGGTTTTCTAACACCAGGTCTTTGCACATTTCATTATAATACTTTAATTTGTCTTCTCAAGCTGCCTTTGAATTTTTCTGTTCAGCTCTTTTATGTGATTATTTCTTCCATTTACTATAGCTACTCTAAAAAAAAAAAATTTTTTTTTTTTTTAGTACTCTACATTCAGGAGCAAGTTTTAGAGTCACATCCAACATTGATAATGGCATTTTCTTTCTTTTCTGTGTTTTTAATGACCTTTTGCTTTTTTCATGCATGATGTCATTGATGTCATCTCACAGCTCATCCAGTCTTTGGTCACTAATGTTCAACATGTCAAATCTATTCTTGAGATGGTCTGCTAATTCAGATGGGATATATTCAAAGTCATACTTTGGTTCTCATGGACTTGTTTTAATTTTCTTCTGCTTCGACTTGAACTTGCATAAGAGCAATTGATGATTTGTTCTGCAGTCAGCCCCTGGCCTTGTTCTGACAGATGATTTTGAGCTTCTCCGTCATCTCTTTCCAGAGACATAATTGATTTGATTTCTGTGTATTCCATCCAGTGAGGTCAGTGTGTATAGTTGTCATTTATGTTGTTGAAAAAAAGGTATTTGCAATGAATAAACCATTGGTCTTGCAAAATTCTGTCACGCAATCTCAGGCATTTCTATCACCAAGGCCATATATTTTAGCTATAGGTACTTCTTCTTTGTTTCCAGTTTTCATATTTCAGTCACGGGTAATTATCCTTGCATCTTGATTATATGTTTGATCAATTTCAGACTGCAGAAGTTGGTTTACAGTTGTTTCTTCACATTTCATATACTGCCACATCAGCAAATGAAGGTATCAAAAGCTTGACTCCCCTCACATCATTAAGGTTGACTCTACTTTGAGGAGGCAAGTCTTCCCCAGTTGTATTTTGAGTGCCTTCCAGCCTGAGGAGCTCATCTTCTGGCACTATATCAGACAATGTTCTGCCGCTATTCATAATGTTTTCACTGGCTGATTTTTTCAGAAGTAGACTGCCAGGTTCTTCTTCCTAGTCTGTCTTAGTCAGAAGCTCAGCTGAAACCTGTCCACCGTGGATGACCCTGCTGGTATTTGAAATGCTGGAGGTATAGCTTCCAGCATTACAGCAACATGCAAGCCATGTTGACAATATGACAAACTGATAGAGGAAAAAAAAGATAGAGGAGTAGTGGGATAAATGTGATAACCTACCATTACTTAGTGGTAATAATGAACCATAACATAAATACTAGATGTTAACTTTTAAGATAACATATCTCAGTGAATCTGCTGTTGGTCAAACAAAAAGCTATACAAATATAATAAGTATGAATTATCTAAAATGTGGTGACATACTTATTTTATAAGGCTCTACACTTAGCCAAATCTGATATTAAAGCAGATAAGATTAAAATTTTGTACTTATGTAGTACCTTACCAAAATATTTCTTTCAGTGTTCCCTGGTCAAATTGTAATTGTCAAAACTGTCAGGATGGCATTTAGACCTGCTGATATGAATTTTAAAATGCTCACGCTAAGTTAAATGCTCAGGTTAACCAGCCACTGGATAAAGGAACAAGTCTTGAATGTGTAATAATAAAAAAAAAAAAAACTAGTCCTTGATTTAATTTTGTCATCACTTTCTATCACTCCGTGTAGCACTGTTAAAACCAAAATCAGACTAGTTTTTTTTTTTTCCCCAGCTATGAGTGTGTCTTTTGCAAAATTTCAAAAATACAAGTTGAATTAATGACTTTTGAAAGGATATAAAAAGATCAGGTGTGGAATACTTATTGTCTAGAATTCTTACAGCCCTCCACCCCTTCCAACTGCATAGGGACCCTCCACACACATGGATTTTGGCTGTTTTTTCCGTATTTTTTTGCTTTGCCATGGTTAAAAAAAATGACATAAATTTATTCTGAAGTATACTGGGAAAATACTCTGTAGTAGAAAGAATTAATTAGCAATTGAATATATGGATACAAATATAAAACATTTTATACAGTGGAATTTGAATTTGAATGTACAGCACGTCACTGGGTTTGTTTTTCTATGCTAAGTCTCGGATAACCAGTCTATCTCAAATGACAGCCATTCCTTTTACTCAACATAAAAAAAAAAAAAAAAATTTTTTTTTTTTATAGTGAACATTAATGAATATCATTAAGAACAAAAGGCTTTTCAGGTCTTCAGATACTTTTATAGTACCCATTCGTTTAAAATTCAGATTGCCTCATAAAAAGCTGAGGCTTGCCTATGTTTTCTGTTTTAAAGCAGATTTTTCTTTATTTTATAATTACTATGGATGCATTTAAATATAAACACTTTTTAAAAATTTAACGGAAATATTACTCTGAAGTATATGCATGATTTTACTTAATTTCATGTATTAAGAATTTTTAAAACCTCATTTTTGTCTTTAAAGAATAAAGTATCCATAGTATGAGCCAACAAAGAAGTAAATTAAGAATGAAAATGGCGTACTTTTAATTTCCTCTTTCTTATCATTTTTATGTTTACTTTGGGAAAAAGAAGAAAATTGTTTCTTCAACATGCAATTTTAAATTTATTCAGTCCACTGTGTAAATATGTAAAAGTGATTCAAATGTTCCAAAGGAGATATTAACATCTATTATGTAAATATCTTTTAGATGATTTTCATAACACATATTATAGTGTTTTTCAAAAATGAATATCATGTTACCCGGTAGATTAATATGGAGCTTTTAGATCAATTTAGAAAGTAATTATACATTCAGGATCCCCTTCCCCAAGTGAGCACCGTTATTTTGTTGACAGGCTTAGAAAAATCCAAACCAGAAATACTCGTTTTAACTTGAAGTTATATGAAGTGATATACCATTCCAACTTTTGATGCCACCAATGGGATTGCACCACACATAGGAAAATTATGATACATGGATAGTGACGAATGCCTGAAAACATCTATTTTTCAGCAATGGAAGAGTTGGAAGTAGAGTTCAAAATTGTATGAAGCTATTCATACCAAATTAAAGTGTGAAGTTAACAAAGTCAATTAAATTCAAATTTTCTGGAAGAAGTTGCAAAAGAAAATTCCATGGAATCATTATTTCTTTTCCCAGTATATAATTTTCCTTTTGACAAGGATATATTGCCAGAATTTTATATAATTTTCTTTACAAGGTGAATTTATTAAATCCTCTGACTTGTACGTAAAATAAGGCTTGTGAATCGAGAAACAATCATTATTATTGTTATCATTAGTATTACGATTAGTACTACTATAAGATTACTTATAGTAATAATAGCAGCAGCCATTGTAGTAATAATATGGCGTTAACCCCAAGGAATAGTCACTTTCTCAGTATGAATAAAACTTAAAAACTCTAATTTATACTTTACTTATGATATTTTTTTATGATAACGTTATGACACACTTTAGTACAAAAGAATTGTCACAACGAGTGAGACTTACCATAGTTGTGTTTATGTGCCGTCAAGTCAGTTCTGACACATAGCAACACTATAGGACAGAGCAGAATTGCCTCATAGGGTTTCCAAGGAGTGGCTGGTGGATTCAAACTGCCACCCTTTTGGTTAGCAGCCAAGCTCTTAACCACTGTGCCACCAGGGATCCAGATTAACATTAGGCATCATAAACTTGGGGCTATACTCCAAAACATTCTAGTGCCTTTAAAATCCCATCATGACTTTTGTTTATAGTCATAATGGTATAGATTTATCTCAACCATTTGGAAACTACATTTTTATCCTGAGTGTGGATACCTGGTTCCAAGTTCCAGCTCTGGCATGCAATGATTATCATTAGGGAACTTGCTAATATCACTAAGTTCCAGACCTCTACACACACAAAAGGGAATTATTAATACTAAAACTACCTCAGGAGCTCTTGTGGCACAGTGGTTGAGCACTCAGGTGCTAACTGAAAGGTTGGCAATTTGAACTCACCAGCCAATCCATGGAAGAAAGATGTGGAAGTCTGCTTTGGTAAAGATTTGCAGCCATGGAAACCTTAAGAGCCAGTTCTACTCTATACTATAGGGTCACTATGAGTCAGAATCGATTCAATGGCGATGGGTTGGATTTTTTTTTTTTTTTTTTGCCACCTTACAGGATATCATGAGATTAAAAGAGGAAAGAACTGTGAAAACACTTCATAAGAGCTGGAGTAAATATGTTAACTTTTAACATCCTTTGTCTATGGATTTATGTTTGTTTTCGCTTTTCTAAATTTCTTATTTTGAAGATTCAGCAGCCGTCCACCTCTCTTTTTCCTCCCCAGAAGACGAAATCTAGTCTTCTTGGATAGTAGTTCGTAATTTTAATTTAATACTAAAGAATTTGAGTATTATATACCTGTTCTGTCCAAATGTTATTTTAACTCTTTTGTAGATAGATAGATGTTGAATGTTTAAATGTTTTTGTAGCTAGATGGATAAGAGAAAGTGTATGTGTACGCATGTGTATTTATATTTGCTACTCCTTATTAAAATAGATGTCACATTGACTTAGATTATTGACAATGAAATATGTTCCTACAGAAAACATCTGGGTTAACACTCTGTTGTCATTTGAAATTTTCACTCAAGGAAAATTTTAGGCAGAAAAATTTTATCCACTATTAATTGTAAATTAAACAGATCTTTTATTGAGAAATTTCTCCTGTTTTTGTGTTTGTCTATGAACTACTAATACTTATGATTTCTTGTATGATATAATAATGACACAATAACTACATGTAATAGTGCAAAAGCCATTTTGAAATAATTTTTAAAGCAAGATAATAAAGTTATAATAAAATATTTCTAATACTGAGTCATCTGCAAAAATCAGCTTCAACTTTAAGCAAAATTAAGATGGTACAGAGAGACAAACATAGTAGGGAAAACCCCTACGAATTATCAGGAAACACTTCCTCTTATGATAACTTTAGGGGGCTTATAATCTACCACAAAATGTAGGTAAGCATTCACTACCAGAATTAGGCAGCCCACAATAAATTCATTACCCAAAGAGCAATACCAGGAAAAAAACCAAACCCATTGCTGTCGTGTCGATTTCAGCTCATAGCAATCCTATAAGACAGAGTAGAACTGCCCTATAGGGTTTCCAAGGAGCAGCTGGTGGATTTCAACTGCTGACCTTTTTCTTAGCAGCCGAGTTCTTATTATTTTTCATTTATTGTGCTTTAGGTGAAAGTTTACAAATCAAGTCAGTCTCTCATACAAAAAGCCATACACACCCCACCATGCACTCCCAGCTCTCTCCCCTTAATGAGACAGCACATTCCTCCTCTCTACCCTGTATTCCCAGTGTCCATTCAATCAGCTCCTGTCCCCCTCTTCCTTCTCATCTTGCCACCAGACAGGAGTTGCCCACATAGTCTCATATGTCTACTTGAGCCACAAAGTTCACTGCTGACCAGCATCATTGTCTATCTTATAGTCTAGGCCAATTCCTGTCTGTAGAGTTGGCTTTGGGAATGGTTCCAATCTTGGGCCATCAAAGGTCTGGGGACCATGACCATCAGGGTGCCTCTGGTCTCAGTCAGACCATTAAGCCCGGACTTTTTACAAGAATTTAAGATCTGCATCCCACTGTTCTGCTCCATCAGGGATTCTCTGTTGTGTTCTCTGTCAGGGCAGTTATCAGTGCTAGCCAGACACCATCTAGTTCTTCCTGTCTCAGGCTGATGGAGTCTCTGGTTTATGTGGCCCTTTCTGTCTCTTGGGCTTATATTTACCTTGTGCCTTTGGTGTTCTTTATTCTCCTTTGCTTCAGATGGGTTAAGCCCAATTTATGCATCTTAGATGGCCACTTCCCAGCACGCCTCTCACCAAAGTGGAATGCAGAACGTTTTCTTAATACATTTTGTTATACCAATTGGCCTAAATGTGCCCTGAAACCATAGTCCCAAGACCCCATCCCTGCTACTCTGGCCTTCGAAGCTTTTGGTTGTATTCAGGAAACTTCTTTGCTTTTGGTTTAGTCCAGTTGTACCAACTATCCCTGTGTTATATGTTGCCCTTCCCTTCACCTAAAAAAAAAAAAAAAAAATTCTTGTCTACTATCTAGTTAATGAACATTCCTCTCTCTCCCTCCCCACCCTCATAACCATCAAAGAATATTTTCTTCTGTGTTTAAACTTTATGTAGATTTTTTGTAATAGTGGTCTCATACAATATTTATCCTTTTGCAACTGACTAATTTCACTCAGCATAATGCCTTCCAGATTCCTCCATATAGTGAAATGCTTCACAGATTCATCATTGTTCTCAATCATTGCATAGTATTCCATTGTGTGAATGTACCATAATTTATTTATCCATTGAAGGGCACCTTGGCTGCTTCCATCTTTTTGCAATTATAAACAGTGCTGCAACGAACACAGGTATGCATGTATCTGTTCATGTGAAGGCTCTTATTTCTTTAGGGTATATACCAAGGAGTGGAATTTCTGGGTTGTATGGCAGTCCTATTTCTAGCTTTTTAAGGAAGTGCCAAATTGATTTCCCAAGTGGCTGTACCATTTCACATTCCCACCAGGAGTGTATAAGTGTTCCAGTCTTTCCACATCCTCTCCAACATTAATTATTTTGTGTTTTTTGGATTAATGCCAGCCTTGTTGGGGTGATATGGAATCTCATTGTAGTTTTGATTTGCATTTCTCTAATGGCTAATGATCCTGAGCATTTCCTCATGTATCTGTTAGCAGCCTGAATGTCTTCTTTGGTGAAGTGCCCATCTTTTAATTGGTTTGTTTGTCTTTTTGGAGTTTTTGCAGTATCATGTAGATTTTAGAGATTAGGTGCTGATTGGAAATGTCATAGCTAAAACCCTTTTCCCAATCTGTAGGTAATCTTTTTACTTTTTCGGTGAAGTCTTTGGATGCGCATAGGTGTTTGACTTTTAGGAGCTCCCAGTCATCTAATTTCTCTTCTGGTGTTTGTACATGTTTAGTAATGCTTTGTATACTGTTTATGCCATGTATTACAGCTCCTAGCATTGTCCCTATTTTTTCTTCCTTATCTTTACTGTTTTAGATTTTATATTTAGGTCTTTAATCCATTTTGAGTTGGTTTTTGTGCATAGTGTGAGGTATGGGTCTTGTTTCATTTTTTTGCAGATGGATATCCAGTTATGCCAGCACCATTTGTAAAAAAGGCCGTCTTTTCCCCATTCAACAGACTTTGGGCCCTTGTCAAATATCAGCTGCTCATATGTGGATGGATTTATGTCTGGATTCTCAGTTCTGTTCCATTGGTCTGTGTATCTGTTGTTGTGCCAGTACCAGGCTGTTTTGCCTACTGTGAGCAGCCAAGTTCTTAACTACTGTGCCACCAGGGCTTCAAAGAGCAATGAATGGCTGTTTTTTTGCTGGTATAATGGAGAACATAGAGAGATATACCTTCTCAAACTATGTCAATGGCACAGAATTTTTTCTGTAGTTCTTGCTCAGTTTTATAATTTGTTTTTGTTTGTTTGCTTGTTGCCTTGATAAATAAAAAAAATAAGAGTGATTAAATATAGGTAAATGTAGTTTAGCATAGTGAAGGAGAGTGTGAGCTTTTAATTCATGCAGATCTGGGTTTGATAACCAGCATTGCCAACTACTGTGAGCATAGCTAAATTATTTACATTCTCTAAGCCTCACTGTCCTCACTTTTTGATTGCACCATATAAGAATTAAACGAATAATACGTGTAAAGACTGTAGCTTAGCATCCAGAAAACACAAAGTGCTCCCTAAGTATTGGTATTATTGTTACTAGACGTTCTAGGATAATTTTAGGCCATCTTGTAAATTTGAAAATTAAACAAACAAGTAAGCTTTACTTGAATAAATGTGAAACTTTATCTGTTAGCTATAGGATAACTCAATATTGTGAGAACCCAATCCCTTTTTAAGTAAATAATGATATCCCAATAAAAGTGTAATGATTTTTTTTTAAGTAGATGAGCTCATTCTAAAATGTATGTACAAAAAATAATACATGAGAAAGTTAAGAAAATTTCTAAAAATTAAAGAGTAATGGGGGGCAGGGACTAATTATGCCTAACATCAAAACATATTATAAAACTACATTAATTAAATAAGTTTGGTATAAGCATATGAATACATAGTCTAAAAGAACAGAAAGTTCAGAGTATAAATGTGTGTTTTTGTGTGAATGAGTGTGTGTGTGTGAATATAATGTAAATTTGCAATATGTAAATTAACATTTAAGTTAGTGGGAAATAGATTAATAAATGACATTGGCCTCACTGATTGAGGAAAACATGCTGTTTGGAGAAAAATTTAATTCTTATTTCCTGTGTATCAAAATAAATCCTAAAACACTAATAGATTTAAATGAAACATAAGCCATAAAGAGAATAAGAAGTTATTTTAAAAAATAATCTTGGAATGAAGAAGGTATGCTGAAGTAAGACATAGAACCTTGAAGCCATAAAGAGAAAACAAACAAACAACAACAACAAACGAAACAGAAATTTGATTATGTAAATCTTTTTAAAGTTGTATATAGTAAAACGTACCTTAACCAAAATAAAGATAAATTTGCAACATACCCATAATTTACAGGCAGCTAAAATTTTGATTACAAAATCTTTCATTCCATTTTTTTAAAACAAACTTAAATCCAACTTTAAAAACTGACAAAAGGTATAAACCAGGAGTCCGGGGAGAAAACAAAATCATGTTAAATTTCATATGGATATAAACTTCCCTAATAATTAAAGAAATGCAATTAAATTGATTTTTTTTTAATTTTTTTCTCTTGTTTTGTTTTTCTTAATGAACCAAAGTGGTGAGATGCACACAGTTTGAAAATACACATGAGTATGTCTTGGGGAATTAAGAATTAGATGGTTATGAGTAGATAATTTGGTGCAAAATCTGTGGAATGTCCTTTGACAATCTCTGAAAATTATAAATGTACTTACCCTTTAATCCAGTAATCTCAGTTTTGCAAATTTTTCTTACGCTCACTAGTCTACATAAGATGTAATGTACAAGAAGTTTTTTTTTTTTTAATTCATTCTTTTGTAATAATCTAAAGCAACCTAAATATTCATTACCTGGGAACACATTATGGCTTAATCCTTATATGAAATAATATGCATCCATTAAAGGAAATAGGATGGCTCTATACATACTGACTGGAAAGATCCCCAATATGCTTTAAGGGGGAAATACTGAAAAGGTCCATTGGTGCAAGAATTTCTGGACAGATAACAAAGAAAGCTAAGAAGAGAGGAAAACTGTGAACCTACAGCAGAAGCAAACTCATTTTTACTCATATGTATTTCCTAACACGCATATATCTTTATACTGTGCACCTGTAATACTTTTTAAATAAAAGCTCTATTTTATGTGGCTAGAATTCGACTTTTCATAGTTTCCTAAAATTAAAAAAAATTTAAATAAATTGATTTTGATTAATAATAATAGTTTTTATATCTGTTTCTGTAAAGACTACAGCCTAAACACCCTATGGGGACGTTCTGCCCTGTCACATGGTGTCACTAGGAGCCGAAAATTGACTTGAAGTCATATAATAACAGCAACAACAGCAACCATTAGCCTTAAATGAACAGATATCTTTTTGCAGGGGTAAAAATACAAGACACGGCATAACTAAAGAATAATATGAAATAAAGAATAATAATCTGAATTTATGCAGAAAAGAGCTGAAGAGGAATAATGTGGTGAAATGTACAAGAAACAACAACTGAATAAACAGTGTATGGGACGTTTTCCAATATATATAGAATGTTGGATACGCACTAGAAGAAACATGAGAAATTTAGTGAGAATTTACTTTCTAGGAAGAAGAAAGGGGAATACAGACCAAGCTTTACAGAAAATATTAATATGTTAATAATAAGGATGGGTTGGCCATTCATTCTCTAAGATGAATAGGGAAAACATTAAAGAGAAAAGAGAACCAAAATACTTCTTCCAGATGATTAATGTATCACTGCATGATTACAGTAAGCAGTGTATGGCTGTGGCATTCAGCAATGACCTATAATGAGCCATAGAAAATTCTAGACCAAGGGTTTTCATTTAAAAGTATAAATAATTCGTGATCCCATTGAATAATTTAAGTGGGCTAAATAGCCTTACAGTGCATGAGACTGTCATGCAAAATGAAAAATTACCCAGTTTTCCACAGGACAAAAAACACAACTATTTACAGTACTTTCTATAAGCACAAATGCTACTTTGTTTTACTTAGAACTTTATCAAGACTTTTATACTGTTTCAGAAAATGACTTTGCCCAAAGACAATGCCACTGGTGATATGTGAGCCAACAGTATAACACAACAGTGTTGGTCTAGCTTACCTTTGTAGCTGCTATGTTCACAGTGGTTCTAAGTATAAGGGAAAGCATTTGATTTCTCCATGTCTTCAGCATGGTCCTGATCCAAAACTTTATTTTAGAATACATACTTCTTTAAAAGTTACTTCTCTTTTACTTTTTTATTTTACAGATAGGAAACATACATTAATATACTTATACTTGTCTATGTATATACATATTAATGTATGCGTGTGTAGGTAATCCAATACTGAACATGATTTCTTTTCCAGAATAGTTAAAGGGGCATTGCAAATTATTGCTTTTAAAAGGGGATATTAAAGCTGGCCAAGTTGAGAAATACAGCTCTTGATCAAATCTGAAAATATCTGTCTATTCTTGTTGGAGAGGGCGATATATTTTTTCAAGCATATTCTTCATTGATGGTACTCTACATTAGACTCCTGGATAGTTCTGAACTTCAGTCTTCATGTAGAACTAAATAAATAAAGATTTGGGTAGGATTAAAAGGTAAACATAGACAAGTTATTCACATGCTCCCTCCAGAGTATTTGTCTACATTTACACATTTACAGCCAGCACATGTATGTGGCAGTTAATTCATCATTAGCATTATCTCTGTATATTATATACATAATATATGAACATATGAGTTCTTGAAAATATTTTTGCTAAATTGTGAAAAGTCAAATGCTAGAACACAGATTTTTTTTTTAAATAGCTATACATTCCATTTGTTATATGGATTGGATTTTCTCAATATGTCCTAGCTATATGGTATCATCATATTTAAATAATAAAGCAACCACGTGTTCTAAATAGATGTATCGAGCCAATCTATTTTGTTGGAAAGGACATTGAAATGAGATTCATATTATAAGAGCTATATATTTTCAAGAGGCCCATTTAATAAATAACTTGCCTGTTGTGCACTGCAATTGACACTGTAGGCATATCAAGTCACTAACTTATTGTTTATTATAGGCCCATTTTGTCATTTTGATGGTTACAGATTCAAGTATGGCAATCTTCTTTCCTCTTTCTGCTTCACTGCCTACATGAGTTCCCTTGGCTAAAACCATACCGAAACACACACTTGAATGTAGTAAGTTATGACAGCATGGGAGCTAAATGGGAATCCTATTAACTGACCTACAAAATTGGAGAATTATAAATCTTGAAGAGTACAGGTTGAGCTGTGTGCATGGCTTACTATTTTAAATAGGTATCTTTTCAATATGACCAGATAAGTCCGAGTAAACATAATTTAAGTACATGGGAACATATGAGAAACTTGTTGAACATAAAAACATTTCTTTTTAACTACATACCCTCCACCTACAGTAGTTCTATATGCTGCTAAAACTCATCTGAAAAATAATATTCAGTAGGGCAACTTGGGATCAATTACCTAACTTCTATAGCTAAAAAGGAAACATCACAGATGATTTTTAAAAACACTAGAGACATGACTACGGTCAAGGGCAAGAATTAAATAAGAAGGACTGAATGTTAGCTGTTAGAAGAGAACAGAAGAATAAACAAAATTCTGACTGAAAGTGATTTGAGAAAAGAAAGCAGGTAAACCCTACCAAAAAATTCATACCCTAAAAGTCATGCATATTTCAATAATGAAAACCAAAGTCCTAATACAAATAATCTCTCAAATATTTATCTCTAGCCTGGACCTCTGCCCTAAACTCTAGATTTTCCAAATAGAAATGTCCACTTTGAACCTGAATAGTCATTTCAAACGTCATATACCGTATCCGAATCTGAGCTCCTAACCTGCCACTGCAAAGTGGTTTCTCCTGCCATCTTCTTCTTCTCAGGAAATGGAAACTCTATCTGTGTCTAAGGCCAAAAACTTTGAAATCATTCTTGACTCTTCTAATCCATCCTTCAAATTCTGTCAAGCCTACCTTTAATACATCCAGCCTCCAGCCACTTCTTATCATCTCCAAACTTACCCCCCTGGTCCAAACTACCTTATCTTTTGCCTGGATTATTACAGTACTATCCCTTCTGGTCTCCCTGCTCATACTCTGTTCTCAATATAGAAATCAAAGAACTACAGACAAAAATAATTCAGGTCATAATATTATTGCTCAGAATGCTTCCATGCCTTTCCATATTACTCAGAAAAAAAGTCAAATTCCTTCCAACAGTGGTTCTATGTCCTCTGCCCTGACTCATCATCATCTATCTGACCTCGTCTACTACAAGCCACTTTGCTGGTTCTCAAACATGCCAGCCCATTCCCCGGTTCGGTTCCTTTGTTTTTGCTTTTTGCTCTACCTAGAACACTCTTTCCCCACTTACCTATATGGTCTAATCTCTCACCTCAATCAGAATTTTACTGGAAGGGCTTCTCTGGCTACCCTGTCAAAAATTGCTACACATTTTTCAAATACTCCATCTATCTTTCATGATTTAATTTTCTTGTCATTACCTATCACCATGTAATGTACTCTATATATTACTTATTTATCTTGTCTATTGCCTTTCTCACTAGAATATGAGGAACAATAGGGAAGAAAATTTTGTATTTTTTTATTGCCATTGTGTTCCCAGTACCTAGAGCACCATCTAGTACATGGGAGGATGTTCTGTAAATATCAATTGAAAAAATATTGGAGTACTCTTACCACCTGGGGCAGCTCCAACTCATCTGACTTTATCACTTAGAAGAGTACACCTGTTTCTAGAGATATACACTCAGCAGTACTGTGTAATACCATAAGCCCAGTTTTTAGATTTCAAAAGTTTTAAGAGAGCCTAGAAAAAATGTTTAAGTCCTTAGAAATAGTACTGAACTCACAAGATAGAAATGGAACTGCAATGTCAAAATTAATGTTTAAAAAAGTGACTGTATGATGGCACAACAACACAAATCATGCCATTTATATATACATGTAATGAAGAAGTTTATATTGTAGGGATGAAATAAATAATTTTAGCAAACTCAAGATAATGAAAATTATGAAATATCCTTTAGTTTTCTTTTCTTTTTGGACAGAAAATGGTACAATTTTGTAGGCTCAGTGAACTGTTTGATTGGGGGCTACAAATTAAAATGGAGGTCTTAAGAGGGTGTAGTTTCTATATTTTCCTTGTCTCCAAATTCTTGGCACAGGCAAATATTTCTTAATCATTCTTTTCCTCTCATTTTCAGCTCTAATAGGAATGTACTGCTTAATGTGCTCTGTGGAGCTCTGGTGGCATAGTGGTTAAGAGCTTGGCTGCTAACCAAAAGGTCAGCAGTTCAAATCCCTATGGGACAGTTCTACTCTGTCCTGTAGGGTCACTATGAGTCAGAATCAACAGAAACAGGTTTAGTTGTTTTGGAATGTGTCCTGCATGGCTGACCCTCAACACTTCTTGACCAATTGATCCGTGCTCATCCTTTAAAATCTAGCTCATGTATATTCTCCCCCAAGCACTTTGCTCACTGATCTCCTACCCTGCCCTAGGATCACAGAATCAGTTTGGTGTCTCCCAAAATGGCCTATGCTTACATACATCTCTTTACTAGAATGAAAGCCAAACACCTTCCTTTTGCCTGTAAGTCCCCTTCCTAGAATGCTCTGCCCACACATCTTGGACTGGTTGGCTCCTCAGGTCTCAGCGTGAATGGCACCATTTTAGGAAATTCTTTTCTGATCACCTAATGTAAAGCAGGTTTGGTGGTAGAATTCTCATCTTCCAGGCAAGAGACCTGGTTTGATTTCCAGCCAATGTACCTCAAGCTCAACTACCACTTGTCTGTCAGTGGAGGCTTGTATGTTGTGATGCTGAACAAGAACAGGGTTTAAAGACATACATACATTTTTCTCATTAATAAAAGGCCCTATATGTTGAAGAGGAAACCCTGGTGTCGTGACGGTTAAGTGCTACAGCTGCTAACCAAGAGGTTGGCAGTTCAAATCTGCCAGGTGCTCCTTGGGAACTCTATACGGCAGTTCTGTTCTGTCCTATAGGGTTGCTATAGGGTCCTTATGAGTCTGAATCGACTAGACGGCAGTGGGTTTTTTTTTTTTTTTATGTTGAAGAAGAAAAAATAAATAAAATGAAAAGGAAAACCTTAAGTAACAGAATGTATTTTGCCAATATTAGCCTCTCTGAATATAACATGGCTGAACAGACTATAAAAATTGCAATCATGCTGAAATAGAAAATAATGGCATATTCTTCTAAGTTTTTTTCTTTGTCTACTACAAAATGTGAAGAAGCTTCCTTCACATTGCTTATTATTGTCACAGCATTTAGAAAATAAATGGTCAGAGTTTAAATTTTATTTTTTTAGATAAATAAAACTTAATCATGTTATCAACATTTTAAAACATCCCTAAAAAAAAAAAAAAGTTTCTGGCTAAAAAGCTTCTTTTATTTCCTTTCAACAGAATATCATAGTCTGAAATGTTAAGAAGCATAATTTGAATTCTTAAGAAGTGAAAACGAGGAATAAAATTTTTAAAATATAGAACTTAATTCCTCCACTCTGCATGAGCTCTTTAGCTGGCACAGTTTTCTGTTCTCTTCTCTTTGGGCATAGTTCGAGGAGGTCTAAGTGGCTATTTGGGCCCACTTTAAGACTTCCAGGATGATAAATAGAATTTTTATATACTCACAGAGCTGAAAGAACCCACATAAAATTTCTACCCTGTTTTAAGAAAACCATGTTAGTGAATGATATTTCTAATTGTTAAAAAAAAAAAAATTTTTTTTATATTAAATATATTGACACTGCTGCCAAAGGTCAGTAAGAGAAAAAACCCTCAAACCATAAAATCATACTCCTGATGATGATAAGGACAATGTAACTTAGATCACCCAGAAACCCAGATCAATAGCCATCTTAATAGCAAGCACTTACCCAAGGGAGACACAGTGTGATCCAGAGGAGTATGGAAAAAAATAACAAAACGTGATTTCTATTTAACTTTCGTATCAAAGGAAAAAAAAAGGAAATTTTACTTTTCTAATCTACAAAATGACACAGAAGCCTTCTTTGGGTATGTACATCAAACGTATGACTTAAGAGCGTATGTCACACATAGGTGTCTTGACACGAGATGTTCTGATGGCAGGGAGGATGTTGCCTAGGAGCCCCTCATGCCCTTGTTCACTTTCAGTGTTTTCAGGATTACTGCAATGACATGAGTACAGTTAGGTGCATTTATCTAAGAGGAAAGTGACTTCAAAGGATTCCTGCAAATAAAACACAGACTGAAGATCTTGCAAGTACCAATGAACCACGTAAAAATGGTAAACTGATGCTTTTTTTTCCTCCATGAGTGAGCTTGTAGCCAACCACATTAAAAGGTAGAAACCATGACAATTTAATCCTATCTGACAAGAATTTAGCCTTAAGAATGATCAAGAAGACTATTACGTGGATTTAAATATACTATGATTAATAATAAACTGCTCCTTAAAATTTTTGTTTGTTTGTTTTTTGCTCCTTAAATATGTTACTGTACTTTTGTGTCCTTGTGAATCATCTTTTTCAGCTGTAAGAGCCATTAGAACTAAACATTACATACACAGTCTCCCAAATCTCTGGATAACAAATATAAAGCTGATAGCTTAAAAAAAATGAAGCTGGAGTTCCGGTCAATGTGGTATCTTAGATAAATAAACACACGGTCACGACCTCTTGACAACAAAGACTCAAGAAATGAAGTAAAGCAGACACAAAAAAACAGTCTCAGATCCCAGAACATCAAATAGAGAATTCAAGAAACAGATTTAGCGCTGACTGGAAGGAGAGGCAGGAGGCCAGCGGGAAAACAGATTTCCAGGTTGATCACGCCCTGCCTGCTGACATGGAGGGAGCAGTGTGGTCATTCGGGGACAGCATCAAACAACAACCTGGAGTGAGGAACCCAAGAAAGCAGCTGCAAAGAGCGCACAGCTGGTGGCAGAGGTTCTGTGCAAAAAGCACAGGAAAGAAACTACAGGGTGGGCAGGACATGGCCAGGGACACGGCACCCCTGAGAGGGGGTATCACGGGAGTGATATAGCTTTGAAACCAGGGAACTGTAGAGAAGTATCTCCACAGCAAGCGAAACAGGCTGAATCTTAGGAGCCTTAGAGAAGGAGAAAGTGTAGACAGGGAGTACACATTTGAGGGTGAGTAAAGGGGAGGAGCAGAGGGGCAAGTGAGAGCTCCAGGCCTTCTGGTGAGTACAAGAAGGGAGGGAGCTAAGAATTAGTACAGGCACTGATTGTCAGTGGAGGCAACTGGCCATTTATGAGAGCCACGCAACAAACCTTCAAACCAAAAAGTATCAGCTAGAACCTCTCCCCCAGAACTGGCCCAGTGAAAGCAGTCACCCTACCTGTGATCTGCATTAGCATGTGCCCTGAGGTGCAGGAGGGAGCCAAAGCATACAAACCTGGCCACATCTACCACCTCTCCCTGAGGTGCAAGTGGCTGGCACTTCCATGCATAAGGCCAGTCATGCACAACCACCCCCTTTGAAGCACAGGAAGCCCTGCTGATGTGTGCAAGCCTGGCCACATCCACCAAACCTCCCTGAGGTACAGGAGCCCCACGCCCACTCTACCCACCCAGAAGCCTCTCTGCCTGCCTGGCAACTGGCAGTGAGAGGTGAGAGTTCTCGCACCAACCACCCAGTGACTAGCAACCTGTCAATCCCACACCCAACCACCCAGCAACAGGTGGTATGCATACACAGCACCCAATCCAGCAACACCAAGAAAGCTCCCTGCACCCATGCCCCGGTGACAAGCTGGGCATCACTTCATCAGGAATGCTAATCACACCCTGACAGGCACCATCTGCACCTCTGCCAAATGACAAGTAGGAGATCCTAGTGCCCCCATCCAATGTCCTCCTGGATGCAAAGTCACATATACTACACCTAAAAAGTTCCTGCAGGTCTTCTGTACTTGCACTGAAACCCTAGATGCCCCACCACCTACTGAGGCACCAATTCATTCATGCACAGGCCTACCCTGACCATTTGGGTAGCACTCAGTCACAGCAGATATGGATATGTTCTGTCCTGACCTCCAAAGAATACTCTAACTGCTGGCACCAACCTGGAAGGACTCCATGGTCCCACAAGTGTTGTGGAGGGCCTGGACCACCTAACACTTGTCACCAAATATCAGGGAAAAAACCTGCTCTCCCACCTCTACTCAATCCAATAAGGGAAGATATACAAGCCTAACCACAGAGGACTCACACATGGATGAGACCACCATCTCCACTAGTAAGAGGAAATTATGCTCAGCTGATGGCACAGTGGTTCTGCCCTACAGCTGCTAACCAAAAGGTCAGTCCTTCAAATCCACCAGCTGCTCCTTGGGAAACCTATGGGGATGTTCTATTCTGTCCTATAGGGTCACTATGAATTGGAATCAACTTGATGGCAATTTTTTTTTTTTTTTTTTTGGCTTAACAGTCAAACATAGACCAGAACCAGAAAACACAAAACAACGACAATTAAAATAATACAAAGGAAGAAAGACATTCTAAAGAGAAATAGAAAAAAGAAAACTTTGGATACAGCAAAACAAATTAAAAAAAAATCAGCACAAAACAAACATACATATAATCAATAAAGAAATATATAAATAAAATAACACCTTAATGCCCTGGAGAAAGCAGACAATAACAAATCATATGAAGAAACAGGATAAGATGGCTCATACAAGTGGGCAAAATAAAGGGGCAGAAAATATTCATGGGGAAGAAACAGTAATAGAACTCCTTGATAAGAAATTCATAAAAGATCAAGAAAACACAGACAAAACTCTAGAAGAATTTAGGAAAACAGTACAAGAACACAATGACAAAATAAGACAATTAGACACCACACAAAAACAACTAGAAATCCAGAATATTAACAGGAAAATATCAGAAATAGATAACTCAATGGAAGGACATAGAAGTAGAATTGAATCAATGGAAGAATCAGAGAAATAGAGGACAAATTCCTTGATACTAATTTGTTTGAGGAACAATCAGAAAAAAGAACAAAGAACACCTGAGTTATGTGGGACACTATCAAGAGGAATAATTTATGGATAGTAGGAATTCCAGAACAGGAGGAGAAAAAGAAAAACGAAGAGAATTTTTGAAGATTTATTAGCAGAAAACTTCACCAATATCATGAAAGATGATAAGGTTTCCATCCAAGAAGCTCAACCAACCCCACACAGGACAGACCCCAAAAGAGTCACCAAGGCATATCATAATCAAGCTTCCTGAAGTTGGTTCTTTGAAAGAATCAATTAAATTGACAAACCACTGGCCAAACTGACAAACGAAAAAATGAGAAGATGCACATAAACAAAATAAGAAATAAAATGGGTAACATTACCACAGAACCAACCAAGATAAAGAGGATCATAACAAAATATTATGAAAAATTACACTCCAACAAATTTGAAAACCTAGAAGAAATGAACAAATTTCCAGAAACCACTACCTACCTAAACCAACACAAAACAGGTAGAAAATTTGAACAGATCCATAACAAAAGAAGAAATTGAAAATGTCATTAAAAAAAAAAAAATTTCCAACAACAGCAACAAAAAACCCCAGCCCAGACACCTTCACTGGAGAATTCTACCAAACATTGACATAGAGTTGACACCAATTCTACTCAAACTGTTCTAGAACATAGAAAAGGAAGGAATCACCCTGGTTCATTCTATGAAACCAGCAAACCCTGATACCAAAGCCAGGCAAAAACACTACTAAAAAAGAAAATTACAGAACAACATCCCCCATGAATACAGATGTAAAAATTTTCAACAAAATTATAGCCAACAGAATTCAACCACATATCAAAAAAAATAATATGTCATGATCAAGTGGAATTCATACCAGCAATGCAAGGATAGTTCAACATCAGAAAATCAACCCACCCGTAATTCACCACATAAATAAAACAAAGGAAAAGAATCACATGATCATCTCAATCGACACAGAAAAGGCATTTGATAAAATCCAGCACACTTTCCTGACAAAAACTCTCAGCAAAATATGAATTGAAGGGAAATTCCCCAACATAATTAAGGGCATATATGCAAAACCAACAGCCCACATTCTTCTCAATGTAGAAAAGTTGAAAGCATTCCCCTTGAGAAAGGGAGTGGGACAAAGATGCCCTTTATCACCACTTTTATTCAATATTGTACAGGAAGTTCTAGCTAGATCAATAAGCAAGAAAGGGAAATAACGGGCATCCAAATAGGAAAGGAAGAAGTAAAATTATCCTTATTCACACATGACATAATCCCATACGTAAGAAATTCCAGCGACTCCACAAGAAAGTTACTGGAACTAATAGAAAGATTCAGGAAAGTGGCAGGGCACAAGATCAATGCACAAAAATCAGTTGGGTTCCTCACACTCACAAGGAGGACTCTGAAAAGAAAATCAAGAAATCAATGCCATTTACAATAGCCTACAAAAGGACAAAATACCTACGAATAAACCTAACCAGGGACATAAAAGCCTTAACAAGGAAAACTATAAAATACTACTGGAAGAAACTAAAAGAGATCTACATAAATGGAAAAACATTCCATGCTCATAGATTGGAAGAATTAACTTTGTGAAAATGTCAATACTACAAAAGCTACCTATAATGCAATCCTGATCCAAATCCTAATGGCATTTTTTTGATGAAATAGAAAAACTAATCTCCAACTTTACATTAAAAGGAAGGAGTCTTCAAATAGCTAAAGCAATAATGAAGAAGGAGAACAAAGCAGGAGGCCTTGCACTTTCCATTGTCAAAACTTACTACACAGCCACAGTAATCAAAATAGCATGGTATTGGTTCAATGAAAGACACATAGACCAATGGAACAGAACTGAGAACCCAGGAGAAAATCCATCCATCTACAGGCAGCTGATCTTCCACAAAGAGTCAAAGTCTATTCAATGGGGAAGAAACAGTCTCTTTAACAAATGGTACAGGCAAAACTGGATATCCATATGCAGAAAGATGAATCGGGATCCATAACTCACACCAATTCACAAAAACTAACTGAAAATGGACCAATATTAAAGGTAAAACCACAAAGTCTCTGGAAGATAACATAGGGTCATAACTAGGGAAAGTAATTTTCTGCACAAATAGTCTATAAAACAAAACTAAAAAAGGACAAACAACAGAAAATAAATTAGATAACAGGGACCTCCTAAAAAGTAAATACTTACAATCATCAAGAGATTTTCGGAGAGTATAAAAAGAGATCCTATAGACTTGGGAAACAAAATCATTGGCAATGATATATTTGACAAAGGTCTAATCTTAATAATATATAGAAAACTTCATCAACTCATTTTTTTTCATCAACTCAACAACAAAAAGATAAACAATCCAATCAAAAAATGGGCAAAGGACAGGAACGGGCACTTCACATAAGAGGACATTTGGGCTGCCAAAAAATACATGAAAAGATGCTCCTGATTATTAGCCATTAGACCAAGCTGAACCCATTGCTGTCACGTCAATTCTGACTCAAAGCAACCCTGTAGGACAAAGTAGAATCATTAGAAAAAATCATTAGAGAGACACAAATCAAAACTACAATGAGATGCCATCTCGCTTCTGCAAAAATGGCAATGATCAAAAAAACAGAAAATAATAAATGCTGGTGAGGTTGTAGGGGAACTGGAACTCTTATACACTGCTGGTGGTATTCGAAAATTGTTCAGCCACTATTGAAAACAGTGTGATTCATCCTCAAAAAGGTAGAAATAGAAATACTTTATGATCCAGCAATCCCAGTCATAGGTATATATTCTAGAAATATAAGAGCAGTGACATGAATAGACATAGTCACATCTATGTACATTGCAGCATTATTCACAACAGCAAAAAGATGGAAATAACCTAAGTGCCCATCAACGGGTGAACGGATAAACAAATTGTGGTACCTACATACAAGGAAATACTACATAACTATCAAGAATAATGAGGAGTCCACAAAACATAAGATAGATGAATGTGGAGGACATTATGCTAAGTGAAATAAGTGAATCACAAAAGACAAATATTTTATGATCCCACTATCATAAAAAAAAATCAAGAACAGATATACACACAGAAAGCAAAGTTCTTTGACGATTACCAGTGATGGGAGGGAGAAGGGGGAATCACTTTCTAGATAGTAGACATTTGTTATTTTGGTGATGGGAAAGGCAATCCCAAATATCGGTGAAGTTAGCACAATTTGACCAAGGTAAATACAGACACTAAGAAGTACATGAAAAAAAGGGTCAATTTCAGTAAATGCTCTAACATATACAACTTTGCAACAATAGTAAAAACAACCAAAAAATATGTGCATGGTTGCATAGGTAGCTATGGATGCATATATGTGTATAGGAAGTCCTATGCGAGTAAATGCACATGCACGTATAGGTGTATCTGTAGTCATATGTTATACACACGTTTGTGTGTGCTGCATGTATAGCCACATATTCCTTTCAAGAACCAATTATTTTCTGCTTTGGATTTTTTGTTGATTGCATGTATTTTCATTAATGGAAGCATGCTAAATCATGGAGTGTGTCTGAATTTTTGTTTTTGGATTTTTTTTTTTCCTGCCCCCTCCTACAAGCCATCCCTTAGAGTCAAGTGGGACACACTTGTCCCACTAATTCTACCCCCATAGACACCCCAGAGCCCACTAGGACATATATATACCAAGTAAAAACTTACAAAATTTCTACTTTTCCTACCCAAAATTCAGACACCTCATACAGAACTCTGTGAAAACAGTATTTGTGGCACGTGCATGTTTCTTCAGTTTTGAACAGTCATAAAGGCCCCCGCCAATAAAACTGAGGGGAAGAAAATGTTGGTGGGCACCAGAATATCCCAAAGGCCATGAAAAGGATATATAACAAACCCCATAGCAGGCACAGTTACGGAGCCTTCCTAGACATACCCAAACAACTTGTGGGATTGTTTTACTCTGTCGAAAGGCTTGGGACCATAGTCTCGGGAGACAATTTAGTCAACTGGCACAACATAGTTCACAAACATAATGTTCTACATCCAAGTTTGGTGGGTAGCGTCTGGGGTCTTAAAAATTTGAGAGTGGCCATCTAAGATACTATTGTCCTCTACTAATACAGAGCAAAAAAGAATGAAAGAAATCAAAGATTCAAAGAAGAAATTAGCCCATTGCTCACATGAACCCCAAGCTCTTCAAACCTAAGACCAGAAGAACTAGATGATGCCCATCCAACACCACCAACCGCTCCAGATAGAAGGTCCCCAGTTAGAATGGAAGAAAGAATGTAGAATAAAAGCCAAATTCTTAAAGAAGGCCAAACCTAGTGGGCTGAGAGAGACTAGAGGAACCTCTGAGACTATTGCCCTAAGATATCCTTTGAACTTGGAATTGAAGCTATTTCTGCAGGTCACCTTTAGGCTGCGTAATGGATTGGCTTATAAAATAAATATCACCCATGAGTAGTGTGTTCCCGTAAACAATCAACTATGTGAGATCAAATAGTCAACAGTTACCCCAAACCAAAGATGAGACAGCAAGGAGGAGAAGGGAAGCTAGATCAATGGAAACAGAAAAAACAGAATGGAAATAATGAGAATACTCACACATTGTAAAAACTGTAACCAATGGCACAGAACAATTTGTATAAAGATTGTTAACCCATTGTGGTTGAGTCAATTCTGACTCATAGCGACCCTATAGGACAGAGTAGAACTGCCTCGTAGGGTTTCCAAGGAGCGTCCGGTGGATTCAAACTGCTGACCTTTTGGTTAGCAGGGGAGCTCTCAACCACTGTGCTAACAGGGCTCAACCTAATTTGCTGTGTAAACTTTTACCTAAAACACAGTAATATATTTTTTTTTAAATGAAGCTTTTTTCATACACATAGCTTTAAAAGGGGGATTTTTTAATGAATACAAAGAAATATTATTTAAAAATGCTATTTCATTGCTAACACTTCTATTTTCTTTGTATATTTTGTAATTTATATATTAGTACCATAGTATATGTATATAATTTACAAACACGTGCATGAATTGGGAGAGCTTGCTTCACAATGTTCCTCTATGTAATTAAAAAAGGCTGGTAGCGACAGTCTTGGAGCTGTGCTATCCAATATTATAGCCACTAGCCATCTGTGACTATTGAGCATATGAAATGTGCTAGTGTTACCAAGGAAATGAGCGTTTATTTTATTTAATTAGTTAATTTAAATTTAAGAAATGAAGCAGTATCAAAAAAATTTTTTTTCTCTTAATCACAGTACAAACACTGTATTGTTTAGTTAGAATTACGTTTCACTTTAGCTGTTAAAAAGTTAACATCTGCATTTAGTTGTTTGCTAGGTGGAATATACACATCATATTTAAAAGTATAAATAACGTTTTTTTTATCCCAATAAAAACTTTATGTTGATTCCATGTTGAAATGATAATATTTTAGATATATTGGGTTGAATAAAACACATTATTAAAATTAATTTTTCTGTTTCTTTTTACTTTTTTTAAAATAATTTTTATTGTGCTTTAAGTGAAAGTTTACAAATCAAGTTCTTTGTAGTTTTTAATGTGGCCACTATAAAATTTTAAAATTACGTATGTGGATTACATTATATTTCTATTGGCCAGTGCTAGTCTACAGGTATTAGGTGGTGGATAGATTTGTAAACAGAACATTTAAGAGTTACATAACTAATCTAAAATTTAGGGCTAGACTAACAGGCCAATTTTTTAAACCTATATACATAGGTTTAAAAAATTGAGTGGGTTCTAACGCATAGTGGCCCTGTAGGACAGAGTAGAACTGCCCTATAGGATTTCTGAGGAACTACACACAATTTAAAATAGTGGGAAGATATTTTTTAATTGGCTTAATACAACTGAGCTTAATACAAGTAAGAATTTCCACTGACAACTTCTGTATATCACTTGAGCCTCACAGAAAATTCACACTACAATTAACTGACATGGTGTTAAATTGCAGTTACCCTATTTTAACTCAATTTCAGAAAAACAGCAGATTTTTTATTACTATGTAGAGACTGGAACAAAAGCAAAGGACAGGAAAAAGAAAAAAAAAGGATGGCATAGCAAATTGATGTTTTTAAGAGAATAATAGGAAAAAAAACTAAATTTGGGTTTCTCGATCAAATGATACAAAAACCCAAACCATTGCCTTGAAGTGGATTCCAACTCCTAGCGACCCTATAGGAAAGAGTAGAACTGCCCCATAGGGCTTCCAAGGCTGTAAATCTTTACTGTCATTTCTTTCTCCCATGGAGCAGTTGTTAGGTTCAAACCACCGACATTTTGGTTAGCAGATGAGTGCTTAACCACTGTGCCACTAGGGCTCCTCTTGATCATCCGATATCTATTTTAAATAAGAAAACCTGGTAAAATATCACTTCCTCTTTAGGACAGCAGAAGGATTGGGACAGCAAGAGGAAAGTTCTATTTTTTCCAAACATCCTCATTCAGTCCTTCTATACACACACGTCAGAAAAGTAAAATAATCAGTAGTTTTCTCATACAAAACAAATGTCCAATGAGAAATTTTACTTATAGAGTACATGTATAACATGTAAGTCCACCTCTTTACATTGCTTTATTATCAGTCGCCTCTACTTCCACCCTCTCTGTATTTGGAAGATCCCCCTGGCTGGGTTCTCTAAACCGTCAGAGTCCCTGAGCAGTTGAATGTGCAGTCTGACTCCAGGAACAGGTAGATAAAAGGTAACCCACAGAGTGATAATTGCAGGTAAACAGAGCACACCACAGTATGATGCATAAATGAGTTAAACTACAGGGTTAGGACTGTTGCTTTTTTTATTTTTCCTTTTGTAGCATTTTCACCATATGCTTCTATTTTGAAAATTGTCCTCGGAACATGAAGTTTTTTTTGAAAAATTTCATAGCTAGATGTCATGGATCGAATAGTGTTCCTGCAAAATACGTGTTGACTCTTGGCTCTTGAACTGGTGGATGTGATCCTGTTTGGAAATAGGGTTTTTCTTTTGTGGTGTTAATGAGGCCATGTCAGTGTAGAGTGGATCCTAAGCCTAACCGCTTCTGAGTTATAAAAAAAGCAGAACAGACACAGAGACATACATGGGGGAAGACAGATGCCATATGAAGATAATTTACAAGGCGAGGAATGTTAAAGAACCAAGGATCACCCCAGACTACTAACAAGGAAGAAATCCAGATGGCCAAGACACTGATTTGGACTTTTAGCCCCAAAACTGTGAGAAAATAAATCCCTGTTCTTTAAAGTCATTCACTGAACCCTATGGGGCAGCTCTACTCTGTCCTATAGGGTCGCTATGAATCAGAATCCACTTGACAGCAATGGGTTTTAGTTTTTTACTTATGATATTTGTGTTACAGCAGCACTAGAAAACTAAGGTACTAGAGTACCTTTGATTTCTCTGAAGAGAAATATGGCATGTTTCAGGCTTCCTGATACTAATAAATAAATAAAATTTGATAGAACTTCCAGCTCAGAGCCCAAATTCATCAACTCTGGAAATATTTTGAGTCTGTGTTTATTATTTACCTTTTCCAGGTCTTCTATGTCCTCTAGATCATATTCATAATTTATATCTGACCATAATTTTATTGCATATCCTTTAACAATAGGTCAGAAACACTTTCTAGAAAAATGAAGGATAAAAATAAGTAAGTGAATTAATTATGTCATTAATTACCTTCTTAAGGACTAAGGTGCGCCTGACCAAAGCCATGGTGTTTTCAGTCACCTAATATGCGTGTGAAAGCTGAACAATGAATAAGGAAGATCAAAGAAGAATTGATGACTTTGAATTATGGTTCTGGTGAAGAATGTTGAATACACCATGGACTGCCAGAAGAATGAACAAAGCTGTCTTGGAAAAAGTACACCTAGAATGCTCATTAGAAGCAAGGATGGTGAGACTTTGTCTCACATACTTTGGATATGGTATCAGGAGGGACCAGTCCCTGGAGAAGGACATCTTGCTTGGTAAAGTGGAAGGTCAGCAAAGAAGAGGAAGACCGTCAACAAGATGGGTTGACACAGTGGCTGAAACAATGGGGTCACTTACAATGATTATGAGGGTGGTGCAGGACCAGGCAGTGTTTCGTTCTGTTGTACATAGTGTTGCTATGAGTCGGAACCAACTCAATGGCACCTAACAACAACAACATGCTGAGATTATAAACTGTGAGGAAATGCTACAAAAGGAATATGTGGAATTTACTTATTTGAATGTAGACCAACCAGGAATCAGAAGAAAGTTATACAAGCTCGCTTTGTGATTCCTCTAAAGGCATTCTTTCAGAAAAGAAACCCAAATAGACAGGCTATCAACTGTCTGCTCTGGTGAATATTACAGACTGACTCTAAAATAAAAGAGGCAGTTATACACTCCGAAAAACAAATGTCTTATGACTTGAAACAGATAAAGTTGTGGTATATTTCAAAGGAAAATACTATTAGTGAAACAATCATTTTATTTCTGTTAATAAGGCATAATTCATATTTCTTAAAGATTATTTTCATATGAAGTCAAAAAACTTAGAGAGCTCTAGCATAGCTAAATAAGAATCACTGCATAGTCTCTATTGTCAGAAAAATTGATCTTAATTATGGTGATATTATGCAATAATCCTTTTTGTTAACTTAGGTATTTCTGTTTAGATATTTTTGTGTATTCTCTAAAAGAACATTCTTCCCTAGAAAAGATCTTTTTTTTTTTTTAACTCAAATGCAAGAAGCTAGCAAATACCAGAACAGAAATTAATATTTCTCTTATACATGTCCCATGTCAGGGAGGTACCTCAGCTTTTATAAAGGTTTCTAAATGGTGACAGGAAACCCTGGTGGAGTAGTGGTTAAGTGCTACGGCTGCTAATCAAAAGGTCGGCAGTTCAAATCCACCAGGTACTCTTTGGAAACCCTATGGGGCAGTTCTACTCTGTCCTATAGGGCCACTATAAGTCAGAATCGACTCAACAGCAGTGGGTTTTGGTGTTTTAAATGGTGATATATATATATTTAGTTATGATTCTCAAGCACTATTTCTCAGCTACTCATATATGTATCAGTAGCTGAGAAACAATACTTGTTCTATGTGTTCTATGTTTGGGGAAATTTTTCTAAGAATCATAACTAAATCTGTGGACTTGACTATACCGTTAAGGAGGATATGTGGGTGTGTGGATAGTCAAGAGTCAGTTTAAGGTCTCTCACCCTAACCTCTATCTCAGAAGCTTGGTTGTGGCAATAGCTTGAGCACTGGTAATTCAATTCGAGTATCAAAAGGTTAAGTTCAAGGAACTACCAAAAAAAAATTTTTTTTTCTTTTCATGTCTTTACAAAAGAACAACCTTAGGCTGAAAAAAATACATGCATAGGTTTCATAGTCCATTACATATATAAAATCAATAGTTATCCTTCCTGTAGTATTGTATATATTTTAATACAAGGAACAATGTTTCAGCATTATTTTTTATGTTTATCTAATGCTCATAAGCACCAATTTTTTTTTTTTTTACTCACCACATGCTCAGCAGGAAGTGGAGAATAATTCAAATATTAAATATATGGTAAATGCAGAAATCACTAATCAGTTTTAAATAAATTACGACTTTATTACAGTACTAATATATGAGGTATTTCTCTAAAGGATCTAGGGAATTTTCTTGCCATTGCTATTGGGGAAAGTATTGCTGCCATTAAGAAGACACTGCCTGATTTATAAGGGACTCTGAACATGAGACCTGTACATGTGCATGGTTAGTGTGCTTAACTGCCTACATCCTCCACTACCAGCCATTCTCTCCACCTGCCTTGCATCCTTAGATAAGCATATTTTAAGAAGAGGACATAGTGAATTGATTCACATGCTTATTGATGTCTTTTGAATTATATATGCAGAATGCCAGTCTTGAAGGAATTGGGAAACCAGATAAGATACACTGCTTATTTTCTAGTTTGAGTGGCAAGGATTTACAATACTCAGCTGTGAATATATAAAAAAACAATAACAAGTAGAGTTGGCTTTATGCATGCCAAAGTAAGGGCTAGGCTTCCAATGCTACGGAAACCTAGAGAAAAGGGAGATCAATTCGGCCTGGGGTAGCTTTGTACAAGGTAGAACAATAGCTGGGCTCTGTAGGGTCCCTATGAGTCAGAATCAACTCAATGGCAACAGGTACTGTTTTGGTAGACTGGGCAAGATGAGTTACGGTAAGTGATAAAAAACTGATCCTGGTAGATAATTAGGAAGGTGGCCTGGCTGGAATGGTGGGATCTTTCCAGAACCTAATAAACGATATGTTTGCTAAAAAGGAGAGCAACCTACTTCAGCAGACCTGAAGTGGCAGGGAAAGCCTGAGATGGGTCCCATCTCCCATGGATCCCTCTTAGAGACTGAAGCAGAGGAAAAGCTCTGGAAGGCTACCATGGTAACTCAAGGTGAATAGGTAGTAGCAATATGAATAGAAAGAAAGAAACTATTATTAGGTATTTAGAAACACAAAATAAGCTGCACCAATTAAAAATAGAAAGGGGAAAAAAGGAGCAATATGCAAATGCTAAAACATTGAGTAGTTCAATCAAAGACGTTAGAAGGGGAAAGAGAGAGAATAAACAAGATGTCCTGACAAATGAAGTTACTGTGCATTTTTAAAGCAAAACAGTGACAGTGGGTGAAACATCAAGGACCATGGCTCTAGGTCACCAGAAGGTGCGGAAGTACTTCCTTCATTCCTTGTTGAGGAAACTCAGAGGGAAGAAATGACCATTTGTCAGCAAAAGTCAAGCCCTCATGTTTCTTTGGAACAGAGAAGAAAAACTGACCCTGGGAGAAGACTCATATCTCCATTAAAAAAAAAAATTGGTATTGTGATTAATTTGTTACGTTGTGACTTAGTTTCCTAGTGTTTCCATAACAAGCTATACCACAAGAAGATGGTTTTAAAGAAGAAAAATTTATTTTCTCACAGGTCAAGAGGCCAGAAGTCCAAATTCAGGGTGTCGTCTCTATGGGAAGTTCTTCTTCGTCTCTCTTATCTCCTAGTAGCTGCAGGCAATCCTTGATGTCCCTGGGCTTGTACATGCATCTGGCTCCTTCTTCACATGGCATCTTCCTCTGTATGTATCTATTCTGCTCTTGTTATGAGATGCTGCTCAGAAGGAATTGGTTTAGGAACTACCCTAGTCCAGTGTGGCCTCATTAGCAAAACAAAAGAAATTTCCAAACAGGGTCATATTCACAAGTACAGGGGTTAGAACTTCAACATAAAGTTTGGAGGACACAATTCAAACCCATAACATATTACATAGCTTTTGCCAGGAACATAGTTAAGGAAGGGAAGCCCGGGTGAGGAAGAAAACTATCCATAGTCCCTGCAAGTCCTGCAGTTACCCTCTCATTCTACAAATAGAACATCTAGCTAAGGGCTAGTCACCCCACCAGGGATTCTTTCCTTTGTACATGGAATTTCAGCAGACAGTTTTGCTCATTTAATTCAGAGAGAGAACTTGGCCTGGTTGTTTGTGGGTGGTCTGTTTGTTTGTTTGGATTTCTGTATTCCCCCCATCCCTGCAGCTGCTTGTTTCAACAATTTGTTTGGCTTCTAATTACCACATATCTTTTAAAATTATTTCAAAATATTTTATCTGCCTTTAAATTTTACTTTGTAAATGCATGAAGAGGAAAGGAAAAAAACCAAAATAGTGCTAGCAAAAGAGGTTCAGAGTGGCCTGACCTGTAACCCTCAGTTCACATTTCACTTCCACAAATATTCTTTTCCTTGAGCTCTCTTTTCTTTTTGCAAGTACAACTCATAAAAATTGAAGCTTCTCCCTTCCTCTGGTTTTCACCCATGCTCCCCTCTCTGCCTGAGACTCTGCCTGTGTCTCCATTCTATGGCCATATTGGGTCAATAGCTATTGAACCTTCAGATCCGATTTAAAGTTTATTCAATGATTATTTACTGAGCAATAGGACAAGGAAGATGACAATAATAAGACAAACAATCTAAATATAAACAAGAAAAAGAAAAATTGAAGATGATAAATGAAATGTAGAACATTTTCAAACAGAGAAGCCATTGTAAGTTGTGACTTGGTAGCTGCTTTTTGACTGGAAGCATGTGGATGGCTTTTAGAACAGATGACATTTAAACCAAAATCAGAAGAATGAGAAACCAGCCTCACAAAGATCTGGGGCAGAGGGAAAAGTAATCATAAAGTCCCTAATATGAGAATGAATTTGGCGGGTATGAGGAATGAAAGAGGGCTACAACAGACAGGAAGAGCATTTTGAGATAAACTAAGAGACACAGTGCAGGACCTGGTCACACAGGGTTTTGGCACAGGACAGGGAGGGAGTCTGAATTTTCTTCTAAGAGAATAGTGGGTATTAAGCAGAGAAGAGAAGTTGTATAATTTATGTTTTGAAAAGGTAATCTGCCTCTGCTATTCAGAGAATGTATTATAGTTAGGGAGCAAAAGCGATAGAGGGAGAAAATCTATGACGTTTAAGGAGAGCTGGATTTGTTTGGGAAATGAGGAAATGGAAAGAAAGAGACCAGGATGTATTTTGGAATCATTCAGTAAGACAAGCTGATAAGTGGATGTTGAACATAAAGGAGAGAAACAAATCAAGGAAATCCATAGAGTATTTGCTTGATCATCTAGACGGATGGCAGTGCCAATGCCGGCACTATAATGCTGCGTCTGGCTCCCCCTTTTAGACACTATGAGACCTGTAGGACTGCAATTAAGTTACTTAAGCTCTCTACTCATTTGCTGCTGTTCATAAAATGGGGAAATTAACAACTCTACCTCATAGAGTTTTTGTGAGAATTTAATAACATAATCTATGTAAAATGCTCAGAGCATCTTTTGGAATATATTCAGTGATTAATGGCTGTGACTATTAATATTGTTCTTGTTGCAATTATTACTGTAATGTAGATGTGGATGACAATGAAATAGGGAAGTCTGAGAGTGACAATCAATGTATGTTAAATCAGAAGCATTAACTAGACATCTACCTGGAGATGCCTGTGTAAAAAGGCAGAAGTATATAAAAGTCTGTAGCTCTGAGGAATAGCCATTTGTGAAGACTTTGGAAGTCACTTTCACAGAGATGGAATTTACAGCCATGCGTGACATTCCCTAGGGAGATATATCGTAGAGACAGAAAAGAAAGGAGCCAAGAATTCTGTTTAATGATACCCCAGGGTAGGAGGTCAGGGTAGGATAAGAGGAGTCAGCAAAGGGACTGAGAAGAAGCAGACAGTGAGGTAAGAGGAAATGAAGGGGCAATGCCAAAAAAGAAGCATGCCAGGAAGGGATTAGTTACCTGTACTCTGTGCTCCAGAGAGATCAAGTAAGATAAGAACAGATAGTGACCAAAGAAATTGGCAACGTGGAGGTCCTTAGGAATCTTGACAAGTGCTTTTTCAGAGTATAAGGAATGGAAACTTGAATGTCACCACTTAACAAAAACCTCTAAATATCTCTGTCATTGCACTTACCATTTCCTGGCACTTATCCTAAAAGTAATTGTAAAGAAATCAACTTTGTACTAAATCATTATCTATCTGAAGTATATCATTTGTGCAATCATTCATTTATTTCCTATCTTCTACGATAGCTTGGAAACCCTGGTGGCATAGTCGTTAAGAGCTACAGCTGCTAACTGAAATGTCGGCGTGTTCAAATCCCCCAGGCACTCCTGGGAAACTCTACGGGGCAGTACTACTCTGTCCTATAGGGTTGCTATGAGTCAGAATCTATGGCAGTGGGTTTGTTTTATTGGTTTTTATGACAGCTTGCAATTTCATAGATAGCAGGGACCACATCTGTCTTGTTTTGCAATGTCCTCAATAAGCAATGGAATATATTATACATAATACTGCAAAACTTATATTGAATGAATGAATGGCTAAATGAATGAATGACCCTCACATGTATTTTTTTTTCTGTCTTTTAATAACACAAACTGAGTACAATACCATATTCTTAAAATGCTATCTTGACACAATTTTGAGACCCTGCCTGGAAGCTGGTTCTTTCCCCTTCTTGAGCAGCTGAGTACATCCTTTCTTCAATCACTCCCGTTATCAGGTTCTCACACTTCTGGGCACTATCCACTCATCCTTATTGGCCCAGGGCCAATCCCTGTGCCTTGGAGTCCATTCTGACTCATAGCAACCCTATAGGACAGAGTAGAACTGCCCGATATGGTTTCCAAGGAGCACCTAGTGGATTCAAACTGCTGACCTCTAGGTTAGCAGCCATAGCTCTTAACCACCATGCCTCCAGGGTTTTCATGTACCTAACAACTAGAGACAATCCTTGTGCCCCTGAGCATACAGAATTATTCAAATGTCCCATCCCTAACTAGACCCAGCCTACCTGCCATACATAAACCCTCTCCTACAATTCCAGCTTGTTGTTACCTTGTCCCAGAATGCAGCTCTTTGTGTCCCTGCATCACGGAGTGCTGTGCCTCCCTGTCTGTAGGAATTACAAGTATAATACACCTAACCAAACCAAAACCAAACCCAGTGCCATCGAGTTGATTCCAACTCATAGCGCCCCTATTATAGGACAGAGTAGAACTGCCCCATAAAGTTTCCAAGGAGCGCCTGGCGGATTTGAACTGCGGACCCTTTGGTTAGCAGCCATAGCACTTAACCACTACGCCACCAAGGTTTCCATAATACACCTAGTTACTGTTTATTGGAAACCTTGGTGGCACAGTGGTTAAGAGCTAGGGCTGCTAACCAAAACATCGGCAGTTCGAATCCAGCAGGCACTCCTTGGAAACCCTATGGGGCAGTTCTACTCTGTCCTTTAGGGTTGCTACGAGTTGGAATCGACTGGACGGCAGTGGGTTTTTTGTTTTTTAGCTACTGTTCATGCCCTACCTGACTACCACCTCACAAATTTGCTAGAGCATCGACATCTTGTAAGGATATGAAGAAACTACCACAGGATCCATATATTTTTCAGAGTTCCAAATAAAAAAATGACTCATATGATCAATTTCTCTGTAATGAACCAAAACCAAACCAAACCCAGTGTCGCCGAGTCGATTCAGACTCACAGCGACCCTATAGGACAGAGGAGAACTGCCCCATAGAGTTTCCAAGGAGCACCTGGCGGATTCGAACTGCTGACCATTTGGTTAGCAGCCATAGCACTTAACCACTATGCCACCAGGGTTTCCTCTCTATAATAGACTGTGATAAAAAGTTTTATATGTGTACATTTTTTTCTGATGAGTGGGTAAATTTCCTTTACCTGATAATGTGATTATAAAAGTCAATTCATTATCCTTTTTACCTTGCTTCTGGGCAACTTCGGTATACATTTTTGCTCCATTACAGTACGTAATTCATGGCCTAAGTTTTGGTACCTTTTTTTCTATATTATATATATTCCTGCTCAAATATGGTTTTAGCAACCTATATATTTGTCAAAAATTACCTTTACTTTTTTGAAGCAGAAAAATGTATGACAAATAAAAATTAAAAGAAAGAATGTGCTCTCTTTCCTTCGGTTAATACCTGAGATAATCCAGTCCATGCTTTTATCCAACCAGTTTCCGTAAGGAGTCCTGGTGGCACAAGGGTTAAGAGCTTGGCTGCCAACTGAAAGGTTGGCAGTTCGGACCCACCCACACAGGGTCACTATGAGTCGGAATCGACTCGATGGCACTGGGGTCGGTTTTATGGGTACTGGCTTCTTGGGAGAAAGACCTAGTGATCTGCTTCCAGAAAGATTATAGCCTAGGAAACACTAGGGGGCAATTCTACTGTGTCCCCTTGAGTAGCTATGAGTTGGAATGGACTCAATGGCACCTAGCAACAATATCACCCATTCCATGAAGCCCCTTTTGTTTCTTTAAGGATAGACTTTCCTTCTACCTATCAAGAACACAGTTGGTTGCATAATAGGCATTATCATCTTATAAAATTTAATATTTGATTATATATTCCTGTCAAATACAAGGTCATGTTTAGGATAATGTTTTAGGATTTAGAGCCAAACAGGAACAAAAGTAAAAGCAACACACACACACACACGCATGCACAAACACACACACAAGAATAACAACAGAGCATTGTACCACTTGAGGAATTGGTATGTTTTGTTTTGTTTTAATCATGAACATTTTGTACACATTAGTATACCTGCTGGCTTCTAGCCTGCTCAGATTCAAATACAAATCTAATTACCACATCCATATTGATTCGTCTGATTATTCTGTGCTTTCTGCTGTTTTTTGGTTGTTGTTGTTGATCTGATTTATCTGTCTTTTTATATTATATAAAGTCACTATGCACATAAACACGTATTATTATAAAATGCAAAGTAGAATATTATTATTCTGTACAGAGTATTTATTTCCCTCTTCAGTTATGTTTTAAAGATAAGGACTAAGTTGTTCTTACCTTTTTATCCCTCGTAAAATGTATATTACTGGAAACAAGTGTATTCATACAATGTTATATATTTGATGACTGATTACACCAAAGTTATATTTATTTCTGTCATCAATCTGATGATATTTGAAAGATTATTAGTGCATGGATAATGTAGTTATAAGAATCAACAAATATTATTAACCATGTCTAATAGAATAAAAATAAATTTATGTGTTCATTAACATCAATATACACTGAAATTAACAAAAAGTATTCTTGTTTTAGACAATTTAGCCCTTCATGGCAATATAAAGTAAACCAAATGTAATTCTTTGAATACAAGTAGATGGGGTAGTACTTCAATTATTTTTTCCATGATGGGTGGCATAAACATTCAATCACTAAGTAATATAGTGAATTAGACCCTTTCACAAAAAATTGCCAAGTTGCCAGATGTTAGTTTTTCTGAAGTCATTAACAGAATTTTTTTCTAATGTAAATCACATAGGTTGAAATTATGAATTACATTGTTGTTAGGTGCCATCGAGTCAGTTCCAACTCAAAATGTACCTATGTACAACAAAATAAAACACTGCCCAGTTCTGCCCCATCCCCACAATGGTTGCTGTGCTTGAGCCCATCATTGTAACCACCGTGTCAACCCATCTCATTGAGGGTCTTCCTCTTTTTTGCTGACCCTCTACTCTACCAAACGCAATGTCCTTCTTCAGGGACTGGTCCATCCTGATAACATGCCCAAGGTATGTGAGATGAAGTCTCATTATCCTCACCTCTAAGGAGCTTTCTGGTTGTACTTTTATCAAGACAGATCTGTTTGTTTTTCTGGCAGCCTATAGTATATTCAATAGCCTTATCCAACACCATAATTCAAAAGCGTCAATTTTTTGGTCCTCCTTATTTGTTGTCTAGCTTTTGCATGCATACAAGATGATTGAAAATACCATGACCAGGGTCAGGTGCAACTTAGTCCTCAAAGTGAAATATTTGCATAATGCTTTCAAAATATACACACCAAAATAAAAATAATTTGTTATATTTCCATCAGATAAAAATATTCTTTGCCTAACTTAGATCTTCAAAATGGAAAAACATGTTCCTTTTTCTCTAAAGGTATCTTTGAATTTATTCTAAATTTAGAGAACTGGTTGAAACTTTCTAACACTGAATTACTTGAAGCACTTTTTTTTTTTACATTTTGAAAATTTGAATATGTTATCATTTAGATGGTTTCTATTTTCAAAAAATGTTCATTGCAAAATCTCTCATTCCAATATGTGAGCAATTTATTTCATTCTCTCTCAATTCTTGTCCATGTGCAGAAACACTTTTACTGTAGTTACAATCATAGCCTTTTATATTGACTATTTTCCTTTTTTAAGAACACATAATCAAAGCATTTTTCACAATAGTTCCCATATGATAATTTGCATTGATCATATGCTATAGTATTAAAAAAAAAATGCCTACATTAACAATTATTCAAATAAGGAAAGAGTTTACATCAAAACTAGATGAAGACAAAGAATGTATATAACCATAGGTAAAAGAAAGTCTGAACACTTGAGCATAAGGAAATATAAGACTGAATATGACAAGGTTACAGAGAACTCTAAGATGAAAATGGAGAAATGAGTCCAGTGGGTATATCCCACTATTCCCTTGCCTTTTTTCCAACATGATTAACGGGTCTTTCATATACAAATAGCAATTCCAGGAGAAAAAAAAAAAAACACATACACACAATAATAGTGACAGTCTGTATTACCGCAAAACTTTGTCTGACTCAGTGGAATCACAAGGAGGGTGCAGTAGGCGTGGACCACACCGGCTGACACTATCAGAGGGGGCAACACCAAAATGACTGTCTATAAAATTTTTGTGCAATGTTTCAGCAGAATTTTTTTTTAAATATGCCAGTAGTTAGTTATAACAAAAACATTATTTGTAAGCCCAGCTTACATGCATCAATATACCTACAAGGCTAAAACTCTACGCTAATTTACTTTTCGAACTTTCTAATGTGCTCCAGTCAGAGCTATCATTACTACCCAATTACAATGATGCTTCAAATCACGTAGTTTAGTCTGCACATGCCACAAGCATGTGCTGGTGTTTTCGTTGTTGCCAACGTTATTACAGTAGTTGATTTTGTCAAATTTTCTGGTGTTTTAGCAACAATATGTGGTGCAGTGGTTAAGTGCTACGGTTGCTAACCAAAAGGATGGCAGTTCAAATCCACCAGGCACTGCTTTGAAACTCTATGGTGCAGTTCTACTCTGTCCTGTAGAGTCACTGTGAGTGGGAATCAACTCGACGGCAACAGGAATGGAAGCAACAATATTGTGGCAATTAATATTTGTGAACCTATATAAATAACTGTTTTGAGAATGAAGTAGTAATTAAAGGAAAGGAGGGATGATATATAGGAATTATGATTTATAAGTAATATTAGTACAAAAAAAATTACTAAGGATTCTGTATGTTTTGGTACAAGAAGAGGTCCAAGGGGGAGAGGTGACACCAGGAGTTACTGCACTAGGTGACACCAACCTTAGTAACGTCACTGGTCTGACATGCCTGCTTTGGACACATCTTCAGGAAGGATCAGTCTCTGCAGGAGGACATCATGTTTAGTGATGTAGAGGGTCAATAAGGGTGAGGGAGACCTATGGTGAGATGGATTGGCAGAATAGCTGCAAGGATGGATTTGAACATACTGGCGATTGTGAGAATGGCACAGGATTGGGCCACAGTTCTTTCTGTTGCACACAGAGACACTATGAGTCAGAGTTGACTCCATGGCAACCATCTATCTATATATATTGCCTTCCAGAGGACAACACAGAAGTGTCACAGTTGAGGAATTATCTCTCAGCCATTACCAGCTTCTTCATAGCAATGCTATCATAACAGGTTTTTTTTTTTTTTTTTGCTTGTATGCTAGACCTGGCAATATGCAGATGAAACAACCTTGTTTGCCAAAAGAGAAGAGGACCTGAAGCACTTACTAATGAAGATCAAAGACTACGGCCTTAAGTATGGATTACAGGTCAACATAAAAAAAAACAAAAAACCTCACAACTGGACTGATAAGCAACATCATGATAAACAGAGAAAATATTGAAGTTGTCAAGGTTTCCATTTTACTTGGATCCATAATCAACACCCATGGAAGCATCAGTCAAGAAATCAAATGACATATTGCATTTGGCAAATCTGCTGCAAAAGATCTCTTTAAAGCATTAAAAAGCAAAGATGTCACTTTGAGGACAAAGGTGTGCCTGACTCGACCCATGTATTTCCAATAGCCTAATAGGTATGCGAAAGCTAAACAATGAATTAAGAAGACTGAAGAAAAATTGACGACTTCGAATTATGGTGTTGGCGAAGAATATTGAATATACCATGGAGTGCCAGAAGAACAAACAAATCTGTCTTGAAAGAAGTACAGCCAGAATGCTCCTTAGAAGCAAGGATGATAAGACTGTCTCACATACTTTGGACATGTTATCAGGAGGGGCCAGTCTCTGGAGAAAGACATCATGCTTGGTAAAGTAGAGGGTCAGTGTAGGATTGGAAGACCCTCAAGGCGATGGATTGACACAGTAACAGCAACAATGGGCTCAAACACAATAACGATTGTGAGGATGGTGCAGGACCAGGCTGTGCTTCGTCGCTATGAGTCAGAACTGACTTGACGGTAGCTAATAACAACAACAGACCCAAATTGTAATGAATTAAATATTCTTTAATATGAAATGCTTTAAACTGGAACATTGACTGCTAGATAACTAAATATTGTCATTTTTTAACTTACCGTTTAAAACTATATAAAATATCCCCCCGAAATGTCAAATTCAAATCAACATTAATTGCATTACCTGTTTCAGACATTCTGATTTTTTTAAGGCCTGCCAACCACCTGAGAGCAATAGTCTCACAATTAGCCAAGTGTACATTTGGCTGAAAAATTCATTTCCTTCATATAAAAATGCTCAAACACAGCTTGGGATTTTCTCTCGATGTGGGATCAAGTCTTACTTACTTACTAATTGCCAACACTTCTAAGTAGCAATACTGTGGATCCCACATTCAAGAAACCTTGGCTTACCTTGTCACCATTAGGCAAATTATTAACAAAAACAGCTTACAGACTTTGTAGTAGTAGTTACCCTGTCAGACGAACTGTTGATCACACATACAAGCATACTGAAAAAAATGTTCTGATCCTTTTATTTTTCGTGAATTAATTCGTGTAAACGAATTTTTTCATGGCTCAATTTATGTTTCAGAAAGAAAAGTGACCAGAATACATCCATTCTGAACTAATACCCAAAGATGGCCCTAAAGTTGTTTCACTAACACAGAGTTTTGTACTTTACCTTGTTGAGAGGAGGTCTGTAAAGGAAATACCTGGGAATGATTACTAGTGTACGACATCACTGAGGAACAGTTACTGACTAAAGGTTAAACCACTAGATTGCAGTGGTGCCAGTACAAATATTTAATACTGGGAAAATCATTCATCATCAACATTGTTTGCCATTATATAAACCAAGCAAATGATTGAGCTCTTCGGTTTTTGGCAGTTAATCTGTTTTCTTGCAATTCAGTCATTCAGAGGATGGAATTTAAAGATTGGATATGGGCATGAATATAGAATCCAAATTAGATCAAGGTCAGAGCCTCACTAACATGGAATATCTTAAAAATAAAATGGGAAAAACTTATAAAAACACAGTATATTTTAATGAAATCCTTACTTTATCTGAATACAACCAGTAACAGAAAGAAGCAACACTGGATGTGATCAAAAGATTTATAAAAAAAGAAAATTAAAATATGTGACTACATGGATGTTCAAGTCCTCACAAATGCTGCTACTACAATTTGGCATTTAATTTAAAAAATTGAAATTACAAACTGGTCACTAGCATCAGAATTTTCGACTTGAGAAATTCAGATGAATATGAAAATAATCGAAAGAGCTAAGCTAACAGTAATATAATTAATGTTAAATGCATTGAAGATATCAAAGAGTCTCACATTAAAATATACCATGAGAAACAAATGACAACACTAAGATACCTGATAATTATTATGAATCTCTTTATACATCTCCTAATATTGTTTTCTTCAGTGGGAGGATAACCATCCCTGCCCAGAGAAATTGCAACATCTGAAGCAACACAGGATTAGAAACCATCACAGAAACGATGTGTTCTTGAACAATACGACAGAAATATTTTATATCCATATTGATACAGTGCATCTATAGTATCCACCAGAGTCCAAATTTCAAAATAGGAAACTATAGAAAAGATCAAGACAGCATTTTTGTACTGCTAAAATATCCCCTTTTCTAACACACACAAATTTGACTGATAAAAATGTTTTAATCTTTTTTTAAAAATATTTGGAGGGTTAGCATAACATAACATTATGATTACACATGAGCTAGAATAATAATAATTAGTACTGAGGAGAAAAATGTGCTCCTTAACATGGTTAAAAATACATGATATTTACAATTATTTTAAGAGAATATAATTCGGTTTCCTTTTTCTAAATGTTTTGGAGAGTGAGGGGACTCTTTGTACCCAAATAACATTATAAATTCTACTGCCTTACATCTATAGGATGAGATAAGACTTTGTGAACAATTAAGATAGAAAAACAAAATATTTTGGGGGTGAATTGTACACTTTTAGCAAATCCTGTTAGCTAAAATGCCACAGGTAAAGGTGTTTTATTCAATGATAAAGTAACTTTAGTGTCTCAAACTGTGACAGTGCTATCAAAAAAGAATCTATACAAGTTGAATAACAAGTTTATCTTTAAAAAAATTGGTTACTCAATAAAACAACACGCCTATCTCAGAGTAACTAAGTTATTTTGTAAATAGTATCTCTCTGTACTTTTTTTCAATACCATATGATCTCTACTTTGACTTTGTTTTACAGTTCTTTGAGAAACAGAATACATTATTGAATTGGACTCTTTGTCACTTTATGAAATCAATACGTATTTTCAAAATTAAATAATTCTTTCAAAAGGAATTCACTCAAAATATTCCTAATTATTATTGGACCAAATTTAAAATCAAAATCCCACAACATATACTGCAATAGCCAATAAACTATTCACCCCCGTACATACACATATTCTTGGAAAGAACATAAACTTGTTTCTAAGCCCATTGCAAACCTCAGGCAATTTTATAGCATTGTAAAAAAGAATAGTAGACGAAGGAAAAATTTGTCCAGGGACTAACTCTTCTTTAGTAAAGCCCTGCCACTGTTGCCTTTCACAGTTGTATAAAGCCAGACTGGAAGAATACTCCTCAACAATGTGAATAATTTCTTCACCTTTAGTTTTCAAATCTTAAAACCAACTCTAGCTGTCCTTCCTCAAGTAACTTGAGAACATGCATAGAATTCCTTGAAAATATCACAAGATTTTGATTCAACAATTGCCAACAAAGTCAAAAGAATAGAACAACAAAGTGAAGCAAAACAAAAACAAGTCAAAACGATTATATACTTCATGGATTACAGGTGAAAAAAAGAAAAGAAAAGAAAAAAGAGAGACTTCTTACCAAGTACCCCAAGTCGATAGTTGACTGTGATGACGATCACATTGCCATAACTTGCCAAGACACTCCCATCATATAAATTTCCAGTACCTTCCATATATGAGCCACCATGGATATACACCATCACTGGTTTAGGACCCCCACTGTCCCGAATATCTGAAAAACAAATGGTTGGCAATTGTTCTTATCCTCGAAAATACACATAAGGAAGCAGAGAATACATTTTCTATTGTAGGGACAAGAGGGTATGATTTTAATAGGGTTGTTTAAATCGCTGCTTTTGTTAAAGTGTTTCTTAAGCAATTCATATCAAGAATAGCTATTGTAGAAGAGAGCAATACGTATCCATTGTTTTCAATCAAATTAAAAAAATTATTTGTTTACAAATCATAAGTTGAATTACAAAACTTGGACAATTGAAAGGAGGTATGAATTTTAGTGCTTCTTGAGTGATTCCCTAAGCAACAGTAAAACCAAAAGAAAGAATAGAATGAAAATGATTTTTTAATTAATTTTTAAAGATGTTCTAGGCCTTTCATTGAATTTATGAACTACAAACTAAATACAATGGTATCACTGCTATAGTGAATAAAACACATTGATTTTCCATTTCTCATTTACTGTGACGATTTGTATTAAACGCCACCTAATAACACTCAACCATTTATCCTGTAATCTATGGACATAATATAATATTGTGTATATGCTGCAAAAAGTTTCATTTCAGTGCTGAAGTACTAACTGTTGGGTGATTGTTTAGGCAGTAAAGTCATATGCATCTGTGCTCCTGTTGCTGCATTTAGGGGACTATCGTTTAAATGATGTTGGTCATCTACTCGTTTCACCTACACTTACCCTTTGGGATTGGAAAGCAGACTAAATTACATTTTTCCACCTCTTGGTGTAACTATTGTACTCTTCCTAGCTCCACTCTGGCTATGTTTTTAAGTTGTAGATATGCGTCAAAACAGCTAAATCCAAGTGTAAATTGTCGGAATTTAGAGTAGTGGCAAAGTGATTTCTACAGCTCTAAATTTTAAGAGTACTTGCTTTTCTAAGGTACTTTCCCTCTAATCATGAAGTTTACAGCAAGGATCTAGAAAAACATATAATAATTTTGGTCAGTATTAAAAATACACTGATTTCTATACAAATATTAAATGATATTTTGACTAATTTGGTTTAACTATATAGAGATTGAAATCTTACATAAGTATAAATATGATGAATATATGAATAGTAAAAATATGAATGACAATAAATATTATGTAGTAGTTCATGATCTCTTTATATTCATGATTGAAATTAATTGCACCAAGTGTGTTATCATTTTTTTTAACGCCAGTATTGAAAAGAGTCATTTGAAAGTATAATTTTGTTCCTTTATTTTTGATATTTTTTTGTCAAACTTAACTTCTCTACATCTTTATGATTGAGGTGTCAGCTTTCAGAATGGACTAATATGATACAAACTCATTGAAAAAAATAAAGATGGTTATTTAGAGACTGCTTTGCATTTTCTATAAAAAGAATGACCAACAGAAATGCTTTGAGTGTTCAACTTTTATAATAAAGTGACTTATTGAAATTAAAAAAAAAAATTTAGGGTCAGGCATTATAGCTCAACTTGTTCAAATTTTCAAGCTGGAGAAATGGCTCATTGCAGAACTTAGAGATTTTTTAAAACATTATTTTAAGTTTGACTTCTTATCAGTCTTTAAACTTACACCCCCTCAGAGAGTGTACTTGAGAAGACCATCCTGTTTTCAAGTGGTGACCGGAGGATGCTTTGACACGGAAACCACGGACAAGGCACAGCTACGTTTGGGAGGGAAATCTAAATTTATCTTCTCCTTGAAACTTGAGAGTGAAAGGGTATTCACTCATTTGCAATGGTTTGGGGACTTGTAGACATGTTGGACTTGTAGACATGTTAGACTTGTACAGAGGAAACAATTTTTTGAAAGTCTTAAACCATTCACCTTAGATGCCTGTTTGCTGCATACAGCTTTAGCTTCTTATTTTTCTAGTATGGCTGGCACCGAAGAAGCAATAATAAATTATTAAACTGAAATCATTAGCTGACTGTTCACAGCAGACACTGTACTCTGCTAATTGTATGCTTGGAGGTAGCACAGAGGGAGGCTGTTTCACAATTCTTCTTTAATTAAAATTACATAGAATTACAAAGCACTAACTGTGAACAGTAATGAAACCTTGGTAGAACCATTCTGATCACCTGGAAAACAATACAGGCAAACATTGAGAAGACCTGCCACATTTTATACCTAATAATAAAATGAGGTAGACATTGTCAGGAAAGAATACAAATACGACAATACATTCTGGAAGCTAATTTGAAGGGTATCTCCTTATTTTTCTTTAAAAAATTTAGACTTGAGAGGATTATTGAGAGATTGGGTTGGATTCTAATTTTCAATTTGTCTCTTCAAGCTTTTAAAAGATTTCAGTTTTGCCTATGAATTTAATATACCAAGCAATTTTTTCCTAGAAAGTTCTTTAAAAGTACAGTGATGTTCTGAACAATGTTTATTTTCTCTTGAAGCAAATCCATGATTAATGCCATACCCAAAACACCCATTGCTGTCAAGTCAATTCAGATCCATAGCAACCCAATAGGAAAGAGTAGGAGCAGCTGGTGGATTTGAACTGCTGATCTTTTGGCTAGGAGCTGAATGCTTAATCACTGCATCAACAGGGCTCAATGCCGTAAGGAATATTAATTACTAACAGAGGTAAAATTCTTATGTATAAAAACCCTAAACATTGCTAATAAAATTTGGGAAAATGCAATGTTTCTGTAACAGAACTACTGGAATTTTTTTAATGGTGTTTTATCAGAGTGATTCATGTTAGATTTTACTTATGATAGTGTTTTAATCTAGAAACGCATTTTATAGTTTACTTTTCTGCATAGTATACCGTTATTATTAATGTTAATAGTAAATACAAGCAGTTTAAATTATATCTCTATTACTGTTCTTAAAAAGAACCAGAACCTTTATAAATAAATTGTGTATATCAGATAGCCTACCATTGAATGATATTTACTAATGCCATCATCTTAATAATAAAACCTAAGGGAGAAGATGATTATCTTCAGTGAAAATATACTAAATGTATTTTAATCATTTTAATGAATTTATTAGTGACAAATCATTGCTTTAATTTGTCTCATACTTTTCCTTATAAAGAAGCTAGCAATTTGTGAGGCAGTGACTCATTTAAGATTTCTAACTTTGCCTAAACAGCTGCTACTGACTTGACTAAGATCATAAAAACTCTCAGAGATCTTAAAACACTGGCTGGGTCCCAGTAAAATTACAAATATTCATCAAGCATTTCAAATTTTCTAGTTACTTGCAGTTTTTTAAAGGCTTGCTAAGCACCTAAGTCTCTGTGCACATTGGGATATTAAGGGGAAAGTACTTACTGCACTAATGATTATTTTTCTTCTAAAATTTTCATGGTAAGAAAGGATTTGAACTAAGTTTCTCATGTTAAAAAAAATAAACTTGGAACCTGAGTAGACACCTTGCTTCTAAATTTTAATAACTATTTTATTTTTCTGATAAACCAAAATTTTAAGCAGATGAAACAAGTGTCAGTAGATCTAGAATAGCTAACAGGAATTTATTTGTACTTGACAACCAAGCTTTGGAATCCTAATTCCATTTAACAGTACTAGTGAGTAACTATTAGTCACATAACTCCTTAAATGTGTTTACTGGCTTCTTTCTTCTTAAAGGAATCATTAAGTTTTAATTGCCCATGTTGTAGAGTTTTTGGCATTTAACAGCTTTTATATTGTGAAGCACTGCCTCAATTAAACCTTTCCCTGATATATCAAAAGACATTTCAGGTTATTTTTGTGCTTCTCAGTTCTTTATGAACCTCAGTTATCATTTAGAATCACCAAAAGAAATTTGGTCAAATTTGTGCTTATAAAACTGAACTTTACACAATCCATGGTACACTTTTAGTTAAAAGGTATACAAAATATACAAGAGCGATTTTTTAAAAAGGTCTATGTTGGATATGGAGTCCCTGGGTGGTGCAATTTGTTAATGCTCTTGGCTGCTAGACTAAAGGTTGGAGATTCCAGTCAACCCAGAGTTATCTGAAGAAAGGCCTGGTAATTAATTTCTGAAAAAGCAGCTGGTAAAAACCCCATGGAGTAGAGTTCTATTCAGACACACACGGGGTTGTCATAAGTCAGTGTGATTTCAAGAGCAACTGGTTTGTCATGTTTGATTTAAAATAGTGTCCGAAGAGTGTCAATATTAATATTAAGGAATTCGTAGCACAGACAATTTTGAAAATTTTAAAAGATTTCTTAAATTCCCAAAATAAACTGGTGGAAATCTGGGATATTGCTTTGAATCATTTTTGTCACTTCAGATAAGTCTTTTTTTTTTTTTTTGGTCTATGGGAAACCTCACCACACCATGGGAAAAGTCTATAAGATATACAGTTCTTTTTCATTATTATGAAGCACAAATAAAAAACAATTCATTTATGTCCATCTTACAGATGGTAACAGAGTGATGGTAGAGACACAAACATGAATATGCTCCACCAGAAGCCCTCCAGTGTGTAAAACGACTGAGGGGCAGGTTCTAGTGGATGGTTGAGGAAGCCTCTGGATGCAGTGGCTGAGATATGGAAATAGGGTATAGGAGTCAGGGCATTGAAAAAAATGGAGAATTCTGTATGACTAACCAAATAACTGGGGTTCTGACTGAAGTAAAAAAAGGAGTTTATCAAGTAAATTGTGTATTCCTTTATGCCCAGAGATATTGACTCAAGAGCTGAAACAAATTAAATGTGAAAACTGGCCTCAGTTTTCCTTCACACTCAAGTAAACAAAATAATTATGAAGGAATTGAATAGAAACAAAATGCTTAAAATTTTCAAGAAAGGTTTTCATTTTTTTCCCCAGAGGAATATTTGAATTTATCTTTCTTGCTTTCTAAACAATTATCCAAAACAGCAACATAGAAGAATAGATTCAACTTGAATTGATTGCTTTGACATTCTAAGCTTTGGACCATTTAAAAAATGTTTATTGATTTCATAACTCTTCTGAGTGACTGAGTTAGCACTTAAGCTGAATACTACCTGCCAGTTTAAATAGGGGCTTAGGATATTTTTAATGGCTATTTAAAACCTTAAATGTGCTTCAAAGCAAGTCTATAAAATAGATTCATGTTTACAGGCCTTAGTTCACTATGGTAACTCAGAGGTATCTTTCATGAACATGTAAAATGTCTTACTCTAGGATATTTTACCAAAGGCAAAAGAGAATCACATTGAATTAGCAATCAAAATAATTTTCAAATAGGGAAATAATGATGCATATGAATTTTGTGGCCACTTTGGGAAAATTTAGAGTTTAAGAAGCTACATGCTAAGAAGTCCTTTATACTCAGGCATTATTAAGATAAACAACGTCTATGAGTTAAGAATCATGAGATGGTTCAGAAAATTCCAAAGCCTCCACTGGAAGCAATGTTCTTTAGAGCACTGGGAACAGAAACTCACGTTCTACAAAGCCAATAACTGTCATGATTTCTCACAAGTGTTAAAAAAAATTCCAATCTGTATAGTAGCTTATTTTTAGCTATTTAACATTCAGAATGATAACTCTTGGGCAGTTATAATGATTTCTTTCAAATACTAATGACTTCTTTGTGTTTAATCTTTAATCCACTGCTGGGGTTCATGGACAATGAATTTTTAATCAATTGTCATAAATTATATTTAATCAAAATAATTCTTAAATGTTATAAAAATATTTACACGAAATGTAATTTTAAATTTTCAAAACACTGCCTCTACAATTTAATTTTCTACTGGAAAGAGGTTTATTAAGTATGTGTCTCAATGAAAACAACAGAAATTGTGGAGTAAAGATTCATTCATTTATAGTTTCCTTGTAATTCATTAAACTAGCACTTCTGCTGGCTTGGTTGGGGTTATTTTATCTTAAAAAACCTTTCCCACCATGTAATTAATATCTTTATGAGATTTAATTTGTAGGAATTATTTTTGAATTTGGAATTAAGTTAGTTGCCTCTAGAATAATCATGACTCTGTGGCATTGGAAAAAAAAAAAAAATCCCTCAATAGAACCCAGATGAACTGAAAGGATCAATGGCCTTTCTAGATACTCAATTTACTACTAGTTAAAGGCACACAACAGAATGAGAAATGTCAGGTCAATCTAGTGAACAGTTACATTTACAAAGAATAAGTCAGAATTGTATGTCACGGGAAGTTGGAAAGAGAACAATTTTGATATTAATGAAGTAGGAAATGTTATATCGTTTAAAGTTGGTGGCAATACTTTGAAAATCAGAACAGTTTAATTTACCAATCTTAGAAGTTATATCCCTTTGAAACTAAAGGGGACTCCTTGCTGGCATAGTGGTTAAGTGGTATGGCTGCTAACCAAAAAGGTCAGCAGTTCAAATTCACCAGCTGCTCCTTGGAAACCCTGTAGGGCAATTCTACTCTGTCCTATAGGGTCACTATTACTCAGAATCAACTTGACAGCAATGGGGGTGGGGAAACTAAAGGGTATTCTACTAATCTTGTTAAAAAAAAACAAAAAACCTATATTCGTTACCAAAAATACTCACTGTTATGAGCCCACAGTACTTAAGTGGCTATACAATGTTAACTACAGTTATATAAATAGGTTATAAATAGTTATGTAAATACTGCCTTTTCTTATCTATACAATCTCATTTGTGTCATTGATTTAATCAAATCAATAGAAAACAGCATTGTTTAATTTAAAATATATTGCTCAAGAAACACTTTCTGTCAGTTTTTAGCTTGTCCTTCATTTTATTGGGCATGGGTTTCTTTTTAAACAAATGTCAAATGCAAAAATGAAACACAGTTTGGTATTGGGTAAAATATTTACATAGATTAGAAAACATGCAAAATGGTTACAGAAAGACTACAAGGGAGAGGTTGTTAGTTCAAAGAATACGGACAAATTTCAGTCAAAACATGGGATGACACATATCAAGAGTCAGTTCAAGAAAACAGAACAAAAAAAAATGCCTCTCTTTTTAAAGCATTTTCATGGTTGGCATCAAAATGTAAAACTTAACATTCATTTTTTTAAAAATTAAAAATGTGTACTTATATGTAACAACAAGCAAGAAGACAAAACACATCAAAAAGGGAATTAAAAACAACTCTTCAAAAAAAGACAAGAAGTAAAAAAATAGGGGTGGAAAAAGTGATCGAGGCCCTTGTCATGCAAATAGTTTTGTGGAAAAAAATACCTTCATCTTCAGCACCGTCATTATCACCTAAATCATCTGCCTGTTTCTTTGTAAGGGGACCTAGGATTGAGAACGGAGAAACGGAGGGGAAAAAAAAGACAATTCAAGAATAAACAAGACTGAGGGCAAAAATCAATGTAAATCCTAAAATTCTCAAGGATATTTCCAAAAAGAGTGGAAAAGTGGTTATGTCACAGCTGATTATCTATTTTGTTTAAGAAAAAAAAAAAAATCCTTTCCTTAGAATATCTCATAGAAACTTTGTTTTGTGAATTTATCCAGCATAAAAAAAAACATAGCTTGGAATGCAAGTTATAAACAAACTTATTTTTTAAAAATATCCACTGCATACCAAAAAGTAAACAGTTTGATTAGCTGAAAGAGCTTACTTTCCTCAGTGTCTTTTCTAATTTAAATTGGTGACAATAATAAAGTAGGTCAAACTCATTCTTTAATCTGGAATAATAAAATAACATTAGGGAAAACAGAAATATGAACTTTTGTAGGGTACTCTTTTTTGAGGGGGTGCGTAAAAGTATTGACATTTGAGTTTCATACTTTTTAAAATCGTACATTTTTCAAAACTGTGACTTTAAAATTACTTGTCATTACACAAATATTTCCTCTTGTATTTTAATTTAAATGTTAGCTGTGGGCTTAAGGCATTTACCACCTGGACAGATAAATCAACAGTTAATCATATCACTTGGCACTGAAAAGGTGCCATCAGTGGAAGTTTGTGTTTAGATAGTAAGGTAGTTACAGGGTCAGGGCTTATATTTCACAATTAATTTAGCAATGTAATGGAATTATGCCCTGGTGCAATTTCATGCCCAGTATAGTTATTTATAATAGGATCATGTTTTAGAAGAATAATTATATTAAAACACTGTGATTGTTTAATAAATGTTTTATTATACTTAACAATGCTAATTTGCTAGAATAAAGAAGCACACCAAAGGGGAAGTCAAAGGCCATGTGAAAGTAATTTTAATTGTCACAGAATTGACATATTCAGCACACTAAAAAGCAAGTAAAGCCCCACATTCTCTTTTTGTTCCACAACCATTTAATTTATATGACATTTCATAATCCTCATGCAAAAAGCAGTCATTACAAACATAGGACACTCAAGTTAAAACATAGCCAAGCACACAACCGTAAGCAAGAAAATTTTGCCATGCATAAAATAGCAGTCATAGGGAAAGGAGAAAAACAAAAAGGACTGAGCGTCATGTGTTGATTTCAATAATATAAACAGTGGAGAAGCAGGCATTAAATCTAAGCACGCTTCATAGGAAATGATTGTTAAACATTTTGAGAAAAGTTTCTAAGTCTTTCCAGTAATTTCTGTGCATTACGTTTGTAATTCAAAACTACCATCGAAACCCTCAAAGAATGAAAAACACTACCCCAGAAAACAAGGGAAAAACGTGAGATATAATGTAGTTAATGTTTTATCAGCTCAGAGAGACATCCTTGAAAAATAACTGGCAGAGATCAAGGAGCCCTGGTGGCTCAGGGGTTAAGAGCTATGGCTGCTAACCAAAAGACTGGCAGTTTGAATCCACCAGCTGCTCCTTGGAAACCCTACGGGCCAGTTCTACTCTGCCCTGTAGGGTTACTATGAGTCTGAATAGATTCAACAGCAGTGGGTTTTTTTGTTTTGTTCTGTTTTTGGTTTGTTGGTTTAGCATAGAGCAAAAGACTGGAAATGTAGACATTGATGACATACTCAAAGGGACCCATTGACTCCCTCAACAGTAAATGTCATGGTTTCAAGGACATTCCAAATACAGACTGGGAAACTGTATACAATAAATAAAGTAATAGCATTTTATATTCATGCCTGCAAGCAATCATTCCATTAAGAGAAAATTTAGAAGAAAGTAATAGTTTATGTTAATTGGCTCAGTTGCATGTTTACAAAAACCTACTTTTCTTGAATATGACCTGGTAAAAATGCAAAAGCACCCTTGGGATTATTTGATAGTTATGTAACAATGTTGCTATATTCCTGAAAAATATAAATATTTTAAATTTAAATTTAAAAATCACTGCATCAGGATACTGTATTGGAAATATTTCTGATTTTAAAACACCACGTAAAATAGTGGACTTAGAATATTATATTTTCAAGGTTTTTATTTTTCAATAATTGCCTAAAGTAGTAAATGAATAGGTTTCAACAAATATGTTTTCTTGCATTTCTATTTTCAAGGATGTTATATAGAAATTATGGTTTTACTTATTGGTTAGCAAGACAGAATAAGTGCAGTAGTAGTTCTTATTTATTGATGCCAAAACAACTATCTACTTTCCGGTTAAATCACTTAATCTGCTTGGTTCTTGGCAATATTAAGACACGAAAGTGAGCTCAAAATTTTTTTGCTGAATCATCAGTTTACTAATATTTGGATAAAAAAGCCCATGTAAATTCTATCACAATCAAATTAAATCACTGCCTTCATTTTGCAAAAGGTTGTATATCTTGTGGACAATTCAGATAGGAGTGTCTTTCTTTTCCCCCTAGATTACCCACGACAATTTACATGACATCTTTGGGAAATCATTCAGGTTCTACAGCAACTGAGCCAGTAGTTTTACATATTTTACATTCCTACAGATTTGTTAGCTCCTTGGTCTACAGCAGATGCTACAGCAAAATACATTTTATTAAAACATGATCTCCCACTTCTTCGCAACGGGACATAATTCTCTGTTTCTATTTGACTCTGAAAGGAACCTGGTGGCACAGTGGTTAAAGCCCTCAGCTGCTAACCAAAAGGTTGAGGGCTCGAACCCAGCAGATCTGCAGGAGAAAGATGTGGTAGTCGGCTTCTGTAAAGATTCACAGCCTTGGAAACCCTATAATGCAGTTCTACTTTGTCCAATAGGGTCACTATGAGTCGATGACAGTGGGATTTGACTCAGAATCTGCATAAATAGAGAGACCATGGAAATGATACTGCATATAAAACCAGTTACCATCAAGTTGATTCCGACTCATGTGGCAATCCCGTATGTGTCACAGTAGAAATGTGATCCATAGGATTTTCAGTGGCTGTTTTTTGGGAAATGAATCCCGAGGCCTTTCTCCCAGGTGACTCTGGGTGGACTTGAACCTTCAACTTTTCAATTCGCAGCCTAGCTCATTAACCATTTGCACTACCTACAAACTCCTTATAAACTAAAAAGTTTTTCTATGGGTGGAATGGTTGGGCCAGCTGTTCGTGACTTTAGCTGTTATTCCCTTGCCTATTCAAGAAATTGCACGCCTCTTAACTGATAGGGGGTAATGATTACATACATGCATTGCATAGGACGTCTTTTACTGTAGTGCCTGTGAAGAGTTAGAAACACATACAGGTATTCAGTACCACAGACTTCAGAACCGGAAGTGTGTAAGAATATCATTATCCTAGAGGAAGATTAAGTAGAAAGTTCTCCCAACTAAAGAATTTCACTTATTGAATACTAAGTAAAACTTTATTACAGATGATATTAAATTGCTCCCACAGCATGGGGTCCAGCACTTTTTAAGTGATTCCAGCATAACTGGGTTTTCTTAAACATCAAAGAGTTTTCTACACATCTGATTTTTAAAGGTTCCCTGGGAAGAGGAGGGCTGATAACAGTTTCTGGCAAAACCGATTAGAACAAGAAGGAAACGGATTTCCTTTATCTCTTACACCTAAAGGCACTGAGAATAAATATCTGAAAGGGTCCAAGGTTGAAAATTGAGAGACTCAACATTGGTTTCTCTCAAGAAGCCTCAGTAGAGTAAATACATACTTGCGGATTACAGAAACAGATCCCTCCGTGATCTCAAGATTCCTTATTCTCTTCTAGAAGCGAAACAACTCACGGCCTTGAGCTCCTTTCTTTCCTAGGACATCGGCAACTCTGCTCATTCTTTCTTTATTCTAAACTGTTACAACAGATGTAACCACCGAAGTTAAAACATTTTAAATATAAAGAAAATACTGTAAGAAGTAATTAGTGCTAATTTTTGTATAAAAATTAAAACTAGACAACCAAATTTTAGAGGCCACATATCCCTGGAAATCGAGCCACGTGATTTCCCCAAAAGGTTGGGTATTTATCTTTCGAACAGAAATAATAGTTGTTTACAGCATTCCAGCCACAGCCTATGCTTCTTTCAAACTATATGTATTGCACTTTCAATACTAGCAGTTTAAATGGGTGTCTTAAAGCACCAAAACATAAAGCGAATGAGACCTCTAAAACCTGAGTGTAGAAATGATTTATCCTACCTTGAAACTCTGTAGGGTCTGTCCTCCCTAAGGAACGTGCACATAACTCTCATTAAAGTTAATAGGGAAGGAGACATCATGTCGTTTTCAAAGGGAGTGAGAGTAATTACTATATTTTATATCTCCTATTTTTTTTTTATAGGCAATAAATAGATTCAGTGCTGAAACAACACGACTACCCAAGGTAAACAGAACTCCTAACCATGAACTTTGAACTCATGTAATCCCAAAATAGTTTCTTTGCCATTAGCCTAAACATAATTCAAAGTATTAGCCTTTACAAAGAACATAGGATACTTTCTTATGTTTCAGAATCTGACCATGATTTTTTTTTTAAAGGAATAAAAATATCAGCATTTCCCTGTAGTTAACAGGAGAATAATTATGAGCCCTGAAATAATTACAATCCACCCATATTAATGCTGTCTTTTATCATTCTCTTTGATGAAGGACTAATATATTTTAGGTCTCAAATACATTAGAAGTGATTATAAATTCCTTCATTACAGGTTCCATTCAGCAGAAATTATCCATACTTTGTGTCACACATATCTGTAAAAGGCAAGTAGGTTGAGGGTATTATTAGCTCCTGACTTAGAAAGTTGGCGATGAGAAGTATATCCTCTCAGGAACAAGTCTTTGAAATTCTCAGAATTATTTAAAGCTCCTGGCTCCAATGGGAGCACTGGTGGCAGTGGTTAAGAGCTTGGCTGCTAACCAAAAGATCAGCAGTTCCAATCTACCTTGGAAACATTATGCGGCAGTTCTACTCTGTCCTATAGGGTCACTATGAGTCGGAATTGCCTGATGGTAATGACTTTGGTTTGGTTTTGGCTTCAGTAAGCCCCACCATGATTGTTGGAAAGTCCTGGCTAATGACCTGCTCTCCTCCTTGCCCTTCCTCTTTACCCAGCAGCCTTTGAGGTAAACTGATTCAAGAATACCTAAGGCCATTTTCACAGAATGGGAACATTTAAAGGATTTTGCTATTGTTGTTCTGGAGCAATTGGACACAGGGTAAATATTTTCAGGGATGTATTCTCTTGGGACAAAATTTAGTTTATAAAACTTGGATCGAGAATATGAAAAATCCAACTATGTCTGTTCCTTATAGAGAAAAATTCCAGAATTCAAGACATTTTAAATAACAACAGTATATTATTTTGATTACTTTTCCAAATTGATGAACATTAAAATACCCTGACTTTAAGATTTTAGATGTTAAGACAATTGGTTTCATTGCAAAGCCACTGAATTTTTCTCACTGAAATTTTATTGACATTTGTATAACTGGAATATACATCTCTTGAGACTATAGAAACAAGTGAAAGTGACTGATGTGGAATAGTACTCAGTAACCTGACATTGTTATATTTAATTAACTAAAATTTATCACACTTCTTAAACTATCGATTATACATATAACCAGATATAAAGAAATCATAACTGCAAAACAATTTTCTTCCCAAATTATTGAGAAATTTTTCAATAAAAAAGACATAATCTAAATTATACTAAAATAAAAATATAATGCAAACCACTGCCATGAGATAGTAGAAGTAGACTCTGGAACCACTGATAGTTTTCAAAAGAATCCATATCTGTGCAAATCTCTGGGGTGACACTCTGCCATCATGATGTCTGGGAGTCTTTTAGGGTGAGCTGTCAGTTTAGGGGAGTGACTCGTATGTGCTCATGCCACGGAAGGGGTCAGCTTCCAAGGGTATGAAAACAGCAGACACGCTCTATGTTTATCTTTGTGTTGGAAGAAAACACCCACATGCACACAAATTACATTCCCTCAGATAGTTCTTCAGAGACAGGACACATCTAAAAACATGATTTTTAAGAAAAACTGAAATCTGATGTTAAAGACAGGAAAAGGAGAAAGAGAAAACTTCTCTGGTCCAGTACAGTGAGTAGAGCTCTTATATATTTATAAAAAACAAGTTTTCCTTTATAAAATTACCTTGATTACAACACTTTGAAGTCAAAAGCAAACCTGTTTAGAATAAAAGTGATAGGATCTGGGCAAAAAACAATAATAATAATTACTAGATAAAAAGTAAATAAAATCAGTTAATTCCTTCCTTGAGCATAACCAAATTTGCTCAGGCTCTTTTTTTTTTTTAACACTATATGTGTTTTTTTTTTTTTTTTTAATTCAGATGCAGTATTCTTACAACATAGAGAATCTCCAAATAATGATTCCTCCTTATTTGAAAGAACGATGTATAAACCCTTTACGCTTTGTGAAGACATGATCTTCATTGCCATTATTTTGGAGAAGTTATACAGAGGTAAAAAAAAAAAAAAAAAAATTTTTTTTTTTTATACAGAGGTTATCCAAAGATGCACCTACAGCAGGAGGCTGGTGAAGACACAAGCTTCACCAATGCCCAGAGATGCCTTAGTAAGGGTTGAGGATTGAGAAGGCATCAATAGCCCAACGTCTCTAACGGGGCTGTTGTATCCAGTGATTCAGTCATTCAACAAACATATACTATGCTAGATGCTCAGACTACATAGTGAGCAAAACAAGCAAGGCTCCTGCCCTCATAAAAATTAAATTTTTTAGAGGAAAGAAACATTAAACAAATAATCAAAGAGATAAACATATACTTATGAATTGTGATGAGTGTTAAGGAAGGGACGTTTTAGTGCTAAGAGAGGTTATACTAGGAGACCCGGCTGAACCTGGGAAGGCTTCACTGAATAAGTACAGTGTGACCTGAGGTCTGAAGGATGGTTTAGCACTAAGCAGGCACAGAGGCTGGGGATGGAGAAGTAGGATGGTGTTACGGATTGAATTGTGTCCCCAGAAAAGAGATGCTGAAGTCCTAACCCTTGTACCTGTGAATGTGACCTTATTTGGAAATAAGATCTTTCTCTGAAGATGTTATCAGTTAAGAAAGTTATGCTGGAGTAGGGTGGGTCCTGTTTTTTTCTGAGCGGTGTGTTATAAAAGGGGAGAACAGACATGGAAGTAAAGTCACACAGGGGAAAGGCAGAACCCACATGAAGATGTATCTAAAAGCCAAGGAATGCCAAGACATCTACGGCTACCAGAAACTGGACAAAGTATGGTCATTCCCTAGAGTGGATAGAGAGAGCATGAGCCTGCCAAAGCCTAGACTTCCAACCTACAAAACGGTAAGACAACACATTCCTGTTCTTTAAAACCACCCATGTTGTGGTATTTTGTTACAGCAGTGCTAGGAAACTAAGACAGGAGGGAAGAAGAGTCTAGTCAGAAGAAATATTATATAAGAGGCCCTAAAAGAAGATCAAACCTGGAAATCAGTGATGCCGGCATACAAGGAATAGAACAGAGAGGGGTGGGGTGTGAGGATGGAGAGCCAACGGGCATCAATCCGAGCACGCAGCGCCTCTAGCCTGGGGATTTTTGTCTTAATCCTGAAAGCAATGGGAAGCCACTTAAAGGGTTTAAGCACACACTGATAACACCACCCTTTCTGAAACTTAAACAGAAAATCAGAAAAAGGCAAGGTTCTTCTAAGAAAAGTGGCAAAGAATATTTTATACAGAGGCCTGCATTATGTTCTCACCAGCTTTATTAGACTGGAATTAAATGTTGGACTAGGGGCCTGCAATGCTTGATTCTATTTTGTTTACAAATAAAATTAATATTGCCGAAAGGTAAAATCAAAAACTCTAGAACATCTGAAATTTTATAAATATTTTGAGATGCTATTAAACACATATATAAACATAAATTCACTTTGCCTAAGAATTAGCATAGCTTATTATATTTATATAAAGATAGAATATTATACCAGCTACTTCTGTTTGGATGTCTCACTAGCATCTCAGTGCAGGAAGGCTGCCCATCATGACCACCTCCAGAGCCAGTTTTACCTCCAATGTGGGTTTTTCTTTCAGAGATATAACTCTTCTCAGTTTCCAGACTCTAAAACAGAGAGTAATGTTCAATCATTCCCTCTTTATCCTGTTATTACCCAGACTTCAGTTTTCCAAGAGAAATCCCATTCCTGTCACTCTCAAAATATCCTCTATTTTCAGCCTCATCCTTGGTCATCATTATTGCTTCCTTCAATTATTACTGTAGCCTCTTGGCCCTGGGAGCCTCAGTAGCACAGTGGGTGACAGCTCAGCTACTAATCAAAAGGTAGGCAGTTCAAATCCACCAGCCACTCCTTGGAAATCCTATGGGGCAGTTCTATAGGGTCATATAGGGTCACTATGAGTTGGAATCAACTTGACAGCCACCAGTTTGGTCTTTTTGGTTTCTTGGCCCTATCATCATCCAAACTCTAGGCTCTCTTCTAAGCCATTTTGTATATCACAGATTTGAAGTTGTAAAGGGTAATAGTGGCAAAACAAAGAGAGACAATTTAATTGTCATAAATTATCACCAGCTAAACTGTACCCCCATTCACCTCCTTCTAAGACTAAAGTTGCACGCACTCCAAAGGAACAGGAACTCAAAAGCATATGCAGCTGAACCTAGATGTGGTGAATCTTACGGTGACAGTTTTAAATAGCTGTAACATGACAGATGAAAACTAAATATGGGCTAACACTAGTTTTGATGTTTTAGAAATTTCTGAGCAAAAATAAGATATTTTATATTCAAAATGAAAACAAGTCATTTAGAATATTTTTTACAATGTGGTACAGTAGATTAATTTTCTTTAAACTCTGCTTTCATTGTTTCATTACTCTGTTTAAAGGTCTTTGCTACCTCCCTAAACCTCATTGTCTTAGACAAAACGCCCCTTCTGACACATAACACTGTCCTTACTCTATCCAGATTTTGTCTGTAAGTTCCACTGCTTCTAAAATATATTAATTTCTATTGTATCTTCTCACTGTTGTACAAAAAAGTGACCTTACACTCTGACCTTGTGTGTTTTGTCCCATATAGGTGATTTCTTACATTTTTAGTTATAAACAAACAATTATAAATGGAGAAGAGGGAAGGTATCAGCTTGGATGATTGAAAAGATTTTCCTCTACAATACTGTGTACATTTTTTCTTTTCACATTGAAAATGAGAGTATTACTGTGTGTTTTAACCTAAAATGCTGTCTTCAGGATATGAATGAGAGGTAATTTTACCCTGTTCAACAAGATCTGACTGTCAAAATGCTTTAACTCGTCAGCATTACTAAATTATAAATTGAGCAAGTAATGATTTAAGATCTTGGCAAGGCTCGCTTGCTTGCTATAGATCCTGCAATCTGGCTTGTCATCATCTGACCTCCAATTCCTGGGACTTAAGCCAGAAGCTTGCCATATTGTCCACTGATCTGGGGATTCATTGGCCTCCACAGCCCGTGAGCCAGTGCCCTGCTGTCTGAACTGCTCATCTTGGGTTTGTCAGCCCCTGCAACTACGTGACTCAGAAGAAGCCTCCAGCCTGATGCCTGACCCATGGACCTGGGACTTGTCAGCCTCTACAACCACATAAGTCATTTCTTTCAGGTAAATCTCTCTTTCACCCTCTCTATATACACACTTCACTGGTTTTGCTTCTCTACAGAACCCAGCCTAAAACAACATGTTTGCTAATCCCACAGAGATTTGGGGAGACAATGCTACCCCCTAAAAATATTGCTATGGTAATTAAAAGCATACCCAGAGAAGTTTATTTATGTGTTTTGCCCTTCATCTCTCTACTACCCCAGTGCCTCAAACAAAATCATTAACACACATTCCATACTCACACATAAACTCCCTAGTATAATATGAACTAATGAAAAAGGACTTTAGAATTAAGTAGACCTTGAGTCAAATTCTCACTCAGTCACCTACTCACTACTTGATCTTGGTAATTTTCTTATCCTCTCTCTTATTTTCTTCAAATGGAAAGCAGGGATAACACACACTTAGCAGAGTTACATAAGGATTCGAGATTAGGAAAGTAGAATACCAAGCACAGTGCCTGATATGTAAAGAGAGTACAATGATAGTAATGATAATTACTGCCAATTGTGAATCTGTTAAAATGTAATAATACCTAATGAATAAACAGGACAACTATTTCCATCAAGCTTATATATTTGACTCAGCCCACACTGTTTAATTTGTAGATACATTTCATTACAGTTTGATATTCCTGCATTTTCTCCACATAATCTATGACCAAATGTTATAGCCAAAAAAATAACAATAATAATTAAAGTATTTCACATCAAGTTGGAAAGTTTTGAGAAAAAAAATTTACCCTGCAAAAGAAAAATATTTCTCAGAAGGACATAGCCTGCAAGCTTCATTTATTCTACAACTACAAAGCATCCTAGAAGATGTGTAGCAGTAGTTGACTATGTAAATGTTACTTGCCACAAATGACCACAAGAAAGGTTAGGTTGAAGCACCCCTTTCCCCAAGAGCAGTTTCCCTTTTAGCCACATATGGCCCTACATTTTGACAATGACAATCTGGTAGAAAGAGCTTTTCTGAATGTGTAACCAACATAAGTACAATATAATAACTAAAATCCCCCGTGTGTTTGTCAGTTTGTCGTATTTTGGGGCCTTGTGTGTTGCTGTGATGCTGGAAGCTATGCCACCGGTATTCACATACCAGCAGGGTCACCCACGGAGGACAGGTTTCAGCTGAGCTTCCAGACTAAGACAGACTAGGAAGAAGGACCCGGCAGTCTACTTCTGAAAAGCATTAGCCAGTGAAAACCTTACGAATAGCAGCGGAAGACTGTCTGATATAGTGCTGGAAGATGAGCCCCCCCATGTTGGAAGGCACTCAAAAGAAGACTGGGGAAGAGCTGCCTCCTCAAAGTAGAGTCGCCCTTAATGACGTGGGCAGAGTAAAGCTTTCGGGACCTTCATTTGTTGATGTGGCACAACTCAAAATGAGAAAAAACAGCTGCAAACATCCATTAAAAATTGGAACCTGGAATGTATGAAGCATGAATCTAGGAGAACTGGAAATCGTCAAAAATGAAATGGAATGCATAAACGTCAATATCCTAGGCATTAATGAGTTGAAATGGACTGGTATTGGCCATTTTAAATCGGACATTCATGTAGTCTGCTATGCTGGGAATGACAACTCGAAGAGGTATGGTGTTGCATTTGTCAAAAAGAAAGTTTCAAGATCTATCCTGACTACAACGCTGTCAGTGATAGGATAATATCCATACTCCTACAAGGAAGACCAGTTAATACGACTATTATTCAAATTTACGCACCAACCACTAGGGTGAAAGATGAAGAAATAGAAGATTTTCATCAGCTGCTACAGTCTGAAATTGATGGAACATGCAATCAAATGCATTGATAATCACTGGTGACTGGAATGCAAAAGTTGGAAACAAAGAAGAAGCATCAGTAGTTGGAAAATATGGCCTTGGTGATAGAAACAATGCCAGAGATCAAATGATAGAATTTTGCAAGACCAACGACTTCTTCATTGCAAATACCTTCTTTCACCAACATAAATGGCGACTATACACATGGATCTTGCAGATGGAATACACAGATATCAAATTGACTACATCTGTGGGAAGAGATGATGGAAAAGCTCAAAATCATCAGTCAGAACAAGGCCAGGGGCCGACTGTGGAACAGACCATCAATTGCTCATATGCAAGTTCAAGCTGAAACTGAAGAAAATCACAGCAAGTCCACGAGAGCCAAAATATGACCTTGAGTATATCCCACCTGAATTTAGAGACCATCTCAAGAATAGATTTGATGCATTGAACACTAGCGACTGAAGACCAGACGAATTGTGGAATGACATCAAGGACATCATCCACGAAGAACGCAAGAGGTCACTGAAAAGACAGAAAAGAAAGAAAAGACCAAGGTGGATGTCAGAGGAGACTCTGAAACTTGCTCTTGAGCAGTGAGCAGCTAAAGCAAAAGGAAGAATTGATGAAGTGAAAGTACTGAACAGAAGATTTCAAAGGGCCTCTCGAGAAAACAAAATAAAGTATTATAATGGCATGTGCAAAGAGCTGGAGATAGAAAACCGAAAGGGAGAAACACGATCAGCGTTTCTCAAGCTGAAAGAACTGAAGAAAAAATTCAAGCCCCGAGTTGCAATAGTGAAGGATTCCATGGGGAAAATATTAAATGATGCAGGAAGCATCAAAAGAAGATGGAAGGAATACACAGTCCAAAAAGAATTAGTCGATATTCAACCATTTCAAGAGGTGGCATATGATCAGGAACTGATGGTACTGAAGGAAGAAGTCCAAGCTGCTCTGAAGGCATTGGCGAAAAACAAGGCTCAATAGATAGAATATCTATTGAGATGTTTCAACAAACAGATGCAGCGCTGGAGGTGCTCACTCCTCTATGCCAAGAAATATGGAAGACAGCTTCCTGGCCAACTGATTGGAAGAGATCCATAATTACGCCTATTCCCAAGAAAGGTGATCCAACCAAATGTGGAAATTATAGAACAATATCATTAATATCACACGCAAGCAAAATTCTGCTGAAGATCATTCAAAAACGGCTGCGGCAGTATATCAACAGGGAACTGCCAGAAATTCAGGCTGGTTTCAGAAGAGGGCGTGGAACCAGGGATATCATTGCTGATGTCAAATGGATCCTGGCTGAAAGCAGAGAATACCAGAAGGATGTTTACCTGTGTTTTATTGATTATGCAAAGGCATTTGACTGTGTGGATCATAACAAACTATGGATAACACTGCAAAGAATGGGAATTCCAGAACACTTAATTGTGCTCATGAGGAACCTTTACATAGATCAAGAGGCAGTTGTTTGGACAGAACAAGGGGATACTGATTGGTTTAAAGTCAGGAAAGGTGTGCATCAGGGTTGTATTCTTTCACCACACCTATTTAATCTGTATCCTGAACAAATAATCCGAGAAGCTGGACTACATGAAAAAGAACGGGGCATCGGGATTGGAGGAAGACTCATTAACAACCTGCATTATGCAGATGACACAACCTTGCTTGCTGAAAGTGAAGAGGACTTGAAGCACTTACTAATGAAGATCAAAGACCACAGCCTTCAGTACGGATTGCACCTCAATACAAAGAAAACAAAAATCCTCACAACTGGACCAATAAGCAACATCACGATAAACGGAGAAAAGATTGACGTTGTCACGGATTTCATTTTACTTGGATCCATAATCAACAGCCATGGAAGCAGCAGTCAAGATATCAAAAGACGTGTTGCATTGGGCAAATCTGCTGCAAAGGACCTCTTCAAAGTGTTGAAGAGCAAAAATGTCACCCTGAAGACTAAGGTGCGCCTGACCCAAGCCATGGTATTTTTGATCACATCATATGCATGTGAAAGCTGAACAATGAATAAGGAAGACCGTAGAAGAGTTGACGCCTTTGAATTGTGGTGTTGGCGAAGAATATTGAATATACCATGGACTGCCAAAAGAATGAACAAAGCTGTATTGGAAGAAGTCCGGCCAGATTGCTCCTTAGAGGCAAGGATGGTGAGACTGCGTCTTGCATACTTTGGACATGTTGTCAGGAGGGATCAGTCCCTGGAGAAGGACATCATGCTTGGCAGAGTACAGGGTCAGCGGAAAAGAGGAAGACCCTCAATGAAGTGGATTGACACAGTGGCTGCAACAATGAGCTCAAGCATAACAACGATTGTAAGGATGGCGCAGGACAGGGTAGTGTTCAGTTCTGTTGTGCATAGGGTCACCATGAGTTGGAACTGACTCGACGGGACCTAACAACAACAACAACAATAACTCAAGGGTATGGAACACCTATTTTATGTGTGTAACACATAACTGATTTTCATCTATTTTTAATCATCATGCTAAGCAAAGCAATATAGCACAATGATTGGAAGTATAGGTTCTAGACTACCTGGTTTCAAATCTTGCCTGTGCTACTTACAAGTCCTGTGATCTTAATTTCTCCTCCATTTCCTTTTGTGCAATAGAGATACTAATAATAGTAACTATTTATGAAGTTGTTGTAAGGATGAAAGTAATTGATATATGAAAATTGCTTCCAAGAGTGCTGAGTACAAGGCAAATTCTTATGAAAAGTATCAGCTATTGCTATGAAGTAGGTGACACCAAAAAAAAAAAAAAAAACCACACACACACACACAAAAAAAAAACCCATTACAGTGGAGTTGGTTTTAACTCATAAAAAAAAAAAAAAAAAATTTTTTTTTTTACTCATAGCAACCTAAATATAGGACAGAGTAGAGTTCCAAGGAGTGGTTGATGGATTTGAACTGCTGACCATTTGGTTAGCAGCTGTAGCTCACCATTGCTCTTAACCACTTCCCCACCAGGGCTCCTGAAATAAATAAAGTTTCAGAAACTTGTTCAAGAAAACTGATGCTACGCTAACTACTCACATGGATTGTCTCACTTAATCTTCATAAGTATTGCAAATAGTAGGACTTATTATTATTTCCACTTTCTGGAGAGTAAAGAGAGAATCTGGGGCTCAAAAAGATGACCAATTTTCCGATAATCTTTTATGTAATAAGTGGGGGAGCCAGGATGTGGGTTCAGTTCTGTGTTATTCTGGAACACACACCATCAGGACTATTCTGTTCTACCACAGAATATGATAAAATTGGCACAATATGTCTTGGGGGAGCTCATCAATATAACAGTTAAAATCCAAAAGAGTATCTCCTTGGACCACGTATACATTTGGAACTCCCTATGATGGTGCAAATTTCAAGCACTTGGCTGCTAACTGACAGGTTGACAGTTCAAGTCCACCCAGAGGCCCCTCAGAAGGAAGACCTGGTGTTCTACTTCTGAAAAATCAGCCATTAAAAACCCTATGGATGACAATTCTACTGTGATTTACACGGGGTAACCGTGAGTCAGAATTGACTCAGTGGTTACTGGGATTTTGTTGTTGTGGGTGTTTTTTTTTTTTGCTTTTTAGCCACTCAGAGTAATAAACCCTGGTGTTAATTTATTACATGGCATTGGGTGCATTGAAATGAAAAATAAATAAATAAATGAAACAATCACAATGTGGGTGGAAGGTGGAAGGCAAGATGAAGTACACATATATATTTAATTTTTCCAAATTTTAAGACTTTTGCTTCTTTACCCGCCTATTAGAGCACAGGTTCTAGAATCAGATTTCCTGAGTTGCTTCCTGGCTCCTCTGCTGTACCAGCTATAAGATTTTTGGCAAGTTTTATAACAACATTGAGCCTAGATTTGTCCAATATAAATCAGAAATAGCAATAATACCAAATTCATAGGGTTGTCTATGAGATTAAAGGTGGTAATACATGTGTAAGTCTTAGAAAATATTTGGCATTGTATTAAGCACCCAACACATATTAAGAATTATTATTGTGGTTGTTGGTTGCTGTCAAGTCGATTCTGACTCATTGAGACCCCATGTGTGCACAGCATAACTGCTTCATAGGGTTTTCAAGGCTGTGATCTTTCAGAAGTAGACTGCCAGGCCTGTCTTTTGAGGTGCCTCTGAGTGGGTTTGAACTGCCAACCTTTCAGCTAGTAGTCCAGAGCTTAACCATTTTTGCCACCTGGGGACTACAATATATTAAATGAAAAACTAAAAACAAACAAAAAACCGCATACAAAAACTAGAGCAACTAACATTAAAATGACTGCAGAAGAAAAAAATAGATATTTTGTGAAATCCTTTTAAAAAAAGTGAAGGTTCCACATGTATTTAATAACATCTTTGTACGTCCATTTACTATTTCACCACTACAGATTTGAAATTGATTACCAGCAAACGAAGATACAAACAAACACATTTTGTTTTCAAAATGTCAGGTCTGAGTTTGTAACATTAGAAAAAAAAAAAAGGTGCGGAAAATTTAAAAGCAGAATGTCACAGCAATTCTTTATTTCCATTGTAATAATACTCATTAGAGAGAGAGTTGACAGGTTTGGGACAAGGTAACATTTCTAATACTTTATCAAGTTAAAATGCCAGAAATTTTTTTGGAAAGGTATTCTGGTGGAAATCATACTTTTAATTATTTGAATATTAAGATATTTTTGCTAATTCTCTTTCTTGCCTGCTCCAGTGTTTGACATCTATTTTCATGATTTGTGAAAATGTTTAAGGAGTGTTTTCTCTCACTAGCACTGTAGGAAGAGATTGTTTGAGGATGACCCCACTCACAATGCGTATTAATGTGATCAGGTTAGAAGCACCCACAATAGGAAACATGGTTTATGTTCTATCTTGAGTATGAATTGTGTTTTGAGGGAACCCAGGAGCAAAATTAAGAAATTTGATCTTCAAAATATAAACATGCCATCTTAAAAGAGGCTTATCTTTCAAGTATTTAATGGTTGCTGGATTACAAGAATCAATATAGGATAAGAGGCCCCATGCTATATTGATTTCTCCTTCTCTGCATTTTCATTCTTCCCTTTAAGTTATTAAAATGCTTTGAATCAAACTGCTTTTTATAAGATAGTCCAGAATAATAGTATTTATCAAAGGTAGCATACTTAATAGTCATATTTAGCTATTGGCAGCCAAGATTGCCTTTGAAGAAAAAAAATCTTTACCAATATAAATACAAATGCTTTCCCATTTGGTCTCCAGTATACAAAAGTGCATTTTTTTTCAAAGATAGGGAAATCACATTTGATTTTGTAAAATATTTCACATTTAGATAAACAGCCTTATTCTGAATATCAGGGAATTTTTATTTTAATGAAGAAAGCTAGAAATATCTGTATTAAAATTTAAAGCAACAGAAAGTATCCAACTGACTTTAGGCAACAGAGGTGTTCCAAAAATTTGCACATGAATCAATTTTAAATACACTAAGAGAGGATGCAATGTGGAGCACCCTGAGGTGAGTTATTGGGATAAATAAATCCCTTTCATAAGGGAATAATCTTTCTAATATCTGTTTCATAAATTACCATTCCCATGTATTTTTCCTTTGCATATAAATACATCTGTATTTTATTTAGTATTAAATGTCATCTCTTCTGACACATGTTAAGAAATAGTATCTAACATTTAATTACATGTAACTGGCCAGAAACTGTTCAAATAATTTTACACATGATAGTAATGCTTGATTTTTATGCATTAATATTATATACATATATATACACACATGCATACGTATGATACATAGTTTCACATATCCTTTGTGATTCACCAAAAGGAAATTATCACTGAGAATTAATAATTTTTAATATTATTTTCTTGAAATACAATAGGAATCTGTTCCTTCAGACAGCTCGATTGTTCTGGACCTTCCTAGTTAAGCGGAAGTGCACAAAAAAAAATCATAAGAGAATAGAAACATAGAAAGACCAAAATGGCTCAATATTTTATAAAAAAAAAAAAAAGGAAGAAATACAATGGAATAGGCATGGATATTCAGGACAATTTCAATGTATGAAGTTCATAGCTGGAATACTTTCCCTACACCTTGCTCCTTTTCTTTTTGAGCATATCTTTCAGAATTAATCCCTGTATTAAAAAAAAAAAACAGTAAAATTTAATTCTCTAGACAGTGCTTTTCAAACATAAGTGTGCTTAAAAAATACCTAGAGAGCTTATTAAAACCAACAATTTCCACCCCCTTATCCCCTTGAGATTGGTTGGGGTTTAATCTAGAATTCAGTCATTTAAGGAGCATTCCAAACTATTCTGATGAATGAGGTCTATGGACCACAGTGTGAAGAAAACTTGGAAGCCAGACTCTTTCCGTTTTTAGTATCTTGATCTTTTTCCTATTTTAACTCTCACTGGGGAGGCAACAAAGGTTTCACAGAAATGTAAGAACACTGATCATATTGTATACATGTTTAGCTGTGGCATCCATCAGCTAGAAATGTTTGTGTTGACTATAAACTCAATTCAAATGTTACTTTCTCCTTGAGAAGACATAACCTGAGGAAACACTGTTATTTTTACAGTATATAATATAATATATTTATATACTATGTTGCATAGTATATAGATATAGTGTTATGGTATATAGTATATATTTATTATATATAATACTTACATATGCCATGGAAAATATTAAATGTCTCTATTCCTGTGCTTTCATATTTAGAAATCTAGTCAAGAAATAATCTCTATCTCAAAATATTGCATACCATATTGGTTTCAAATTTATTTAACCCTGATAAAATGCAAGATTCTTTGGGGCATACTTCCTTACCAAGAATATGATTAAATCACTTTACTATCTTGTACACTATTAGAGGAGGCTTTAGTAAGATTAAGGTTGGAAGGAGGAAATCGTTCTTAGACAAAACAATGAACCCAACCTGAAGAATTTTTTTCTTCCTTTTTTTTAGGAAAATTTTTGTGTGTGCCATCTAGTCTATTTCAACTCATAACAACCCTATAGGACAGGGTAGAACTGCTGTATAGAGTTTCAGAGGCTGTAAACTTAACGGGAACAAATCGCCAGGTCTTTTCTCCTACAGAGCACCTAGGTGGGTTGAACTACAGACATTTCTTTCGGTTAGTAGCCTAGCACTTAACTGTTGTGCCACCAAGAGTCCTTTAGTAAAAATAAGGAACATAATCTAAGGAAGGAGCCCTGGTGGAGTAGTGGTTAAGACCTTGGCTGCTAACCAAAAGGTTGGCACTTTGAATCTACCAGCTGCTCCTTGGAAACCCTATGGGGCAGTTCTACTGTTGTATAGGGTCACTATGAGTTGGAATCAACTTGATGGCAATGGGTTTGGTTTTCTCTTTTTTTGTTTGTTTGAATCTAAGGAAGATGTAAAAACCACCAAGAAATATTTAAGGGGAATAAATATTAAAGAATAAGAGAAATTCACTACCCAGAACAGAATGAAATAAACAGTAGAAGAAAAATATAACAAGAACATTACACAGTGATCCAAAGGTGATGGTGCCATCTGTGGTTTGGGAAACAAGAAATTCTTGTCCTTCTGCCTAGTGTAGAAGCCAAGGAAGCAAGAAAGAGTCTAGACTATTATTAGTAGTAACTAAAGTGAAAGTCTTATGTCTCTAGGCTATGGGTATCTACGACTCTCTCCATTGGATATGTGTGTGTCTATCCGTGTGTGCATGGATGTCACATCTGCTTCTGTGTATTTCTTTGTGTGTGAATGCATGTGAATTTTTCTGTCTAGCTAAGTGTATGTGTCATTCTTCCTTTGTGGAGGTACATGTCATTCACTTTGTTTTATGTGCAAATGTCTCTGAATGTATGAGACTCTCTGCCCAGTTCTGCCTCTCTCTTATTTGTATGCCTCTCTCTGCCTATGTAGCTCTCTGATCAGGTACATGCCTCTTTTTCTGTTGTATGTATTTCTCTGTGCATCTATTTATAAGTCTTTCCTTTTTTGCTTCTGAATGTCTCTGACACCCTGTGTCCCCATGTATCTCTATTTTTGTGTGTTTCTTTTTGTATACTTCCCTGATCATCTCACTGTCTCAGAGGTTCTACAGTGGGTGCCTTTGGATTTGTGTTTCTGTTGGCATGTGTTTCTGTGTATATCCCTCTGTATGTCTTTCTGTCCCTCCCTCCCTCCCTCCCTCCCTCCCTCCCTCCCTCACTCCCTCCCTCCTTCCCTCCTTCCTTCCTTCCTTTCTTCCTTCCTTCTTCCCATCCTTCTTCCTTCTTGCTTGTGTTTACATCACCCGTCAGGTGTTAAAGTGTATCCACTTCTTTCTGTTGAGTACGCATGTGGGACAGTGAGCAGAAAAGATAAGTTCCCATGATATGTACCCTTTCTCAGATCCAGGCTTCCAGTGAGAACACCCAAGGAAATCATTTAGTTCTTTATTTGCTTCTAGACAGAGCTACGCCTAACATTCCTTCTCCCTTACCTTTCCTGACATTCTGTTGACACTCAAGTTTTAAACTTGAATAAGTATTACATGGTCTAAATGTCTCTAAGCCTTATTCCTTCAAGTGAAAATGGAGACAAAACCATTTCTTTGTAGGACTGATATAAAAATTATAGATGCCAAGTTCCTGATTTATTACCTAGCACATAGTCAGTGCCCTGTAAGTGCTATTACTTTTATCAGGGAATATGTCTAAGCTGAAATTTTGTTGAAAAGTTAGATTCCTACAAAGAAACTTGCTCTATAATCAAATATTTTTGAGAGAAATTATTTCATATCCAAAGTAGTTCAGTCAGATTAACATTACAAAATGGACCTCTTCAAAGAAATATTATGACAGCTTCTTGGATGAAAAAATATATTAGAACCTGTTTGCATGCTTTCAGTCACCTAGGGCGCTAATCCAGGAGTTCTGGATTATACACAGCCTTACCTCACTGAAAATATAGCTCCAAATGTCATCTAGGGCATGTGATAATCTACTGTAGCCTCCTCTGTTGCAGCAGGTAAGACCGCTGGGGTCAGGGAGACTGAGTCCCAGTGATTTGTTCCAAGGTACAGTCAACAGCGGCAGAAGTGCTATGAAAACCCATGTTCCTCAGGTTTACCACCTACATTGTTTCCAATGCACTTTGCTGGCTCTTCTATGTATTTTTAATTTTGATTTAATGGTGCCTTTTGAGTAAGTGATTTATTCATGAAGTTCAAAAATCAAAATGATAAGAATCAAGGTACATTGGAAAGTCACACTTCTACTCCATCAATCCCTAGCTTCCCTATTCCGTGTTCCTATTCCCAATCCTATTGGTGCTGTCTCCCTTGCTGTTTGCTGCCAAAGAGTCTGCCCTTGACTCCCTGCTCAGTCATGCATCAAGTGAGGGCAGTGGTGGTTCACTGGTAGAACTCTCCGGACCACAATCATGTGGTCCGATTTTTGTGTGTGTATCCTTTCGGTGTTCTGTATTCAAATTCATAGAAATTACTTATATAGACACCATCAACTATGTATGTTGTATGTATTTTTTCTTCTCTCTTTTTTTTTTTTTTTAATAAAATATACTACAGTCACTGTTTTGTTCCTTGCTTGTTTTTAAACCTACTCATAATAGCGGGGAGATCTTTCTATATCAGTGTGTGAAAAGCTTCCTTATGCTTCTTTTTACAACTGCATAGTTTCACTTTGTTTTTTAAGAAACCTAATTAGTTGTGGTAGACCTGGTGGTGCAGTGGTTAAGAGCTCGGCTGCTAACCCAAAAGTCGGCAGTTTGAATCCACCCGCTGATCCTTGGAAACCCTATGGGGCAATTCTACTCTGTCCTGTAGGGTCACTATGAGTTGGAATTGACTCAACATCAACAAGTTTCTTTTTCTGGTTCTTCAATTAGTTGTGAATGTTTAAACCAAAGTTGGGGAGAGGGAATAAAATGAAATAACAAGATATAAAGGCCATAACTTGGAAAAGTTCCATACAAATTTTAATTCATGAATGGTGAGGAGCTACATAAAGAAAAGGGACTAGGCAAGCTTTGAGCACACAATGAAAGTTGCCTGGTCACACCTATTCCCTTTCCTCCTCTCCCAGGGGCTGCCTGAGGCATGGAGAGAGTAGATAAAATACGTACAGTTATTTTACTGTTCACTCCCAGAAGTAAAAGTCCATAAAATACAAACGTTCATAAAATAGGAGCTGTTATTGAAGAACTGAACTTTTTGAAAACATGCAGTGCTCAAAACTGCTTTTTAAGTTATTGGTTTACCAAGGAGCACACACATACAGTTTCTTCTTACAAAATTTTTATAGTTTAAGAGTAAACCAATGTATCTTGCTGAGAATTTTTTTTTATAATTCTATTACCCTTTGCCTTCACAACATTCTAATTAATTTGCCTATCTATATCACCTTAGGGAATTAACATTTGAGGGCCTATGAGCCTATCAGGAATGCTGCTAGGTGCTTTACTTTATCCTATTTAACTCTTTCAACATCTTTGTTTTCTCCAATTTGCCACATGGCAAAAAACAAACAAACAAATAAAAAGCAAAAACCACATTCTATATGTGGCTTGGTTTCCTCCTCCCTATTCAAAATATGTAGTAGGCAAAGATAACAAAAAACTTCTAAAGGCCCCCTGACAGTAGAATTGCTTTGGTGGGACCCAGAAGGCCCCGTTGTAATAAAAATAACTAAAGGCTCAAGAAGATGAAAATTCATCTGCTGTCTCTTGCCTGTTGCCCAGTGGGATCTCAACTTTCCTTTAAATCTCAGATTAAGTAAAATCTAATACAATTAAAGTATCTCATGTTCTTTTGTCATAAAAGAGGCATATAGCATGGCCAGGTTTGAGCTTATCATTTATGAGTCTATCAAGGGCATGGTTGCTAAATAAACATATTAAAAACAAAAAAAATTTTTTTAAAGAATACTTCAACATATACTGATTCACTGGATTTTCCTAACTATCATGTAAGTCAAGGGCTGATGTTCCTATTTTATAAATGTATTCATTTTTAAAACAAAATTCCTGAGACATAGGGAGTTAGTGCCTCCCACTCAAAGCTATAACACTAACTAGTGGGGGCATCTCTGTCACCCATGTGTTGATCAGTGTCTTTCATGGAGACCAATCTAATCTATCCCCAGATCCAGAAATGAACAACTTACCTTAGTAGCAATGTATTATTCATTAAGTCAATAAAAAATGGAAATAATAAAGAACCAAAATGCCAACAAAAATGCCCATCAGTGCTAATCCTTGCCAGTGAGCCAATGAAATCCAATGCACTGGTAAAATGAATTGAGTAGATCTGTATGTGCTGATACTGAAAGTTATCTAAGACATATGATTAGAAGAAAGAAGAATTATTTCAGAACAATATGAACAGTATCACCTTATTTGTATAGAAAAAGGATTGATCACACACATGTTTAAAATGTATAGACATCTCTTGGAAGGATACCCAATAAACTATAATAAATCATTTTCTATAGGGAGGGAGTACAGTATATGATAAATTTTTTTTTTTTTTTATGGAGAGATGGGCTGGGCTTTTACTTTCTCACTTACACTCTTTTCAAGGTTTTCAATTTTTGCTCAAAACATACTTTATTTTCATCACTTAAAAACAAATCAGATGGTCAGAATAATTAACTTACTGTTAAATCTGGGACAAATTAATTGAATACTCTGGGCATACCTTAAAGTGTCTAGTTCTCTTAGATTGCTTCTTGCTCCCTGATTCTTTCACATGATTTGTGCTAAAATCTTTATTGACACAGTATAAATAATTTCTCCAGTTAATTACAATGCTAGTGAGGAGCTCATACTCTGTGGGAATAAATGTATTGGATTTTTACCTTGTCAATAAAATGACAACCCAGAATCACATAGTGGTTGGATTCGCATGACACAGGCTATTACCTTGATTGCACATGCTATTAAAGATGTAGATGGTTAATTCAAAGTGTGCTTTTCGTGAAACATTCTTTGAACCTTTAGTCTTCCAGCTACTTGCACTCATCAAAGCAATTATTTCTGTTGATAAACTATTGAGTCTGGTTTGAGATTCCCATCTTGGACATAGGTGTAACGCTTTTACCCATTCATGACCCCACAAAGCATACACGTATATGCATATGTTTAAATATCATACAGACAGAAGCATGCAGTAGTCAGTCATCTTCAAGTATATGAACCAAGTGACAACAGGAGCAACTGTATTTTAATACAATCTTCAACTCACATTATCATGTAAGGAAGTGAGAAGCACTGCAGCGTGAATTAAGGACAAAGTATCAACCTTAAGTTTAAATAGGGACTTTTCAAAGAACAAATTATATATTCCATGGACAGCTGTCTAGAAAATGAGTAGCTTTTTATGCATACAACTTTGAAATTCTATTCATGTATTTAAATTCCTTGACACACAGACCTTGTAGGTAAATACACAGTACTTCTTGGCAAAAAAAAAAAAAAAAAAAAAGACAAAAACAAAAAAACTGGTACAGTTGAAAAAAATGGTTAAAAGAAGTTGTAAAATGAAGAGTTAGTTTATGATCATTTTGTGTAATCTTGCAAAAACAGTAGTTGATGAGGGGAAACATTGTTCATTGTTTTATTCCATATTCTGCTAGCCATCTTTAAGGTCTGTAACTTGGTGCATGGGGACCTATATAGTTAGGTTTCCAGCTGACAACTCTTCTCAAAATCTACTTAACTGGAATGCAATCAGTTTAATCTTATCATTTTTTGTTATAAGTAGGTTGATTCTGTGCTCTGTAACAGTTAGTTCAGATCACATTAATGGTGTCTGTCATGTTGCTTTCAGTTGGTTTGATGCCTGTCCAGTTTCTCTAATAGACCGTGAGCATCTTAAGGAGAGAGCATGCCAAATTCGTCATCGTACCTTAAGTCACTGCTCAGAATTGACACAGCTTAGAACTCAATAAGGTTTGTTAAGTAAATATGAGAAAAGAAACAAACATAAGGAAAACAAACTTGCAGTTAAACCTATGTCTTCTAAAGATTCAACCAAATTTCCTCTACCTATTAGTTACTTTATTAGTTACAGGTAACACCTGATGTAATCATAATTGATATTCAGAATGTTGATCCCGAAGCATTTGACACCTGCTACAATGGGAAAAAAGGAGCCATGATGGTGTAGTGGTTAAGTGCTCAGCTGCTAATTGAAAGGTTGGCAGTTCAAACTCACCAGCCACTCTGCAGTAAAAGATGTGACAGTCTGTTTCTGTAAAGATTACAGCCTTGGAAACCCTATGGAGCAGTTCTATTCTGTCCTATACGATTGTTATGAGTTAGAACCAAAGAAGAAATTGACATAAAAAGAATTTTTGGACTGATATCTAATTAAATAGAAAATTCAACCTGAAAATTTTCTACCTTATCAAAATTCCAATGTTTCTATAATCCAACTATAAATTTCCACAGAATATGAATACAAAATATATTGCATGCAATAAGCTCTTATTTAAGGAATATTCTTATTTTTAAAATATTTGCTATTTTAATGAATAAAACATTAAATGTGATGCTAGCCTATTCCTCTTAGTTGTTTATTATACCAAGGTTATATTAGACACAAAAACTTGCATAAGTTTACATTTACTCTTACTCCATTAAGAAAAATTCTACTACCGTAAATCATTGTAAGAATATCACAATGTTTTTTATTCTTAATTAATTACCCTTATTGTTATTTTAATGTGTAATCCTGAATTCTACTATTGTCTCTATTTGAAAAACAGGAATGTTGCTTATTGAGAAATATCAACTTCTAGTTAAAACTTATTTTTACTATCCACTTTTTGGGTGATTAACCTCATTGTTAAGAAAGGAAAGACTGAGAGACGAAACTCTCCCAATAGCAATACACACCCCCTCCTCACTTATAGATGTGGTTAGGTTCCAAAGATCATGTTGTTATGTGAAAAACAGCTTAATGCGAAAATGGAGGATGACCACATCAGATCACAAAATGGAGGATGACTACCTCATTACATAACTGCCAAATTACATCCTTACATAATAGTCAAACCATTAAAGAATCACAGCCCAGCCAAGTTGACATATAACCTTAACCATCACAGCCAGCATTACTCTCTCTTCACACCTTGGCATTCTTTACTGCCAGACATATGTCATTAGTACACGAAATACTTGGATAATAATTTTTTACTAATGTCATAAATGTGAAATAACAGATAACAGGAGAGTCAATAAGTGAGGAGTAGGTGTATTATTCTCTCCATAAGAAGGATGGAGGTTAAATCTTGTCTTTGTATAAGGCAGATAACAGAAAAGAAATAGATATTAGTAAAGGAAGGCAAAAATTCATTTTTAAGATCAATAAGCTATATTATTCATATATTCTTAGGGAAAAGATCACAAGTTTATTGGCTTCCCTCTGCCCTTATCTTCTGCCAACAAGAGCCATCTGTAACAAGATGGATACACTGGCACACAGAAAAATCCACTTCTCTTTCCTAAAATCAATGACTAATAAAATCTGCCGCATATTTCCCACAGCTCTAGTCTTTTCCATTTTTCTTATTTTTCAACAAAGGTAAAGATACTGAGGTACTTCTTTCTGGCAATTTGTAGTCTAATTTAACGGCTAAAATAATGGATCACTGAAACTAGGTAAGATAAAGTGGCTTCATATCAACAAGGCGTTTAGATTTGAAAATATTAAGTATATGCTCAAAGAAAATGAAAAATGTGATTTTTTTAAAAAAGGACATATAAAAATGTCATGCTGTTTTAAAATACACTTTAACAACCCCAGCATCTATATCACGAATGACTCTGAAGGTACAAAGGACCAACTTTAACACATCAATGGAAAACTAATTTGATGAATGTTTCACACAGTTATAGTCCTTAAGGAACATATTACAACTAAGGTTAATCACATATAACCACCGGTGCATTGATTATTTAAATGCAATGTGATCATTCTCTTTATCAGTCACTAATGTGCTAGGATTTTCATGTATGAAACAGATACTTCCAGACAACCATGGATTTTGGCAAAGTGTAGTAAATAATGAAAGCTTTTCAAAAGCAGTCATTGCAATGTACATGGATATACTCTGCCATGTACTCACAAAGATTTGTTCACAGAATCCATAAGACCACTATTTTGGGCATTTGAAGTCATATTTCATGGTTATAATAAAAGCTAATGTTTATTAAAAATCATATTCTGGGAACTAGGAGAACCACTTTACATGAATGGCTTTATTTATCTACTCAGCAACCTTATGAAGTAGGCACTGTCATTATCCCCATTTTATAGATGAGGAAACTGAACCTTACAGAAATTTTAAGTAATGGGCCCAAGAATCAGAATTTAAAACAAGATTACAGAACTTGAGCTTTTAATCATGATTAATAATTTTTCAGTTATACGGATAACCTGTTTTTACTGAGTTTTATTTTTAAAATTTTAAATGTAGCCTACATGGTCTTAATTTGTTGGTTTGTTTGGTGGGATTACGGCAGTAATACATTCAGAGTCACAGGGATGGGGTTCAACTGAACTTGCCCTATGACTATTCCACAGTTACTGAAACTCATCTAGGAGTGCCTGCGTCATTAAGCACTCAGCTACTGGCCAAAAGGATGGCAGTTCTAACCCACTCAGAGACACCTTGGAAGACAGGCTTGACATCTGCTTCTGAAAACCCTACAAAGCAATTCTACTCTGTGCACATGGGGTCTCCATGAGTCAGGATCAACTTGAAGGCAACTAACAACAAAACTCATCTATTCAACTTTCCAGTAAGAATTATTTTTCAGTCACTTACAGGAAAGGATCAGAGAAGTGTCTGCATTTACCTTAGCAAAATCTGTCACCCCTGTTGGAGGATAACTCTAAGGTCACCCACAGTACTTTCGTGTTAGAGGAAACATAACAGCCAAACCACTCGTGTGCCTTCCTTAGGAATCTGACTTAACACCTGGAATGGTCAAGTCTGAGGAAATTTCTTTCAATAATTTTATTGGTTTTGCTTCTTTCACATTTAAAACATTGAAAATGTGACACACAAAGGCAATTGCTAAGAGCCAGTCAATCAAGTCGATTTTCCCATGCACATTCTTGGAGTAATTACAGTGAGTTAGGTTGTCAACACTCCAGTGTATTGAAAACTACCAACAATGTCAATTGGTTATATTTATTAACGGTAAGGAAACTAAATCTCTTCAGGTAACTAATATTGCTAAATATTAAAAATAAGAGAGACAAAAGGTGGCAATTATAATTTTAAACAAACCATGATTCTTCTAATATATCTTACCAGCTCTTCCTATAATTCATACTAATTAAATTTCATTTACTTTCATATTGTTTATGTGGAGCCTAGGGGCTCTCTACAATCAGTTGATATAGTTTACAAATGACAGGAGGTGGTACAATGTGACAGCTTCTAAATATGTTTTCTTGTTGGGTTCTCAAATAATTGCAGACAATTGTAATTATTTAAAATTGCACCCATTTGGGACTGACAGCCAAGGAAAAAATTTAGTTGAGAAAAATACTAGTGGGTCTCTTCACCTAGATATTTTTGTAGAGAAGCAAGGGGGAGAAAGCCTTTAGGAATAACCACTGAGTGAATTGACAAGTTAATGTTGTTGGGTAGAAAAAAACTACAATGCACAGTAATGAACTCTGGCAGAAAATCTGAAGTAGATAGCTAAGGGTCAGTGTTTTCACATCTGGGGTACTAATGCTGATATTTTCATCCTTTAGCCTCAGTGCTGTGTAGATTTCTTACACAGTTGTGATCTCTTTTTCTATGTCCCCGTCTTTATAAATATGAAAAGGTGGTATGTTACCTAATGACCTAAGTTAACAAAATGTGTCACTCTAGTTCTGTTTTTTACACTTTGCATTTATGTGATGCTTTATTGTTTTTAAAGTATTTCCATATCCATTCTCACATTTAATTAACTCCCAAATTTTATACTTTCAGAAAGATTAAGTTGCTTGTCTAAGATTAGACAAGTAATACATAAACCTAAAACACCCTTTGCCGTCAAGTAAATTCCAACTCATAGTGACCCTATAGGACAGAGTAGAACTGCCCCATAGGGTTTCCAAGAAGCAGCCGATGGATTCAAACTACTGGCCTTTTGGTTAGCAGCAAAACTCTTAACCACTGCACCACCAAGACTCCTAACTAACATATAGTGATTAAAAAAAAAAAAAAAAACTGAAACCCAAAGTGAAGTCAGTAAGGGAAACAATAAAACAAAAACTCCATGCCATTGAGTCCCATTGGGTTCCCAAGGAGCAACTGGTGAATTTGAACTGCCAGCCTTTTAGTTAGCAGCCAAATGCTTAACCACTGCACCACTAGGGTGCCAAGGGAAACAATAGTAACTAAGATTTGTTGAAGACTAGGCCTGTGAAAAGAGCTTTCACATGATATATCACAAATTTGCACAACCTTAAGTAGCCATGATCCCAACCAATGGTAGGATGGGGAAAGTTATCAGAAGGGTTAATGCTTTACCTAAGGTCACAGAGCTGGCTAGTGGCAGACATAGGATTCAAATCTAGGTCTGTTTTGCTCCAAAGAATGACGTCCTGAGAGGAGCAGCACATTCCCATTAAAAGATTAATAAACACACAAGAAGAAACATGCTCATTTTAAAACTCACAACATAATAGTAATGAAGAATGTACAGTCATGAAATAATCTAAATGTGTAATAATGAGTTATATTTTAAGAATTCAAGTTATTGCAATTTTTCTTTCAAGTTATTACAAATTAAACACAGATTTAGTAAACCAAAGTTTTCTGATAAATACTCAGAAATTACAAGTATATCTGATTATACTAATTCACATTTTGATGAAAAAGAGACAAGAAATTTGGTAAATAAGCTATTATATTGTCTTAAGTTTGTCCGAAATCATTTTATGTACTGACAACAAAAGATTTATACAGCACCTTCAGTACTTGAGGAAGATTTAACTGTAATGTAGCAAACCTGAACCTTTTTCAAAACTAGTAGATACTACACTAAAAGCATAGTTAAAAGATTAGAATGGATCATTGCAGTATATGGAAAAGCACTCTATATTAAATTGATAGGATATAAAATAAATCCTGTGATTGTGTGTGTTGAGAGATTGTATTAAAAGGTTTCTAGATCAAACCAGGCAATTAAAGAAAAGCTGAAGCCTCGCTCGCTCCCCAAATAACTAGACATTTCAGGGAAAATAAGAATAAGACTCCCGACCCACTGAGTAACATCATGGAATACCAGAAGGATAGGAGCAGATTATACTGGAAATAAAGAAATTGCTATACAAAATGATGACAGAAAACTACCACAAAAAGTGAATTAATCCCCAAGAGAAGACCATGGTCAGAGGTAAACCATTCTAGGAGTAGAAGGGAGGCTAGAGAACCGACAAAATAGCTACCTGAGGTATATTAGGAGGGGTTGTGGAATCCTCTACACATCATCTAACTCTCTCTTTGGCCAGGCATCAGCAGCAAGAATGAATGACTCTCTCTCCAAAGAACTTAGCATATAGGATTTTGGTTGAAAAAATAGGATGACCAGGTGGCTGAAAACTCAAAGAAAGATTAGTGAGCACCCATAGACAGAAGGTTTTTGAAGCACCCCATCTGGTAGAATTCCCTCTCTTCCCTCACTCATACTTATTATAAGAAGTTCACTCTATCTACCACTGAAAGCCTTGTCTAAGGCACTAGCACTTCTTTCATTGGCTACCCCCATAGCCTTATAACTGGGGTGACTACACGACCATATTTGCCTATGGCAACTTCAGTTTACACCTATTAAGTTACTCTCCTGTTTAAAACCTTCCAATAACTTCCAACTACTTAAAAAAAAAAAATCCAGACTCCTTATCATGGTCCTCATGCTCTTCTATTTGAAACAAACTCTTAATGCTCCCTTGATCACTGTTCTAGCTATACTGTTCTTCATTCTGTTTCTTAGACATACAAACACATTCCAAACTTCTGATTTTTTGTGTGTTACTTTTCCTGATTGGAACATTCTCTTCCTTGTTTTTCACACAATTAAGACTATTTTATAATCAAGTTAAATTTCATCTCCTTAGAGAAGTCTTTTCTTCTCTAACTCATTTAATTCCACCCCCCAGCCACTCTGTCACATTACCATGGTTTGTTTTCTTCATAGCACTTATCAGCATCTGACATCATTGTATGTATTTATACACATGATTATTTGTGTTATTTTTAATTTTATGACTCTCTTCCCACTACAACTTGAGAGTGGGGACTCTTTCTTCTTACCGTTATATTTCCAGCAACAAAAAGAGTGGCTGGCACAAATAGGTATTCCATTTAATTATTCACTCAATATTTATTGAGTATTAACAAGTTATCTTCCAGCATCACAGCAACTCGCAAGCCCCCACAATACGACAAACTGACAGACACATGGGGGAACTGACAGGAAACTTCACATATATCAAAAGGCAGTTGTTTGGACAGAACAAAGGGATACTGATTGGTTTAAAGTCAGAAAAGGTGTGTGTCAGGGTTGTATTCTTTCACCATACCTATTTAATCTGTATGCTGAGCAAATAATACGAGAAGCTGGACTACATGAAGAAGAACAGGGCATCAGGATTGGAGGAAGACTCATTAACCACCTGCATTATGCAGATGCACAACCTTGCTTGCTGAAAGTGGAAAGGACTTGAAGCACTTACTAATGAAGATCAAAGACCACAGCTTTCAGTATGGATTGCACCTCAACATAAAGAAAACAAAAATCCTCACAAATGGACCAATGAGCAACATCATGATAAACTGAGAAAAGAATGAAGTTGTCAAGGATTTTATTTTACTTGGATCCATAATCAACAGCCATGAAAGCAGCAGTCAAGAAATCAAAAGACACGTTGCATTGGGTAAATCTGCTGCAGAGGACCTCTTAAAAGTGTTGAAGAGCAAAAATGTCACCTTGAGGACTAAGGTGCGCCTGACCCAAGCCATGGTATTTTCAGTCGCATCATATGCATGTGAAAGCTGGACAATGAATAAGGAAGACCGAAGAAGAATTGACGCCTTTGAATTGTGGTTTTGGCGAAGAATATTGAATATACCATGGACTGCCAAAAGAACAAACAAATCTGTCTTAGAAGAGGTACAACCAGAATGCTCCTTAGAAGCAAGCATGGCGAGACTGCGCCTTACATACTTTGGACATGTTGTCAGGAGGAATCAGTCCCTGGAGAAGGACATCATGCTTGGCAAAGTACAGGGTCAGCAGAAAAGAGGAAAACCCTCAATGAGGTGGATTGACACAGTGGCTGCAACAATGAGCTCAAGCATAACAACGATTGTAAGTATGGCGCAGGACAGGGCAGTGTTTCTTTCTGTTGTGCATAGGGTCGCTATGAGTGAGAACCGACTCGGCGGCACCTAACAACAAGTTATCTACCTGAAATTTATAATAAGCCTAACATTCAATGGTAACATATTGAAAAAAAATTAAAACTGAGAATGCAACAAGGGTGTCTTTTTTAACAAGATGTCAATGTGAACGTTTTCTGTTTTGCAAAAGACCAAGAACAAAACAATTCCAAATAAGATGCTAGGTCACCTATGCAAACCTTGCAAATGTGGTCACCAAAAAGCTGGCTTGTGACCCCTGGACTAACACTGAGTATGTAGAAATAAAAGATTCATGGAAGAATCTATTTTGGGGAGAATTCATTTGGAGAAAATTATCAGTATATTGAAGCATATTTCTTTCCTCCTCACTGAAGGTGTTAGAGGGAGATTTCAACTCACTTTCAGTCCACTATGAAGAGCTTTAAGGAGTTGACTTGGAAAGCTCAATGTGTGTGCTTTGGAGTTTCATGAGAACAGTGGGAATAAGGTAGAGGCAAATGTTGACTTAGTGGGTTATGGCAGCTGGGTGGGACATTATGATTAGACAGTAAGTGCACATCCGCTGATGGAAGGTCAAAGGTGAATATTTCCAGGTGACTGAGTATGAAATTCATGGTAGGGATGACGACGTGGAGTCACCTGAAAGAAAGGCTACCCAAATGGGCATCTAGCAGAGGAGGACAACTTTTCCAAAAAACAGGCTGAAGTGATGCCCCTGGATGCAGACTAAGGGAAATTAAAAGCTGCTGGCTGAAGGAGAGGAAGCTACATTTGGAGGAGTGAGGGAATTCAACAGAGTACAGAATAACACACTTAGTGAGTGGGGTAGGAGGATCAGAGTCTTTGGGTTGGGGGGTGGGGAATGCAGGAATGGGAAGACAAGGCCACCATATCCCTATTCCCTAGTGCAGACTTCCAGCCTAAAGCAGTTGCCACTTGGGGAGGAAGAAAAGCTTTCACTTTGAATAAATTATGGGGTTTGATAATTAAGATGGTCGAGGCATATCAAGCTTGCTTGCTGTCTTAGAGTGACCTGCAGAAATTTTATCCAAGGAGTAAGGGCTAGTTCAACAAGTGGGTTAAAAAAAAAGGGTAGAAGAAAAATGAAATGGCATTATGATTGCAGTGTAATTGGTCATTACCTCCATCACTGATTCTACTCAATAATGGGGAACTGTATGCAAAAAAAATTAGACTAAAAAGGAAGAAGAAGGAAAAAAGAGAATAAAAAATAAGATGTACATACAGGAAAAGAAAAAACAAAGTTTTCAATATCTACAGAAAATGTGAACAATTACCTAAAGAATTTAATAGAACTAGTTTCAAACTATAAGAATTACTAAGAGTTTAGCAATTTCAAAACAAAAAATCAAAGGTGGTCAAATATAATAACAAGAGCAATCAGAAAATATAAAGAAAATATTTCATTCATAACAGTAAACAAAACTATAAGCTTAATTTAAATGTCATTATACATAAAGCTATTAAATTTACTAAAGAGTAAAAAAAGACAACAATAAACAAAGAAAAAAGTTGCAGGGTGGTGTTTATAAAATCTGTTTTAAAATATATGTAAAATGCAATTTTAATGACTATATGTAAGTTTGTAAATGTATAGGAAATGATGGAAGACATACTGATCACAGGAGTTGTTTCTGGGGATGATTGGATAAGCTTTATCTTTAGGATTTGAATTTTTACAACCACAATATAATCACATATTTTCTTTGTACTTATAATTTTGCAAAAGTAGAATAAAATAAGTAAAAGGAGATTTGAAAATTCGGAATTCATTACATTGTTATGAAATAAATGAATATATAAAAAATTGATTTCGTGTTAACTTGGGAACAAGATTATAATTTTGTTTTTTCATTTTTCATATTCCATGTTTAAACTGAACACCTTGTAAAAATTATATTACTCAATAGTAGAAGATGTGAACAAGTTTGATTTTTACTTTATTATAACAAAAAAGTATTCTTTCCAATAAATAACAACAGCAGTCTCTACCTTATACTATCTAAGGTGAGAATATATTAGTTAAACTTTGGTTAACATTCACATAAGCAAAAATGGAAATGAGCTAATAAATGTTAAATCTGCTCACTTCTTATAAATAATTGAAAAATACATTTATGCAACCATTAAAAATGTGCCATGGATTTTGTTCCCTTTTCATCAATAGTAATGATCAGTGCGTTCATCAAAGGGAGTTATAGAATTTTTAAAATAAGGCTGCACTTTTCTGTTTTTTGGTTAAATAAAAAAAAAAGTTTGCAAGTTAACTAAAACCATGTTAAAGTTAGAATGCTTACCTATTTTGAGGATATGTTGTATTATATTGTATGTTATATATTATATTATAGTATGGAAACCCTGGTGGTGTAGTGGTTAAGAGCTACGGCTGCTAACCAAAAGGTAAGCAGTTCGAATCCACTAGGTGCTCCTTGAAAACCCTATGGGGCAGTTCTACTCTGTCCTATAGGGTCGATACGAGTCGGAATCAATTTGATGGGAAAGGGTTTGGTTTTTGTGTGGTTTATACTATATTATATTATGGAAAATCTGGTGGTATAGTGGTTAAGAGCTATGGCTGCTAACCAAAAGGTTGACAGTTCAAACCCACTAGGCGTTCCTTGGAAACTCTATGGAGCAGCTCTACTCTGTCCTATAGGGTTACTCTGAGTTGGAATCCACAGGAACGGGTTTATATTATATCTGTCTTCTTTCCATAAGAATTCCAGAATTACAGTATATAAAAAAAAAAGAATTCCAGAATTACAGTATAGCATGCATAAAATAAATTTGTTTAACAGATAGAAAACTTGATTTTTTAGATGAAAACATACTAACCAACAAATCTAACATTGCTACCACAATTTAACAATATTGATATCTTAGAGGATGAGGTCTTAATAATCTCTCAAATCCTAGTGTCCCTCTAGGAGCTTAATAAATAATTGAAAAATTAAAGTATGAATGAACGAAGCTCCAATCTTCTGTGTTTATTAGCTTTTATTTTTAAAATATAGTGTTACATACAAACCTGGTACCATTCAAGTCGTCAGTTATTCCCTTGAGTACTTACTCATTCAAGGAGCATTTCTTTAGCCTCACCAATTAAAAATGAATGAATTTATCATTGCTCTTCAGTCAAGAAAATTACTTCCTCTCCAGTTTTCTAGAATTACAATATCCCTCAATGTGCTCAAATACCCTAATCATCACATCTGCATTTCAGTTTACAGATTTGATTTTAAAAGATGGCATAAAATTGCAAAATTAAGATGAGTCACAAAAATAATGGAGTTCCTCATTTTCTATTCAGTTCAATTCAACTCAACAAGCATTTTTTTAAGAACCCACTGTGCACAGGAATTGTGCAAACCCGCCCCGTATGCGCACAGATCTTATCTTATGATGGGAAGACAGACATGAAAGCAATTTTAAGATCAAGATGATTCAAATAAGTGATCTAAAAGTGATATAAGGGAAATATTATGAGAAGGGAGAGGAAGAACTGGATTAGGGTCCTTCGTGAGGTCTCAGTGAAGGCTTCTTTGTGGAAGTGTCATTTGAGATGAGGCCTGATAAATCATAGGGATTCTGAGAGGTGAAAGACAGGTGAAAGAACATTGCAAATTGAGGAAACAGAGTGAGCAAAGGATTTCTACTTCATAAACGGAATGCACTTCAGTTTCAGTTGGGGAAAGCTATGTTATTGACAGTATGTTTTTTTATTCATAACGTGTACTATAAAGGTTGAAGGGCTTTTCATGGCAAAATGACAAAAACGGCCAGGGTTTTTTCATTTCATCAAGTACTTTCCACGTGGTAGTTGTATTAAATGCACTGTGTTATTGAATCCTCTTAAAAGCCATATGTGGGAGGAATACTGGCATTCCCATTTTACAGACCCTATTTTACAGATTTTATTTTACAGATGAGGCAGCTGAGATTTGGAATGGACAATTCATTTGTCTGGAGTTGTATTTCCTGTAAGTGGCAGACCAGAGCTATGAATCAAGTGTTCTCCATACCAACATGCCATATTCCCTCTCAAAAGAAATCCCAATTTCTTTTGAGAAACAGCAATATTAATTTAATATTCTACCAACAGAAAAGTAGCAGGAGTAACAATAAAATAATCAAAATATTGGTATATCACTCTACACTTTACAAAACTTTTTAAACCTATTGATTTTAGAAAGAGCAAAGGACAGAGATTAGGCTTCCTCATTTCTGCCCTAGGCTTTAGGTCAAATACCAGTTATCTGTGCATAAAACTGAGGGTTAATCAACTCACCTTTTTGGGTCTAAGTTCTGTACATTTTGTGCTACAATTATCTTATTGTATGCCATTATTTCTAACTAGACTGTGAATTATCTGAGGAGGAGTGTGTTTATTCAATTTTATCCTGGAACCAGACATTATCCTAGCATTCTAAACCATGCATGGATGCTAAATAAATGAGCAAATCTTTCCTCATCTGTAAAATAAGATTTCCCTAGATCACTTAGGTTCCTACCAGCTCCAGAATTCTCTATATAAGGTATGCCATTGTCCAGGTGAACTGTAAAGGTTGTACTTACTAACTACCAAACTTTCCTGCATCTTTGGAACAAAATAGAAGCTTGGAAACCACTATTCATTTACCTTAAGCCCTGAAAATTTCAGATTCTGGGTGAGGTAAATATAAAGTGCAAGACCACTGGATAATTTCCCAGTATCCTGTGAGGGAAATGCCAATTTTAGATATTTCCAATGGGGCGAGTGAGATGAGGGAAAGGTGTAGCAGAAACTAACCAACTCTGAACTCTTTTTGTAGATGTCTTAAATTATAACCACCAAGACGCTCCTTGTTCCTTTCTTTATTGGCAGGTGAATAAAGGAAGTTGTTAAGTAGATGAGGTCAGGCTTGTACTCTTCCATCTTTCCAATCTGTGTATCTCTCTACTGGCCTACAGCCCATCTCCAACCATGATGTTCTTTGTGCCCAGCACTGGATTAGCTGCTGTGAAAACAAGATGCATTCAAAAAGCTAAGAGCCCAGAGGAGTATTCAGCTCTGTATGTACAGCATGTATTACCCCAGACACATGCATGAGTTGTCAGGGGAACACATGCTGAAAGGGTAAAAAGAAGCTCCTGAATTGAGGTTAGAATATGAGGAGGAGTGTGTCTAGCAGGGGATAATGTTGGAAGGTGAAGTGTGGGTTGGAGCGCCAAGTAGTTCAGAGTCTTTTCAGCATAAAGCATAATTCAAACAATGGTGGAACATGAGAAATGGGCCAGGGCATGTCTGTCCTTGTAAACTTGGTTAGTTAGTTTGAAAGTTATCCTGGAGGAAATGGTGAATCACTGAAGCTTTTAGGCAGAGGAGTTTCATATGATAATCCGGCAGATGTGGAGAAGATGCATAGAAGGGGGGGAAAGAAAACCTAATAATCCCTTCAAAACTATGCCTCTAATTTGCATTTTGGGGGGCACTGAGGATTCTCAAAGTATCGGAGACCTACATAGATCGAATAAAATGTTAGTTTTGATTTTGTTTTGCTTTTGACTGGAATAATAATTTATTAACATCAGGCCTCTCTAACTCAGTTCTGGTTGGCTATTATATATGTTCAGGAAGTGAAAAGTGGAAAAATAATGAAAACAATAAAAGCAGTATGGGAGAAATAATATATAATTTAAAAAATAGTCATAAGAGAAATTAAAAAGTGGCGGTTGAAGGAATGTTTGGAGTGCATAATACGTAAAGTGTGAACTGATGAATTGCGATCATTGCAAGAGTTTGTGCGTCTTGGAAGCAGTATCCCTGAGACGAAAGGCTTCTTATGAGCCTAAGAAGCAAACCATTACACTTGGATTCTTTACTGTGATTGGGGGAGGGGGAGAGACATTCATTGAGAACCTACTTAGTACATGAATTGCCTCAGGAACTTTTCTCTCAGTTCCTGTTATCACACTTGGAGTAGTTGGCAATTGATAAGCATATCCCTTCCTCATTAGAGAAGAACAATGTCTTCGGCTCAAGGAAGCATCTCCACTCTCACACAGTAAAAGTAGGAATTAGATATTCTCTAAAACTCAGTGAAGTATTTTCCTCTGAACATTAACACTTCTTTTTCTCCTTCTTCCTCTTTTTGCCAAGCTCAAAAAAACCCATTGCCGTAGAGTTGATTCCAACTCATAGCGACCCCATAGGACAGAGTAGAACTGCCCCCATAGACTTTCAAGGAGTACCTGGTGGATTCAAACTGGGGGCCTTTTGTTTAGCAGCTGTAGCACTTAACCACTAAGCCACCAGCTCAAGTATTGCAAATTCACACTATATTATTTTATAAATGGTTACCTAATGTCATATTTCTGAGTAGTAACTGTGAATTAGGCAATGTTGACATTATCTGGGAAATTTTAATAAAAATTCATGTTTAAAAGTTATAAGAATTGTTAAAAATGACAATTCTAAACTTAACTCTTCAAAGGCAGAATGCAAAATGATTATGTATGCAAGTGCATGAAAACATGAAGATACTTTTAATTGTTGAATTTTGACAAATGACTTGATTTGTCTAGATTATCTTCCAGATTTTGAATCTACAACTCGTTTTGAAGAAAATTACGAAACTTAAAATATGTATAAAATTAGAATAACAATTGATGTATGCTTTACTAAGATTACTTCAAATTGAATGGATCCACACTGTGGATCTTCTTATTTAGTTAAAAATGGTTGTATACTTATGAACCAAATTGCATGATTTAATGAATTAACTGAATAATTTAAACCAAATAACAAATTCCCATGGAGAAGTCTTGCAGAGTCAGTATCTTAAATGACCTGAGTAATTCTACAGTAGTATAATTAAATTTTTCTTTCCTCTGATTTCAAAATGCCTGCTCTTATAAATATTTTGATGTTTTTCAAAATTGTGGCCATCACCCCCTACATATAAAACAAAGTTGTTTTTTGCTAAGTACAAGCCAATTGTCAGTCTCTGTTGTCCATCACTCACTTATTCGCCAACATACATTGTTGTTGTTTTTGTTATGTGCTGTTGAGTTGGTTACAATTCATTGCCACGTCTTGTATGACAGAACTAAATGCTGCCTGGTCCTGTGCTATGCTTGAGCCCATTGATGCAGCCACTGTGTCAGTCCATCTCACTGAGAGTCTACCACTTTTTTACCAACTCTCCACTTTACCAAGCATGATGTCCTTCTCCAGAGACTGGTCCATCCTGATAACATGTCCAAAGTAAGTGAGAAGAAATGTCGTCATCCTGGCTTCTAAGGTGCATTCTGTCTGTACTTTTTCCAAGACAGATTTGTTTGTTCTTCTGGCATTCCATGGTATATTCAATATTCTTCATCAACACTATAATTCAAAGGCATCAGTTCTTCTTCAGTTTTCCTTATTCATTGTCCAGATTTCACACGCATACAAGGCCATTGAAAATATCATGGCTTGGGTCAGGTGCACCATAGTCCTCAAAGTGACATCTTTGCTTTTTAACATTTTAAAGAGGCATTTTGCAACAGATTTTCCCGAAGCTATACATTGTTTGATTTCTTGACTGCTGGGCATTGATCGTAAATCCAAGCAAAATGAAATACTTTCAATATTTTCTCTGTTTATCATGACGTTGCTTTTTGGTACAACATACATTAGACACAAGTTATGTTCCAGTTAGTGTGGTAGATTCAGTCTTATTGGGAGAAACTATGACTGTAACTTGGCCACAAAGTGTAAGAAATCCTTTTAAGCTTAAAGTATTGTTTCAAGGACCAATTTCACCTTTCTTGGTTCATGTCTTTTGGAAGACAAACATTCAATGTTATGGTAAAACATGCCAGTCCTTTCTTTTGTTTTTCCTGTTTATTAAATTATTTCCACATCATAATTATAAACATTTACAGCTACTTACAGCTGAAGTTTTAAAGTGCCCTCTCGAGATAAACTATAATTACTGTTTATCTATTAGCATTACCAATCTAGAGAATGGTGTGCTAACATAGAAGGTAATTTTAGGGAAAGATGCAGCAGACAACTTTAAAACAAATTTTCAAACCATTATTTTGTAGAGAAAAATTTGGTAAAAACCATCTTTTTTTATTAACTTACATAATGATACTCTGTATATAAGATGGTAACCATAAAATACCTATACTCCCATACTCTTCCTTAACCTATAAATTTATTCCTTAATTATACAAATAGAAAAAAGTTTGTTTACATGTGCAAAAATATATTTCTCTCTGCTTCTTTCACTATTCATGGAGGCGAGTTCTCCGAACTTTATAAATTGTGAATTTTTAGCTTCAATGTGGGGTCCTGCTCTGCTAACTGTGTGACTTAACTTCTTTTTCCTTTGCTTCCACCTTTGAAAAATGGAGAAATAATCACTTTTAGGGCTGTTTTTAGGATTTCCTGACACAATATGTACAAGATCAAAAGCACACTCCTAATACATGGTCAGTGTTCAATAAGTAGAAAATACTACTATTACTACTAATCCTACTATTAGTACAACTACTAATACTGCTACTACTAATAATAACAGGGAGAGGAGAAAGGAGAATAAGGATGAGAAAAAAGATGGAGGAAGAGAAAGGGAAAACAAGATTTTAAGTGTTTGTGTGTGTGTAGGTATACGTATACACACGCACACATATATGATTGTATGTACATGGTGACTTAGAAAATATAAGGTTCTCTTCCATCAAGCCTTATTGTGCCACCTTAGCCCAGAGCATGACTTACCTCCAAAGGATGAAAGGACAGAGGATATGGTAGGAGAGGAGGAAATGAATGGTAAATGGCAGAAAGAGATGGTGAAAGAGTGACTCATACTAAATAAATATGTATGAGCACAAAATATACTGAAAGGAAACTGCAGTCTCTCCACTTTTCTTATCCCATTGAAGCAGCCACTAAAAGTGTGAGAAACAACTTCCCTTGGCATTTTTAGTACATAATATAATCTTAGGGTTCTGCAGGGCACTAATGGTCATTCCAAAATCCCGGGAGTTGGGGAAAACTTGACTGAGTTTATAGATACGGACCGGAAGAATGGAGTGCACGGTTTGAAGAGGCATAAGCAATTCTCTAGGGGAGGATATCAGTCCTGTCACGGGGCTCCTTGGCTCCTTTGGATCACAGAGAAAGGGGAAGGGCCTAGGAGGAAAGGTTCCAATTTCCAAACAGGAGGATGAGGGTATGAGTTCCCTCTCCTCCCTCTGGCTCTACTGGTGAATTTTCTCTTTGTTCCTTTGCACGTCATTTTTAGCATCTCTCCTGAGAGAGTATCTTGGCTTCTCTTAATCTACTCAGGCTACAAGACAGAAATGGCTCTTGTCTGCCTGGTCAATTATCTTATATTATCAAGTGGATTAAACTTTCCCTTCACATTTTCTTAGATTTCTGGCAACACATTGTTCTATATATCTTTCCTCATTAAGTTTCTTTACTGCCCCAGTTCTCTTGTTTTTTCTCCTTAATCTTCATGAGACAGAAGTAATTATTTCAGTCAGAAGAAATTCTATTCCTAAATAAACAACCCCTACCACACAAAAATGTATACATACTCGCAAACCCATATATGTGATTTCTGGCACATATCTTCACCTATCCATCTTCAAGACCTACTGATAGAAATAAAGATACTTATTTTTCTAAGGAATAAGAAATAGAAATTATTTAAGGAGAAATATCAGATGGCATCCACGTAGTGTTCTAAGCATAAACCAAATGCCTGATGGATTGACATGAGATAATAGAAATCATTTATTCAAAAAACTCTATTAAGGTACTTGTTAATAATGTCTATTTTTAGATAGATATCTTTTGATAAGTCAGAGAACTCTGTATCTCTATTTTCTATTCCTTCTCAGTGATTTGTGTTTTTGTAGTAGAAAGTGACACAGAACTCTTCTCATTCAAACTACCTAATTAATAAGTGAATCTTTCAGCAATATTTCTACCGAGTAGATATCCAGATTACGTTTAGTGTGACTAATGGCACTTTGGCATAGAAACTACTGGGGCAACGCAATCTACTATTGGTAGCTCTAACTGTGAGAATGATCTCTGAAAAATGAGTTTAAATCTATTTCTCAGTCTTCCACCCTAACCCTGAGGGGCCACATGAACAAACATACCTCTACTACACAGAAAGGTGAAGGTAGCTGTCATGGATTAAATTATGCCCCCCTCAAAATGTGTGTATTAACTTGGTTAGGCCATGATTACAGTCTTCTGTGGTTGTTCTACATTTTATGATTGTAATTTTATGTTAAAGAGGATGAGGGTGGAATTGTAACACCCTTACCAGGTCACATCCCTGATCCAATGTAAAGGGAGTTTCCCTGGGGTGTGGCTTGTACTACCTTTTATCCTCAGGAGATAAAAGGAAAGGAAAGCATACAGAGAGTAGGGATTTCATACCACCAAGAAAGCAGTGCCGGGAGCAGAGCACAGCTTTGGGCCCAGGGTTCCTGCGCAGAGAATCTCCTAGTCTGGGGGAAGATTGATGAGATGACACTCTGAATTTGGACTTTTAGCCTACTTTACTGTGAAGAAAGAAATTTCTCTTCGTTAAAGCCATCCACTTATGATATTTCTGTTATAGCAGCGCTAGATGACTAGACAGTAGCTATTCTGTCCCCTCTGGCTCTGCTTTTTCTTGTTTAATCAACAGCCAAACCTCACAGGATGCAGTTTCTCACTCTCCTGATCACACCCTCTGAACGAACTATGGTCTGTCCATGGCCCTCTGCTGTGTGTGTAAATGAACAAACTATGGTCTGTCCATGGCCCTCTGCTGTGTGTGTAAAACCCTAAAGCAGATCTGATCAGAGACGGTAGAGTGTAACTACCACTCCTTTCTGCCCATTATATTTTATATTGTACTTAAGATCATAAATTTTTTAATGGGCACATCACACATATAGCCCGTTTTTGATACGTTCTCCACGGCAATCCCCAAGTCCTTTCCTTCAGGAGCTCTTGCTAAGTAACTTCTCTCCATCCTCAACTATAGAGTTGTTTGTTTTGTGTTGCTTATTGGGAACTTACCCACAAGAATATAAAAATTTCACAGGCAGCGTCAAAGAGTAATCATGCCCAATGAGAAGGTGGTTGAAAAACAGTAGATGAATAATAGTATTTTGTAATTTCTTAAATACAATCTTTTGGACAATTGTTAGAATATTGGACACAGTAAAAGATTTTCTTGTAAATGTTTAGATATAAATAGTTATTTACTTCAGAGAAAACAGCAAATGGCTGTGTTGGATGTGTGAAGGCATAAATGAGAGTGGGAATGCTTCTTTCTTAACGTCCCTGATTCTGATTCCCCATTTCTTAATGTCTGTATCTTCCTCTTTCATATCTTTCTTTTCTCTTTCCCATTTCTCTTCCTTCTGTTTTCTGAGGTTCTCTCTTCAATTCCTCCCTTACCTTCTTACCTTCCCTTCTTCTTAAGTCCCTAGCCAGTGGAAGAGAGGAGTCTGCAGGGGAGAAAGTTGGGAAGAACAGAGTTGAAGGCATGGGATGGTTCTACTACCTGGTAACCAATCTCAAGCTCTCCTTAGCTACCTTCTGTATGAAAATAAAATAAGGAACATTATAGCGTCAAAAGATACTTCACAGGTCTAAACCCATCAAAACCCAGTGCTGTCGAGTTGATTCTGACTCATAGTGACCCTAGAGGACATCACAGGTCTAGGTTCCATAAACGCCCCATCAAACCAAAATTGTATTTGCAACACCAAAAAGAAAACAAACCCTAAACCATGACTATCTCTTAAGCATTTTCCAATTTTATTGGAAAGAGCATGGAAAATACCTCCCCTTTTTTTTTACCCTACACCTTGCACATTATCTGGCATGTAATAGATATGTGAATAAGTACTTGTTGAATAAAAAAAAAAACAAATTCAAGCAGATAGAGGAGTATGTATTAATATATTCTAGCAGAGATTGGGTTAAAAAAAAGGGGGGGACTTCTCTTATGTCATATTCTGGGATAATACTCATTAAATGATCAGCAGGTAATTATCTCTGTCCTTGGCAGTATATGAGTTATTTAAAAAAAAAAAAGACAATATTTCTGACCAAATTGTTTTAACAGATTGGGGGAGAGAAAGAAGGAAGTGAGCTCTCCAAGCCTTGTCCATTTCTCCAATCATTCACTTATTATCAGTGGTGACAGAGACAGGTTGCTCTCTGGAGCATCATAAAACAAAGGGCCACATGCTTGGCAAAGATGTATGTGTGTGTGTCTCTGTCTATATGAGTGTGACAAGCCTTTGATTTGAAGAACTCTACAATAGTCATCGAGATGGATACCTGGGAGTATCATAAAAACATTACTTGGAATTTCTGTTTTAATGAGTTTAACCCTTTCCCCTCTTCTTCCTGTTATATTTCCTGACAAGCTCAAACCCCACTCCAATCTATATTCTAATTTTGGGAGAAGCAAAATAAATGCGTAAGCACTCACTTTTCAATGTCTAAGTTACTCTCTTGTAGTGAGCTAGGCACTTAAAGAAATACATTAACTTCCAGGCCGCTTGGGTACTATTCAGAGTAATGGTTTATAACAGTTAATAATGTATAACATAACTAGAGAATGCCTTAGGCAGGCTCATTGTGTAGTAAACATAATAAAATGGTTTCTTTTTAGTATCAATTGGAAGTACATTTTTTTCCCCACCATTAAAAAAAAACATAGTAAATGAAGAAAAGATGGCATCAGTCGAAAGCTTTATATGTCTGTAGTATATTGCATCTCATTTAGGTTTTAAATACTCAAAGGCTTTGTTTTCCCTTTCTTTTTATTTATCATTTTAAAAAGTGCAAATATTTGTTTTATCATCACTTTCTGATGGATTCTACGTTTAGCAATCCACTGGTATAGTAAAGCGTTTTTCACTTTATTACAAAAAAAAAAAAAAAGTGCTTTCTTACCAGTGAAGGCAGGTTAGATCCAGCATGTTCGATTATCAGAGAATATGATCATCTGGGGACTGTCTTCAACTCTGTTTCTTTTTTTTTATTTCCCTTCTTGTCAAGGGAGCCATTTCTCTGACTTTCTCTTCTAAGCTCAGGAACAACCAACCTACCCCTGGCTTATTTCCTATCTTAGAGGAAATACATGAGATAATCAGGTTTGAGCCAGAATTATGCCTCAATAGTACTGAATAGTGCTAAAGTTACTAGCAGTCCATAGGATTTGTTTCTCTTGAAGCCTCCTCTAAAGCCTCAAACAGCATTCTTGGATTGTATCTTTGCTTTGAACTCTGAGAATGAGATGTCCCCGCTGGCCCATTTCTAGCATTTAACTGAAGACTTTGACGTTATAGAGATGACAGTAGGCTCATTTGTATTAAGTGGGTCATATGTCCCTGATTTGTTCCTGGTAAAAAGTGGACATGCTCAATCTCAATTAAGGCCCTTACATAGAGAAGAAAAGTAACAGAACTTAAAGAGTATTCAGTGCATACAGTGATGGCCAAGGTCTTGTTCACTCATTTTGCTAATTTTGAAGCCACCAGACTAGAAGGAATATATCTGTGGAAAACCCAGGTCATGATAGAGGAATGAGTCTACTAAAACATTGGTGAATGGATCCCTGACTGCAGGAATACTATGATCTCTTTAAGAACAGGAGGTAGAAATCTCTGAAAGAGCTGCCCAAAATGAACTAAACAACTCTCTTTAAAAATGACAGTGTTCCATAAACTTTGCCAATCCACCTGCCTCCTCAAAATCCCTCAGTTTTTACCTCAGTTCAACTCCGCTTTGCTTTCTCATTTGGTCATTGCCATTGGCTCCCTGACATCTTACCCATGTACTCTCTGTCCACCTGTCATAGCCACTAGGTATAGTTTATCTGATCAATTTTTCCTGCTGGTTGATACCCATGCCCACCTCCAGGGAGAGAGCTCTTCAACAGAAAAGAAAGTAATGGGTCACTCCCGTGGACTCTGAGCACCCTACTGGAACAAGCAAATAAGGTTGTCGTTTGCACAAGGATTGCATATCAGTGTTATTTACCATTGCACGATAATGGAAATATTAAAAATTATTGCACACTAACTAACATGCTGATTATAAAGGAAGAAACCATTATGGCTAAAAGGGGAAGACTGAGCCAGCTCTCAACATTTCTCAATGTACTGCACAATATGCTTCAAAACGAAGCAGAAATTCCTATTTTATTTTTCCCAGAGGCTACCACAAACAGTTCTTCTACAAATTGTTATAGGCCCAGAGTTAAAGCTGCATGCCTTTAAGTAGCTCCAGGTAAACATCTGTTAATTGCTTTATTTTGCTGATTTGAATATCATAATTTCTGTGATGCCAACACATTAATGAGTGAGACATTTTAGTTGCTATGAGCATCATCTGTGTTACTGTATTACAGCAAAATCTGTATCTCAAAAGCGGCAATTAAGGGAAAAAAAAAAAACAATAAACTGCCTTTCATATGTTTTCCTCTGGTTTGGTTTGATATTATTAAAGTTTCCCGAATCAGCCAAACCTATGAACTTATCTACATCATTAATGGCTTTATAAGTAAAACACTAAATAAAGCTGAACTACCTACTAAATGTCCATATCGTGCAACAAAGTGGATTTATGTACTAATGAATAAAACACTAAGCTATTACACAGAAATCACTTCTTGGCTTAACTCCATTCACTGTAGCAAAAACCCTCAAAAGTAAAATAAGAACAAGATTTGTCCTCTTTTGACCACAAGGTTGGCGGTTCAAGTCTACCAGCTGCTCCTTGGAAACCCTATGGGGCAGTTTTACTCTCTCCTATAGAGTTAAAAAATAATTTTTTTTTTTTATATAGGGTTACTAGAAACCCTGGTGGCACAGCGGTTAAGTGCTACGGCTGCTAACCAATAGGTCGGCAGTGTGAATCCACCAGGAGCTCCTTGGAAACTCTATGGGGCAGTCTTACTCTGTCCTATAGGGTCGCTATGCGTCAGAATCAACTCATTGGCATTGAGTTTATACGGTCACTGGAATTGCCTCCACGGCAAGAGGTATTGGTGGAAAAACTAGAAAAGAAAAATTAAACACTCAACAATATGGAAATGGCTGAATAAATTGTGGTTAATCTCTGTTGATAAAGATTATGAAGTTATTTTTAAAAATGGGTTATATTTCTTTCCCCTTAAATTTCTAACTGCATGAATCTATTATGGCTTTCCCTATTTGTGTTTAATTATTCATGTATTTTCATCCACTAAGTATGTCAGAAGTTTCTAAATTGCTCAAGGAACTGTGGAAGATTCACAGATAAATTAGACATGGATTTTATCCTCACGGATTATACAGTTAAATAGAGGAATAGATGAGACCCATATATATGCAAGGAGCCCCTGCGTGATACAAACAGTTAAGTGCTGTGGCTACTAACACAAAGGTTGATGGTTCAAACCAATCCAGAGTCACCTTGGAATACAGGCCTGCTTTTGAAAGGTCGCAGCAGTGAAGATCCTAAGGAACTCAGCTCTATTCTGCACACATGGAGTCACCATGAGTTGGAATCGACTTGACAGCAACTGTATTTATTTATTTATTTTTTGGAATATATGCAACTATAATTTGAGGTTGGAAGTGGTAATTGCCTTAAAAGAAATAAAGTTCTACGAAACTCCAGAACAATGAGATAGAATTTTCAACTTGTGAGAAAGAAGAGTTTATATGAAAATAAATTTTAAAGTGACTAACAGAGAAGCATATACAATTCAGAAATAGATCACAATATATTACGGACTATAATGGATCAATAAGGAAGTATTTCAATTCATTTGAAAAGATGATCTAATTTAGTAAGTAGATGTTACAACTGACTACTGAAAGAAAATGCATTGGATCCATGTCTCACCCAATTCCAGTTGATTGAATGTAATTATAAAACTATAAAAATCTTAGAAGAAAATTACATATATGAACTAGACACTTGGCAATTCATTATAAACAAGACAGAAAATATAGAAGCAATGACACAAAAGATGAACATATTTACTAAGTAAACATTTAAAACTTGTACATGGAACTCATATCTTAACCAGTCAATAAACAAATAACGGTTAGGAAAAAATATTTGCAGTGCCGATGATAAGTGAGGTTATTATATTTAATATTCGAAAGCTTAAATGGAGCAAAAGCCTTAAATCAAGCAAAAGCCTGATATCCCAATAGAAAAATAGATCAAAGGATAATAGATAATTTACAGAACAAATCCAAATGGACAGAGACCACACCAGACCAGATCAGTTGTCACGTCAATTCCAACTCATGGAGACCCCATGCGTTTCAGCGTAGACCTGCTCCACAGGGTTTAGACATATGGAAATAGGATGAACCACCTCAGGGGGTAAGGAAAATGCAAACGAAAGTAATAATGAGATACAACTATTTTCCACCAATAGATGGGCATATGGTCAAAGAACATCTAATAGTGCCCCATGTAGTACTGTACTCTCATATTGCCTAAAGAAATGTAAACTATCACAGACTTTTTGGAAAGCAACGTGAAGCATATGTTCAAATTAAAAACACACATACCAGTGATTGTACTCCCAGAGAAGTAAAATCACTATTATGTACAAGAATATTCATTCAGGCACGCTATTGGTGAAATGGGGCCCTGGTGGCACAGTGGTTAAGAACTACGGCTGCTAACAAAAAGGTTGGCAGTTTGTAGCCACCAGCTGCTCCCTGTAAATCCTGTGGGGCAGTTTTACTCTCTCCTATTGGGTCATTGGAAACCCTGGTGGCGTAGTGGTTAAGTGCTACAGCTGCTAACCCAAAGATCTGCAGTTCGACTCCACCAGGCACTCCTTGGAAACTCTATTGGGCAGCTCTACCCTGTCCTATAGGGTCACTATAAGTCCGAATCAACTGGACGGCAACGAGTTTATAAGGTTGCTGGAATCGACTCCATGGCAACAGGTACTGGTGGAAAGAGAAAAAAAGAAAAAGTAAACATTCCTCAACATGGAAATGGCTGAATAAATTGTGGTTTATTTCTGTTGATACAGATTATGAAACTATTTTAAAAATGGGTTATATTTCTTTCAGCTGGAGGCATGTTATAGTGAACTGCTAAGAAAAAAACAAAATGCACAGAAGTGTATATGAAACATCCCTATTTTGTTAACCAAACATTTGCATTGTTTATGTATGTATGTGTGTGTATATAATTACAGGAACTTAGAGAATATGGGAAATGTCTATTAGCAAGTCGAAACCGAGGTGCTAGGGCTGTGTAAAAAAAGCTGATAGTGGCAGAGGGAAAGAAAAAATGGAGGGTAAAGGAAAAATAAAAGCACTTACTACTTATGGGCTGACTGTTGCACAAATACTTAAATGAAAAACCAAGAAGTCATCAATAAAGGCTTTGAAGCTAGGAGACATCCCAGCACCAATGGGACTCCTGGTGTGAGAACCACAGGAAAGGATCTACAGCTCTATCAAAAGTAATCCCTTAGCCACGCTGATTAAGGGTTATTACCAGTTCCCTAGGAAGGAAAATTTGGAGGCTGATATCAGAACCTACACAGCCTTTATTTATTTAACTGCATATAACCAGGTATAGCAACTGTTATCTTTTTAATTTTAATAACACAATTGAGCTGACCTTGAAAGACAGGTAGATCACTACAAATATAAACGGTAAGAAGGTGTCTTTAGTGGAGTAATGTTAGTTCCTTTTGGTTGGAGTATAGGATATGTGGAAACCCTGGTGGCATAGAGGTTAAATGCTATGGCTGCTAACCAAGAGGTTAGCAGTTTGAATCCACCAGGCTCTCCTTGGAAACTTTATGGGGCAGTTCTACTCTGTCCTATAGGGTCGCCATGAGTTGGAATTGACTCCACGGCAATGGATTTCTATGGATTATAGTGTATGTTACAGGGAGCTGAGACAGATTTTTTTTTTTTTTAAAGATTCATTTGGAGCTCAACTATGGGAAAACAGTTTAGACTTTCTCTTGTAGGCTGTAAAATTCTGTAGGTGATACATTAGTAGGAAACCTACAAGATCAGATGGATTGGGGATAGGGAACAAAGAATAGCAAAATGAAAATTCCAATTTTATTTTTATTGACATGGGTGAGAAACTTTCAGCAGAAGAATTTATTAATTTTCAAAAATATATAAAATTAGAGAGATCAGTATAATAAATTTCCATATATCAATCACCTAAATTTGATACCTAACAAGATTTTGCCACTCTTAAATCATGTATCCTTATTTTCTTTATTTGTTAGAAACCATTTTAAAGCAATTCTCAGCACATCATTTCATACCTAAACACTTCAGTATGTATTTTGAAATATATGGCTTTTATTTACATAACCAGTAGGCCATTATTATACACAATAAAACTGAAAGTAATTCACTGGTATTATCTAACAGCCAAACTCTGTTTTAAATTCTGATTGTCTCCTAAATGTTCTTTGTTTGATTTGGGATGTAAATAGTGCCCATACATTGCCTTTGGATGTTATATATCTCATATTTCTTATAATCTAACCCTCTCTCCTATCCACGCTTTTTTTTTTTTTGTCATTGGCTTAGTGAAGAAACAAAGCCATTGTTTTGTTGAATGCCCTCTATTCTTAATATATCTATTTTAATTATCATAAAATCGTTTAATGTGTTTCACCCAAACCCAAACTGTCAAGTCTATTCTGACTCATAGCTACCCTATAGGACAGAGTAGAACTGCCCCATGGGTTTTCTAAAGCCGTAATCTTTAAGGAGGAGCTCCGGTGGCGCAATAGTTAATAACTTAGGCTGCTAACCAAAAGGTTGACGGTTTGAATCCACGTGCTGGTCCTTGGAAACCATGTGGAGCAGTTCCACTCTGTGCTATAGGGTCACTATGAGTGGGAATCAACTCAGTGGTTATGGGATAATCTTTATGGTACTGACTGCCACACCTTTCTTTCTTGGAGCTGCTGGTGGGTTTGAACTGCTGACCTTTTCATAAGGAGCCATTTCTCTTCAACCACTGCACTTCCAGGGCTCTTTTATTCCACAATCACCTGTATTGCAAGAATATTTCCCAGTCAATTCTGTGTAATCCATTTTTCCTCGTACATATCAGGATAAATGGAAATCCTGATGGTATAGTGGTTAAGAGCTATGGCTGCTAACCAAAAGGTGGGCAGTTAGAATTCACCAGGTGCTCCTTGGAAACCCTATGGGACAGCTCTACTCTGTCCTACAGGGCTGCTATGAGTTGAAATTGACTAGAAGGCAGTGGGTTTTTTTTTTTTTTTTGTATCAGGATAAATATGTCACATAATGTTGGGCTTCCTGATTTTAGTGATGCTATGACTGAACACCCCCATATGTCTGTCTGTTTGTCGTACGGTGGCGGCTTGTATGTTGCTGTGATGCTGGAAGCTATGCCACCGGTATTCACATACCAGCAGGGTTACCCATGGCAGACAGGCTTCAGCTGAGCTTCCAGATTAAGACAGACTAGGAAGAAGGACCTAGCAGTCTACTTCCGAAAAGAATTAGCCAATGAAAACCTTATGAATAGCAGCGGAACATTGATATAGTGCTGGAAGGTGAGCTTTCCAAGTTGGAAGGCACTCAAAAGACGAATGGGGAAAAGCTGCCTCCCCAAAGTAGAGTTGACCTTAATGACATGGATGGAGCCAAGCTTTTGGGACCTTCATTGGCTGATGTGGCACAAATCAAAGTGAGATGAAACAGCTGCAAATGTCCATTAGTAATTGGAATGTGGAATGTATGAAGTATAAATCTAGGAAAATTGGAAATAGTCAAAAGTGCAATGGAATGCATAAACGTTGATATCCTAGGCATTAGGGAGCTGAAATGAACTGGTATTGACCGTTTTAAATCAGACAATCATATGGTCTACTATGCTGGGAATGACAACTTGAGGAGGAATGGCATTGCATTCATCCTCAAAGAGAACATTTCAAGATCTATCCTGAAGTACAATGCTGTCAGTGATAGGATAATATCCACACGCCTACAAGGAAGACCAGTTAATACGACTATTTTTCAAATTTACACACCAAACACTAAGGCCAAAGATGAAGAAATGAAGATTTTTCCAGCATCTGCGGCCTGAAATTGATCGAAAGTGAGATTAGGATGCACTGATAATTACTGGTGATTGAAATTCGAAAGTTGGAAATAAGAAGGATCGGCAGTTGGAAAATACAGCCTTGGTGATAGAAATGGTGTCCGATATCACATGATAGAATTTTGTGAGACCAATGGCTTTTTCATTGCAAATACCATTTTTCACCAACATAAACAGTAACCATACACATGGACCTTGCCAGATGGAATACATAGACCAGGGGCTGACTGTGGAACAGACCATCAGTTGCTCATATGCAAGTCCAAGTTGAAACTGAAGAAAATTAGAACAAGTTCGTGAGAGCCAAAGTACGATCTTGAGTATATCCCACCTGAATTTAGAGACCATCTCAAAAACAGATTTGACGCACTGAACACTAATGACTGAAGACCGGACGAGTTGTGGTATGACATCAAAGACATCATACATGAAGAAAGTAAGAAGTAATTAAAAAGACAGGAAAGAAAGAAAAGACCAAAATAGACATCAGAAGAGACTCTGAAACTTCTTTTGAATGTCCAGCAGCTAAAGCAAAAGGGAGAATGATGACGTAAAAGAACTGAACCAGGAGATTTCAAAAGATGACTCAAGAAAACAAAGTAAAGTATTATAATGACATGTGCAAAGAGCTGGAGATAGGAAACCAAAAGAGAAGAACCCATTTGGCATTTCTCAAGCTGAAAGAACTGAAGAAAAATTTCAAGCCTCTAATTGCAATAGTGAAAGATCCCATGGGGAAAATATTAAACGACGCAGGAAGCATCAAAAGAAGATGGAAGGAATACACAGAGTCACTGTACCAAAAAGAAATGGCCAGCGTTCAACCATTTCAAGAGGTAGCATATGATCAGGAACCAATGATACTGAAGGACGAAGTCCAAGCTGCACTGAAGGCATTGATGAAAAACAAGGCTCTGGGAATTGAATAATTTACAGCTTTGATTTGTGGTGTTGGCGAAGAATATTCAATAAACCATGGACTGCCAAAAGAACGAATAAATCCGTCTTGGAAGAAGTACAAACAGAATGCTCCTTAGAAGCAAGGATGGCGAGACTGCATCCTACACACTTTGGATGTGTTGTCAGGGGGGGATCAGTCCCTAGAGAAGGACATCATGCTTGGTAAAATACAGGGTCATCAGAAAGTAGGAAGACCCTCGACAAGATAGATTGACAGAGTAGCTACAATAGACTCAAGCATAATAAGGATTGTGATCATAGTTCAGGACGGGGCAGGGACGCTGTGAGTTCGAACCGATTCGAAGTCACCTAACAACAACAACAATTCAACAGTGAGTAGAGATAGTGTCCCCTGATTCCTTTATCCTGATTCCTTATCGACATTTCATCAGATGGTTTTCATCCCTTGATAATTTTGCCTGAATCAGAGCATTTATTGGGTATTGCAAAAATGTTGATTACTGTCAGTTATAACATATTCCACAATTTATATAAAGGGTTCTGTAAAGAAGATCTTTTTCTCATTAGCTCTAAATGTTTAATTCTTTCATGTTAATTGACCATTTTTAGAGGAAGGAGTCAGTGTCCTAGTTACCACCAATGAGTTAGTATTTGTTCTTAACATTTTAGTTTTGTTTTTTGAATTTCCCTTTCTTAATATCATTATGAACTCTTAGATTTTATATATATTTGAAGCGTTTATATCAGCTGCAGTTAATTTTCCTTTTGACACTCAGAAAGCACAGGCCCATGGGATAGCTTTCATGTAGCTTTCTGTGTTCTTTGACTTAACTCTGTTAGTCTTCCATGCCTGCTTTGCTTTCTGGCACAATAAATGCCCCTGACTCATTTTATACATTCTGGTTCCAGACCTGGAAATCAGACATTATTCTAATAATTAATGGGAAAATGTATTTAGAGACTGTGACTTTTTTCATCTTTGCTCCTGTGATGTCAGTTATTTCTACACCTTTTCCATGCACAGGGGTAGAACATATAAAAAAAATATATATATATATATGAGTTCATGGTGATATTTCTAATTTTGTAGCTATCTCCACTGAAAGTCTAACTTTTTATAGTTGCATTTTCTTTCTCTTACACTATTTTGTTTCGTATCAACATTGACTAATGAATATATGACGTTTCTTTATAGAGTTATAATACATATGTTTTCAAAAAGAAAAATGAGTTCCTATTGATGTTTATAATTCATACTTTAAAGAATTCATTCATAATGTCTTTGATTTTTCTACTTATATCTCTCTTACATTACAATTTTTGGATCCTTCCAAAGTGAACATAATTGCCTATTGGTTTATTTTCATAAATGTGCAAATGTGAGTGTGTATAATTTCAAAATATTAATGCATATATTATTAACAATAAGATTACTGAATGAAGTTTAATATCTCTTTGCAGCTCTACTTGCTGAAAATACTTTTTAATAAAAGAAGTTTAATAAAAAAATCAAAAGACCATATATAAAAAAAAAGCCTTAATTATGAGTATATTTTACCAATGGATATTATTGAACTTATAGTTGAATCAATTCATAAAATCATCAATTATGGAAGCCACATTTTAATTAAAGAACATGTCAGTAGAAATCAGTAAAGAAGATTGTTAATGCATTGAAATTTTCTAAACACCCCCATTGTGTATGCTGGGCACCATCAACTCTGCCTTTAATAACAAAGCAGTCTGAAGAAGTGAGCCTAAGCAAAACAAAAGTGTGGCAATATTACACTGCTCTTTATATTTGTTTTTCTGTTGGGTTTGATTCCCCACCACCACACACATACACTTGACTAGATCTGTACCTTGTCATTTGCCCACTCAGGCTGCGGCAATGTATTTGTTATTTGAAGAATAACACCTAACCTTGCCACTCATTTTTACCCTAACCATACTGTGGGATGAATAATACTTCTCCTCATCTCCAAAAGCAGCTCTCATTTTAGCTCTCTTTTGCCCCATCCTAGAATTGATCATTTTCATAGGCCTGACTTGAAAACTGGCTGCAATAGGTAAAAACCTACATATTAAATGCCATTGGGAATGAAAAAATATTTTGTTATGTGTCTTGCCTTTCAAAGGCGTAGACATGGTAAACAGTGATATTTCAATAATATTTTGTCGAAAAAATTGCTCATGTTTTAGGGTCATCTATTTTTGTAAACTAGTTAACAAAATAGATCATGTTTTAGCATATAAGTGGTACAATAAAATTTTTTTTTCCCAGCCATGGATTTGGCATTAAATAATGTATAGATAACATCAATATTACACCAGAAAAATAGTATTGATAAGCTTTTATAATATTGTATAATTTTGCTCCAGTTATTACAAAAAGGCAATAAAGATATTGATTAAACAAAATCATCAAACTGCTACAAATATAGCCTATGATTTTTTCCTGATTTTTGAAGTTTTTCTAAAGCATATAATGTCATGGAAAATTTCAACTGATACACTCTCTCTCTCTCTCTCTCTCTTCCCCCTTCCCACCAATAATCTTCTGTTAAGCAAGCCACGCTCCCTTGATTGGATAGTTGTATCTTTCAAAAACAGGTCATGGCTCCCGTCTTTCATGTTTAGATGACATTTCACAGAAAAATCTGTAATGAGTGATTGAAGGTAACAAATATTGAAACTGATGAAAAAATTAAATAAAGTGAAATGAATACAGTGTTTTAAAAAAAAACTGGTAGAAAGGATTGGCTTTTTGCAAATGGTCTAGAATATTAAAAGAAAAGCATAAGGAGAAAAGAAAATATTAGTGTAGGCTGAGGGGTTTAAAAAGTTCTGTACTGTCTTGGGCTTAGACCTGGAAGATAGCTTTGAATATTTATTTTCCTAGATGAGGTGGATTTGTGACAGAACTGTTATTTATGATCCAGAGATGTATTTATTCATTTCTGAAACATTTATTGGATGGTACAAATGGTTAATGTGTTCATCTACTAACCAAAATGTTGGTGGTTCAAACCCACCCAATTACACTGCAGAAGAAAGCTCTAGCCATCTACTCCTGTAAAGAAAACAGCCAAGAAATCCCTATGGAGCAGCTCTACTCTGGAACGCATGGGGCCGGCATGAGTCAGAATCAACTCAGTGACAACAGGTTTGGTTTGGTTTTACAGGAAAAGTAAATTTTACGTGAAAGGTGGTTATAGGAATCACATAAGACGATGTGTGTAAAGCTCTTAGTACAGTGCCTGAGACAGTGCTTAGGAGCTAAAATTATTATTTATTCTCAAATCTCTTAAACTTTTATACTTCCACGACTTTGCTTCTGTTATTTTTCTTTAGGAGAAATGAATATGCTCTTCCTTTCTTGTGTATACCAGAATTGTTGATTTACTTATCTAGACTGTTAAAGTCTTGGCTGGAAGTCTCCGTCCCAATCAGTGTACAATCCTTAGCACCTCATAGCTTCACTCATAAAAGTAACTTAGTTAAGGCCCGTTTGAATGAATTGGATGAATGAATGCATCCTTCCTGCGATAGGGAGAAGTGATAGCTATGTTTACATGATTTGACTTCATACAAAACATTTAACAAAGATGGATTAAAGTAAAATTCCTTTGTTAAGAGCTAGAAAATCAATAGATAAGTGGTAGATTAAATCGACAAGTTATGACCATCATTTCTTTATGTATGCTGGATAATCTATAAACATACCCATGTTTTCATGATCCTCCTTGACAAGAAGTAAGTGGAAATTCAGAATACTTAGGCCATTTGAAATTGGATCATGTCAGCTATTTATTGCACAAAACATAATTATAATATAACTAGTATAGTTATATTACAGGTTTGCCCCTATTCTGGCGGTCCTGGGATTTTGTTTTGAAATGCGAAGCTATGCTTTTATAGCCTGTGGCCAGAACTCACAGATTCAAGGAACACATCTATCACATAGGTGCAGGAAGACCACCGTTTGCATAAAAGGATTATGCCCATTGAAAGAATTAACTACTGGGAAGTTGATTTATCTGCTCTTCTATCAAAAGAAACCTCTACTAACTGCTGCTTCTGCAGTGTGCAACAATAATTAGTGTGCATAATGATTCCTTTGAGGCACGGAAGTGCATTTTGAAATCTCAATAGACATAAAATTATTTTGGTACATATCCACTACTACTTGAACCATACTATGTTCTAGTTCTTGGAAAATTGGCAAACCCTATTCGACTGGTAAATCAATGTTTTGTTAAGTTTTGTCAAGCACAAAATACAATGCTCTGATTATGCCAATGAAATGAGTTTTCTATCTTAGTTCAGTATCCTCCCATTTGCAAAGGGGAAGCAATTCAGTGACACAGGCTTACCGGAAATTTATTACCTGAGTTTAAAACAAATACAGGAAACACAAAGGGTTTGGTCTAAGGTGTGAGAAAGTGTTGCTGTGTAATAGACTATCATTAAGTATGGAGTTAAGTAAAGTCACAGGGCCTGGACCACATGAAACAATGTCATCAGAAAGTCCAAAATAATGATGGCGGCTACAAGAGAGGGAAAAAGAGAATAAACTGCTTCTCTGAAGAAGAGCAAGGGGCTAAGATACATTCTTTGGTATAGGACAGAGTGGGGCAGGGCAGGTCCCACATTCTGGATAAACCTGTGACAGGACAAGAGCATAAACCCTTTCTAGGTCTCCAGAGTTCCAGTTAGACAACTTTCTGACCACAGCAGAGGAAAAGCATAGAGACAGAAGGCAGAGGACAAATTTGATTATAGTTTTACTGAGCTTGAGCACTGTTTCTGTCTCCAACTAGGCATGAGAAAAAGGTATAAAAAAGTTACCAGGAATTTTTCCACTGCCCAGACAACTGATTGTTGTTTGTGAAGATTTTATCGTAAGATAGTCACCCAGTTACAAAGGGGGTTACTTCCCGAAAACCAGGTAATAGAAGAATACTTCTTTCACTTTTTAGTTAATATATACTGGACATTACTGAAGAGTAACAAAAATGTTTAATAGGTTATATTACAATCATCTTGTTGGAAGTGAAATATTTTTGTTTGAAGAGACAGTATGTGAACATACATATTTATATTGTTTACTAATTTTTGTGGTAAAAGTGCTCATCAAAAGAATGGTGTACTTGCATTTAGAATAAGGGTCACTGAGTATTGTTTCAAACTGGAAAGCAGGTCTTTTATTTTGGAATGGGTTTTTTTTCAGTTAATTAAACAATCAGATATGGTTTGATTAATTGACATTCAAGCTGTTTGTCTACACTGATAAAATTTGCCAGGAGAGTACCAAATTTTCACATCATGTAACCGGATGTAAAATGTATAATATTTCAATTAGAAAGGAATCTTTGAACTCACTCAGCTGGGACAATCTTCTCATTTTAGAGATGAAGAAATTGAGGCCTATAATGACAAAAAAATGGACCCATCCAGGACCAATAGGGATCCTATTCAATAGTCTTTCTTCTGAACTATTTGATCACAAAGAAAAATGACTTTGTAAATGTAGCAGGCCATCAATCATCGTCCTATTTTGCACTATGACTTATTTGAAGCTTCCTTCCTAAGCTACGGCAAAAAGGTGCCAACGATTAAAAAATAAATCAATAAATAAAAGCAAAAGAAACATTTTTTGCAGACAGGCTGTATGTTTAATCAAATTATAAGGCTCCCCACTTTATATTTCCTCTTTCGCTTTTTAGTCTTTGATTAACTGCAGTGTATTAGGCATAAAGTAAAATATAAATAGTCCACCTAAGTTTTTCTTTTTCTGCTATAGCATTTTTTTTTTTTTTTGCTATCCTAGAGAAAGACATCAAACCAAAAAATGTAGGTGAATAAAGGAAAGGGGGAAAGATTAAGGTAAACATGCTGAAGAGTATGACTGGGAAAAGACCACAGATTCAATTAGATGTCAAACAGGAAAAGTAGCCAGAATCCATCTACGAGAAACTTTGTGAGAGGGCAAGTGATTCACATACCTTCCTCTATATATGATGGCATCAAACACACTGAGGATGCCATATATGTACAAACAAGACAGACACATGCATTGGAACAGATCTGCTTTTTTTCGTTCATAATGGACACAATCATGCTAGATGCATACCATGGCTCCACGTGTTTTGCAATTGCAGGTCCACTGACAACCTGGATTCTCTACATCCAGTGGCAGCACCAAGGAGCATCTACCTTTGTATCTCCTTTGGTTTGTCCTTTCTGTAATTCAAACTTCTCTAAATAAGCAATTTTAGTCAAACAGTAGGCTTGCTATGCAAACTTAACTTCTAGATAAGCCACTTAGCTAAAGCTCCCACCTCTTTCAATGGTATTGTTACCAAAATTCTCTCCTTTACGGAAACTTTAAACCTTTCTCTGACTCTTTCTTTATAAGAACTGTAGAGATAACTTGTATCACACCCATAAAGAGCTATACACTTAGGAGAGAGAACCTAGACATCAAAGTTAATTTGTGATAAACTTATGTGAGGATGCAACCTCAATAAATCATTGAGTGATGCATTGATCATGATAAGATGCAAACTGTCTTAAAGAACAGAATTATTGCATATGAGATACAAGTATAACACAATGAAATACTGCTGTGTCCATTGTGGTGCCTTTGCCCAGATCCTCTTAACGAGACTAGTGCACTTTCAGATGCTATGTTGGCTGCTAACAGTCACAGTTTCCTCTTATTTTGAAGAGTTGTCATTGGGCAAATAGGTACCACCTTGCCCAGGAGATTACACACTGCAGCCCTGGAATGCACCTGCCCTATCTATGGCTGATGGGCATGTGGTATAAAAGACCACACCCTCACCTCAAACATGTGCCAGCTCTGTGGTGTCATATGTTCTCCAGCACTTCCCAAGGATCCATCTAAAGCTGGCTCCAGCCAAAACTACATCCTTGCTTAGTTGTACCTCCTGTTCTGTCCTGCTTCCCTCGTGCTATTTCTACTGCAAGCACTCCCTCAATAAATCGTTCTTGCAAACACCTTCTCCTCAGTCTCTACTTCTAGGGGGCTTGAGATAAGATGAAAACATTAACCTACAAACAAGGATTTGTATTCTGAATAGGTATTATCCCTTCACATCAGCAACATGGAAAGATACACACTTATTTTAAAACTCTGATCAAAGTTGAAAACATTTTTGTAACTTGTGTTTTAGATAGTTTCCAGAATCAGTTGACCAGGTATAGGATAAAATTGTTTATACGGCATTATAATCATTAGTTAATAATCTTTTGAATAACAAATACAGTTCTCTTGGTTCCATATCTTATTGTTTCATTGTGAACAGACTCCTGTATTTGCTACCACTGTAAGAATTATAGTCTCTTTCTTGCTTTTAAACCAGAAGAAAAGGGAATATATTTTCAAATGTTTAAACACTGACTATGGGTCAGACACTATGCTGGACATTATAACACCATGTGTGTTAATAATTATTTTCTCCCCTATATAAATCCATGAAGTCATTGGTATCATCCTTATTTTACAGAAGAGATTAAAAAAAAAAAAAAACTCAAGTTCACACAGCTAATGAGTGTGGGGCTGGGAGTCAGAGTCAGGTCTGCCTGAGTCCAAAGTACACTTTTCCATAGGCCATGAAATTCCATCAGAGGACAGAGTAAATACACTGTGAGTTATGCTACTCTGTGTAAATAATGAAGCATGTAAATAGTAAGCTGAGATTCTGACATTTTTTCAGTGTCACCTTTCCTTTGTATGTACTTGCATGTATGTATTTATACTTCACACTGTTTCACAAGTATTTTTAGACAGTTATCGTTAAATTGCCACATTTCTCTATATCTGTGTGGAAAGAATATGTTTCAGCTAACTCTTTGCCCTCACATACCCACATATAATAACCCAAATATAGGTAACCTAGATAGATGTAAGTAAAACTCACTGTAATAGAAATGGCTGCAACTTAAAGTTACTTAATCAAAATGCAATCATTAAATGGTAAGATAAATTATTTCCAATTAAATATTGGAGGTAAACCAAAATATTGTAAGTGCAATAGAATACCATTAGTTTCCCATTCTACCTGTGCCTTTTAAAATATTTCCAAAGACTGGCAGATACTGGTTTCAATAATGTAGATTCCTACTGCTGACAGTATGTATATGGAAAATGTGCCTGGAATCCTAATAAGAATTATATCACATTAAGCTTTGTAAACACATTGAATATTTCTAAGTCATGTATAAAGCATTTATGATTTGTATAGTATCTTCAACAAGATAAATTCTGGTATTAACCAGGGGTGATCTTAGCAGCAGCAGAACATGAATGTACCATATATTTTAAAAGTGTATACACTTTCTCAAAGTATCCTCTATCTGGCTATATATTTGAGGGACAGGATTTAAAGAAAATTATAATACCCAGAGAATAAGACTTGGCAACTAAAAAGCTGAATTTGAATTCCTACCTTAATGTTTATTAACCCTATCACCTTAATCAAATAGCTTTCTGATAATACTCATTCTTACATCTTTCAGAGAATTACTGTGAAGATTTAATGTGAAAACTTACTCAAAAACACTTTGTAAACTTTCAAAGATTATTCAAATGCAGGATAATATTGTTAGTATTAAATCATTGCCGTTTACCCGTCCATGATAGATTGGAAAAAAAAAAAGACTAAAATGCCAGCTCTAAGAAGAATTCGGAGCTACCACCTGAATTGCTTCTCCGACTTCATGTCAATATTTCAATGCTGTGTTACAGGTGTTTCAAATATGTTTTACAGAGTTATGGTATTATGACAACTTTTATAGACAGGTAGCTTTCTACATATCTGAATAATGCCGATGAAAAGTGAAAAAGCACCACTGTCAAGAAATATTCAGTAGCTAATTGGTAAACTTGGAAACCCTGGTGGCATAGTTGTTAAGTGCTATGGCTGCTAACCAAAGGGTTAGCAGTTTGCATCCACCAGGTGCTTCTTGGAAACTCCATGGGGCAGTTCTACTCTGTCCTATAGGGTCATCATGAGTCGGGATTGACTTGATGGCAATGGGTTTAGTGGGTAAACTTAGGAGAAATATTTTTTTATATTACATTTGAATGTTTTAAGAATATGTAGACACAGACAGCTTCCATAGACCACTTCCTCACAACCATTCTTTTCTCATTCTCCATTCCTTATTCTGATACAGGAATAATAATCTGTGTTTAAACAGAGATGAAGATTCCTACTGGCTTCTTCTCATGTGCATTGGTGGATAGCTCTGGGGGAGACCCATCCCACTAGTGCATTTTCTTCCCAGAAGCTATCACCGGGAGTTGAAGATTGTTATGAACATACTATGCAGATGCCATTTCCTCCATTATAATTTACATTTCCCTATGTGCCCAAATATAATATTTTCCCCATAAAATATGTACCCAAATATAATATTTTCCCCATAAAAGTAGGGAAGTCAGCAGTAAGAGTAAATCTAAGGTATTTATAAACTATTTTCTCCCTTTTGTACTTGAAATTTTCATTACTTGCACCCTTCTAGAAGAAACATTCCTTGATTCTTAAATCAAAAGTAAAACAATGCAGTTATTTCCAGATCAGTAATGTATCAACTAATAATATGTTTTTGGGCTCTTAAATACATGTTTCCAAGAGAAAAATGTTTTTGTTTTACAGTTTTCCCATCATACCCCAATGTAGGCACATATCTTAAGATCATTCCCTAAATGAACAAGACTGTGAATTGTTTGAGAAGAAAGAGTGTATCATTTGTTTTAGTATATCCAGTTTTAATCAGCAGGTAACAAATACATGTCAATGAAAAAACAGACATGTGCATGAAGAAATATCTCCTAAAGTATTTGGAAGGGATTATGAGAAAACATGCCCTTGAGATTAGAACAGGATTCTCCTTTGCCAATTAAGTGGTTGCAGAGACAAACTGGAGCCCTGGTGGGGCAGTGGATAAGAGTTCACCTGCTAACCCAAAGGCCAGCAGTTTGAATCTACCAGCTGCTCCTTGAAAACCCTATAGGCTAGTTCTACTCTGTCCTAAAGGGTCACTATGAATCGGAATCGACTTGATGGCAAAAGGTTTTGGTAGAGGCAAGTCATTCTAAGAGTTGTTGTTGTTAGGTGCTGTTGAGTCAGTTCCAATTCATAGCAACCCTATGTACAATAGAACTAAACACTGCCCGGTCCTGTGCCATTCTCACAATGGTTGCTACACGTGAGCGCATCACTGCAGCCACTGTCAATCCATTTCACTGAGGATCTTTCTCTCTTTCCCTGACCCTCTACTTTACCAAACATTTTGTCCAAAGAGAGAGTCATTCATTCATTCACCAAATAAATGTTGAAGGCCTACTAGCACAGGCCCTGTCCTTGTGATAGGAGTGATAACTTGAACACAGTCCCTGTTTCATGGAGATTATTTATCTTCTGGTGGGGAAGACAGAGCAAATAATTATATAAATAATTATGCCATTACACCTGTGACTATCAAGAATGAGTAAACATGTTCTATGGGAGCATATGACAAAGCCGACTTAATCTAGGTAATTAGGAAAGGTTTTCCTGAAGAAGTAACATTTAAGCTCTGACTAAAGAATGAGTCAAAATTAGTCAGTGTAGAGGAAGAGTATGTAGAAGTCCCTGATACAAGCTAGAGAGAGAGGTGTGGCTGGAGCCCTGTGAGTCGAGATATTAGGAGATGAGTCAGGATGGCAAAAAAGCAAGGCCAACTGTAAAAGACCATGTAGATACGAGGTTAAGGATTCTGAATTTTATAGTGAAAATGAGAAAAACATTGAAGGATTTTACTGAGGTCTCTATAACCTGAGATTGCTTTTTAGTGGATGTGTTTAAACCTTTTATTCTTTTTGCTGGTTGGGAATTAGGGAGACAAGAAGTCAATCCTCAGGGAGAAAACCCTGTAATGATCTTCATATTCCACCGTCTAGAACGATGCCTCACATAGCGAAAGCATTCAGTAAATACCTGGTTAGTTTTGAGCAGGGAGTCACTGGGTGGCACAAGTAGTTAAGCACTGGACTACTAACTGAAAGGTTGTTGGTTCAAATCCACCCAGAGGCAGCCTGGAAGACAAGGCTGGTGATCTCCTCCTGAAAAGTCACAGCCTTGAAAACCCTATGGAGCAGTTTTGCTCTGCATACATAGGGTCGCCATGAAGTGGAATCCACTCCAGAGCAACCAACAACAGTTTTGAGCAAGCCCACTGCTCTGACTGCGAACTAGTTACATAACCTTGCCTAAGTGGCTACAATACTCGAGCCTCCGTTCCCTCATCTGTGAAGTGAATATGTCAGATTTACCGGCGCTCTGAAATCCTTTTGAAATGAATGGTCCATGATTCAAATAAACTCTTATCAAAAGTAAATAAAGAAATAGAAATCTGACCCCTTTTTTCTATAGTAGATGTTCCCTGGTACTACGTAACCATGGCTACCAATAGCTATATCAAATTACATCCAGACATCTAGCCTAATGTTTGAAATATCCCATGAATGACTGAAATTCAATTTTTGAGAAGTCTCATAATCTCATCTATAAAACAATAGGTGAAGACTTCATGATCTTTAAAGTTCCGTCCAGTATTCAAATAATACATATTACTTTCCTCTCTATTCTTACCCTTGATGCATCTCAGGCAGATTTAGCTTTGTTTGAACTTACATCTGTTTAAAATAAATACACACATACATAAATAACCAAATATTTCTTGTGAAAAAGTTTTAGATGTACTTCTGTAGAAAATAAGATCATTAATTGAATTAAAATAGCCAATTATTAAATGGTAATCCAAGTAAGCATAAAATAGGATTTCCAAGGGCTGAATTTTTTTTTTTTTCTTAAATGATGTCTGGGGACATATTTGGGTGAGTCCACGGAGAAAGAAAGAGAAATGAGTGTTCTTTCTGTGCATGGGGAAAGCTGTCAGCTGCTCCTCTTTTCCCTTTTTTATTTCATTCAAGCTGTAATAAGGCAGCTCAGAGCACAGAAAATATGGTAAGAGCTGAATTATCAAGTCACTAAATTCTACAGACATTTCATGGTAGATGAGAACAACTGCCATTGTGCTTGTTTGACACAGTCTGCCCCATACACAGGGCTCATCTGCCTTAGTTAGGAGCGGGCTGTTAAAGGGTATATACTAACTGATCCAGCTGTACCTCTCAGTTTCAGTGCAGGACAAGAAAAGACAGGTGGCCTGTTAATGCAGAGAATATCTAGAGTTAGGGATGTGGACAAAGACTGATTGATGTGGCTCTGCTAAGGATAGAAAGATTTTTAATTGGATAGATGATATATGAGAAGCGTATGGAGTTCTATTGTCTCCATCCCAAATGAGCAATGAAGAGGCCAAAAGATGAATAACAGCCCCTTGAGTGCCATGCTAATCAGTGGCCTCCACAAGACACCAAAGGCAAGGAAATGTAAAGGGAAAAGTGGAAGGAGAACAAGGTGGCACAGCTAAGTGCTCCGCTTGCTAACTGAAAGTATGGCAGTTTGAATCCACCACCTGCTCGTAGGATAAGGATGAGGCAATTTGCTTCTGTAAAGATTAACAGTCTTGGAAAACTTTTCTGGCAGTTCTACTTTGTTCTAAAGGGTCACTATGAGTTGGACTTGACTCAATGGCGACAGGTTTGGTTTGGAAGGAAAACCATAGATGTGAGGCACAGCCAAAGGTTCATCGTTTACAAGATTTCTGATGGGTTTGGCTTCTCTGAACAATTAAGAGGCTTATAATTTATAAAACCGTGTTTTATAACATTGACGGTAATGAGGATGATGACGATAATGGTCTTCACTCCCCACTTCGCCTAGTTGTTTCCTCCTTAACTTTTAGTTCTCAGTTCAATTGTCACCCCACACAGAAGTCTTTCCACAGCTTCATGACATAGTCAAATTTTTCTAATATATGCTCTCATCTGTCCCTCTCTTCTTCAGCACCTGTCCCAGTGAGAGTTCGCATCTGTGATTGTTTATCTAGTATAGCTCTCCCCACTAGATAGTATGCTTCTTGTGAGGAGATAACACACCCTGCTTTCACTCCCCATTCTGTCTCCAGATCTTAGCATAACGTCTGGGAGTTCAACATGCATCTATTTAAAAGAAGAAGAAGAAGAAAAGAAAGGAAGTGAAAGAACCACTTTTTGCACACCTATTGTGTGGCATCCATTGTACTCATGTGTTATATATTTCTCAGGACAACCCTTCACCATGGTTCTTGCTATTTCCATTTTATATAATAGATGAAGTACAGATTTAAACCTTGATAATTTTGTCCCCCAAATCCATGCTTTCTTCACCAGACTTTACTCTTTTAGCCTGCCTCTTTATGTTCCAGAAGTTTGTCTGAATCCCTAACCTGCTTATTTTAAATTAAGAAAAAAAAAGTGATGTTCCAGTATTTCAAAACCAGAGTGTTGGCAACTGCCTCATCTGACATATTGCTAGATTAAAAATTAAATTTATGATAATCTGTGTCTAATCTGAGTGTCTCTCTCTCTGGACCTCAGATTCTATAGGCGGTCAAAGCAACTGAGTAGGATGAAGTTAACCTGAGGGACAGGGCCCTGCCCAGAGAGGTGGAGCCAATTCTGAGCATTTCCCACTCCCGCCCCATTAAATTGTCCAATGAGAGGTCAGCAGCTTGCTGCTTCTGTTATTTCATCTCTGTAGTGCCAGCAAGGATAAAGCACTTCACCTTAGATACAGAAAACAGAATGTTGGCAATAGTTTTACAGCTTCAAAGCTGAAAGGAATGAAGAGGAAATTCTGAAGGGAAAAAAAAAATCCTGTTTTTGTTCTCAAGCTCTATGTGAAAGAGGCAAATGTGTGAGTAAATGCTATGATATATTTGATAGCACAAAGCACTGACATGAAGTAATATGAATAATAAGTAGCAGCTGTTCAAAGAAGGAAATATAAAATGATAGAGTAAATGGTGTATTTGTCCCTCGAGCTGATGAATACTTAGTCACTACGAAATCATTCTCAAGGAGAACATAATTTAGACTACACTCTAGGACAAGCTACTCAGGATTCTATACATGTCACCCCTCCTCCTTAGATACTGACCTGATTTTAAATATTAAAGCTGTTATCAAATATTAATGATACAAACAAATTAAATTTAGACTGCAGAACTCAACTGTTGCCATCTATTGCTGAAATGTGAGTTTATTATGAGTCTTTAAGGGTCAACAGAAGAAAACGTCCATCTAGAGAAACGTCTCAATAGCCATTATACAGGCAAATTTTGGTAGCCACAGAACACTGAGGGAACCAAAGGAACCCCGCGCCAGTGGGCTGTAGCAAAGCAGTTGCTATTAGAATACAGGGCTATCCAAGAAATCTCTACATTGATCGTTTTGGGGAAAATTCGTTTAGATTCAAATATATGTAAATAATTTTGTAATCATAATACAAACAACCTCCCAAATCTAGAGGAATAGTATTTTCAAAATGGCATCAATTTTTTTTTATTTTTGCTTTTATTATCTCAGAGATAGCCAGTAGGAACAGGTTTCTAAAACCTTAACTAAAATGAATAAACAAAGAAGTACCATTTTCATGAGAATAAAATTGTAATTTTGCACTTTTTCAAAGGAGTCTAGAACAACTCAAAAGTGAATGAGAAATACATGCATCAATATATCATATGAATAATGAATTCTTTGATTTTCTTGTATGGCTAATACTGTTTCATAAATGAAAACATAAGGATTTGGTATATGACTATAATATGCCTAATTATTTAACATTGGAGAAATCTCTTAATCTTTCTGACACTTAGTTTCTTCATCTGTAAAATGGGGATATGCCGTTGTTATTGTTGTTAGGTGACATTGAGTCAGTTCCAATTCATAGTGAACCAAGGGACAACAGAATGAAACATTGCCCAGCCCTGCGCCATCCTCACAGTCTTTGCTATGCTTGAGCTCATTGTTCCAGGCACTGTGTCACAATACATCTCACTAAGGGTCTTCCTCTTTTTCACTAACCCTCTACTTTACCAAGCATGATGTCCTTCTTCAGGGACTGGTGCCTCATGATAACATAACCAAAGTATGTAAGACAGTCTTCACCATCCTCGCTTCTAAGGAGCATTCTGACTGTACTTCTTCCAAGGCAGATTTGTTCATTCATCTGGCATCCATGGTATACGCAATATTATTTGCCAGCACCATAATTCAAAGGCATCAATTTTTCTTCAGTCTTCTTTATTCATTGTCCAGCTGTCACATGCATATGAGACGGCTGAAAATACAATGGTTTGTTTCAGGCTCACCTTAGTCCTCGAGGTGATATCTTTGCTTTTCAACACTTTAAAGAAGGTCTTTTCAGCAGCAGATTTGCCCAATGCAACACGTCCTTTGGTTTCTTGACTGCTGTTTCCATGGGTGTTGCTTGTGGATTCAAGAAAAATGAAATTCTTGACAACTTCAATCCTTTCTCAGTTTATCATGATGTTGTTTACTGGTCCAGTTGTGAGAATTTTTGTTTTCTTTATATTAAGGTGTAATCCATACTGAAGGCCATAGTCTTTGATCTTCATCGTAAGAGCTTCAAGTCTTCTTCTCTTTCAGCAAGCAGAGTTGTGTCATCTGCATGTCGCAGGTTGTTAATGAGTCTTCCTCCACTCTTGATGCTGCATTCTTCTTCATACAGTCCAGCTTCTTGGAATTTGCTCAGCATACCCACTGAATAAGTATGGTGAAAGGGTACAACCCTGACACACATCTTTCCTGATTTTAAACCAAGCAGTATGTGTTCAAATGATTGCCTCTTGATCTACGTACAGGTTTCACAGGAGCACAATTAATTTTTCTGGGCTTCCTATTCTTCACAATGTTATCCATGATGTGTTATAATCCATACAGTCAATTGCCTTTGTAAAGTCAATAAAAAAACAGGTAAACATCTTTCTGGTATTTTTGGCTTTCAGCCAAGATCTATCTGACATGAGCAATGATATACCTCTTCCATGCTCTCTTATGAATCTGGCTTGAATTGCTGGCAGTTCCCAGTCAATGGACTGCAAAAAATTCATTTTTGAATTATCTTCAGCAGAATTTTACTTGCATGTGATATTAATGATATTTTTTGAAAATTTCCACATTTTGTTGGATCACCTTTCTTTGGAATGGGTGCAAATATGGATCTCTTTCAGTTGGTTGGCCATGTAGCTGTTTTTGTTCTCAAGCTCTATGTGAAAGAGGCAAATGTGTGAGTAAATGCTATGATATATTTGATAGCACCCAAATTTCTTGGCATAGATGAGTAAAGGCTTCCAGCCTGTATCCATTTGTAGAAACATCCTAACTGATACCCAGTCAGTTCCTGGAAACTTGTTTTTTGCCAATGCCTTCAGTGCAGCAAGAATCAATATCATTGATGCTGCTTCCTGAAATGGTTGAACGTTGACCAGTTCTTTTTGGTACAGTGACTCTGTGTATTCCTTCCATCTTCTTTTGGTGCTTCCTGTGCTGTTTAATATGTTGCCCATGCTCGTAACCATACCTATTGATTCCAACTCAGAGTGACCCTATAGGACAGGGTAGAACTGCCCCATAGGGTTTCTAAGGAGTAACTGTGGATTTGAACTACTGACCTTTTGGTTAACAGTCGAGCTCTTAACCACTATGCCACCAAGGCTCCTATGTTGTCCATAGAACACTTCAAAATGAATTTTTTGGTCATTTCTCTCATCTTGAGAGATGCTGAGCATGTTCTTTTTTGGTTTTCTAACTCCAGGTCTTTGCACATTTCATTATATCACTTTACTTGTCTTCTCCAGCCACCTTTTGAAGTCTTCTCTTCAGCCTTTTTCCGTGATTGTTTCTTCCATTCACTTTAGCTACTCTATGTTCAAGAGCAAGTTTCAGAGTCTCTTCTTTCTTTTCTTTTTAATGACCCTTTGCTTTCTTCATGTATGATGTCCTTGATGTCATCCTACGACTTGTCTTCCTTTGGTCATCAGTGTTCAATGTGCCAAATTTGTTCTTGAGATGTTCTCTAAATTCAGGTGGGATATACTCAAGGTCATACTTTGGCTCTTGTGGACTTGTTTTAATTTTCTTCAGTTTCAACTTGAACTTGTATATGAGCAATTGATGGTCTGTCCTGCATTTGGCTCCTGGTCTTGTTCTCACTGATGATATTGAGCTTTTCCATTGCCTCTTTCCACAGATGTAGTTGATTTGATTCCTCTGTATTCCCTCTGGCAAGATACACCTGTATAGTTGCCCTTTATGTTGTTGAAACAAGGTATTTACAATGAATAGGTCCAAAGAATATGCTAGCTTTCTAAAAAGATTGTTGTAAGGATTAAATAATACATTCTATATAACATGTATAGTATATAGTTGGAGCTTGAAAATATTTATTTTACTTCTCTCACCTTTTCATTAAGAAAAATATTTGGGAACATATGTTCATTATATTTAATAAATCAGAAAAAATAGAAAATTATATATTTACTACCTGTTTTAGTGACATTGACCCTATATTAAAAGCAAATCTCAGTTTCTTTTCTGTGCTCCTCCTTCTTCTTCCCAGTTTCTATGTTGATGATTTCATGAGCCTTCAGTTTCAAAATAAAACTGTCAACAGCCTCATAAACAGAAAATAGATATGGTATACATTCTTAAGAAGAGGGAATATAGTTGCCCTTGGGCAGAAGGAAGTAGAATGGGGTCTTGGAAAAGGGGAGAGGAGGATGAAACAAATCATGTTTCAGAAAAGATGGAGAACATCACTAAGTGAAATAAGATACCTCTGTGACTTTGTTGAGACATAAGAATTGAAGGGAGACTCACTCTGCTTGCTCTCTGAAGGGCTTGGAGGGAGTGGGAATGCTGGCTTCCATCAATGAAGGCTAAATTAGAGGGATGCAATGTATGGATATGTAGTCTACTTTCTCAGAGAATGAAATGTTCTCATTCTTTGTGTCTTGGACTTTCTAAGTTGGATCATGACTATGTTTTCATGATCTGTAGTAAAGTTAATATAAAAGACATTAGTAAATATAGTAGTTGCTAATGCGCTTATTTATGCTACTTCTTAGACTACCGATACCTTGGAATGTCAGTGTATCTCTTTCATTTGGAACATAGTAGGCATATAAGAAATGTTTGATGGATCAAGGAGAATACTATCATTTGTTCTGTGGAGGCACTGTTCTGTATTTACACAGTAACTCAAGAAATAGTTACCAATTGCTTATTATGTGCCAGACATCACACGAGACACCAGAATACAGATATTGCCACTTAATGGAAATTAAGTAGCAAGTTAATGGATTATTACTGTATTGATTTTTTTATATTTAAGATATCATAGTCATGCCCTGATAATGATTTTAATTATACCATATTTAGTTTATAAAATGTTGACGAAATCAAACTTCTGTGTATTTAGTCATTCTTATAACTAATTGCATACCTATATGCTAATAATTATCTTAAATCTATTAGCTTGCTTCAGGATGCTAATAATACATTGTATGTTTTTGTAAGGTCAAAGCTGTTTTTTCTGTATGCGTGGAAATTGTCACAGAAAATAATATGACTCCTACTTATTGCACGTCTCATCTACTTTCATTTGGTTCTTTTGTTAGTCTTACTCCTTAGCCAGTACGTTTTCCACCTTACGTATTGCTTTTCTGGATTTTGAGAAAAACGTATTCTTTCTTTATTCTCCCACAAACTTTGTCATTATCTAAGAATTTAACATATGGTTATTTCTTTTCCTACAAACTACGGAATGAGAAGAAAAACAAACAAAAAAGGCACATTTTCATTTTAGGTGTCATTGCTTATCACCATAATTTTTGTTTTCATATTTTCAATCTCGCAAACCTCACTGTATTTTTTTTTTTAACTTCTATTCCTGGTATTTGTCTTTCTTTTTGTCCATAATTCAGTTTCTTCTCTTTTCAGCATCTCTTTGAACAAGGGGGTTGAGAAATTAGGGGAAAGCTTGGACAGGATATGAGCTTTACATTGGCAAATCCTGACCTTTTCAATAGATTTGTATTCATAGTGTATAACACTGTCCTCTTATGGGTCATGTGGCAAATATGGTCCATTTTTTAACTATTAACTCACCTAGAGAGGTGATGAAAGTGGTAATCCAATGTTAAAGAACAGAGAAGTTGTAATTTTTCAATTGCTTTAGATGTATGGCAACCAGGCTGTTTGTCAGAGCCTGGACCTTTAGAAGGTAGTATTTTGTGTGGGTTAAAATATTTACAGGTATGTGTGCTAGTCTGGTAAAAACTCACTGAGCTCCTTCCAACTACCTAGTTCAGTTGATGCCTAATAATTTCAATTGTCTGGCTCCTGTGGCAGTCTCCAGGAGTAAGTACTGCATATTAATTTACCGTCTTTCATGTTTTATGTGTTCACTGCAGCGAGTTGGACCCACCTGGAGGAATGGACTGTTTTTGAATCACAATAATTTCTTATCAGACTACACAACTGAAGGCCAAATTAAGGGTTTGTTTGTTTGTTTTGTTTTGTTTTCTCTCTTTTAAAATAAACAACGTAAGTTATAGGAAACAACTACTTCGATAATTTCATCCTTAATATATTTTAAACAGAAACTCTGGTGGCGTAGTGGTTAAGAGCTATGGCTACTAACCAAAAGGTTGGCAGTTTGAATCCACCAGGCACTCCTTGGAAGCCATATGGGGCAGTTCTACTCTGTCCTACAGGGTGGGTGAGTTGGAATCGACTCCACAGCAATGGGTTTGGTTTTTTGGTTTTACATTTTAAACAGCAAATCACTGGACGCATCTACCTGTGAAACAGCCTCCTGTCCGTCAATCTTGCATAAAAGATTTCCACCCAGATTTCAGGAAGTTTCAGCTGGAGTCAAACAAAGCCAAGCTTCACCCACAACTTTTGTTTTGTTAATAAATGGTTTATTTACTGAGGCTAGTTGATTGGAAATCCAGAGACACTAGGAAGAGAGTCAATCTTTTTTATAAGGTATAAAAATATTTTGACCAGATGTTCATGTTTTAACATTATCCAAGTAAAGTCATTTTTTTTTCTCTGCCCTTGCCATGATGTGATATTTAATTATGGATTCCCCAGAAACCTTTCCCTAAGGTCTTTTACATCAGAAGTACCCTTTCTGTGAGGACTCCAGGGGTGTTTTTCATCATGACAGCAACTCCCTATGGCTTAGCTTGCTATTAAATCCTGAATTAATATGGGCAAACCGCTTCCGTAGACAAGATAAACAATGCTTCCCTTTGTTTTCCGGGAGTGGATCTACCAGGCTGGTTGTTAGAGCCTGGACCTTTAGAATGTAGTTCTTGTGTGGGTTAAAATATTTACAGGTACATGTGCTTCCCATCTAATGAGATTTTACAGCCTCTGTTATAACGTGTCCTCAGTCAAAAGATTGCAGTGGTTCTGCATTGACTCCCCAAATAAACACTAAACTTCTTACACTGGTATTCCTGCCCTCTGTTAATGACTTTTCCAGCTAAATATTTGACCACTAACCCAGACCCAGTGCCCTCGAGTCTATCCCAACCCCTTCTCCTATTCCACTCTCTGGCCAAACTGGTTTTCTACTTTGTGAGCTTTTGTTCATAATGTTTTCCCCCCTTGAATGTTCTTGCCATTGGCCTTCTCTTCCAACCCAGCCTGGTGAAATTGTATGTAACCTCAAGGTTTACATCATACTTAGTGAAGAGCCTCATCCATGAAGTCTTTATTCATTCCCTATGGAAAAAAAAATCTCCTCCTTTGGGAACTCTGATGGCACAGTGGTTAAGAGCTTGGCTTCTAACCAAAAGTCCAGCAGTTTGAATCCACCAGCCACTCCTTGGAAACGCTATTGGGCAATTCTACTTTGGCCTATAGTGTCGCTATGAGTCGGAATCGACTCATGGCAATGCGTTTTTTGGTTACCTTTGAACATGAAGGGAGGTTTCATTATGCATCTTTTATGGCACTTATGCTACCTCATATTATAGTTTATGGTGACTTAATATTAAATGTTTTATATCTTCAAAGAGAACATGTGCTTTTATCAGGCAGATGTTTGTCATAATAATCCTAGATCTCCAAGCAAGACCAAGAAAATGGCGTTCTTCAATACTTTTTAATTCAGAGATAAATAGAAAGGCAGATAGACATAGACAGGTAGAAGATAGATCTGTATCTATAATGCTTTTCCCTTACCTCATGATAGAGGTGAGAGCATCTTCTTTCCAGAATACATAGATTCAGATTCAATAGAGTTTTATTCATGCTACAATCCTGGTGCTTAGGATTGGTATGATTTGGGTATTTTATCTTTGTATTTTGTTATGTCACTAATTCACGGTTGTACTGAAAACATTAAACACTTCGTATTTGTATGTTCTCATTTTTGCTGCTGATGCCAACATGCTGGATGAAATTAAAGCAAGTGTGCATGCCTGGTCTACTTTTTAATGATGTCTTTCAACATTGTTTTAAGAAATGCATCGCATTGTAAAAAGCAAGGATGCTTTTCATCAAAATACTAGAAACCTGTATCTTATATAAAAAAAAGATTACATACCAGGATACCAGGAGCAAATGGGATTTATTCCAAGAATACAAAGTTGATTTAATATCCATAAGTTAGTGTAATACACTACATCAGGAGGCTAAAGGACAAAAACCACATTATTATTTCAATAGACTCTCTAACACATGCACAAAAACACACAAAGATATTTGAAAAAATCCAATACCAATGTTGATAATGATTAAAAAAAAAAAAACTCAATAAACTAAAAATAGAAGAGAACTTACTCAGCCTGACAAAGGGCATCTACAAACAACCCAGGGGGAAAAAAAAAATCATACTTAATAGTAAAAGTTAGAATGTTTTTCCCTTAAGATAAGAAACAAGACAAGTACATCCACTCTTACCATTTCTATTTATTATTGTACTGGAAGGTCTTGCCAGGGCAACTAGGCAAGATATTAGAATAAAAGGGATCCATATTAGAAAGACACAATTATCTCTAACAAATAAATCTGTCTTGGAAGAACTACGACCAGAATGCTCCTTAGAAATGAGGATGGCAAATGTTTGTCTCATGTACTTCGGACATGTTATCAGGAGGGACCAGTCCCTGGAGAAGGACATCATGCTTGGTAAAGCAGAGGGTCAGCAAAAAAGAGGGAGACATTCAACTAGATGGATGACACAGTGGCTGCAACAATCTGCTCAAACATAGCAATGACTGTGAGGATGGCACAGGAGTAGGCAGTTTCATTCTGTTGTTCCTAGGGTCGCTATGAGTTGGAACTGACTTGCTGGTACCTAACAACAACAACAACATTTGCAAATGATATATCTTATATATAGAAAATCCTGAAAAATCCATTTTAAAATTATTAGAATAAATGAGTTTAGCAAGTTTGCAGGGTATAAGATTAATATACAAAAATAAGCTGCATTTCTATATTCTAGCAATGACCAATCACAAAATGAATTTAAGAAGACAAATCATTTACAATAGCATAAAATTAAAAAACATCGGAATAAATTTAATAAAAGAAGAGCAAATCTTACACTCTAGAAACTTCAAAACATCACTGACAGAAACTAAAGAAGACCTAAATAAGTAAAAAGGTATCTACATTTATGGGATTAAGAAGGTAGTTCTTTCTGAATAGATCTACAAATTCAATGTAATTTCTATCAAAATTCCAGATGACTTTTTTTTGTAAAAGTTTCCAATTTCTAAACTATAAAGCTCTGGTAAATAAGAGACTGTGGTTCTAGCATAAGGATAGACATAGAGATAAATGGAATAGAAGTGAGAATCAAGAAATGAACCTCATGCTTACAGTAACTGATTTTTGACCCAGATGCCAAGACAATTCAAGGGGGGAAAGAACAGTCTTTTGAACAAACGGTCCTGGGTCACCTGGATAGTCATATGCAAAAGAATAAATTTGGATCCATTCCTCATACCATACACAGATATTTGCCCAATATGGATCAAAGACTTAAATGTAAGAGTTAAAGCTGTAAAACTCTTACAAGAAAATACAGGAGTAAATCTTTGTGACCTTGTATGAGGCAAAGGATTCATACAAATAAGTGACAGATTTTTTAAAAAATTGATAAATTGGACTTCATCAAAATTAAGAACTTTTTTTTTTTTTTTTTTTGCTGCAATGGATACTAGCAAGAAAATGAAATATCAATCCAACCACAGAATGGGAGAAAATGTTTGCAAATCATGTATTTGATAAGGGAATTATATCTAGAATATGGCTCTCTTATAACTTAATTAAAAGATGTAAATAACCCAGTTTTAAAAAGGGGCAAAAGAGCTGATGCTAAGTGAAAGAAGCTAGTCATAAAAGGTCACATATTATGTAATTCCATTTATATGAGATTCTACCTGATGTGGGGTTCTGTGAGCTTCTCAGATAGCTATCTTCTCATCTTTCACAATGTCAGGGAAGTTTTCTGTCAACAAATCTTCAACAATCTCTTTGTTACTCACCCTCCCACCCCGTTCTAGTACTCCAATCACTCGTAGATTATGCCTTTTGATAGAGTCCCACATAATTCTTAGGGTTTCTTCATTTTTTTTTTTTAATTCTGTTATCTGATTTTTCATCAAATAAATTGGTGTCAAGTGTTTCATCTTCAATCTCACTAATTCTGACTTCATTGCCTCAGTCCTGCTCCTATGACCTTCTATTGAGTTGCCTAATTCTGAAATATTGTTGTTGATCTTTTGGATTTCTATTTGCTGTCTCTCTATGGATTCTTGCAGCCTGTTAAATTTGTCATTGTGCTCTTATATAACCTTCTTAATTTCCTCTATTGGTTTGTTTGTGTGTTCCTTGGCTTGGTCTGTGTTTTACCTGATATCCTTCCTGATTTCTTGAAGAGCTCTGTATACTAATCTTTTGAATTCTACCTCTGGTAATTCTGAGACTATCTTTCTCTGGGAGGTTCCCTAGTTCTTTGTTTTGGTCGCTTGCTGAAGCCTCCATGGTCTGCCTCTTTATGTGATTTGATACTGAGTTTATTGTCTCTAAGCCATCAATAAGTTGTTATATTATGTTTGCTTACTGTTTTCTAGCTTCTTGTTTTGTTTTGTTTTAATATGTGAGCTATTTTGATTATTGGCATCTTTGAAGCTCTCATGTCCTGTCACCAGGTAGTTAGAGCTGCTACTGGGTATGTGAGCCTAGAAGTCCGTTTACTTTTCTTATGTGGATTCAGCTCAAGTGTCCACCTCACCAGTCACCAAGTGCGTGGTACAGGCTCTCGCCTACAGTCCTAGATGGGCAGGGCTATGTAGGGATGATTGGAGCAGGCACAGGTATCTGGCTGCAGTAGTCAGTTATATGCTAAGCAAGGTAGGGGGCTGACAGCTGTCCCTGAGTGCCTGGGTGGAAGGCGTATCCCTGTCCCCTAGAGTGAGTAGGTAGGTGGGTTTTGCAGCCGTACTTTGGGCACCCAATGCTGTTGGCTGTAAGGACTGGGAGGTACCACTTATTCTCGGACCTCTAGTGGGTGGCTAGGTAGAGTGGGTTGAGACACCAGTCCTCGGGCTCCTGATGTCGGTAGGTGAGGACCCTGCTTAATGGGCAAGGCAGTGTCAAATGTCAGGAATCTGCCATTTCCCCTTAGCCATTGCAGCTGAAATTAGGCTTCAAATATATACCCGTTGTACTATGCTAATGAGGGCCCATGCTGTTGAAATGGGCCCACACAGGTCTGTGCAGGGGTGAAAGGCATTCAAAGTCCATGCAGCTCTTATGCCTGTGCCTAGGCAAAGAGGCTGTTTTTGCCCTGAGGTCCTGGCTTAAGGGAGCTGGCAGACTATTTTTTCCTGTTTGTTATTTTATTTTATTTTTTTTTTTGTCAATTTGTTCCCTCTCCAAAGCCGGGAGGATGGCTTGGGGTACGCAGCAGGTCCGACCTCCAGCCCAGGCGACACAGCCAGACTGGGACCAGAGCAAAGCGGGGAGGAAGCAAGTGAAGGAGAAAGAGGTACTTCCCAGAGTGGGAAGGGTTATTTTCATTCTGTGCGGTAGGTTAGATGCTTGCACTAAACTCTCGCAGATCCAGCGCTACTTCCTCCTGGTTCCAGGGGCTCGTGCAGATTCTCTGCCGCTAGGTTTCTCCTGATGTGGAAAATGCATCCCCAGTGCTACTGCTTGCCTCAGCCTGTATGCACCAGCCATCCAGCCTGCAGGGTGCTGGCCAGGTTAGGTTTGGCAAACTCTCACTATTTCTGAACGGTCTCTCCCTTCCCCTGCTGCTCACTCTGACTCCTCAACTTTGTCTTTGATGTTCGGGGTTCCTAGATTGTCATATATGATCAATTCACTTGTTTTTCCGGGTCTTTTGTTGTAAGAGGAACCACAGGAACTGTCTGACTACTCCATCATCTTGGCCCCACCTCCTTATAACTTAATTCCATTTATATGAAATGCCCAGAAAAGCCAAAGCCATAGAGACGCAAAGTAGATTAGTGGCTGCATAGGGCTAGAGGGACTAGAAGGGAAGGGGTAGTGACTGCTAATGGGCACAAAATTTCTTTTTGGAGTGATTGAAATCTTGTAGAGTTGGTTGTGGCAACGGTTGTACAACTACGAATATACTAAAAAAATTTTTTAAATGGGTGAATTATATGGCTGTTATATTTTTTAAAACATGAGGACGTGCTATATTAGCAGCTGTGTTTTTTGGGTGAGTCAAGAGGTCAAATAGTACAGGAAATTGTCATATTTGGCTCTTGCAAAAACTCAGTTGACACAGGTCTACACCGTTCCCCCAGGTAAATTAAACCTGAATTCCAAACAGACTCACAGTAGATTTTGACTTTTTGTACTCATTTACTAATTCAAAAAGTTCTGCTTAAAAATATGGCTACAATTTGAATGGTTCCTTATAAAAATTAACAGTTATTTTCGAGTAGGTAAAATGAAATCATAAATAGGTGTTCTGATTTACCGCATGCCATTAAATTTTTAGATATGCTTTAAAATGAACTATCTGCACCAACATTGCTCATAATTAAACAGGAATATTTTATAAGAGTTTATATATTTTATTTATCAATAATAACCATTTCAAGCTAATACCCAGAAAATATGTACATGGAAAATACACATGTACATTTCTCTTTTGAACTCACAATTATATTGTACTATGAATTAAATTGAGATTTCAAAATTTTTTTATGGTTCAATAAATGGATGCCTACCTAACCTTGTTAAATATTTTTTAGGTACCTGAATTCCAAGTGAAAACTTTTTTTGGTACCTGCAGTAACTCCTTTCTCATATTGCAATCAACCCCAAGCTTCCAGCACCCCTCCCTCTTAAAAAAAAAAAAAAAAAAGACTCCATGACGAGTGACAAAGGAACTATTTTTGTTTTAAAAATTTTAAGAACAAAAATCAAAAAGGAGAACATTTAATTACACCTCATACCTACGTTCTGGTTTCTTGCTGTGTATTTGCATCTGTCCTCCATTGCTTTAATATTGGTTCTGCACACCTGTTAAATGTATCATGCCTCCTGGACTTTACACTACCTGGTACAATACATACAAAGAGCACATCCTTGAATCTATACACTTTCCCCAAGCTTAGTGATCACTTTGCAAGGGCTGGTGAAAGGAGAGAAAGGGACAAGAAAAATTTCCTAATTCTTCAAGCACAGAAAGCAATGAACAATCTAATCTCCATGAAAGAGAAAGTGGAAGAAAGAAGGAAGCGGGGGGAAGGGGGAAGAAGTACATGAAAAGTATACTAGTCTTCTGCAGCCAAAATAAAGCCTTAAAAAAAAAAAAGAAGCTGAATTCTTTTTTACTTTGTTCCCAAAATCCTGTTATCTCTAACCCAGGGCATCTACTTCCTTCAGTCTGTGCATAGCTCCCAAAACATGAAGTCTTCCCAGTTTTCTGTGCTTCCATCTGCTTGGTGTCTGCCTGAGAAAAAAAAGTTTCTATGAGCTATTTCGAAGACCAAAATTGCCCTGAAGAAAAGCATAGGTATGTATCAGGAAAAAAATAAAAATATATATATAAAACATATTTGAGCGATATACCATACAGGAATGCATCTCAAAATGCCACCTGTAATTGGAAAAATAGTATTTATATGCAAAAGGTATATAAAAAAAAAAATACCATGTGGATGTCACTGTTCCCCTGTGTAATATGAGTCAACTTTGGCTCAGACAGTGACAAGCCTAACTGAATTGTCAATCTTTAATGTTATTTCAAGACCCTTGAGCAGAAAATTATTAAACAGCCTCCTGTGAAAAAGGAATAACAAAAATAGCAAAAGCAAATTTCATCCCCAAAGGGACTCTGCTTCTCTCAAAACTTATCTCTGTGCAGATTTGAGAGAGAAGAGTTAGCCTGGTGTGCACTGAATCAGTTAGCTGACAACAAGCTTTCTACACTGCAGAAGAGAGAAAAGTTAAGTATATTTCATGAACTGGTAAGAAATTTTAGTGTTTATTATAAATTGGTGAGAGGCATCTTCTTCCTAATTCTTTCAGTCTGTCTTGCAGCAAGCACTCTGGGATGGGAGAGGGAACTGATTCATTACTGTTTTTCATTCCTTTTTCCTAGTTCTGCAATAAACTCAAGTGGTCAAAGATGAACTGGGAAAGGAGAAACTTGTTTCCCCAGTTCTGATGTGCAAGACTGATAGTGAGAAAACCCACTGCCGTTGAGTCAATTCCGACTCACAGTGACCCTATAGGACAGATTAGAACTGCCCCATAGGGTTTCCAAGGCCGTAATTTTTACAGAAGCATACTGCCATATCTTTCTCCCTCAGAGCGGCTGGTGGGTTTCAACCACTCCCTTTTCTGGTTAACAGCTGAGTCCTTCACCACTGCCCCACCATGGCTCCTGACATACACACACACAAAAAAAAAAAGGACATGAAAATAAGCTGCCATGTACAAAAACAAGAACAAAATATTCATTACTTGGGCCAAGGTGGTTGTTGTTGTTATTAGGTGCTGTCGAGTCAGTTCCAACTCATAGCAACCCCATGCACAACAGAAAAAACCACTGCCTGGTCCTGCACCATCTTCATAATTGTTGCTCTGCTTGAAGCCATTGTTGCAGCCACTGTGTCAATCCATGTCGTTGACAGTCTTCCTCTTTTTGGCTGACCCTCTATTTTACCAAGCATGATGTCCTTCTCCAGGGACTAATCCCTCCTCCAAGATTGTTAGGACTATGGATTTCTGTTATTATTATTATTTTTTTATATAGCAGTTGGAGCTTGAATGAATCATTCTGTTTGCATCTCATCCCCATTAATAATCACAAAGACTTGGGAGAGGAACATTAAGATGATATGCAAACCAGGGGACCTCGCTGGGGCAACTCAACTTCAGTCTCTTCTTCAGAGACTTAGCAGACCCCTATTTGCATAGCCTGATTTATAACTGACAAATACGCTATTAGGTTTAATTCTTAGAGGGAAAAGAAAAATCTCTGCAGAAAAAGATGCGATGCCATGTTAATCAGACTGAAGGAGGCTTGTCCCCAGGCCAAAGAAAGGCCCGTGACTTTATCCACTTCATTCTGCCATTGCTTATACCAACTGCTCTGACCACTTTGACCGAATCAGAGTTCAGGAAGAAGCCATTACAATAATTGGTTGAAGATATTAACTCTGGCATGGAAAATTCCTACTGAGGAAACATAGAAGAAAAGAGCTTTTTTTGAAGGGAAAAAAGTTGATTGATTCTGGTTGGATATTACAAGGAATTAATTATCCATATAATTTAATCATTATCTGATATAATTCACAATTAATTGAGAACACTTCACACCTATTACTTTAGTAATATACCATAGTTATCATACAAAGCTAAAAAGTCAGAAATCTGATGGCCCAAATAAAATAGACTTCAGGACATTAAAATTATCATAATTCTAAACCTATGAGTACTACAAAGCAAAATATTATTCAATAAAAACAACCAAGAAAGAGATTCTCTAAGGTGGAGATATGCAGTTATAAACTGCTTTCTGATTATTTCTGTAGGAATATAATAGTAAAGTATACTTGATATACTCTTAAAAAAAAAAAGTAACATTAAGCAGTTAGCAGTATAGTGCCCTTTGTGATTTCGGCTCTACGCACGTTCACTAGAGCCGAGCTCGGCTGCTAAAGAACGTTGGTGATTTGAGCCCATTCACTGGCTCCGCAGGAGAAAGGCCTGGAGATCTGCTTCCATAAAGATTACAGCCAAGCAAACCCTTCGAGGCAGTTCTACTCTGTCGCATGGGGTCACCAGGAGTCAGTATTGACTCTACAGCATCCAACAACAATAGAAAGTGAATCTTGATAGAAAATGATCTACCAAAATCAGTGTTTTCAGTTCTCTCATTGATTTTGACCAAATTGGCAACCCTTTCCTGGGGAATTTCACAAACAAACTCCCTTCTTCTTACAGTGACAAATGCCAAAGGACATAAATTTGTTATCTTTTGAACCATACAGAGTTTGAGGACCTAAGAAAATGAAGCCACAGTGAAGAGACCTGCATGCTGGCAACCACACTCAGAAAGAGAGATCAGGCAAGGAGGAGTAAACTTGGAAAGTGGACCCATATACATACACCAAGATTTCAAAGTGAAGTTAGGAACCGCCTTGATTCTCTCCCAGGTGAGGAAAGTGGAGCATGTGCAAGCAATCTGGCTGAAGCTCTCCCTGTATACCTGCACGCAGAAAAGACACAGTCCCGCTCCCACCACCCAGGTGCTCTGTCTTGGAGAAAATCCCTCATCCTTCCACCCTGAGAGTACGGCTGCGAAAGCCACTGCAGAAACAGGGAGCAATGGTTAGAGGAAAACGTGAGGGAAGACAGGAGGCAGAGAATGGAAAGGAGGTAAGCCAATCCCAGCGATAACCCAGGGGCGCCCAAATAATATTTTCCCTTCTAAAATGTAATGACCCCTATGGATTAAAAGCAAACAAGGGCAACCACTCCTGAAGGTTTTGCAAGATTTTCAAAATCTCTGCTGTAAATGGGCTTAAAACTCAAGCACCACCTGCTGGTGCAACGCTAGATCTTCCCACTCAGTTAACAATTCCAATTTGATGTGCTTTCAAATCAACCAAGAAAACAATTCAATTTTTCATAGAAATAATGCTGAATGACTACTGGTTTTAAAACTAGAAAACCTAAGGTTCTGCTAATATTTGAAACTAGCTTTCTATTTCTATCTCACGTTGAAACCAAAACCCACTTTTGGCAAAACATTAAAAATGTACTATTACAGGACTTGAGAGATAATTTGTTAACGTGAAAGATCTGTAACATATATGTATAACGTTCAAATGTCTGTAAATGTCTGTAGTTCAGCATCAATACCGTCATTAATTACTATTACAAAGGTTTTCTTGCTAATATTTATTTCTATTATAATCAGTCTTTTATGATAATATATGAACCTTTCAACATTTTAATAAATATGAACTCTGACATGTTTTTAACACACCATCTAAATAAAAATCTAACAGGAAAAGGTGCTGTATCAAATGAAGAAGCTTACAGAAATGACTCAGTGCGAGTTAGCTAGTTACCTTTGCCAGTATTTCAACAACAAAAAAATTATATTCTTTGAGAATGTGCCTTGGAATTAGGTCACTGAATCAATTTTGCATCTGTTTTAAAAACAGTCACTTTTTGCTTCTCTCGCAGATAATTAAGCTAAACAAAATAACTGTCTTCAATGTAAGTACTCCAAAATACAGCTGGTTATTTCACTAATCAAAAACCCCCTCCCAAAGAGTCTCTCTTAAATTTTTCTAATTTATTAAATAGCAGCTATGTGCAGCACTTACAGACATGGCTTCAAAGCCTAACTGGTAGCAGCATCTTAGGGCTACATTAACTGTGTATCCTAGGCAACCAAGTAATGGCTAAAGCACCACAGTGTTTGTTTAAAACGTGATGTGGAAAGCAATCAGAGCAGCTCAATTCTGGGGAAATTCCTTTTCAATGTAAGCCTCACACTGTAGTAGAGTGATGCTATTTGCACCATTATAATTAAGATGGTGCCGCCATATTCATTACTTTCAAGAGTTTGTAACTAAGCTGTAAAAAATTAGTCATAGTAATTAAAGGATGGAAAACATCTAGTTATGCTAAGATATCCTACCAGGGCATTTAGGGTCCTAAGGAAGAGGGCTTAAGCAATTCAAATGACAGATAATACTTTATCTTAAGGAGCTAAAAATACGATCCTAACCACTGATGCATTGGACGTGTGTATGCGAATAAACGCAACTATTTCATCTCTACTTTTCTTGATAAAAATATGCGTTGGCTTTTCCAAAACTATAATGAAAATTCTTTTATGATTTTTATCAAGTTAATTCTTCAGTGATGTTATCTTTTGATTAATCAAAGTTTTTGATTTTTGGACTACTTCGAGAATCAGTCATGATGCAAGAACCTAAATACATATTATTTTGCACGTTTAACTTGTACATTTAAGTGCTTACATAAATTATGGGGACAGGATTTTGTTTTCCATGTATTATTTTTTTAAAAACAAGTTTCTTTTTTATAATTATTAGTTTTCTTAAGAAGGAAAAATACTTCAACTGCTATTTTTCAAGATAAAGAAAGAACTTTATTTTTTGTTTTTTAACAGAGAAATCACCAGTAATTGGATTAAGGGAGAAAGGGTAAATAACCCTTTCCTGAGAGCCTGCTGTAATAGCCACACTATGGTAAACATCACATATTTATTTCATTTAATCCTCTTAACAGTTTTGCAAGGTAGATACTAAGATTCCCATTTCACAATAAGGAAACACATAATCCTAATAGGATTCAGGATTCGAAGCCCATACTTTTTCATACCATTTGTACACCTCTGAGGTAAATATTTTAAATGGAATGTAGTCCATTTCTGCATTTAAATGATTTTTATAAAATGCTAGAAACAAAATTAGAAAGTAACTTCTTCTCTTTTTTTCCTTCTCCAAATCTCATTGCTGGATTTCATTGTCAAATTTAATTAACAGATGTATAAAACTCATCAAAACAAAAGAATAAAATGAAACTAAGGGTGAGAAAAATATATATTTCTTGAAAGCTGTCTAGTAATATCGCAAGCTAAATTATGCATAAAATAGTACTGAATTCTGCCAGAGAAAAAGAGATTCCGTCATTTGAGACTCAATGTGCAAGATACTGGAATGAAAACAGTCATTGGCTATACGGTACACTGCTGCTCCAAGAGAAAGAACAACCTTTTGGTTGGGAAGAGGAGCTCTCAAGAGAATTTTTAAGGAGCATATCGTGGCTTCTTTGAAACCTACTCTAAATTTACCCACACTGGCTTTTTCTTCAAAGTTTTAAACTAAGAAAATAGTATTATCTCAATTATTTCCAAAGAGAATACATCAGAGTTGTTACTTTCTAGTCTAGAAATCCAAATCTGATGTTCTTGTCAGTAAGCCTCTGGAGATTTTTTAGACTGAGATTTTAAAAATCATTTTAAATAAATAACTGTATCTCTTTTTTTAATTGAAATATTAAAAAATTAGAGAAAATAAATTTCTTTTTTTCAAATTTTCCCCATTCCCTGAATGTTGAAAAAACAGCTACAAATTAAACTATCCCCCCATTTCACAAATGGAGAAAAACAAAAAAAATCAAGAAATTAGATATGCACTGCCCAATACGGTAGCCACTAGCCACATTTGAATGCTGAACACTTGAAATATCGTTAGTCTGAATGGAGAAATGCTGTAATTGTAAAATACTCATTGAATTACAATGCTAAGTACACAAAAATGTAAAACATGTCATTAATAATTTTTTACATTTTCTATAGTTGTGTTATGGATTGAATTGTGTCCCCCCAAAATATCTGTCAACTTGGCTAGGTCATGATTTCTAGTACTGTGTGATTGTTTACCATTTTGTCATCTGATGTGATTTTCCCATGTGTTATATATCCTATCCCTACGATGTTAACAAGATGGGCTTATCGGCAGTTATGTAGACTCAATCTATAAGATTAATCTACAATTTAAGCCAATCTCTTTTGAGATATAAAAAAGAGAACAGAGCAGAAAGACAGAGGTACCTCACACCACCAAGAAATAAGAGCTAGGAGAATAGTGCGCTTTGGACCCAGGATCCCTGCACTGAGAAGCCCCTCAACCGGGGAATATTGATGACAAGGATCTTCCCCCAGGGTGGACAGAGAGAGAAAGCCTTCCCCTAGAGCTGGCAACCTGAATTTGGACTTCCAGCCTCCTAGCTTGTTGAGAGAATAAATTTCTCTGTTAATGCCATCCACTTGTGATATTTCTGTTATAGCAGCACTAGATAACTAAGACAAGTTGAAATGATAACATTTTGGATATATTGGGTCAAATAAAATATATTATTAAAATTTATTTCAACTATTTATGGCCTGGAAAATTAAAGATTGCACTCACCACATAAACAACTATAGCTATAAAACACATTTTTAAATTTCTTACTCAATGTTGGTGGTATTTCTTCTTTAAAATATATATTAAAGAAAGAAGAGTTCACTTCCCAGTGTATATCTTCTATGAACAGCAGAAACACTAAGGTATAGATTTGCATTTCCTCAAATGCTTTATGATAAATTCAGAAGAATTGTTAGGAAAACTTAAATATTTTGCATATTACTTCACCATGACTTCAAATTTATGGAAGTATGTTTATTTTACCCACATCCTTATGTCTCTGGGTAAAATAATTTTAAAAATTATAAAGATATTTAGGTACCAAAGCTGGGAGAATTGGGGTAAACACCCATTTTCCTAAGTCAATTCCAACTCATAACAACCATAGTGGACAGAGTCGAACTGTCCCATTGGGTTTCCAAGGCTGTAAATCTTTACAGAAGCAGACTGCCACATCTTTCTCCCATAAAGCAAACATTTCAGTTAGCATCCAAGTGCTTAACCACTGAGCAACCAGACTCCTTGGAACTCAGGTAGGTGGGGGAAAACGATGAAGGTTTCATAACCTGCGGAGGCTCAGAGGCCCTCAATGGGCCCAAGATGTTCAAACACAGGAATAAGACATCTTATCTGGGTAGCAACTCTTGCTGAAGCTGATTAATGAATAACAACAAAAAAAATTTCAGGTGGTGGAGCCAAGAAGGTGGAATAGACGCTTCCGTCAAGCCCTCTTTACAACAAAGACCCAAAAAAACAAGTGAACCGAGTATATTTGTGACAAGTTGGGACCCCTGAGCATCAAAGGGAAGCTTAGACAATGAACTGAGGGGCAGGGGGAGGAAGAGGCTGTTCAGAAGTGGAGAGGAGTTGCTGGACCTGAATTGTGGGGAGCCCTCAGGCACCATTCCCAGAGCGGTGGAGGCAGCGGCGGCAGCAGGCTGGTACTAACGTTCGGCTGCAGTTTCCTCAGAGAGAAACAGCCAGCCACACAGCCCCCTCACACCTCTGGAACCTGAGGAGAGCAGCGCTCACAGCAAAAGCTAAGTACCTGAATATATTTTACCATGTCCCCCCACCCTCAAGCCGGCTTCAGCAGCTGAATCCCTGGGCCTGAGATAGACCCTGGTGAGCACCTAGAGCCATCCTCCTGGCATTGGGGAAGCAAAATATTTGCAACGGGGGGAAAAGATAATGTGCTAGCTCCATTAACTGGGGGAGCTCAGGGCAGAAGCAGCTCCTGTCCAGGCATAAACCATCTGTGGACATTGGGCACCTTTCCCTTCTGCATGAACCTCTGTAGGCCCATTTCAGGAGAATAGGCCCTTGTTGGCAAACTCCAACCATTTCAGCTGTGCGGTGGAGAGGTGGGTGTTTGACATTTGACATTGCTTTTTGCTTATTAAACAAGGTCCTCACCTACCCACATCAGGGACCTAAGGACTGGTAGCTCCACTCAGGTCACCCAGCCACCCACGACAGGGATCCAGAGATAACTGATACCTCCCAGTCCTTACAACCAAAAGCTTTGGGTGCCCATGGTCCCTCTGCAGAACCCACCCACCAGCAAGCTTTAGGGAACAGAGATGCATTTTCCTCAGAGACACTTGGGGGTCAGCTCTCAGCCCCCTGCCTTGTTCAGAGCATGACCCTCTGCAGCAATCAGATACCAGTATATATGCCCATCACCCCTGCCCCTCTAAGACTGTAGGACAGAGCCTGTACCACACACTTGATATCAGCTACCTGGAAACCTGAGCTGAATTCACACAAGAAAACTGAATGGACTCCTAGACTGATACACCTGATAACAGCTCCAGCCAGCTGGGGACAGGACACCAGAGCTCCAAAGGAGAAAATAATCAAGCTAGCTCACTCAAGCAACCCACAGTGGTATACCAAAACAAAACAAAGCAAGCAGCTACGACACAGTAAGCAAGCATAAACTAGTACGATAACTTATAGATGGCTCGGAGACAACAGTCAATATCAAGTCACATAAAGAAACAGGCCATGATCATCTCAATAGGCTCTCAAAATAAAGAATCCAGGGATCTTCTAGACGAAAGTGCATTCCTGGAATTACCAGACACAGAATACGAAAGTTTAATATATAGAACCCTTCAAGACATCAGGAAGGAAATGAGGCAATATGCAGAAAAAGCCAAGGAACACACAAATAGAGCAACTGAAGAAATTAGAAAGATGATTCAGGAACATAATGTAAAGTTGAATAAGCTGGAAAAATCCATGGACAGGCAGCAATAAGAAATTCAGAAGATTAACAATAAAATTACAGAATTTGACAACTCAATAGAAAGTCAGAGGAACAGAATTGAGCAAGTAGAAGCTAGAATTTCTGAACTCGAAGATAAATCACTTGGCACTAATGTATTTGAAGAAAAATCAGAAAAAAGAATTAAAAAAAAAAATGAAGAAACCTTAAGAATCATGTGGGACTCTATCAAGAGAAATAACCTACGAGTGATTGGAGTACCACACAGGGAGGGATAACAGAAAATACAGAGAAAACTGTTGAAGATTTGTTGGCAGAAAACTTCCCTGATGTTGTGAAAGATGAGAAGATATCTATCCAAGATGCCCATCGAACTCCAAAAGGTAGATCTTAAAAGAAAGCCACCAAGACATATTGTAATCAAGCTTGCCAAAACCAAAGATAAAGAGAGAATTATAAGAGCAGCGAGGGATAAAAGAAAAGTCACCTACAAAGGAGAGCCAATAAGAATAAGCTCAGACTACTCGGCAGAAACCATGTAGGCAAGAAGGCAATGGGTTGACATATTTAAAAAAATTGAAGGAAAAAAATTGCCTGCCAAGAATCATATATCCAGCAAAGATGTCTTTTAAACATGAAGGTGAAATTAAGACATTTCCAAATAAACACAAGTTTAGGGAATTTGTAAAAGCCAAACCAAAACTACAAGAAATACTAAAGAGAGCTCTTTGGTTAGAAAATCAATAATATCAGGTATCAACCCAAGACTAGAACACTGGGCAGAGCAACCAGAAGTCAACCCAGACGGGGAAATCCAAAAAAAAACAAAGCAAGAGTAAAGAAAAAAAAAAAAAAGCCCAACACAGGGTAATGGCGATGTTATTATATAAAAGAAGACAACATTCAAATAATAAAGAGGGACGAAGAAATGTAAATCATACACCTTCCATATGGAGAGGAAGATACGGCAATACAAACAAATAAAAGTTAGTTTAAAATTTAGAAAAATAGGGGTAAATAATAAGGTAACCACAAAGGAGACAAACTATCCTACTCATCAAAATAAAATACAAGGGAAAAATACAGACTCAGCAGAAACAAAATCAACAACAACAAATATGAGGAAAGGACAATATATAAAGAAAATCTACTCAGCACATAAAATCAAATGGGAAAAAGAAACTGTCAACACACAAAAAAAGACATCAAAATGATAGCACTAATTTCATACCTATCCGTAATTACCCTGAATGTAAATGGACTAAATGCACCAATAAAGAGACAGAGAGTGGCAGAATGGATTAAAAAACAAGATCCATCTATATGCTGCCTATAAGAGTCACACCTTAGACTTAGAGACAAAAACAAAAACTCAAAGGCTGGAAAAAAATATATCAAGCAAACAACAATCAAAAAAGAGCAGGAGTGGCAATATTAATTTCTGACAAAATAGACTAAAGTTAAATCCATCAGAAAGGATAAGGAAGGACACTATAAAACGATTAAAGGGACAATACACCAAGAAGATATAACCATATTAAATATTTATGCATCCAATGACAGGGCTGCAAGATACATAAAACAAACTCTATCAGCATTGAAAAGTGAGATAGACAGCTCCACAATAATAGTAGGGGGCTTCAACACACCACTTTCAGTGAAGGACAGGACATCCAGAAAGAGGCTAAATAAAGACATGGAAGATCTAAACGCCACAGTCAACCAACTTGACCTCGTAGACATATACAGAACACTCCACCCAACAGCAACCAACTATACTTTCTTTTCTAGTGCACATGGAACATTCTCTAGAATAGGACGCATATTAGGTAATAAAACAAACCTTAGCACAATCCAAAACATTGAAATATTACAAAGCATCTTCTCTGACCATAAGGCCATAATAGTGGAAATCAATAAAAGGAAAAGCCGGGGGAAAAAATCAAACACTTGGAAACTGAAAAATACCTTGTTCAAAAAAGACCGCATTATAGAATACATTAAGGATGCAATAAAGAAATTCATAGAATCCAGTGAGAATGAAAACACTTCCTATCAGAACCTTTGGGACACAGCAAAAGTGGTGCCTGGAAGCCAATTTATATCAATAAATGCACACATCCAAAAAGAAGAAAGGGCCCAAATCAAAGAATTATCCCTATGACTTGAACAAATAGAAAGAGAGCAACAAAAGAAACCCACAGGCACCAGAAGAAAACAAATAATAAAAATTAGAGCTGAACTAAATGAAATAGAAAACAGAAAAACAATTGAATGAATGAACAAGACCAAAAGCTGGTTTTTTGAAAAAAATCAATAAAATTGATAAACCACTGGCCAAACCGACAAAAGAAAAACAGGAGAGGAAGCAAAGAACCCGAATAAGAAATGAGAGGGGTGATATTACAACAGACCCAACTGAAATTAAAAGAATCATATCAGATTACTATGGAAAATTATACTCAAACAAATTTGAAAACCTAGAAGAAATGGATGAATTCCTAGAAACACACTACCTACCTGAACTAACACAAACAGAGGTAGAACAACTAAATAGACCCACAACAAAAGAGGAGATTGAAAAGGTAATAAAAAAAACTCCCAGCAAAAAAAAGCCCTGGTCCTGACAGCTTCACCGCAGAGTTCTACCAAACTTTCAGAGAAGAGTTAACACCACTACTACTAAAGGTATTTCAGAGCATAGAAGAGGACGGAATACTACCAAACTAATTCTACGAAGCCACCATATCCCTGAGACCAAAACCAGGTGAAGGCACCACGAGAAAAGAAAATTATAGACCTATATTCCTCATGAATGTAGATGCAAAAATCCTCAACAAAATTCTAGCCAATAGAATTTAACAACATATCAAAAAAATAATTCACCATGACCAAGTGGGATTCATACCAGGTATGCAGAGATGGTTCAACATTAGAAAAACAATTAATGTAATCCACCACATAAATAAAACAAAACACAAGAATCACATGATTTTATCAATTGATGCAGAAAAGGCATTTGACAAAGTTCAACACTCATTCATGATAAAAACTCTCAGCAAAATAGGAATAGAAGGAAAATTCCTCAACATACTAAAGGGCATTTATACAAAGCCAATAGCCAACATCACCCTAAATGGAGAGAGCCTGAAAACATTCCCACTGAAATCGGGAACCAGACAAGGATGCCCTTTATCACCACTCTTATTCAATATTGTGCTGGAAGTCCTAGCCAGAGAAATTAGGCTAGATAAAGAAATACGGGGCATCCAGATTGGCAAGGAAGAAGTAAAAGTATCTCTATTTGCAGGTGACACGATCTTATACACAGAAAACCCTAAGGAATCCTCCAGAAAACTACTGAAACTAATAGAAGAGTTCAGCAGAGTATCAGGATACAAGATAAACATGCAAAAATCAGTTGGATTCCTCAACACCACAAAAAGAACATTGAAGAGGAAGTCACCAAATCTCACCAAATCAATGCCATTTACAGTAGCCCCCAAGAAGATAAAATACTTAAGAATAAATCTTACCAGAGATGTAAAAGACTTATACAAAGTAAACTACAGTACTCTTCTGCAAGAAACCAAAAGAGTCTTACATAAGTGGAAGAACATACCGTGCTTGTGGATAGGAAGACTTAACATTATAAAAATGTCTATTCTACCAAAAGCAATCTATACATTTAATGCAATTCCAATCAAAATCCCAAGGATATTCTTTAATGAGATGGAAAAACAAATCACCAGTTTCATATGGAAGGGAAAGAGGCCCCAGATAAATAAGGCATTACTGAAAAAGAAGAACAAAGTGGGAGGCCTTACTTTAACTGATTTTAGAACCTATTATACCACCACAGCAGTCAAAGCAGCCTGGTACTGGTATAACAACAGATACATGGACCAAAGGAACAGAATTGAGAATTCAGACATAAAGCCATCCCCATATATTAGCAGTTGATATTTGACAAAGACCCCAAAACAGTTAAATGGGGAAAAGACAATCTTTTTAACAAATGGTGCTGGCATAACTGGATATCCATCTGCAAAAAAATGAAACAAGACCCATACCTCACTCCATATACAAAAACTAACTCAAAATGGATCAGAGACCTAAATATAAAATCTAAAACGATAAAGATCATGGAAGAAAAAATAGGGACAACGTTAGGAGCCCTAATACATGGCATAAATAGTATACAAAACATTATAATGAATGTAGAAGAAAAACTAGATAACTGGGAGTTCCTAAAAATCAAACACCTATGCTCATCCAAAGACTTCACCAAAAGAGTAAAAAGACTACCTACAGACTGGGAAAAAGTTTTTAGCTATGACATCCCTGATCAGCGCCTGATCTCTAAAATCTACATGATACTGCAAAAACTCAACTACAAAAAGACAAATAACGCAATTAAAAAATGGGCAAAAGATTTTAATTTGAATAGACACTTCACTAAAGAAGACATTCAGGTAGCTAACAGATACATGAGGAAATGTTCAGGATCATTAACCATTAGAGAAACGCAGATCAAAACTATGATGAGATTTCATCTCACTCCAACAAGGCTGGCATTAAACCAAAAAACACAAAATAATAAATGTTGGAGAGGCTGTGGAGAGATTGGAACACTTATACACTGCTGGTGGGAATGTAAAATGGTACAACCACTTTGAAAATCGATTTGGCGCTTCCTTAAAAAGTTAGAAATAGAACTACCATACGATCCAGCAATCCCACTCCTTGGAATATATCCTAGAGAAATAAGAGCCTTTACACAAACAGATATAAGCACACCCGTGTTTATTGCAGCACTGTTTACAATAGCAAAAAGATGGAAGCAACCAAGGTGCCCATCAACGGAAGAATGGATAAATAAATTATGGTATATTCACACAATGGAATACTACGCATTGATAAAGAACAGTGAGGAATCTGTGAAACATTTCATAACATGGAGGAAACTGGAAGGCATTATGCTGAGTGAAATTAGTCAGTTGCAAAAGGACAAATATTGTATAAGACCACTATTATAAGAACTTGAGAAATAGTTTAAACAGAGAAGAAAATATTCTTTCGTGGTTACGAGGGGGAGGAGGGAGGGAGGGTGGGTGGGAGAGGGGCATTCACTAATTAGATAGTAGATAAGAACTACTTTAGGTGATGGGAAAGACAGCACAAATACAGGGGAGGTCAGCACAATTCGACTAAACCAAAAGCAGTTTCCTGAATAAACTGAATGCTTCAAAGGCCAGTGTAGCAGGGGCAGGGGTCTGGGGACCATGGTTTCAGGGGACATTTAAGTCAATTGGCATAATAAAATCTATTAAGAAAACATTCTGCATCCCACTTTGAAGAGTGGCGTCTGGGGTCTTAAACGTTAGCAAGGAGCCATCTAAGATGCATCAATTGGTCTCAACCCACCTGGATCAAAGGAGAATGAAGAACACCAAGGACACAAGGTGATTACGAGCCCAAGAGACAGAAAGGGCCACATGAACCAGCAACTACATCATCCTGAGACCAGAAGAACTAGATGGTGCCTGGCTACAACTGATGACTGCCCTGACAGGGAACACAACAGAGAACCCCTGAGGGAGCAGGAGAGCAGTGGGATGCAGACCCCAAATTCTCATAAGACCAGACTTAATGGTCTGAGACTAGAAGGACCCTGGTGGTCATGGCCCCAGACCTTCTGTTGGCCCAGGACAGGAACCATTCCCGAAGCCAACTCTTCAGACATGGATTGGACTGGACAATGGGTTGGAGAGGGATGCTGGTGAGGAGTGAACTTGGATCAGGTGAACACTTGAGACTATGTTAGCATCTCCTGCCTGGAGGGGAGATGAGAGGGTGGAGGGGGTTAGAAGCTGGCGAAATGGACACGAAAAGAGAGAGTGGAGGGAGAGAGCAGGCTGTCTCATTAGGGGGAGAGTGATTGGGAGTGTGTAGGAATGTGTACATAGGTTTTTGTGTGAGATACTGACTTGATTTGTAAACTTTCACTTAAAGCACAATAAAAATTATTTAGAAAAAAAAAATTTCAGGAGCCTGAAAGCTTAAAATATACTTTCTAAGAGTCATTGAAACAGCAGAAGGAATGGCTGATTTGCTTGGTGGTTCTGGAGTCCAATTGTTATTGCAAAAATTCTGGTTCCACCAATTACTGCAAGTGTAATCTCAGGCAAAAATGCCTCAAAGCCTCAGTTTCCTTATTTAAAAAGTTAAGAATAATAGCTGCTGTAATAAGGGTTTCTGTAAACTCTTCTGAATAGAGCATTTACTATAGCACCTAGCTCATACTGATGGTCCAATAAATGTTAATTACAACTTTTTCTAGGGCTCAAGTAGCTTTAGGCAAAATAAGAGAAAGGCAGAAGGCAACTGGGTGCAAAAGAGATAATCCCTCTGTTACAACCTCACTTCTCGTAGATACAATCAATGATCACCTAGATCTGCAGTGTAAAAAATATTTTTCTTTCCCTGTTTTTAAAATGTGCCTTTAAGAGAGCTTGCTACTGCAGTTTTGGTTTGTTTTATACTGTTTTCCAGGACTTATATAACTAGCCACATCTTATCCATTTGTCACTTACATCCTATCACAAAGTCTAGTCATTTTCCTCTACTACACATCTCTCACATCCATTCTACTCTCTTACTCCCAATTCTACCCAACTTCTCCACCTCATACTAGCATGAGGGTGAGCACCTTCAAACAGCATCTGTCAATACATTTAGTCTGTAGGGAAAAGTAGTGAGAGATTGATTTCCTAATTTGTTTCATATCTCTGTGTAATTCCTAAGCCACCAGTGATTACCCGTTTCTTTAGAGTTCAACCTTCTCAGACCAGCTGCAAAGTCTTTTATGATCTGGCCCCACTCACCTACCCAAATTTACTCCCTGCTTTAACTCAGTGGGAAATCTCATCTCCAGTAAGCTTGGCTCACTGTATCGTGTTGCTCTCTTTCACTTCTTCTATGACAACAATAGAAGTACAGACATTCCTTTTCAGCAACACCAAAAAATGAACAGAATAATTCTACCTTCATCTCAAAAGGCACATTAAATCAAAAGTAGAAAGGATTTGTAAATGGACAGGGATGTTGTCCCTAACTAGAGAATAAAGAGGTGAAATATACATTTGTTCTGGACTGGGAACCCAGAGCACGTGTAAGACAGGTGTTGATGCTCTTGTGAATGGTTAGAAATTAGATTTTGCCTAAGTGAATTCAATTGAAAGAAGAATATTCATCTGGAAATACCCAGTGGATGGTGAAAAGCAAGCCTGGGCTGCGTTAATATCATTTCTAAGAGATCAATTAAGATGCTAAAAGGGCATGAAACTGTAGCACTAGATAGATCGCTGACAGACATAAATGGAGGATATTGGCAAAGTACTACTTATTTTAAATGAGTAGCACTAGAAGATGTGTTTGATAAATGTTTCTCTATTTTTTAATAACAGCAAACTAGATATTGGTCTCCAAAGAAGAGTATGTTTCTCTCCTGGGAACTCAGCGCTGTATATCACATAAGATATCTGGGTATGGTCATTTAAACTTGCGCCACTTAGCAACTGCCGTGGTCCCATGAAATACTTATGTTACCCAGGTTTGCTATACCCTAACAAATCTGTTTTTCCCTTGATGTTTCACTGTTGCTTTCTCCTTCCAAGTTTTGCTAGGGGACTTCTGGGTACTGAGGAATGCTCCAAACTAAGCAAATTCTCAATTTGGTTCTCAGTTGATAGATGCTGAGTAGAAAAGTTAAGCAATAAAAGTTTTTCATTTCTCTCTTTCCCTTCCTCTCTCTCTCTCTCTGTTTCTCCCCTTTTTCCTCTCTTTCTCTCTCTTTTAACTTCCTTAACAAGACTCCTGACTTTAAAAAAAAAAGTCTTCGGATCCATTTTTTTTTTTTTTTTATAAGGAAATTGAAAGCAAGTGCCCTCTGAAGCAAGGGACATAACTTTTATTATCCCTATTCCCTCTTTCTGGCTGTTATTAATTTTAAACTTTTGTTGCATTTTGCAGGTAATAAAAAAAGCTATAAAGTAGTCCTTTAGTACAAACTGTGCAACACTTGTGGTTTGTTTTAAAAATCAAACGCACTTTACAAAAGAAGGTAAAACTATCTATGGTTCCCAAGATAGAAATAAAAAAAAAGAATATCTAGTTATAAACCAAATGCTTTATTAATTCAATAAATATTTGAGAGGTTATTATGGGACAAGGTTTAGAAACATGGTGAAAGGTCAGAGGCCACTGATAACAGCGCTGTATCCTCCCAGATGGGCACTGAAAACTGAGGGAAATAGGGTATGATCATCATAAAAAAAGTAATGTCACTTTATCATTTTATGCCACTTTGCAGCTCAAACACTTAATTTTACATAAATTATTTCATGTCCTATTCATGACAGTCCAGTGAGAAAAGATGCTGGAAAAACATTGCCATCACCATTTTAAAGATTGGAAAACATATTCACATGATAAAAGAAAAAGTACAAAGATTAGCACTTAGGTCCTTTTATCTTTAGCCTGTGTTCTCCTATTTCTTAATCTAGATGAAGAACAAAAATCTCACTCTTTTCCACAAGTCCCATGCTATGGAAAATAGCTGGATAAGAGGAGAAAGGTAATTCTGTTGTTTTCCATGAAATACCTGAGAAAGGCCAGCCCTAAGATGACCTCAGTGAGTCAGGCCCTGTATGATCCTCGTCCCTCGAGTGTGGGCAGAAGAAGTGACTTGCTTCTGACCAACAGAGTATGGCAAAATTGACATTACTCCTTGATGAAGGTATGTTATATTTCACCCTTGTAATCTGTCTATTCCATGAATCTTCATTTTAGCAGACTAAAGCATGAGAAAGTCACCTGCTGGCCCTGGAAAAGTAACCTGATATGTTATAAACTGTCTCTAAAGAGCAGCACAGAGCAAAGAACTGCAGGGATTAACTAGTAGCTGAGAGCAACCCCTAGCCAACAGTCAGCAAGAAATCAAGGACCTCAGTCCTACTACCGTCAGAAGGTGACCTCTGCCAACAACTTGAGGGAACTTGGAAGTGGACATTTCCGCAGTTAAACCTCTGATGAGACTGCAGCCCCAGCTGACACCCACATTGCAGTTTGGTGGGACTCTGAGAAAGAGGACCCAGCTAAACAGTGTCTAGATTTCTGACCCACAGAAACTGAGATAATAAATGTGTGTTGCTTTAAGTTGCCAAGATTGTGGTAATTTGTCATGCACCTACCTACTCAATTTTTTGTAAGCCTGAGCCTTTTAACTATAAAGCTGATTAAAAAAAAAGATTGAGGAGCATTTTTGGAAATCCCCTTTAATAATAAAAATTAACATTTTTGAGCACTTAATACGCACTTAGTAAGCATCATTGAAGATCTTTGTGTGTATTACATCAATTGGACTTCTAAATATTGAAGAATTCCAGGGTTCAGGCCTTGGATCTCATCTCTTAACTACGTTCATCCTTGCTCAAGGTCAATGTTTTTCAATCTGGGGAACGTGCAGTAATTTTTGGTTTTTGAACAAAAGAGAGAAGAGAAACAAAATATATCACGTATAGTAAGATAAAAGCTCCATGAAATAATACACCTTTTTCCCATGCATGTGTTTGTGTACTGGGTAGTGACACAGTAATGTAAAATGTTATTTTAAGGGTGGATATTGGCTAAAAATATTTGAGGAACACTGCCCTAGGTGTTGCCATCTTGTTTCATAGTTTTAAACTGCATCTATAATGGAATATTATATCCTTAATTTCTATCATTTTATGTTGATTTTATATCCCCAGACTGTACCTATTCTGTGAATTCCAGGCTGATTTTCCAATCTTGTATTCAACATTTCACTTGAATGTATAATGGGCAATTCAAGTGCATCATGTCCAGAATTAGGCTCCTAATCTTTCCATGGACCACCCCCACCATCTCAAGTCAGAAACCTGGAGTCATCTCTGACTTCTCTTTCTCTCATACTCCAACTGCCTTAGTTATCCAATGCTGCTATAATAGAATACAAGTGGATGTCTTTAACAAACAAATTTATTTTCTCACAGTTTAGGAGACTAGAAGTCCAAATTCAGGGCACTAGCTCTAGGGGATCCTTGGAAACTCTATGGGGCAGTTCTACTCTGTCCTATAGGGTCACTATGAGTTGGAGTCGACTCAAAGGCACTGGGTTTAGCTCTAGGGGATGGCTTTCTCTCTCAGCTCCAGGGGAAAGTCCCCGTCTTTTCAGCTTCTGTTTCCTGGTTCCTTGGAGATTCCCATGTGGCTTCGCATCAATTTTACCTCATTTCTGCTTGCTTAATCTGCTCATTTTATATTTTGTAAGAGATTGACTCCAGACACATCCTACACTAATCCTGCCTCATTAACATAACAAAGACAACCCATTCCCAAATGGGATTATAATCACATGCACAGAGGTTAGGATTTACAACACACATATTTTGAGGGGGAAACAATTCAACCCATAACACCCCACATTCAATTATTAGCGATCTTGTCAGTTCTACCTTCAAAATGTATCAGAGTCTGATCATGTCATTATAACACCTCCATAACTGATACTCTGACCCAAACCAACATCATCCATCTGGATTGTTGTTATTAAAATAAACCTCCTGGCCATCTCTCTGCTTCCACCCTTGCTCCTTTCAGTCTCTTCATAGCAGTCAGAGTGATCCTTTAGTAATTACCCCTCTTCTCAAAACCCTCCTATGGCTTTATACTTATGCTTCCATGTTTAGTGGATTCTAATACACATTTATTTTTCATATATGAAATCAATAATTGTATAATCACTGTCACCCAGGTGGCAGTTGTGACATAGTGGTCATGGCTTGTGCATCAACAAACTTGGCTATAGCTTCTCATAGTGCCATCCCTTCAGTTGAATTACATGCACTATTGGAACTACACATGTTGAATTTAATGTCTTGGATAGTGTCCACTATGATTCAATATTGAAATGAGAAGTTATCACATATGCAAAAAGACAGAGAGGCAGAGCAGTGTGGCATCAAAAGAATCTTTGCCTAAATAAGACTAAATGAGCTCTTTAAATAAACACAAAATAAAAATTCCATGTGATTAGGAAGCCTTGTGCCATTGTTCATGTGGCAGTGTTTTTTGTTTTTTATTTTAGCCTTAGTCATGTAGGGAATAATGGTGATGCTAATAATGGAAAAAAAAAAAAGGAAAGCATGATGATATATAGCAAAAACCTGTCCTTAACATGCTCTACAAAGCCCTCAGGTACTCTTACCCTGCTGATGTTTCTGAACTAATCTCCGACTATTCTGTCCTTTGCTCACATAGCTCTAGCCACAATATCCGTATGTCATAAGCATGCATGTCTCAAAGCCATTGCCTCTGCTCTTCATCCTCCCTGGAACACTCTCTGTCCCCCATAACTGTGTAACTCACTCACTCACTTCTTTTAGGTCTCTGCTCAAATGTTGTCATAGCGGAGATATATTCCCCACATATCTTATTTAAAATACCTCTCCCTTTCTTCACCTCTCAATTTAACTTTTTCCACACTCTATTCTTTTCTTCCTTTTTTATTTACTGATTCTTTTCCCTCCATCGAATGCCTAGCACAGAGTAAAAAGGTGCTCTTAAAAAATCTGTTGAATGAATAAACAAATGAATGGGTCTTTACAACAAGCTTATGGTTGTTATTAACATTATCATTGACATCATAATATTATCATTCCCATTGCACTGAAGAAGAAAGTGAGACACAGAGAAGCTAAGTAATTTGGTCATGGTCATACAAGCAGGTGTGTGACAGACCCAGGACTTGGTGTGGCTGCAGTGCCTACACAATTAGCCTTCCTTTAACACTGCCTCTCCTGACGTAACACATGAGTGCAGGTCTGGGGTCGTTTATGAAGATGAAGAAAGAAAAGCTCGTACAGGCTACTGACCTTCATGAGGTTATCACAGAGCTTGCTACAGAGGCAACAGGGATGCCAACCCAGTCTTCTGACAGCAACTTCTAAGCTCATTTTCATTCACTTCTATTTTCTCCCTAATCCCTCAGAGATGTCACTGTTTAAAATGTTTCTCCATTCTAGGGCATTTACAATTTTATAGCAGACTTGTGAAAAAGACAAAAGACTCTAAAACCCTAATAACTGAATATCTAACTCAGGTCTACCGGGTTATGTTTTTGGCCAAGGGAGCTTCATGATGTCCTTCAGGTCAAATCGGCTTCCTAACCAGCACCAAGGCACGCCTGGTCCTTTATCCTGGCCAGATGAGGGCCACTCTCCCAATCCCTTAGAATAATTAAATGTCTGGGCATAGTGAAGAGCAAGCTATGCTTTAGTGGCTGCATTATGCTGCAGAGGTGATACAAAATCATTTTAAGATTTTCTTAACAGCAATAAACATATTTTCTTGCTTTTAAAAGTCTCTCCTATCTTCAGGCCTTCGGTAATAATGTCCATAAATAATTACATAAAATTTACATTGTGTGTTTTGCCTTAAAAACCCAATAAATATATACATTGAGCTGTTGTAAAGATGAAAGTACATAACTCATATTTAGAGCAGTACCTGGCACAAAGTAATCACCCTATGCATATTAGCATAATTGTTGGTGTTATTGTACATTATTACATATTTATGTTTTACCTTAGAGTTTAATGACTAGAATGGAGAAATTGGAAAGGAGAAAGTAATGTTTATGTGCAATTTAAACTATAGAGTTTACTTAGAAAATATGTTTAAATGAGCCTTATTCAAGATATTAGAAAAACACTCAGGTTGGTCCTGCTACTTTATATTAGAAACCACAAGTTATGCCAAATTTTGTGATGTAAGTTTTGTTTTGAGACAGGTCACTTAGGACAGGTCAGGGGACACTAAGGTCATTTTTTTAGTGGAGCCATGATGTAAAAAGTCCGGTTTCTGACAATTTTCCCCTAAATAACTCATAAACATGTTAATGATTTTATTGCTGAAGCTTGCAGCTTCTTTAAAAACATGTTATAAAGCAGGTTAAGGTTGTAACGCTGTGCTGAATATGAACACTCAAAAAACAGACTTAAAGAATGAAAGGCTAGAATCTTCACTCCAGCTACACTGTGCCTGAAAGGCTCCACCTGATCCTTTGCCTGGTCAGCTGCCTCCTGTTCATTCTTCGGTATCGTTCCTTGAGGCAATCTTCCCTGACCCCCAAGACGGACTGGACGCCCTCATCTACTTCTCACATATCCTTTACTTACTGTCATCACAACTGCACTTAGATAACACTAAAAATTAATTTCACGAATAACTATCCCCCTAGAATCATCAAAATCACCATAAGACCAGGTATAAAGTCTTTGTTTATTACTCTATCTCCAGATCTTAGCCCTATGCCTGATAGTTCAATCATATTCAACAATATTCATTTAAAGAATAAATTTAACTCTCAGTTACCCTCGCTAATGAAAACCAAAAACCAAACCCGTTGCTGTTGAGTGGATTGACTCATAGCGACCCTATAGAACAGCACAGAACTGCCCCACAGGGTTTCCAAGGAGCGGCTGGTAGATTTGAACTGCTGACTTTTTCGTTAGCAGCCAAAGGCTTAACTACTGTGCCACTAGGCTTCCATCCTTGCTAATAGAGAGACTCAAAAGGGAAATCTAAAGGGTTAGAATATACAAAATGTATTTGCATAGAAATACAAATAAAACATTTATTTTTGTTGTATTTTCTCCTTTGTGGAATTAACTTCCTAATCATGTGTGGGCTAATAAAAAAAAATAACTTTTTTCTAGAGCTTAAACAGGATTAAAAGATCATCTACTCCTATCTTCTCATTTAACATCTTTTGACCTTCCTAAGCAAATAATCTGTGATATACTGGAAGTTATCTCTGCTCGTTATGGGAATAGGCTTTGGATAAGCCTTGATAGGAAGTCTAAAGTTCCCTAGAAAACTTTCTATTGGTTAAGCTTTGCTTTCACTTCACATGGTTCCAATGAGCATTTATGACATAGGAGAAAAAATAAGTGACCCAAAATCTGATAAAGATAAAATGAAACATATCTTCAAATGAGTAATACAAGTCACTTTTCAAAATAGAAAAACATTTAAAATTTGATTCTTACATTTTCACATACATGGGTATCTTTTGAGAAAGTTTATTAAAAATACAGATTTCTGGTCACCACGTTCAGGAATTCTGATTTAATAGGTCTGGTTGGAACTCAGACATTGGCATTTTTTAGAAGTACCCCAAAATACACACAGTGTGAGAAACACTTCCTAGATTATAGAAAGAGGAAAAGAAAAAATTTATGTATATAAATACTTCAGCATTTTTGAGACTTCTCATTAAACCCTATCCTCAACATAATCTCAGCTCCCAAGGAAAGTTCAAATATCAACTTTATGAGGTTATTTATGGGGCTGTGGTAAAATATCCTCTATTAGCTTTCCCATATCTATCTAACAGTGCGAGCAATTCTACCACCAAATATGATGCCCTTTCCCAGAAGGCTCTGGTTTAGATTTAAATCCTCCTGGGAGCAGTTACACTACAACCTGTTAATAAGTGTTCTTCATTCCTTAATAGAAATTATTGTATAACTAAATGATGTCTGAAGGAGCAGATACTGGGCAGGTCAGTTTTGTGAGGAAAATGTGAAAAGAGAAAGGTCCAGGGCTTAGGGCAGGCAGTAAACAATGGTGCAGAATTTACTGACCTTGGGAATTAAGTCCAGGAAGGATGGACAGAAAAGAAAATCAGATACAAGAAGAAAATGTTGCCTACTTCCCAGTTTCCTAATGCAAGTGCTACTAAAACTAACTCATTCGTCTATTTATTCGTTTTATTCATAGAATCAACAAATATCTACCAATTGCCACAGGACTGAGCACAGATCTATGCCCAGGTTTGGAGATAAAATGGTCAATAGGGTTGCAAAAGACAGGAACAGTTCCTGTCCACATGAAATTTCTATGCCAGCCTGGTCAATGCTGTGGGCTGAGGAAATGACCAAAAAAAACCCCAAACCCATTGCCGTCAAGTCGATTCTGGCTCATAGTGACCCTATAGGACAGAGTAGAACTGCCCCATAGAGTTTCCACTGAGAACCTGGTGGATTCGAACTGCCGAATTTTTGTTTAGCAGCCATATCTCTTCACCACTACGTCACCAGGGTTTCCGAGGAAATGACAGTGATATAAAAAGTACATATTACATAGGTTGCCTCATCTCTAGCTCAGCAGTGTGAGAAATTATTTTAATGGCTCAAGAAGAAAAATTTTTTTCACATTCAATTCACTAATCCTAATACCCACACATAATGCATAATGACAAGAGTGTTTTGGGTATTTTATAGCATATTTTGGTGACAATTAAAAAAATGTTCCTGAAAAAATCTTACATGTTGGTCGCCTAGTCTATAAACAGGCATCAGATAGAGGTGATTCATCTATTGGCCTATTCAGGATAGTCATCCACTTGGATCTATCACATGATGCTTGAGCACCATCATCTGCACACATTTTTTGGTGACAGTCATAGATTTTTACACTCAAGAGAAACTTTTAGAAATTTATTGTATATCCATCTCTCTTCTAGGCTTATAGCTTGTGCTCTAGAGCAGTATTTTACAAACCGTGACTCACATGGGTTGTGAAATCAATTTAGTGATTTGCGACAAGCATTTTTATAATTAAATAAAAGAAAATAGAAAATAAAGTTCACCAACTGTACCAAGGGTAGTATTTTGTGAAACTTTTGTTCAATTTTTAACACACAAACACACATGTACGTATTCTGTGTCATCATGTAAATATGTTACTTACTAGGGATCACAGCCTAAATAGTTTGAAAGTCATTGGTCTAGAGTTGTTATGTAGCAACCTGGGACTAAGACCCCAAGATTCCTACTTCTCATACACTCCCAATATTAATTAGCCTGATAAATAAATATATATATATATATACACACTTTTGGTAAAAATGGAAATGAGCAACTATGAAGTCAATGAACTTCCCTTAAGAGATAGAAACCATTTTAAAAATAAAGAGGCTCCTTATGTATAGCCAAATGCCTCGTGGGGTTTGGTTTCTTGATTTGGAGGTTTAGAGTCATGGTTTCATGGGACATCCCAGTTAATTGGCCTAATAATGTGTTTTGTGCTTCTGTTCCACCTCCTAGTTCCTTACATAGTGCTAGGGGTCTTAAAAGCTTGCAAGGGTCATCCAAGGCACAACAATTGGTCTCTATTTTGAGCAACAGAGGAAAAAGCAGAGTCAGGAATAGGAGGTGGAAATGCAATGTGTAGTTAATCATCCCCATGAACAACTGTCTCCTTTGCCATGATCCCAGAAGAACTGGATGGTGCCTCGCTACCATTGCTGAACATTTTGACCAAAGATTCTGCAGAAGACTCTGGATCAAAAGGAGAAACATGTAGAACAGAATTTCAAACTCTCACAGACTCTAGACTTCTGGAGCCATGGAGGCTGAATGAACCTCTGAAATTACTGTTCTGAGATGACCTTTAAACATTAAATCAAAAATATTCCCTGAAGTCTTCTTAAAACCAAACAATAGTTTAGTTCAACTAGGGAAAAATTACTGCCTTGAGCATTATGCTGTTTTAAGAACTATCTATATGGGGTCAAACTGACAATAGCAACTAGAAATATTAGATAGGAACCTTAAGGGACAGTGAGTTTATGTTAATGGGGGAGGAATAACTCAGAAAAAGAGGATGAGAATGGTTGCAAAACTCAAAGAATGTAATAAATGGTACTGAGTTGTACATATGGAAACTGTTGAATTAGTGTATGTTTTCCTGTGTATATTTATATTTTCTTAACAACAACAATAAAATAAATGAAATAAAAAAAAAACTATTCATTTTATAAAATATTCAATTGTATTAAAGTCTGCATGAAGACAAAATAAACATAATTGTTTCAGGCCAGATTATATCAAATTCCGTTAGTGAGCAAAAGTTCATTTAAAGTACACTAACTGTAAGGATTGCTAAGGCATCATAAACCCAAAATGGCTCCCTAAAATTTCTTTTATTAGATGTTTCCTTAATCAGCTACTCAGGAAAATGCAGTTTGAAAATAGGCTTAAGAAGTGGTTAAAAGCCATCTGCTAAGGCCAGAGTCACTTAATGAAAAGTAACTTGGAATGGCTGTTGGAGGAGAAATCAAATACGAGAAATGAATTCAGGTGCTGGGATCAAAGCTGCAGTTGCATTGATTAACGTGTCGGATAAACTGGCTGTTGCAGACTCCTTCTCTCTGAGTATTCACTGTGCTTCAGTTGCTATGATATCTTCATAAAAATACAGGGAGATTATTATTCACCTTGGAGCACTAGGCAATACATAAGTGCAGAAGAAAGGGAAAAAAAAACTTCTAATTAAAAGGCCAACTTATAAAATGATAATTCAAGCTACATTATACTTCACCCTGATTGCAGAGTTCTCTCTCGGATGTAAGGATACATTCAGCTCCCAGCAACACTAAAGCTCATTATAATCATCATTAAAATAACACTTTTCTCACGCCAGCAGGAGTTGGGTGTCTTGCTGAAGCTGTGCGTTCAGTCCCCTGGAAAAGGGGCTATCAGGCAGTGCATCAACTGACCCCTCGGGATAAGCCTGAATGGGCTCTGATGAGCTCCAATGGGGCGCAATGCTAAGGTCTTCTGGAGGGGAAGACTCTGCTGCCTCTTGCTTCCTGTATATAAGTAGCACTTAGGAGGCTGCAGGAGAGAGGTTGGAGCTTAAATGATTCACATTCTTAGAGCTTATATATATGATGCTTCAAATGGAAATGCAAACATGATATCAGGTATGTATTATAAATAAAAAACTGTGTTATCAATAAGCACTCATACATCTAGGCACAATGAATATATCTACAAAATCTGTGACCATCTTTTCAGAAAGTGAAAAATATTTTAGTTAAATTCAGAAATTAGAAATGTCTGTAAGATCAATGCCTTTAAATCCCTTTTGTAAAAGTTCAAGTTCATTGTGTCTACCAGCTCTTGCATACAGCCACTTTTGACAGGAAATGAATAAAGTGGTAGACTCACTCAATTTTGTCTTGTGAAACAACTCAAAGCTTTTTATATTAATTGTAGAATTTCTTTGTGACTATCTCTGGCTATAAAAGAGTAAATATGTTTATTTATTAGGCATATGAAAAACATTCCAAATAATTTAAAATACAACCCTCTATTATTTTATTTCAATGTTTTCTGTTCAGTAAGAGCTGAAATAATTAAGCAAAATCAGCCTAAGTAAATAAATAAATAAAAGTCTGAAACACTAGTGTTTTCCTAGTGCTGTGACATAAAAAAATCAATGTGATCAGAAAAGGATTTTATTTCTTAATTTAAATTATCAACCGAAACAGTGTACGGAATAGTTCATAGACTTTTGACTAATAAACTTTCTTTCTGAAAAAACAATGGATGATACTCATTTAAGTAATTGAATTTTTCACAGCAATGTCATATTAGGAAGCATAATGAGAACTTCTATATACTGTTCAATGGGGAGAAAATGAATAGAAAACTGAACTCAAGTTTGCTTGCAATAAAAGGGATGCAAAACCTTTTTCTGCTATGTACGGACTTAGCTTTCCTATTCCCTTTTTTGCTAGCTTTATTCTGTCATAATGCAAAAAAAAGGAAAAAAGTTCTTTAATACATGAGGAAAATCACATTCCAAGATAATTATTCATTCTATATGGAATAAGATAAAAAAGAAAAGGCATATTTATTTTGCTTATTATCCTCTTGGTACTGGAATTAACAATAAATTTGAAGTAAAAATATTCCACATGATAGCTGTGGATTGGACATGAACGACGCTTATATCAAGACCACTAAACATGAGAATTTTTAAGTTCCTACTGGGAACACAAATAAATCACAGTGTTCAGATTCAAACTCGGGAAGTAAAGTGAAAGTGGATTGTGAAATAATTGTTTTAGAGAAGACCTATATCCCTAACTTAAATAAGAGAGGAGACATGTAATCAGTCATCAGTTCCTCTTGATTCCACCTCAGTGTCTGTATAGTCCTTCCACTTTCTCTCCCCACACTATCCTTTTGGGGGGCTACCATCACCTCTTGACTATATAAATTTCAGGTAGCACCACCAAAATGAATGGCTACCCTGCCAGAAGCTTTGTTCTTCATCTGCTCTCCACATTGTACCAAACCAAAAAAAAAAGAAAAAGAAAAACCAAACTCACTGCCGTTCGACTCATCCTGACCCTATGGGACAGAGTAGAACTGCCCCCCAGGGTTTCCAAGAAATGGCTAGTAAATTCTAACTTAAGACCTCTTAACCACTATGCCATCTGGAATCCCAAAGGAAGGTAGAATAATCCTTCTAAAACTTAATCTCATCATGGGATTATTCCAAAGAATCCCTGGCAGTCTAACCTCCCTAACACTCATGACAAGACCTTCCTGATCTCACCATGCTCATTTATTTTCTACCTTTTCCTCCACTCCCCTCAGCGCACCCCCTCGTTTTTCTCTGGCAATTTTAAGTACTTGAACTTTTTTTAAATTACTCTGGACACATGTGAGTCCATCAGGTTTTAATACCTTCCCCCACCATCTTCCAAGTTAAATCTCATTCTAACAGAATCCAGTGCACAGATCACTTCCTCCAGAAAGGTGTCTTCCATTCCCTTAAACTGGAAGAGGTCTCATTACTCTGCTCTTGCAGCATCCTGCCTATACCTCTATCAGCTACACAGTATTCACCATATTTGAGCCTGTCCACTCTTCAGTCACCCTGATTAACTTGCAAACTACTTAGGACCAAGTACGGCATTTTTTCCATCATTGCCTCTCCTAGCCTAAGGACTAACAGTATAATAATAGCTACACTTACTGGATGCAAATGACATGTCAGGCACAGTTCTAAGTTCTTTACCTGTATAAGCCCAATTAATCTCACAACAACCTTTCTGCAATAAACACTATCATTGGCTCTATTTTCAAGATGAGGAAATAAAGAAACAGAGTGGCTAAGCTGAGTTGTAGCTCTTAGTGATGGAACTGAATTTTGAACACAAAGCCCTTTGACTCCAGAGTCCATGCTCTTAAGCACCATGCTACACTGCCTCTTTTAGAAAGTACTCAGCAAATATTTTATAAGTAAGTGAATAAAAGTTTATATCCCTAGAGCTGTAGACACTAGTATTTCTATTCCAAGACATTCTCAACTGAGCTGACAATGCAACTTAAGAAATGAGTATTTTTACAAGATTTTTGTAACCAAATTAATACCTTTAAAACCAATTTAATGTTTTAATTTGAACTGTAACATGTTAATATTCTCAAAAGACATTATTTTCTAATCATGTTAACTGTAGTTGCATATATCTTTTCCATTATTCTTTCCATTCAAACATTTTCACCCCCGCTTTCAAAAAAAAAAAATTTTTTTTTCTTTAGTCTAGTTTTTCCTTCATCTTTCTCCTCTATCCTTGTTTTCTTGACCTCCTCTATCTTGGTAGGAGACAGTAAACAATGAAAAGCACAGTTCTTTGGGAATAAAGACACATATGAAGCATTTAAGCATTTTTATACTATTTAGTGTGTGCATATGTAACTTGTTTTATAGAAAGTAAGTTAGAGAATATAAAAATAAGCTAAGACTGTACAGAACATAATCATGTACATAACAGCTACTAATAATAGTTAACATTTATGGAACACATAAGGATGCTAGGCACTGTTTTAAACACTTTGCACATATTTAAAAAACCTTTGCCCTCAAATCGATTCCAACCCATTGTGACCCTATAAGACAGAGTAGAACTGCCCTATAGAGTTTCCAGCACTGTAATCTTTACAGAAGCAGATTATCAGGTCTTCCTCCCATGGAGCAGCTTGAGGGTTCGAACTGTTAACCTTCTGGTTAGTAGCTGAGTGCTTAACCATTGCATCATCAAGGCTTTTTTTTTTTTTGCATATATTAGCCCACTTAATTCCCACAGATGAGGAGCTGCTGTACAGAACAGTCAAATAATTGTCCAAGTCAGTGTGGCAGGCAGAATTATGCCCTAGGTGCCCACATCCTAATCCCTGGAATCTGTGAATATGCTACCTCTCATGGCAAAATGGACTTTGTACATGTGACTGAGAATCTTGTGATGGAAAGATTATCCTGGATTATTCATGTGGGCCCAATGATATCACAAAAAAAAAAAAAAAAAAATGATATCACAAGGATCTGTATAATAGAGAGACAGGAGTGCCAGATTCAGAGAGGGCAATGTGATGACAGAACCATACGCCAGAGAGTCAGAGAGAGATGAAAGATGCTACTCTGCTTTAAAGATGGAGGAAAGGGCAATAAGTCAAGGAATATAGGTAGCCTTTAGTAGATGGCCAAGCTAGGAAAGTGATTCTCTCTTCCTACAGAAGAAAATAGACCTGCTAACACCTTGACTTTAGCCTAGTTAATAATACATAATGATAATACATAATATTATGTATCATACTGTCACGTATAATAACGTAAGTTAAGAAGACTTGAAGAACTCACTGATGAAGATCAAAGACCACAGCCTTCAGTATGGATTACACCTCAACATAAAGAAGACAAAAATCCTCACAACTGGACCGGTAAGCACCACCATGATAAAAGGAGAAAAGACTGAGGTCGTCAAGGATTTCATTTTACTTAGATCTACAATCAACGCCCATGGAAGCAGCAGTCAAGAAATCAAAAGACGCGGCGCACTGGGCAAATCTGCTTGAAAAGACCTCTTTAAAGTGTCAAAAAAAAAAAAAAAGCAAAGGTGTTACTTTAAGGACTAAGGTGCACCTGACCCAAGCCATGGTGTTTTCAATCGCCTCATATGCATGTGAAAGCTGGACAAAGAATAAGAAAGGCCGAAGAAGGATTGTAGCCTTTGAATTGTGGTGTCAGCAAAGAATATTGACAATACCATGGACTCTCAAAAGAACAAACAAATCTGTCTTGGAAGTAGTACAGCCAGAATGCTCCTTAGGAGCAAGGATGGTGAGACTACATCTTTCATACTTTGGACATGTCAGGAGGAATCAGTCCCTGGAGAAGGACATCATGCTTGGTGAAGTCAGTGAAAAAGAAGACCGTCGACGAGATGGAGTGACACAGTGGCTACAACAACGGGCTCAAGCATGGCAACAATACTGAGGATGGTGAGGACCACCGGGCAGTGTTTCATTCTCTTTTGTGTAGTGTTGCTATGAGTCGGAACCAATTTGACGCCACCTAACAACAACAATAATAACAGTTATCAGTGAAACTAATTTGAACTTCTAACCTCCAGAATGGTAAAATAGTAAATTAGTGTTGTTTAAAGCCACTAAGTGTGTGACAATTTGTTACAGAAGCAACAGGAATCTAATATAGCCAGTTATAGTAAATGATGATGCTGGAATTCAAAGCCAGGAAATCTAGCTACAGAGTACAGTATTCATATAACTTAAAATACGTACACACCAAGTTGACTACATCTATAGAAAGAGACAATGGAGAAGCTCAATATCATCACTCAGAACAAGGCCAGGGGCTGACTGTGGAACAGACCATCAGTTGCTCATATGCAAGTTCAAGTTGAAGCTGAAGAAAATTAGAACAAGCCCACGACAGCCAAATTACAACCTTCAATATATCCCACCTGAATTTAAAGATCATCTCAAGAATAGATTTAACGCACTAATGACCCAAGACCAGACAAGTTGTGGAATGAAATCGAGGACATCATACATGAAGAAAGCAAGAGGTCATTAAAAAGACAGGAAAGAAAGACCAAAATGGACGTCAGAAAAGACTCTGAAACTTACTCTTGAACGTAGACTAGCTAAAGGGAACAGAAGAAATGAAGTGAAAGAGCTGAACAGAAGATTTCAAAGAGTGGCTCAAGAAAACAAAGTATTATAATGACACGTGCAAACAGTTCCAAAACTAAAACGGAAGTACGTGATCAACATTTCCCAAGCCTCAACTTCCAATATTGAAGGATTCTATGCACAAAATACTGACCGGTGCAGGAAGCATCAAAAGAAGATGGAAGAAATACACAGTCACTGTACCAAAAAGAACCAGTCAACAGTCCATCATTTCAGGAGGGAGCATATGATCAAGAGCAGATGATACTGAAAGAAGGAGTCCAAGCTGCACTGAAGGCATCGGCAAAAAACAAGGCTCCGGGAATTAACAAAATACCAACTGAGATGTTTCAACAAACAAACGCAGCACTGGAAGTATGCACTCATCTATGCCAAGAAATTTGGAAGACAGCTACCTGGTCAATGGACTGGAAGAGATCCATATTTGTGCACATTCCAAAGAAAGGTGATCCAAACAAATGCAGAAATTGTCAAGCAATATCATTAATATCACAAGCAAGTAAAATTATGTTGAAGATCATTCAAAAGCAGTTGCAGAATTACACCAACGGGGAATTATAAGAAATTCAAGATGAATTCAGAAAAGGATGTGGAAGGAGAGATATCATTGCTGATGTCAGATAGATCCTGGCTGAAAGGAGAGAATACCAGAAAGATGTTTACCTGTGTTTTATTGACTTTGTGTAATGAATTGAATTGTGCCCCCCCAAAATCTCTCTCAACTTGGCTAGTCCATGATTCCCAGTATTATCTGATTGTCCACCATTTTGACATCTGATGTGACTTTCTCCTGTGTTGTAAATCCTATCTCTATGATGTTAATGGGAAACCCTGGTGGCATAATGGTTAAGTGCTACGGCTGCTAACCAAAGGGTCAGCAGTTCGAATCTGCCAGGCGCTCCTCAGAAACTCTATTGGGCAGTTCTACTCTGTCCTATAGGGTTGCTATGAGTCGGAATCGACTCAATGGCACTGGGTTGGGTTATGATGTTAATGAGGTAGGATTAGTAGCAGTTATGTTAATGAGGCAAGACTCTACAAGACTAGGTTGTACCTTAAACCAATCTCTTTTATATCTCTTTTGTGATATAAAAGATAGAAGTGAGCACAGAGACATGGGGACCTCATTCCACCAAGGAAGCAGTGCTGCGGGCAGAGTGCATCCTTTGGATCTGAGGTTCCTGCTAGGAGAAGATTAATGACAAAGACCTTCTTCCAGAACTGACAGAGAGAGAAAGCCTTCCGTTAGAGCTGGAGCTCTGAATTTGGACTTCTAACCTCCTAGACTGTGAGATAATAACTTTCTTTTTGATAAAGCCGTTCACTTGTAGTATTTCTGTTATAGCAGCACTAGATGACTAGGGAACTATGCAAAGGCATTCAACTGTGGGTCATAACAAATTATGCATGAGAATCCAGAACACTTAATCATGCTCATGAGGAACCTGTACATAGATCAAGAGGCAGTCAGTCATGCAAACAGACCAAGGGGATATTGCGTGGTTTAAAGTCAGGAAAAGTGTGTGTCAGGGTTGTATCCTTTCCTCATACTTATTCAATCTGTATGATGAACAAATACTCAGAGAAGCTAGACTACATGAAGAAGAACGGGCCAACAGGATTGGAGGAAGACTCATTAATAACCTGTGATATGCATATGATGCAACCTTACTTGCTGAAACTGAAGAGGACTTAAAGCACTTACTGATGAAGATCAAAGACTACAGTTTCAGTATGGATTATGCCTCAACATAAAGAAAACAGAACTCCTCACAACTGGACCAACAAGCAACCCAAAGCCAAACCAAACCCAGTGCCGTCGAGTCGATTCCGACTCATAATGACCCTATAGGATGGAGTAGAACTGCCCCAAAGAGTTTCCAAGGAGCGCCTGGCGGATTTGAACTGCCGACCCTTTGGTTAGCAGCCATAGCACTTAACCACTATTTTACTTGGATCCACAATTCATGCCAATGGAAGCAGCAGTCAAGAAATCAAGGGATGAATTGCTTTGGGCAAATCTGCTGCAAAAGACCTCCTTAAAGTGTTAAAAAAAAAAAAATGTCACTTTAAGGACTAAAGTGCACTTGACTCAAGCCATGGTGTTTTCGATTGCCTCATATGTACGTGAAAGCTGGACAATGAATAAAGAAGACTGAAGAATTGAGAACTTTGAATTATGATGTTGGCAAAGAATATCGAATATGCAATAGACTGCCAAAAGAATGAACAAAGCTGTCTTGAAAGAAGTACAGCCATAATGCTCCTTAGAAGTTACAATACCTTGGGCATGTTATCAGCAGGGATCAGTCACTGAAGAAGGATATTATGTAAAGAAGAGGCTCAGCAAAAAAGAGGAAGACCCTGACCAAAATGGATTGACACAGGGGCTGCAACAATTGGCTCAAGCATAACTAGGATTGTGAGGATGGTACAGGACCGGGCAGCATTTCACTGTGAGTGGGAACCCACTTGATGGCACCTAACAACAGCAACGACATGAGTAGATGGCAATAATTTAAAATTGTGAAGAAAAAGAAAATTGGACAATTTTCAGTGGCTTGAGCACAAATTTGAGAATACAAAGCCTTCTCCTTCCCTCAGCTGTTCTGTTGTTCCATTGCACAAACTCATTATCGCTCTGCTGCCCAAAGACAAAGACAAAATAGAGTTAATTTTAAGGAAAAAAAGAAAACTAAATTATGAAGCCATGCATCTTTGCAGTTTTTCAGCCTAAGCAATAGAAATATCAGGCAAAGAGGAAACTGATAAAGTAACTGTTTTCTTTTCTTTTTGCTTATTTGAGACCGTTTTCATCCTGATTCAACATTAGCACAGAGTGCTCCATGATCCTGTGACCCTTCTGACAGCTATTTTTTTGGAAAACTTAATTTCAGCCTCCATCTGAGTAAATACACAGAGAGGATATTTTGTTTTCTGCTCAAAAATATGATAATGCAACCCCGTTTAAAGTAATAGTTCATTTGAAATCACAGGTTAATTGTGCTACTTGATAAACATAGCCTCTTGAAATATCTGGTTGTCTCTTTAAGTCTTTCATTGTCTCTGATTCAGCTGCTGCTATCTCAGTCACTCACTGTCCCATCCTCCATGCCTGTCCCTTTATCGTTTTCTTTTTCTTGCCCTCATATTTCTCTCTACCCTTATCAGTCTGTTTTGAAGATTTAAATTAATTTATTTACTCATTTAACGGATTATACATTCCTCATTTTAACGTAAAACATCTATTTTTTTAATACCTCAGGTTTTAAGAAAAAAACAACTAGTTCATTTATTTATAAGGCTAGTTTAGTCCTTATTTGTAGGATTGGTGGTGCTCAATAATTAATAAGTATAATGGTAATGACATGACAGCAATAATGCCTACTACTTATGGAGCACTCACTATGAGCCAGACACCATTAAGTCTTAAACATTCACATGTATTCACTGGTTTAATGCACATGAAGCTAGGAATTCAATTTTATTATTATTATCTCCATTTTATAGTAAGGAACCTAAGGCACAAAAAAGTAATTTGTTTGAAGTCACACATGTAGTATATAGTAGAATCAGGATCTGAGCCCAAGCAGCCTGGCTAAAGCCCAAATCCTAATCACTGTGTTATATAGTTCAAGACACGCTCTGCTGCTATATTTCTAGACAAGCTTAGCGGTTCAGAATCTTAGGCTTGGCAAGCTTAGTCTTAGCTAACAAGCAGCAGATAGTTGAGGATTTGAAATCAACAGACATGGATTTCAATTCCTCTTCCATTACTTGCTAGCTATGTAAGCGTCTTATCTTCTCTAAGTCTCAGTTTTCTCACCTGGAAATCTAAGTATAACCTACCTCACTGAATTAATGTAAGAATTCAGTGAACTTAAAGAAAAACACACAACACAGTGGCCAGCACTTACCACATGTCCTGTAAGTCATTAAGCACAGCCTTAGAAATACGGACATGAATTTCCTGATTGATATTGTTAATTTTTTAAAGTTGCTTGAAAGCAGGCAGCAAATAGTATACTGTGGCTATTAACAAATGTCAGACTCACCTATGTATGGCCTAATTAGTGATGCTCCCCACCTCCCCAACGCCCCCCCCGCCCCCATGCCACACTAAACTGGAACAAGGGCTGTCCCTACTGAGGGAAAATATAAAGGGCTCTTGTTCGTTATGTTGGGAGGCTTCCAGGCAGTCTTGTTCTCAGTCAGATTCTGGTCTCTAGCCTTATCTCCTTTGGTTGCTGGGCTGCCATTTCAAGGAGACTCAACATCGCCTTAGTAGGCCAATTCCAGTGACAGGCATAAGCAGCTGTAACACTTAATGGGTACCCCTACGAGCAGGTAAGTGATAAGCATGATGGGTAGGCTCCTCCGGCAAAAAGACAAGTCCCTTCAGACCCCATTTTTCTTTTAACTTCTCTGTTAACCCTATACCCCAGAAACATGACATAATGAGCCTTTGCTGCCTTCTTGTGTTAGCTAAGGAAACACAGACATGCAGCAAGCGGTAGGCTTTAACGGTTCCTGTTTCACTGGGAGACTTCTTTCTTTATGCTCTATGTTTTGATTTGGGAGGTTGCCCTTTGCCTCCCTGGCCTCAAAATCAAGCTATACACTGACATTTCTTCCACTGTCCAGAAAAAAACTAACAAGCCCAAGGCTTGTCCATGGCCATAAGACATTTAAATTGAGATGTCTGTAAAATACGTATCCCAAGTCCTTTATAATCAAAATATGGCCAGGATGAGCTAAAACAAACAAACAACAACAAAAAAATATGTACCTTTATTAAAATCAATACCATTATTTCTCCTGAGAATTTTTGCAACTCTTTTCCTTCCTTCTTTTTGTTTTTAAATTGAACTTTAGATGAAGGTTTACAGAACAAATCAGTTTCTCATCAAATAGTACACACAGTTTTTATGACGTTGATTAACAACTCCACGACATGTCAACACTCTCCCTTCTCAACCCTGGGTTCCTTATTACCAGCTTTCCTGTTCCCTCCTACCTTCCAGTCCCTACCCCAGGGGTGGTGCGTCTCTTTAGTCTTGTTTTGTTCCATGTTCAACCTTTGGCTGAAGGGTGAACCTCAGGAGTGGCCTCATTACTGAGCTGACAGTGTGTCCGGGGGCCACACTCTCAGTGTTTCTCCAGTCTCTGTCAGGCCAGCAAGTCTGGTCTTTCTTTTTGAGTTAGAAATTTGTTCTAACTTTTTCTCCAGCTTTGTCTGGGACCCTTTATTGTGATGCCTGTCAGAGCAGTCAGTGGCGGTAGCCTGGCACCAGCTAGTTGTCCTGGACTCAGTCTGGAGGAGGCCATGGTAGATGTGGTCCATTAGTCAAGTTTTTGCAACTCTTGATGATATGGTTTGCATTTCTTCCCAATTTAGAACATGACAATCTATGGAACTCCCAGTGAGTAGGTAGATGTTGAATAATAAATAAATGTGCATGAGAAAAAAACCAAACCAGCTGCTGTCAAGTCAATTCTGATGCATAGCAACCCTATAGGACAGAGGAACAGCGCCCCATAGGGTTTCCAAGAAGTGCCTGGTGGATTAGAACTGCCGATCTCTTGGTTAGCAGCCGTAGCGCTTAACCACTACTCCACCAGGGTTTCCTGCATGAGAAAAGAGGACCTAAATTCTAGAGTCCCAAGGCAATTAGAAGAAGCCTTTGGTTGTGCAATGGTTCAGCTCAGCTGCTAACTGAAAGGTCAGTGGTTTGAACCCACCAGCTACTCCACAGCAGAAAGATATGGCCGTCTGCTTCTGTAAAGATTTACAGCCTTGGAAACCCTATGGGGCAGTTATATGCTGTCCTATAGGGTTGCTATGAGTTGGAATCAACTAGATGGCAATCAGTTTGGTCTTTGGTTTAAGGTAAAGAGTCAGATGCCCCAATATTGCCCATGAGAGTGATTAGTTTCACTGGGACAGTACTTTAACACAGTTCCAACTGGAATGTGTTTAAGACGAGTGTGCACTCCCAGGTCACCACAAGTCCCACCAGTCCCTATTTTCTTATAGATTCCCAATTTACTCTCATGTGGTACCTGACTGGTTCTCGTATGCTTTTGAATGTAATAAGCCTGAATCAGATGCCTCCAAAAGTGTGCATCACTTCCAAAGTGTCCCAGTTAAAAAAGAGACTTCATTGTTAAAAAGTCTTCAGTTAATGAAAAATTTCCAGATCCAATTAAATATGTAATTATTAAGTTTTCATTAATTTAACAAAACCCCTGCTATCAGAGACACTGTACTTGCATGTGGCGGAGAATTCAATGGTTGTTGCAGGCCTAGGCGTACCAACTATTCCTAAACCAAGACTTAGGAAATGAAATTATTTCTAAGCAATAGCTCACACTTGGTAGGTAACAATTAGAAATAATGTAGAAACACAGTGCTGAAAACTTAGTTTGGATATTTAAATACTGAAAAATAAGACTGCGCAGGACAGTGAAATAAGAAACAAATGCATGAATCCTGTGAAATTTATGTATATGTATATGTATATTTTTTAATGTGAGTAAGAATGTAGATAACAATAGAGAATTAAATTAAATGATAAACATACCAGGATCTATGGTGTGCCAAAAAAGTTAAGGAAGGGCAAGCTTGGTACCTTACTGGCCCTTTTCTTAGTATGGAAAGCTACTATCCTCTACTATATCTATGTTCATTTTCATTTTCTTACAGTATCAGATTAAATATATATTCATTCATTAAATATTAAAAAAATCCCAAAGTAGTTGTATGTACGGGATTTCAAATTTATTGAAGATGTGCCCACCGCTGTCATGGCATGAAAGCAAAACTAATGTTAGATGAACAATACATTTTAATTTTCAACATATGTGCATTGCTATAGGCATTTGTAATCTTAAAATATATCTATGGAAAACACACACAAAAATAAAAACTATAAGTACCGACTCTACTCCCACTTCACATTTAAAGAAACCGTTGTTAATTTGTTACATATTCTTCCTGATTTTTTTAATATTTTTCTGGCTGTATTTATGTTTGCAGTGTATGGTATTAGTTATTAGCTTTATTATCAAATAAAATATTCTGATTTTTCTCTTTTGGGGACATTAGGGTTATTATGATTTATTTTTGTAGATGAGTTATGAGCTGAAGAAATATGTGTCACTTCTGGGCTGAACCTATAATCACTAATGCCATGGTTCTCCGTTCCCTCATCCACTACAACTTCTAAGACCCAAGAAGTAATTGTTTCATCAGCCTGGATCCCAGAATTAGAAGGGTCATGATGTGAAACGGAGCCCTGGACTGACTCATGATAGACATATAGTGTGATAAAGAAATAAACCTCTGAAATCACTGAGTTAGTGTGATTGTTACCACAGCAAAGCCTAGACTTTCCTGCCTGGCAAATACACTAATGGCTGTAGTTAATTATGTCTAAATTATTTGGCATGGTTTGCATTTTCAAAGCCAGAAACCTAGATTTCCCAACAACTAAATGCTCCCCCCAAAATATTAGAAAGAAACAATAGCACAACACAACAGAAATCACGTTATTGAGAACATTGTTTTTAAAAGAAAATTAATGTATACAACTAATGCACTGGCTTAAATATAAAAGCTTCACCTTTTCCCAAAGCATTTGAAATCAACATGGTAGATGTATTATTATTGAGATATTAATACCATTATCTAATTACTATCTCTGAAATATACTCAAGGCTGCATGATTGTGAGCATGGTTAGTCCCTCACCCCATGCTTCGGAAGGACTCAGTATGGCTCTCTGCCATCATGCATTCCTCCTCAGGGTACAAGAAGTCTGCAGAGCCAAAGACATGTGGTCACTGGGGGCTCAAAATATCACCTTCTAGACATTTTCCAACCCTATGGGGTTTATGGGGCAGTTCTACTCTGTTCTATAGGGTCACTATAAGTTGGAATCGACTCCATGGCAATGGATTTGGCTTTTTTGAAGCTCTGATCACGTAGTAGTTAAGTGCTATGGCTGCTAACCAAAAGGCTGGCAATTCGAATCTACCAGGTGATCCTTGGAAATTCTACGAGGGAGTCCTACTCTGTCTTATAGGGTCGCTGTGAGTCAGAATCGACTAGACAGCAATAAGTTTAGACATTCTACAGATCCCCAAGAAACTGACATTTCCTGCTCTAAGGGCGCCAAGCCCAACCCAGGGACTGTTCAGCCCTCTTTCCTGGTCTGTCCTCTTGAAGGCAGAATGTTCTACGAGTGTGCGCATCCCTAGAGCAGATGGTTGACCAAGACACAGCCTTTTGGATCTGGGAGACGGTGTTGACATAGCTTGGGAGTGTGAATCGCCAGAGGTGAGCACAAGGCCCCTTGTGGTGCAGCCCTGAGCTAACAAAGGGAAAGGAACTGGATTAAGCCTAAGTGAAGGGCTTGCTCTGCATGTAAGGTCTGACTTGGAAGTCCAAGAGTCAGAGAAGTCAAAATCCAAACCTGGGCTTTTAGATCAATATGAAAGTGTACTGTCAAGGTTGCGGTTGTCAGCTGCAGTCGAGTGTTATAGAGCAGAACTGCTTGATAGGGTTTTTTGGGCTATAATCTTTATGGGAGCCCTGGTGGTGCAGTGGTTAAGAGTTCAAGCTGCTAACCAAATGATCAGCAGTTCAAATCCACCAGCCACTCCTCGGAAACACTGTGGGGCAGTTCTACTCTGTCCTATAGGGTCACTATGAGTTGGAATTGACTCGAGAGCAATGGGTTAGTTTTGGTTTTTGGATGGGCTCTAACCACCGACCTTTCGTTCAGCAGCCAGTCACAAGCCCATTGCACCACCCAAGCTCGTTTTGTCAAGGTAAGAGAGCAGAATGTATTTAATGGTTTACTAGCTTATTTTATAATTTTTATTTATTTTCCCAAGACCCACAAAATGTTAGGGGCAGGACCATATATGATTAGTACTCTTGGCATCAATGTAAAACTGTGATAATCAAAATATAATTTCTTATAAAATTGCTGATATAAATTAAATCTGACTGTAAGGAGCTTTACCTTGTCACTGTTAATTAAAGCTGTGCTTTGTCACCTGTGATGATCCATTTATTGCAGTAGAAGTCGTTAATTTTTGAACCAATAACAAATTACAAAACGTAATTGCAGGGGCCGTTTTATTTCTAACGTTAGGGAGCAAAACCACCTTAATATTCAACAATGGTGAAGTAATTTTGGAGTGTTACCATATTCCTATCTCACAGTCCATTGGGTTTAGTATTGGCAGCAGGCATGCTGTAATTTTTCAGTTTCTTAATTAGATTTAGCCATTAATTTAACTATTCTATCATACAGGATAGTATAACCCTATTTGTGAGTTGATTTTTCTTTATGCTTTTACTAAACAATTTTTAATGATGCATATGGTCACAACATTTACATCCAGAATCTTGTTATCCACTCATGTACTTAAGATTCACATCATTGGGTACACACGGTGGGAGAGGGGACTCGGTCCTCTTATTTATTTTCTATTGACATAAAAATTTAAAAACCTTATCTATAATAATAATAAAATCAATGCTTATGGAAAAATTTGACAAAGCACTTGTCAAAACTATTATCTTGTTTATTCCTCATTACTACTTTGTGAAGTATGTTGTTATGACCTTTCTTTTACAGATAAGGTTCAGAGACCATAAGGAACATCCCCAAAGTCACACAGCAATTAAGTCTTGAGTCCTGACTCTAAATCCCATGTCTTTTTCCAGAACACTCTACTTCTTCTCAAAAATTACTTCTTTTAGTGTTATACAACCACGGAAATTTACACATACAGAATACTAACTTAATACTTTCCCCAATCAGTAATATTGCCAAACCATAAGGTATCTTTGCAGGATAGAAGATAAGACATTGTTTCTGCAGCCAAGGAGCTCACCTGCTAGTACTGACGCTGAGATAAGTCTAAGTCAAATTAAAGAGAGAACAAGATAAACATCACAGAAGAGTGCAAGGTGACAGAGAAGTTCTGAGAAAGGAGGTAAGATTTCTTCTGGCAGGAGCAATCAGAACGAGCAATGGCTCTGCAGAGAAAGTGAAATCTGAGCTCTGCTTCCCAGGATGAATCACATCTCCCAAGGTGAATATGGAGAAATCAAGGTTTCCAGGGAGATGAGACAGCATAAGCCAAACCTGATGACTGGAAAAACTGTGTGTGCACATGTGTGCGCATGCTTGTGTGTTACTGCATCTATTTCCATGATTTTATATATATACAAAATCATGGAAATAGATGTGTATATATATATATCTGAAGCTCTGGTGGCACAGCGGTTAAGAGCTACGGCTGCTGCTAACCAGAAGTTCAGCAGTTCTAACCCACCAGCCACTTCTTGGAAACCCACTGGGGCGGTTCTACTCTGTCGTATAGGGTTGCTATTAGTCAGAATCCACTTGATCGCTAGGGGTTTGGTTTTTGTAGGTTTTATCTCTATTTATAGGGTTTGTTAATGCCTGCTAAATTTGATTGCTGTAAGATATAATTAAACTACTAATAACAAAGGGGAGCAAATTTAAAAACCAATGAGATATATTTTAATCTACTAGACAACACAGAAGAAAAAAGAGGGGTAAGAACAATGGTGCTCTATGTAGAAACCAGAATTTTAATACATTGTTGGTGGGAGTCTCAATTAGTACTATCTACCAGAAAGCTTTTGAGCTGCAAACCTAATTTAGGAATCTATACTAACAAGATAATTGAATAAGTATGTAAAGGTATATGCATAAGAACATTTATTATATAGTAGTGGTTTATTGAAGAAAATGAAAACAGTCTAAATAGTGATCATGTGGAATTATTTAAGTAAATTATAATACATCTATTTTAAAAAGTTTAGTTGCTAACCAAAAGATTAGCAGTTCAGACCTATCCAGGGCCTCCATGGGAAAAAGACCTAGGAATCTGCTTCTATAAAGATTGCAGCCTAGAATACCCTATGGAGTAGTTCTACTCTGTCGCATGGGGTCACAATGAGTAGAAACCAACTTGACAGCACTGAACAACAACAACAATATCTACATGTATTAACAAGTCATTATATTGTTTACAGAAGAGAGCAAATGATAACCCCCCCCAAAAAATATGGTAAGTATGCTTGCATTTAAGTAGCTATAGTAACATACATGAATAGTATGGAAAGGTCTATGCCAAAACATAAATGTTTATCTCTAAGAATTTTCATGTCCTAGTTAACACTCATCCTGCTTTAATCTTTTGCAGGGAGCATGGAAATTATTTCTGTTTCAGTTATTTTAAAAATCTAAGTTGTTGTTAATTCATAACACACAATTCTCTCAAATCCCACCACATGTAATGGGTAAATTACTCAAATAATCCCAATATCATTTAAAATTTTTCCCTGGTTATGTTTTATTTCTGGAGATCATATATATAGCATTACTATAGCTGATTTTCATAAGGCTACATCCTTGAATATAAAAGAGATGTTGTATGTGTGTGTATGGGTGTGGGGGTGGGTTGTGTGTGTGTGCGTGTGACCAAAATGCCAAAAGCCACGGGGACAGGTTTAAAGGATCATGCTCTAAATGTAAAATGCTCTCACATATAAGAAAGAAAAGGACAGGTAGGCTAGGATTTCTCCATGACGACAGAATAATTATTCCATTCCTATTCACAGGAAAAAAAAAAAAAGTCCAATTATTTCAAATAAAACATGGTACCTGCTAAGGTTATTCTTGGGTTTTCTATTTTTTCATCTCTTTATCCATAAAAGGGAATATTTCTTCAAATAATCTTTCAACAATATTTTAATTAGCCAATTTCTTATATAACTATATACCCCTCTTAGGATTTCAAAAGTCTTCAGTATGCTTCTAACCAGCAATAAGCATTTTTGCCTGTCTGAAATTCATTACCCAAAATTGATTCCACCAGATAACACAAAGGTGTTTTCCTGTTTGTTCCCTTATCCGGAAGGCAGAATTTAAAAGAAAAAAATCATGAAATAAACATCTTAGAAAACATCTTCACATGACCTATTTATATAAAAAATGACAGCCCCCTCCATCCCACTCTCCACCAGTCTTTGTCACTGTGGATCCTGAAAATTCACATGGCATTTTTCAAACTTAGTTTCAGGTTTACCACTAGATTTAAGCCACAAAGTTATTTAGCTTCTATTGTTTCAGCAAAAAAAAAATTCCCAAAGATTATTAATTGAAAAATAATATTGATTTCTACATGCAGATGTCTAAGGATGTCAGTGATTTTTGCGGGTTGATAATGTCAGACATTGTCTATTTGAGTGAAGATGGGTTGGAGATTGTCTGCTGGATTGGTGAGAAGCCTAAGCAATGTAATTTTCCACTAAAGAAAATTGTCAAGATTGACAGTACCCTGACTGTTATTGATTACATGGTAGTAGGAGGGCAGTTGTTTCAGCAAATGGTAACTGGCTAACATATTGAAGATGCAGAGAGAAGAAAACACTGTTAAGTTCAAGTCAAATGGAAAAATAGACAAACAGACTTTACTGTAACTTGATGAGAGAGTGTTGGAAAAGTGACTACCAGCCCATTACCACTAGGTGACAAACAACGCCAAGGTAACATGCAGTTTATAGAAGCATTCTAATACGGAAAAACAATAATGATTTTCATTATCTGAAAGATTATTAACAATACTCTCATTGAGTTCTTCTGTGTCATAGAGAAGGTAAGTATGCAATGTGATCAATTTAATTCAGCAAATTTATCTACCCTAACATGAATTTCTTTCAAAATTCTATTGAAACATTCAACATTTTAGAAAATGTTGTTATGTCGTTAGGTGCCGTTGAGTCATTTCCAACTCATAGTGACCTTATGTACCACAGAATGAAATATACTGCCCGGTCCTGCACCATCCTTACAATTGTAGTTATGCTTGAGCCCATTGTTGCAGCTACTGTGTCAACCCATCTTGTTGAGAGTCTTCCTCTTTTCCGCTGACCCTGTACTTTACTAATTAGGCATGATGTCCTTCTCCAGGGACTGATCTCTCCTGACAACATGTCCAAAGTATGTAAGATGTAGTCTCGCCATCCTTGCTTCTAAGGGGCATTCTGGTTGTACTTCTTCCAAGACAGATTTGCTCATTTTTTTGGCAGTCCGTGGTATATTCAGTTTTAGAAAATATTTCTATCAAATCTCACCAGTCAAATCTCTGATTCATCATATAAATTGAGCTCTTTCAGCAATGCTGATTGTTACCACTGTTATGAGCACTTTTGTAAAAAGGTCGCTGACCAACAAGTATTTCCCAATTGACTATGGAAAGAAAATAAATTATACTGGTTCGACAAATTCACAATTATCAAAAGACTTCAGCTTGGCTAAACCTGACTATCCTTTTAAACAAGGAAACCACTTCATCACTTTAGAGAATGATTAAGGACTTGTTCCCCTAGAGTTGAAGAAATTATTATTTTGGGGACAATGTCAGACATCAGGACACACTGCCATGTGCCAAACATAACATGTTTTTCTTGGGTTATGCCCCACAAATCAAGTTTTTGCATTGGTTAACAATTATTCTCTGTACTCGAAAATAACTGAAGCTTCTGCATCTGCTACTGAAGGTAAAAAATCAAAGGCAGGCAATAACACAATATGTGTGTGATTTAAGGAACAGTTCCCCCACAGCCGCTAATTGCTCTCAGGATCTGAATTGGCAAAACCATAAGACATTCAACAAAAGGCTCTATATAGGTAGGCCTATAAAACCTAATTATTTCTCACAAAGCAGACCATTCCATTTAAAATAAAAGAAAGCTATGAGCAATAAAGACCATGCCATTAACAATTAGTCCTCTGCACATATGATTAGACCGAGAGATAAAGAAGCCTCTAAATTTAATGACGAATCTCATATTTCTAGTGGGGTTCAATATTCTGTGCTAATTATGTTGAAAGACCTTGTGCTCCTTAAAAGTACTTAGATTGCCAAGTCTGACACTATCTCCATGGATTCACTGTTAACATTTAATGTTGATATCAAAATACATTTGAATGTATGAATTCAGGAGTGTTTTTTTCTTTTCATTCTTAAAATCATTTTTAGGAATAGTTTAAAAACAAACAAACAAACAAAAAACCTTTACTAAGGTATATTTTAATTCCCTCCAATGTTAAGGGAAGAGTTAAAGTGAATCCACAAAACCAACCAGTAAATAAGGCCAGTGTAAAAAGGGAGCTCAGATCAGGGAATACTACTTGTTATTTACCAAGTATTAAAAAACAAAAAGGACTTACTTAAAATTAATGATCCACAAAAAGACAGAATGTGCACACCAGAATCCAGGAAACAAACACTATGTAGGATTTCTTTATTGAACGGAAATGCCATGCCTCTCCTAAGTAGACAAGACTTGTTCTGTCACATGGTTTCTATTTGGTTCTATAAAGGGTATTTTTCTAGTGACATGCAAATGTACCTTCAGTTAATATAAATGGAAGTTATCTCCACACCACAGCTGTGCAAAACACCAAAGTTTAAGTTGTTGGTAGTGTTTAGTGTGTGCAAGTTATTAAAAAAAAAAAAAAAACTCAAGTAATATAATGTCAGAAAAATTCTAGATTTATAAACCACGCAGAGGAAACACTATCTTTGCCCTTAGAATGGGATGAAGAAAGAAGATCTCATTTCTGCTGGACTGGATTTAATTTGTAAATGTTTATAGTCTTTGTAAGTAAAATAGAATTCTACAGGCATTCGAGTAATATTGGTCAAAAAGAAAACTGTTTTTATTTTATTTCTGAATGCATGGAATAGAAAGAGAAGGGAAAACAGCTTTAAAGCCACAGGGAAGCGGAGGTGTCTTCCCTGCCCCCCCAAACTGCACAATAGTTAGTGTCTCCATAGAAACTGATGGCACTGCAGTGAAGTGTCATCAACAAACCTGGGCTTCTAAAATATACATAAGTATGTTTCCAAAGACATTGAAAAACACACGTATACATCTCCAGAGTAAAAGATGATTATTAAATATTTGCAGACCAAGAATAAGATTTCAAGGCCATATGATGACCTCCTGATGAAACCAAATTCTTTTTTTGGTTATCATCTTATTCAAAGACCCTATAGATGAAAAAAGACATCCCTTGCATATTATGATTTAAGATGTCCTCTTGGAGAACCTTGTTCCTTGCAAGTGTTGTATCAATGAATGGTGACCATACTTGTTGATGTCTGTCTGCCAAACTAACAGGTACCCAAAGATCAGGGGCCATTTCTAATTTATTGTCTACTTTTTCCAATCTGAATTTAGCAGGATATATATAAATGCTTGTTCTGAAGTGATCCCTCCCAAGTCCTAGCCCCTCATCCTCACTTTTACCCCTACTCTTTTTCACAATATTTGAAACCAGTTCTCAAACATTAACCTTTTGTAAGCAACTGTTTTCATACCACAAGATAGAGGCAGGGTGGTAGAAATTCCGTTATATAGTGGTCTGGGAGCCTACGTAGCCCCAAATTTAGTCTCACCTCCATCACTAGCTCTGCTACCTGGAGCAAGATAATTATTTCCCCTAGTTTTTGTTAACCAAGTGCAATAAGCTTGCTTCACTAAGATATCATCTACTGCTATTGTTTTAAAATGACTAAGAATATGGCTCAGAGTTGTGTCTCAGTCACTGTGTTCTAATTTAAACCTATGAGTTTTATATTCGAAAACTGAAAATTCAGATTAACAGCTGTATATTTGCTTCTTATTGTTGATATTAAGAAATGACCACAATTGAGTGGCTTAAAACAGCACAAATTCATTATCCTACAGCTCTGGAAGTCAGAAGCCTGAAATCAGTTTCACTGGGTTAAAACTGAGCTGACAGCAGGCCTCCATTCTTTCTGGTGGCTCTAGGCACTAGTTTTTTTTTTTTTTTTTTTTTCTAGGAAAGAAGCCCTTCTGTGCCTTTCCAACTTGTAAAGGCTGCCCTCATTCCTTGGCTCACGGAACACCACTTCAACCTCTACATTGTCACAACATCTCTACTCTGACCCTCTCTCTTACAAGGACCCTTGTGATTACATTGGACCCACTGGATAACCCAGGATAATCTTTCCAAACAAGATCCTTAATCACATCTGCAAAATCATTTTTGCCACGTAAGGTAACATAATCATAGGTTTTGGAGATTAGGATATGGACATCTTGGTGGGGTATTATCCTGTCTACCACAGGCTGGGATACAGGCTTACTACAGGGCCTGGCCCATATGTTTCACACAACTTTAGGTAAATTTTAATGGGAATTTCTGGCACCTTTCTGAGGTCTTGAGTTTAATAATTTCTATTAAGCCAAACCCATTGCTGTCAAGTTGATTCTGGCTCATGGCGATCCTATAGGACAGAGTAGAACTGCCCCATAAGGTTTCCAGGGAGCGCCTGCTGGATTTGAACTGCGGATCTTTTTTGGTTAGCAGCCATAGCTCTTAACCACTGAGCCACTCTCAAATACACACATTAGTACTGCGCTCGCTGTAATTAGTTTCTAGATAATTGCCTTGCCCTGACACCTATTATAGATTTTCTAGAAAAAAAAAAACTTCACATGCAAAAAATAAATGTGGAAAAAGTCACTAGAGAATAGATTAGATTCAGGTAACATCTAGACACCAAAACCACAAATGTAGTTTTCTGCCTAAAAATGATGCATCAGAAAGGAGAAAACAGGTATTACATTATGTATGGATGCTACACAAATTCAGTGAAAATATGACACAAGTGCTGCATGCGATACAAGAAACTCATTATGAAAACATAAACCACTAGTGTTCAGCTTGCTTCATACAGTATTAATGATGGGGGAATCTATTTGTTTCTACCTGTAGAGTACAAAGTACATTACAGTAATGGGGAGATGTGGGCATATCTTTTCTCACCTTCAGAAAGTCACTAACCAGGGTTCACATAGATAACAAGGCACTTTTCTGTAAGATTTAATTAAAATGAACTAATCTGGCTTGCTTAATTGCTTTCAAAATTATCTTGTATTTTTCCAAGAAATGGAACATTATAAAAAGTAAGGAAATATAGCACTTTTGCAGTAGTGATTAACATGAGTACATTTACAAGAATTTTTGTAGATATACAATTAACAATAATATTTTAGTGTATTTCCCAGGAGCCTGTGGTTTTTGGCATTTGGGGAATACATTTCATTTTGTTGATTTACTCCATTGCCCGTATCTTACCCAGTTATTTCCCAAAAGATGAATAACTAACTACACAGGGTCTCATCATCTGGATGGGAAGAATGTAAATTTTCTCAGTTTGGTAGGTGAATTCGCTCTTTTTAACCACAAAGGTCCACTTAATAAATTCTGCTCCAGTGCACTAAATGATATGTCCGTGAGCAGCACAGTTCTTTTTTCTTCTTCTTTTCTTATTTTCCTCTAACCTCCCAGTGGTGGGCAATTTCCTCCCCATGGTGGGAGAGGAAAACTCATTACTTGTGAGGCACTTTACAGGGTCTCTTTTAGCCATTTCTCAAAAAATTACCTTTTACTCCTCCTACAACTTTTACATCCTCTTTCTCCAAAACTTAGAAATAAATACTCTCTAGCTTTTTTTTTTTTTTTTTAGCAGGCTATGATTCTCATTTTCAAGAGTAAAAAGCAAGAGGCCAAGAAATCTACAGAGGCAATGTAGTGACTCGGTACTGGACACAGAGATTTGAACCTGTGATTTTAAAACTCCCATTCTGTTGTTTAGTTCACGGAATCACGAAGGCTACATTTATATTCACTGCAAGAACAATGTCTTTCAAATAATCCATGAGAAAGCAGAACAGCTTTTACTGCTGAAAAAATCAGGCCATCTGGCTGCCCTCATGACACATTTGAGTGAGAATATCAGGTTGAAAATTTAGGTCAAAACAAGCCAAGAGAGGAGAGCTTGACAAGAGTAGGCTAACATATTTAATGTCAGGTTATTTTGAATTTGCCCTAAAATTTATGGATGTACACTTTTGAACTATATTGGTGATATTTAGTTTGGTTTCTCGTTTCTTATCTTCATGCTTGGTAAATCACCATGAAATCCGGGCTTTGAAATAGAAAAATAGATAAGGTAGACAGAATATAGAATAAAATTAAGATGATCTGATGCCTACATTTTGAGTCTCTCTTTTCTCTTAGAAAGTTAAGAAAAATGTATTTATCTTTAAAGAAAAGAGAAAACAATATATTGTAAAAATTAATATTCAAGTTACTAAAAATATCTATGTATGTTTTAGATATTTACTAAAAATATCTAAATATCAGCTATGCTATATACAAATTGCCATAAATTTTAAAAATCAATCCTATATATGTCTGTCTTGAGGTAAAGCTTTGCATGGTTTTGTTGGTGTTGTTTTAATGACTTATGCCGTATTTTGAGACTATGTTATATGTCTATCTTGAGGTAAAGCTTTGCATGGTTTTGTTGGTGTTGTTTTAATGACTTATGCCATATTTTAAGACTATATTATGTTTTTAGGAAGAAAACGTGTTTTGAACAAAAGATGACAGGCTAGAAGGGTACACATATATATACCCTGGTGGCGTACCGGTTAAGTGCTACAGCTGCTAACCCAGAGATAGGCAGTTCAAATCTGCCAGGTGCTCCTTGGAAACTCTATGGGGCAGTTCTACTCTGTCCTATAGGGTCACTATGAGTTGGAGTCCACTCGATGACAGTGGGCTTATATATATATATATGCAAGTATCTTTCAAGTTACAATAGTTAGGTCATAAGTGTGTTTTACAAATTACATACTGTAGTTAACCCAAATTTTAAAAGTTTACATTAATTTTAGATTAATCCCTTTTACTTATCCCATAAAAAACATTATGACAGATGATATAATAGCTCATAATATTATTAAACTAAGTATACAACGGACAGTTGAGGTAATTCTTCAGTCCCAGTCAAAACACATATTTGTCAGCCTCATCGGATAACCAATTCATCTGTAACTGTTATTTAGAACTGGATTAAATAGTCACTTGCCCAAATTGTCACATTTTTATATAATATCAATGAATAGATGTCTTTATGATCAACTATTTCAAGAAGGATTTCAATCGTGATTTATGGGTTTGTTCAAATATATTAGTAATATCAGAACTGGTTTTGCAATGATTAAGTGGAGATTTCTAGTTTTTTTTTTTTTTTTTTTGTCTTTAAGCATTCTTTTCTAACTGTATGGTGTCCAATGTTTCTCCACGTTTCATCATCACCTTGTCAATCTCCCAATTCAAATACCTATTTTTGAAATGAATCATTGATTCATTTGTGAATGTCTTACATAGATGCGGACAACAGAATCAGAATTTCAGATATTTTTTCCATAAAACAGAAAATTTGTCTAGCAAAAATGTTTCTGTTTGAGGACTTATCTCTTTTCTATGTTACACAGAGCATACCATAAAACAAAGTTTATAATGAGAACTGAATAAATACCGTGGCCGATTGACTCTGAGAAACAACTATCATTTTAAAGCATTTTGTAATCAGTGGGTAAAGCCATATACATCAGAGGGGAATATGATCTTTCTCCCATTAGAAGCTACATGAATCCTGCAGGTGACCACAATATATTTAATAGAACGGTTTGAGGGGTCTCTTAACTCTCATTAGTGGAAAACAGATACTTGAAGGAAGAACACCTGAGCCCCGATTTTATTTTTTTCACTTGCATAGGACAAATCCTCCATTTGATAATTTATTATTGCAATGTGACGTCTTCCTTTCTTGGATTTCCATTTCTTGGAAAAAACACTACCACTGGTATCATTAAGGAGCATTTATTGTTTTTTTTTATAGTTGCAGAATAGAATACCGAGCCCCACAAATAAGCCATTTTGCACAACAAAGCAGCGATTCTCTTTAGGATTTATGGGCATGGAAAACTAAAGCATGGGGGAAAAAAAAAAAGCATGGGAAAGCAGATAGTTTTTAAGCTATCTTGAAAATGAAGCATATCGAAAGTAATTTTTCTCACTTTTTAAGCCTTATCTTAATGCTTTTAGGCTACTGGTTACCATGCAATGCCCTGGAGCATACATTTACAAAATAGTCCCTAGTTATCTGAAAAAGACGAATGTACCACTAAAAGTAAGCAATTACTCTCTAATCGCAGATAGAAGCTGGTCTAAAAAGGAGAATAGGTATGAAAATAGTATTGGATTAAAAATCTATCTCCCTCTCCCTGTCTCTCTAACAAATGTATAGACATTTGCATGTTGCTCTATTAATTTTATTGAACATTTAATAAAATCAGGCAAGAAAATATAAAAATGGCCACTAAGGTCGTTTATAATCACCTCTCTCATCACTAAGCTCTACTGAAACACTGTGGGCTAAATGCTTGGCATGCATTATTCTATTTAATCCTAACCATCTCATGGCGGAAGCCCTAGTAGCATAGTGGTTAAGTACTATGGCTGCTACCCAAGAGGTCAGCAGTTTGAATTTACCAGGCGCTCCGTGGATACTCTGTGGAGCAGTTCTACTCTGTCCTATAGGGTTGCTATGAGTCGGAATCGACTCCATGGCAGTGGGTTTGGTTTTTTTTGGTTACCTTATGAGGTTAAAAAAAAAAAAAAAAAAACTACAAACGCAGTGCTGTCAAGTCGATTCTGACTCATAGTGACCCTATATGAGGTAAAAATATATATATATATATATGAGGTAGGCACTACTATTACCCTCATTTTTTTCTTTAAACAGATGTGGAAACCAAAACCAAACCCACTGCCACTGAGTCGGTTCGGACTCATTGTGCCCCTATAGGACAGAGTAGAACTGCCCCATACAGTTTCCAACGAGCATCTGGTGGATTTGAATTGCCAACCTCTTTGTTAGCAGCCATAGTACTTAACCGCTATGCCACCAGTGTCCCCGATGTAGAAACACAGGCTTAGAAAGGTAAAGTAGCTTGCTCAAAGATATTCAGCTTGTAAAAAAAGGAGCACAAAAGAATTGATATCGGGTCTAGCCCACTCCCAAGGCTGTGTTGTTAAAACTCTGCATTGTCACCTCTCACCAGGTTATTCAATTCTATAACTAAATGCGTGTCTGTATGTTATAAATAGAGGGCAGCATAAAAACTGAAGAAAACATTTTTAATTTCATCCACGACCAAAACTAATTTGGCAATATTATTTCTGTTAATTTTCCAATTATTTGGAAGGGTAGCATTGCTATAATAGCCAGGTACCAGTTTTTACTTTATGGCTAAAGTCCGTTTTGAGGGAAGACCTACCTTTTTTTCTCATAACAATCCTAACCTAATATGGCAAAATAATTCTGTGAAACATACTACATGTTCAGGTGTCCATCTATGTCTGCAGAACCCCTTGCAGGTGAATACAAAGGTTCGTGATGTGATCATGGAAGTGTGGTTACTTTACAGGAATTCATTCTTTCTTGTCTATGTAGGGTGATATTTCCATGTGGCTAAAACGCATAAGAAACAAACAAAAAAAGCCTAACTGGTATTCTTTCAATTGTCAAGGGGTCATATTCTTCTTAGGTCATGGAAAAGAAAGGCGAAGGACAGAAAAAGAATAAGGAAGTGCAGTAAACACAGTTCTTCGCCCAGTATCTTCCTCCATCTTCTAGAAACTTCAGTCTACTCCCTCCTTACAGAATTTAGCATATAAATCTTCACATTAGCTCAGAATAATTCCTTTTCTGGGCCACAGATGTTTGTCTCAGTAGTGATTAGTCCACCTGACTCAACAGGACCACTCAAAGTCATTTCCCAAGATTTAAAGAACTGGAGCTGAGAAAGAATCTCTTGGTAACCATGACTATAATATATACAACTTGAGAACTAAACTTAGCAATTTTCCCACTACCTAGTGGAAAGAAGTCAGAGTGATCTAGTAGGCACTGAAGTCAAGATACATGTGCAGAAATGAAAGATAAAGATAGAATGTTGTCAGCATTTAAATCTTTGGTTGTGTTTATTTCTGAGGACCAGTTGCTCCTATCCCCTGCCACTATTTCATTGTTCAATCTTTTCTTGGACGGTATGACCCAACAGATTTCCTTTTCTTGATCAGCTAGTTAGAATTTAGTTTCTTCCCAGGTACCATAAATAATCTCGAATAAAAGGCTACCGTATATTATCTCAATATGTGCTGGGAACTGTGCCAGGTATTTCACAAACTTCCTCTCTAATGCTCACAGACCTCCCATGATGGAGATATTATATTCTCTGCATTTTACAAGTAGAGAAGCTGAATGAGGTTCAGGGAGATGAAGTTGCCAAAAGTTTTACTGAAGGAAATGATGACAAAAAGGAAAAGGCTGAGGTATGCTTGCAGATATAATATTGATTTGGAAAAAATCTATGTGACTACTAACAGATATCAGATTATATATATACATATATTAAAAGCAGAATGTCAGTGCAAATGGCATTGGAAAATTACTAGATCAAAAGATTCAAATATGAGGCCCAATTTTATAACTGAAACTTTACCAGTGACTCAGAACAATAAATGGATGGCTATAAAAGCCTGAGTATGAAGCTATCCCCATTGGTGGTCCTGTTCTTTGAGGAGGATTTTGTGGGTCAGAATGGCAACCTAATCATCATTTCCTACGTAAAAAAATATATTTTTATTTCCAAGCTATTGACTAACAAGTGAATGTTAGAACACAAACATGGGGACTGACTGTATTTATAATTTTCAGTTTGATAGAATATTTAAAGCTAAAGAGCTATATCTTAAAAGAAATTCTAGGTACTGAAGGAAGATATCCTAGTTTTCTCTTGAAAAAAGTAATTTATCTTGAAATACAATATTTCTTGACAACTTTATTTAGGCCATACAATATATAATGTAAAAGAATTTATTAATTAAAAGGCTCAATTAGAAGTCACCAAGGCCACATGAGGCCCTATATATATCTATAGCTACCACCCCCACCCCCCAAAAAAAAATTACTGTCAAGTTGATTCTGACTCATAGAGACCCTATAGGACAGAGTAGAACTGCCCCATAGGGTTTTCAAGGAGCAGCTGCTGGGTTCGAATTGCTGACCTTTTGGTTAGCAGCCGAGCTCTTAACCTGTGCACCACCAGGGCTCCTATATAGCTAACGGTCTCTTTATATGCCTCAATACTCTTGCTGGAAAAGTGAGGGCAAATAAAGATAAATGTAGAATCTATCTGTGGGATATGATAAATCCGAAAATTTTCAACATCTCAACTATCTACAATTCAGTGGCTGGCTGGGAGGGAAAAGGTACCTCTTTTTCACCCTTGGAATTCATTTTTTGCTAATATTCTTTGCAGGAATTTGCTGTATACACGCCACATGTGTATGTTGTGTCATCATTAATGAACAGCAACACAAAATGGCACCTGTGCATAATCTTCCAGTAAAGAGCACTGGATAGCTATGCTGTGGACCTTGGGTTAATTACATTGTTTTCAGTCAAGGCTGGACTCTATGAGAAAGTAGTATTTCCAACAGCACCTATGCAACAACGCCAGGTATTCACTCTTGAAACCAGAAACTACGCCCAACAGCGTGTCTTCTTAACCCAATCATACACTCTCACAAACATATCTTTGTACAATGCTGCTTCTTTTTGTAGTACTGCAATATGATAGCATAATATGTCCTGTTGCATAAATTCATACCTGGATTTCTTTGACAGCCTCAATGATTTACACATCAACGTGTACCAATAAACCAAATACAGTGCGACACTAAATGGGACTTTTGTCACTGTTCCCAAGCTTTCAACACCCTGCTTGGCCCCCAAGTGTCCAAACCATTTTCAGTTAGTTTAGCACCTCTACATTATGTAATGTTTTATTCAGTGGTTCATCTTGTCACATCTTGTCCTACTCTGTCTACGACGAATTATTGGCTTAAACATACAGAAGAAGAAATACAATTGGCAAATAATTTCATTTAATTCAGACCATAAACAGAAACACCCTTGAATGTCACAACAACTCCAATGACCAGCAATGATTATATGTCACATAAAATCACGAATGGGGTTGGTCAGTCTCAGGACACTGTCTCCTGGCTGATACTTTGAGATACAATTTCCTCTGGGCTTTCCATTCAGAGAACTAATTTCTTCCTGTTATCACCAGCATATCGTCCAGTTCTCTTATACTTTATAAATTTCATTGTTTAGCATGGATAAACTAACATCTCTGTGTGACTAGCTTTCTAATCTCCTTAATCTTATTCTCCAATCCATTAACCTCCAACTTTCCATGAGAAATATTTGCTCTAGACATTCCAGAGACCTAAAATAAATACAAACACACACGATTACTTTCTTATCCTTTTTGGTAAATTCACCTTCTTCCTTTTTTTTTTTAATTCTTCCTAAACACATTCTTCCTTCTTATTGCTCATTATTTCCCTGCTATGTTTCCCTCCAAACATTACTTACATATGACCAAACTCTAAAACCAAACTAAAGAAAAAAAAAGTCTGTGATCCATGCTATTAACATCAAGGGTGGAGAAGGAAGTAAAGGCTAATATGAATTAAAGTTTCAATAAAATATGAATATAACCAGATTGTCAAAATGATTCCTAGTAAAGGGGATTTTCTTCAATGGAGAGATCATGTTAATTTATAAATATCGTATCAATATTTTAAAGCAAATTCTTAAGCACTATTGGTCAAGTTTGAGCTTATAATTTAAATATTTCCACTTAATATCATTTCCTAATCACAGTCTTAATATCTCTGGCAAACCCTTTTGGCATACATTAGAGGCCTCAAACCAGAGCCCTGTACTCTGAAACTGCCCCTGCAGATGTTTGTCTTTTGGCCTAATTATAAAATGCAAGTTGGATTTGAATACTTGTTGGTGAGATACACACTCTTCATTTTCCCACGTGTTCCATTAGTCTTCATATTTTTTCTACTCTGATCAAGTTACACATTTATGCTGTCTACCTGTGAAGGCATTTGCAATAATGCCACCTGTTTGCCTAGTTGATAGGTAAATTTCATTTCAGTTCTTCTTTGAATTTCATGGTTACAGTCCCGTATTTCAAAATGTGTCAAGAACTTACTTTACAGAACACATACCGGTCATCTGAAATTCCATCTAATACAGCAAGATCCTGAGGATTTCACCTCAGTGTGCTTCAAGATGTCAAAATCACTCACTTTATTACTTTTCCACAAAATTACTTCACAAAGATACCTTAGCTAGCTTCTCACAGCTCTTGTTCTTCCTCTCACTCACAGTGCAGTCTTGAGGGGATCATGTAACAAATCTCTCTAGGCTGCAAATTCCTACCACACAAGACAGCAAGTATACTTGATTTTGATTGAACTGTCCCACCAGTAAAGAAGATATTGTGTTATCGGCAATTTCTGAGATCAGGCGTGTGCTTTTCAACACTATAATGTTGTTGGTAACGGGAAAGTGACCTCTCCTTATTTTCATCAGCGTTGCTCCCGACGCACTTAACCCTGTTCACCTTCATAGATACGTTCTGAGGTTTAGAGGTAATGCAACAAAAGACATCTGAGCATCTTGCAACAAAGTTAGCTTTTAAGCATAAGGTATTATCATTTTATTTCATACTAAATTCAAGCAGCTCATTTTTGCCTTCAGGGCCATGTAGCTTTCTGTGCACTTCCAGATCTCAGCTATCAAACACATTTCTAAAATATTCAATATAAATGTTAAAGTAGAATGTTACAAAGGATTTTCAACACCCACTGCACATATTTGATAAGTCCAATCTTACTTCCCGTACTGCAGAGGAATGTAGTCGAAAGTCATATTTTGCGTTTATATACTATTTTGTATTTTCACAAAGGAATAACTGATCACTTGCTTTATTATATAGCAGTCACATGGCATTTTGAGACTGTAAATACTTATCAGTTAAAACTTAGGCCATAAATAAGAGTTGTTGTTGTTAGGTGCTGTCAAGCCAGTTCTAACTAATAGAGACTCTACGCACAACATAAGAAACACTGCACAGTCCTGCACCATCCTCATAATCTTTGCCATGTTTGAGCCCATTATTGCAGCCATTGTGTCAATCCATCTCATTAAGGGTCTTCCTCTTTCTTACGGACCCTCTACTTTATCAAGCATGACTTCCTTCTCCAGGTACTGGTCCCTCCTGATAACATGTCCAAAGTACATAAGAAGAAGTCTCGCCATCTTCCCTTCTAAGGAACATCCTGGCTGCGCTTCTTTCAAGACAGATGTGGACATTCTTCTGGCAGTCCATAGTATATTCAGTATCCTTTGCCAATATCACAATTCAATTGCATCAACACTTAGGTCTTCTGTATTCCTTATCCCACCATTTCATGCATATGAGGATATTGAAAATACCATGGCCCAGGTCAAGCGCACCTGAGTCTTCAAAGTGATGTCTTTGCTTTTTTGCAGCAGATTTGTCCAATGCAATATACCGTTTGATTTCTTGACTGCTGCTTCCATGGGCATGGATTGTGGACCCAAGTAAAATGAAATCCTTGACAAATTCAATGTTTTCTCCATTTATCATGATGTTGCTCATTGGTTCAGTCATGAGGATTTTTATATTCTTTATGTTGAGGTATAATCCATACTGACGGCTACTGTCTTTGACCTTCATCAGTAAGTGCTTCAAGTCCTCTTCACTTTCAGCAAGCAAGGTTGTATCATCTGCATATTGCAAGTTGTTAATGAGTCTTCCTCCAATCCTGATGCCATGTTCTTCTTCATAAAGTTCAGGTTCTGAGATTATTTGCTCAGCATACAGATTGAATAGGTTTTGTTAAAGGATACAACCCTGAAGCACACCTTTCCTGACTTTTAACCATGCAGTATCCCCTTGTTCTATTCGAATGACTGCCTCTTGGTCTACGTACAGGTTCCACATGAACACAAATAACTGTTCTGGAATTCCCATTCTTCACAATGGTATCCATAATTTGTCATGATTCACACAGTCAAATGTCTTTACATAGTCAATAAAACACAAGTAAACATCTTTTTAGTATTTTCTGCTTTCAGCCAAGGCCCATATGATGCCAGCAATGATAACCCTTATTCCTCCTCCTCTTCTGAATCTAGCTTGAATTTCTTGCAGTTCCTTATTAATGTGCTGCTGTAACTGTTTTCGAGTTATCTTCAGCAAAATTTTACTTGAATATGATATTAATGATATTGTTTGATCATTTCTGCATTCCGTTGGACTACCTTTCTTTAGAAAGGACACAAATATGGACCTGTTCCAGTTGCTTGGCCATGTAGTTGTCTTCTAGATTTCTTGGCTTAAATGAGTAAACACTTCCAGCATTGCATTTGTTTGTTGAAACAACTCAATTGGTATTCTGTTAATTCCTGGAGTTTGTTTTTTGACAATGCCTTCAGTGTAGTTTGGACTTCTTCCCTTCAAAACCATGAGTTCTTGATCATGTGCTACCTCCTGAAATAACCAAAAATTGACCAATTATTTTTGGTACAGTGACTTTGTGTATTCCTTTCATCTTTTTTGATGCTTCCTGTGTTGTTCAATATTTTGCCCATAGAACCCTTCAATATTGGAAGTCGAAGCTTGAATTATTTCTTCAGTGCTTTCAGCTTAAGAAATGCTGAGTGTGTTCTTCCCTTTTGGTTTTCTAACTCTAGGTCTTTGTACATTTCATTATAATACTTCATTTTGTCTTCTTGAACTGCCCTTTGAAATCTTCTGTTCAATTTTTACTTCATCATTTCTTCCATTTGGGTAGCTATTCTGTATTCAATGGCAAGTTTCAGAGTCTCTTCTGACATGCACTTTGGTCTTTTCTATCTTTTCAATGACCTTTTGCTTTGTTCATTTATATCTTTGATATCATCCCACACAACTTGTCTGGTCTTCAGTCATTAGTTTTCAATGTGTCAAATGTATTCTTGATAAAAAAAAAATATGGACTCTAAATTCAGGTGGAATATACTCAAGGGCATACTTTGGATCTCATTGAATTGTTTTAATTTCCTTCGGATTCAGTTTTAACTCATATGAGCAATGGATGGTCTGTTCTGTAGTCGGCCCCTGGCCTTGTTCTGACTGATGATATTGAGCTTCCCTATCATCTTTTCTGCACATTTAATCAACTGGATTCCTGTGTATTCCATCTGGTAAGGTCCACATTTATAGTTGCCTTTTATGTTGTTGAAAAAAGGTATTTTGAATAAATAGGTCATTGGTCTTGCAAATTTCTATCATGAGATCTCTGGCATCATTTCTTTCTCCAAGGCCATATTTTCTAACTACTGGTCCTTCTTTGTTTGCAGTCACTAGTAATTATCAATGCATCTTTGTCATGTTTGATCAATTTCAGACTGCAGAATTTGGTAAAAATGTTCGATTTTTTCATATCTGGCATTAGTGGTTGGTGCGTAAATTTGAATAATAGTCGTATTGAGTGGTATTTCTTGAAGGCGTATGGATATTATCCTACCACTGACAGCGTTGTTTTTCCGATTAGATCTTGAAATGTTCTTTTTGACAATGAATATGATGCCATTCCTCTTCAATTTGTCATTCCTGTCACAGTAGACCATATAATTGTCTGCTTCAAAACGGCCAATACCGGTCCATTTCGGCTCGCTAGCTAATACCTAGGATATGGATCTTACAGCATTTCATTGCATTTTTGATGACTCCCAATTTTCCTAGATTCATACTTCATGTATTCCATGTTCAAATGATTAATGGATTCTTGCAGCTGTTTATTCTTATTTTGAGTCATGCCATATCAGCAAATGAAGGTTCCAAAAGCTTTACTCTATTCATGTCATTATGGTCGACTCTACTTTGAGGAGCCAACTCTTCCCCAGTCATATTTTGAGTGTCTTCCAACCTGAGTTCATCTTCCATCACTGCCTCAGACAATATTCTGCTGCTGTTCATAAGGTTTTCACTGGCCAATTTTTTCAGAAGTAGATCGCCAGGTCCTTCTTCCCAGTCTGTCTTAATCTGGAAGCTCTGCTGAAATGTACCCACTATGGGTGACCCTACTGGCATTTGAAATACCAGTGGCATAGCTTCCAGCATCATAGCAACACACAAGCCACCACAGAACAACAAATTGACAGACAAGTACAAATGTGATTAGATCAATGCAATTTTGTTTTTGTTTTCTTATTAATTGAATAGAAATGTACTTCTGTCATGGACAGAGAAACACCCTCTTAAGTGCCAAACAAGATTTACAGCTTCCTCCTTTTATACTGGAAAAGACAGTGATTACATAAGTAACTGATGTAATGACATGCACCAGGTTAATAGGAAAATTTTCTTCTTTTAACACTAATGGACTTAGCAAAATATTGATTTCATAGAAGAATTTCTTGTCTCTAACAACTAAATAAGAAGGGAATCACAATGATGCCAGATTTAACTTAAATTTAATTTACTGATTAAAATTGCTATCAGAAAAATTAATTTTCTACTAACTTCTGATCTGTTAAATTGGATAGTAACTAACAACGGTAAAATTAATTTTGTATTGTTACACAGAGATGCATCATGCTTGACAATCTTGCCTTTCACATGAGGAAAACCCTTTCATAAATGGGAATTTAACTTCTTTTTTCGATTACCACCCATAGGCCACTAATTCCCTTTCGAAAGTCTTCAAGAGTGAAAACATTTCACCTGGAAAAATAAACACATTTTGCTATTGTTGTTTCATTTTTGAAGCAGACCAATATCATTCAGAATCAGGTATGGCAAATCTAGCATCTGGTCAAGCCAGATAACACCACTGGGGGTCCAAAATGTGATGCAAACTACTGTACTGATTTCATACATGATTCCAAAACAAGCCAGGGAGGGGAACCCTAAGTTCTCTTCTAACCCTTACACTTTGTCTCTGAGTCAATATTTAGGTCATAGGCTCTCACAATTTATGTTAAAGAGCATGTGTTAAATGTCCACAAGCCTAGATGTAAGCTAGACGGAATATATAAGAACGTATTATATAATCCCTAGCTTCAAAGACCTTATTTTCCACAGGATATAAACAAGAACTTCTGGACTACTAAACAAGAGCATATAATAAGAAAAACAAATATTTTAAATAGCCCATTAGGAATTAAGAAAAGAGGATACTAATTTTGTGTTCCAAACAATAAATGCAGAGGGTGTGGAGAAAGAGACAGAGAAAATGAGGGAGTATGTGGTGACTAGAATCATCAAAAAATCTTCAAAGATGGAGGGTCCTGAACTAAGCCTTGAAGGAGGATGGGCTAAAGAGAGGTTGGGAGGAAAGGAAAATAAATCTTCCAGATGGGAAAACAGCATGAGCAAAGGGCAAGAGTAGGAGTATTCCCTAAATGTATTCCAAAGTTCCCCTTCTTAGAAGCCAGCGATAGCTCCCAGTTATCCCTTGAATATAATTAAGACTCCTAATCACAGGCTTCAAAGCTTCCAATCCCCCATTCCCCTAGATTCCCCAGCTAATACTTCAGTCAGGCGTATCAGCCTAATATCCTCTAGGCAGAACGTGTATTCACCTTTCTACAACTTCTGCAGCTTCTCCTAAGGCATTTTTCCTAAGGCACCACAACCTGTTCAGCCCTTACTTCAAAAATGGTTTAAAACTCAGTTTGTTCTGCCTTTGGCCCCTTTCACTAACCACACTTGGCTCTGATCTCCCCATATACCAACTGCAATTAGTCTGTGTTTATGTTTCTTTGTGCTTTTATCCTTGCACTCATTCCATGTTGCTGCAAACAGAAGCAGAAACTGTCTTTCATTAACTAGATATGATTATGAGGTCCTTGAGCCATTTATGTACTAGGAGATTCTATGGAATTCATGATACTCTTTGTGTATTCATTCACCAAATATTTACTGATCACTGCGAGCAACCCACGAGCAAAGCACTATCGAAATTCACAGTATATACGTATTTTGGACTACAAACAGGTTTCAGCCCAGATCACAATACAACAATTCAGGCAGTGATTTATAAGGTAATTTCAAGAGATAAGAGATTATCTATAGATGTGGTAATTAGAGTGAGACTCATGAATAAAGACGTATCTGAGCTGGAAAAAAAAATTACAATGCACAGAAGTGAGAGGAGATGTCATTCCAAAAATGAGAAACAAAAAGCACAAACACATGGAGACAGGAAATGTAAGTCATGATTGAGGGTGGTGAACAGCCTGGTTTAGTTGGCATAGAGACCTTGCGAACATGGTACAGCATGGTGTTTAATACAAGTCACCTTGATTGGTACCAAAACCTTAATTTTAATTTTTTTAAGCATCACAAATAAATTATGAGTTCAATCACACAGACTCTAGGGTCCTGCCTCCACTCTTGATCCTGCCAGCAATGAAACGATTAATATTTGGAAGGTCCTAGGTCTCAGTTTTTTCAACTGTAAATGAAACAATATTAAAACCAAACCTGCTGCCATCACACCAATTCCAACACATAGCAACCCTATAGGAAAGAGTAGAACTGCCCCCATAGGGTTTCCAAGGAGTGGCTGGTAAATTCAAACTCCTGATCTTTTGATTAGCAGCTGAACACTTAACCACTGCGCCACCATAGAACCACCCAATCTCTCCAAATCTCCCGTTATTCTCTAACTCAACATTCCATTTAACTCTTTTGTAACAGTAATCCCATTTTATTTTATTTCTATTTATTTATTGTGTGCCCATCACCCACAAACAGGCTGGAGGTTTTATGTCTATCTTTTCCATAAATGAATTTCCAATCTCTGTTTTACCAGGGGATACTTTTTGAAAATTATTAAAATGTTCTTCTCATTTGCATTTTTTAGAACAAGATGCCTACTATAGTTAATCCAAGGTCATGTTTGGTAAAATGTACTTTCAGTGAAAAATGAGGGAAAACTTCTATGAGGTGGATTTTCATGGTGGCTGCAACAACGGGCTCGAACACACCAACAGTTATGAGGATGGTGCAGGACTGTGCAATGTTTCATTCTGCTGTACATAATAAGGTAGCCATGAGTCAGAGCCAACTCTTAAGAAAACAAAAACAACCACCTAATTGAATGGAGCAAGGTAAAATGGGAAGATTAGAATTTGTTATAGCTGGAATGCAAGCAGAAAAACAAAATAAAATTCAGCTTTTGACATCCAAAATATGATTTTGCATCAGACATAAGCCTTGTGAACCAGGCCATTATCTGGAGAAATAATTCTTTAAATTCCTTTGGCTCCTCCTTTTGAGTGACAAGGGTCAGCCTTCAGTGCCAACAAGAAGAGGTGGTGGGACCCAATCCCACTCTCCCATTTCTGGACAGAGGACAAAAGGAAGGAAGGAAAGTATAAGAGTGATTTTAGCAGATGTGTATCCTGACTTTCTCATATTTATTTGAAGGACGGAGAAGGGCATCAGGTAAGTGTAACTTTAAGAACAGACCAGGGCTTATCCTAGCTGCAATATCCACAATTACTCCAGTCTCCATTTATAACTTTGGGAAGAAGCCTCCTCACAGTTAGCCCCATATCGTCCTGTGATAGCTAAATCTCACACATTTGGAAGCAGAGGTGGTCAGACAAAAGGTCTCAGGTTTGGCTTTGCCATTTGGGCACATGATCCCATGTGACCAGGATATTGAGTTGAGAACCAACTATACTATATGGTCCACCAGAGTACTGTGGAGCACTCCAAAGCAAAGGTTGGAAACAAATTAGGTAGGAACTAGGATCTGCTTTCCATGGAGGGCAAATGGGCCAAGGCAGTTAGAGCAAACTAGGGTTTATCAGGACAGAACATGAGTTGTGCCAGCTGCAGATGGAAGCCATGAATACAAGCATAGTAAGTGGCACACCCAGGTGGGAGGTGCAGAGACCAAATGAGGCAACAGGATGCTGAAACAGAGTTCAAATTTTTGCCATAGCCATTAGATCTCATAAATAAATCTCCTTTCCCAAATACACACTGATACAATTTTGGGAGAAAAAGGGCAGAAGAAGGAGATTATGTAAGAAATTAGTAATTTTGTCCATGAGGTTCTGAACGCTAATTTTGAATACTGATTATAATGACTGTTCATAATGACTGTTAAAAAAGATTGGGCACTCAGTGAATTTTTTACCAGTAGAGAAGGCAAGATTAGTTTTCCCATACATACAAGTTGAAGTAAGACTTAGATGACATGACTCATCTACAATATCTGTAAAATGATAGTGTCGGGCATATTCTTAGCGTACAATATACAGCTTTATTTTAATGACTAAAATAAATTAAAGAGCTCACTAAATAGCTTATAATTCTATGATTCCTGTGTATCGCTAAGGTGACAAAAAAAATGTGAATGACCTTTTTAGTCTCTCTACTGCCCAGTCACACAGGACTCAGAAGAATACAAAGTCCTAAGAAAACAGTTTGTTTCTATAGGTCAAAATCCAAAACATAATAAATGGTTAACTGTTTCTAAGCTTATTCAAACTTACTACCCCAGGAGAGCAATATCTCTTTCAGGCTTTGTCTAGGTCTACAGCCCAATTCAACATGTACATTTCTATGGGTGAACTACAGAATAATTATACTATCAGATACTTTAGACACTATAGCATGTCTTCTTTACCATTACACTTGCTTTTCAACCCCTCAGAGAGAGCTGATATTTCCTGAAATTTAACTGGAATTAAAAAAAAAAAAAATCTGGCACATAATACAGAGCAACAGTTCTCACCGGCAGTAACAGTGTCCTCTAGCCTGTTTTTTGTTGTTGTTGTTTGTTTGTTTGTTTTGTTTTTAATTTGGGCAGCTCTCTAATTGATTACCAGAGACTAACTGAATTTTATGGGTAGGAATTAGAGATAACAGATGTTCTGCCTTCAAGGAACAATTCTGTACAGTAAAGAATCATCCTACATTTCACACAAGTTTTCAATACCTTGCTTGTCACCCATGTAAATGAAGAAAAAAAAAACAAAAAACTTCATAGTTGTCTGAGCCCATAACCTAACTCCTTTTTTTTATATCTGATTTTCGTTAGAAGCTGTCGGGTCGGTTCTGAATCATGGTGACCCTATAAATAGAAGGAAACACTGCCTGGTCCTGCTGCATCCTCCCAATTGTTGTTATGTTTGAGCCTTTTTTTACATATAACATTAAAATGTTTTAATTTTGTCACAGTTTAATATAATGAATTATCCAAATACAACTATTTTATAAATCCGGGGAAGTTTTCTATTTTATTTGTCAGCACTTTATCATGAGCCAGTTAATGTTTAGGGAATTCAGGTGGCCCAGAGCAGACAGAGCTGCTAGTGGTATTTGATTCACCATTATAGCACAGCTGTATCTGTCTGTACTTTTGCTGTTCTACCTTAATATTCTGTGTGTAGGTGATAGCACCTGAATACATCACTGCATTTTCTAATGAAGTCATATCCCATGCATTTACACAGTAAAGTACATATTTTAAAATTAATTTCTAAAATTACATGTGTCGGTAAAAAAAAAAAGGGGGGAATATTAATTTCATTTCAGTAGAGTAAAAAGTACATTATAAAAGATTTTATACTGAGTGGGTATTGGGTCTAATCAGGTTGACAGCTCACTGTTCTGAGGACTCCATCATGATTCAACAAATGGTTAAGTCTAAAATCTGAAGAAACAACCTTGATTGTGGATTCCATTTGGAGTTGCTTTATAACCACAGGGGAAACCAATAAGCACACACTAGCAGCTCTCCTAGCACTGCACACTTTCACACCCATTATCACTACCTCCCCTGACACATGTCACCATACCACATACGTTGAGGTCTTCGAGAGTTTATTTACAGATAGGATGTTGGGGTGTGGTTACTGATCCTCTGGTCTATATGGCTGGGAAAAGCATGAGTAAGCAACAATGCACTTATGATTAGAAGTTGGAAGAAATTTACATAGTCATGAAAACAAATAAAAAATCAACCATTCTTGGGAAATCTCCAGGGAGCATAGTTTGATTAGATCACCACAAAACTCCATTTGCTTCATTTTCTTTCCATTTGGTTCAGTTGCAGAATTGAAGAACTTTAAAAAATGCTGTAATTATGACTTAATTCAGTTTTTTAAAGAGAGGTGCAATAAATAAAAATAAAGTTAATAACCCTTTTTACACTAGAAAAGAGAGGAAGTAAAAGGAAGTTTCACTCATTAAACAGTCGAGATTATTTTGTTTTGCTTTGATTTTTTTGGAAAATACTTTGTGCTCATCTCCTCATCTTAGCAAAGATATTAAGAGAAATCTGAATTCAGCAACGCAAGAATAGTAGATTAAAATTTCTCCAGCTCTGCACTTATCCAAGTATTTCTCCAGAGTTATGCTATGAAAAATCAATTGTGTACTGTGACCAAAAGAACAAGCGCTGATCCTGGGTTGTAACTCAATTTATTTCCTTATAAAATGTTTTAAAATTTATATAAGCTGCTGGTCATTAGCCACCTCCACAAGAAAGCATGTTCAGTAATTGTTAGAATCTGTCATACTTCTCTTTTTCCCTCTTCCTTTTACCCTTCTTTGTAGCTTGATACAGTCCACACCTCACCATGAGTTCAGGTTTTGGTCATTTCAACCAAGTGAGAGTGGTATTTATTTTATTTTAATCATATGGATGATATTTGAGGTCAAGGAATAGTAAATGATCTGTTCATGCTTATCTTTAACCCATTTCATCATGATTACTTTTTGACTTAGGCTATACAGAAATTCCCAGTCCTTGCTCTGAATCACCCACAATCACCTGTTCATGGTACTTTTAACTGATTTACTAAATGTATTGGATTTGAGTCCTTAATCTGACACAGCTATTCCCTGCCCTATCAATCAATGGATAGCGCATCTTCTTAAATCATTGAGTTCCAACCTATGTTTGATAACTGGACCCTTATATAATTTTTTTTTCTTCAGCCTTGATGTCTGCGTGACAGTCCTTGTTCTACGCACGGGTTGAAGTGTGGCAGCAATAACAATTAACTTAAGGCTTCAAAAGTCACCCAGCAAAATTGTTTGGTTAGGAATTTTGGGAAAATTTTTACCAGAGTATTTAGGACACTTCAAATTATTGATGCATTAAAACACATTTAGCACTTAATTTTCATTAGATATGAGTAACCTCAGCCCACATAGCTCATAAAACTTGGTACTATGTCTTAGTCACGCACAAAAAATTAGTCAAATCTGTTCTCTCCTTATCCACAGGGTTTTTAATGATTTAGTCTCATAATTAGTAATCACCAATAAACTTCATTTTGTGTCTATTATAATATTGGGAGCAACTTATTTAAATTGATTTTTCAACTGGAACTACTACTAAGTATCTTGTAATTATCTTTTATGTCACACAAACCATACGTTATTAAATGACTTTCTATCATTGAAGAGAAAGGCCCTTAGATGGTCTAATAATGAGGGTTAACATCATGGTAAGAATCATCTGGCACCATGCTGGGCACAGAAGATTAAAATGGAGCCAGTAATTATGTTCCACCAGTATGAAATAATATATTATCTACAATGGAAAATAACTTTATTAAAAAAATAACTTCTAAATGATCAAACTAGACATACAGCAAGGATTATTTACCTTTAAAGTCTGTTTGAATAACATTCCATTATTCATTTTATTAAGCTTTAGAATAGATTAGTTATGACGTTAACTTATATGGCCTGTAAAATACTGAACTTACATGAATATATAGTCAATCAACCTAATGCACAAACTTCAAATTCAAATATCTTCACTATGACACACTTGTTGTTGTTGTATGCCGGCTGGTTCCAACTCATAACAACCCCATATGACAGAGTAGAACTGCCTCATAGGGTTTCCTAGGCTGTAATTTTTAGGGGAGCATATCGCTGGGTCTTTCTCCCTTGGAGCCACTGGGTGGGTTCGTACCACCAACCTTTCTGTTAGCAGCTGAGCATTTAACCATTTGCACCACCATGGCTCCTTACGACACACTTAGACCATGCAAATTCTCAATATGAAATTTTAAAACAAACAAGAAGTGGACAATAATTTGATTCAGTAACTGACACTTTCACTATGCTTTAAATTGGATGTCATATGAGCTTAAGGATCTAATGAGATAGTTTCAGCACATTTTAAAACTTGAGTTCCTTGGCTACCACTAGGGTATTTTCCTACAAGCATATTTCCTTTGGTCTAGCTCTTCAAAGCCCAGTTGTGTGGAAACCTAATGGCCTGTAAGTAAATTGGAGTAATAAGCTTCTTTTTCATCTTACTACCTACGTACATTTCAAACTTATACTAACGTGAAAACTACTCACGATGTGCATTCTGGCTTTTAACCTTCACAATTATCAATGTCAAATGTGCTTTATCTATTTCCTGAACCCAAAGTGAAAAGCCACTTTAGGGGCAGGTACATCAGTGTACCCAAAATGTATGTTCTTGGAAAGCTGTATATAAATGAAGCCTATAAAAATCAAATTGTATCTTGATTGTACTAGAAAAAAGATTCTATTTAAAAAGACAATAATTTGTTTCCAAAAGCATTTTTTTTGAAAATAGAATAATAACTTCAAATTATTTTCTGTTTTAGAAAGTCTGAATTTCAATACACTGAATAAAATAAGGTACTCTTGTTACATGTTGTTGTTAGGTGCCATCGAGTTGGTTCTGACTTATAGAGGCCCTATTTACAAAAGAAGGAAACTCTGCCCCGTCTCGCGCCATCCTCACAATCATTGCTATGCTTGAGCCCATTGTTACAGCCACTGTGTCAACCCATCTCATCGAAAGTCTACCCTCGTTATGTATTATTATATAATAATAACATTATATTCGCATATTGCGATAAAAAATAAAAACCACTAGCTTTAGAATCAGATGCATCTGGGGTAAAATCAAGCCCTACAACCACTTACTAGCCATGCAGTCTTAGCCTCTTTTTCACCATCTGCAAAATGGTGATAATAGGCAAATTTTATAAAAAGCTTAGAGCCCTGGTGGCATAGTAGTAAAGTACTCAGCTGCTAACCAAAAGGTCTGCAGTTTAAATGCATCAGCTGCTTCTTGGAAACCCTATGGGGAAGTTCTACTCTGTCCTATAGGGTCACTATGAGTCAGAACCAACTTGAGAACACCTAACAACAACAACAGTGAAATGGTGATTAAATTCCAAAACACATGCAATGTATAAAGCATAAATCTGACACACCCTTTCCAATTTTACAGTTTGCCCTGTGCCCTCAAATACACTGTCTCATTTGACCCTCTCAACTACGTAAGGGGAATTAGTGATTTGCTCACTTTAGACTATGAACTTGGAACTAAGTGATACACTAAAGTATTTTTGTTTGTTTGTTATTACCATGAAAATTGGAAGTGAGAAGTAGAGGGTAAGGAAATTATATTTTAAGTTTATTACCTCTACTTCCAGGTTATCAAATGCAGTCCTTTCTCTAAGTCTTCACCTTTTACACAACTCAGCCACTCTTACTGGCCTGTCACTTACAGATCTCTGCATTGGAAGTTGATTCCACATCCTCAACAGGGACAGACTGAGGAAGGATTAGTAGGATTTGGGGAAATTGCAAGTCTATTTCCCAGAAAGATAACAGCAGTACTTACTAAACTTGCTGTTTTCAAACACACAATGCAGGAAGTAGTACTAAAGTCATGGGGGGGGTGGGGTGTGAGCAGAAGGAGGACAGTTGAAATGGGCAGGAATGATAGCTCCTTCCACTGAGAACATAGGGGAATAAACATGAAAGAAAAGCAAATCAAATGAAATCTCTGTATTCTGGAATGAGCAAAAAATAGCTACTTATACATCATTTATAAATACATGCCAGCTGCATATTAATATTAAATGGAAGGAAGCAACATTTAAATTTATTTTTGTAAAACTAACCACAAAAATGCTTGCTGTATACAGAATGCGCTGTAATGAAAAACGCAGCTTTAATCTCTGTCAACATTTGCAAGAGCAGCAACTTATACAGGGTGACAATTTAATAAAAATCTCTAGATAGTCTCTCATGCTGGAGCAAACTCTTCAAATTACAATAGCTTTGGTTGCTTTCTTCATCCAAAGAGATATCTAAATTTGATATAAACCTCAGGTTTCAGCTTTCTATGACTTTCTAGTATGTAATTCATTGACGCCTCAGGCAGCAATTTAAAAGACTTAAGTTTTTAGATCGGGAAAATCATGGCTTACATAGTAAAAACAATTATTATTATTATAGGTGGGCAGAGACAAGGCAAAGAAAACCATTCAATGAAAAATTTAAAAAATATTAATAATAACAAGAGTTATCATTTCTTGAATTTTATACTTCAGCCACTATATGAAGTGGTTTATATAACATTCTCCCATCAAATTCTTTCAACCTAGGAGGCGGGCACTACCATTATTATCACCATTTTGAAGTTGAAGAAGGAGCCCAAGCATAGTTTAAGCAAAGTGCCTAGGGACAAACACTGGTAAATAGCATCATCAGGTTCAAATTGGGTCTAACAGACCTCACAGCCATCACGTTCCTACTAAACAGGGCTTACACCACCTGTCAATTCTGAGCGAGCTCCTTTCGTGAATTTCCAAACCCTTCACAAATATTACATTCAAGTGTTTTGGGAATAAGGAGACTGGCTGGGTATTTAAATGGATTCCCAAAACAACATAACAAGTACAATAATGAGCATTTACTGGGCACTTTTTTTATTAACACTGTACTGAGGGCTTTACATGCTGGCTGGGACAGACCTAACAATGTCCTTGTGAGGTCAATATTCCCATTTCCAGGGGAGGATTCTGGCATAGAAAGCCTAAATAACTTGCTCCAAAAACCCGGACCCGGTGCCATCGAGTCAATTCTGACTCATAGAGACCCTATAGGACAGAGTAGAACTGCCCCATAGAGTTTCCAAGGAGCGCCTGGCAGCTTGCTCCAAAGCACACACCTAATAGGTGGTCCCAGACAGTCTGAGTCCAGAATCCAAGCACTTAATCACAGCACTCTAATGTCTCTTACCCAGGGTGTTCCCCATGAAGACAGCTCGAGAAAGACTGTGCAGGTCTCGCCCTGAGAGGAGGCGAATGCACAGATGCCAACCTCAAGCTCGTCAGCTAGGGAGGGTTGGGAGGCCAAGGACGGATTCATCATGCAGGCTCCAGAAGACTGTCACAAAAATACCTACTTACGATTACTGATAACATCTTGAGCCACAAAAATATATTATTTAGAATGACAGCAAGGAAGCATCAGTGCAATTCCATCTTTCCCTTTACAAGTGTGAGAACACCTAAGAGTCAATCTTTATTCCTCTCTCATACCCCAAACACTGACCACAAAGTCATTTTGTTACCTTGGCTTGGAGCAAACATTTCATGTTTCTATTTCCTTAAAAAAAAAAACAAAAAAACACTGCTCAGCATATAAAACAAATTCTGCTTATCTCATCTCACAGGACAGAAAATCCTGCATGTATTTTCAGAAGACTGTAGTCTGAACATATACAAAGTTAACAGTCAATCCTGTCATCGTGTATTTGAGAGCCTAACAAATTTCAAATGAAAATTTGTACCTAAAATACCTACTTGTAAACATTATTTTTCTGAAAAATACTACTTTAACATGAAGCAAATGGGCAGTTTTTAAGATGGATTTTCTAGTTTCTTCTTCTTCTCTCTCTCTTTTTTTTTTAACGTGGCCTGAAGCAGAAAGAAAATTTGACCTAGCTTCCTTCAACTCAAATTCCAATTCCAAAGCCATCAAACTGCTTAAATTGGAGCCAGAAAGGGTGCGTTTGTATTAGTTCTTGGTCCAGAGCTGTTATCGGGTCAAAGAATACTCTGGACCAAGAACTAAATGTATATTCTTCTTATATTTTTCTTAATTCAGCTCCTGAGGTTACCTGGGTTTCCATACATATTCCCTTGGGACAGGGGTCTAAATTTATTGTCAGACAGTTCCCTCTCCTTCAGTGGTTTGCCATTAACACGTTTCCTGTGTATGCTGACACATAGTCATTGTTCTAAGAGTGTTATTGAGCAAACACAGGATCGTAACCTTGATCACCTTGCTGCTTGACACATGGAGAATCAGAATCTAAAATGAATTACTTTTTTTAGAAATCAAAAGCTTAACACCTTTGTAACCCATAGAACACTGTTTTGAAAACTGATGGTTTAAAATAAATCCAAAGATCACGGTATTACCTTCCCATCTTTACTTTTACCCTAGAATATTCTAGCACTACGGCATTAGCGATTTATAGTCAATATTTTAAAGTATTTCTGCCTGCTCCTTCTTCCTTTTTCCTCCAGTCAAAATCCTATACATTTTCCAATTATTGGTCTAGTGTTTTCTATTTTGTAGAACATTTCTTGACCTCTTCTCCAATCATATGCTTCTTCAGAATGCACTTTATAAAGAATGTCTATGATAAAAGAAGCCATATTTGTTTAGGATGTAGAGCAGGTTTCCATGCATCATTTCATCCACAGTCAGAATCCAGCATCGTAATCATAGAGTTGGTTTATCATGATATCACCACCAGTCCATCAAGTCAGCTCCAACTCATGGCAACTCCATAATGTGTCAAAGTAGAACTGTGCTCCAGTGGCTGATTTTTCAGAAGTAGATCTCCAGACCTTTCTTTTGAGGTGTCTCCGGGTGTGCGGGAATCTCCAGTCTTTCGGTTAGCAGACAGAGCTGTTAACCGTTTACACCATCCAGGGACTCCTATCATGGTATAGCAATTAGTAAAATCAGACAGAGGGACAGCCCTCCACATTTTCCTGACTTCTTGCTTTGACTTTCAGAATAAAATTAATCCATTCTTTAAAGTCTTTCTTCCTTGAGGCCAATACAATTTTACTCTATTATCCTCTACTCCTAACTCTAACCATCTCTTCTATTCACCTCCAGGCCATTCCCCTACATTCATAGGGAAAAAAAAAAAAAGCTCTGGGGTCACAGTCTCCCTCTCCATTCTAACTCAGGTAACAATCTTGAGTGATCTGAATATATGGAGATAACCTGTACAATTTCTCAGGTTCTCAGTTCTTCCGTTTCTTCTCCTCTAGCAAAATTTCCTCCCAAATCATTCAGCAATCCACTTGTATAAGTTTAATCTATTGACTACTATATGACTCAGAATTGTTCTGCCTTTGAAATCTTAAAATTACTTCCAACTCCTCCATTGCCTTGGTCTTTTTAAAAAAATCATGGAACTTCTAATGCCTTGAACTGTGCATTTTCTGCCAATCTATAAATTTCTTCCTGTCCTGGTTCTTTTTTACTAGCCCTGGTGAATCACTTACATTTTATTCTCACCAAAAATCTCCATCAATTTGTCTGCTTGGCTTTCGTCAACTCTGGATCACTTCTAAAATCTACTTGTACGTTTTTACATCTAAGCTCTGTAACACAGTGGGATGGAAACATTTTTATTAACAGACTGGGTCACTACTAGTTGGTGGTTTCCAGAGTATCCTCAAACACAACGATATACCTAAACCAAACTCATTTCATTTCTGACTAAACTCTGTTCCTCTTACTGTACTCTTTCATTTAATAGAAAACCAGAATTCCAACATCTTCTTAAGCAACACGTTCTCCCACTGTCCCTCTTCTTGATTCTCGCTGTACACATTGCAGGAAGGATTAATATGAAGACTCTGAGAGTCCTTGACGCATAGCGCCTGGTTCATAGTAGATAATCTATTTATGGTAGTCCTTTCTGCCCTCCCTGTCCCCCAGGGATCTAAACGTGTGTGTGTGTGTGTGTGTGTGTGTGTGTGTGTGTGTGAAAAATGGGGTTTATTAAGAATGCATGTTTAGAATACATGAGCTTCATACGTGGTTGCATACATGGCTGCATGATTATCAAAATCTTTATGGTGGTCTTCAGGCAATAGTATTTCTGCCCACCTGTGAAGAAACTGTCCAAGTTGGAAAAAAAAAAAAAAAACTGTAGCTTAGGAAGCAGAAAATCAGCTTCTCTGTTCAATGATATACAAGGAACTTGGAACATTTTAACTGATAAAATGTATTAGTAAATTAAGGCAAATGAAAACCAAGCTATGAAAAAGAAATATAAATTAGATGCATGGCGTTACAATCAAGAAAGGCCTAAATTTTGTGCATGTTTCTGGACTAACCTGGAGGTCAGGAAGATATTCCAGCTTTTAGGTCTAGGCAGATGCAAGGTGGCATTAGTTTTAGGTCTGGCAGGAGATTATTTTCCATATAGAATCTGCTTTCCAATTGTATCCCTATGTGTGAGTCTTGCCATCCAGATGACCCTTCTGGCCCTGATGACAGCCTCCTTTCACTACACATCTTTGGATATCTGTACATCCTGCCCTGGTCCCTGGACAATGTGCTTGTGCTTGTCTGATGGCTACACAAATATCCTTTCCCTGAGTCTCAAGGCCTTCTGTCTGGATCACTACCTTTCTTCTTCCTGGGAAATCTAATATCCCCTGGAAAGTATACATGGTATATCAGCAGGCTTTTTCTCTCCATAATTTACTCTTAAACTAATTCAACAAACATTTATCAAGCACCTATGGGGCAGTTCTACTCAGTCCTATAGGGTCACCAAGAGTTGGAATTGACTTGATGGCAATGGGTTTGCTTTTTGGTTGTTGTTGTTTATTTGCCCATTATTATGCTAGACCTGGGGGCCCAGGGTAAAAGGATTATGGTAAAATGAAGAGAGATACAAACCAATGGAAAAGAACTGTTCCACAATCCTAGGACACAATGTCTAGTAGAGAGAAAGATACAAGCAAATAATTACACCAACTGCTTTATTTGGGATGCGTTGAGAAGCATGGTGGAAATTTAAGCAGTATTAAGGCTAAGGATAGATATTTTTAATCTTTCTAGTATGGCCTGATTACATTTTCACAAGTCAAATCATATTTGAATTAAATATATTTTCAAATTTTCATGAAAAGTATACCAAAGGTATATAAATAAAATCAGTTATACATTTAACATACTATCTGCTGAGTGAGGGAAGCACACAAAAAATTCACATTACCTGGAAAAGACAGCAAGTATATTCTCTACACTTTCTTAATTACTGCGGGCTGAATGGCCAGGGTTAGGCCCTGATAGGAGGGTGGACTGGTTACAATTCTTTTCCTGGACTTTGCATTGATTTAGAAAATACCTGTGCCCTGGCCCCACTGCCAGGCCTTGTTTGTTCCACTTTCCATCTGGGCCCTGTTAACCTGCAGCCCTGTTGATCTGCCTGGTAGCTTGCTAAGATTCTACAATCTGTCAAAGACATCCCTACTCCAGCTCTCTGATTATTTAGAAACAAGGGAAGAACAGCATCGCCTTAAGCTACAAAGGTTTTCACTTTCCAAATTCCATTGCTACATCATTTTTTTTTATGAAACTTTTTTTTGGTTGGAGATCATTGTAGATTCACATGCAGTTGTAGGAAATTATACAGAGAGATCCCTCGCACCCTTTACCCAGTTTCTCTCAGTGATACCATAACTATAATACAAGATCACAACCCAGATGTTGCCGTTGATAACAATCCATTAATCTTATTCTGGTTTCCCCAGTTTTTTACTTGTATTTGCTGTGTGTATGTGTATGTGTGTACAATTTTATCACATCTGCAGGTGCATGTATCCATCGCCGGAGTCAAGATACAGAACAATCCTGTCACCAGAAGGATTCCTTGTGTGGCAATTTTATAATCACATCCAGCTGCCTCTTGTCCTCTGCTCCCCACACACACCTTTCTGAACCCCTCAAAAGTCTTTGCTGTGGACTCAATTCCAGCTGATACAGACCCTACAGAACAGAATAGAACTGTCCCATAGGGCTTTCAAGGCTGTAAATCTTTACAAAAGCAGACTGCCACACCTTTCTCTTGCAGAGCAATCGATGGGTTCAAATCAATGACCTTTCTTTCAGTTAGCAGCCAAGCACTTAACCAATGCGCCAGCACGGCTCCTTTCCCTAAGCCCTAAACCACTAATCTGCTCTCCATTTCTATAATTTTGTCATTTTAAGGATGTTATATAAATGGAAACAGACAGCATGTGCTATTTTGAGATTGGCTTTTTTTTTATTCAGCATAATTCATTCCAGTTGTTGCCTGTAGCAGTAATTCATTCCTTATTATTGCTGAGTAGTATTCCACAGTAAGCACGGACCACTGCTGTATTTTTCAGTATATTACTTTTAAAAATGGCATAACCGCATGAACCATAGGTTTTTGCGTCAGACTACACTGGATTCAATACCACATTATGTACCCTTGGGCTAGTTATTTAATTTAACCTTCTTTTTCATGTACACACTTAGCTCTATTTTTTTTGAGAGGGAACATTAAGTTAGATATTTAGTAAGTATCTAGCATGGATGTTGGGATCACTAATAATAGTAGCTAACACAGTATTATTAACCACCAAGAACGAAAGATTTATGTTGTTTCCGAAAGGTCACAGCTTTGAAAACCCTACAGAGCAATTCTACTCTGCACACTTAGGGTCACTACGAGTCAGAATCAACTCAGTGGCAACAACAACAACAAAGTGATATTTTCCCTAGCTGCAATCACCTTTGCTTTATTTAACTAAGGTTTTGATTTTCAGGCTGAGTTCTTTTACCTAGACTTCGCAGAGCTTTTTTGTTTCTTTGTTTTAATATATTGCCCTGTTTGTATTTCTTACCTGAATCTCCTAAATGCAATAAAATTACCATCAGTTCTGGAGATTGAACTGGCTAGTCAATTCAGAGATATATGTGCAATGAATTGAGCCTGGAATTCTAGCATTTTGAACATCAACAACAACAACAACAAAAAAAGTAATTCTATTGACATCCATCCATGTCAGATTAGAACTGTTTCATTAAGAAAGATCCATGTAAACATCAGTGCAGTCATTTCCAAGCACTTAATCATCAAGGATTTCTTCCCCTTTATTGCTTCTCTCATCTTTCATTCTAAACCCAAAGACGTTATGCTCTTAAAGACTAAAAAACACCATTTATTAATAGTCAATGTATTTCTACTTTAGAAAATTAAAGGCAAATACTTGCCATCTAAACTTCAGGACAGCATGAGGAAAATAATGCTACCTTACTGGTTATGTAATTTGAGTAAACACTAAGAAATTTAGTTACCCTGAATAATCTTATCATGCAAATATATGGGAAAAATTAACTTTATCATGCAAAAGTATGAAAAAAAATTTAACAATAAATATAGATCTTAAAGTCTTACCACCACATTTACAAACTCTTGTTGTTATTGTCGTTGTTGTGTGTGGTCCAGTCAATCCTGACTCATTGTTGTTAAGTGCCCTGGAGACGGTTCTAACTCATAGTGAACCTATGTACCACCGAACAAAACACTGCCTGGTCCTGTGCCATCTTCACAGTCGTTGTTATGCTTGAGCCATTGTTGCAGCCACTGTGTTAATCCATCTTGTTAAGGGTCTACCTCTTTTTCACTGGCCCTTTAATTTACCAACCATAATGTCCTTCTCCAGGGACTGGTCCCTCCTGTTAACATGTCCAAATATGTGAGATATAGTCTGGCCATCCTTGCTTCTAAGGAGCATTCTGTTGTAATTCTTCCAAGACAAATTTTTTTGTTCTTTTAGCAGTTCATGTTATATTCAATATTCTTCACCAACACCACAATTCAAAGGCATCAGTTCTTTGATCTTTTTTATTCATTGTCCAGGTACACACATGCATACGAGAAGATTGAAAACACCATGGTTTGGGTCAGGCACACCTTAGTCTTCAAGATGACCTCTTTGCTTTTCAACACTTTAAAGAGGTCTTTTGCAGCAGATTTGCCCGATGTAATGTGTCGTTTGATTTCTTGACTGCAATTTTCATGGGTGTTGATTGTGGATCCAAGTAACATGAAATCCTTGAAAACTTCAATCTTTTCTCCATTCATCATGTTGTTGCTTATTGGGCCAGTTGTGAGGATTTCTGTTTTATGTTGAGGTGTAATCCATACTGAAGCTGTAGTCTTTGATCTTCATCAGTAAGCGCTTCAAGTCCTCTTTGCTTTCAGCAAGCAAGGCTGTGTCATCTGCATAACACAGGTTGCTAATGAGTCTTCCTGCAGTGCTGACGCCATGGCTTTCTTCATATAGTCCAGCTTTTTGGATTATTTGCTCAGCATACATCCTGACTTACGCTGACACAATAGAACTGCCCAGTAGGTTTTCCTAGGATATAACCATTTTGGGGGAAATAGCCAGGTCTTTTCTCTCATGGAGCTGCTGGGTGGGTTTAAACTGCTGACATTTAGGCTAGCAGCACTCCTGGGAACCAGAAAATCTAGTCTAAACTGAATAATTTTATCCAAGTACATCAACTTATGTCTCATTTCTAATGGGACTTTCTAAATTCTCTCACCTCTATGGGGCAGTCCTACTCTGTCCTATAGGGTCACTATGAGTCGGAATCGACTCGATGGCACTGAGTTTTTGGGGTTTTTTGTTTTATTTACCTCAAGTTAAAAAAAAAAAAAGATTAGGAAGGATTTAGGAATGTATTGCCCTAATAAATTCCTCTGTGATGGTCTCATAGAGATACAAAGAATCATTCACTCATTTTCTGAAAGAACAGTTCTCTATTTATTTAACGTTTTTTTCTATAGTTTTGAATATGTTCAAAACACTTTTTTGTTTCCTACTGAGCTTCTTCTTTCAGCCCAAAGTGTAGTATAGTAATTAAGGGCATAGGCAGTCATGTCATCCAGACTTTGGCTCAATTCCTAGTTTTTCCAGCATGGTCTTGTATTTTTGGGCAAGACATTTAAAATCCCTAACCCTCAGTCTCTTCATCTGTAAAATTGGAATAATAAAATGAATTTATAGTTCTTGGTACATAATAAGGGCTCAAATATTCTTAATGCAATGACTAACATACACACGTGAGATAAGCAAACTTAAGAGAAAACAATTCTACCATTGAATGCTCTTATATTTTCTTTCACCTTTTATAGAAATCTTCCAAAAGCAGTTTATGATTCGTGCACTTTTCATTGATCTCGCATTACACCAGAAAATGCAATGAAATGTTGTGGCCTTAACACAGATCTCCAGACACTAATAATTATTGGGTGAGTGCATATAATTAAAAATACAACAACATAGGATTTGGAGTCAGATAGAGATTGTGTTCCGATACCTAACTAATTCTGTATCATTGACAAGATACTTTCCTCTCCAAGCCCTGGTTTCCTCATGTGTAAAATGGGATAATACCGTTGAGTTCACAGGGTTATTCTGAGAACTGAATGCATTAATGAAAAAGTTAAGATACTTGGCACCATTCCTGATACTCCTCTTCTAAAAAACTTGCATTTTAAAATCTCTGAAAAAATCATGGTCAGCAGGAATGCTACCTTGAGAGACCAAACTACCATTTCAAAAGGAATAAATAGGTCATATTTTAGTGTCTCTTCTCTTACTGTATGGAGCCCTGGTACACAGCAGTTAAGAGTTTGGCTGCTGGCAGCTCCTTGGAAACCCTATGGAGTAGTTCTACTCTGTCCTATAGGGTCTCCAGGAGTCGGAATCAACTCGACAGCAGTGGTTTGGTTTTTTGGTCTCTTATTGTATACCTTAATGCTCTGACGCTGCTTTCAGAATAAACGCAAAAATATTCCACCATAGCAAATAGGAAGAAATTATCTCCCTCTGTGTGTATGACAGGCATCCCTAGATGGCACAAATGTTTAAGGGCTTGACTACTAGCCAAAAAAATATTCAAAACCACCCAGAGGTACCTCAAAAGAAAGGCCTGACAACCTACTTTTGAAAAGTCAGAGCCTTGAAATTCCACTGAGCAGTTCTACTCTGCACACATGGTTGGAATTGAGTTGAAGGCAACTAACAACAACAAAAACATGTGAGTGACATATCACTATACAATAGGGGTTGCATCAGAGGTTAACTAGTACTGGTACCTAGTTATCGCCAAAAGAATGGCTCAGTATGAGTTATGCTCAAATTAAAGCCACTATCATTCTTCACCTTCCCACTGATGAAGCGGAATGCCTTTTACTGTCTTAGCTTGCTCAATTATGAAATGCCTTTTAGCAACTTAGCTTACTCAATTATCCAGGGGGCACATTTTGCAGCATTAAGAAAATGGCATTCTGTTCATGTAGTTATCCCAGATTAATCACAAGGGGAAAAAAATACTGATAATATAAATCTTTGAATTATCCATGTAATGTCCTAAAATCTCCATTTAGTCCTTAAAAAAAAAAGTCTTAACCTTTATCACAAACCAATTCCCTTGCCATACCTTAGCAGTTTTTAAAAATATAACTCGGCCATTCCAAATCCCTTTACTCTGATAGATCAATTCTTAATTGACAAGTCTTAAAGTATCCAAAACCTACAGTGACTCCCTAAAGGTCTGTCTGCTTCTAAAATGTTCCCTAAATGATGACTAATGCATAATCATTTGTGCTGTTATGAAGTGACATTGATCACTATTTTTCAGCATTGAATAAAATAGTACAGCTGTAAGAGTTACACTATAATAGAAACTTAACTTGAGAACAAAACTAAAAAACATTATGAATATAGTAATGAGGTAAATAGTACCTAAGCTTAAGTGAGGTAACCTATGCTGAAATAGACAAGTGGCTTACATGGTAGAGAGAAGAGAGGGAGAAACTATGTCTTTTGAATGTGGCAGTCTTTCTTTGGCAATTTACATGTGCTCTTTCACTCAATGCTTACGTCAGCTGTGTCCAAGAGGTATTGCCATTACCCCCATTTTACTGATGAAGCACAGGAGCACTCAGCAGTTAAATAACTTGTCCAATGCCACTGAGAATGCAGCCAGGATTTAATCTTGGTCTATCCAAAGCTTTTTACATCATCACATGTTAGAAAAGGCTCAGCCATTAGCAGTGAACTTATACAGGTCCCTTTAGCAATTTGGGCCAGTCTTCATTGGCTATGAAAGCTACATCTGCTATCTCATGGGTATAGATAAATAACATTTGAAAAATTCCTGTATTTTCTTTGGAAGAAATGTGACAAAAACCCCAACTGTTATTCTGCTAAAGCCTTAAGATCAGTACAGATTCATGGCTATAGGTAAACTATTCCTTTCTCATTTGAACTCTGACGAACACTAAGTCATTATTGTGGATTTGAATTATCATTTTAACTACAATACTTACAGTGGAGAACTGTAAGACCCAAATTCTTGTTCCAATTCCAGGTGTTTCAAACTTTAGCTTGTGTTTGCCCTTAGGTCAAATACTTAAAATCTCAGAGCCCCGGTTTCCTCACCTGTCAAAGGCCATTTCCTACCTAATCTCACCTGCATCATGGAAAGCAGCCATGAGTAAAATACATGTGTAAGTGTCAGAAAAGTGAACAAAGTGCCAAATGTAAAGTGGTGGAAGAAATATTGTTACAAATATTGAGAAGTATGAAGCTATTTTATTCCTATGTGTTTTCTCTTTCAACGTAATTAACTATGTTAAGGTAAAATGATCCAATTTCTGTATAATTTCATTAGCATTTTGATGCTACTTCTTCCACTTGCTAAGAGTTTTGTCAAGAATGCAAATTATATTTGCCCAAACACAGCAATGGCCACATATTTATTTAAAAGTGAACAGTACAGATGTGAAAAGTGTGCTATAATATACCAACCCTCAGAACATCTACATTATTTATAACTTTTTCAAGACAATTGTGATGTATATTTGCCCATCCACTTTTTCCAGCTCTCAGGTTTCTTGGAACTCTACTTTTCCCTCTGAAAATATTTGCTGCCCTCCAGTGGGGACTTGTGTAATGGCAATAGGTGAAACAAAGGTTTGTTGAAGCAAAATAAATGGATTATCAATGAAATGTGAATTAGTGCATTCAGGAAGTGTGACTGGTTAAAACTTTTGTCTCTTTTGGTTTCCTTAAGGCTAGATATGCCTTGTAAGCATATTTATGGCTCCCTGTGTGATAATTAGGGAGCCCTGGTGGGTTTTTTTTTTTTTTTTTGCAATAAATACTGCTTCCAAAGACCATTGGGACAAATGGGTACCCACTCATCATGGTGCCCGAGTACCCCCTGAGTCTTGTGGTACCCATGTATCGCCACATAAAATTTCTCAAAATCCATATTACCAACCAAAAACTTAAACACAGTCCATGACTCAGCATGTTTCCATTAATGAAAACATTTGGTATCAAAACAAAAACAAAAAAGCAAAATACAGCTGGGTCTTAAAAGGGTGATAAAAGCCAAGGCAAACCATTGTATTTTATTAATCTACCACTGTATTACCACTGTTTGCTGCTTATGTCATATTTAGCTCTTGCAATTTATATTAAGTACTCAAGGAGCCCTGGTGATGTAGTGGTTAAGAACTCGGCTGCTAACCAAAAGGTGAGCAGTTCAAATCCACCAGCCACTCCTTGGAAACCCTATGGGGCAGTTCTACTCTGTCCTATAGGGTTATTATGAGTTGGAATCCCCTTAACAGCAATGAGTGCTTTTTTTTTTTTCTTTTAAGTATGCAAGTACTTATTTAAGCACTTTTTGAGTACTCAGTTTTTCTTTTTGTATACCAGGATTACAAGTGATGTTTAACTTTTGGCTTTATTTTTATGCTAAGAACATCTGGAATTTTAAATCTCAACACTAATGATTAACATCTTTGCTTTATGCCAGAAGCTAAAAACTGATGGTTCCCTGTATATAGCGACAATTTCCAACAGTCACACACTCTAGCAGTTACTAATTTTCCAACCCAGTACCCAAAGATGACATTTTGATAAATTTGCTAAGGACTTTCTGAACTATTTATTAGTTCAATATATGACAAAGTACACCTTCAGTAATGACTTTTTGTTCCAAAAATAACTTCAACCCTTCGTCGATTTTTTATTTTTAAATAGAGCTACTTGGAGAACGTCTGAAAATACCAATACCTCATAATTAACAAAATGGTTCACTTGTATTTTTCATCCCATCACACTCAAAAGCACTGCATTTTTATTCTAAGTACAAACTTATTTTTCCAGAAAAAAAAACACTGCATGATACTTCATAATCCTCCTATAAATGGATGAGTTGGACATTGTCTTTTCGCCCTCATTCTACGTTAAAATGAGGCTAAGTGGGGTTAAAGTTAACTCTCAGAGTAAAACAATGTTTTAATAGTTAAAAACCAAATGGATGCTACACATCCAGTGCTCTGCCCATTTTCCATGTCACATCTGAGATGTCGTATTAATAATCACATCAAGGAAGCATTTATTAAATTCTTTCTATGTGCTCAGAATAATAATGATAGTTTTCAAACTGCATGCAAATCAAAATATAGGATTCAAAGCCTTCAGTTTTAATATCAGCTAACGTTTTGAGTTTGTCCAATTTCCTTATTTATATTAAAAATCAGCTTAAAGACAATTTTGAAAAAAAAATCAATCCTGCCACCATAATAAAATCAATTCTTCTTTTTAGTATATTTCAGACATGCATATATATGCATATTACTTACATAGTTTTAATTATTCTGTAAATAAGTGTATTTTGCTTTTTAAAAACCTCACATCACTTAATATTTTTGAACAGCCTGATTCAAGAATATACGCATAAGTAAATAGAAGTTACATGCATCTGCTTTTGCAGAGGGTGCGGTAAGGTGTTTTTCAAAGCTAAGTGATATAAATGGTTTAAAGGTATGTTTGAGCCACTGGTTGCAAATGGCATTTTCTAACACTGAGCTTACCAGGCTACTAATTAATACCAATGTAGTATTGGTGCTCTAGAAAAATATGATGATTTCTGTGCCTAATTAAACATTAAGGTAGCAGAGAAATCTTTACTAAAAATCATTTACTGGGCTGCTCTGGGTTATAATTGTAAATCAAATGTACATATCTGCATTCTATGTTATAGTCCTCAAAGAACATTAAAGTCCGGCCTTAGATTCATAGAATTTCCACATTTAAAGGAATTTAATGAAAATTTCAAAGAAATCTTACCGATAAGGAAACAGAACATTAAGTGACCTTTTCAAGCTCACACGGCTAAGGAGAAGATTCCTGAACCCTTGGCCAGAGTTATTTCTACCATACCACACTTGGGATTCAATATTTGAATGGCGGGGGGGAGTGTTGTTATCAGCCAGTTATCAATGGGGAGAGGCAGCTGATTCCATTGTTATATATTCAATTGCGTCCCTGAAAAATATGTGTTGTAATTTCTAACCTCTATATAAAAAATGCCTGTGGTTATAACCCCATTTGGGAATGAGTTGTCTTTGTTTTGTGAATGAGACAGGATTAGTGTAGGAGGTATCTTAAGTCAATTTCTCTAGAGATATAAAGGAGATTAAACAAGCAAGCAGGGATGGGGGAAGAGAGATGCAAGTTACATGAAAATTGTCAAGGAGCAGAAATTCAGAGAGACAAGGAACTTTCTGCACAACCGACAGTGAGAGAAAGACTTCTCCTAGACCCAACCCCCTGAATTCGGACTTCTAGCCTCCTCAACTGTGAGAAAATAAATTTCTGTTTGTTAAAGGCACCGATTTATGACATTTCTGTTTTAGCAGCACTAGATAACTAAGATAGAATTTGGTACAGAGAAATGGGGGTGCTGCTGTAACGGAGACCTAAAATGTAGAAGTAGTTTTGGAAATGAGTAATGGGTGGAGGCTGAAGAGTTTTAAGATGCCTAATAGTAAAAGCCTAGATTGCCCTGGAGAGACTGTTGGTAGAATTATGGATGTCAAAGACAATTCTATTAAGTGCTCAGAAGGAAGTGAGGAGAGCTATACAGCAAGTCTCTATTGTCTTAGAGAATACATATGGCACCAGCAATAGAACATTGTTAGAAATATGGATGTTAAACGTGCTTCTGGTGCGGCATTAAAAGAAAATGATGAACATGTGACTGGACAATGGAGGAAGGTGATGCAAAGGACTTGTCTGAATTACATTTATATGTTTGGTGGAAGATAGAGCTGATAAGTGATGAACTTGGATATCTGGCTGATGCGATTTCTAAGCAAGATCTTAAAGGAGTTGCATGGTTTCTTCTTGCCACTTATAGTAAAACGTGAAAGGAAAGGGATGGACTTAAAAATGAGCTGTGCGAAATGAAAAAGAACTTAAAGATTTGGAAAATTCTGCTGTACAAACTAAGGACACGTGTCCTAGAATGTTCACAAAGTACATGGCTACACAGTCTTTTGTTAAAGAGATTAAGCCTGTGACTGATGGATCTAGACAACTATCACAGCAAAAAAACAAAACAACAAAAAAAAAACATCAGCTTAGACTGAAGGGGATGGAGAAAGAATACAAGAAAAGAATGCTGTCTGTCTCTTGGAATTCTACAGGTAGGGAACAGACCAAAGAAGCTACATTTGTTGTCCTCCAAAAAAAGAAAAAGACTTTCCTTGGAGCAGCCTGGAGATCAGCAGAACTGTTGAAAGGAGCACAGGAAGCAGAGCTGCCTCAGTCTCCAAGGGTGGGGCCAAGGCCCCTGGGGTGTCAAAATGTGGAGCCATGGCCCTCCTGGGTTTCAAAGAGTCAGATCTTCACCAATTCAGTTCCGGAGTGTGGGGACGCCATTCAGTTTAGCCAAGAGGTTGGGGCCACTCCTTAAAGCTGAGGGGCAGGACTGCCATGCCCAAGGGGCAGAGGAATGGGGCCTGTAGAGGCCAAGGGGATGGGGCTGCCACTTAGATGGACTAGGAGAATGGGGCCACCCAAGGCCAAGGGAGCAGAGTTGCTGTCTTACTGGGCCTGGAGGGTAGAGCTGAAGCCCAAGGCTAGGGGGCCTTCACTCAGAATCCAAAGAGCTTGGCCAATACCCAGAGTCTGGAGGACAGGGCCATTGCCTAGATGGTGTCAGAAAACAGAGGATTGTTTTCAAGCCTGGAGAGCTAATGTAAATTGTTCTGCTGGGTTTTGAACTTGCTTGGTGCCCTTTATCCCTTCTTTCCCTCCAATTTCTCTCATCTGTAATGAAAACCTGTGCCTGTTCCACCATTGTATTTTGGTAACAGATAACTTGTACTCTATATTTCACATGTTCACTGATGAAGAGGAATTTTGCCACAGGATGGAATACACCTAAGGTCTCACCCATATATGATTTAGATGCTTCAGAAGATGAGATTTTGGACTTGGAGTTGATTTAAGGTTTTTTGGAACACTGTGATAGGGTGAATGTGTTTTGTATGTGGCAAGGACATGAATTTTTGGAAACCAAAGGGTGGAGTGTTATGGATTGAATGGAGTTCGCCCCCCCCCCCCAAATATATGCTATAATTTCTAACCTCTCTGCCTGTGATTATAATCCCATTTGGGAATGGTTTGTCTTTGTTATGTTAATGAGACAGAATTAGTGTAGGGTCTGTTTTAACCCAATCTCTTTTGAGATATAAGAGAGATTAAACAAGCAAGCAAAAGAGGAAATGGGGAAGAGAGAGGCCAAGTCACATAAAAATCACCCAGGAGCAGAAGCTCAAAGAGACAAGGACCTTCCTCCAGAGCCGACAGAGAAAGCCTTCTCCTAGACCTGGCACCCTAAATTCGGACTTCTAGACTCCTCAACTGTGAGAAAATAAATTTCTGTTTGTTAAAGCCAGCCATGTATGGTATTTTTGTTACAGTAGCACTCCAAAACTAAGATAAATTACAAAAAGTTATATTACTATTGAAAAAATAGTTATGAAATCCCACCCGTAAATCATTTCCACATGCTTAGAAACACCTAAAGAGGGTCATGTAGCCCTGACATTAGAAAGAACAATGTTTCACAAGATTGTACCACCGCACTCTGTACACTCCCCACATTGTAAAATATTCCTAAGAAGTCTCACTCTCCTTTAGGTATCTTCAGGTCATTCCTCCAATTGCTACCACTTGGTTCTTTCTTAAACTGGGAGTGTAATCATCTTATTCTCCTGCTTAAATCCCTGTAATGATTTCCCAATGTCTCTAGGAAAACAAATTATACACGGCATGCAAATGTAATGGTGATAGATTTAACATTAATGATAAACTACTATAAGCTATGCATTATGCTAAGGGTTTGCCATGTCTGTTTTGTTCTAATAACATACTTTGAAGTAAGCATTAAGCATTTAGTATTCACATATTAAAGCTCATATTAAAGATAAAGAAACTGAGACTGAGGGAGGAAATGAATTGTCCAAGGCCACCTCACTAGAGAATGGCCATGCCAGGCTTTCACCTCAGCTTGTCTTCCTTCAGAGCACAGATAGTTAGCCACCACGTGAACACTACAATACTTACAAGTTCCTCCCTGATACGACTTTCATTTGTATTGTATTTCAGTGTTGTTTCTCTACTCACACCAGTCTTCCCCACCATCTTCCCCACCATCTCTGAACCTACTCTGAATTAGGAGCCCCATGTGGTGCAAACAGTTAATGCGCTCAGCTGCTGATGGAAAGATTGGAAGTTCAAGTCCACCCAGAGGCACCTTGTAAGAAAGGCTTGGGGTTCTACTTCTGAAAAATCAGCCACTGAAAACCCCATGGAGCACAATTCTTCTGTGACACACATGGGGTCACCATGAGTTGGAATAGACTTGAAGGCAACTGGTAGTTACCTGGCTCTTCTCCTGCTCATTATTGCTGCTTACAGTTCAACTCCACCATCTGCTCCTTGGAAACCCTACGGGGCAGTTCTACTCTATTCTATAGGGTAGCTATAGTCAGGTTTGGTTTGGTTTTATTTCTAAAGAAATAACAAAACAAAAATACAGGTACAAAATAAGAGATCTGAAGCTAGTGTGGCAAAAACATTACTACCTATCAGCATGAAGAGTGCATATATATCTTTTTTTGCTTTCTGTATGTTTCTATTTTTGAATATATTTCATAAATAAAAACCAAAATGGATCATTTAAAAAGCATGGCATAAATGTTTTTTTTTTAATGTAGAGGGAAAGAGGAAAACAGAAAAATCACCATTAGGCAAATGCTACAGTAATGATAGCGGCAGACAGGATTTACTTAAGGATGCCAAAATTAATGGGTAAAAGTTTAAGGAGAAACAGGATATTTGCATAGTCTCAAACTCAAAGTATCGCCTTCAAGATGTTTATTAACTACAAAGGAAAATAGTCACTTTGCAGTAGAGAAAATGGCAGACACTACCCTAAACAAGTGTTAAGGATGAACAATCACCAGGAATAAGACATATGGTCATCATGAATCCTTCATATAATACACTGAGGACACATACCTTTTTCACAATATTCTTGCCAGAAGTGCTTATCTTCATTCTAAAAATGAGAAAACATCATCCAAACCCCAATTGAGGGACATTCCACAAAACAATTGGTATTCTTCAAAAGTATCAAAGTCATGAAAGGCAAGAAAAGACTGGAACTACACAGATTGGAAGAGACTAAGACAAAATAACAACTAAATGCAATGTGGGAATCTATATAGAAATTCTAGTACAGAAAAACTCATTACAAAAAGAAAAAAAATACTGATGAAACTTGATTTTTCCAGTTTTGATAATTATAATATGGTTATACTATTATGGGAAGATGGGAGCTGTTGGGGAACACTACATACTATTTTAGTCACTTTTCTGTAAGTCTAAAATTAGTTATTTAAAATAAAGTTGGTGAGAAAGTGACTATACATGGATACATATACAGAATCAGAAAATCCCTCAGTGTTGTATGCACACTTGTGTGTGTGTGTCTGTATTCCATTATGGCATTGTTCAAAAATTAAAACGCCCAACAAGTAAATTATGCTACATCCACACAAAGCTATACGCAGCATACAAATGTTTGCAATCTACTTTCACCTGACAAAACAGAATAAATACATATAAAGTGTACTCTATTATTTGATGAGAATGCATTTTCTTAACTTTTGTATTTTTAAGTCTAAAAAGTTCCTACTTCTCAGTATGCACAAAAGAAATTAACTTGAACAAAATACAATAAAAAATGTTATTTGATTTTTCTGTGAATTAGGATAATGCGTATTAGTTCATCCGTATTTTCAATATTTCTAATTGTACAATTAAAAGCTGTTGTTTTTAGAGTTTGAGATATTTTGGTGAAAAATAATAGTAAAAAAACTGCTTATCTTTATTGTCATTTTAATTAGTATTCACACAAATGTAGGTTTTTTGAATTTGTCACCGGAGCACTGAGTTTCTGCCCTCAGGAAAGCAATGAGTCTGTGACTTATCCAAAAAGAACTGGGATCAAGTTCAAAGAAATGGAGCACCATCAAGAGAGACCCTGTTAGGGAATGATTGGTCTGTTAGTCACATCTCTGTGTGGGAGAAGAGATCCTTAAACTCTGCCATCCTTGATTAAAACAGAGCTGTATCGTTCCTGACTGAACACAATTTACCTTCAAAAAAAGTAAATTGTTTTAACACCAATACATCGGGTGTATTTGCAACTCTCTTCACAATGTAAATTTTAACTCTCACCAATTGTAGTTCATTTTAAATGATACATGTTTTTGGAGAAATGGATATTATTCTTATGCTTTGGTCCAGAATTACATCAGTTGTACCCCAGCAAGAGGAAACTTAATTTTTATGAAGACGATCCTCGAGCTTGTGTTTATCTATGTCAATAGAATATCACTGTCAGAGAGGAAAGAGGCAACTACTACAACTCAATGATTTTACTTATCAGGAACCCAAAGTCAAAACACATTTAAGACTTTTTCAGGTTACATGCAACAGTATGGTAAAGTATGAGTTCACCCATTAACCACCTGCAAGGATACAAAGATGAATAGCTAGTCCCTACCCTCCAGGTGTTCATGAAAATTCAGTCCTATAAACAAAATGTGTTGGGCAGTACTCCATTATAATACCAAAGGGGGCTAGAAACTAATATAAATTAAGGATTCAAAAAGTGTAACTAATTACAACAAACCTCATATTATGGAAACAATTTTCCAAAAGCCTTTGGCCACTACTGTTTTAGATCTCTTTATAACAGTCTACTTTTCCCTGTGCACATTAAGAAATACACACAACCACATAGAAAAAATGTAAATGCTTCCCTTTGATATACTTATGTTTTTATTTTGCCCACATTGTCATCCACAAATACTACTTCAGAATACATACTCAAAGAACCTTTTTATTTTCTTTTTGGTAAGGTGATTTGAAGTAGACAGAAGCTAAGCACTGTTTACACATGTTGAAGTCTTCAGTGTCAAGTATGTAAACCTTGGCACTTCAGCAGAAATATAACTATGCATTTATATAACATTGATCTTCAGAATATCTAAATGCTTTGACAGGTATGCCACTCTACCACCTTTGTTTGACAAATGGAGGAAGATGTATTTTGTCAATGTTCTCAATCTTGGCATCTACTTAACAAATATTTATAATAAGCAACAACCATATGCCAGTCACTATGTTGCTGTGTGCCCTGAGTAGATTCCAATTCATAGTGGCTCTATATGACAGAGTAGAACTGCCCCATAGGGTTTCCGAGGCTGTAATCTTTACAGGAACAGATTGTCATATCTTTTCTCTGGAGGAGTCACTGATGGGTTCAAGACACCAACCTTTCGGTTAGCAGCTGAGCACTTAACCACTGAGCCACCAGGGCTCCTTACTGGTCACTTTAACCAAAAAAAAAAAAAAAAACCATTACGTTGAGTAGACTCCAACTCAAAGCAACCCTATAGGGCAGAACAGAACTGCCCTGTTCCAAGGAGCAGCTAGTGGGTTCAAACGGCTGACCTTTCGGTTAGCAGCTGGGCTCTTAACCACTGTACCACCAGGGCCCCTACTGAATATTAAATGACCACAGGAATTTGGTCAAGTTATGGCACCTGACATTGACAGACTCATCTAGCAATGAAGATTCAAAGCAGTTTGGCAAGTGTTTAAATAGAAATGCATACAAAATAACAACAAATAATGCAAGCTGTGTGGTTTAGAGGCAAAGGCATTCAGCTTTGGATACCTGCACCTCTGGATTCAAACTCAGCTTCTACTCACTAGTTGCATGAGCTTACTCTGAAGCTCAGTCTCCTCATCTGTAACATGCGCATAATACAGTTCCACTCACCTGCACTGTGACTCTGAGGATTCTGGGAGAACAAATGAACGCCGTACCCACAAGGTCCACTCATTGAATGTAAACTCTCTTTCCCTTTGCCTTAGGATCACAGTTGTCAGAATTGCAGCACTGTCTACTGTTCATTTTTTAGACTTTTAATTCTTCCTTCATCCAAGCTGCTCATTTCTTTTCATTAGGGGGATGATATGGCTACAATTATTCTAGGAGAGTGTTCATACACACAAAAAAAGTGATTTTATATTTTTAAAAGTGAGATTAATTTCACTCAGGTGTTCATTTCCAGAAGGAACAACCCTAGTAAAGAGATGGTGGATATAAACTGCTCTAAATTAAAGGTGTGGTGAGCCTTCAGAGAGCCCTTCAGAAAAAAAAGTTCATTTTAGGTCCAACTGGGAGACAAAAACAAAAAGAACCATTGCCGTGAAGTTGATTGCAACTCATGGCGACCCTATAGGACAGAGTAGAACTGCCTCATAGGCTTTCCAAAACTGCAAATCTTTACGGTTCACTGCCACATCTTTTTTCTTGAGAAGTGCCTTGTGGGTTTGAACCACCGACCTTTCAGTTAGCAGCTGAGCACTTAACCACTGTGCCACCAGGTCTCCTCCAACTGGGATAGTAGCCCTTAAAAATGTGCTGGTAAAGATTTTAAGTATTTTGTTTTTGCAAAAGGATGTGAATTTTGTTATTCAGAAAATACCACTCTTGTAGCTAAGATATGTGCATAATTCAATAGGGATCCAGTCCAATTGTTTCATTTTGTGGAGAAGTACATTTTTTTTAACAATTCATATTGTTTTGGCACAGAAATAAATTACAGTGCTGAAAAGGCCCAGAATAAATATAATGACAGCATACCTCATGCTGAATACTCCTCCATCTTCCCAACAGTTTGCTAAAGGGGAAAAACAGCTAAGAAGTACTTCTGCAGTTCTTTCAAACAATGCACTCCTACTCAACAGGCAGAATTCCTTGGGGACAAAGGCCGCTCATAATGGAAAAGAATAGCACTGAATCACAGATTTTAAGAGTGATGATTTCCAAGGAGCTTGACTCTCAGGTGTCAGTGAATCCCTCGGCTCTATGCTTGACCATTTTCTACAGTTATTGACCCATGCAGGCAATATTAGTGCAGAAAATATAGACTGTTTAGAAATGGGTCATATTGAAGACTGTTCCCAGCTCATCTACCAACCCATTTCTAGTCCTCTCTCCAATGCAGCTTTTTTCTGATTTCATTTGTGGGTGGTTTTAATATCTTTAGGAGCGTCTCTTGTTCGGCACAGCTCTTTACAGCATCTTTTCAATGCTACTTATTATTTTGGCACCAGTTTCTATCTATGCAAGTGCTTTTTTACTGCATATGAAATTAGTTTTTCATATATTCTTAAAAAATGGAAGAAAACTTTTTAAAAGTTGTTTTTGACTATTTTCTCCTCTTATTTCAACAAGCATCCCAGGCAAACCCAAGCATATCTCGGTATTCCTTTTCTGCTGTATAACCTTAATAAGTCACGGAACTTGGTGCAAAGAAGTTTGATTCGTACAATATTTCCTCTAAAATCAATTAACAAAGCCATACGACTCACTAAGATCATTGTTAACTTAGTCATTGTCATCTGTCAGTTTTAAATAGCTTTTAGATATAAGCACTTAACGCTCTATTTTAAGTCTTAAAACAATGAAAGGAAGATATAATTAAATACCTTTTCAGATGAGAGAATTGAGATTCAAAAAAGAGAAATTGTCCAAGGTCAAATAGCTATCAAATGGTAAAGTCAGGGTATGAACCCACATCTGCTTACTCCAGAGTCCATGCTCTTACCAATTCCACTGCCTTACCAATATTACTTCCACAGAAACGGAAATGAATTATTTACAGTTAGGCATTACTTAATGTGTGAAATTTTTGCAATGCTTAGTTAAGTGATTTACATGTTTTCCCCATAGGGTGTTTTAAGATCCCTAGGTGGCACAAGCGGTTTGCAACTAGATACTAACCTAAAGGTTTTCAGTTTGAGCCCATCTAGCAGCACCACAACCTTGACCAAGTCACTGTAGCTCAGTTTCCTCCACAAACGAAATAAGGATGGTGTGCAGTTTAAGGGGTTAATGATATCCTAAGATCTGCTTACCCACCCAAATTTAATTTCTTAAAATATATTAAAATTACTGGAATAATCTATGTATTTTAAAGCTGATTTAGAATTTGTCCATTTGAGGTATCCACTTCTTGCAAGATGGCGACATCAATTTATACCTTACATATTACTTGACATTTGATTCTCAATGGGAATTGGGATGTGTTTTACTCATTAGGATACAATTGTATTAATTTTCTTTAAAAAAAAAAAAAAACAGTGGTTATCAGTCAGAGGTAATTTGCCCAAAAAATGTTTGGCAGTGTGTGTAGACATTTTTGGTTATAACAACTCGAGGAGTGATACTTGTACCTAGTGGGAAGAGGCCAGGGATGCTGCTTTACATACTACAATACACAGGACAGTATACCCCACCCAACAAAGAATAATCTCGTCCAAAATGTCAATAGTGCTGAGGTTGAGACACCCTAAACTAAATATACATTTTAAACTAGAGTGGAACTAGTCTGGAATTATGCCTAGAAGCAAAATATGTAAGTCTCAGTTCCTTATTCTTTCCTTATACCACTAAGTTTGGAGTCATATAAATAGCCCTACAAGGGCCTGTTTAACAATGGAATTGGACACCCTTAATCTTCTAAAGAAACCTAGTGGCACAATGGTTAAAGTGCTGGGCTGTTCACCAAAGGTCTGTAGTTCAAACCCACCAGTTGCTCCATAGAAGAAAAATGCGGCAGTCTGCTTCTGTAAAGATTACAACCGTGTGGGACAGTTCTGCTCTGCCCTATAGGGTCGGTATGAGTCAGATCTGACTCAATGGCAACGGGTTTGGTGACATTCTTCTTAAGATCCCATCATGATCTTTGTCATGAATCCATTTGAAACTGAAAGGGACCTTCAGCAACCAGTGCTAAAGAGAAAGATAGCTGATTTATCCTTCAGTGAAAGTGTAATGAAATTATAAGCCATACAATAAAGAGTGAAACGATTAAGGAATTTACTATATACAAACACTTGTCGGAGTCTTGTCATTTGAGTTCTGACTGACCAAAGCCGTCAGCAGTCAATCCGCAGCAACTTAATAAAGAGCTGTTGTCATTTGATTAGCCAGATCCGAAATGCACATACTGCTTCGTGCTCTGATTTGCCCTGCTACCAGGCGTATGGCGTTAACATATCACTGTTTATATTAACTATATGGGTAAACCATTCTTTTTAATCAATGAAGCGGTATTCTACCAACCTTCACTAAGTGGCCAAATATGCTGGAATATGCCATCTACTTAATGATTCTAGATAACTAATAGTCATGAGGAAACCCTGGTGGCGTAGTGGTTAAGTGCTACAGCTGCTAACCAAGAGGTCAGCACTTCAAATCCACCAGGCGCTCCTTGGAAACTCTACGGGGCAGTTTTACTCTGTCCTATAGGGATGCTATGAGTCAGAATCGACTCGACGGCAGTGGGTTAATAGTCAGCATTAAGAGATAGTTTAAGACAAGGAATAGTGTATATTTCTCTAATCACAACAAAAACTTGTGTCTGATGAAACATAGTTCTAGGACTATGTGCCAAACATTTAATTAAATATTTAATCAAAGAAGAAATTCTTTTTTCAAACGGTGAAAGATAAAGTGAGTATTTTAAGGGAGACTACTAACCAAAAGGTTGGAGGTTCGAACCCACCCAGAGGCACCTCAGAAGAAAGGCCTGGTGATTTGCTTCCAAAAGGTCATAGCCTTAAAAGCCCTACGCAGCACAGTTCTACTCTGCAAAACATGGGCTAACTATGAGTCAGAATCGACTAGAGGGCAACTGGTTCAGTCTTTGGTTTTATACCCTAACATAGGAACTGACAGCAACGGGTTTGGTTATTTTGAAAACCACTAAGTACTCTTACGATATAGATTGAGAGGTGGCTTCACCTAATGACAAGAGCCAGGCAGATATAGAGTGAAATTCAAATTCTCCCACTTATCAGCATGTAACATTAAGAAAGGTAATTATCTTCCTTGGCTTTAATTTCCTCATCTGAAAAATGTGGGTAATAGTGCTACAGCAGTAAGCCTTTCATAAATATTGGGTAAGAATATTATCATAATAATATCAATACCTAATAGCATTATCATAGAGTCATCAGCCACATTTTTCCTCTGGGAATCCTAGAGAAACTCTACAAAATTTTTCAGCTCACTCACTCTGCTCTACTTTGAATTACCTTGACCTTGTTCATCTAAACACTTTCTTAATTAGCTTCAATTCCCTCCATCTTTGCTGCCACCAAACCTAATAACAGGTGTGCTCATTCACAAGTGGGCTATTGTAATAGATCCATAACTGGACACTACTCATTCACGCTTATCCTGAGTTTCTTCAAATCATATTTTTTATGAGCACTCTCACATTCTTCTGATTTACAGATGAGGCAACTCAGACCCAGAGAAGTTCATTACTTGAGGTTACACAAAGACTAAATGATTAAATCATTTTTCATTCAAAGGAATTAAATAATATATTAAAGCAGTTTTTGTTCCATGTAACTGTTCAGTTTGTCTTCAGGCCCTAATGCCAAATCAGTACATAAACCATCACATTACCAGGGGTCTTCATTCAAAATGGCATTCTCATATTAATTGACTCTAATGACGTTGATCCTTCATCATTCAGGCCCTTTAATAGTTTCAATAACTTTCTAGAGGTTTTAATAATGAAAATATGCTCAGATACTTATAATACAACATCTGAAAGTCATGGGCATAAATTACAATTGCTTTTAACAGCCTTCCAAATAGTTTTTTTCACTTGAAAACAAAATAAAGGTATGATTGGTTGAATGTGGTATTCTGCCTTTCTTTGATAACCAGGTTTTTCCCCCCAATCTAAACAAGTGTTCCATGAGCAACGACTTTAATGAGTGATTCATTGTACAATGGGAACTACTTTTCATTCCCTCTAGATATTTTCACTGTGTAGCAAAGATAATGCTCCATTTAGCTTGAGGCTCACATAGTGGAGCGTAATTCACCTGTCTCCAATTTCTCTATATCATAGGTTTCTATAGAATGTCAAGAATAATCTCTTATTTTAACCAGATTTACTAGTCTGACAGAGACTGGAGAAACTACCAGTGTATGGCCCCCAGACACCATTTTAACTCAGTACTGAAGTCACTCCCGAGGTTCACCCTTCAGCCAAAGATTAGACAGGTCCATAAAACAAAACGAGACTAAATGGGCACATCAACCCAGGGGAAAGGATGAGAAGACAGAAGGGGACAGGAAAGTTTGTAATGGGGAACATGTCGTGGGGTTGGCAACCAATGTCATGAAACTATATGTGTATTAATTGCTTAGTAAGAAATTAATGCGCTCTGTAAACTTTCATCTAAAGCACAATAAAAAAAATAAAAACAAATATATATACATATATATACATAGAGAGAGAGAGAGAGAGAGAGACTTCTTCCAGGCAAAATCAAAAACCAAACCCGGTGCCATCGAATCGATTCTGACTCATAGCGACCCTATAGGACAGAGTAGAACTGCCCCATAGAGTTTCCAAGGAGCACCTGGTGGATTCGAACTGCTGACCCTTTGGTTAGCAGCCGTAGCACTTAACCACTACACCACCAGGCATCACACTTAAATCCTGAAGGATGGATACTGAGATGGGAGACAGTTGTGAGAAGAAATTTTGAGAAAACACAGAACCATAGACACGTACTTCCTAACTAAAAACAAACACAATCATGCAAAAAATGAAAGCAGTGAAGAAATCACATCCAAAATAAGGCACACAAAGAAGACCAAAGAGTCACACAAGCAACAGCAATGCACATATCAAGACTTCAAGCCAGCAATGCTCTAAAATTTTTGAATCAGGGATCAAGGCATCACAATGTCCCTTTTATATAATAAACCCAGTATGTTAGCTCACAAGGAAGACACTGTGGCCCAAGGCTATTTTTTTTAACTGCTGCTCTGGAAGCTTCTAAGTGCTAAAAGATTTTGGTCATACTTACTTTCTTTATGAATGACTCCCACATGGTTAATATTTCTGACAAACCCTTGTACATACCAGGTAGAGGGTTATGTCAGACAGTGACTGTCGTTTCAGCTCTCACAAAGAGTTGGCACTTCAGCAAAAAAAAGGAATCAGTAAATGCAACAGATTTAAAAATGACCATTTGCTTATTTAAAAATTCACAGTGCAAATGTTCTTTCTTTAATTTACTTTGTTTTTAATTGCTTAAACATCACCATTAAATATATGAGAAAGCATATATTTTTATTTGCCATCCTTTTGAAGTCTCAGATTCTTCTATGCTTGTGTTTTATTTTCATCAGGTATTTTATTGTTACCTACACTGGTTATTGCTGACAGTGACACTAATAGTAGCCAAGGTTCTTCGGTTAAAACATAAAAACAGAGGCAGTGGATGGGAAGGGACTCACCTGCCTAATGAGACCACCCGAAGCTCCAATTTCTTTGAGTTACATTTGTCCACTGGAGAAGAGATGACGGCAATGATTGCGTGCCTGTCTTCACAGAGGTGCCAATAAAAGCTACCTAGAAGATTTATTCCCTTTGAATAACTTTTCTCTTTTATAGAATTGTTTTATAAATAACTTGTAAAAATATTGTTTTATAAACATTTATATATACTATGTGTATATAAATTATATAGATGTAGTTATGTATGTATATAAATTATATAGATGTACTAGTGAAGTAGTTCACTAGTTAGTATGATTAAATTACCATGTACATTATAAACCACACAGATATGTGGCCCAGCGGATCATTTGGTACTTCCACTTTAAAGAGCACTTTTCTGTAGCACTGCTATTACCAAACTAAGCTATAGTCAGCCATAATGCTGCAACGTGGAGGTTAGGAGGGTTATCCTAGCATATCACATATTCAGATTATCATTTTTATATGTCAGTATCCTGCATTCCAGAAACCCTGGTGGCATAGTGGTTAAGAGCTACAGCTGCTAACCATAAACTTCGGCAGTTTGAATCCACCAAGTTCTTCTTGGAATCCCGATGGGGCAGTTCTACTCCGTTCTATAGGATCGCTATGAGTCGGAATCAACTTGATGGCAACAGGTTTGGTTTTGGGATCCTGAATTCCACCCTAAGCCACAGATTGTGTTTCAAGATTCTCATCAAAACTCATCTGTCCCAAGATATTTCTCTCTCTTACTAAAAAATTAATGGAATTATACCCAGTAGAAAGTCAATCAAAAAGTAATTTGGGCTTTTAACCTCAAACCTGGCAGCAACAGACTTAATGAAAAATAAGATGCAGTGGAACCTGACTCTGCAAAGGCCCATGATCCCTCTGATTGCTAACAGATTTATTATATGTTATCTGTGGACTGATGGTCTAGAAAGATACAGCCAAGCATCTACTCAAAAATACATTAGCCATGGATTTATTTTTTTGCACCTTGTGCAAAAGTAAGATGGTAATTCCATCTAACATATATTCCCTCAATGTATACTCCCTAAAGTGTTATTAGATTAACAGTCCCTGAGAATTAAAGTTTTAAAAGTTAATTTGTTTTACAAAACTAAAAGTCCCTAACCAATAGAATGAGCTTGGGAAAGTCACTTGACTTTTCTGAGCATCAGATACCTAATCTGTATAATGAGATATTTTTCTCAAAAAGTCACCTCTAACTCTACAGTCTCATAAGACTGACTAGACAGATACAGACAAATGTGCATTTTCCTCAAAATAGTCAGCCCAGAACATTCTGAACCAATGTCACAGCTATTCTCAAAACATCTTCTACAAATCCTTTTTGGAGCTACTTTTAGAGCTAGCTTAGTTCGTCTTCTGTTTTTAGTGGCATTTCACTTCTGAAATTAATCCAGCTGTACCATTATCCAGCTGTGCCATCCTCACCATTCCTCAGATTATTTCTGGAGAAATTCAACCTATTGCAAAAAGAATCTGCCACCAAATGATGAGTTATCAGTAAGGATAATTCATAAATATGCTATAAACATTTGAAGTCACCTTTACAAAAGTTTCACCACCCCGACTGGACAATGGCAGAATGATAATATATAGATTCTCACACAGGGCCGAGTAAAGGCATGTGAGGATCCCAAAAACCTGATAATCTGTGAAGCCCCTCCCCCTTTTTTCTCATGCTTTTGAATGGGATATGATGTGAGTTATATATGCATACTGCATTTATTAGTACATATAGTGTAATATCAAGGATTGTGTACCATGCAACAGACAATAAAAAATGAAACTCACTTGATATATAAACTAAAACTTGTGTTAGATAAATATTAACATTTATAGTATTTTTTGGATGTCTGCTATGTTAGTATTATATAAAATTGTTACCTATGTTAATACTACTAACATAGCAGACATCTAAAGAAATACTATAAATGTTAATATTTATCTAACACAAAAAGTTATGCATTGATAATTACTGGCAATTGGAATGCGAAAGTTGGAAACAAAAAAGAAGGATCAGTAGTAGGAAAATATGGCCTTGGTGATAAAAACAATGCTGGAGATCGAATGATAGAATTTTGCAAGACCAATAACTTCTTCCTTGCAAATACTTTCTTTCACCAATATAAATGGTGACTATACACATGGATCTCGCCAGATGCACCATACAGAAATCAAATTGACTATATCTGTGGAAAGAGACGACGGAAAAGCTCAATATCATCAGTCAGAAAAAGGCCAGGGGCCGACTGTGAAACAGACCATCAATTGCTCATATGCAAGTTCAAACTCAAACTGAAGAAAATCACAGCAAGTCCACGAGAGCCAAAATATGACCTTGAATATATCCCACCTGAATTTAGAGACCATCTGAAGAACAGATCTGACGCATTGAACACTAGTGACCAAAGACCAGACGAGTTGTGGAATGACATCAAGGACATCATTCAAGAAGAAAGCAAGAGGTCATTGAAAAGACAGGAAAGAAAGAAAAGACCAAGACGGATGTCAGAGGAGACTCTGAAACTTGCTCTTGAGCATCGAGCAGCTAAAACAAAAGGAAGAATTGATGAAGTAAAAGAACTGAATAGAAGATTTCAAAAGGCAGCTCGAGAAGACGAAGTATTATAACGACATGTGCAAAGAGCTGGAGATGGAAAACCAAAAAGGAAGAACACCCTCAGTGTTCTTCAAGCTGAAAGAGCTGAAGAAAAAATTCAAGCCTCAAGTTGCAATAGTGAAGGATTCTATGGGGAAAATATCAAATGACACAGGAAGCATCAAAAGAAGGTGGAAGGAATACACAGGGTCATTGTACCAAAAAGAATTAGTCGATGTTCAACCATTTTGAGAGGTAGCATGTGATCAGGAACTGACGGTACTGAAGGAAGAAGTCCAAGCTGCTCTGAAGGCACTGGCGAAAAACAAGGCTCCAGGAATTGATGGAATATCAACTGAGATGTTTCCACAAACAGATGCAGTGCTGGAGGTGCTCACTCATCTATGCCAAGAAATATGGAAGACAGCTTCCTGGCCAACTGACTGGAAAAGATCCATATTTATGCCTATTCCCAAGAAAGGTGATCGACCTGAATGTGGAAACTATAGAACAATATCACACGCAAGCAAAATTTTGCTGAAGATCATTCAAAAATGGCTGCAGCAGTATATCGACAGGCAACTGCCAGAAATTCAGGCCGGTTTCAGAAGAGGACATGGAACCAGGGATATCATTGTTGATGTCAGATGGACCCTGACTGAAAGTGGAAAATACCAGAAGGATGTTTACCTGTGTTTCATTAACTATGCAAAGGCATTCGACTGTGTGGATCATAACAAATTATGGATAACATTGGAAGAATGGGAATTCCAGAACACTTAATTGTGCTCATGAGGAACCTTTACATAGATCAAGAGGTGGTTGTTTGGACAGAACAAGGGGATACTGATTGGTTTAGTGTCAGGAAAGGTATGCGTCAGGGTTGTATTCCTTCACTATGCCTATTTAATCTGTATGTTGAGCAAATAGTACGAGAAGCTGGACTGTATGAAGAACAGGACATCAGGATTAGAAGAAGACTCATTAACAACCTGTGTTATGCAGATGACACAACCTTGCTTGCTGAAAGTGAAGAGGACTTGAAGCACTTACTAATGAACATCAAAGACCACAGCCTTCGGTATGGACTGCACCTCAACATAAAGAAAACAAAAATCCTCACAACTGGATCAATGAGCAACATCGTGATAAATGGAGAAAAGACTGAAGTTGGCAAGGATTTCATTTGACTTGGATCCACAATCAACAGCCATGGAAGCGGCAGTCAAGAAATCAAAAGATGCATTGCACTGGGTAAATCTGCTGCAAAGGACCTCTTTAAAGTGTTGAAGAGCAAAGATGCCACCTTGAAGACTAAGGTGCACCTGACCCAAGCCATGGTATTTTCAATCGCATCATATGCATGTGAAAGCTGGACAATGAACAAGGAAGGCCAAAGCAGAATTGACACCTTTGAATTGTGGTGTTGGCGAAGAATATTGAATATACCATGGACCGCCAAAAGAACAAACAAATCTGTCTTGGAAGAAGTAAAACCAGTGTGCTTCTTAGAAGCAAGGATGGCGAGACTGCGTCTTACATAATTTGGACATGTTGTCAGGAGGGATCAGTCCCTGGAGAAGGACATCATGCTTGGCAGAGTACAGGGTCAGCGGAAAAGAGGAAGACCCTCAGTGAGGTGGACTGACACAGTGGCTGCAACAATGAGCTTAAACATAACAATGACTGTAAGGACGGCTCAGGACCAGGCAGCGTTTCATTCTGTTGTGCATAGGGTCGCTATGAGTCGGAGCAGACTCGATCGCACCTAACAACCACCACAACGACCCATGCTAATATTGTATTAAATGTATGCTAGATTGTGTCTGTGTGTATGCCAAACTCTGTTCATAAATGCTATAAATTTAAAAAATTACTGAATTCATTGCAATGGTTGACTTATTTGCGTTCCTTTGCTTTTGCGTGTCATCTGGGACTGGAGTTCCCATTAGTTGTTTACTAAAATGTGCGCAAGAGCATACCTTTGTGTCTGTATCATGTCAGAGAGCATTGCTGGCCCTCAAGGCTGGAGTTGCTGAATCAGCAGACGTGGATGTACAAGACAGTTCTCTCAAAAGGGATCAGAGACCTGTTATCCATTAATATAATCCCTCCTTGCCCAGTAACTATTCATGTTGGATCCAAAAGCATATTGGGTTAGACTCAATAGCCCATCCCAACTCTTGTTTATTAGAAATAAATAGTATACGTTCAAGTCACCTGCAGAGATAAAGAGTTTCAATAACACAGGAGAGAACCATGGAGACAGATATCAGTGAAAGTGTTGAAGTGGTAGGCCCCTCATTGCTTAAACAATCTTGTGCATGGGTGCCCTCGTGACCCTACATGAACTTCATTTCTGGCTGGGACATTCTCACACACTTGATCTAGTACCAGTTTCATTTCATACTTGCCAGTTCCCTTCTACTGAGGTGCTCACTTTTCTTTGTGTCCGGTCTGCTTGGCATTTATGGAACTTTGTTTTGGACAACTGGTGCCCCTGTTTTGTTGATGCCCTGAGCACGTGCTTGTCTTGCTTATTGAGTAATCCATCCCTGTTCTCACAATGTCTACTAAATTGCATTAACTCAGACACACAAGTTTTTCGTTTCTTAATTATCTATGTTTTATTGGTAGGATTACTAAAATTTAATTTCTTTCAGTTTCCTTTACTGAGTTTTGGTGAAAGTCTCTTCGGACTTTCAAACACAGGCTTATAGCTCTCATGGTAGCTTCAGGCATACATATTCTGTCCCATTTATCAGGTTTTATATGGAAAAAAAAAGTGAACTCATAAGAAAGTTTTGGAAAGAACATTGCCGGCAAGGATCTCCACCACGTATTTTCAAAATTAATATCCATTATTCATGGTTCTCTCTCTCAGGAGGCCTTGATAGTTGTATTTATTTATCTTTTACGTTACTGAGAATGAAGTGAATGGATTTGGGGCTTTGGAGTGGGTGGGATAATTCTGATTTTTTTTAGCCGAAGCAAAATACATCTACCTTATTTTGAAGCATTCTAAAACAAGAGTGTGAAATCAAGTTTCCAACTAATGATTTTAAGAAGAAAGAATTTACATTTTAGAATATATTCAAAGCAATAATCATGGATTAGCTGTCTCTACTACCTCCCAATACCCACTTAAAATCAGCATACAAAGTTTTTAATAGAGGCAAAAACTCATAATAACAAAATAAGGAAGAGCAGAGAAGAGCAGTATTTTGGAAGCTAGAGAGCAGAAAGGCAAGAAATGGCTTAGCTAAGAAAGTTGATTCCTAGGCTGGCAGTTAGAGAAGGCCAAAAAACAACCCAATTTGCATTGAAGAAGTCCAAATTGTCCAGGAATTGGCAGCACAGCACAAGTAGTTAGAAGCGAGGTGAGGGCGAATCTAAAAACAGCAGGATCCTTTGAAAGTCTACTTAAGGAGCAGAAGGATCCCCAGATTCTCCCACCCCCAGAAGCTAAGGACTCAGGAGTCAAACCCAACATGACATTCCAAAGCTCCTATACCATACAACCTCCCTTTAGAGTTAGATTATTAAACCATGCGTTTTCTATAATAATGAAAACCAACTCTCATTTTTTATTTCATGGTTTTCAATGCATTTTTATATTGTCTAATGTAATTCTCCCAAAAAATTCCCTCTGGTAGATGAGACAAAGGGATTTTCTTCATTTTAAGATGAAGAAGACACTGAGGTGAAATTAATCAACTTGCCAGCTGTAAAAGCTGGGATAGTGGAAACAAAAGTCTTCATATCTCAAATTCCTTACAGCTTAAATAGCCCCCTGATACCTTCCCATAGATTTCTAAGAAAGTGATTTGCCATCTCTAATAATTATAAAAATCACCTGGAGGGCCTAATGAACATGACTCATTCCCAAAGATAAGGCTGAGGTGAAGGTCTAGAATATGCATTTTAACAAGTTCTTCAGGTGGTTCTAATGCAGGTAGTGAGGGCCCATCCTCAGAGAAATACTTCACTCATCTAATTGTCTCCAGAGCAGAAGGAAATACATTAGCCAAGTCTTACTAAAAACAGACACACACACAAAAAAAGTAATACCTCACTCAATGACATTGTCAAAGTACACCCTTGACTCTTATCAATGGTGGAAATACGAGGAACATCTCTGCAGCTTTTCAAAAAGCTATAAAAGATACTGTTCCTGGGTAGGTAGGAACCACCCAATACATTATTTCATCATACATTTATTTATATTTATTTTTAAATAAATAGTTATCAGTTCTAAATAACTTAGAAATCTTCTTTTAATCAGCACTCTTTTTTTTTTTTTTATCTTGGCCACTGGGAAGTTCGAAACTAAATTTAATACAAGTCATCAAGCTTTTAGGCATATGCACTTTTCCACTGAGAACCTTGCTCTTACATAGCCTCCTATACATATGAGTTTGAGCTATTTTTACTTTGTCTTCTTATACATGAATTTTAAAAAGCCATCTCAAAATCATTTGGGAAGTAGACAAGGTATAAATTATAAATAAATACACCTGAGAAATATGAAGTAAACAAATTTATGCAGGAATAACTTCAACCTGAAGAAAGGACAGGGAGCTAGAGGTTTGCAGTGGCATATTTTTTTTTTTTTCTGAAACATAATTCTTTCAGGCACAGTTGGTAAGTACACCTGTCATATATGCTTCCAAAAATGTAGCTCAAAATGATAACATACTGAGAGAAAAACAAACCTTGGGAATACAAAATTCATTTGTTATAACTAGTTTTGCTTACACTCTCTCAAAATAGCCATCTGCACTAAAATGTGTACATAATAGAGCAACCTGCTGCAATACAAAAAGGTTCATGTATATTTAAGCCTCAAAACTTTTAAGGGCTTGAAAATTCTTTAGAAGCACCTTTCATACCTCCTGTATCCCAGAGATGCTACATGTACGTGAACAAGAGCCAATGTAAATGACTGGCAGCTGCTTCAATAAATCCTGTTACAGTGTTGTCAGTTCTATGTTTTCCTTTGCTAAACTATTTACTGAGCTATTTCCGTCTCTGAGGTCCTGCCTACATTTTATTTTAACAAATTCTTACATGACGCTTACTAGAATCAAGTACTTCCCCGTGGGCTTTATAATTTTAACTTATTTAATCCTCATAATAACCCATAATATAGGCAAAATTTCTCAAGGTCATATAGTTACTGTGGAAGAAAGGGATCTGCACCCATGCAGTCTGATTTCAACATCTATGCTCTTGACCACTGTACTCTCTACTGACTCCATGCTATATACATATGGCCAAAAGGCAATGCTTTAAGTGAGAAAAATGAGGAGTGGCATACATTAATTCCTCTCTGCTGTGAAGATTGAGTTATACCCATCCAGCCTTGCGACTTCACATAAAATGCCTGAAAAACCTTCTTGCAGTTATTGGACATCTATCAAAACAGGCTAATTTTATTTTTGGAAAGAAAAGGAAGCTGTTTCAAGATGTATACACAGTCCCTCAGTCCTTTGGTTGAATAACAGCTTTTTTGGAGGAGGAGAAACACTACATCAAACATACATGCCAATCATAAGAAGCATCCAATTTCAGAAATTAAAATGTAAAAAAGGATGAACCTTAAAACCAAGAAAATAATGGAGTAATTTTTATGCCTTCTTCTTTTCATGGGTTTCCTTTTCTATTTTGTTATAGCAAGGACCTGATATATGTATATACACACACATACACACATAAACCATAATCTAGGAAAAATTTCCCAAGGTCACATAGTTAATTGTGGAAAAGGTGGGATCTGAACCCACGCAGTCTGATTTCAGCATCTATGCTCTTGATCACTGTACTGACTATGATATATATATATATATATGGCACTCTATATATATACATGGCACACTCATATATATATGTGTATATATATATATAGTTTTTTGACTGCCTCAAATACTTATTGAAGTAGGTAGGATAAAAATAACAAACTGCTCTTAAATGTTAAAAATTATTCATTATATAAAAAGAAATCTAATGCTATGCTAGGAGCCGTGGTGATGCAAGACCAATGTTTCATAAGATATTACTAGTATTATTGATGTGTTTAAGGTCAAATGTTTATTTAAGTAGACCATACCACAATATTCTTTTTTTAATAGAATAAGGTAGTTAAATAAATTATAAGGAGTTTTATATGATATCTTAGTACTTGGTGAGAAGTTAAAAATTATTTATCTTGTTTTAATTTTCCCTGAGGTAACTGCTCTGTGAATCTATTTATGTGTAACAAACTACCCTCAAAAATACTTACTTAAAAACAACAGTAATCTTTAATAAGTGTGTGTTAGGTACACACTTTACACATTTGGGCAGGGCTCACTGGAGTGGCTCATCTCTGTTCCGTATAGCAATCAGTGGGGGTAAATCAATTACAGCATGAGGATCCACTTCCATGAAGACTCACTCATTTAAAAAAAAAAAAAAACACATTCATAAAAAAAAAAAAACACATTCATAGGGTGAGTAAATTGATAGTGGCTTTTGGCTAAGCCAGGATTGTTGGCCAGGGGGCTTTTTGGTGTCTGGTTCCTGTCAATGTAAGTCCACGAAGTTGCTTAGACTTTCTTACAACTTGGTGTCTTGGTCCCAAGACGTTCCAAAAGACTTGGGCAGTAGCTGGAAGGCTTTTACTGTCCTAGACTATCTAGGTCCCAGAATTCTACCACATTCTATTAGACAAGTAAGTCACTATGGCCAGTCCAGACTCAAGGGAAGGCGAATTAGACTCCATATCTCAATGCTATCAGTAGCAAGAAGTTTTAGCTACCAACCATATCAAAATATACGTTGACTACAATGTCTATAAAATTTCTGGTTTTGTTTTCTTGAGATAAACAAGTTGGTATTAAAGTTTACATAAGAAAATGAGCATGTCAGAATAGCTAAGAAATCTCTAGAAAAGAATATATAATATAAATAAATATTCTAAAGTTTCTTTAAATAAAACCATATGATACTGCTTAAATGGAACAAAATAGAAGACGAGAAATATATTCAACAACACAGGTAAATTTAGCATATGATAAAAGCGATGTCTTAAATATCTTAGGAGAAGTTGGATTTTTAAATAAATTATGTTGAGGTAAGTAGATAGTCATGTGTAAAATAATCTATTTGGGTCCTAACCTTACATTGCACACCAGCATAAACTCCATATAAAGCAGAAATTTAATTACAAAAAAATTGAAATGAGGGTGAATAAATTCCTTTATAAACTAAGCGGGGGGAAGCTTTCTTAATTATGGCTATGTGTCCATTAAAAAATTCAATGACATTTAAAAAGAGAAAAAACTTTCATTTAGTAAAACACACCATAATCAAAACCAAAAGAAAAATGACTGGAATAAAATCTTCGTGACTTGTGTCGTGATAAAGACTATCTCTCTAACACCTAAGAATCAGGAACGAGATTAAGAGAATGGCAGTACAGAGAAAAAGATATACCAATGGCCCTTAAACTTATTAAAAAGACGGGAAAAAAAGATCAAATGGATGTAAGAAGAGACTCTGAAACTTTCTCTTGAACTTAGAGTAGCTAAAGTGAAAGGAAGAAAGGATGAAGTAAAAGAGCTGAACAGAAGCTTTCAAAGGACACCTGGAGAAGACAAGTAAAGTATTATAAGGAAAAGAGCAAAGACCTGGAGTTAGAAAGCCAACAGGGAAGAACACGATCGACATTTCTCAAGCTGAAAGAAGTGAAGAAAAAATTCAAGCCTTGACTTGCAGTATTGAAGGATTCTATGGGCTTCTTAGGGTTTTCAAAGCTGTGAGTTCTCAGAAACAGAATGCCAGGCCTGTCTTCTGAGGTACCTCTAGGTGGGTTAGAACCATCACCTTTTGTCTAGTAGTTGAGCACTTAACCATTTGTAAAAATATTTTGCTGTCATCCATGGAGTTTTCATTGGCTAATTTTTGGAAGTAGATCACCAGGCCTTTCTCTCTAGTCTGTCTTAGTCTGGAAGCTCTGATGAAACCTGTCCACCATAGGTGACATCTGAAATACTGGGAACATAGCTTGCAGCATCACAGTAAGTTGAAAGCTATCACAGTACGACAAACTGACGACAGGTAGTAGTTCTTCTCCTTCTAGGGTCAGTTGTCGTTTAGTCAGTTCCAACTCATGGCAACCTCATGTATGTCAGAATAGAACTGTGCTCCAAGGGGTTTCAATGGCTGGATTTTTGCAAGTAGATCACCAGGCCTTTCTTCTGAGGTGCCTCTAAGCATACTCTAACCTACAACTTTTCAGTTAGCAGCCAAGAGGGCTAAACATTTGCACCACGCAAAGACTCTGGGGATACTTTCAAACCCGATGCCATTGAGTCAATTCCCACTCATAGTGACCGTTTAGGATAGGGTCGAAGTGCCCCATAGGGTTTCCAAGGCTGTAAACTTTATGGAAGCAGACTGCCACCTCTTCCTCTCATGGAGCAGCTGGTGGTTTTGAACTGCCAATCTTTTGGTTAGCAGCCGAGCACTTAACCACTGTGCCACCAGGGCTCCTGAGGATACTTTAGACTACGCAAATATCCTGTTTCTGTTCTGTGTTCCCTCTTTTTCTGCCTACCTTTGATTTAACGGAATACTTTCTGTAATGACATTTTATATCATTTGTTGACTTATTAGCTATAACTCTTTGTTCCGTTATTTTAGTTGTCATTTTAGGGCTCACATTATACATCTTTATCACAGTTTATATTCAAGTGAAATTATACAACTTAATTTGAAGCATAAGAATCTTCTAAGATTATACTTCTATTTCTTCCCCCGTGACCACTATGCTATTGTCATACATTTTAATTATACATGTTATAAATGCCTCAAGTGTTTTCTTTATTCAATTATCTTTTAAAAAGATTTAAATAATAAAAAAATCTGATGTATTTACCCATGTAGTTACAATTTTCAATGCTCTTCATTTCTTTATGCAGACTCATGTTGCTATTTGATATTACCTTTCTGCTTCAAGCATTTCCTTTATCATGTATTTTAGTGCCTGTCTACTGGCAATGAATTCTTTCAGTGCCAAAAGATCTTTATTTCACCCTAGTTTATATAATTTCACTGGGCATAGAGAATTCTAGCTTGATAATTTTTTTTTTTTTAAGTATTTTAAAATGCTTTGCTCCACTGTCCTTTCACTTGTACTGGTTCTGATGAGAAATCTGTTGTCATTCTAATCTTCTTCCTCTGTGTATAAAGTGTTGGTGGCTGTTTTATTTATTTATTCATTTTCTCTCTGCTGTTTTTACAATTTTCTCTTTATCACTGGTTTTGAGCAATTTGATCATGATGTTCCTGGTGGTTTTGTTTTGTTTTTAATGTTTCTTGTGGTTGGGTTTCATTGACCTTTTTGGGTCTATACCCAGTGCCGTGGAGTCAATTTGGGTCTATAAGCTTAGAATTCCCATCACATTTGGAAATGTTTCAACCATTATTTCTTAAAAAAATTTTTTTTTTTTTTTCTGTGACCCCTCTTCCTTCTCTCCTTTGGGGACTCCACTTACATGCATATTAGACATACTGAAGTTCTCCCACAGCTGACTGGTGCTCTCTTTGAATTTTAAAATTCTATTTTGTCTCTCTGTTTCAATTTAAATAGTCTACGTCTTCAAATTCGTATCTTTTTCTTCTGCAGTGCTAATATGCCATTAATCCCATTCAATGTGTTTTTCATCTTACACGTCATAGTTTTCACCTTTAGAAGTTAGATTTAAGTCTATATATTTATATATATTTAATATCTCTATTTAACCTTTGAAAACCTGGAATACAGTTAAAATAACTATTTTACTGTCCTTGTCTGCTAATTCTAACATTGTTTTCAGTTCTAGTTTGGTTCCAATGGATTAATTATTTTCCTCATTAAGAGTCATGTTTTCCCATTTCTTTGCATGTCCATTAATCTTTGATTGGAGGGCAAACATTTTGAATGTTACCTTCTTGGGTGCTGAATATGTTTGTATCCCTATAAATACCCTTGAGCTTTGTTCTGGGACTCCATTAATTTACACGGAAACAGTCTGGTCTTTTGGGTTGTGCCTTAAGGTTTACTGAGTGGGTCCGGAGCAGTGCTCAGTCTAGGGCTAAGTGTTTCCCACTTCTGACGCAAGAGCTTCCTAAGTACTTTACACCTTGTCTTATGAACTAAGTTTTTACAACCTGGCTTGTAGGAACACATATGATCTAACCATGTGTGTGCATCATGTGCCGTTCACTTGAATCTTTTTGGAAAATTCTTCCCTTGGCCACTGTTGGCTTCCTCACAGGCATATTCTTTCCACACATGCATGCTCTAATCATTATTCTGCTGAGTACCCAAATGAGACCCCTTGAAGATCTCTGGGATTCTCTGTTCAGCTCTGTTATCTCTGGTATTCTATAGCCATATTTGTCTCCTGGATTCTTACCTCCATGTCCCTAACTCCGAAAGTCAATTGGATTACAACTGGGTTCCCCTTCCTATGCTGAGACCTGGAAATTCTCTCAAGGCAATATTCTGGGGCAGTTATAGGGCTCACCTTGTTTCCTGTTTATCAGGAATTGTTCTCCTTCATTTTTCTTCTTTAATATCCAGTATCTTGAAACCCTTGTTTCATATATTTAGTCTGTTGTGACTGTTTTTTGTTTGCTTGTTTTTAAATTTCAGGTCAGAGGTAAACTTAGTCTGTGTTACACTATATTTGCCAGAAGCAGAAGTGAACTTATAACATTTAAAAAAAAAAAAAAAAGCATTCCTAAAAATCCACCGAAAGCATATAGACAAAAGGTTGGCAAACTTTTTTCTGTTAAAGGTCAGATAGCATATATTTTAGGTTTTACAAGCCATGTGGCCTCTGCCGCAACTAATCAACATTTACAGTGCAAAAGCAGCAATAGATAATACATAAATGAATAGCAGGAAACCATGATGGCACAGTGGTTAAGGGCTACATCCGATAACCAAAAGGTCAGCTGTTCAAATCTACCAGGCACACCTTGGAAGCTCTATGGGGCCTTTCTACTCTGTCCTATGTGGTCACTATGAGTTGTAATCCACTCTACGGCAACAGGTTTTGAAGTGAATAACATGGCTGTGCCCCAGTAAAACTTTATTTACAAAAGCAGGAAACCGGTCTGATTTGGCCCACAAGCCATAGTTTGCCCACTTCTACCCTAGAATGATACCATCTTGGTAGCAATGAGCAAACCTAGCTTTTACATCTTGCTTTCAAAATACCACTTTCCATTAAAAGAAATTGGGGATTCTTGAAGAAATGCTTTGTTCTGTGTCTGAGGCAGGAAAAGTATAAAGTGAGCTGGAGACATTTTGTTGTTCCAGAAGCAAAAAAGTACTCAAAGAATAATGGGATCAAAAGGACATAAAGGAGCTAAACTGAAGCTTCCAATGGCCACTTTTTAGAAATTAGAGTGTAAGAAAAAATAAGATTGCAATTGAATATAACAAAATAATATGATTTTTATAAAAATGGATCCCAAATACAGAGTGATTAGAAAATTAAAATTTTTTACAGTAATACTTGATTCACTCAAAGATTATTAATGGATTCTAGAAAACAGATTATTTATCCAGTCTCGAAATATCTCAAATATCCCAAAATATCAATCCACAGTTAATATAACAGTTACATAGAGAAAATGCCTTTTAAATGTTGTGCTTTAATAGACATTGTCTATTGTCTATTGTGTTAAAATATGTACCATCATCAATAATAGGATATGCCGACACTGCTTGCTTTCTGATGGAAGCATCTAACATCACCCAGGTATTCTTAACAAAAGTGTTTTGTTAAAATACTAACAGTAAAAAAAAATGTGGAACAACTGGATTAAAAATATTAAATTGACTGTTTATAAATTTTTATTGGATATTGCATTAATCTGCCAACCCTTTGGTTAGCAGCTGTAGCACTTAATCACTAGGCCATCTGCCAGGCACTCCTTGGAAGTTCTATGGGGGAGTTCTACTCTGTCCTATAGGGTTGCTATGAGTCAGGATCGATTCGACGGCACCAGGGTTTTTTTTGTTTATTGCATTAAAAAAGTTCAAACACTCTGTAAAATGCGCTATTGGGGACAATCAAGCAAAATGTGGGGCAATGGTTAAGAGCTGGGATGTTAATCGAAAGATTGGTGGTTCAAATCCATCAACCACTCTGTGAAAGATGAGGCAATCTGCTTTGTTATAGATTACAACCTTGAAAACCCTATGGGCAGTTCTACTATGTCCTATACGGTCGCCATGAGTCAGAATTGCCTCAGTGGCAATAGGTTATGTGTTATTTAAACAAGGACTACATACTAGATTATTTTGTTGAATTAATGTTAATTTTCTTAGACATTATGATGTCCTAGTGGTGAAAGTCCTCATTTTTAAGAGAATGCTAGCAATTGGTGAATTTAGGTGATGCACATAAAGGTATTTATTGTACTCTTCCACAGCCAAGAGAAACCTTTTGAGCAGTTCTACCCTGTGACACATGGGGTTTCCATGAGTTGTAATCAACTTGATGGAAATGGGTTCGCTTTTGGTTTTTCTGTAGGTTTGAAAATGTCCAAAATGAAATTTTGGGGAAAACGCAGATCTTTCTTGTAAAATGTGAAATTTCCCTTCTTGTTTAAAAATAGGCTTCAGATGACTAACTTTAGAATCTATTTGGTCACTAGGTGATTTCACTGAATATTTTTAGTGAGAAATAGCTTGATAAATGTGTAATTCATACTTGACAGATTGTTAATCATTATACCATTTACTCTATTCTCCTTGAAAGTGGCATACTAAGCATCATGAATTAAATTATGTCCCCCCTTTGCCTATTAAACAAGGTCCTTACCTACTCACATCAGGGACCTAAGGACTGGTAGCTCCACTCAGCCACCTATGACAGGGGTCCAAAGATAACTGGTACCTCCCAGTCCTTATAACCAAAAAATTTGGGTGCCCATGGTCCCTCTGCAGAACTCATCCACCTAGGGAACAGAGACACGTATTCCTCAGAAACACTTGGGGGTCGGTTCTCAGCCCCCTGCCTTATTCAGAGCATGACCCCCTGTGGCAATCAGATACCGGTATATACACCAATCACCCCTGCCCCTCTAAGACTGTAGGACAGAGCCTGTACCACACACTTCATGATCAGATGCCTGGAAACCTGAGCTGAATTCATACAAGAAAACTCAATGGACTCCTAGACTGATATACCTGATAACAGCTCTAGCCAGCTGGGGACAGGGCACCAGAGCTCCAAAGGTGAAAATAATCAAGCTAGCTCACTCAAGCAAAACAAAACAAAGCAAGCAGCTATGACACAGTAAGCAAGCATACACTAATACAATAACTTACAGATGGCTCAGAGACAACAGTCAATATCAAGTCACATAAAGGAACAGACCATGATCACCTCAATAGACTCTCAAAACAAAGAATCCATGGATCTTCCAGATGAAAGTGTGTTCCTGGAATTACCAAATGCAGAATACAAAAGTTTAATATACAGAATCCTTCAAGACATCAGGAAGGAAATGAGGCAATACGCAGAACAAGCCAAGCAACACACAAATAAAGCCATGTGAGAAATTAAAAAGATGACTCAGGAACATAATGAAAAGTTTAATAAGCTGGAAGAATCCATGGACAGACAGCAATAAGAAATTCAGAAGATAAACAATAAAATTACAGAATTAGACAACTCAATAGAAAGTCAGAGGAGCAGAATTGAGCAAGTAGAAGCTAGAATTTCTGAACTCGAAGATAAATCACTTCGCACTAATATATTTGAAGAAAAATCGGATAAAAGAACTAAAAAAAAAAAAATGAAGAAACCTTAAGAATCATCTGGGACTCTATCAAGAGAAATAACCTACGAATGATTGGAGTACCAGAACAGGGAGGGATAACAAAAAATACAGAGAAAATTGTTGAAGATTTGTTGGCAGAAAACTTCCCTGGTATTGTAAAAGATGAGAAGATATCTATCCAAGATGCTCCTCGAACTCCACATAAGGTAGATGTTAAAAAAAAGTCACCAAGACATACTGTAATCAAGTTTGCCAAAACCAAAGATAAAGAGAGAATTATAAGAGCAGTGAGGGGTAAATGAAAAGTCACCTACAAAGGAGAGCCAATAAGAATAAGCTCGGACTACTCGGCAGAAACCATGCAGGCAAGAAGGCAATGGGATGACATATTTAAAAAATTGAAGGAAAAAAATTGCTGGCCAAGAATGATATATCCAACAAAACTATCTCTTAAATATGAAGATGAAATGAAGGCATTTCCAGATAAAAACAAGTTTAGGGAATTCGTAAAAACCAAAACAAAACTACAAGAAATACTAAAGGGAGTTCTTTGGTTAGAAAATCAGTAATATCAGGTATCAACCCAAGACTAGAACACTGGGCAGAGCAACCAGAAGTCAACCCAGACGGGGAAATCCAAAAAAAACAAAGCAAAATGATTAAAAAAAAAAACCCAAAACAGGGTAACAGTGATGTTATTATATAAAAGAAGACAACATTCAAATAATAAAGAGGGACTAAGAAATGTAAATCATACACCTTCCATATGGAGAGGAAGATACGGCGATACAAACAAATAAAAGTTAGTTTAAAATTTAGAAAAATAGGGGTAAATAATAAGGTAACCACAAAGGAGACAAACTATCCTACTCATCAAAATAAAATACAAGGGGAAAATACAGCCTCAGCAGAAACAAAATCAACAACAACGAATATGAGGAAAGGACAATATATAAAGAAAATCTACTCAGCACATAAAACCAAATGGGAAAAAGAAACTGTCAACAACACACAAAAAAAGACATCAAAATGATATCACTAATTTCATACCTATCCATAATTACCCTGAAAGTAAATGGACTAAATGCACCAATAAAGAGACAGAGAGTGGCAGAACAGACTAAAAAACAAGATCCGTCTATATGCTGCCTACAAAAGACACACCTTAGACTTAGAGACACAAAAAAACTAAAACTTGAAGGATGGAAAAAAATATATCAAGCAAATAACAATCAAAAAAGAGCAGGAGTGGCAATATTAATTTCTGACAAAATAGACTTTAAAGTTAAATCCATCAGAAAGGATAAGGAAGGACACTATACAATGATTAAAGGGACAATACACTAAGAAGATATAACCATATTAAATATTTATGCACCCAATGACAGGGCTGCAAGATACATAAAACAAACTCTAACAGCACTGAAAGTGAGATAGACAGCTCCACAATAATAGTAGGGGGCTTCAACACATCCCTTTCGGTGAAGGACAGGACATCCAGAAAGAAGCTCAATAAAGACACGGAAGATCTAAATTTCATAATCAACCAACTTGACCTTGTAGACATATACAGAATACTCCACCCAACAGCAACCAACTATACTTTCATTTCTAGTGCACATGGAACATTTGCTAGAATAGAACACATATTAGGTCATAAAGCAAGCCTTAGCAGAATCTAAAACATTGAAATATTACAAAGCATCTTCTCTGACCATAATGCCATGAAAGTGGAAATCAATAACAGGAAACACAGGGAAAAAAAAATCAAACACTTGGAAACTGAACAATACCCTGCTCAAAAAAGACTGGATTATAGAAGACATTAAGGATGGAATAAAGAAATTCATAGCATCCAATGAGAATGAAAATACTTCCTATCAGAACCTTTGGGACACAGCAAAAGCAGTGCTCAGAGGCCAATTTATATCAATAAATGCACACATCCAAAAAGAAGAAAGGGCCAAAATCTAAGAATTATCCCCACTACTTGAACAAATAGAAAGAGAGCAACAAAACAAACCCAAAGGCACCAGAAGAAAACAAATAATAAAAATTAGAGCTGAGCTAAATGAAATAGAAAACAGAAAAACAATTGAAAGAATTAACAAGAACAAAAGCTGTTTTTTTGAAAAAACTCAACAAATTGATAAACCACTCACCAAACTGACAAAAGAAAAACAGGAGAGGAAGCAAATAACCCAAATAAGAAATGAGAGGGGTGATATTACAACAGACCCAACTGAAATTAAAAGAATCATATTAGATTACTACGAAAAACTCTACTCAAACAAATATGAAAACCTAGAAGAAACGGATGAATTCCTAGAAACACACTACCTACCTAAACTAACACAAACAGAGGTAGAACAACTAAATAGACCCTTAACAAAAGAAGAGATTGAAACGGTAATTAAAAAATCCCAACAAAAAAAAGCCCTGGTCTGGATGGCTTCACTGCAGAGTTCTACCAAACGTTCAGAGAAGAGTTAACACCACTACTACTAAAGGTATTTCAGAGCATAGAAAAGGATGGAATACTACCAAACTCATTCTATGAAGCCACCGTATCCCTGAACCAAAACTAGGTAAAGACACTACAAGAAAAGAAAATTACAGAGCTATATCCCTCATGAATGTAGATGCAAAAATCCTCAACAAAATTTTAGCCAATAGAATTCAACAACATATCAAAAAATAATTCACCATGATCAAGTGGGATTCATACCAGGTATGCAGGACGTTTCGACATAGAAAAACAATTAATGTAATCCACTACATAAATAAAACATAACACAAGAATCACATGATTTTATCAATTGATGCAGAAAAGGCATTGGACAAAGTTCAACACTCATTCATGATAAAAACTCTCAGCAAAATAGGAATAGAAGGAAAACTCCTCAGCATAACAAACGGCATGTATACAAAGCCAACAGCCAACATCATTGTAAATGGAGAGAGCCTAAAAGCATTTCCAGTGAGATTGGGAACCAGAAAAGGATGCCCTTTATCACCACTCTTATTTGACATTGTGCTCGAAGTCCTAGCCAGAGAAATTAGGCTAGATAAAGAAATAAGGGGCATCCAGATTGGCAAGGAAGAAGTAAAAGTATCTCTATTTGCAGATGACATGATCTTATACACAGAAAACCCTAAGGAATTCTCCAGGAAACTACTGAAACTAATAGAAGAGTTCAGCAGAGTATTGGGATACAAGATAAATATACCAAAATCAGTGGGATTCCTCTACACCAACAAAAAGAACATTGAAGAGGAAATCACCAAATCAATGCCATTTACAGTAGCCACCAAGAAGACAAAATACTTAGGAATAAATCTTACCAGAGATGTAAAAGTCTTATACAAAGAAAACTACAGTACACTTCTTCAAGAAAACACAACAGTATTACATAAGTGGAAGAACATACCTTGCTCGTGGATAGGAAGACTCAACATTGTGAAAATATCTATTCTACCAAAAGCGATCTATAAATTCAATGCAATTCCAATCCAGATCCCAAAGACATTCTTTAATGAGATGGAGAAACAAATCACCAACTTCATATGGGAGGGAAAGAGATCCCGGACAAATAAGGCATTACTGAAAAAGAAGAACAAAGTGGGAGCCCTTATTTTACCTGATTTTACAACCTATTATACTGCCACAGTAGTCAAAACAGCCTGGTACTGGTACAACAACAGATACATGGACCAGTGGAACAGAATTGAGAATCCAGACATAAATTCATCCACATATGAGCAGTTGATATTTGACAAAGGCCCCAAAACAGTTACATGGGGAAAAGACAGCCTTTTTAACAAATGGTGCTGGCATAACTGGATATCCATCTGCAAAAAAATGAAACAAGACCCATACCTCACTCCATGCACAAAAACTAATTCAAAATGGATCAAAGACCTAAATATAAAATCTAAAACAATAAAGATCACATAAGAAAAAATAGGGACAATGTTAGGAGCCCTAAGACATGGCATAAACAGTATACAAAACATTATAAAGAATGCAGAACAGAAACTAGATAACTGGAAGTTCCTAAAAATAAAACACCTATGCTCATCCAAAGACTTCACCAAAAGAGTAAAAAGACTACCTACAGACTGGGAAAAAGTTTTTAGCTATGACATTTCTGATCAGCGCTTGATCTCTAAAATCTACATGATACTGCAAAAACTCAACTACAAAAAAACAAATAACCCAATTAAAAAATGGGCAAAAGATATGAATAGACATTTCACTAAAGAAGACATTCAGATAGCTAACAGATATATGAGGAAACGTTCACGATCATTAGCCATTAGAGAAATGCAGATCAAAACTACAATGAGATTTCATCTCACTCCAACAAAGCTGGCAATAATCCAAAAAACACAAAATAATAAATGTTGGAGAGGCTGTGGAGAGATTGGAACACTTATACACTGCTGGTGGGAATATCAAATGGTACAACCACTTTGGAAATCGATTTGGCGCTTCCTTAAAAAGTTTTAGTTAGAACTACCATATGATCCAGCAATCCTACTCCTTGGAATACATTCTAGAGAAATAAGAGCCTTAAGAGGAACAGATATATGCAGACCCATGTTTATTGCAGCACTGTTTACAACAGCAAAAGGATGGACACAACCAAGGTGCCCATCAACAGATGAATGGATAAATAAATTATGGTATATTCACACAATGGAATACTATGCATCGACAAAGAACAGTGAGGAATCTGTGAAACATTTCATAACCTGGAAGGCATTATGCTGAGTGAAATTAGTCAGTTGCAAAAGGACAAATATTATATAAGACCACTATTATAAGAACTTAAGAAATAGTTTAAACTGAGAAAAAAACATTCTTTTGTGGTTACGAGAGAAGGGAGGGAGGGAGGGTAGGAGGGGGTATTCACTAATTAGATAGTAGATAAGAACTACTTCAGGTGAAGGGAAAAGACAGCACACAATACAGGGGAGGTCAGCACAATTCGACTAAACCAAAAGCAAAGAAGTTTCCTGAATAAACTGAATGCTTCGAAGACCAGTGTAGCAGGGGTAGGGGTCTGGGGACCATGGTTTCAGGAGACATCTAACTCAATTGGCATAATAAAATCTATTAAGAAAACATTCTGCATTCCACTTTGAAGAGTGGCGTCTGGGGTCTTAAATGCTAGCAAGCAGCCATCTAAGATGCATCAGTTGGTCTCAACCCACCTGGGTCAAAGGAGAATGAAGAACACCAAGGACACAAGGTGATTACGAGCCCAAGAGACAGAAAGGACCACATGAACCAGCGACTACATCATCCTGAGACCAGAAGAACTAGATGATGCCTGGCTACAACCGATGACTGCCCTGACAGGGAACACAACAGAGAACCCCTGAGGGAGCAGGAGAACAGTGGGATGCAGACCACGGATTCCCATAAAAAGACCACACTTAATGGTCTGACTGAGACCAGAAGGACCCTGGTAGTCATGGCCCCCAGACCTTCTGTTGGCCCAGGACAGGAACCATTCCCAAAGCCAACTCTTCAGACATGGATTGGACTGGACGATGGGTTGGAGAGGGATGCTGGTGAGGAATGAGCTTCTTGGATCAGGTGGACACTTGAGACTATGTTGGCATCTCCTGCCTGAAGGGGAGATGAGAGGGTGGAGGGGGTTAGAAGCTGGCAAAATGAACGTGAAAAGAGAGAGTGGAGGGAGAGAGTGGGCTGTCTTATCAGGGGGAGAGTAATTGGGAGTGTGTAGCAAGGTGTATATGGGTTTTTGTGTGAGAGACTGACTTGATTTGTAAACTTGCACTTAAAGCACAATAAAAATTATAAAAAAATGAAAAAAAAAAAAAAGGAAAGGGAAGCAAGCATAGAATTAGGGACCTCATATCACCAAGAAAGAGTGCCAGGAGCAGAGCGTGTCCTTTGGACCCAGGGTTCCTACACAAGGAATCTCCTAGTCTGGGGGAAGATTGATGAGAAGGCCAAGAGAGAGAGAAAGGCTTCCCCTGGAGCTGACACCCTGATTTTGGACTTTTAACCTACTTTACTGTGAGGTAATAAACTTCTCTTTGTTAAAGCCATCCACTGTAGTATTTCTTTATAGCAGTACTAGATAACTAAGATATTAATTATCATGAAGATGGGTGATTAAAATTTTTGCTTTTCAAAGAATGAGTTAGAATATTGAATGATCAATAAAAGCCAATCATGGAAGGAGGAAAGGACGGAGGAGGAGGGGAAAAGAAAGAGAGGAGGAAGGGAGAAGAAAGCGGAAGGAAGAAAGGAAGAACAAGAAAGAAAGAAGAGGTAAAAGTTAATGAAAATGAGAGGAAAGGAAGCAGGCAGATTTAGTGAACATTGTAAAATATGCATGGTTCCCTGATGGCAAACCTCTTATATAAACCAGAATCAGGGCTTCCAATTGTGGGATCACTCAGCCCCATATTCTGGCATTAACCTTGACCTTTACACTTTTTTTTAGTCCAGAAGCTCAAAAGATTCAGTTAGGTCAATGCATTTGCTAGTACTCTTCTGACCACCTTAAAACTGGTCTAGTAACTACATTTCTGTACTTAAACACCTATCCCAGTCCCCTATGTCTAACCATGCCTTGAAAACATGCCCAGTCCCATTCCACATGAATATATGCCACCTTGGCCCATCAGCTTTAACAAGACTAGGGGGTTGAAAGGCCAACCAGCAGCAGAGACCTGGCTCAGTTCTATCAGCCTGCAACAAAACCTGGGAGGGTGGCTTGCCTGCCATATTGCATGCTAGCAGACCCAAGCCATGGTGTTTTCAATTGTGTCATATGCATGCAAAAGCTGGATGATGAATACGGTAGACAGAAAAAGAATAGATGCCTTTGAATTGTAGTGCTAGAAAACAATATTGAATACACCATGGACTGCCAAAAGAATGAACAAATCTGTCTTGGAAGAAGTACAGTCAGAATGCTCCTTAGAAGCGAGGATGGTGAGACTATTTCTCACGTACTTTGGAGATATTATCAGGAGGGATCAGTCCCTGCAGAAAGACATCACGCTTGGTGATGCAGAGGGTCAGCGAAAAAGGGGAAGACCCTCAATGGACTGACACAGTGGCTGCAACAATGGACTCAAGCATAACAATGATTGTGAGGATGGCGCAGGATAGTACAGTGTTTTCGTTCTGTTGTACACAGGGTCCCTTGGAGTGGGAACTGACTCAACCACACCTAACAACAACAGACCAAATCCATACATCTGCTATGCTTCTTAGCTCAAACTAGCCACCTGCCTGGTTCAACTTCCAGGATTGCAAGACTCCAAGTGACTGCCTGATTCCATTGGGTAGGTATCAGAGAGATTGTTGCTTGGCAGCATTTCCGTAGTATGTAGTCCTACTGAGCCAGAAAGAACATGTAGGCCAGAAAAATTGCTTATTGATTAGGTATTTTATTCTTAATGGTCTGTTTCATTCATGTTAAGAGTAGGAAAGCAAATATAGTGAAATAAAATTCTAACTGAGTGAAGAATCTGGTATGAAAGATTCAAGCTCAACAATACCACTACCCCCATCCCACTATGCTCCCCATCTTTCATCATTTCTGTTTAGCATGAAAAACTAGCTAGAAATAATACAAAGGCATGACAAGCACCCATTTTAAAATTTCAATTCTTTTTTGCTGTTTTTATGAGCACTTCCTCCTTATTTATTCAACAAAAATAAAATCCTGTAACTCATATTTCCATGAATTATTCATCTTTGGTAACAGTAAATATGCATATGCTGGAATTTAAAGGTATGATGGTATAAAACCTAGAGCTAAGTTGAACTTTTCCTTTGATTCTCTCTTATTTGAGTTTTTAATATTATGAATATGCTTTTCCAAGTTATGCAACATTTCCTTCACTGTATCACAAATATCCTCTTCTACTCTATATTTACATCATCTCAGTAAATAATTAATGCCTATAATAAGTACAAAAAAATTAGTACATAAAAATGAACTCTTCCTTCCAAAGATACTCTGGATAATTCTCACAATACTCTTATAGACAAAATTAACTCCTAGTCATGAGATTATAAAGTATATTATAAAAATAGATATTTTATAGTTATTCCATAAAGAGGACTTTCTTCAGGAAGGTTCTATCTCTGATAAAATAATTCATTACATGCAAGTGGCCTTAGATTTAAAAATCTCCCACATTTTCTCATCTAATTGCTCACAAACATTTGTGGGGTAGATATCATCTCCATTTTACAAATGAGGAATATAAATATCAGAAGGGTTACGAAAGAGAAATCACATACTTGGGGCTTACGGTAGGGGACTGCTAAAAACTAAAAACAAAATACTGATAAGATTATGGCCTTAAATTTTATTTTAAATTCTCCAAATATACTTCTTCTAATAATGCTTACAAAAATGCTTAGATGCATGCATTTATTATCCTTTTATTTTATAATGATTTTTGCATAGCCTTTGTCCATTGAAGGATAAATCAACATCTGTCTACTGATGTTGACTGAGACATCAAACTCATTTTACACCCACTTCATTTCACAGCTATAATTACAATTTCTCAGGCAGAACATCAAAACAGAGGCACAGCCAAGATCCCACCTTTATGGCTACATAAAGAAATACTGTACACTGACTGCTCTGACACGGATCACAATAGAGGGTTCCGGACAGAGCAGGATAAAAATGTAGAACAAAATTCAAACACCCAAGAAGACCAGACTTACTGGTCTGATAGACCTTGGAGGAACCTTTGAGAGTATGGCCTCTGGACACTCTGCTAACTCAGAACCGAAGCCACTCCTGGAGCTCACTTTTCAGCCAAAGACTAGACAGGCCTATAAAACAAACAGTAACACACATGAGGAACGCGCATCTTAGTTCAATCAAATATACCCGACCAAATGGGCAACTCCTGCCCAAAAGCAAGACAGGAAGGCAGGAAGGGACAGGAAAACTAGATAAATGAATGGACACAGGGATCCTGTGGTGGGAAGAGGGAGAGTGCTGACAAAATGCAGGGGTTGTAACCAATGTCACAAAACAACTTGTGTATAAATTTTTGAATGAGAAATTAATTTTCACTGTAAACATTCACCTAAAACACAATAAATTAAAAAAAATGAAGCAGAATTCTCAAAACTGTTTAAAAAATAAACAGATAAATACTATATTCTAACAAATATATTCCCCCAACTATTCACTGGTAAAAATAAATAAACTGTACTGACAAAAATAAAGTAGCATAAAACCAGAGTTTTTTCCTAGGTGAAACAAAAATCATATCCCAAATTTTAGATCACTGGGTGAGGCAGGGAAAGCAAACATCTCTGTTAATTTGTACCAACATGCCTAATAACATACATCTTCAACTGCAGTGAGTGGCTTACTATCAAACTTCAACTGCCCTTCACTTCCAAACATTGAAAGATAAAGGACGAAGCAGTATTTCTAGTGATTTTGGTATGGATCCAGAGGGCCAAATGTAAAGTACAGATGCAGAAAAGCAAAAGTGTCCATAGAAGTTGACATCCAGTGGGCACACTATGGTGACTTAGGCACAAAGGCAGCCATTGTGATGGTTCTGCATAACAATATGCCTGGTCAATGTAACTTTGTCTTCATCTTCTCACCCACAACTGAATTCTAAGTTTTAAGGCATCATGGAAGCTTGCGTGACCTCAACCTCTGGAGAACAAATATCTGTGCAACTATAGACATACTGCATGATATCACAGTACCTCAGTATCCTAAATATCACATAATGCCTATGAAAGCATTCTGTAAGCAATGCGTCATCATCCAAATCAAATCTGATTAAAGTGAAGGTCTTAAATATACTGTTACTTGCTTAGATTCTTAATCTCCTACTTTTACCATTACATGGGAACTAAAAAAAAAAAACCAAAACCAAACCCTTTGCCATTGAGTCAATTCCGACTCATAGTGACCGTATAGGGCAGAGTGGAACTACCCCATAGAGTTTCCAAGGAGCACCTGGTGGATTTGAACTGCTGACCTTTTGGTTAGCAGCCATAGCCCTTAACCACTACACCACCAGGGAAAACAAAAGCATATCAAAACTTATATGTGAAGGAATAGTAGTAAAAATAATTTTGAGGCCATTTAAAATGTGGGCTATTTAATTTGAATTTTATTCAGAGACAAATTACGGACAATTTTGACCAATAAATCACAAGACAACCTGAATTACCTTATTAACTATTGGACTACGCTAAGAAGACAACAAGTTTTCCCAGAATTTATCTTATTTCTATTTGTACTTTGAATCTAAATGTTAACAACTGAGAATTTATTTTTCATAGAAGTTTAAGCACAGCACTGTCAGAAGATGGCCAAATTATCTTCTGCTGACCTCTTTTCACCACAAAAGTTTTCAGTCCTAAATTTTGATTTTAAATTTCTAATTTTGTTTATTACTATAATCTTTTCCATTATATTAATAATGGCCCCAGTGATGAATGAATTCAAGAGGTGTAGAGCGTTAAGTGCTACAGCTGCTGACCAAAGGGTCGGCAGTTCAAATCCGCCAGGCGCTCCTTGGAAACTCTACGGAGCAATTCTACTCTATCCTATAGGGTCGCTATGAGTTGCAATCAACTCGACGGCGCTGGGTTGGGTATGGGAATCATTGTGTTATCTAGAAGACAACTATCCTATCCATCCTTAAAGTTGTAACAAGTTAATGTCAAATCCTCACAGAATTATTTTGTAAGTAGTCCAAAGAGGGAACCATACTTGTTACAATACTTGTTTTCTGAAATTCCAGACCATGAATTCAATTCTCTTAGCTTAGAAATGTATAACATAGGAAAAAATGGCCCAGTCGTGAATAGTAAAAATATTGCGTTCTAAGGGTAGAACGATGAGAGGTGTTCTGGTTAAGGGACGGAAAAGGAAGAGAATGAGGGAAAGGGAGAGGAGGGGAAGAAAGGGGAAAGAAGGTTGCCAACAACGTGTGAACTTGAGAAAGATACCTAACTTCTGAATCTCAGTTTCTGAATCTGTACAATAGCTATAATTCTTTGCTTTAAAGATTTTCCCACTCCAACACTGAGCCTTGCTTTCTCTGTGGCTTGAGGTGGAATAGATTCACTTTCCCTAGTTATTATACAGTGGAAAAAGTGGTTAGTAGAAAGCTTTTATTTTTTCTCTTTCTTTTTGGCACTGGTAGAAGTTCCAAAATAAATAACCAAATGTGAAGTTCTGTGCAAAAATGCATGGGTGGAAAGAGGAATCACAGATATAGTTTAGGTTTGCAATTTTCCTTATACTAATTAATTATACTCCACTAAACCCTGGAATGGGCTCGATGGCACACAACAACTACAACAAAACAACAAATTTATAAATGCAATAGCCAAATTGTTTTCTTAATTTTTAAATAGAAATACAGAAGCTAGGGTAGGCAATTTACCAAATGCAAAATTAATTTCTGAACTTGGAAATAAAAATCCTCAACCCTTAATGTCTTTGGATGACCAAAAAATAAACTATAGTTCTCTGCTTTACAACTGCACATTGGGAGCCTGGCTAATGTTCTTGATCACTATCTTCTTCCATACTCATTTATTAACAGACTCAATAATAAAAGAATTCAGTAGAAATTTGGGTCTAATTTTACTGAATGTAAAACTCACTCCTTTCAAAAATGCTTTATCCAATTAATTGAAGTCCCCATAGGCATATTCTCTAACCACTTTGAGGAAGAAGAAATAATATTTCAAATTATTCATTGCCATAAAATGTCTTCTAATTAATAGCAGTAGTGAGAATATTAAGATAATAGAGTAAAAATGATTTCTGAATGTAGAAAGCATGCAAACAAAGAAAGAGAATTCAATTTTTAGTTGGTTCCTCAAATGGCCTGTTGAGTATTTACTTCCACAAAAGGTCTTCTGAGGTAATGATCTTCAGAAAGTGTTATTTGTGCATTCCTCTTCTTAGACATACAGTTAAGACACTATAGATTTTTTGTGATTATTTTCTCTTCTAAGAAACAATGAATGAACCCAACCTTACAATTCAAAATAAAATAGAGAAATAAGAATTTTCAAAAGTAGAGGAAGGTCTCTACTTCTGTTGCCATGGTTCCTATCTCATAGTTGACTGTGAATTAATACAGCAAACAGAAGCTATCACGCCCTCGCCTGTACAGGTACTACAGCACAAGAGATAATAGCTATCTCCAAACTTAAGTTACTTAACACCTCTGAGCCATGTGGATAGGATAAAATAAAATAGGGGTCATAATGCCGATCTCACAGGGGACTCATGGGAGTGGATGATGTGTCTATAACAAACAAAAGGCAGGTGGAGAAAACATAAATACCTGTGAGTATTTTTGTTATTATTTATATTACTAACATAATTATTAATGTTTTTAGAGGAAATGTTCATAGATTCTATAAAAAATAAGGCACAATTTTACCATTAATACATTTATTTTTTAAAGTATGCTTTATTTTAGAAGGGATTCAAATTTAAATTAATCCAGGCACCAACATGGTGCTATAGACAGAAGCACCACGCCATCTGTCCACAGCAAAGACTTGAAAAACTAAGTAAAATAGAGACAAATGTCAATCCTGGAAGCCTAAGCATCAAATGAACAGATAAAGAACTCAACCAAGCACTGAATGGAATAAGAAACTGATAGAGAGCAGAGAGCGAAGAGAGATGTGGAGTGGAGGTCCCCTACCAGCTAACTTGGCATGGATTCTCCATCTTGGACTCCTCAGCCACTGAGACTGGTGGACAGAGAGCATGGGAAGGCAGCTTCATGGAGCTCCCAGCAGGAGACAGAGCACCTGGTAACCAGCGATACATGCTTTCCCACCCCCCACCCTCCTTCCCTTTGCCCAGCCTCTGCCGCTTACTGGAGGCCCACAGTTGCTTGGCCAGAGAGGTGCTGACGCCATTTGGATTCACCCTGCCTTCACAGGCCTGCTCCTTCAGTGCCATTTCTTTGTTGCTGCTGTTGCTTTTTTTTTTTTTTTTTTGGCTTCTTTTGGTTTTCTCTCTTTCTCACCTCCTTCCCTTCCTTTCTCCAGAACACCTGGCTCCATTTGTCCATCCTTAACAGGATGTGAAGCACCACTCTGATGGGAAACCACTTCCCTGGTCTGCACCACCACACCTGCGGGATTCTTGAGGGCATTTTTTTTCCTTTTTCTTCATTTCTTGGTTTCTCGTCTCTCTCTACTTCCCTTCTTTTCCTTCTTCTGAATACCTGTTGCTGTATGCCATCTCTGCTCCTTCTAGACTGGCAGTACAGCACCTACTAGCTTGGGAGCCACTTTCCTTGTCCACACCACCAAGCCAGTGGGCTCCCTTGGGGATTTTTTTTTTTCTTTTCTCCATTTCTTCTCTCTCTCTACCATTCTTCCCTTTTTTTCTCCTGAATATCTGGGGTCATGTGCCATCTCTGCTTTTTCTAGATGGGCTGTACAGTGTTGCTCCACTTGGGAGCCACTTCCATGGTCCATGCCACCATATCCGTGGGCTCCCTTGGGGCATTTTTTTTTTTAATTTTTATTGTGCTTTAAGTGAAAGTTTACAAATCAAGTCAGTCTGTCACATATAAACTTATATACACCTTACTACATACTCCCATTTACTCTCCCCCTAATGAGTCAGCCCTCTCCCTCCTTCCAGTCTCTCCTTTCATGACCATTTTGCTAGTTTCTAACCTTCTCTACCCTCCCATCTCCCCTCCAGGCAGGAGATGCCAACACAGTCTCAAGTGTCCACCTGATACAAGTAGCTCACTCTTCATCAGCATCTCTCTCCAACCCATTGTCCAGTCCCTTCCATGTCTGATGAGTTGTCTTCAGGAATGGTTCCTGTCCTGGGCCAACAGAAGGTTTGGGGACCATGACCGCTGGGATTCTTCTAGTCTCAGTCAGACCATTAAGTATGGTCTCTTTATGAGAATTTGGGGTTTGCATCCCACTGTTCTCCTGCTCCCTCAGGGGTTCTCTGTTGTGCTCCCTGTCAGGGCAGTCATCCATTGTGGCCGGGCACCATCTAGTTCTTCTGGTCTCAGGATGATGTAAGTCTCTAGTTCATGTGGCCCTTTCTGTCTCTTGGGCTCATAGTTATCGTGTGACCTTGGTGTTCTTCATTCTCCTTTGATCCAGGTGGGTTGAGACCAATTGACGCATCTTAGATGGCCACTTGTTAGCATTTAAGACCCCCAGACGCCACAGTTCAAAGTGGGATGCAGAATGTTTTCTTAATAGAATTTATTTTGCCAATTGACTTAGATTGAGGCATTTTTTTAAAAAATTCTCTCTTCTTTTCTTGATTTCTTGACTCCCTCTACCTCCCTTCCTTACCCTTCTCCTGAACACCCGGCTCCATGTGCCAATATCCAAACCTTCTTGACAGACTGTGCAGCATTGCTAAGCTGGGGACCCGCTTCCAGTAGGCTCCCTTCAGGGATTTTTTTTTTTCTTTTTTTTTTTCCTCAGTTTTTTTGTCTTTCTCTACCTCCCTTCCTTTCCTTCCTCCCAACCACCTGACAACTTTCCCCGCCCCCCTCTTGGTTTCCTGTCTGTCTCAACATTCATTACTCCTGGCCACCTAGCCACATGTGCCTTTTTTCTCTCCTTTTTTTTTTTAATCTAGCTTCTTAACTCTCTTTCTTCCTTCCTTTTTACCACCTACCTAGTTTTGTGTGCCATATCTGTCCCTTCTTGATGGGCTGTGCCTCACTGGCCAGAAAGCCACCACAACAGTTCTGCATGACTCCAACAGCAGGTTCCCTCAGAACTTTTTTTTTTTTTTTGGTTCCTGTTTCTCTCTTCTCTTTCTCTTCTTTCCCACACCCACTTAGGTCCATACATGACAACCTCACCCCTCCCTCCTGCCTATCTGTACCATATGATGAACTTCTCTCCCCCAAGCAGCACAGGCATGATTTACCTGAACCTGCCCTGCACTGATCCTCACCCCTGCCCTGCTGGCCCCAGTACATGCCACAAACAACCCATCCCAGCCCCTCCCCTTCTACTGGACATGCCCTGCTGCACCACAGCTGAGTAACTGGCCCTACCTTTTGGAGAAGGTGAGAAGTATTGTGCCCACAGGCGAGCAAACAACAAAGAGCACACAGCTAGCCTGGTCAGACATAACCAAAAAAAAAAAATCAGGATGAAACAAACAAAGCTACAATCAATAAACGAAGAAAATGGCTACTAAATGTCTGGAAGACAGCAGACAATATCAACATAGATAAAGAAACAGGACAGGGTGATTCCAATGGGTGTCTAAAATAAAACACCAGATGACATTCCAATAGAAGAAAAGGCACTGGAACTACCTGATATGGAATTCAAATCTCTAATAGAGCTATTCAAGAGTTGAAGGAAAAAGCAGAAAAAAATGAGAAAAAATAGACAAATTTATGGAAAAGGCAGAGAAAATCACGGAAAAGACAGGCAAAACAATGAAATAATTCAGGGAACTAATACATGAACAAAAGGCCAAAATACGTTCACAAAGAGATCATACCAAAACAGCAATGAGAAATCTAAAAGATAAACAACAAGATTTCAGAAATGGACAGTGTCATAGAAGGTCTGAGGAGGAGGTCTGAAACAATGACAGACAGGATCAGTGAAATTAAAGACAAATACCTGGATACCACTTTGTTTGAGGAAAAATCAGATAAAAGAACAAAGATAAATTAAGAAACCCTGAGAATGATGTGGTATATAATCAAAAGTAAAAATTTGCAAGTGATTGGAATTCCAGAACAGGGAGAGAAAATGTAAAACACAGAAAGAATCATGGAAGAGCTGTTGACAAAAACTTCCCTAATATCATGAAAGATGAAAAGCTGACCATTCAAGAAGCTCGATGAACCCCATTTAGGATAAACCCTCCCCCAAAAAATCACCAAGGCATGTCATAATCATACTAGCTAAAACCAAAGACAAAGAAAGAATCCTGAGAGCAGCTCAAGAAAAATGAAAAGTCACTTATGGAGGGGAAACAAGACTAAGCTCTGATTATTTGGCAGAAACCATTCAGGCAAGAAGGCAATAGAATGACATATACAAAACCTTGAAAGAAAAAAACTGTCAGCCAAGAAAAATATATCCTGTGAAACTTTCATTCAAATATGATGATGAAATTAGGACATTTCCAGATAAACAGAAATTAAGGGAATATGTAAAAACCAACCCAAATTTACAAGAATTATTAAAAGGAGTCCTTCGGTTAGAGAACAGGCAACATCAGATGACAGCCTGAATCTAGGACACAAGACTGCACCAGCCAGATACCAACCTAGGTAATGAATTCTCAAGGGTTAATAAAAGCTAAAAGATTGACAACGGGGAACCAAAGAGGTTAATCTGTAAATGACAACAATGTCAGAACAGTAAAAGAGGGAATAGTAGGCGTAGAACTTCTAATGGAGAGGAAGGCAAGGCAATACCAATAAATAAAAGCCTGGTTCAAACTTAGAAAAATAAGGGTAAATTTCAAGGTAACCACAAAGAAAGCGAAAAAACCTACTTATCAAAATAACGAAGAAAATATAAAGTCTCAGAAAACACAAAATCTACAAAAACAAAAGAAATGAAAAATAAAAATCCACAAGCAAAAGGAATTCAGCACAGGAGAGGAACAGGAACTAAGAAAATGTCAGCACCACACACACACGCACACACACAAAAGCACTACAAAATGACAGCAATAAACTCATAAAAAAAAAACCTCATAAAAAATAATTACACTGAATGTAAATGGCCTAAATGCACCCATAGAAAGACAGAGAGTGACAAAATTAAAAAAAAAAAAAAACAGGATCCATCAATATGCTGTCTACAAGAGGCACACTTTAGAAACAAAGATATAAAATTCATTAAAAATCAAAGGAAGGAAAAAAATATATCAAGCAAATAACTACCAAAAAAGAGGAGGAGTGGCAATACTTAATCTCAGATAAAATAGACTTTAAACAAAATCCACCATAAAAGACAAAGAAGGGCATTATATAATGATTATAGGGATGATTCATCACTAAAACATAACCATAATAAATATCTATGCACCAAATGAGAAGGCTCCAAAATACATAAAACAAACTCTAACAGCACTGAAAAGAGAAACTGACAGCTCCACAATGATAGTAGAAGACTTCAACACACCACTCTCGGTAAAGGACAGACCATCTAGAAAGGAACTCAACAAAGATACAGAAGAACTAAAGGCTACAATCAGCCAACTTGACCTCAGAGACATATATAGAACACTCCATCCCATAGCTGCAAAGTATACCTTCTTTTCCAACAACCATAGAACGTTCTTCAGAACAGACCTCATCTTAGGTCACAAAGCAACCCTCAACAAAATCCAAAACACTGAGATAATACAAAGTATCTTTTCTGATCACAATGGAATCAAAGCAGAAATTAACAACAGGAAGAGCAAGGAAAAAAATCAATTACATGGAACCTGAATAACACCCTGCTAGAAAACCACTGGGTAACAGAAAAAATCAAAGATGGGATCAAAAAATTCCTAGAATCAAATGAGAATGAAAACACATCAAACCAAAACCTTTGGGGTAGAGCAAGGCAGTGCTCAGAAGTCAATTTATAGCAATAGATGCACACATCGAAAAAGAAGAAAGGGACAAAATCAAAACATTAGCTACACAAATTGAACAAATAGAAAGAGAAGAGCAAAAGAAGCCCACAGCCATCAGGAGAAAGGATATAATAAAGATCAGAGCACAAATAAATGAAATAGGGAATAGAAAAACAATAGAAAGAATCAATAAAACCAAAAGTTGGTTCTTCGAAAGGGCCAACAAAATCGACAAACCAATGGCTAAACTGACAAAAGAAAAACAGGAGAGAATGTAAAAAACCCAAATAAGAAATGAAATGGGGGATATTACTACAGATTCAACTGAAATAAAAAGAATTATAACAGAGTATAATGAAGAACTACAAAAAATTTGAAAATCTAGTGGAAATGGACAAACTTCTAGAAACACACTATCTACCCAAACTAATACAAAATGATGTTGAAAATCTGAAGAGACCCATAACTAGAGAAGAGATTGAAGAGGTAACCCCCCCCCAAAAAAAAAAGCTCCCCACAAAAAAAAGCCCTGGCCCAGGTGGCTTCACTAGAGAATTCTACCAAACATTCAGAAAAGAGCTTACACCAGTACTACTCAAATTCTTTCAGAACATAGAAAAGGAAGTGATACTTCCAAATTCATTCTATGAAGCCAGCATAACCCTAATACCAAAACCAGGAAAAGACACCAAAAAAAAAAATACAGATCAATATCTCTCATGAATACAGACGCAAAAACTCTCAACAAAATTCTAGACAATAGAATTCAGCATCATATTAAAAAAAGTAATACATCATGACCAAATGGGATTCATACTAGGTATGCAAGGATGGTTCAACATTAGAAAATCAATCAACGTAATCCACAACATAAATTAAAAAAAAAAAGAATCACATGATCATCTCAATTGATGCAGGAAAGGCATTTGACAAAATCCATTACCCATTCCTGATAAAAACTCTAAATAAAATAGGTTTAAGAAGGGAAATTCCTCAACATAATAAAGGACATCTATAGAAAACCAACAGCCAACATCATTCTTAATGAAGAGAGGTTAAATACATTCCCCTTGAGAGCAGGAACAAAACAAGCGCGTCGTTTACCACCACTCCTATTTAACATTGTGCTGGAAGTCCTAGCTAGAGCAATAAGGCAATAAAAAGAAATAAAGGGCATCCAAATTAGTAATGAAGAAATAAAACTGTCCCTATATGCGGATGATATGATACTATACATAGAAAACCAAAAAGCCTCCACAAGAAAACTACTGGAACTAATAGAAAGATTCAGCAGAGTAGCAGGAAACAGGGTAAACATATAAAATCAGCTGGATTCCTATACACTAATAATGAGAATGATGAAAAGGAGATCAGGAAAACAATACCATTTATAATAGCACTAAAAAAAAATTAAATATTTAGGAATAAATCTAACTAGGAATGTAAAAGACTATACAAAGAAAACTACAAAACACTGCTGCAAGAAAGCAAAAGACAACTACATAAATGGAAAAACATACCATGCTCATTGATAGGTAGACTCAACACTGTGAAAATGTCAATTCTACCCAAAGCAATTCACAAATACAATGCAATCTCTATCCAAATACCAAGGGTATTCTTTAAAGAGGTGGAAAAACTAATCATTAACTTTATGTGGAAAAGGAAGAGGCCCCAGAAAAGGAAGAGGCCCCAGATAAGTAAAGCACAATTGAAGAATAAAGTAGGAGGACTTACACTACCTGACCTCAGAACCTGCTACACAGCTCAGGTAGTCACAACAGCCTGGTACTGGTACAACGACAGATACATTGACCAACGCAACAGAATCGAGAACCCAGATGTAAATCCATCCACCTACAGACACCTGACCTTGGACAAGAGTCCACCAAATGGGGAAAAGACAGTCTTTTGAAAAAACAGTGCTGGCAAAACTAGATGTCCATCTGCAAAAAAATGAAGCTGGACCCATACATCACACCATATACAAAAACAAATTCAAAATGGATCAAAGACCTAAATGTAAAACCAAAAACTATAAAGATCATACAAAAACCCCAACCCAGTGCCCTCGATAAAGATCATAGAAGAAGAAACAGGATCAATACTAGAGGCCCTAATACATAGCATTAACTGGATACAAACCATAGCAACTCACACACTCCAGAAGATAAGCTAGATAACTGGGGTCTTTTAAAAATGAAACACTTATGCTCATCAAAAGACTTTACCAAAAGAGTAAAAAGAGAACCTACAGATGGTGAAAAAATTTTTGGTTATGACTAATCTGACAAAGGTCTAATCTTTAAAATCTACAGGAAAATCCAGCACCTCTACGATAAAAAGACAAATAACCCAATTAATAAATGGGCAAAGGAAATGAGCAGACACTTCACCAAAGCAGACATTCAAGCAGCTAACAGACACATGATGAAATGCTTGCTATCACTAGCCATTAGGGAAATGCAAATCAAAACCACAGTGAGATACCATCTCACCCCAGCATGACTGGTAGGAAATCAAAAAAACAGAAAATAACAAATGTTGTAGAGGGCTTTGAGGAGACTGGAATGCTTATGGACTGCTGCTGGGAATGTGACATGGTACAATCATTTTGGAAAATGATATGGTACCTCCTTAGAAAGCTAGAAATAGAAATTATATGATCCAGCAATCCCACTCCTAGGAACATAGTGTAGAGAAATAAGAGCCATCACATGAAAAAACATATGCACACCTAAGTTCACTGCAGCATTGTTCACAATAACAAAAAGATATAAACAATCTGGATGCCCATCAACAGATGAATGGATAAACAAACTATGGTACATACACACAATGGAGTACTACGTAACTATAAAGAACAATGACGAATCTGCAAAGCATCTCACAACGTGAATAAATCTGGAGGGCATTATGCTGAGTGAAATAAGTCAACCACAAAAGAACAAATATTGTGTTCTGTCGAAACTCATGAAAAGGCTTGCACACAAAAAGAAATAATCTTTGACGGTTACGAGGGAGGAGAGGTGGGGATAGAAAAACACTAAGCAGACAATAGGATAAGTGGTAACTCTGATGAAGTGTAAGACAGTACACAATACTGGGGAAGCCAGCACAACTTGTCCAAGGCAAGGTCATGGAAGTTCCTTAAAAACACATCCAAATTCCCTTAGGGACAGAATTATTGGGCTGAGGGCTGTGAGGAACCATGGTTTCAGGGAACATCTAGCTCAATTGGCGTAACATAGTTTGTGAAGAAAATATTCTACATTCTACTTTGATGGGTAGTGTCTAGGGTCTTCAAAGCTTGTGAGCGGCCATGTAAATACTCCACTGGTCTCACTCATCTGAGAGCAAGGGGGAATGAAGAAAACGAAAGACACAAGGGAAAGATTAGTCTAAAGGACTAACGGATCACAACCACCACAGCCTCCACCAGACTGAGTCCAGCTACCACCACTGACTGCTCTGACAGGGATCACAATAGAGGGTCCTGGACAGAGCTGGAGAAAAATGTGGAACAAAACTCACAAAAAGACCAGACTTACTGGCCTGACAGAGACTGGAGAAACCCTGAGAGTACTGCCACTGGACACCCTTTTAGCTCAGTAATGAAGTCACTCCTGAGGTTCACCCTTCAGCCAAAGATTAGATAGGCCCATAAAACAAAAGGAGACTAAATGGGCACACCAGCCCAGAGGCAAGGACTAGAAGGCAGGAGGAGACAGGAAAGCTAGTAATAGGAAAGCCAAGGTCGAGAAGGGGAGAGTGTTGACATACAGTGGGGTTGGTAACCAATGTCACAAAACATTATGGCATTTTGTGATATTGATTGTTTAATGAGAAGCTAGTTCTGTAAACCTTCATCTAAAGTACAATAAAAAAAAAAAAATTAAATTAATCCACTCATGTGTCCCAGTGGTTACATCCCTGCATTGTGTAACAAAGTACTCCCCTGTTTCCTTTTACATGTCTACTCAGATGTTCTATTGTGGTCTCAAGGACTCCTCCCCACACTCTGCTTCCTCCATCTCTCAGCCTCAGCCCTCCCTCTGCTCCACCCTGGTCTACCTCTCTCCATCTCAGATCTGGATCATCACCGGGAGAAGTCTTACTGCTCCTCCTGTGCACAATCTCTTCCAGTTTCAATTCATCCTACACAACGATGACAGAATAATTTTCCTAAAGCAGTAATAACAAGCTGAAATATTAAGTGAAACAAATAAAATAATACTTAATATTCACTTGGAGCCCTGGTTGCACAGTGGTTAAGAGCTGGGGCTTCTAACCAAAAGGTCAGCAGTTAGAATCCACCAGCTGTTCCTTGGAAACTCTATGGGTCAGTTCTACTGTTTCCTACAGGATCACTATGCGTCGGAATCAACGTGACGGCAGCAGGATTGGTAGGTTGGTATATTCATTTAAAAACTACATTTTCAATACACACAGAATGGTTAAATGAACCATGGTACCTTCATTTTATTACACATATATTCAAAATTAGTAAAAAAAAAAAAAAAAAGATACGAATTACTGGTTTCGAGTGAGGTCTCTAATTTATTGTTAACTGAAAACAGAAAATCGCTGAACAGTATGAATTATGTTTTCCAATTCTGTCAAAAATAAATTATGTGTTTAGGCATGTGATAGGTGTTTGAAATATGTTTCTAAAAATATCTCACATGAGGCACAATGAAGCAGGTTAATACAGGAGGTCATCAATTAATTATACTGATCACGTCTCTGGGACGGCATTGGTAGAACATAGGGAAGGGGATTTCATTTATTCATTTATTTTAAAAGGGACTATAATGTTTTTTTAACTTCCATTTTTGCTTTCTTCCCATATCTTTCATATAAGAAAAAATTACCTGGTGAGATCGAATATGTGAATAGGGATTTTCACTTATCTTATCCAATGCTGTATTGTTTGGTTTTGTTTTCCCGAATTAAAGAACATATATATTTTTGGTAATTTGAAAAAATTAAAGCCCATATCATTATTAATTAAAAATATGGATTTAAGCAAGGTTACCTTCATTAGTGGTTACAATCTTGAGTAAATTGTCTTTATTCTATTAGGAGTAACATAAGCAGGTTGTCATTTATTGCAACATCTCAGAATTCTACTAAAGTGGGCAACAGAATAATGCCTTGCAGTGTTGTTGTGAGTATAAGCTACCATAAATGGATTATACGTAAGGGGTTTAACAAGCTGTGGGGATCAGAAAGAGTTATGGAGGGAAAAAAAAAAGCCAGGTCAACATTTTCTCTTTTCACGTAAATACTGTACCACTAAATGAAAATCAGAAGATTGGAGAATTGGTAAGTTTCACTTTCTTGTTGGCTAAAAAGTATCATTTTCTTTACCCCACCAGAACTCTGTTTTTCAAAGGAGCTGTTTCTAAGGGTAGAACTCACCCTCAATGGACTGGGCTTCTTTCATGGACAGCAAGTCCCCTGCCTGTCACTGCAGGTGTCCGCATAGAACCCCTGTGGCCAGTTTTCAATGCTATGATAAAAAATTTGACTTAGATACCTCTGAGGTTCCTCCACTGTCTCGGCTTCTGGGCCATGTAATTCCTCTTTTCAGGAACATTTCCCAGATCAATTGTAAAATGTCTCATCTTGTCACTGTGATATAAAGGGCAGATCTCTGTGGCTAAGAGCATATAACAGGGAAACTGGCCTATTGTAGGGGCACATTAGAAACACTAAAGGAAGGACAATGTGCCCACAGTACAGAGAGTAAGGGTGAGTGTGGCAATAGGTGAGGCTGGAAAAGTTGGCAGAAGCCAAACCATGGGGGATCTTACATGAAGAGCAATTGAAAACCACAAAAAGGTTTTTAACTGCTTATGAAGTCCAGGGAAAGATGGTGAAATAATCAGAATCATGTTATGAAGATATCAGCTCTGAATGTAGTGTAAGGACAGATTGAAAGGGGGACCACATAAGTTAATTCATGTCTAATCCTTGGCTTAAGACCCTAAAGAGGCTCCCCATCTCAAACAGTAAAAACCTCCAGACTCATGGCAATCCCATGTGTGTCAGAGTACAGCTGTACTCCAAAGGGTTTTCGATGGCTTATTTCCCGAGTTGCCTCTTGGTGGACTCCAGTCTCTCACCTTTCAGTTAGCAGCCAAGCCTATTAGCTGTTTGCACCACCCAAAATACAATTCTCTACAGGGCCTTCTATGACCTGGCCCCTACTCCTCTGATTTTGTCTCACAGTTACCTCCCCCATACTTTACATACTTCTACACAACAAAAGTTTCTGTATCAAAAGTCAACAATATTTTAAGAGCAAACTACAAACTTTTGGCTACTGAAATAATTTTCTTGAAGCAATTAGTCCTATACAGCTCTCAGAGGTCAGATCCTAAAGTATGTCCAATCCCACCCTTTCTTCAGGATCCAGCAACTACAAAAACTACCCCAAGGCGGGTTCTCTGTAGTTATCTAAAACCCTGTCTATGTATCTAGTGAATCCACAGTGTTAGGGAAACATAAATGTCTGGTTGTTTTCCCTGGCTCTTAATCTCAAGAGGGAAACCTTGGAGTCAGATGCAAGAAAAGCCTGACGCCTTGAGCTTTTCAGGGTATGCAAATATTCAAGCACTTAGTACGTATTCAAATATTTAACGACGGATTGACTGAATTCTCTGGCCTTCACCTGAACATAAAGATAAAGTGACAGAGGTAGGAGTAAGCCAAGGTCACTTTTTTCTGCTGCACTTATTTTACTGTTATTCTTTAAAAAAAAAAAAAAAAGTGGGCATATATAGACCATGAAGACAAGCATCCCTTCAGGTAAAGTAAATTTACAGTGACTTTGGAATTTTCCCCAAGACTAGGATGTACCAACAAACAACCAAGTACGAAAGTTGCAGGTTCAAAGAGAATCAATGACCCTCTTAGTTCTGACCATAAACGGTGCCAACTGGTAACACAGCAGCTTTATTCCCATGACCTACCCAGAAACTCCCAGGAAACCGAAGTCTTCGGGTTCCAGGGGTGTTATGGATTGAATTGTGTTCCCCAAAAATATGTGTCAATTTGACTAGGCCATAATTCCCAGTATTGTGTAATTGGCCACCATTTTGTCATCTGATATGATTTTCCTGTGTGTTGTAAATCCTACCTCTATGATGTTAATGAGGCAGGATTAGAGGCAGTTAGGTTAATGAGGCAGGACTCCCTCTACAAGATTAGGTTGTATCTTGAGTCAGTCTCTTTTGAGATAGAAAAGAGTGAAGCAAGCAGAGATATAGGGAGAACTTATACCACCAAGAAAGCAGAGCCGGGATTGGAGTAAGTCCTTTGGATTCAGGCTCCCCATACTGAGATGCTCCTAGACCAGGGGAAAACCAATGACAAGAATCTTCCCCCAGAGCCAAAGGAGAAAGCCTTTCCCTAGAGCTGGCACCCTGAATTTGGACTTCCATTCTCCTAAACTGTGAGAGAATAAAATTCTCTTTGTTAAGGCCATCCACTTGCGATATTTCTGTTATAGCAGCACTCAGTAACTAAGACGGGGGAATATGATTAAAAAAGGGAACAGTGGTGGTTCAGTGGTACAATCAAACCCTTCCATGTGAAAGACCCAGTTTCGATTCCCAGACAGTGCACCTCAAACAGCTACCACCCACCCGTCTGTCAGTGAAGGCTTTCGTGTTGCTATGATGCTGAGCAGCTTTCCACTGAGCTTTCAGACAAAGGTGGTCTAGGAAAAATGGCCTGGTGACCTACTTCAGGGGTAGACTTGTTGGCAGTCAAAAACAAAAAAGATGTATCAAAATTTCGAAACCGGAAGCAAGATGAAATTCTTCATTCTAGTCTTAGAAATTTCACATCTACTTTTCCCAAACACTGGGGGAAAAATGAAGCAGAATAAATGTTTGCACAACCGCCATTTGGGAAGCCCCATGTTGCAACCAAAATATCTAACAAAATCGAAGAAGCAGTAAGTGATAGGTACAGCATGCTAAACCCATTTCCACTGCCGCTGCCCTCAGCAAACTGAATATGTTCTTTTTTCTTCTAAAAGAGGAAGACATTTCATTTCCCACAGTCTGGAATGCTCAAGATAGACATTGCAGATGTATCTGCAAACAAACTTCTATGTCGTCAGCAAATCACGAAGATTGAAGGCTGCCTCCTAGCACTGCTAGATTTAAAGTTATGGCAGCATTTCTATTATAAACACTATTTTCCAAGAGTTTATAACCTGGCTGTAAAAAACCTGCTCCAAGATCAAGTTTTGCTGGCTTAAGAAAAAATATTACAGTTCATTATGAAATAAAAAATACTTTAAACTCCATCTCCATGAATTTGAAAATTATAAAGAAAATTTTCAAGGCTTTTGTGTCGTGACTAAATTTCAATAAACAATGTGAGAAAATTAATGAGCAAAAATTTACAGGATGGAAGCCCATTTTCACCTACTTTGGAAGAATGTTAGAAAATAACTTCAAGCAAAAAAACTATATCATTTCAGACTATATTTACTCTTGTAACCATGGTTGCTGTCAAATGATACTATGCTTCAAAAATAACTCTAGGGCAAAAATCAGCATTCATGAAGTACAAAGATAGAAGTGAAACCAGTGCACCTAATACCCTCTCTCTTTCTCACATATATACATAAATTCATGTACTGTATGTATATAACGTTTACTTTTCCTCCACCCACATACACATACAGTGATACACACTGATACTCACAAGGCTTCTGTTGTTATTTTTGTTGTTGTTTTTCCTGTTCAGGAGTAAAAGGAAAGTTAAGGCCCAGAATTTTAAAAAAGTAAATTAATGGAAAGTTAAGCCCTAAAAATAAAACACAGATCTGCTAAGGAAGAATGGACAGATCCTATCATAAACAATGTTTCTCAAAACAAGGAATTTGTGTTCTCTACACTCCAAGAATCCTTCATTTGGTTGCTTAGCAGAATTTTCTTTACTCAAAAGTTATTTAATAGGTTGTTGCTAATGATAATGATTTGAACCACATTTTTTTAAGGGCCACTTTCAGAGTGGACTTATCTTTCCTCAATTACTTAAATCTTAAACTACTACACAGTTACCAACAGAAAGATAACTAAGAAAGCAGAGGCTTCACAACACACGTTGTACTCTGAGGAGGCAACTTACCCAGTATTCTCATCTCAAGAGTTCCTCTGAAGCTCCCCATCTGAGCCAACTTCTACCAAACCATATGCCTTCTCTCCTTCATCTCCATTATTGGTGCTTCTCAAGTCTCACCTTCCCAAGAGTCTCCATCCTCAAACTCCAATAACTCTAATATTTTGTTAACTAGGGTAACAAAGCCAAGAGATTCATGCACTTCAAAGAAAATTCAAAAAAGGCATATCAGAGCAATGTTGCTTCATGCTAGGGAAACATATGAGGAAGGAGTTTTTAAAGAACTTCTTAAAGATGAGGACATCAAATAAGAATGATATAAAACAGATTACTGAAAAAAATGAATCTAATTTTAAAAAAGGTCAGAAAAAAAGAAAAATATCAAATCACTTAATTTCCCAGGAAATGCAGAACATGGCCATCCACACATATTTTAACAAAGCTTTCTAAATTAAAAAAAAAAAAAAAATTATCTTTAGGTCATACCCAGCTTTATTTTGAAATATTTTTTGGTTTCTGCCTCCTGAACTGTCTCAGACTTACTCCTAAATTAAAGAAAAAGCAGGTAAAAGTGTGAATATTACAGGTAGAGATTCTAGAACTTCATATTCATTATCAAATAAAGATTATGGTTCACTGCTCACGGTGTCAACGAGAGGGAAAGTTTGCTCAGTGTCTCGAAATTCATCCTGATACTTGGGAGAGAATGTCAGCCATTTAAGTGCGTCCCTGAAAATAATTTTCTCCTTGTCTGTGTAGACTTGGCAATACCTTCCAAAATAGCTTAGCTTCCCAATTACACTTGACTGGCTCTGTCTTTGTTCCTTCTCCCAAGCATGTCTCATAAGTAACTGAGAAACATAGTTTACTCTGAAGACATGCATACTTTTTTCTGTTTTCCTTTGTCTGTAAAATAGAAAATCCTTTTCAAACAACTCCTGCCTTCTTCTTTAACCTTCAGTATTTTTCAAGTTCTCCTGAATTTTTGGTATATACTATTAGGAAAAAAAAAAATTTTTTTCTGTAAAAGTTAGAAAAAGAATCTACTGATTTTTAAGGCTTTTTTTTTAACTAAAATTACATAAGCCTGATAAAATCTGAAACGATAGTTGATTTTATCAATGTTTTAACACAGTCAAGCTACTTTTTTTTTTAAGTGATGGAAGTATGTGCATTTATGCCAGCAATATTAGAACAAATGTGTAGGAGCTGGAGATAAGGGGATTATTAATACAGAAATGATTCAAAGGGAGTTGTCTAATAAAAACTTGATCTACTACTTGCTCAAATCCCTTTATCTCAGGATTCCTAAATTTCAAAGAACCTTTCACTGGGTATTTTATAGCCTGTTGGTACACGGCCCTTCCTTACAACCTAAATATGTATTTTCCCTTTTTCCTGATGACTAAAGCTAGTTAATAAAGGTAATTGGTTATTGATCATTTTGCGATTCTTGCATTTTAATTTTTAGGATCTTAGAGATGGTGTTTGCCAATCTGATTAACGTTGGATCAGCCACAGTCTGGGGATATAGTCCATGCAGGAAGAAACAATTAGATCCATCTGTCTAGAAGATAACAACAGAAAAAGCAATAAGATATTTTACAACATAGGTATGACTTTCATTGTTGTAAATAGAAGATTAAAGAAAAAGTATATTCATACCCTAAAATTGCTTTTAGAGTAATAATAAAACCCATTGCTGTCGAGCTGATTCTGACTATATCATAACGACCCTATAGGACAGAGCAGAGCTGCCCTCCATGGTTTTCAAGGAGCAGCTGGTGAATTCGAACTGCCAACCTTTTTGGTTAGCAGCCGTAGGTCACCGAAGCTCTTAAGCACTATGCCACCAGGGCTCCAAAGCAGTAACAGTTGTTGGTATAACACTCTGCAATGCTTTGACCTCATTGAAATAATTAAAATATTGTAACATAAAACTTCTTAGGACTTTTTTTTTTTAAGTTACATCAAACCCCAAATAAGTTTCTCTCCTAAGAAACTGAAGACTTAGATTAATATCTCTAAAATTCTCCCCTACTTTGTTAGGCAGTAATTATACGATATTGTGGACACTGATTGAAAATATATTTAAAATTTCCATTTGGAGTATCTTCTAACTCCTGTCTCTGTGCATATTTACCGGCTCCTCATACTAACCACTCACAGGGCCCAGTACGTTGTACTGCACAGTTTGAATGCTCAATGACTACTGTTAAAAGGCAAAACCTAAGGCATTTTCACAACGATTTCACACAGAACTCAGTAATAAACAAAGAATGTTTTCTTGGTTTTGTTATTGTTTTTGTTTTTTCTCCAGCTGACTGAGCTCACCCTAAGGTTAATGTCAAATGACATTCTCACGTCTACAAATGCTCAGAAAAACAATCTCCACTAAGAAGCGCATGTTATAAAGCAAGGTCATCCCAGATGTGAGGAATAAAAGCTCTTTCATTTGACTACGGGGTCTACTGAAGCTTGCTTACCAGGCAGGCCAGGCCCAAGTCAGTACAGACAATTTTTCACCACTTAACTCCTATGCAAATGGGTAGAAGACAAGAGCAACATCTGACAAGAAGAGAAGTAAGCACTCACATAAAATTGAAAGATACAAAGGAGAGGACAAATACTGGACAAATGCTGGAATCAGGTAACAGCATCAACAAAAGCCATATGGGAAGACAGAAAAAGAAATTAGATGTAATGCACACAGGTTTTCAGAAATGAATTCTTTTGCTGAACAGACATTAAAAAAAAAAAAAAAAAAACTCACCTGGATGAAATACAGTCACTTGAGTAACTTAAAACGTAAGTTCTTTTAAGAAAAAAGTAATGTGGACTGCATGTAAAATAAGCCTTGGTGGCCCAATGGTTAAGAGCTGGGCTGCTAACAGTAAGCCTGGCTGTTTGAACCCACCCAGCAGCTCCGAAGGAGAAAGACCTGGCCATCTGCGTCTGTAAAGACTGTAGCCTAGAAAACCCTAGAGGGCAGTTCTGTTTTGTCAAACTGGGTTGCTATGAGTTGGAATCATAGAGTACAACAACAAATCCTACTAAGGATTAGGAAAAACAGAAGCTGCTGTTTAGAAAATCAGGAGTAAAACAATAATAGCCTTAAAAGTAAGAGGTTTTGAACCAAATGTTGGAATTAACTGATTTGCTAAAAACAAAAACACAATACTAAGTAACATGATATAAAACATAACCCAAAAAAACCAAACCCAGTGCTGTTGAGTCAATTCCGACTCATAGCGACCCTACAGGACAGAGTAGAACTGCCCCACGGAGTTTCCAAGGAGCGCCTGGTGGATTTGAACTGCTGACCCTCTGGTTAGCAGCCGTAGCAGTTAACCACTACGCCATCATAAGAAGTAGAATTTTGGCTCTGGGGCTAATATGGTAGAAAATCACAAATTTCAAAAATTTCCATATCATGTGTTCAACTTAAAGCCACGGCAGGTCAGAGTAAAGAAAGAAGGGCAAGAGGAACGACCGCTCTTTATGATATGGGTTTACTCAAACTAGTCTGTTTCCCAGTCAAAAACTTTCAGGAGATCCTGTAGGAAATCTGTCTTGCTCTCCAATGGGGATAGGTTTGCCATTTTTGACAACAGTTACTTTTTGAAACACAGTCTTAGAAAATGATTTTAAAAGTCAACAGTTATAATGCGCAATTTAAAAAAACCCAAAACATAATTGGCTACAAGTTTGTAATCAGAGAGTCTTAAAAACAACCAATAAAAATATTTCCAAATGGTGAAGTCATTTATCAGGGACCAGTCCCAGAATAGCTGAGGTAAGAGATCCACACTGCTGTATATCCCTCGAGAAATATGGTAAATACCAATTCCAGAAACAAGCAACCAAAATAATCTTAGCTGCGTATCTCTCTGAAAAAAAAATATTGGCAAGAACACCCTATATAAAGTAGCCCTTGATGTAGCAGACTGTTCTGGATGCTTTTTAATTTTGAAACACAGATGATAACATTTTAGCCAAAAAAAAAAAAAAAACTTCAAAGAGCCAGTTAAAATGAATATTATCTCGTCCTATTCTAAAGATGCCTGAAACTAAAAACAAAGTATACTTGGCGTACTTTATTTGAGCCAGTACCTTTCCTGTGAAAATTTCTACTTATTATTTTCAAAATTCAAAACTTGGCAAAATGAAGAAATCTTAATTTTCCTCATATTTGACAATCCTAGGTTATTTTTATCTTTCTTCCGGTGATACTGATAGTCACCTCTAGCTGTGCTGTCAAAATGGTAGCCATTAATCACATGTGGCTATTTAAATTTGAATTTACGTTAATTAAAATTAAGTACACTCGGCAGTGGGTTTTACTCAAATAGTTCCTCAATCACATTAGCCATGTTTCACTAACATGCGGTTGTTGTTAGGTGCCCTCCAAGTGACTTTTGACTCAAAATGATCCCACGTGACACAGCAGAACTGCCCTAACGCTGTAATCTTTATGGGAGTAGATCACCAGGTCTATCTCCCGCAGAGCTACTGGGTTGGTTCCGACCACCAACCTTTCAGTTAGCAGCTTAACTGTTGTGCCACCAGGGCTCCTTAACATGCAGTTGTCGCTATCATATTGGACAAAGCACATACAGAACATCTCCCTGACTACAGAAAGTTCTAGTGGATAGCACTGATCTGTAGATTATAAAAAGAGAAAATACTTCATACGTTTTGGATGTATTTTGACACAGTTGTTAATATAAATTCAATTACAAAAGCCATATTTCTAGTTATGAGAAAAATTAGCCACACTAAATTTTAAAAATGTCTCTATAATCCTTTATATTATAATAAAGTACATAGACTTAATTAAATTTATTTCAGACTTGCATTGAAGAGTTAACTCTTCAAACTACTAACTATGGTAAGTCTATTGATTTGTACTTACAGACTTTTCAAAGACTTCTTTCATTATATTAAACAGCCCAAGATTTTCTAGGCAGCTTCAGATAAATGAGTTAGGCAAGTTGAATAACGACTTTTAATCACCTTATTATTTTATTAGTGAATAATTTCTCTTCATGTTTCATCAATAATTAATACATAAATTCATATTAGTTAATTCATAAATAATACATGAGATGTTCAATAAGTAGTTCAAAATTAATAGCTTGAAACAAACATGTTTTTTCTGTCTTCTCAAAGAAAGAAGGGGACTATCGAGACTTTCCCAACCATACTATAACCCAAACCAAAACAAACTCATTGCCATCAGTCTATTCCAACTCATAGCAACCCTATAGGACAGAGTAGAACTGCCCCATAGGTTTTCCAAGTGCTGTGTAATGGATCTCTTTTACATGGCCTTTCTCATCATTGTCTTCTAACTCCCATCAAATGACTGAGTGGACTATGCAAATAAGGCACTTGTGGCCCAGCAAGGGGATTGGATAGCTTGCTAATAATGCAAATAAGGTGCATGGCACCCTTGCGGGGGCAGGAACATACAAATAAGGTATATGGAACCCTAACGAGGAGATTGGTAGTTTTACTATCCTGCTAGGCTTAAAATGAGCCATCCCGGAGTCAAATGGGGGAACCTCACTACCATCAAGAAAGAAGTACCAGGAGTGAAGCATGTGCTTTGGGCCGAGGGTCCCTGCACTGAGAACCTCCTAGGCCCAGGAGACAGGGACAGAGAGCTGTACTACTGGAGACGGTGTGAGATGATGAGAAGTAGTGGCAGAGAAACAGCAGTAGCGGAACCAGGAGAACGGCATGAGGCGGCACTGTAGGCTTCCCAGCCCACAGGGCAAGGTAGGTGCAGTGGGTGTGCTGACCCATGGAACAAAATCATTGAGCACCTTTGGGCCGAGACTTACTGGTGGAGTGGGGTGTCCCCAGGCATGTATCGGTCAAGCTGAAGAGCTTTGTAGTACTTGCCCAAGCAGGGCAGAGACTGGACCTAGAAGCAGAGGGCTAGAGAGAGGCCTGCCTGTGTGCACAGCCGAGAACAGGCTGTCGTGACTGAACTAATATATCCTGAGTTGTTCCTGATACTGAATTGTAACCTGTTACTTCCTAATAAACTCCATAGCAGTAAGTAAGTTCTGTGAGTTCTGTGTGGCCATCGCAATGAATTACTGAATCCACCAGAGAAGTAGAGAGTACCACGGGAGGGATGGCTGGTGTGAGAATTGGTAAAAAGTCTGGAGGGTGGAGGTATGTCTGACCTCTGCCTCCTAGCAATCAGCCTTGGGCTGTTGATGCTGATAGCTGCCACTATGCCATTTTTACGCCAAGGCTGAAATATTTATGGAAGCAGACTGTTACATCTTTCTCCTGCATAGAGGCTGGTGGGTCCAAAATGTCAACCTTTCTCTTAGCAGCCAAGTGCTTTAACCATTGCACCACCAGGGCTCCTTTAACCATAGCATAACCACTGGGAAATACTGTTGTTGTTGTTAGCTGTTAGTGAGTCGGCCCCCAACTCATGGTGACCCCATGTGTTACAGAGTAGAACAAACTGCGCCATAGGGTTTTCTTGGCTGTAATCTTTACAGAAGCAGTTCACCTGTCTTTTGTTCTGTGGACCCACTGGGAGGGTATGAACCACCAACCTTTGGGTTAGCAGCCAACTGCAAACCATTGTACCACTCCTACCTTGGAAATACCACTTGGAAGAAATTGCAAAAGCATGAATAAATGTGCATGTTCACCAAATTTGCTAAAATCAATCAGTAAATCCAAATCTGTTTGTTTAACTTCAATCTGAGTAGAAGTACCAGAGCGTGTGTAGGAGGGATAGGGCGCAGCAGTCTTTCCAATTAAGTACAGTCACAAAATACATACTTAACACCTGTCAAAAAAAAAAAAGAAAATGGTTCATATCAACCTAGCTCTGAAACCCACATCGAGGAAAAATTTTCCTAAAGGATACAATGGTATATTCCCCTACATTACTTCTTCACCATTCTAGCTCATTGTTCCATTTTTCTGTAAGATTAAAGAAAAGGTAAGGAATACTTCTAATAACAGTGTCCCCAATTTCATGATGATTCAAACTCTGTTTCTTAAATACTGTTTAAACATAATCTGTTTCTTAAATACTGTTTAAACATTGTCACAAATAATGCACCCAGAAGTATAACACAGGGAGTGTGAGGTCAGTAAAAAATGTATAACCTTATTTGTATAAAAATACAGTAAATTTAGAAACAGTTGACAATGCCTTAATTAGAGTTAGGGAAATGGTAATTGGGCAGAGGTAAGACTATTTGATTCACTCATTCTCTCATTCTCTATAACTGTTTGACTAAACTAACATGGATGAAATCTCTGGCAATTAATGTAGAGTTCAAGAAGATTCTCACTGAATACATATTAATCATGCCATCCTCACAAACCTTTTATTACTGATCAAAATCTTGTCAGATAACACCATTGCAAAACTATTTGGAACTTCTTAGAAAAAAAAAAAAGAGAGAATGAATAAAACGTAAAAGAGAAATAGAAACCATATCATCTCTCTCTAAAAAAAAAAAAAAAGGTAGACAACCTGTGAACTATAAATTAGTCTGGGAGACGTTACCATTGGTTTGCTAATATGCTCTCTCTTCTATTAAAATTAAATACATGTAATCGAAATAGCTTCTGTGCATTCTTACTGCATATGGTAGCTGTCTTGCATTTATGTTTTGAAACAACTACATTGTACAGATAGCCGATTTAAATTATTCCCTGGAAGACAAAACTAAGATACACCAATATTTCATCACAGCTAATTATTTAAATTGGTATTTGAAGTCTCCTTAAATATAAAGAAGAAAATGTATCTTCAATGCCTCCTTAATTCATTATAGGATGTGGCAACAGGCATCTGCAAAAGTTTAGCTTCTTGGAAACAGGGAAAAACAGCAACAGTAGCATGACAAGAAAACATTACAGATGGCATTTAAACTGTTGCAACAAATGAAACAAGCTCATGCTACATTAAATTCAGGCAGGGAGTGAAGTCTTCAACTCAACCTCCTCACTAGAATTTTCTGCCAGTCAGTAAAACAGGCAGAAGAAAATGCAAGCAGATATTAACTCTTTTACTCACTGCCATTCCCTTTGTTCCTATAAAGAACCAGAAAATGTAAACTCCATGAAAATGATGTTAGAGATCATTGAGCCCAAACCCTCATTTCACAGAACTGAAAACTGAGGTACAAGCAGGTGAAATGACTTGCTCAAAGTAACACACAGCAACATAACCACGAGTCAGAACAAGGGGCCATAAATAGGTATAGAGCTCTTTCCACATTTGATCTGTTGGGAGAAGGCCAGAGGGCCCAGACATGTTTCCTGATAACTTCTCAACTGTGTGTTCTTCCAGCATGCCTTTCTTTCTTTGGAAAAAAGGGGAAAAGGTTAATAATTCTCTTTATCATATTATTATTACTTTGGAGTCTTTTAAATAGATAGCAATGAGACCACAAGAAAATTTAAATATTTATAAGATTTATTTTTAAATTACTGATTAAATTCTTGTCATATGACACTGTTAATTTTTTATCTTTGGCCAAGCTCCAGCCTCTTGCAACATCAACTTAACCAAAGACAACAGCCAAATAAATCTTCCTAAAACTGTTTTAATCACTTCATTCTCTTATGCACAAACATCTGGAGCTCCCCTTTGCTACCAAAGTAAATGTAAAACCCTCACAGTGGCATTCAAAGCCCCTCACAATGTGTCTGAATCAATCTTTTCTTCCTAACACTCTTCATACCTATTCCACAGCCGAACTCCAGTTAAATGATGATGGTGTCATTAGGTGCCATTGAGTCGTTCCAACTCATAGCAACGCTATGTACAACAGAACAAAACACTGCCCCGTCCTGCACCATCCTCACACTCACTGCTGTACTTAAGCCATTGTTGGAGCCACTGTGTCAATCCATCTAGCTGACAGTCTTCCTCTTTTTTACTGAGCCTCTATCAAACATGATGTCCTTTTTCAGGGACTGGTCCCTCCTGATAATATGTCCAAAGTATATGAGATAGTCTCCCCACCCTTGTTTCTAAGGAGTATTCTGGCTGTACTTCCTCCAAGACAGATCTGTTCATTCTTCTGGCAGTCCATGGTGTAGTTAATATTCTTGTTGTTGCTGATGTCAGGTGCCGTTAAGTTGGTTCTGACTCATAGCAACCCTACCTGTAACAGAACAGAGCATTGCCTGGTCCTGCACCATCCTCACAATTGTTATGATTGGGCCCGTTGTTGCAGCCACTGTGTCAATTCATCTCATTGAGGGTGTTACCCTTTTTCACTGACTGTCTACCAAGCATGATGTCCTTCTCCAGGGATGGTCCCTCCTGATAACATGTCCATAGTATGTGAGATGAAGTCTTGGTATTCTTGCTTCTAAGGAGCATTCTGGTTGTACTTCTTCCAAGACAGATTTGTTCGTTCTTCTAATATTCTTCGCCAACTCCATAATTCAAAGGCATCAATTCTTCTTTGGTCTTCTTTATTCATTGTCCAGCTTTCACATGCATATGAGGCTTTTAAAGACTTTAAAGAAGTTTTTTGCAGCATATTTGCCCAAAGTAATACATCATTTGATTTCTTGACTGCTGCGTCCATAGACATTGATTGTGGATCCAAGTAAAATGAAATCCTTGACAACTTCAGTCTTTTCTCCATTTATCAGGATGTTGCTATTGGTCCAGTTGTGAGGATTTTTGTTTTCTTTATGTTGAGATGCAATCCATACTAAAGGCTGTAGACTTTAATTTTCATCAGTAAGTACTTCAAGGTCCTCTTCACTTTTGGTAAGCATGGCGGTGTCATCTGCATATCACAGGTCGTTAATGATTCTTCTTCCAATCCTAATGCCGTGCTCTTCTTCATATAGTCCAGCTTCTGAAGATATTTGCTCAGCATACAGATTGAATAAGTATGGTGAAGGGATACGACCCTGATGCACACACTTCCTGACTTTAAACAAAGCCGTATCTCCTTGTTCTGTTCAAATGACTGCCTCTTGGTCTGTTACAGGTTTCTCATGATCACAATTATGAGTTCTGGAATTCCCATTCCTCTCAATGTTATCCATAATTTGTTATGATCCACACTGTCTAATGCCTTTGCATAGTCAATAAAACACGGGCAAACATCTTTCTGGTGCGCTCTGCTTTTAGACAAGATCCATGTGACACCAGCATTGATATCCTTCATTCCACCTCCTTTTCTAAATGATAGTACAGCCCTTATTCTTCCTCACCGTCACGCCTTCCATTGCCCATGCTATTCTCTCTTCTTGGCACTCATTCTCTTCTGTCTCTACCTGTCAAAAGCTTATCTGATCTTAAAAAAAAAGCTTATCTTAAATTCTACTCATCCAAACTCATCCCAAACACGTTCACAATTGTGTATCATCCCTTCCTCCTTTTAACCCTCTAAGAACTCTGCTTTTTTTTTTCTTTCATAAAATCATCTCACTCTTCCTTGTATTCCCATTGTATGTGTGATGGTCTTATCTTCCTTTCTCATTAGCCTGAACTCCTTGAGGCACAGGCAGGAGACTGTGCTTCTACTACTCTCCAGTCTGGATAGCTGACTTCCATGCCAAAAGGTTTTAAGGACAGAACACACACGCATTACATAACCTTCACTGAGGTTAACCTTTACTAAGATTCATGGGGCAGCCAAGGTAGAGACAGGCCACTAACATGGGACATGACGAGCAAGGTGAGCTGAAAAGAATAGAGATGAGCTAGCACACTGACATTGTTTGTTTCAGGAAAAGTCATAACCTTCTTCTTCATTGAGCTGAGCTTCCCTGGGACTAAACACTCCCTTGGGGTGTGGAATGCATTTGGAAGCTCTGTTAACTCTTTCAGCTTAATTAGTGCACTGAAGAAGTCATTTGTTCAGTGATCTGAAAGGCAGCTTGCAGGTTCCCTAAGGCCTGCATCTGTTATTTGACAGGAAATACGGCAACTTGCTGTGTTTAATAATTGGGTCAGTTAGTAACTTTGTTCTTTCTTTTTCTTTTTTTTAAGAAATGCCAGGAAATAAGTACTTTTTTTCTATTTGAGTTATATTGTGAAAATTCTTCATATATTTTCACAATTCGTGTTTCCAAAGATAATTTCCTACAATGCTAAATACCACAGGTTTGGTACGTGCCACTTAAGACTGCAGAGGGTGAAATTAAAAAAAAAAAAAAAAAAAAACTTCTCCAATTCAGTCCTGGCATCGGCACAATCATCTGATAAATGTAAACTTGCAATCATGTTCCTAAAATTTCAAAATGGGCTTGAATTTTTTTCTCCCTTTTCCTGGGACTATTTCTCTTTTTTCTTCCAGCAGGTCAGCATCAAAAAGCAATTTGGGCACTCTATCATCCTCTGGTCTTGCCAGATGTACATGCCATTGCTTTAGATAATTTTCTACTCCATGTCCCACATTCTGTATTCTCAGTCTTTCTCTGAGGTTTATGTGGTTTTAATGATCTAGGTATACGAGTCTCAGAATAAAGCCTTACCAGTCCCATCTGTACTTCTCACAGCAAGACGTGCTGCTCTGCTGCTTTCAAGTTCTTTGGGTCCATTCCACTTTCATGCAAATAAACACAGCACTTGATGTGAACAGTTAAAGAGCTTGCAAACAGGCCGAGTCTGTACAATTGGCCTTGTATAGGTTCCTCAATCTTGGCTTGTCAACAAGAATTATACTTACACAGCCTATGGCAGTGGGTGGCCTTTTTCTGAGAGAAGTACGATGTACCCTATTCATTTCTCTTTTGGAAATCTACAGCTATACACAGCACAGAAATGACAGTAATAGAGAAATTTTAGTGCAGAAGATGCATCGTCTTTTTTTTCCCTCTCTGGTTAAAAGAAAAAAATGAATGTAGGAATTTTCAGAGCATTTTTGGGGGGTGTTGACGAGGTTAATATTTTATTTGAACACACTACAGAAGCATAAATAGATTTTCTTATGCCCTCGTATCGATAAGAATAAAAGAAAAGGGTGGTAAATTCATTCACATGATCAATTTTGCTGAACATTTCAGAAGTCTATCCATCCCTGGGGTAGATGTGGGTATATGATTCATTAATGGTACTACCTTTCTCCCGGCCATAGAGGCTGCCATCTGTAGCCAACCTTGCCAACGCTTCCTCATTACCTTCAACCCCCACATGCAATCAATTTCCAATTTTGTTAATTTCTGCTTTGAAATGTCTCTCAAATCCATCATCTTTCCATTTCCATTGTCAGCCTTTACTCTGCATATGCACTATAGAGCCATTCCTTCTTATCTAGTCTCCTTTCCTGTAGTGGATCCTCCACTATTCCTGTACTCTGCCCACCCTCCTCTGAAAGCAAACCTCCTGTTATACCTGCCCACCAATTATTAATGCCTACTAGTTGATGAGGTACGATGCCCTCCATCTGGCCTTCTAGGCCCGCTAATATTTTACCACAACCAATATTTCATCATAATACAATATTGCCTGTGATTTAAACACCTGGCCACTTATTGTCCACTGTCCCCAGATTTCCTTAACTATTATGCCTTTACTCTTGCTGGACAAAAGCCCTACATCTGTCTGTTGAAACCCTACCCATCCTTCAAGGCTAATTCAAATTATTACCTCCATTAAGAAGCTTGCCTGACTCACCCCCAACATGATGAGTTTTTGCATTCTTATGAATATCCATAAAATTTCATTCCCCTAAGGACGTCTTTAGTCTTGCTGCATAATTATCTGATTATCTATAATTTGCCTTCATACTAAATTATAAGTACCTGAGTGCAGTGTGTATACGTATGTCTATGTGTGTTACTAATTTGTACAGAGGGGATTTGTATTTCAATACCTAGCATAAGGCTGCCACAAAATAAATGGTCAGTGGCAACAGGTTTTTTCAGATACATGTTGGACTCAATCAACATGTATTTTCTGAGTTACTAGTATTCTGAAAAATTTTGTTCATTTTTCTAGTCATTAATACAAATCTACATAAATTATGCACCTCTCTGTTCTTTTTAACAATTTATACTTAACTGATTTTCTTTTATTTTTAGTTGACAGTTTGTGATTTCCTGTCTATTTGTGTCTTCCTTCTCATTTTCCAAACTTGTCCTGACCAAGTTAGGACTCTTACCTCCATCTCCTTACCACACTCTCCTGTCATATGACTCTGACCTGTTCTGACACACCGCTCTCTCTTCCAGGTTCTATTCTGAATACATAACTCAATAACGTAAATTTATATATGTGTCATTATTTTCAAGAATTTGTCTTATATCTGGCATATGAGAGATTAAAAATGTAGTTAGTACCATATTTTTACACAAAAAATGTGTGTGTTCTATATTTGTTTGCCAGCCGTTCCCCCTCCTCACAAGGTATTTTCGTAAGTGCCACTATGACAATTTTTTTACATGTTGCTGTAAAAAAAAAAAAAAAAAAACTAGCATAGCTCACTTATGAAAATACCTCTTGGGGGGATGCAGCGACCGGAAAACAAACATTATATGTGTAAAAATATCGTATTCCATCCTACTCCTTTGTTTTCCGGAGCCTTTTCCCTCTTCCTCTTTCTTCTCCACATTTAACACTTTCCTTTTCCTCCATTTTGTTTATTTATTCTAATTTGCTCTCTAAGTTGTCCTTCCTTCTCAAGTCCTGGTGCAGAAGTTCTGCTGAGGAGGCCAGTTAGGGGAAATAAGTACAGGAGGTCATGGAGCCCTCCTAGACTCCATCCCTGCTTCAGCCCTCTTCAACAATCGGTCAAACTCCAACTCCTATCAAGCTGCCAATAAACACCTCTAACCTTTCATTTCCTTGTCACCCACCAGATGCCTTCTGTAAGGTCCTCACTGTCACTAACATACACCATTGTACCCCCTACCATGGTTTCTCATCATTGGATGCCATCATTTATCTGTTGTCAGAGAGAGCATTCTAAATGTTCCCCTGACCATGTCAAGCCTTCGCATCAATGCTTCAAGGACTTGCCATCACCTAGAGATATACTTCCTTTTCCTCAGACAGGATGAGCTGAGAGCTCCCTAGAGCTTCATGCTTATCTCTCACTGCCCTCTTTGATCACATTCTATGCTCTTCCTAGGCAAACTCCCTCCCACTTGCATCCTCTCCCTCAGTGAGTGGGCCACTTTCAAGCAGTTTATTTCAGTTTATTTCAAGCATGACCACTCCCATAAAGCCTTTTCTCATCAGCCCCTGTCCAAGATGGAACTGACCATTCCTTCCCTTAGGCAGCATCCTACCCTACATAAATAATCTTTACTTGCTTCCCCTGTAGCACCTCTAATATTTTGTCACACTTAATTGGCTAGTGACACAGTCAGTCAATCGAGCCAGACTACCTGTCTTGAAATTCTGGTTCCACCTCTTTTTAGCTATGTAACCTTACACATTTTATATAACCTTTCTCTGCCTCATATTTCTCATCAGTAAAATGGAGTTACAAATAGTAACTATTCTATAGGGTTATTGGGGGTACTTAAGTTTGTAAGTTAATACATAAAAGTCTTAAAACAATGTCTAGCCCATGGTAAGCACTGTGCAGCGGTACTATTATAAAAATGATTTTTATTATCCCTTGCTTGATTTCACAGGCAAATAGCACATCTTTCTGTTTTTATGCTCAGTGTCTAGCATAGTCCCTAGGACATATTAGATGCTCAATAGCTGTTTAATGGCAAAATGAACAAATGTATAAAACAGGAATAAGAGGAAAACAAACTTTTTACTCCCCCAATTCACAACATGTCTCTGTTTCATTGTTCCCCTTAGATGTAAAGGGACTCCAAGGATACACACAGTAATGTTCATAGTGTTTTATTTGAGAGTTTTAATCTAATGATCCAACATGCACAGAGGGTTTCTGTTATACTGTCTCTCAGAATTATATGAGCATCTATGAGTACGCAGCATGGGGGAAATGCCAGCAAAGTTAGGAAGCAAGACTGGCCTCATAATTTCCAGGGCCCAGTGAAAAAAGAAAATGTGGAACCCCTTGTTCAAATATTGTTATGAATTTCAAGAGAGTGACAGCAGGTACTTAACCCAAGCATGGAGCTGTTCAAAGCACAGGGCATGATATGACTGCACAGATCACCAGCCCAAGAAGCCAGCCCTGCTAAGAAGCTAACACCTCGTTCTTGTCCTTTTGCTCCGCAATGTTTCCTGAGACACTGTGCTAGTCTATCCTTGCCAACTTTGTCTGTAGAACCTCGATTGAGAGGTCCCAGTCTATAATCTTACTATGCCTTCATACCCCCAAGTGTCTAGGATTCAGCCTCCAAGTCCAGTAGAAAAGCCACTGCCCCTCCACTTCTCTCAGTATTCTAAACTGCCCATATCTCTCATGTCCAAAATGCTCCTTCATTTATCAGTCATTTATTGGGCAATGACTATGTTTCAAAACTCTGTATCTACCGTGCATGCAGTAAGCACTCATTCCCTGGTTTGCCTCACTTTATAAAGTGGTTTCTGGTTTTTCCTAGGAAAGCCAAATCTGAAATCTGCTGCCACTGAGTCAATTCTAACTCATAGTGACCCTATAGAACAGAACAGAACTGCCCCATGGGGTTTCCAAGACTGTGATTTTCAAGGAAGAAGGCTGCCACAATTTCTCCTGTGGAGCAGCTGGTGGGTTGGAACTCTTGACTTTTCTGTTAGCTGCTGAGCACTTAACCACTGCACCACTAGGGCTCCTTCTAGGAAAGCCAGTAGTTGCTAATACATAACAAATGAAGAAAAGAGCAAAATAACCTTCTGGATGTATGTACATCTTAATGATGATAAAAACCAACTGAAGGCCAAACCATAAGGAAAATATCCCCAACACAGACCACTAGAGAGGATATTTCATGAGAAGTAGAAAAGTGATTAAACAAACTCAGCTATACCTCTTCTCAGGTCCTCCTGTACTCATGCTATGTCCTTTTGGTAACTCCACATGAAATGTCTTAGTGGAATCATTGTCAAGAAGCCCAATCACAGCAGTAGATGGTAGAACAAGGAGAAAGAAAAGAATTAGAAGGGAAGAGGTATTTGTCAGAGGAGGGAAGTTGGGCTTGGGTAAGGGGAAAAAGGAATTAAATTAGAAGGTGGAAAGGGAAAATGAAGTTTCTGGCCTGGAAAATGAGAATCATGCTTTGTGCTCCTATTACACAAATGCACTGTTGGCATCCTATATTAAAATATAAATTCAGTGTAGAGGCACTAAGGATGGCAGTAACGTGCACAGGCAGAGAGCCAAGAGCCTCGGCTGTTGGCAGCCACTCGGCCCCGTGGACCCCTGTGACAGAGTCCAGGTTATATCTGTCAGACACTGAGCCACTGAACACTGTTATTTCTTAGTTAAGGACTCTGATGTTGGCTTTGGAATTTCCTTCATTTTGGGAGCACTGTGCCATAAACAAACAGCGACTGCCTAGCACAGAAGAATAGAATATATTCTTATTTACTACGTCTGGTGTGGAACAATAGCAGGTGGAGTATTATTCAAATAAATGCACATGGAAGTCTCTCTCCAACAAAGTGCATTGTTTTGTAAGGCTGTTTACGTCTTCAGTGAATATTTATCGAGTCTCTGCTCTGTGTCAGGCACTGGAGTGAGTGCTAGGGATATAGCAGTAAAAAGAGAGAAATGGTCAATTGGAGCAGAGAGAGAGTGAAGACTTAAGGATACAAATGAATACGGTTATTTCATATAGAAAAACAATGTAATGAAGGGAACTCCCAAGGTGATGTAAAAGAGAATAACTGGAGGGAGAAGGTGAGGTTACCTCAGTAGAGTGGTCAGCAAACACTGCTATGACAAACTGACATTTTGCCAAGACTTTAATTATAAGACTTAGTCAGACATGAAAACAAGTAGACATTCCATGTTCAAAACAGAAGGAATGACAAGTGCAAAGGTCCTGAGGTAAGCTGGAGATTGACTAATGCCAGTAACCAAAAGGAAGTCAGCAAGGCTAGAAAATAGACATCAAGGGGGAGATATTTGGAAGGAGACTGGAGAGGTAAGCAGAAGTCATCATGCAAGATCTACATTTATTCTAAAAGCAACAGGAACCCCTGAAGAGGCTAAGAAAGGAGTGATAGGATCTGATTTAAGGCTTTCAAGTGAAGATCGCAGTGGCTGTCATGTATAGGGTGGATGGAAGAGGTAGGTAATAGAAACAGGACGACCTGTGGAGGATATTAGAGTCTTTCAGCAGGAAATGCTGATGACTGGCTCTAGATTAGGCTGAGGGAAGTGAAGAAGGTGAGAAGGGATGCAGTGAGGTGGAAGGATTGTGTCTAGTGCTGTCCCGCACACTCTCCTGAAAGGTCCCCTCATGAGAAGAAGGGTGACCTCTATAGCGTTGTTATTTTTTTTTTTTTTCCTTTTTAAGCGGGTCTTCCAGAAAGAGCCAGAAAATCTGCTAGACAAATTTTAAAAGAGCTGTCATATTAGTACACCTTCATTATTAGTAAACACCTCACTTATCTGGAGGCTAGCTCTTTAGCAGCCTTGGTAGCTCGGGATATCAAATGGAAAAAATGACTTTTAACAAAATCTATATATCTAAGTTGCCCTGTGTTACTCACCGTGGAGATCCTCATGTGGGCCTTTTTTTTTTCCCCACAAAGAAGCCTAAAAAAATGTAGATACTCAGTTTCCCAACACATGGTGTATCAGATGCAGCAAATCAGAAGTGGGGAGGTTGTGTTTTAATGCCAGGCAAGATAAGAGTACTAAGAAGAAAACAACTGATATCCTGGTGTTATGAATTGAATTGTGTCTCCCCCAAAATATGTGTCCTTATACATGCGGATGTGATCCCATTTGAGAAGAGGGTTTTCTTTGTTATGCTAATGAGACCATAGCAATGTAGGGTGTGTCCTAAACCTAATCAACCCTGAGTTATAAGGAGCAGCATAGACACAAAGACAAGCCAATACAAACTGGGAAAGATGGTTGCCTCCTGAAGGTTGCCAAGGCACTGAAGAACGCTGGAAAAGACAAGGACCTCCACCAGAGCCAATAAACTGAGATGGAGCCTTCCCCTGGAGCCAGTGCCCTGAATTCAGACTTCTAGCCACCTAAACCGTAAGAAAATAAATTTCTATTCTTTAAAGCCACTCACTTGAGGTATCTGTGTCACACACGGCAGCAGGAGGCAACTAAGATAGCAGGCAAAGGAGCAGACATACACACATACATAAACAAACATGCTGACAAATATTTTAAATAAGCACTCAAAAATCTTTTAATCCGGATTGAGTAAAAATGGTCCCACAGACTGCACTACCCTTTTGAAGATATCGAAGGACTATACTATCCATGCTTGAGCACTCATGTCGGGAACAGCTTCTTCTTACAAAACATCTCGATGCCCCTAAACCACAGTGCATCTCCTATGTGTTCCCATAATTATGACCTTGCTTCCCTTCCTCAGGGCACTTCCTACATTGTCAATTTCTTTATGAATCTGCCTCCCTCTGGAGACAGTGAGCTCCTGGAGGGCAGCTCGGTGATGCCCTTTTCATCTCTGTATCTCCAGGTCCTACCACTGGGCCCGCACAGGGTAGACATTCAACAAAAGTGCGAAAAGGACCCGAGAGCAGCAGCTGTTGATTTACCTCTAGAAGCAACAGCTTGTAGCCCTGTAATTCAGCAGCTGTTGGAGAGTTGTATTAGTAGCCAAATCATTCCTAAGCTTTAAAGAGATTTGTACAGGCACAGTATCCCGTTAAAAATCCATTGCTGTCGAGTGGATTCTGACTCATAGCAACCCTATAGGACAGAGTAGAACTGTTCCATAGGGTTTCTAAGGAGAGGCTGGTGGGTTTGAGCTGTTGACATTTTTGGTTAGCAGCTGAGCTCTTAGCCACTGTGCCACCAGGTACAATATATAGGCTTACCAAAAAAAAAAAAAAACAGTTGGATAGAAAGTTTTAAACCATTGCTTCTTGGCAGAGGAACTAAGGTGGGCTCAGGTAACAGGGCTGATATAATTATAGCTTTGGTTATGCCTCATGAGTTTTATTCTGATGTGCATATTTTGTGCTCCATACACATTTAAAGATTTAATTAAATGTTTTATTACAGGGAAAAAGGTGCCAAATATCAGGATCACTACCTTTTTTTTTTTTCCCCCCACAGACACAGCCATTCCTTCATTTTGTTTTGAGATTTTAATACAAACCAGGCTTACATTTACTTGGTAATATTGACATGATCACCACAATGGCACTGTAAGCTCCCTGATGGCAAAGAATGTACCTTACCCAATGGTGCCCTCGGTAAGTGATGACATGGTGCTTTGTACACAGTATGCTCTGGCTGCAAGACACGGAGGGGACAGCCACGCAAGGAAATTAGAGGCACCACCTTTTGGACACATAGTACCAAACAAAGTGACAAAACCATCGAAAAGAATGTTGTTGTTGTTAGCTGTTGCCAAGTCAGTTCTGACTTGTAGCAACTCTATAGGACAGAGTAGAACTGTCCCATAAGGTTTCCAAGGAGCAGCTGGTAAATTTGAACTGCCAACCTTTTGGTTAGCAGCCAAGGTCGTAACCACTATGCTATCAGGGCTCCGTATCAAAAAGAATAATGACGATCAATCAATAAATAAGAAAAAGCATTGTTTGGGACAGTCAAATTTGCCAGTTAATGACCATCTGAAGCACCAGTAACCATTCTACAGTTTTATTTTTTCTTTCCTTTTTTCCCCTTCAGAATGCTATTTGCTAACCTGTACAGGAGGCCAGAGGTCTCCATAAAATAAAACCAGACGAAGAAAAAAAAAAAAAAAACTCATACCTGGCCTTTCATAGTAAGTTGGAATATGAAACATTTTAAGCAGTAGTTAGGAAAAGAAATTTTCTCCTCAAACTGAAAAGTTATAAATAAAACTATTTTAATGGAAATGATATTGAGTCCCTTAACCAACAACTTCCTATTTTTTTAAGCAGCAGAACCCCTGTTCCCACTTCTTTAAAAAAAAAAAAAAATCTTGACATTGCAGGTGGACTCTCCATATATGTATAAGGAATTAAAGTCAAGTTGTTCTAGTGGTGTAGAGTATGGGTAGTTGTAGGGGTAGGCCAAGAGAGGTATTGGCAGGCTGCTTGGCTGCTTAGCTTAGAGGCAACTCAGGAATCTCAGGACCTGCCCAGCTTGTAAATTACTGCCCCACAGTGACATATCAACTCTCTCTGATGAAAGCTTAGAGCTGGAACTGGGACATGGCCAGTTCACTGCCCAGAAAGATGGGGAGTAGAGGAAGATGGTGGACGGGAACATAGCAGGAATGGAGGTTAGAGCTGGCTGTTGGCTTTTCTCTTTTCAGAGATCGCCCTCATGGGAACATAATTATCCTGGAGAGGTCCAGGAACACAGATCCCTCTTCCTTTCCCTGGGAGCAGCTGTATTTACAAATGCTTCCTATCCACTTGGCAAGGTTACATTACTTGCCCTGGTGCCATTCCTGTGCTGTTCATACTTATCCCTTGCACCTTGTCCTCCGGCCCCCACTTCCCACTTTAAAGAACTGGGAAAGAAGATCCTAGAAGCAGAGCCTTGAAGATTTTAGGGGAAAACAGAATAGAAGCTGTTTTCCAAAAGAGAAGAGAAGGAAAGTGTTTTTGTGTTAACCTCCTAGGGTTAGGAGACAATATGTTATTTCATTTTTGGTTTAAATGCTTCAAAGACCTTTATCTCAAATGGAAAGGAAGAAGGAAAGACAGAAGACTTTCTTCCTTAAGTTCTGGAATGAGAGCAGGAAATTTAAACCGCTGTTGATTAATTGGATGGTCTACTTTTGAAAATTCCATTGCTGGTTACAATGACCCCAGCTTCTTTTATTCAGAATTCTTTTTGTCATTGTTTAAAACTGATTTTTGCAGCATTTTACACGCTTTAATGAACCCTATGGGCTGTAATTAAATTGCTGTAAGGCTATCATTACACAGATAGTAGACGAATAGTATTACAGCAAACACAGAAATAGATCTTAAATTAAAAATTATTTTAAAAAGAATTTTGTCCAATTACATAAATATGACAAAATGAAACTGAATTGAAAAGCAATGCTACTAATCTTAATTTTAACTAAAGCCATGTTTGCATGCAAGCGACCATCTGGATGAAATGTTTAAAATTCAGGGAAAAGAAAAAAAATCTGTATCATTTAGTCTACATAGAATCACAGTTGGTTATTTAAAAGCATCTGAACTAATGCGTAGTACCCTACCTTGATAGAAAAATGCTTAAAAACAAATTAAAGAAACTTCTTGGGAAAGCAAAGCGAATCCATGCCTGTAGGAAAGATCACTGTGATAAAAGCCATATGATGTCACAGGCAATTTGGGGTCTTGATTTAGACAGAAGCCCTAGCACTTCTAACTAGAAATCATGTGACTTTCAGCAAACTATTTAACCCCAAATGAGCAATAGTTTTTCAACCTGTAAAATGGGTATAATGATAGGACCATTTTGATGGCTTATTCTGCAGATTGTGCATGCAAAAAAGTAAGTGGAAATGTTATATAGAGTACTCTGTCCACTTATAAAGGGTTATACGAAGATGCGTTAGTAGAAATTATGTTTCTGTATCTAGTCCAGAGTCTAAGGTTATCAGATCCAGAATAGATTATGTGATTGTTACTAAAATATATGTAAACCAGAATGCTCCTTAGAAGCAAAGATGCAGAGACACGTCTCTCATACTTTGGACGTGTTATCAGGTTGGATCAGTCCCTGGAGAAGGACATCATGCTTGATAAAGAAGAGGGTAAGCAGGAAAGAGAAAGACCCTCAGTGAGATGAACTGACACAGCGGCTGCAACAATGGCTCAAGCGTAACAACGATTGTGAGGATGGTGCAGGATGACCTGGCAGTGTTTCGTTCTGTTGTTCATGGGGCCACTGAGTCAGAACCAACTCGACATCAGCAATGATGACTTACTGGTGTGATTTTTGAAGTTGGTCATTTCCTAAACTACTTTAGCAAGTACCACCGTGGGAGAAGAAAGAAGGAGCATTCACTGAAAAATATTTAAGGCCAAAAGATCATCAACAAAATATGTCATGCTAAGTAAATTAATTAAAACAAAGAATGCATCATAATCACTAAGCTAATAAGCTCTTTATGTGAAAACAATATAAAAGGAAACGTATTGCATTAGACGGGAATAGGACTGGAGAAAGAATAGCAGTTTCTACAAAGGATTTATTTTGTGTCATAACTCTGTTGTTGGCAAATGTTTTCAACTTCAACCCCAGTTTCTGAAGAAAAAAAAAGTATTTATTCTCTGGAAAAACTGAATTGGACAACCATAATGGTCTTTTAATCATCTTCTTCAGGAGACTCTTTCCACCTGTCAGTAAACAATGGTACGATTGATGTTGTTCTTTTAAAATTTTATAAACTTTTATGTCTACTTCATTTCAGACTTCCTACTTAGATTGTTTAGCTTTTAAAAAACAATTGATCACATCTGTCCAAGGCTACTAATTCAGATAAGAAGCCAAATCTCTGACTAAATCTGGTTTCCCATTCATCTTCAAACCCCAAAAGAACCAGGAGTTGTAATTATTTCAGTGCATAGTGATTTTTCTACTAGAAAATTGGCCACCACTTTCATTTCCTATTTGGTCTGGGATCCCATATAGAAAGAATTATTGTTGTTACTGTTTTTGTTTCGTTCCCTCCATTCAAAAATAATCTTCTCAAAGGAAATAAAGCTGGATACTAATGAAGTATGTATCTTTGGGTAAGACACTTAATCTCTTGGCTCCTCTATTTCTGCATTTGTAAAGTAGAAAAGAAACCTCACAGAAATCTTGTGATATTAAATGCATCAACAAGGCCAAATGTCTAGAACATAGTAAAAGCTCACCAATGTTAATTCTATCTCCATTTCTCCTAATATTACACATCAAAGAATTAAAACTGAAACAATCAGATGAGTACGTGATGGAACCCTACTGCTCTTTCTACCCTTACACTTGCAGTCATGTGTTCTGCCTAACTACATATTAATTAGGATCATCTACTTATGTTCTTTTTCATCTAAAACCTCCAACTGTACATTAAGATCCCATCTTTCTCGCCTATGGGAGGATATTGTTCCAGCAATTCTACCATGTCTGTTAATTGTTCTCTCTCTACTATATGCAAAATTCCCTTATTTTTTTATCTTGACCTACAACAACCTCTGACCTCATTCATCTGTCTTTTATGCCCCCTTTTAGAGCAATACTTCTTAAAATTGTTATGCTCAGCATCTAAAACTTCCCCTCTTCTCTCTTAGACCCACTACACTGTGTCAGATCCATATCACCCCAACAAACTGCATTTGAAAAAGTTGAGTACTGCGTATACTATAACGTGTTTTCTTCAGGTAGCTTCCAGGATAACAACAAAAACAAAAATTGGTTTACTTCTCATCTCACAGGTAACTCTTTCTCAGTCTCTGTTCCCTATTCCTTTTCTCCTAGACCTCTTAATGTTGGAGTGTTCCATTGATTATTCCTTGGTGTCTTTTTCTATCTTCATTTACTTCCTGTTGTTCTCACTCAGCCTCATGATTTTAAAATTTGACCTACTATGGACCAATAAGCAACATCACGATAAGTGGAGCAATGATTGAAGTTGACAAGGATTTCATTTTACTTGGATCTACAACCAACACCCATAGAAGCAGCAGTCAAGAAATCAAAAGACACATTGCATTGGGCAAATTTGCTGCAAAAGGCCTCTTTAAAGTGTTGAAAAGCAAAGATGTCGTCACCTTGAGGACTAAGTTGCACCTGACCCAACCCATGGTGTTTTCAACTGCCTTATATGCATGTGAAAGCTGGACAATGAATAAGGAAGAAGAGTTGATGCCTTTGAATTGTGGTGCTGGCGAAGAATATTGAATATGCCAAGGACTACCAAAAGAACGAAAAAATGTGCTTTGGAAGTACAGCCAGAATGCTTCTTGGACACATTATCAGGAGGGATCATTCCCTGGAGAAGGACACCATGCTTGGTAAAGTAGAGGGTAACTGAATAAAAGCAAGACCCTCGAGGAGATGGACTGACACATTGGCTGCAACAATGGGCTCAAGCATAACAATGATTGTGAGGATGGTACGGGACCAGGAAGTGTTTCGTTCTATTGTACGCAGGGTGGCTATGAGTTGGAACTGACTGGACGGCACTTAACAACAATGGCGCGGTGGTTAAGTGCTTGGCTGCTAACCAAAAAAGGTTGGTTGCTCGAACATGCCAGCGACTGATTCCGTGGGAGAAAGATGTGACAGTCTGCTTCTGTGAAGATTTACAGTCTTGGAAACCCTATAAGGCAGTTCTATTTTTTTTTTTTACTCTGTCCTACAGGGTCACTATAAGTCTGAATCAACTTGATGGCAATGGGTTTGATTTGGTTTTTGGATATTGCAATATAGGGAGGCCTGGTGATGAAGTGGTTAAAGTACTCAGCTGCCAACAGAAAGGCTGGCATTTTGAAACCATGTGCTGCTCTACAGGAAAAAGATTTGGGAATCTCCTTGTATAATGATTACACAAGCCTTGGAAACTCTATGGGGGCAGTTCTACTCTATCCTAGAGGCTCACTATGAGTCACAGTGGGGTTGGTTTTGGTGGGTTTAGGTTGTAATGACTCCCAAATTTTTATCTCCACTCAGACTTCTCTCCTGAAATTCAAAACTGACTCCTTGAAGTCTACACTTGGATGTCGAAAAGATTTTTAGATACCCCAGATTAAACATGTCTAAAACTGTATCGTGATCTTTTCACTAGGCCTTACCCCAAACTATTCTACATTCCTCACATTTCACTTTAATTAGTGGCAATTATATTCTTCCAGGTACTCCAATTGAAAATTTAGGAAGGTTCTTTGGTCCCTTTTATCCTTTCACAGTCTACAAAGAAAAAAAAATTAAGAAATATGATCTTCAAAATATATCCTGAATCTACCACTTCCATTGGTACCACCCTGGTCTGAGCCCAGACCAGGCTCATCTCTTGTCTGGACTACAATAGTCTACTAATTGCTCTCTCTGTTTTCTCATATTTTTCTATAATCTACTCTAAATATCCACCACCTATCTGTTTATCATACTGTGGTCGCTTGTGTGTTGCTGTGATGCTGGAAGCTAGGCCACAGATATTTCAAACACCAGCAGGGTCACCCATGGAGGACAGGTTTCAGTGGAGCTTCCAGACTAAGACAGCTTAGGAAGAAGAACCTGGTGATCTACTTCTGAAATTGGTCAGTGAAAGCCCTATGGATAGCAGTGGAAGATTGTCTGATATAGTGCTGGAGGATGAGCCCCTCAGGTTGGAAAAAAGGTACTCAAAATTTGACTGGGGCAGGGCTGCTTCCTAAAAGTAGAGTTGACCTTAACGATCTGGATGTTGAAAAGCAAAGAAGTCACCTTGAGAACTAAGTTGCTGATGTGGCATGACTACAAACATCCATTAAGAATCAGACTGTGGAATGTATGAAATATGAATCTAGGAAAATTGGAAGTTGTCAAAAATGAAACAGAATGCATAAACATCGAGATCCTAGGCATTAGTGAGCTGAAATAGACTGGCATTGGCTGTTTTGAATTGGACAATCATATGGTGTACTAGTCCAAGAAAGACAAATTGAAGAGAGACAGCATATAATTCATCATCAAATAGAAAATTTCAAGATCTATCGTGAAATATAACGCTGTCAGTGATAGGATAATATCCATATATCTATTGGGTGGGATAATGAAGATGAGCTAATGCGGTTATTATTCAAATTTATGCACAATCACTAATGCCAAAGATGAAGAAATTGAAGATTTTTACCAACTTTCGCAGTCTGAGATTGATCAAACACGCAACCAAGATGCACTGATAATTTCGGGTAGCTGGAATGCTAAAGCTGGAAACAAAGAAGGATCAGTAGTTGCAAAATTTGGCCTTGGTGATAGAAACAACTTGGGGGATCAGGTAACAGAATTCTTCAAGACCAACAACTTATTCATTGGAAATACCTTTTTTCAATAACATAAACGGTGACTATACACGTGGTGGTGCAGTGGTTAAGTACTTGACTGCTAACTGAAAGGTCAGGGTTTGAACCCTCCAGCCACTGCACCAGAGAAAGATGTGGCAGTCAGCTTCTGTAAAAATTTTCAGACTTTTAAAACCCTTTTGGGCAGTTCTCCTGTCCTATAGGGCTGTTATCAGTCAGAATTGACTCGATGGGAAAGGATTTGGGCTTTTGTTTTTGTTTTTTATATACATGGAACTTGCCAGATGGAGTACACAGGAATCAAAGAGACTATATCTGTGGAAAAAGCTGATGGAGAAGCTCAATATCATCAGTCAAAACAAGGCCATGGGCCAACTTTCGAACAGGCCATCAAATGCCCATATGCAAGTTCAAGTTAAAGGTGAAGAAAATTAAAACAAGCCCATAAGAGCCAAAGTACAACCTTGAATTTAGAGACCATCTCAAGAATACACTAATGGAGAACCAGATTGAATTGTGGGATGACATCAAGGACATCATACAAGCAGAAAGCAAAAGGTCATTGAAAAGATGGGAAAGAAAGAAAAGACCTGAAGTCAGAAGAGACTCAAACTTGCTCTTGTATTCAGAGTAGCTAATGTGAAAAGCAGAAATAAAGGAAAAAAAAAAAAAAGGCAAAGCAGCTTGAGAAGACAAAATAAAGTAGTACAATGAAATGTGCAAAGACCTGGAGTTAGAAAGCCAAAAGGGAAAAATATACTCATCGTTTCTCAGGCTGAAAGAACTGAAGAAAAAATTCAAGCCTCCAACTGCAATATTGAAGGACTCTATGGACAAAAAATTAAACAATGCAAGAAGCATCAAAAGAAGATGGAAGTAATAAACAGTCACTGTTCCAAAAAGAGCTGGCCAACATTCAACCATTTCAGAAGGTACCATGTGATCAAGAACAGATGACACTGAAGGAAGAAGTCCAAGCTGCACTGAAGTTATTAGTGAACAACAAGGCTCCAGGAATTGACTGAATACCAACGGAGATGTTTCAACAAACAAACACAATGCTAGAAGCATTCACTCTTCTATGCCAAGAAATTTGGAAGGGAGTTATCTGGCCAACTGACCAGAAGAGATCCATATTTGTGCCCATTCCAAAGAAAGGCGACCCAAGAGTATGTGGAAATTATTAAACAATATCATTAATATCATATGGAAGTAAAATCATGTTGAAGGTAATTCAAAAATGGTTGCAACAGTACACGGACAGGGAACTGCCAGAGATTCAAGCCAGATTCAGAATAGGACATGGAATGAAGGATATCATTGCTGATGTCAGATGGATCTTTCATGAAAGCAGAGAATACCAGAAAAAAGTATACCTGTGTTTTATTGACTGTGCAAAGGCAATTGACTGTGTGAATCATAATAAATTATGGATAACATTGTGAAGAATGAGAATTCTAGAACACTTAATTGTGCTCATTTGGAACCTGCACCTAGACCAAGACACAGTCGTTCAAACAGAACAAGAGGATACTACATGGTTTGAAATTAGGAAAGATGTGTATTAGGGTTGCATCCTCTCACCATACTTATTCAATGTGTATGCTGAGCAAATAATCTGAGAAGCTGGATCATATGAAGAAGAATGCAGCATCAGGATTGGAGAAAAACAACAACTTATGACATTGCTGATAGCGAAGAGGACTAATGAAGATCAAAGACCACAGGCTTCAGTATGGATTACACCTCGACATAAAGAAAACAAAAATCCTCACAAATGAACCAATAAGCAGCATCATGATAAACAGAGAAAAGACTGAAGCTGCAGAGGAAAGACTGAAGCTGTCAAGGATTTCATTTTGCTTGGATTCACAATCAATGCCCATAGAAGCAGCAGTCAAGAAATCAAACAACACATGATATCGTGGAAATGTGCAGCAAAAGACCACTTTAAAGTGTTAAAAAAGCAAAGACGCTACCTTGAGGACTAAGGTGCACTTGTTCCAAGCCATGTTTTTTTTAATCGCCTCATATGGATATGAAGAATTGATGCACTGGAATTACAGTGTTGGCAAAGAATATTGAATATACTATGCACTGCCAGAAGAATTAACAAATCTGTCTGGGAAGTATAGTCAGAATGCTCCTTAGAAGCAAGGATGGAGAGACATCATCTCATGTACTTTGTGCATGTAATCAGGAGGGACCAGTTCCTGGAGAAGGACATCATGCTTGGTAAAGTAAAGGGTCAGGGAAAAATCAGAAGACCCTCAATGAGATGAATTGACACAGTGGCTGCAACGATGGGCTCAAACATGGCAATGATTGTGAGATTGGCTCAGGACCTGGGGTCACTATGAGTTGGAACCGACTCACGGGCACCTAACAACAATAACAACACTCTGAATATATCAGCCAGATTAGTCTTTTCAAAATGAAGTTCGATGATGGGATTTTTGTGCTTAAAATCATCTAATGCCTTCCTATGGCATCTAGAATAAAACTCAGACTCCACATAAAAGACAAGGTCCAATATGATCTGCTCCAAGCACCCACTCCTTCCTCTCTGTCTTAATCTTGATTCTCTCTCTTCCCTTTCTAGGTACACTACCCTCCTAGCTATTCCTTAAATATTCAAGGCAGACTCCCACCTTAATGCCCTTGCACTTGTTTTTTCTTTGCTTGTTCCCCAGATATTCACCTCATTCCCTTCAGGCCTTTGCTCAAATGGGGCCTACTAAGACTACGCTATTTAAAATTACCTCTACCCTCCACACCAGCCCTCTTGATCCTACATACTCTATTTTGTACTTTCTAATATAGTTGTTTATTGTTTGTAATCTGTTTTCACACATTAGGATAGAACCTCCGGGAGAGCAAGGATATAATTTTGTTGTTGTTGTTCACTGATATATCCCTTGAGCCTAGAAAAGTAGCCAGCACACAGTAAGCAAGCAACAAATATTAAATAAGTACCTAAATTAGTTAGAGATTTCAAAGCAAGAAGAAAGGGCATTCTGGAATATTATCTCCTTTTAAAATCCTAAACACACTGATAGTGATAGAAGTCATGGTTATACATACTTAATTAGGGAAAAATCTGTCTCCATGCTAGACAAACCACCAAGTAAACCTTACATTTGTGGAAAGGCTCTTGAATGAATTCAATATTGCCTCAGGTAAGGACTATTAAACAGAGCATGAAAAAGTAAAATACTTATGAAAATGAGAAATAAAATGCCCAAGGAGTAAAGGATTGTACTAGAGTTGTCTACAAAGATTCTAATTTTCTGCACAATAAAAATTGTGGTGAGTGAAAAAGCAGGTTCACAGTTCTCACAACTGCAGGAATGAAAGCTAATTCTTTTTTCATCTCAGAAGAGGTCTGCAAATTACAGTCAAACTACTGGAGAAATATAAGGCCACACAACTCTAGAGTATCCATGAGCCAATCAATTTGTTTGTTGACTCTCTTGGTCCCCTGTTCCTCCTTCTCATGTTTATTGCCTAAGATGTGGCCACTTAACTGTTTGTCAGCAACTCTCACAAGACAGCAACCTAGAGAAACAAAGCAAAACTGAAGCATGTTAAAGCTACTCTGTTATGGCATCTGGGAGGAGTCTGTTGGGATTGTGGTCTGGACTGTGGGAAAACCCATGTGCTATTTCAGAGAACTGACTAAGATGAACACTGAACATGTTTTCTGGAAATCAGCTGCTAACATTGGCTTGATTAATTTAATTAAGGTGAGCATTAAGGCTGTATAAACCCTGGTGGTGTAGTGGTTAAGTGCTACAGCTGCTAACCAAAAGGTTAGCAGTGCAAATCCACCAGGCACTCCTTGGAAACTCTATGGGACAGCTCTACTCTGTCCTATAGGGTCACTAGGAGTCGGAATCGACTCGATGGCAACGGGCTTGGTTTTTGTTTGTTTTTTTTAAGGCTGTGTCATTGTGTCAACGAGTACAATAAAAAAAGGCACAGTACGTTTGTAGGTGCAAAAGGAACAATGAAGAAAGGGAGAGGGGCAGGTGCAGAGACACAAGCCTCTGCTATAGAAATAATCTACAGTCAGTGACCTAATATAATAGAAACACATCTAACATAAACACAAACTGAGGCCAAACCTGACCCTACCACTTACTAGTAGTAGAAACTGGGTCAGGTTACTCAGCTTCTCAGAAGCTTCTTCTTCTTCTTCTTTTTTTTTTTTTAATAATAAAACAGGGATAGGAATACTACACTTTCCTCATAAAGTTGTTGTGATTATTAGATGAATAAATCATGCAAAGCACCTAGCCCATAAAAAGATAATTTATCTCCCCATCCAAATCCCAGTTCCTATCACAATATTATGTGCCTATCTGCCCAAGTGTTGACAGTCATCTTATTTTAAGCATTTGCTCTTCCTTTCAATTCAGCAAGGATAAAGCCCTGAAGAAATATCTAGAGAGTAATTAACATATGGCTAAAACTATCATGGGAAATATAAAAAGATAGATTAAAAAGTACAACTGGGACCTGTTTTAAGAGAGGCAGCTTATTGATAAAAATGTGGTTTTTTTTTTTTTCCCCCTTCAGTTGCACAGAAAAAAACATTATAAAAGCTCTGTTTAAAAATTACGGCAAGGGATCTCTTGGAGGAGGGAAGTGATTTTTTTTTTTTTTTATACAAACCAAAGTGCACAAAATCTGTATAAAGTTACTAAAATGTATATTCCACGGGAAGAGGGATTTTGTCGCCTTCATTCATTACTGACCCCCTTGAATAATACTGGCTTATAAATGGCAATTAGGAAATATTTTGAATGAATATCATATACACAGATTATAGTGTACTTGGCACTTAAAAAACAAGACATAAATAACAGCAAGCTGGAATGTTGTAACAGGTAGACAGAAGACAACACAACTACTCCTATAGTTTCTGAACCAGCCTTTATACACTTGGAATTCTGCTGAAGAACTCATAACCCATACGTAATATATACTAGTGTATATACATATAGATACAAAATGATGAATAACTCCTGATCTGGGATAATATGATTTCTTGAAGCCATCTAAATAAACCTTCCATGAAAGAGAAGAAAGGAGTGAGGGGGAAGGGAGGAAACACAGTAAAAATTTTGGAAAAACAAATTTCTACTACTGTGCTTAAAAGCCAAGCTGTAAAATGTTAGTTTTGTTTATTTTTAAGACTATTTATATGGAAAATTGCATTTAAATTCTCTGTTCTTTGGATTTTAGGATAATACCTATACTATTAATAGGTGAGCAGAACTTACTGAATAATAACAGATATTAAATTCCAAAGCAAAATAATTTTGTAGGATGCTGAATATCAAAGCACTGTAGATTGCAACTACACACCACATAGGCTGAAGCGGGTATCTTTAGATGTCCACAGACTAATTATAGTTTGCCAAAGTAAATAGCACAGGCCTATATAACTCTTTGGTCATTCCCTTATAAAGCAGTTGGAACCAACAATCCAAAGCACAATGAAGCTGAATTTGCTAAGGAATCTTTTTCCCTCTGAAGTTGTATATGAGAAGAAAGGTCACTTTCTGATTTACTAGCTTACCTTAAGGTGTCCTTATCTTTTTCTTGATTGTACATATTTTATGTATTATGTTCTATTTATGCATTCTTCAATAGCATCTTTATTTATGACTTTGTGAATCAACATCTTTGTGATGGGAGGCGAAAGTCACTTAGCTAATTACACAGGCTTGATGAGCTGCGTAATAATAACCACTGCAGTGTTGTACATTAGTTGAAGGCATGTAAATTACTGCAGTTATTCTCATGTGGGGAAAAAACAAGAGAATTTTCTTTAGTTGTTTAAAACATGCTTTTTGCTTCCATATTCATCTTCTTAAGTATTACCATGCTTTTAACCCAAATCATGGCATCAATAAAAAAAAAGATTAAATCACATTATTACCAGTATAAGAAAGAAATAAGAAAAACAAAACAATAAGAACAAAACTCAACTTAATGCGAGTACTTCTGATCTGCTGTTGAGAATTTTATTATATGAAGCTTCTTCCATATAATGCAATTCCAGTAAAACAGAACGCTTCAGACATTCTCCCACCCCACAAGGATGCTGTAATGAAATCTAACTTGGTCCAGCCACGAGATTAGAAGTGCATGGAGAGATAGAATGTGCAGCACTAGAATATTAATATGACTTCTGTATGAAGATTGGAAATTCTACAAAGTTATGAATAAGGTCAAAATAACACTTAGATGATTTACTGCCATAGAAAATCATACTCTCCTATGAGTGATTTACTGGATGTTATATAAAAATGGAGTGTGGACAAGCCACATTCAGATGCAAGCTTGCAGCTGTCAGTGTCTACATTTGCTCAATCTGGCTAGAGGATGCTTTGAAGGTTGATTAAATTGTAGCTTCTGAATCATGCTCTTCCCTATGTTTTAAAGTGTTTAACATAAATATAAATATAAAAAATTCTAAGACTGTAAATATTTAGCATAAAATCTGCAAAATCTCAATCTCTTCTGGAAAATTAACGAGATCTGAAAAAACTGTAAGGACAAAAATACCATTACTTAATAATGGCAATTGCCCAATAACAATGACAAATTTACTCCATGATGAGAAAGTTCACAGGGTATTCAGAAGAAGGTAAGAATAAACAAACAAGAAAGCTAGGTTTCTGACTGAACTGATCAATTTTAAGAGGAACAGAAATCTGCGTCTGTAGAAAAAGGTTCAGAGATCAAAGTTGACCAGTTGGTAAAACAGCTTAGATTGAGTTCCTTGCAGGCAATACACTGTCTGATGTATCCTCTCCTCCATACACAAGCTCAAGGCAGAAATTCAACGGTTGTGGATGCTATCAGCACCAGAGCACAAGGCACCAATAATGAGCTTTGGCAATGTTACCTACTCAGCTGGAAGCCTCCTTAACCACCTTTCTATTCCTGGGTAGCTTTCATTAAATTCCAAGTGTCACCTAACCATCCACTTCCCAGCATCAGCAAGTCATCCTTAGGGAGAGTATCTGGCTCTTCCTCTGCAAGCTTTTCCCCCATTTTTTATTTCCACTTTTATACATACCTCCTTTTCTACATATTTTCTTGCCGGGTTTTCTGGCACATTCCTTGGATATTCTTTTTACTGAAAAATGAATAGAAGACTAGAAAATAACATGGCGCTCCATCACAGACCGCCGGAGCATGCAACACCGCTATCTAACTTAATATACTCCTGTATTTACTCAGTGCGAAAGATCCCCAATTGGTTGAGCCTACACATGCAATGGGGAAATATTGATGCATCTTCTCAGAAGTCATTTGGTAGGAAATGGAAATTAGGAACCCATTTCTACCTAAATATACGTGCTGTGGAGGAAAGAAAATGAGTAGGCACAGGAAAAAAATAAGAACAGATACACCAACACACATAAACAAAAAGAGCAACATGCACGCATGTAAATTATGTCTACATGCCAACAGGAAAAGCCATGCATGCTACCAATATACATGAATTAATATTGTTAGAACTTAGAATTGAAAAGAAATATATAAATAGATCTCCCTGTGTTTTCTTTTTTTTCTTTTTCTTTTCCTGCAATAAACTCACCATCCTCAGTTGGGACATATATGTTTAAGTATAGGCAGTCTTCACTCTGGTCTTGTACATAGGAAGAAACCACATCCAAGTTATTAGTAAACCACACAGGAAGCATGACTTCTGGCAACCTGCCATCAATGATATTCTGGGGACATACAGGAGCAAACTGAGTGGCATTCCTGACATCTGCCCAGGGAGATGGTGGTTCTGGAGGTTGAAAACGATGCTCTCCTGTTGGTGGGGCTGCATATGGAACTCCAAGAAACTGAATAACAGGCCCCAAAATTTCATTATTGAGTTCTTTCTTAATCCCTCTTATCTTGCCAAAGTTGGTAGTCACCAATGGGTCCACATCATCCAATTTTTGTGAGATCACATGGGCAGCCTGAAGCAAACATCCCAACACACAGAGAGTCAATGAGGCACCCAATCCCTTGTGTACCAAGCATGCCATTACTGCTCTCCAAACATAATTTGGCCATGTGCATCTGGGCAGTGCCATGGTCCCACATTAGTTGTCTAGTTGTCTGGTTACAGTGAGGCAAACGTTATTTGTATCCACTTGAGAAAGACTGTATAGTGGTAGAATACGCCTCCAATTTCTTAAAGGCAAGCTTGTCAAGAAAAGCTCAGAAAGCTCTTCAGGCAGCAAGTATCTCCCATTGATTTCACATGTATTGAAGCAGCATCTTCAATCATCACTATTTATCAGACCATATCCTATTGACCATTCTGTTTTCCATAGTAGCGTCATGGTGAGAGTGGCCATTGACTGCTGATTTCCCTCTTATAAATCAAATCCATTTAGCTGCGGGTCTATATCCTAGAGAAAGTGAAAATAAATCATTAGTACGAACAAGCTAAAATAGAGTGATAACTAGATGTTTCACAAGCTAGAGAAATGCATTAATAGTGGCTAGAACCAGGTAAGTTAAATAGTACCATAGAAATATTATGGTTTGATATGAGGTGACGGATGAAATAACTGATTACTAGATTACTAAGAAACGTGCCCGCTGACTTTATATACATTTAAGGGGAAACAGACCTTGTCAAAACATAGTTTCAGGAGCATTTCACGGTACAGTATTTTTAAAATATTGAAGATATGAAATTTTGCCTGTGTTGATAGTCTTCAATGGCTTCAAGTGACAAAAGAAAACATACTCAAAATTAGAATCCAATATCAGAAAAAAACTTATTTTTTTAAATTGTACAGCATTAGTGGGACATAAACAAATTCTCTAAGAATGCTTTATAAGTCTAAAAACAACCAAAAAAATGTGGCCCCTAACCATGCCTATGTTATATAGAAACAGCAAAGCAGAAGTTCAAACAAGAAAATTAACACTCATTCAGCTGTAATCACTCAAGTGCAACATCCTCGTTAAATCAGACTCCTTGCTGTCCCTCAAACGTTTGTAAAAAATAACTGGCTATAGGTTTCCCACCTTAAATGAAAGTCCAGTAATTTAAAAGACAATATGGCTTTAGATACAATTTGAAAAAGAGACCGCAGTTAACGTGATTTTTTTTTTTTTAGCAGACAAAGGTTATTTTACCGTCTGGTCATATTCTTTTGAATATCAATACATTTGCAACTTGAAAATTAATTTATGATTCAAAGTCAGTATATTTTAAATCACAAATTCTGTTTTCTCTGTTAGAGAGGAAGGGAGAATACAAAAAAAGAGTACAGTAGTTTAAAAGAACAACAATACCTAATCATTGCACCTTGCATATTAACACTAATCAAACACATCTAACAGTGTTTACACAGTTCAACTGAAAAAGCAACAGATTAAAATGTACTATTCAGTGCCTTGCAATTCTCAGTGCGATATGACATTAACTACAAAATAGCATGTAACTCAGAAAGTGTGTCTCCCCTTGTTCAAGCAACCTTTTAAAGTGCTTCCTTTGCAAATAATAATGTTTACTTGTATTAGAGATGTTTCTACCCTGTCACATTATGGGAAGATTCGTGAAGAAGTTCCACCCTGGCAGTGTGGCTGCGCTGACTGGGTATGATTTAAAAGGGGATTGTAAAAACTATATAGGGCAGCAAGAGATTTGGTTCCGGCCTGGTGTTCCTCTAGCTCTCAACAATCCATCTCAGGAGGCAGTAAGGAGATAAATGTCTCTCTTTAAGAATACTTCAGTCTGTGTTAATTCGAATCCCTTTGCTATGAAAGCACATTACCATACGAAAGACAGGCTTAGACCCACCTGATTCCTGTTCCATATCTCTGGCATTTATTGAAGATTTAGCTACACAAACCCATTTCTGTTAAGAGTGTATTATATTTATTCTTGTGCAGAGTCATGGTGGCCCACAGCATGACTGCGTCTTCCCTAGCTTACCTTTCAGTGTTAAAAAGCCACATTTTGACTCCTAAAATGGAGATCCCCTGGTGAGGCCTTAAAATTCTCCACCACCATTTTTTATGCAGCCTAAACTCCAAACACAGCAATTGCTAAAGGTTCTTCTTCCCACACTTAGTATCTCATTAATAATAAAAACACGTGTTTGGTTGTTAACAAAATAACATTCCTCTTTTGTACTCACAAATCCTAAAGTGTGTTAAAATAAAGGGGCTCCTGTTTCCCACTGCTGTGCTACTTTATCACAAATTGGGGAGGTTTAGAATGCTGCATGCCACGGTGAATTCTGAAATTCTAAGAATGGCTAGCTCCTGTTCAGCTCCATCCTGAGGTTACCAAAATATTCCATTTTACATGGGCTTTACCTGTATAGAGACCTATGGTATTGACTCCACAGATTTTTGAGAAGTCGCTGTTATAACTAACAGTCATCCATGTCTAATATTTTAAAAAATGGCTTGTTTACAGTATTCAAAATTAAAAAAAAAAAAAACAAACATATTCCTAGGTATAAAGATTCTCAAATTTGTTCACAGGTTTTTTGTTGTTGTTGTTTTTTATTTATTAGTAGTTGCTTAGTATATGCCCAAACCTTAGTTTTCATGCATTTATATCTCATTTACAATAATCTGGATAAAACGGGTTTCAACAATTATGCCTTTTTTACTTATGAAGCACTGAGACACGAAGAGATTAAACAACTTGGCCAATATCTCTCAGCTAATCAATAGCAGATCCAGAAACCCACTGGCATCTGATTTAAAGGCCATCCTCATAACCATTGCACATGATACAGTCTCTCAATTCCCAATTAACATTTTAAAATAAAATTGATCTTAGTGCATTTAAAATCAAATTGTAAAAGTGTTTTATGTTCCTTCAGAAGATACTGTCTAGGTAAATACCCTCACAATCTCATAGAAACAGAGAAATTTAAATAATCTCTCCTATTCTTATTGGATGTTTAGATTTTATTTTGATATAATGTGTATATATATATATATAAAACACCCTTTTTTACCAAATACCCTTTACATACTGCAAGCAATCTCAGCTGATCTGGTTTGACTGCGTGCTTACCACCAGCGTTGCCTGGCCAGTGCTATAAACCAAAACCAAACCTGTTGCCATCAAGTCAATTCCGACTCATAGCGACCGACTCATGGGACAGAGTAGAACTGCCCCACAGAGTTTCCAAGGAGTGGCTGGTGAATTCAAACTGCCAACCTTTCGGTTAGCAGCCAAGCCCTTAACCACGGCACCAATGCTATACAATATATAAACTAGAGATAAATAAAATTCTGTAACCATGGGTCTGTAAGTTGTTTTGAGGTCAGGACATATCATCCTGCCAACGGTGTTCAGTAATGATAACTGGATTTATCATTTGCATGTGGTTTCAGTGAAGACTGAGGGCTTTTGACAACCAACACTGGTTGCATAGCTGAAAGTTCCTATGTGACCAGCTCAGTGCAGGAGAACCAGACCACTAGCAGCTTCCTTGTACCAAGAAGTTTTGCATGAACTCTGGTGGTGGTTCAAAACCTGGAGACAAAGATATCCTGTGCAATACAGTGGTAGGCAATGAGTCTGAGATTTCCAAGCACCATTCAATGCATATCCTTTTCCTGTTGTTGCTGTACTGTATCCTTTGCTACAACAAAGATGTCCAAATGGGTATAACTATTTGTGTCCTGTGAGACCTTTCAGCAACAGAACACACTTAATGGTAATTAATGTCCGTACACAAAAACAGGATGCAGAAACAAATGAACAGAAGCACACTAAGAGAGATATGCACAAAACATTGTTAGAGTTTAAGAGACAGGTCTATCTCCCACTGGTGGGTCAGGACAGGGTTCAAGAATAAGGGGGAATCTGAAATAGGCCTCAAAAAATGAACAGGATTTGAACAAACACTGATGCACATGGAAGGGATCCCAACCAGAGGTCGCATTCTAGGAATAGTGGAAAGGATCCGTAATGGATCCTCTGGTGCTCACCCACCCACGAAGCAGACCCACATTCCAATAACTGGTCCAAACCAGGGTACAAAGACCCAGTATTCTTGTCTCAATGCAGAACAACTCTGAAAGGACCATCCTGGCTCTAGAGCTCCCCATGGAACTGGGCAGAGTGAGGAATTGTTTGTGATTCCTTCACCTCCTCACAGGTACAATTCCCAATGGCACTCCCCACAAAACTTCCTACAGACAAACCTCTACCTCAGCATCTCCCCACCTCCTTCAGTCAGGAAACCCAACTTGTGATAGAGAAGAAAGAAGAAGCTTGCTGGAGGAGGTCAGTGTGTCCAGAGCACAGTAAATGAGGAAGGGCATTGAATGAGGCAGGAAAGGTAGGCTGGAACCAAATCAAGCAAATCCTTCATGAAAAGGCCAGAGAGTTTGGATTTTATTCACTGGATGATGGAAAGGCACAACATATCCCTAGCAAGGGAATAGTATCAAATTTACTCACAGGGAAATTAAATTGGCAGGATTTTGGAGCAGGAATCTCCAAAGCACTGGGTTCATACCTCACCACAAAGTGATGAATTGAAGGATGGGAAATAACGGGTTAAACTTTGATTTATCATAATTTGTAATAAAACAAAAAGAGAGAGAAATTAAGCGTTGTTAATACAAATACATTATTCAATACCAGTGTCTTCACCTAGTTAGGTGATACACTGAGCACCTGAGGAGCTCTGGGGAAGGTGGGCAGCGGGTTTGCCAGTGGTACCACATTGCTGTTGTTATTGTTCACTTTCAATGCGCAGCAATGTATCAGGGTTTACATCACTGGATACGTATATTTATAGATTTTTTTTAACAAGTTAAAATTAAAGATACTCTAACAATGGACTATTGGAATAACGTTTTCCCATAAAATAAATATGATTAAAGAAAACACTAATAATATGATCATAAGTAAAGAACAAGTAACTGGCAGAAATGAAATTTCTCCTATTTCTAGTACAACTTCTTCTTTAACTACATTACAAGATTAAAAACAATGTCTATCTAATCAGATACAATAACACATCAGACAAAAATATTTGAACACATCAAATATGGATTTATATTCATTGAGCTTATTATAAAGTATGTGACTTTGGATATTAACAAATAAATGATGGAATAAAAACAGCAAGATTAAGGGACATTTCAAATATTTCTTTTATCTTTCTCATATTTTTAATGCCTATTTTTTCTTATGTTTTGCAATATGCATAAAGATATTTATGAAGGAGTATATGAAGATTTGAGTCTACCCAGATGCACCTTGGAAGAAAGGTCTGTTGAACTACTTCTGAAAAATCAACAGTTGAAAACTCTATGGACCACAGTTCTATTCTAACATATGTGGAATTGCCATGAGTTGGAATTGACTTATGGCAAATGGGTATATGTATATACTTTATACTTACTAGAGTTAGGTTATTAAAAACACACAGTTACATGATCACAAAGATGTTGGGATCATTACCTTAGTAAATGCATCAGTGATAAAGAAACCAGAAACTACTTTACTTTCATGTTCAGTCTGAAGTGAACATAACTTCGCTGGACATCAACCAGTGTTCACTTATGTACGCACGATGATAACAAAAACAACTAGTATTATCAATCACCAACTATTTGCTAAGCTCTCTCCAAAGTACCTTACATGCTTCTTGTTATTTAGTCCTCAAAACAAACGAGGCAAAGACTCTTATTTAAGATGAAGAAACTTTAGGAGGCTAGATAAGGTCACAAAACTAGGAAAAGGCAGATCCATGAAAGAAACTGGGATTGGCTAACTCTAAAGCACACGTCCTGAAATTTTCTGACACAGACCAACGTGCTTTGCTCCCCGTTGAGACCAATGCAATGAAATCATATGCTCAGGACAAGGATCTGGGGAGAGTAAAACACACAGGACAGCAATAGGAGGGAAAGAAAAGTGCTGCCGATCAGCTTGCTGGGGTTAATTAATTGGCATAATTTGCAGCAGCTTCAAAGAGGGTGGTATTGAGGCTTTTTCCAACAACACTCTGTAGCCTGGGGTGGAGTCAGCAGATGACAGAAGTCAGGGTTGGGGATAAACAAATTAAGAACGGTAAAATTTCAAGTAGCAAAGGTTATAAGAAATGGTACTTCTACTAACGACTGGGTTAACTAAACTTGGGTAGGGCACAAGGAGAAAAAAATGAGAGAAAATAAGAACCAAGGGTGAAAAAGTGTCTCCTCTGAGATGAGAATATCAAAGTTCAAGATCTTGATCAAGTAGAAGTTCAAGGGACTCCATAGACTATATTGTGGTCATGCCAACATGCAGCTATTGTGACCTAATGTGGTGGCAAGTATATTCGTCCACGACCATCATTAATTAATAACTGGACTAATGGCTAGCAGCAACTAACCACATACTCGTGGCCAGGCACTGAGCTAACTGCATCATCTTATTAAACTGTCTCTAGATATTAGGAGGTAGAGATAATTATCACCTCCCTATAAAAAAAAAAAAAATTTTATAACAGATAATTAAACTGAAGATCAAAAACACAAATATGGAACATTCTTCCATAAATAAGAACAAAGTTTTATGGGTTCAGTGAGCTCCAACAAATAGAACGGGATACACACAGAAGAATTAATGGATTCTAAAGATTTTTTAAAGATAACTCTAGCCTACTTTTCAATTTTGCCCAGAGCCTCCTTCTAGGTGATAGGGTGAGCAGGCCCCAATAGTTGGCCAGAGTTAAGTCCCATTCTCCTTTCTCCTATGGAAAATGTAAGTGCTTCTATTTGTCCCCTTACCCCTTCAGCTACTTCTACTCTAAATGTACCTCTCTGATGATTTAAGAAAATAATAGAGGCAACAGAATGTTAGAGAGAAACTCATCCCCATTTAAGAGAGAAAAGACAACCTAAAATTGTGACTGCAATAGGAGAAACAAATTTTACCAATAAAATATTTTAAGGAGTAATGAAAAATAAAACATGAGTGCACTGCAGAATTTATTATACCTGGCAGCAAACCATCTTTAGTGAGTAAACAACACTAATGCAAGGCAACACAGTACACTGAGAGCAGTGGTCAGCGAGTTGGGCCCAACTTGTTCACGAAGAGCTTTCTCCCCGGCAATGCTCCCCCCATCAGTTTCCACCTGAAGGGACCCCAGTTAACATAACTCAAGGCCTGGTTCAAATGACAGTACTTCCTTCCCTGATCCTTCTAGCTAAAAAACACCCCCTTCCCTCAACAGTAATGTGGAATCTCAGTTTCCCTCTCCCTTCATTCATTCAGTAGGTATATAGTGTCAGACACATGGAGACCCACAGGAAGAGGACAAGCATAGTGTTGATTCTGATGGAAATTGCAGTTCAAAGGGGAAGACAAAGTACACAAATAATATTACACAGATAACTGTTTGACTATAAATACTATGCCAAGAAGGATAATACAGGGTGCTAAAAGAGTGACTATCAGGGAGGATTGATCAAGGGGGATTCCTGGAGCGAGAGGGATGATCTTCTTGAGGAGGTGACCTGTGAGACGGGAACAGAAGGATGGGTAGGAGCTGGCAGGTGAAGAGGAGGGAACAGAGTGTGTCAGGCAGAGGCAACAGGAAATCCAAGTGCCATGGAGACTGGAGCTTTCCAGAAACAGAGAGAAGACTAGCGTGACTTGAGAGAAGGGTGGAAAGTCAGCCAGGAGAGAAGAGAGGCTGATAACTCAAGAATTTGTGGACCATTTTACGGATATGAGATCTTATCTCAAGTATGAAAACAAGAGTTAAAACACAAAAATGACTCTTAAAGTCTTTTCAGTCTTTGATTTTAATAATCACCTCCAGCACAATGCATTACACAATGCTAAGTCCTCAGAAAACAGTTTTTGAATGAACAACCCATCATTCATCTTATTATTTTTCATCAATCAATGCTCTCCCAAATTTTATTTATCTGTCTGTGATGCCTGACCTCTGTGAAGACATCAGCTTAATTACATTTGCAGCAAAATGGGGTGAAACAGAAACGAGTTGGAACAAATTAAAGTATAATGAAAATTCATCATTATAAGGGGGTATGCCTATGCCATCATTCAGACTGCTGGGTAATTCGGTAATTCTCTGACACACTTCGGAGTTCTAAGATGCTGTAACAGTTTTTCCAACAACGCATAACTGAATATTTCTACTATGACTGTCATTAAAACTAATGGCTAAACAACTGGAGAGGTTTTCATTTATTTGTTTTCTTCTGTTTGGTTTGGTTTCATGTATAACTGTGTGTGCTTAGCTAAAAAGCTGAAACAAGCCATTTAACATTTAACTCTATAAAATAAGTTCTGGTTTCTATTGACTTTGAGCCTACTCTCCTGTAAAATCTCTGAACACTCATTGTTAAATCTATATTCTACTCAGGAGTCTTAACTTCCATATGTGCAGAAGAATGAAGGAGGTGAGAGGGGCAGGAATCACTGAAAAAGAATTTGGGGAAAAAAAAAAAAAAGGTATGCACAACAGTTTTAACGTGTATTTAAAATCCTTCCAGACACTTTTTAAAAACCAATTGGTAATCCTGTGATCCCCCAGAAGAAAATGAGTAACATTCAAGAGCTCAGGAGAGACAGCCAGGTAGAACTGATTACTTCTCTTGATACTAAATTGATGTTTTGCCTGAAAGGGGCCACCTTTGGGTCACAAGTCACTGTTTTCAGAAGCAACTTAATTATGCCTGCCAGCATCTTTAGAGAGAAGCCAGGCCAACCTAAGCGCAGTGCTACATTCTTAATTCATTCTTTAAGCTTATTTTTGTTTTTAGGGAGTTGCTGGTGCCTGGGAAGAGTGGAGTATTGCCATTCCTGGTGCCCTGGTTAATTAAAACCCTCTTAAAAAAAAAAATCCCTTGTTGCCAGAGAATAGTGACAACTTTGGCAGAGGCAGTGCTGAGCTTCTCTGCATGGCCCTGTGCCAGGGTGTGTCAATCTTGACCCCTTGGAGGATGATTAGCAGACAGAGGGTGGTTAAACCTTTGTGCTCATTCAGTCCCAGGCTTCTGCTGGGTTTGGCAAATACTACAGTGACTATTGTTTAAGGAAAAACCATCTACTAGGAACCAAACGAAGACCACCAACTCCTTCCACATAAGGCGCCAAACAGTAATAATGGAGTCCCGTCACTCCTGATCTGCCTTAGGTCTCAACCAGTGCCCTCAGTAGAAAGAACATTACATTAGCAATCTTTTTCCAGTATTCACATCTGTTATTTTCCCATCATAATATAGTTCCACTAATAATAATAATTACAACACTTAAACAATGCTCTATTCATGGGCCGCTTGCATACAGATATTAATGAATAGACATTAACAAGAATTTAATATACACATGGAGTACAAGTTTCTAAATGAAACCATCACTTGAATAATATTGAATAATAAGGAACTTTGAAATTATAAAGTGGAAAGAGATGAAAAAAGTTTTAATTAATGTCAAAAACTCCAGACCTCATTATGTAGTAAATCTTGCTGTCTTGGTGCCCATTTTCTACCTGCTTGAAGTCATTTTTAATCATTCCAAATTTCCTTGGGATAGCATATTTTCTTCATGGTGGAAAAGGATTCTAACCCACCTTTTTAGTAAATTTTACAGAAATAATCTCATTACACAATAGAAATCTTCATTATATAATAGAATAAATTAAACACGCTACATAGAGATTATAAAAATGTTTCAATAATTATTGATCTTTGATTAAGATTCAGTCTTTTCTAGGGAGAAACACACAGCATTAAACAAACCAGACAGAAGTCCCTGCCATCGTGGAGGTTATACAGACTACTACCATGGAGTCCCTGGGTAGTATAAACAGTTAAAGACTTTGACTACTAACCAGAACACTGGATGTTCAAGTCCAACCGGAGGTACCTTGGAAGAAAGCCCTGATTATCTGCTTCCAAAAACTCAGCCATTAAAAACCCCATGGAGTAGGGTTGTTCGGACACACGTGGCGTCCCCATGCGTCAGAGTTGACTCGCTAGCAACTGGTACTTGTTACAGTACTCTTTCAACTAGACAAAGTGGTTTACCTTTGTAAGTGCAGTAACTCCTCAGATGATCTGACTAAAGACCAGGCTCTAGATAATAGATACTTCGGCATCAGTCTCACAGCAACTTATGCATTAGAACACCTGGCATAGTTAAAGAGGTCCTGGATCTGGTGACTTTTTTTACCCATAAGAAAAAGGACAGATAACACTGTCACTTGTATGTAAAGTTTTGTACAGCTAATTAAAACTAAAAATGACAGATGCACTGACTTGAAACATAATGGTTACTGAAATGAACCTTTCTTGTTTTTAGTGCTATGGTTAACTATTACATGGCCCAAGTATTATTTTCAGGTGTGAATACTGTAATAACTGTTGATCAGTACCACGTGTAGTAATCACTGTTTTCCTGGTCAGTCCTGTCACAGGAGAGGTGGTGTCCTATAGGGAAAATGTAGACTAGTGATATTCCCAACTTGGTTTTTATCAAATGAATATCCCCTGAATTCATGTTTGACCTTGTTTAAATTTAAGCATAGTATTTCATATGACAGTATCAACATATTCATCGCTGTAATTAAAAAAAAGAAAAACTTTTCAAATAACTTGGAAATGTTACAAATAACTCTATTTTCTCTGAAGACCAATAGTCATTGGGTGTATCAAAAAGGAAAAATAAAGCACCACTGTTACACAAAAGAAGACTTGGTGGCACAATTGTTAAGTGCTTGGCTGCTAACTGTAAGATTGGTGGTTCAAACCCAGGTAGAGGCTCCACCACAGAAAGACCTAGCAGTCTGCTCCTGTGAAGATTACAGCCTAGAAAACTGTATGAGGCAGTTTTCCTCTGTCACAGGGGGTTGTTAAGAGTCGAGATTGACTTAAAGGCACTTAACAACATCAACAACTGTGACATGTAAGTGATGCCAAACATCTGTATAAAGAATGAATCAATATATCAATTGGATATTTCCAAAGGGTTGAAGAACATGTATAAGACCTTCATATTACTAATTGGCTTCTTCACTTTTTCCAGAATGTATCTATGTTATTTACATACAGGCAAAATATAAGAAAACCAATTCTCAGAAAATATTTGCCTAATATTCTATGTCTCCCCAGCTCCTACCTCTAATACACACTGCCACCACCAAATAAATAAATAAGCAAAGAAACAAATTAAGAACTCTACTTATTTTTCTAAATTATATCAAAAATTAAACAGAATTACAGATTCAGGTAAATTTTTAAATAAGTAGTTCTCCTATCGAACCATCACCTTCAGCACACTCAAAGAGACGCTCTGGGCTTCAGCAGGTAGCTCTAATTGCAGGCATATAGTGTCAGAAAAGTAGGCTATAGAAAAAGAAAAGATTACTCTGCAGCGCTTAATACCAAGGAAACTGGTATTATGTACAATAACTGTGGTTAGATACATAGTTAAAATACTGACTAAAATTGCTATAGAAACCAGGGAAATATGAAAAAACTGTGGAAAGGTGCATATTTTCTTTTCCATCAGGCAAATCCAAAGCTCATCAACTTAAAGGCAGGTACTAGGATGCCAACGCATTATGTAGGCCTCGCCTTGGTCCGGAACTTTCCTTCCTGTGATGTATTACTGTGGTTTTTGATTTTACATCTGTAGCAGGAACTTAACTTGTATTTGTTCCAAAATGAATTTCATGCTTAACTTGTTTTTCATAATTAAACTTCCTTTAGCAGTCCCTAATATGTGTTATTAAAACTCATTAGTCCCATTCATGCTTGCCTGTTAATTTTTGACTACACATTCATGTATTGAAGTTCTCTGCTGCTATATATAGGAAGAAAATTAAGTAATAAATACGGAGACTTTGAACGTTTTATGAGTGTCAGGATAAGAGAGTGCCTGCAAGGCCCATAAGGTTTCACACAAAAGAGGCATTACTGCTAAAGCTAACATGCTGACACATCTCTGATCTATAAAGTCTGCCGTGATGGCAGCAGTAAAGTGTTTTGCCATTGACTAGAATTTCTCTTACATGCAAAAGAAATAGGCACAGAAGAGATTATATTGACTCTTATAAAAAGAATTCATATAAAAATCCCCCAAAAGTTTAATGTCTAATAATTTTAAATGCCTAGAGTGCTTTACTAGTTTTCTCTGCTTTCAGTTAAGCTGAGAGTTGGCGATCTTCCACTTGCACCCAGGTTTGCTACCAAAGAAGTGTGTGTGTGTATGTGTGTATGTGTGTGTGTAGGGGAACTGTTCTGAAGGCAGAGGAAGTCACATCATTTTATACCAACACAAAAATACTTGACATTGTCAATGTAATTCCGTCAATAACAAAACAAAAATAACCAAACCTGTGACAATTAAGGAGCCATTCTTGTTACAGGTGAGAATGTTCCTGTCCCCAAAGTTGAGATGTTAGCTACTTTGCTCAAAATGTTTTTTAATTATCTTTTAGAAGTTATTTAAAAAGCATATCTTAGATTCATCAAGCTAATTCGCTATTTTAAATTTTTATTGCCCTGTGCTTTGCAAATGTGAGATACTACAAATTCAAATGTCAGAATCACTGGAAGTGTGTTTTTGCACTTCTTCATAAAGCAAAAGAGAAGGGAGATTTATACTTTGGGATGCCATGTGTTAAATTTCAACAAATCATTAAAAAAGGATTGCCCTTTTCATTTTGCTTTCATTTAAGCGTGTGTAGTAATTTCCTTTCTAAAAAATCAGTTAATGTAGAATAACATTTAACTGTAGTTAAGCACCTCAAAATTATAGAAAGGAACTTTCACAAGCCTTCCCTGAATGTTAGGCTAGTTGAAACACATGGGAAGCTTTCGAGGGACAGGTGCAGCTGTCAAGCAAAGCTCCAGCAAATGCAACATCAATTTTTCCACAGTGATAATCTTTGGGGAATCCAACACTATTTCTTGTTACTTACATTAGAAAAAGCGCTTGCCATTTTCAGGGCTAATTAAGGGCTTCCATTCCTTTACACCAAACTACCACATTTTGTGTTATCTGAAGCAAAATTAGAAGAGTTGACCAAGGCCACCATGTTCTCTGTAATAATCATAAACAAAAACATGTATTTGTATAAGACAGAGCAAAATGTAATTTTCTAAGTGAACTCTTTGGGGTTTTCAACAGTTCTTGGCGTGACATACACTATTAGTGAAGCACATTTATCTGCTGGTTACCTTGCTCTTCATTTACAGGCTATGGCCTTAAAGAATTTTGTGGTACGTGGTTTTGTTATGTTTATTTCCATCTGTATTGGCCGTCCAAAGTGGATGGACTATCCATAACGTGTATCTAGTGCTTGTGTAGGAATTGCTTTTAGAAATAAAGACCCCTACCACTACCATCAGCACCAAGCAGATGATACCAAAGGGCAGGCCAAAATGTCCCTTTTTCATTGTCACAGCCAAAAGAGAATATAAAGAAAGAGTAGAAAGTATCAATTATTCCTGACAGAGAAATATATTGTTTAGCCATGACAAAGGGACTTTCAGCTAAGTCTTCTGTTTGGCACTATCGGACATGCCATGACCACTGGTTCAATGACTTCAAAATATGGAAATCAACTTTTCAAAGGAGTTCTTTCCCATGTTTTAAATTCTCTGTCTACTTTTAAATCAATGTGCAAGTGTCTTGGACTGTTTAGGTCTTGAATCATAGAAAAAAAAAAAAACCCAAGGCTCACTCATATTCTCAAAAGCACTATCGACAGTCACATTCTCTTCTAGCCCAAAAAGAGAAGTCCCAGCCAATCTAACACTCAGTCTTCATTACCTGTTTTGTTATTTGCTAGCTGCTTTTTCGTTAAACTTTGAAAAAAAAATTAAATATTACTGGACTGTGTGGCTAGGAGCAGTGTCTAGAATGTAATAATGTAATAATACACATAGCATCCTTACTTCTAGATCTAGTCTGCTAGACTAGAACCACATGATATAGCAGAGTGAACTAATGGCAAACTGAGACTTGCAGATAACTCCTTAAAGATCAACAACAATTGGGCTTGTAGAAACTATTTCTTGCTACTTCTATAATCTTTTGAAAAGCTTACATAAAGTCTATAGAAATAAGAAATATCTAACTTTTGCTCTTTAGAATGGAGACAAAAAAGTTGTATATTTTACAGTTTCATCATATCCCATCCACTGCCATCGAGTCACATATGTGTGTGTGTGTGTATATATATATATATATATATATTTGGATGACATGTGGTTTTACTTCAGAATCAGAATCGGATTTAAGAAACACACACACACCCAGGAAGAAACTTTGGTGAGGCTCCCTTTAATAACCAGAATGTCTGAGGTATGTGGAATTCCTGAAGTAAGTATTTGGACTATGAGTGCGCTTCAGATGACATTGAAGAGTTACCTTTCCCTGAGTTCACACACACATAATGGAAAAGCTTCAATGCTAAAACCATAAAGGTATTTACTAACATTTCATAACCTGTAAACAAAAACTCCTGGAAAAATATTTGATGCTTTACTTTGAAAGATTAAAATGTATAAAATACAGTATTTTATATTTTAACAATTATCTATTTCCATTTCATTGCAATGCATTTAAATTGTCTGAAAGCTTAAAATGGAACGAATTGGCATTACATAGAAAAGAAGCCAACTAAAATTATGATGCTGAGGTGTCAGAAGGAAAAAGAGGGGGGCCTCACATTAACCTATTTAACACAAGGCTAGAACGTCTGTACACATGTCTTAAAAAAAATCAATTATTTATGTGCAATGGTTCTTAAGCCTTCTGGACGCCAAAATTGGTTCAGAATAATATGCTTTTCTGGGTTTCAAAGCAACTTTCAGCTTTCTAAGCCAATTAATATTCACTCGTTTGAATGATTAATTTTATCTGCTGAAACTGGTTTTCCTTCTGCAAATAAAGATGAGTTTAACTTGAGAGCCACTTTTTTTTTTTTTTTTTAATTGAAAAGAAAAACAATTTCCCTGAATTCAGCTGCAAGATAATGACTGGGAAGGCGCGCGCACCGCTCAGTCGGAAGAAAAGCCAGTTAAGTGGCAAGGCAGTCAGGGTAGAGATGCCTCAGAAATGCAGCCGGCTGCCTGGCGCACTCACCAGCCTGGGCCCTTGGCAAAGAGGTTGCAACGCTGTCTTGGACTCGTCCAACTCGAAGAAAGTTACCTCGGACTGTATTATGGGAAGTCGTGCAAGTGCATTACAAGACAACGTGTGTGGCCAGACACCCACTTGTACTGTCTCTATCTGATGCAGTGACCCTTTAGTGTTCAAAGGAGAGGAGGAGGTGCCGGGAGAGGGCAGGGAGAGAGAAAGAGGAAGGGAGAACTACAGACAATATGAAAGCGGCTAATTCCTCCTGCAAAATTCCCCTAGAAGCCAAGGCAGGCGCCCGTCGAAACCGCGGCCGAAGCAGCAGTCATTTCCACTTAGGCTTTTCCCTCCCTACAGACACCGCTGCCTCCTCTCCTTAAAGTATCACTAGGAGAAGCCACTGAATCCAAGAGGGATCTCCCAACTGAGAGATTTTCAATGCAAAGTTGAGCGCTTGGAAGGCTGCTTGGCTTCCCCACTGACGCCACAAAATAAGATTTTTTTTTAGTTCGATCTAGGTAGCTCCCTAGCGATCCACCCGGAGATGCGCGAGATGGTTTCACAGCCCCCTTCGCTCCCCATTTCACAGGCACCGCGTCGCAGCACCTCCGTGCAGTGGCACAGAAACCCAGGCAGCCCCCTCCCAAATAAGAGAGCCGCAAACTTACCCTGTGTAAGAGGAATCCACTGAGGGAGCCCCTTCATGTTCCCCAGTCCCCTTCCAATAATTCAAGGAGACAGTTCTACAACACTTCGCCGTCAAATCCAGCTGAAATCGTCAAAGTGTTTTCCAGTTTCCAGGCGCTTTTTTAGAATCCCGAGTACCCGGCAATTCTTGTTTAAGGATGCAAGACGCTTTTTTTTTTTTTTTCTTTTTTCCTTTAAGCAGCAGCAACCCCAGTTTTGCCCCCCCCCCCCCGCTTTTTTTTTATTCACCCACGGACACTTCCAAAACGTGTCGATTGATCCTTCTTGCTTGCCAGATGCAACCACGATCCAGAATCCTCGGGACCCCAAGCCACCTCCATGTAAATCCGACCATAAGGCAAGAAATACGAATGATCAAACAACGTTACTTCTTTCAGCTGCAATCAGATAATCCTACTAATCCAATAGATTTATCTCGATTGGAAATTGACCTCAAAAATAAATTCCCGGCGCTGATGGCCGGTGGAGCGATTTCGTAGCCCTGTTTGGGTGACCAAAAGAACTGTGGTCTTTCTTTCTTTTTTTTATTTTTTATTTTAAATCTGTTTGGATTCTGGGTGCACTGCTCGCAAAAAAATGCCGAGGACCCTGGTTTTCTCCTAATACAGGTTTCTACTCCAAATCGGTGCAGTATGAAAAATGGTACAAAGATACCCCTAGTGGCTAGAGGCGATATTGCAGGGATCTCACTTTTTTTTCCCCCCATCCCCTCTCCTCACCCGTTTTTTTTTTTCCCTCCCCCTGTAGATAACTGGCTGCTGTAGTAGTTAAACGCGAAGAAGGGTGAACCGAGATTAACATGAATAGTATATGACTGCTTGAATAAATCGCCTGATCTGCTTTTGTTTTAAAGACTGAAATCTTCTGTGCTTCTGTCTTCTCAGTATTCCATCTTTTTTCTTCAGAATTTTCCCCACTGGCATTAAGTAGCTAAAATGCCAATTTGAGGGCAGCACAGTGATTTCAAAGTAAATGTATTTATTTCCTGAGTAACCATAGAGATCAAAAGAAGCCTCAGTCTTCCTGAGATATGCTCCTTTAAAAAAAAAAACCTTTAACATGTTGCTTCCTTGAAAGGAATATGGTTATAGTTATATATATTTTTAGACAAGCTCTTCTCATTTTAGACTTTTGCTGTTCATTCAGGAAAGCAGATGATGGCTTCTGTGAGCCTGTGGTCGAAGAGCAAGACATAGTGTCATTATATCACCCTCAGTGCTGCTTACATGAATCCTATCACTAGCATTTTTGACAGGTTTCACAGAAAAAGAGTCAACATAATGAATTTCAGGACTTAGTTGTGCAAAGTAGTGCTTCCCAAACTTTAATGTCCCTACCAGTCACCCCAGGATCTTTTTAAAAATGTGATTCTGATTCTGTAGGTCCAAGGGAGGGCTGATATTCTTCATTGCTAGTGAGTCCCTGGAGCACACTTTGATTATTAAGAACCTAGGAAACTAGGAAAGTTGGGTTCATTTTCCTTTTGATGGATGCAGTAGCTGCAAGGACTCTAAGATCTACATTCTTAACTGATTAAATATTATGTCTTTTTCAGTGTAAGAGCTGTTGAGTCTAGAGACCTTCTTTCTGTCAAAGGTTTTGCCGTTAATTGGCTATGACTTTGAGTAGTCACTTTTTTGTTCATCATTAATTTTTCTATTAAAATTAAGGTCAAATGAAAATAAATGGACAAATATACATGTCCTTGGATCACAAAACTCGATATTGTAAATTAATTTATAAAATTAATTATAATTAAAATCCCACTACACTGTTTCATGAAACTTGAAAAGTTAATTCTAAAATATGTTTGCAAGATCAAAGGGTCAATGAGTCAAGACAATTTTGGAGAAGGAGATGAAGGGAGTTCCCCTTTTAGCTACTAAGGCTTATTATAAAGTGATAGTAATTGAAGTAATGTAGCCATGCATTTATAGAAACTTGATAAATAACAGGTAACACAAGAAAGCAATGAGGATAGATGCATTATCTGACAGTAGATTAGCCATATAAAAATAATACTAGCTTCTAACTTCATATCACACCTAAATATGTACTTAAGGTGAGCTAAAGACCTAAAGATACAGAGGAAAACTTACAGAAAGAAATAGCTCTATGATTTTGGATGGGTAGGAAGAGAAAGGTTTAATAAATTAGACATAAAAAGCAAGTTCATAAAAGAAAAATATTCACTTCAATATATTAAAGTTAAAAAAATGTACATCAAAAAAGTCAAGCCTAAGATGGAGAGAAGATATTTGCAACACAAGTAACCGAAGAAGGATTAGTATCAAAATACATAAAAATTTCTGTACACCCATGTTCACTGCAGCATTGTTCACAATAGCAAAAAGATGGAAACAACCTAGATGCCCATCAACAGATGAATGGATGAACTACGGTACATACACACAATGGAATATTACCCAACGATAAAGAACAATGGTAAATCTGCAAAGCATCTCACATTGATGAATCTGGAGGGCATTATGCAGAGTGAAATAAGTGAATCACAAAAGGACAAATATTGTATGAAACCACTACTTTAAAAACTCATGAAAAGGTATACACACAAAAAACAAACAATCTTTGATGGTTACAAGGGAGGGGAGAGGAGGCAGGGAAGAACACTAAATAGACAATTGACAAGTGGTAACTTTGGTGAAGGGTAAGACAGTACACATTAGTGGGGAAACCAGCACAGCTTGGCCAAGGCAAGGTCATGGATAAACATATTCAAACTCCCTAAGGGACCAAATTGCTGGGCTGAGGGCTCTGGGGATCACAGTCTTGGGGAATATCTAGCTCAATTGCCATAACATTGTTTATAAAGAAAATGTTCTAAATTCTACTTTGGTGAGTAGCATCTGGGGTCTTAAAAGCTTATGAGCGGCCATCTAAGATACTACACTGGTCTCACCCCATCTGCAGCAAGGGAGAAAGAAGAAAACCAAAGACACAAGAGAAAGATGAGTACAAAGGACTAATGGTCCACAACTACCACAGTCTCCACTAGGCTAAGTTTAGTATAACTAGATGGTCCCGACTACCACTACCAACTGCCCTGACAGGTTCATAATAGAAGGTCTCAGACAGAGCTGGAGAAAGATGTAGAACAAAATTCTAACTCAAATAAAAAAAAAAAGCAGACTTTCTGGTCTGAAAGAGACTGGAGAAACTCCAAGAGTATGGCCCTCAGACACCCTTAGAGCTCAGTAGTGAAGTCACTCCTGAAGCTCATCCTTCAGCCAAAGATTAAACAGGTCCATAAAACAAAAGGAGACTAAATGGGCATACCAACCCAGAGGCAAAGGACAAGAAGGAGGCAGGAGACAGGAAAGCTGGTAATGGGGAACCCAAGATTGAGAGGGGGAGAGTGTTGATATGTCGTGGGGTTGGCAACCAATGTCACAAAACAATGTGTATTAACTGTTTAATGAGAAACTTGTTTGCTCTGTAAAACTTCATCGGAAGTATACTAAAAACAAACACAAACAACACCAACAACAAAAAAAACAGATGAATGGATAAACATACACAAAAAAACAAAATACATAAATTTCTTATAAACATATTTAAAAGGCAAAGGTATGATAAAAACATGGAAAGGAGCTGAAGAGACTATTGAGAGAAAAGGATTCTTGATGTCCAAATAATATCTGAAAAAAGGTACTCAATCTCCGTAATTAGAGAAGTGCAAGTTGAAATGATATCATGTCACAGCCATCAAACTGGCAAAACATTTAAAGTCTAGCAATACAAAATATTAATGAGGATGTAGAGAAATTATGGAGAGTATACAATAGTACAAGAACGTTAGAGGGCGATTTAGCAATAGTTGAAGATGCCATTGTTGCTGGGTGCCCTCGAGTCAATTCTGATTCACGGTGACCCTAGGTGACAGAGCAGAACTGCCCTTAGGGTTTTCTTGGCTGTAATTTTTGCAGAAGCAGATCATCACATCTTTCTCCTGCAGAAACACTGGATGGGTTTGAACCACTTATCTTTTGGTTAGCAGCCAAGTGCTTAACCATGGAGGTACTGTTCTTATCCTAAATACAGTGTTTCCTCTCCTCAGGAAACTCTCACACATGAGTCAGACACATGTACAGAAAACGCCCATTGCAGAATTACTTGAAAGAGCAAAAGACAGAAATAACCTAAGTGCCTTTGGATAAATAAATGGACTAATAATTTACAGAATATTCACATACCATAATATTAGAAGCAGTAAAAAGAAAAAGGAATGCATCAGAGCAACTTGAGTTAGCCTAAAAAAAAAATTAAAAATTAATTTTTTTTTTTTTTTTTTTGAGTTAGCCTAGCATCTCGAAAATACAATGTGGAGCAACGATAACAACATAAGTCAGTTACAGGAAGATGGGATGATGTGGGATGACACCATGTACACATAAAGTTTAAACACATGCGACATCAGCATATCTATTGTTTATGAGTACATGCGTATGTAGAAGTATATAAACTTACATGATAATGATAAACATCAAATTCAGGTAGAGGTTACTTCCGGGAAGGATGGACGTTAACGGATTTGGCAAGGAATCACAAGAAGCTTCCACTGATTGCAATGCTTTATTTTTCCAGCTGAATCTTGGGTACAGAGGAGTTTATAATATTACTATCAAAATTGTTTGAATGCCTGAACGAAAGGCTTAAAATGAAAGGCTTAGAGTAGATGATTCCTGTGAATCCTTACAATATTATAAAATTTTCTAATTAGAATAAGTATATGTAGCAGTGAAAAAAACAGTATGGGATTTCAGAATTTGATAATGTGCTTTTTATACAGAGGTTTCCTTTTTTTTTAATTCATGACTAATTTATATCTTTGTGTGTGTGTGTGTGTGTGCTTTAAGTGAAAGTCTACAATTCACGTCAGTTTCTCATACAAAAACTTACACACATTGTCATGTGACCTTAGTGGCTCCACCTATAATGTGACAGCACACTCCTCCTCTCCACTCCGTATTCCGTGTCCATTCAACCAGCTCCTGTCCCCTCTGCCTTCTCCTCTCGCCTCCAGACAGGAGCTGCCCACTTAGTCTCATATGTCTACTTGAGCTAAGAAGCTCACTCCTTACCAGTATCATTTGTCTTATAGTCCATTCTAATCTTTGCCTTAAGAGTTGGCTTCGGGAATGGTTTTAGTTTTGGGCTAACAGAGAGTTCGGGGGCCATGTCCTCTGGGGTCCCTCCAGTCTCAGACAGACCATTAAGTCTGGTTTTTTTCCTAGAATTTGAGTTCTGTACCCTACTTTTCTCCTGCTCCATAAGGGACTCTCTGTTGTGTTCCCAGTCAGGCAGTCATTGGTGGTAGCCAGCATCATCTATTTCTACCGGTCTCAGGCTGATGGAGCCTCTGGTTTATGTGGCCTTTTCTTTCTCTTGGGCTCATATTTACCTTGTGTCTTTGGTGTTCTTTATTCTCTATTGCTCCAGGTGGGCTGGGATCAACTGATGCATCTTAGATGGCTGTTTTCTAGCTTTTAAGATCCCAGACGCCACACACCAAAGTGGGATGCAGAACATTTTCTTAATAAACTTTGTTATGCCAACTGACCTAGATGTCCCCTGAAACCATGGTTCCCAGAACCCTGTCCCTGCTACTATGTCCCTTGAAGTGATTGGTTGTATTCAGGAAACTTCTTAGCTTTTGGTTTACTCCAGTTGTGCTAACTTCCCCTGTATTCTGTGCTGCCCTTCCCTTCACCTAGAACGATTCTTGTGTACTATCTAGTTAGTGAATACCCCCTCCCTTCCTCCCTCCCTCCGCTTATAACCATCAAAGAATGTTTTCTTCTGTCTTTAAACCCTGAGTTCTTATAATAGTGGTGTCATACAGTATTTGTCCTTTTGTGACTGACTAATTTCACTCAGCATAATGCCTTCCAGATTCATCCATGTTATGAGGTGTTTTTCTGATTCACTGTTGTTCTTTATCATTGCAGAGTATTCGTTGTGTGAATATACCATAATTTGTTTATCCATTCATCCATTGATGAGCACTTAGGTTGTTTCTTTTTGCTATTGTAGAGAGTGCTTCAACGAACATGGGTGTGCATATATCTATTTGTGTGAGGGCTCTTATTTCTCTCAGATATACGCCAAGTAGTGGGATTGCTGGATCGTATGGTTCTATTTTAAGCTTTTTAAGGAAGCACCAAATCAATTTTCAAAGTGGTTGTACCATTATACATTCCCACCAGCAGTGTGTAAGTGTTCCAGTCTCTTCACCACCTCTCCAACATTTATTTTGTGTTTTTTGGATTAATGCTAGCCTTGTTGGGGTGAGATGGTATCTCATTGTAGTTTTGATTTGCATTTCTCAAATCCACCAGGCACTCCTTGGAAACCCTATGTGTCAGTTCTACTCTGTCCTATAGGGTTGCTATGAGTCGGAATTGACTCAACAGCAATAGGTTTAATGGCTAATGATCGTTTGAGCATTTCCTCATGTATCTGTTACCCACCTGAATGTCTTCTTCGGTGAAGTGTCTGTTCATATCCTTTCCCCATTTTTTAATTTGGTTGTCTTTTTGTTGCTGAGATTTTTCAGTATCTTGTAGATTTTAGAGACTAGATGCTGACCAGATTCATCATAACCAAAATTTTTTTCCCAGTCTGTAGATTGTCTTTTTACTCTTTTGGTGAAGTCTTTGGATGAGCATAAGTGTTTGATTTTTAGGAGCTCCCAGTTATCTGGTTTCTATTCCGGTGCTTCTGTATTGTTAGTAATGCTTTGTATACAGTTTATGCCATGTATTGAGGCTCCTAGCATTGTCCTTATTTTTTTTCCATGATCTTTATCATTTTAGATTTTATATTTAGGTCTTTGATCCATTTTGAGTTTGTTTTTGTGCCTAGCGTGTGGTATGAGTCTTGTTTCATTTTTTTTCACATGGATATCTAGGCACGCCAGCACCATTTGTTCAAGAGACTGTCTTTTCCCCATTTGATGGACTTTGGGCCTTTGTCAAATATCAGCTCCTCACAAGTGGAAAAAATTATGTCTGGATTCTCATTTTGTTCCATTGGTCTATGTATCTGTTGTTGTACCAATGCCAGGCACTTTGGCTGCTGTGGGGGTATATAATAGGTTCTAAAATCAGGTAGCGTGAGGCCTCCCTTTTTCAGTAATGTTTTACTTATCCAGGGCCTCTTCCCTTTTCACATGAAGTTGGTGATTTGTTTCTCCATTTCATTAAAAAATGCCATTGGAACCTCAATCAGATTCTATTGTATCTGTAAATCACTTTGGGAAAAAAAAAATTATGTATTTATTTTTAATACATTTTCACAATGTTGAGTCTTCCTATCCATGAGCAAGGTGTTTTTCCACTTATGTAGGTCTCTTAGTTTCCTGCAGTTTTCTTTGCATAAGTCTTTGTATATTTATCTTGTATCTTGATACTCTGCTGAAATCTTCTATTAGTTCAAGTAGTTTTCCTGTGGATTCTTTAGGGTTTTCTGCATATAAGATCGTATTATCTGCAAATAAAGATACTTTTACTTCTTTCTTACCAATCTGGATATCCTTTATTTCTTTATGCAGCCTAATTGTTCTGGTTAGGACCTCCAGCACAATGTTGAATAAGAGTGGTGATAAAGGGCATCCTTTTTTTTTTTTGTCTAGTTCCCATTCTCAAGGGGAATGCTTTCAGACTTTCTCCATTTAGGATGATGTTGGCTGTTAGCTGTTGGCTTTGTATAAATGCCTTTTATTATGCTGAGGAATTTCCCTTCTATTCCTATTTTGCTGAGAGTTTTTATCATGAATGGGTGTTGGACTTTGTCAAATGCCTTTTCTACATCAGTTGATAAGATCATATGGTTCTTGTCTTTTGTAATATTTGTGTGATAGATTACACTGGTTATTTTTCTAATGTTGAACCATCCCTGCATACCTGGTATGAATCCCAGTTGGTCATGGTGGATTAGTTTTTTGATATGTTGTTGAATTCTATCAGCTAGAATTTTGTTGAGGATTTTTGTGTCTAAGTACATGAGGGATATTGGTCTGTAATTTTTTTTGTGTGTGTGGTATCTTTACCTGGTTTTGGTATCAGGGTTATGCTAGCTTCATAGAATAAGTTTGGGAATACTCCATTCTTTTTTAATGCTCTGAAACACTTTTAGTAGTAGTGGTGTTAACTCTTCTCTGAAAGTTTGGTAGAATTCTACAGTGAAACCGTCAGGGCCAGGGCTTTTTTTTATTGGGAGGTTTTTAATTATCTTTTCAATCTCTTCTGTTGTTATAGGTTTACTTAGCTGTTCTACTTCTGTTTGTGTTAGTTTAGTGTGTTTCTAATCAGATATGATTCTTTTACTGTCAGTTGGGTCTCTTGTGATATCGCCCATCTCATTTCTTATTTGGGGTATTTCCTTCCTCTCCTGTTTTTCTTTTGTCAGTTTGGCCAGTGGCTTATCGATTTCCTTGATCTTTTCAAAGAGCCAGCTTTTGGTCTTGTTAACTTTTTCAATTGTTTTTCTGTTCTGTATTTCATTTAATTCTGTTCTTTTATTTTTTTGCTTTCTTCTGTTGCCCGAGGGCTTCTTTTGCTGTTCTCTATTTGTTCGAGTCGTAGGGTTAATTCTTTGATTTTGGCCTTTTCTTCTTTTTGGATGTGTGCATTTATTGCTATAAATTAACCTCCGAGCACAGCTTCTGCTGTGTCCCAAAGGTTCTGGTAGGATGTGTTTTCATTCTCATTGGATTCTATGAATTTCTTTATTCTGTCTTTCATTTCTTCTATAATAGTTTTTGAATAAGGTGTTGTTCAATTTCCATCTGTTTGATTTTTTTCCTTCCTTTTTCTGTTATTGATTTCTACTTTTATGGCTTTATGGTCAGAAAAGATGCTTTGTAATATTTCAATGTTTTGGATTCTGTTAAGGTTTGCTTTATGGCCTAATATGTGGTCTATTCTGGAGAATGTTCCATGTGCATTGCAAAAAAAAGTATACTTGGCTGCTGTTGGGTGGAGTGTTCTGTATAGGTCTATGAAGTCAAGTTGGCTGATTGTGTCATTTAGATCTTCCGTGTCTTTACTGAGCTTCTTTCTGGATGTCCGAAAGTGGTGTGTTTAAGTCTCCTACTATTATTGTGGAGCTGTCTATCTCTCTTTTCAATACTGTTAGGGTTTGTTTTATGTATTTTGGAGCCCTATGGTTATGTCCTCCTGGTGTATTGACTTTTTAGTCACTATATATAGTGTCATTCCTTATCCTTTGTGGTGGATTTTACTTTAAAGTCTATTTTGTCAGAAATTAATATTGCCATTCCTGCTCTTTTTTGAATGTTGTTTGAATTTAGTTTGTGTCTTTAAGTCTAAGGTGTGTCTCTTGTAGGTAGCATATAGACAGGTCGTGGTTTTTTTTTTAATCCATTCTGCCACTCTCTGTCTCTTTGTTGGTGCATTTAGTCCATTTACATTGAGTGTAATTATTGATAGGTATGAGTTTAGTGCTGACATTTTGATGCCTTTTTGTGTGTGTGTTGTTGACAGTTTCTTTTTTCCACTTAATCTTCTGTGCTGAGTCATTTTTCTTTACGTATCGTCTTTTCCTCTTTTTCATTGTTGTATTTGCTGAGTCGTTATGTTTTTCTTGTTTTTTATTTTGATATGTAGGATTGTTGGTTTCCCTTGTTGTTGCCTTAGTATTTACCTCTATTTTCTAAGTTTAAACCAAACTTTTACTTCTTTATATCACCTTGACTTCCTCTCCATAGGAAAGATCACTACATTATTTTTTAGTCCCTTTTTTTTATTTAATATTGTCATCTTTTATATAATGACATCTCCATTTTCCTGTTTTGAACATTTTAGCTTTATTATTGTGATTTCCCTGTGTTGATATCTGGTTGCTCTGTCCTGTGTTCTAGTCTTGGGTTGTTATTTGCTGTTATTTTCTAACCAGAGGACTCCCTTTAGAATTTCTTATAATTTTGGTTTTTGTTTTTTTTGTTTTGTTTTGTTTGCCAATTCCCTAAAGTTCTGTTTATCTGGAAATGTCCTAATTTTGCCATCATATCTGAGAGACAATTTTCTGGATATATAATTCTGGGCTAGCAAGTTTTTTCCTTCAAGGCTTTGTATATGTCATCCATTGCTTTCTTGCCTGCATGGATTCCACTGAGTAGTTAGAACTTAGTCTTATCGTATCTCCTTTGTAGCTGACTTTCTGTTTATCCCTAGCCACTCTAAAAATTCTCACTTTATCTTTAGTTTTGGCAAGTTTGATTATAACATGTCATCGTGGCTTTCTTTTGGGATCTACCTTGTGTGGGGTTAGATAAGCATCCTGGATAGATATCTTCTCATCTTTCATGATATCAGGGAAGTTTTACACCAACAAATCTTCAACAATTCTCTCTGTATTTTCTGTTATCCCTCCCTGTTCTGGTACTCCAATTGCTTGTAGATTATTCTTCTTGATAGAGTCCCACAAGATTCTTAAGGTTTCTTCATTTTTTTTAAACTCTGTTATCTGATTTTTCCTCACATATGTTGGTGTCAAGTGCTTTATCTTCAACCTCACTAATTCTGACTTCCAGTGCCTCAATTCTGCTCCTATGACTTTCTATTGAGTTGTCTAATTCTGAAATCTTATTGTTAATCTTCTGGATTTCTGTTTGCTGTCTCTCTATGGATTCTTGCAGCCTATTAAATTTGTCATTATGCTCTTCTCTAATCTTAAGTTCCTCTATTGCTTTATCTGTGCGCTGCTTGGGTTGTTCAGCATTTTGCCTGATCTCCTTCCTGATCTCTTGAAAAATTCTGTATATTAATCTTTTGTATTCTATCTCCAGTAATTCCAGGAAGTTCTCTTCATCTGGAAGATTTATTCTTTTTGGGGGGGAGCTTTCTGAAGCCATCATGGTCTGCCTCTTTATGTGATTTGATATTGACTGTTGTCTCTGAGCCACCAATAATTTATTGCATTTATTTATTTAATGTTTGCCTACCATGCCTTAGCTTTTACTTGGTTTTGTTTTGATATGCCCAAATAGGCTGCTCGAGTGAACTATTTTGATTACTGGCACCTTTGAAGTTCTAACATCCTGTCACAAGGTAGTTAGACTTGTATGTAATCCCAGGAGTCTGTTCACTTTTCTTGTATGAATACAGCTCAGGTGTCCAGGTAGTCAGTCACCAAGTGTGTGGTGCAGGCTTGCACCTACAGTCCGAGATAACTAGGGGTGATTGGTGTAGGCACAGGTATCTGGCTGGAGTAGGGAGTCACACTGAGCAAGGGAAAGAGCTGACAACTGCCCAAGTATCTGTGAGGAAAGCATGTCCCTGTTCCCTAGAGCACATAGGTGGGTGAGTTTCAAAGCTGGACTACAAGTACCCATTGCTGTTGGCTTTAAGGGCTGGGAAGCACCACTTATTCTTGGACCGATCGTGAGTGGCTATGTGGCATGGGTGGAGCCACTAGTTCTTAGGCCCCTGACGTGGGTAGATGAGGACACTGCTTAACAGGAAGAGTGGTGTCAAATATCACAAACCTGCATCTCCACCATACAGCTGAAACAGTTGATGTTAGACTTCATGTACATACCCTGCTAAACTGTGCTAATGAGGGCCTATGCTGTTGAAATGGGCCCACACAGGTCTATGCAGAGGTGGAAGGCATTCAAAGTCTGTGGACCCCTTATGCCTGTGCCTAGACAAAGGAGCTGTTTCTGCCCTGAGTTCCCAGCTTAGGGGAGCCAGCAGGTTATTTTTTCCATTTTTTTTAATTTGTTCTCTCTCCAAGGCCAGGAGAATGGCTCAGGGAGTGTGACAGGTCCTATTTCAGGCCCAGAGGATGCAGTCGGCTGGGACCCAGTGGAGAGCGGGAACAGAGCAGGCAAGTGGGAGAAAGGTTTTTCCCAAAGGGGTGTTTTTTGATCTGCGCCCGTACTTATCTTTTGCTGATTAAGCGCCGCTTTTCGCTGATTCTGGAGGCATGAGTACACTTTCCGCTGCTTGGTCTCTTCCAATGTGTAAAATGTGTCCTGAATGCCACTGCTTGCCTCACTGCACTCACACCAGGGGATCCAGCCTATGGGCTGCTGGTTCCCACCAGGTCAAGTCTGGCAACTCCTTACTGCTTCTGAACCATCTCTCTCACCTCCCCCATCCCCACACCCCCACACTCCACAGCTCAGTTTGATTCCTCGACTTTGTCTTTGACATTCAGGACTCCCGAACCTGAAACCTGTTGCTGTAGAGTTGATTCCAACTCATAGCGATGCTATAGGACAGAGTAGAACTGCCCCATAGGGTTTCCAAGGAGTGCCTGGTGGATTTGAACTGCCAGCCTTTTACTTAGCAGCCATAGCACTTAACCACTATGCAACCAGTGTTTCCTCAGGACTGCTGGATTGTCATATATAATCAATTCACTTGTTTCTTGGGGTCTTTGTTGTAAGAGGGGCCACAGGAAGTATCTGACTACTCCATCATCTTAGCCCTGTCCCTCTAATTTATATTTCTAAGAAGAGGAAATACACTGGTACTTATTTACGTCTCTGATGGGTTTAACAGTTTCTAGCTAGGAGGCAAAAATTATCACCTAAATAAAAAAAAAGTGGTTGAAATTTTTTTTTAAATGTAACTCTGAACTAGCTCTTTCAGAAGTCACAGGGCATCTGAAATTGCAAGCAATCAATTGATCATATTATGTTTGACCAGTTTACTGGAAACCACCAAAGGCAGAGTAGCCCTAAGCCAAACTACAACTTAAAAACATTCTTCCAGAATATTTAAAATACGTGTGATTCAAATTAATAGGCCTTAGTGACGCCGTGGTTAAGAGCTCAACTGCTAACCAAAAAGGTCAGCAGTTCGAATCCACCAGCCGCTCCTTGGAAATCCTATGGGGCAGTTCTACTCTGCCCTATAGAGTCACTATGAGTCGGAGTTGACTCAATGGCAACAGCTTTGGCTTTCTGGCTTTGTTGATAAGAAATATGAGAATTGGAAATTGCATTTCAAAGTCACAGGACATTTTTTATAAATATTGCAAAATAGGAGAAGATATCCAATATTAGGAAAGAAATATTTTAAAACCAAATCTTAGAAGTGAAATTAGCAATTTCAGCAGTTAATACCATTCAATTCACATTGAACTCAGGCAAGATGCCTGGATAAATAATCAAACAAGCAGTTTTCAACCATTCAGAAGAGAAAATCAGAAGAGAGTTCCTGGGAAATATCCAAGACACCTTTGCGATAAGGAAACAGTGAGAGTACAATTGAATTTCCTTCGATGATAGAACAGACAAGAGGGAAGAAGTAGATGTAAAATTTCTGATATTTGGAGAGGCTGACAAATTCTTTCAGCAACCCTTAGTATACGTCCTGCATACTGGGCACAGTCCCAAACATCCCACAGGAGATGTGAATTTAAAACAAACAACCAGCACAAACCCTTAGTACACTATTGATGTGCTGCTGATGATTGATTCGTTGATTGTTAATGATTAGTAGTTATTATTTTGAATTAATACTTCAGCATACAAACTAATCAGGTATTAAATTTTAATGATATAATTGAAGGTTCCTTTCCAGCGTATTTAAGAGGAAATTTAAACTTAATTTAAGTCAACGAAGGAGGAAGAGGAAAAGAAACCGAAGGAGAAATAGGAAAAAGGGGAGGGGTAGAGGAAAGGGAAGAGGAGAGGTTAAGGATAAAATAAGAATCCAACTCATGTGCCCCACACTGGTGATTTATTTTACACCATGGATAGAAGCTTACTTAATCTTTGTATCCCTCATGGTATACATGATGAGTGAATGAATGACCTAATCGATTAAACAATAAAACTACTTTGTATACAAAGAAAAAAATTTTTTTTTTCTCTAAATTGGAAAAGTTTGCTGATCTTTCTTCAGAGCATGAAATTAAGAGAGGACGGAAAAGAAAAATTACTACTACTATTCGGAAATGAATGGCCAAGTTTGGTGGATGAAACCTGAGTGCTAAAAAAAAAGTGCTAAAGGGTATATCAATTTGACAGGGTCAATATTATTTCAGTGCTAGTAAAATATACAGTACAATTACACATCCTATTTTTGTTTTTATATTTTTAAAATATAGAACATGATTAACTTATTAACATCAAGTGAATCAAGTGAAGAAATGTCAAAGGTTCTACCAAAACATAGATGAGCAAACATTTCGTTGTTACTTTTAAAATAAGAAGAGTTATGAAAAGAGGTTATTTGGAGTGTTTGTTTTTTTAAAAATTAAAATAAATATTTTATGATCAGGTCAAAACAATTAAGTTCTGCTTGGCTGTAAACATTTTAGAATATTGTGAAAGACTGGTGTTCTATATCTGAAAAAAAAAAGAAGAAATAACTTATACTATAAAACAGATTTCTAAAGCAAGTCTGGGGAAAAATATTCCTCTACCATCTTCAGAACTCCCTTGATGTAACCTCATATTAAGTGCTCAAGACGTGAATTTAAATGAATGGCAATTGGGAATTATGAAAGGCATAAAAATAAAAAGTGTTACAACATTACAAGACTGAAGTACTGCAAAGGCGGCTGTTTACGAAGAGGTTCTTTCTATAGGGAAGAATCTGCTGACACAATCCTGCTTAATTAGAAAAGACTACTTAAAACACTTGACTGATACTGAATATTTCAGGTATGCATTGGGAGAACACACCTGCCTGGATGCTAAATTTATCAGATGCATCTTTATATTCCATGGTTTCAAGACTAGTATTAGAAACCAAGGAAGTAATGATCAAGACTAGGTATTTTAGGATGAGACTTCCACTTGGAGAAGTGGGTGCTCCTTCATCAAGGTTGGTTTGAGAAGCTGAAGCATTTTCTCAAAGGAACTCCCCAGAGACTCAAATCAGAAATAAATTCAAAGAAGTTTTAAAACAATCTCGAATCATATTTGACCTATTAACTAACTGCCAAATTATGGTACCATTATGCTAATAATTAAGAATCTTTTTTGGTTTTTTTTTTGGATGAGCTCTGCTTTTTACATCCTCAATTATATTTCTATTTATTTACATTTAATCGTTACAATTATTCTTCACTTAAAGATTTATACATTTTCAACTTCAAAGATTTTAGCTGCTAATAGTTTAATACATTATTATTTTTCAGAATATTTTAGTTATTTTTTAACATAAATTTGTAGTACTTGAGAGACTGAATAGTACGTATACCCTCTAATAATCTCAGAAGCAAATTCTCTTGATATTTTAGCTGCTTTTGATTTCATCATATCATGACTGATTTTAATTTATGGCAGCATAGTCCATAATGAGTTAAATTACATAAAGTGATTTTAAGTAAACCTTTAGCACAGAAACAAATACAAACTGAAAACCATCCTATTGCTCACCATCCATTAAAGTTTATTGTAGAGTATTAGTTTGAGTCCCTGTTTCCAATATTAGCAAAACTTACTGTAAAATTCAACCTAATTATGGGACAGAGAAAATTAATATTCTGTAGTTTAAGCTAGAAAAGAACATTTTAAGTCATACCCCAGAGCCATTCCCACCTCACTGACTTCACAAACATGGGTTGGGTACTTTTTCTATTCTGAAAAGGGTTTTATACTAATTACATAATTAAAAATAAACACCAACCTGAATTTTGATTATTTTTCTATTAGTGATTTGGTGAGCATCTTCTACCTGCCTCAAAATATTTAGTTCCATTATTTCCTAAAATATCCAATAAAGGAAATCATAATATGGCATTTCATAAAGGAGTGGATCTCTATCTTTCAACACATAAATCTGCCTCTTTAAGTTAATTTTTATTACTTACGTCAAGCTGGGGAATTATGCTACAAATGTTTTTCAAATATGAATTTTTCTAAAACCACTTGCATTTGTTTCAGAGTTTGCTTTTTGCTTGTACATAAATAAGATTATTTCTGATGACCCTGAAGCAATACCTTAAATAGAACAGTATAGCCATATTGTACTCAATGCATGAGAAGCCATTCAACCTCCCAACCATCTATTCTGCAATTCATGCCCCTCAGCCTAAGCATTGTGACTTTTTCTGTAAAAATTCCCTAAAGATAAGCAAGTTAATAAATGGAGTTTTTTTAATGAAAGAATGAAATCTTGACCCTTTATTTCCAAAATCTACCAGACAAGAGGGAGAGAAGGAGGGATGGATGAGGGTAATTTCTCAAAAGTAGTTCCTTAAGTAGATTACCAGAGAAGATAACGTTAAAAAAAAATTTCAAAGCAAGATTGGTTACGAGTCACAGTGTCAATAGACTAACAATATAGTTTGTGTATTAACAGAAAGTTGTATTAACAGAAAATTTACCTGTTAAATGATAGAGAAAGGTTAACAATTTTCAGCTTATCCGCAGTACTTTAAATCAATTCACGATTTACAGTCTTATCAACCATAAAAAGGTGGAGATACAGACAACATCTTATAGCTGATATTTGTCTTACCAGAGAGCTCAAACTAATCATTAAAAAAAGTAGAGTGCTTTTGAGGTATGGCCGCTGTAATGGATTGAACCATGTCCCCCTAAAATATGTGTTGTAAATCCTAACCCCTATACTTGTGGAGGAGCCCTGGTGGCTCAGTGGTTAAGTGCTCAGATGCTAAACAAAAGGTCAGCAGTTCAAAAACACCAGCGGCTCCTTGGGAGAAAAGACCTGGTGATCTGCTCCCAGAAAGATTCCAAACCCAAGCATCAAACCCATTGCCATCAACTGGATTCTGACTCAGAGCAACCCTACAGGTCACAGTAGAACCGCCCTATCAGGATTCCAAGGAACTGCTGGCGGATTCGAACTGCTGACCTTCAAGTTAGCAGTTTAGCTCTCAACCACTGTGCCAGCAGGACTCCTTAAATAACTCAGACAGCAGCCAGCACTGCAGTATTGTGGTCCTTGTATAAACTGCAAAGATTTAACCCAACCTTAATCTTTTAATAAGTAGAGAAAGCCCAAGAAGGTAAATGACTTAACCAAGGTCACACTACAGGTTAGTGGCATTGCTAGCTGAGAAGTCATTATGCCACGCTATCTCTGACTTGTTGCTTTTTATTTCTGGTTGTTGGTGTCAAAGTTCCATTGTTCTTAAATATTTGACCACAACCACATTTTTAAAATTGTAATTAATGAACAAAGCAAGAGTATGACATTAAATATACTGAATGTGATAAACAGAATAATAATCCCCCAAAGATGCCCATGTTTTAATCCCTGGAACCTGTGAATATGTTACCTTACCCGGTGAAAGAGATTTGGCAGATGTGATTAGGTTAAGGATCTTGAGTTGGGAAGATTATCCTGGATTATTCAAATGGGCACAATATAATCACGAGAATATAAGTGAAAAGCAAAAGAGTCAGAGAGCAAGAGACGTGACAACAGATGCAGGGGTCAGAGAGAGAAGAGACAGAGAGATTTGCTGCTGGTACTGAAGATGGAGGAAGGGGCAGTGAGCCATGGAATGCGGGCAAGGAAACAGATTCTCTTAGAGCCTCCAGAAAGAACTCAGTCCTTGCTGACTTATTTTGCTCTTATGACCTCCTGAACTGTAAGATAACAAATTTGTGTTGTTTTAAACTTCTAAGCCACGGTAATTTGTTACGGCAGCAATAAAAAGCCTAATGCCCATAATTAAAAACTGCAAAGGGGTTTCATTTATTCTGGGACTAATCAGTGATGCCCAATAGAAACATAATGTGAACCACATATGCAATTTCTAAATTTTCTACCAGTCGTTAAAAAAAAAAAAAGGAATCAGATGAAATCAATTTTAATAATATATCTTATGAAGCCTAACATTTCAAATTTTATCATTTTAACATATAACCAACACTAACAGGGTTAAGTTAGCTATTTTGCATATTTTCACACTAAGTGTTCAATATCCAGTGTATATATTACACCTACAGCACACCTCAATTTGGACTAATTACATTTTGAGCGCTCAATAACCATATATTGTTAGTGACTACCATATTCGAAAGTGTGGCTTCAATCAATACAAAGTAAATTAAAATTCACATATTATCCCACAGATGTTTCTAAATGTTATTCTGTTGTTAGGTGCCCTAGAGTCAGTTCCCACTCATACTGACCCTATATGTACAACAGAACAAAGCACTGCCTGGTCCTGCACCATTCTCACAATCATTGCTATGCTTGAGCCCATCATTGCAGCTACTGCGCTGAAGGTCTCTGTCTCTTTCGCTGACCCTCTACTTTACCAAGCATGATGTCCTTCTCCAGGGACTGAACCCTCCTGATAATATGTCCAAAGTACAGGAGACAAAATCTCACCACCCTCGCTTCTAAGGAGTATTCTGGCTGTACTTCTTCCAAGACAGATTTGTTTATTCATCTAGCAGCCTATGGTATATTCAATATTCTTTGCCAACACCATAGTTCAAACCCATCACTTCTTCTTTGGTCTTCGTTATTCATTGTTCAGCTTTCACATGCATATGAGGTAATTGAAAATACCATGGCTAGGGTCAGGAGCACCTTAGGCCTCAAAGTGACGTCTTTACTTTTTTAACACTTTAAAGAGGTCTTTTGGAGAAGACTTGCCCAGTGCAATACGTCCTTGGACTTTCTGACAGCTACTTCCATGGGCATTGACTGTGGGTCCAAGTAAAATGAAATCCTGGGCAACTTCAATATATTCTCCATTTATCACAATGTTGCTTATTGGTCCAGTTGTGAGGATTTCCATTTTCTTTATACTGAGGTGTAATCCATACTGAAGACTGTAGTCTTTGATCTTTATCAGTAAGTATTCCAAGTCCTCTTTGCTTTGAGCAAACAAGGTTCTGTCTTCTGCATATTGCAAGCTGTTAATGAGTCTTCTTCCACTTCTGATACCACATTCTTCTTCATATAGTCCAGCTTCTGGGGTTATTTGCTCAGCATACAGACTGAATAAGTATGGTGAAAGGACACAACCCTGGCGCACGCCTTCCCTGATTTTATACCTGCAGTATACCTTTGTTCTGTTCAAACCACTGCCTCTTAGTCCATGTACAGGTTCCATATGAGCACAATGAAGTGTTCTGGAATACCCTTTCTCCCCAATGTTATCATAATTTGTTATTATCTACACAGTTGAATGCCTTTGCATAGATAATAAAACACAGGTAAGCATCCTTCTGGTATTCTAGTATCTATAATAATCTGGATAAAGAAAGTGAGAGATGCATCTAAAGAAATCAGGATGGTTGCACCAGCAGTTTGCTGATAATTTTATGCTTGAGAAGAATATTTAAAAAGAAATATTGGAAAAGAAACACAGAATCAAAAAGAACATGAAAGAAGAATACAATTACCTAAGGAAACTGAGTTGGCTCAAGTTTGTGAAAAATGCTGAGGATAACAGAAAAGAAATTTCTTTGGTATTTTTGGAGCAAAAAGATAACCAAGGTGGGATATGAATAACACTGTTTGAGGCTGAAGATGCAATGTGATCAAATGACCAAGAGAAAAGCAGGGCTATTAAGCTCTAGTTTCCAATTTCTCCAAGGAGAAAAAATGATGATCAACCTGGAAACTAGCATGATGGCGAGGAAATGGCACAGAAGCCTGAAGGTGATTTAAATCAGTTCTAAGATTCCAGGTCCAAATCAGTTATCCATTCAAAAAAAAAAAAAACATTGCCATCAAGTCAACTCCGACTCATAGTGACCCTATAAGACAAAGTAGAACTGCCCTATAGAGTTTCTGAGGAGCACCTGGTGGATTTGAACTGCCAACCTTTTGGTTAGCAGCCATAGCTCTTAACCACTATGCCACCAGGGTTTCCAGTTACCTATTAAAACACTAAAAATACTGGAAGGTGTATTCTTAGAACTAATACCTATTATCTTTGAAGAAACATGGAAAATTAGCACGAAAATTGTAACTATCCTGATTTTCAAATAGAATCACAGAAACTGAAGATTACTAATCTTGACATTAACCAAAATTCTAGAATTGATGCTCACATGTGTTCACTAGGTATATGTGAAATCAGAATAAACTTTTCTTTTTCTTTTTTTTTTAACAAGAATTAACAAACTAGTAGATAAAAAGAAGTATTTCCATTGCTTAACTTAAGTTCACCCAGGGCCTTTATCAAAATCATTCATAATTTTCTTGTGAACAAAACTGGAGACAAGGGCTACCAATAGTGTAGATGAGTACATCTTTCGAACACAGTCATTCTACCGTAGTATCCAAAATTCTTTCATGTTCTCTTCTTTCCTTTTTTTTTTTTAAGAATTAAAATTTCTAATGGAATTTGTTTTAAAATTAGGCCTGTCCATTAACCAAATTAGTTTAATGGTAAGTATGAATGACAGGCTTTAGTAAGAGCCTGTCTTAGATTTTAGCCCTTTAAATAGATTATACAAAGCCATCAACTGCTTTTAGAATTAGTGTTTTCAGTGATTCCTTTTCAAACAATTTGTGATCTAAATAACTGAAATATTAAATTCAATTTTAACTCAGTTTAATCAAATTTTAACATTTAATTTATCTGTTCCTTATTACCATATGGAAATCAAGGCCTACTTATTTTTGGTTTACTCCCTGAGAGAACACGAATATTTTTATTTGGTTAACTATATATATTTATTTTTTAACTATATATTTATTAACCAAAGACATTTCTTACTGACGATATTTAATTGACTTACAAAGAACTTTGTACTGTAAATAGAATACACTTAATAAAAACTTCAAAATTAATCAAAAAGAAATCAATCAAAATACAATGAACACTAATCTTAATTTTGGCTGCAAACATTTCAAATGTACTTTTATGATATAAGAGTAATGTTTTTATTTTTTTACTCCTAATCCTGACACAATTAGAAGATGTTGATCTATCCTCCTCTCCCAAAGTATATGAAGGAGTAGACCATGATGAAAATATAGCAGAAAAGAGAATAAAATCTCAGTATAGCCTTCCTCCCCTGTTCCTCCTCCTCTTCCTCCCTCCCCCTCTTCCTTTGCTCTTAATATGTAGCCCCATTTGGCTATTGGAAAGAATAACATTTTTCTCTACTCCACTCCCCTTGCTCTCTCAGTGTACTTGAAGCTATGTAGACTTAACAATAATAACAAAAATAATGTCAACTCTCATTTGTTGTTATTATCTACACAGTTGAATGCCTTTGCATAGATAATAAAACACAGGTAAACACTTGTACCACTAGTGTACTCAGTTCTGGTCAGAGACTGTGACAGCACAATGGCCAACTAAGGCTAGGAAAGCAGATCACAGAGGACCTGGTCACAAAAAAAGATTCTTTAACCAGGAATTGAAAGGGTCCATGAGAATTCTTGAGGTAGACCCACATCCGTTCGTGCCTGATGGCTGTGCTAGCCTCTTCACTGGCCTCCCTCTACTCGTGTAACTTGCCTTCAATCTATGTCCCACACTGACACCAAAATAATCCTTCTATAATACAACCCTCATTAAATCACTTCTCTGCTTCTTATCAGAATTCAGCATTAGTAGTCCTCACCATGGTTACACATTAGAATCACTCCATGGGGACAAAAACAAAAAAACCTGTTGCTGTCGAGTCGATTCTGACTCAGTGACCCTACAGGACAGAGTAGAACCATACCATTTGGTTTCCAAGGAGTGCCTGGCAGATTTGAACTGCTGACGTTTTGGTTAGCAGCCAGATTCTTAAAAATACCAGTGCTTGGGCCTCCCTACAAGACCAATTAAATCAGAATTTTTGTAAGTAGGGCCAGGTCATCAACATTTTTAAAATATAATCAGATGATTCTTATGTGCAGTCAAGGTTAAGGGCACTGACCCTGAAGATCCATTTTAGACCTCATAAAATGTTTACGAAGGCTTTCATAAACTGGACCCTGTTACCATGGTGAGGTGGGCATGGGATTTGCTTTCAGATAGACCTTGGTTCAAATCCTGAGTTAGTCACTTGTTAGTGATAATTCCTTCACTAGATTAGATTAGATTTCATTTTAGTTTCTCTTTCCTCATACGCAATATGGGAGTGGTTGCAATACTTGTGAAAAGACAGAATTGTCTATTTCCCTCCCCCTTTATTCTTCCCCTGTTCACCCTGCATAGGGAAAACTTTTTAACCTAACACATACCTAACTTTTGCTCTTGGGAACAATCAGTATAAATAAGAGAAAGTTTTACTGGTTTTGTAAATGCTCCACTGTAACAAAAGAAGCAAACAAATATCTAAACCTACTTCTGCAGAGCTTCGTAAGACATACACTATGAACAGCAGGTACATACATGCTCATAGGCTGAATGAATAACTCAGGAAACATCCTGGAATGCAAGGTTAACATACTGTTCCCATGAAATATATAATGCTTATTAATATTCATTTTTCTTTTAATAAAACTCATTCTCATAGATCTTGCAAGCTGTGGAGAAAATTGCTCAGTACAGAGATTTTTTATCTTACTTCTGGGTTGAAGAACTTGAGCCAAGAAAGTGTGACATAAGAGTGTGACACCTCCATTAAATAACCTGGTCCTTCATGACAAGGGCATCTTTTATATAACAGATTCTTATACATATAAATACCTTTATGCATTGGTGATATTTTCCTTAAGAATATCAATCATTTATAAAATGCTTTACAATTCACCAAGCACTTTAATACATATACTTCTATTTGACATTTGAAAAATTTTTTGAGACAGGAAGGGCAGATAATATCTGTTCATCTTTTACAATTGAAGAAATTGACTAAGAGGAAGGCTGACCTCCTTATGGCTATACAGGCTTTTTCCAACTGTAGAAGGCCAATCTTTGGACTCCCAGTCCAATGTTCTTTCTAATAGTACACATTGCTGTTTTTTTCCTAAATTGGCATGGGATACAGAAAGACCTAAGATATCCTGCAGGTTTCAAAACATTTTTGGGGAGGTACATTAAAAAAAAAAAAAATCACATGAATTTGTAAGCAAATAATTCAGAAAACAAAACTAATCTTATAGAAGTGAGGGAAGAGGGAACCAGGTGCTCTGCCCACCAAGTTTCTCCATCTCTACCAGCAGCAGCACCCAGGAGGACTCCTTGGACCACTGTTGGAAAACTACGTGCTCCTTTAAGACTAGGAAACAGAGGCCTAAGAAACCATGTGATTTGGTCTAGTTCATCCAACTAGTGATTTCAGGTGTTTTGATTCCTAATCAAAGGTTCTTTCCTCTATATTATAATGTCTCCAAGATTATGTGGGTATAGAAAGCCTCACTTATCACCTCCAAATTGGTCACTTGCTTTTTTGTCCAGCTATATCCCCTGTCTCCTGTCACACCCTTTCACCAGCATTTGACCTTTGTGTGTGATTTTCTCTCTGCAAAGCTCACTGGCTGGGTATCCGCTTCCCCATTCAATTCAACTTTCTAAATTCTACAGACCCATTAACTCTTACTTTAGACAGCATTGACCTAGGGAACACTTCCATTACCTCACCTTACAGTTCCGGTGTATTCTTAGTCAATTACACTTTTTCTCATCTCTTAACACACTTTCACTTTTACTAATTGCCTCCACTGAACTGTAAGCTCATTGAGGGACAGTGTCTTGTCTACTTTTTCTGCCTTTCTTCTCCTATACTTTGAGCCCATAGAGTGGCACAATCAAAACGTACTAAAAAATGCAAGAATAAATGACTGCCATTGCCTAAGTCCTTTCTTACAATAAGAATGAACGTGGGACAGTGTGGTATGCATTCCAAAAAAGTGGTCTACAGTTCAACGTTCTGCATATGCTATATTGTGTCCACAAAAAAATAGGGCAGCCATAGTCCTCAGCAGCTCCTAATTCCCAGCTCTAAAAATTTCCATTACCTTGAGAGAAAAACCATGCCAGAAATCTGTAATAAACAACTGAATCTTTTATTCATAAATATGAACAGAAAACCAGAAACAAAAGTGTCTGAGGAAAACCAATAGCATTAAAAAGAAACAACAGATAAATAATTAGAAAAAAATAACTGTGATGGGGAAACATACTCAAGGAAACAGGAAGAAATATATTTTTTTCAAATTTATACTGTTATTCTTAAAGAGATTTGATGGACCACTGTTTTAAAGAAAACAAAAATAAGCCTCTCTGGAAACATAATGCATAAGAGAACAAATGAAGAGTTCTTATAGCATTTGAATACTGAAATGAAAAAAATTTGATAGAAACCCTCAGTAGTGGAATGCATATGGCCGTAGTTTAATTCATAAAATGAAAGATGAAGTGAAAATATCCCATTTAAGAACTACATAATAGATGGTAAAGAAACATTTATATTAAGGCTCAGACTCCACTTGGTTTTCCCTTGATTTCTTGTATGTTTGTTACTTTCAAGAAAACCTTAAATAATTTTATTAAAAATTATATCTAATAAACATACTTTCAAATGTGCAATGCTCTCAAAACTGATGGAATTAATAAATGTGTACATCGTTAGTGTAAAATCTGTTTGGGAAAGTAATTTTACTGCACTTTTTAAGAACCATAACATTTCCATTGTACTTCTGCATTTTTCCTCTTAGGCAATCCAAACCAAAAAAGCCCAAACTTATTGCCGTCAAGTTGATTCTGACTCATAGTGACCCTATACAACAGAGTAGAACTGCCCCATAGGGTTTCCAGGTGGCATCTGGTGGATTTGAACTGCCGACCTTTTGGCTTAGAGCTAAACTCTCAGGCAAAAGCACTGAGAAAACAAACACATAGTGTTGAAGGAGTAAACTCCAGAAACTCCAGTTCCTTCTGGATCTATCTTTATTTCTCCAGTTCATATTATTATTATTAAATAGTTTTGATAATTCATAAAATATCAAAGCATTAAGTGACATTAATTAAGCTTCAGGGTTTTGATGCTCAACAGATTTTTTTATTAAGAAGGAAAATATTTCCCTTCTATAAGTGTTTGCTAGAGAGAGAGAAATATAGCTGAAGTGATTTAATTATCCTTTAATCCAAGGAAATAATCCCAAACTTGGAAGCTATATGGGAAGATTCTCTTTGTCATGTAAGTTACAATAGAAAAATTAGAAACAATCAAAATGAACAAAAATAGTGGAATTTTTAAGCAAAATATGGTACGTATATTGAATGAAACATTATGAGATTATGTAGCAACACAAAAAATGTCCAAGATTCACTGTCAAGTGAATGAAATAGTATTCAAAATTAAATTTGTGCTATGATTTCAATTACATAAAAACATAAGAATTTGAATTGTAAAGATTTTGAAGGACATAAAAAACCTAAAATATTTATTTGAACAAATGTGCCTTATTTCTAGTTATTTTAATAAAGCTAGTACACAGATTTAAAAAAAAGTGAAAACCAAAAGAAATCTCCATTTTTCTTGTCAATATCTCAGACTTATTGAAATTGTTGCTCTTAGTAGCTGTCAAGTTGATACTGACTCAAAAGAAAAGAAAAAAATTATATATATATATATATACACATCAGTTTGGTTTGGACTCAATACTAAATACATGTACAGTTCATACACTCAAAATTGACATCAAGTGGGAGTTGTTGAAATTAATGAATCTACCTTCTATAATTTATCTTCTTTTATAGAAAATGACCATCTTTAATATAGCCATAGTAGCTTACATGTATGCTACTTCTCAGTTTTCAGAATTTCACAAAACATACAATTATTCAATCCTCATAACCATGAAGCAAGATAAAAGTAACTAAGAGGAGTAAATATTATCACTCATATTTTATAGCTAAGCAAGGATAAAGGGGTTAAATGAATTTTCTAAGTTTCTAAAGGGGCACTGAATGAAATGAAGGTTCAATGTCTCTTCTACTTTAGTGTCATCTCATAGACCCATTTGATACCAGGAAATTCATTATACATTTACTTATAGAGCATAAATCTCTTTCCTAACTTTTCAAAATACAGGTAATTTTAATTCTTTATATTTCATTTTTTCATTCATATTTAAGAAATAAAATTTTCTTGAAGACACACTACGTACCAGGTAGTCTGCCAAGTCCTAGAGATAGAGAGATGCCTAAGGTACAGTGGCTCCTTAAAGGACATGAAATCTAGAAGATGGACACAAACAGTTATAAGTCAATGTCTTACTATGCTAAGGCATTCAACTGTGTAAACCATAACAAATTATGGATAATATTTTGGAGAATGGGAATTCTGGAACACTTAATCGTGCTCATGAGGAAACTGTACATGGACCAAGAGGCAGTGGTACAAACAGAACAAGAGGATACTGCATGGTTTAAAGTCAGAAAAGGTGTGCATCGGGGTTATACTCCTTCACCATACCTATTCAATCTGTATGTTATGTAAATAATCTGAAAAGCTGAACTATATGAAGAAGAACAGGGCCTCAGGAGTGGAGGAAGACTCATTAACAACCTGCATTATGCAGATGATACAACCTTGCAGGTTGAAAGTGAAGAGGACTTTTTTGAAGCACTTACTGATGAAGATCAAAGACCACAGCCTTCCGTATGGATCACACCTCAACATAAAAAAACAAAAATCCTCACAACTGCAACCATAAGCAACTTCATAATAAAGAAAAGATGGGAGTTGTCAAGGATTTCATTTTACTTGGATCCACAATCAACACCCATGGAAGCAGCAGTCAAGAAATCCAACGATGTATTGCATTGAGCAAATGGGCTGCAAAAGACCTCTTTAAAGTGTTGAAAAGCAAAGATGTCACCTTGAGGGCTAAGGTGCGCCTGACTTAAGCAATGGTGCTTTCAATCACCTCACGTGAATGCGAAAGCTGGAGAATGAATAAGGAAGATCGAAGAAGAATTGATGCCTTTGAATTGTGGTGTTGGTGAAGAATATTGAATACACCATGAACTACCAAAAGAACAAATAAACCTGTCTTGGAAGAAGTACAACCAGAATGCTCCTTAGAAGCAAGGATGGCAAGACTTCATCTCACATACTTTTGACATGTTATCAGGAGGAATCAGTCCCTGGAGAAAGACATCATGCTTGGTAAAGTACAGGGTCACTGAAAAAGAGGAAGACCCTCAACGAGATGGACTGACACAGTGGCTGTAAAAATGGGCTCAACACACAGCAACAATTGTGAGGATGGCACAAGACAGGGCAGTGTTTCGTTCTGTTGTGCACAGGGTCGCTATGAGCTGGAATCGACTCAGTGGCACCTAACAAGTCAATACGATAACTGTTGAAGCAGATATCAGTAACACACAGACAAGTGAATATTTAATCATTTGTGGGGATGAGGGTAAACAGAGAGTTGGGGAAAACACTATGGAAAGGCTGAGGTGGAGGATGTGTAGAAGTTAATGAGATATGAGATGAGGCAAGAGTGAATGTGCGACAAAGAAATTTGGACTTTTGTCCCTGATTTCCGAAAATAGCCCAAGCAATTAAGGTACCTGGTGGCGCTGTGGTTAAATGCTACAGCTGCTAACCAAAGGTCGGCAGCTCAAATCCACCAGGCAAACCTTGGAAACTCTATGGGGCAGTTCTACTCTGTCCCATAGGGTCACTATGAGTCGGAATCAGCTTGCTGGTCACAGGTTTTTGTTTTTGTTTTTTATTGTTTGTCTAAGGGGCCCCGGTGGAGCAGTGATTAAGCGCTAGGCAGCTAACCCAAATGTCAGCAATTAGAACCCACCAGCCTAAACAGCTGACAGTTTGAATCCTTGGAAACACTATGGGGAAGTTCCATTCTGTCCTATAGGGTAGCTATGAGCCAGAATCAAGAAAGATGTATCAATGTGCTTCCATAAAGATTACAGCCTTGGAAACCCGGTGGGGCAGTTCTACTCTGCCGTTTGTGGTCACTAGGAGGAATTGCCTTGAGGGTAACTTTTTTTTTTTTTTTTGTCTATTTGTCTAAAACAGCCAGACAGCACTTAAACACGTGCAAATGAATTGAGAGTCCCTGACTCACACCTTGGCAATCGGGCCTCAAGAAGGTTGGGGGGGCATGATGAGGCCACAAGACAAGCCACCCTACTGCCCCCTACCCTCTGAGACCTGCTATTTGTCCACGTAGTGTGTTAATGTGGGCTTTGGCATATGAAAATGCCTGGATGAAAGACATCAGGGTCCCCTCAGGTATGGTTCAAGGTGCGGCACACACAGCAGAAGTTTTCAGCAGTGGTGCCCTGGTGGCGCAGTGGTTAAGAGCTATGGCTGCTAACCAAAAGGCTGGTAGTTTGAATCTACCAGCTACTCTTTGGAAGCCCTTTGGAACAGTTCCACTCTGTCCTATAGGTCATTATGAGTCAGAATCGACTCATGGCAGAGTTTGATTTTTTTGGTAACTAAGCTTACCTGGTCTGAGGAGGGATCTGCAGATGATAGGCCCCCCTTTTAAGTCCCTCACCTATAGTATAGGTGGGGGTATGGGTAATAGAGTTGTCATCTCCACCTGGAGGAAACCCTGGTGGCATAGTGGTTAAGTGCTACGGCTGCTAACCAAAGGGTCAGCAGTTCAAATCCGCCAGGGACTCCTTGGAAACTCTATGGGGCAGTTCTACTCTGTCCTGCAGGGTCGCTATGAGTCGGAATCGACTCGATGGCACTGGGTTTGGATTTTTTTTTTTTTTTTTTGGTTTCTCCACCTGAAGAGCCTGACAGCTGTCTAGAATTAGGGGGACGCTAAAAAATGGATCTGCCTTTGTTCTGGGATGCTGATTCTTTTTGTAAGCAGTAAAAGCTACTTTTCATGTGCCAGCACTCTGGGAGCCTGTAGTGTTACAGACTCTAATCAGAAGGGTGTGATATTCACAGAGGAATCACTACAGTAACTGGCGCCCTTTTTTAATGGCCTCCTGGCTATTCAGAAAACTGTCTCTCGGTGAGAATATTTTAGGAAAGTAAATTCTCTTCCTAAATTTAAAGATTTCAAAGAACTTTATTAATGACTGTCACTAAAGAATCCAATTTTGACAGTATTATTTATTTTCTGAATTATATAGTGTTGGTTTGCGTAAGGTTTGTCCAATTACACTTGTTTTGATGACCTACTAACCCATGGAATTAACCACCTTACCTGAAAGCTGTTAAAGATAAGGTTAGAGAAGGTGAAGAACAACACCTAAAAATCAGAAGCCCAGGGAAGAAGCTGGGATTTGTCACTTCAATCTCCATGCTGAAGCTATTTCCCATTGAGACTATGACACATGAAAGCTGTGGTTTGGTTAACCCATTCACTAACCAGGTGTGCTGATGAGTATTTTCAAGCTCTCTTTAGAGTAATTTGAAGTGATAAAGGACTATTGTGTAACAACGGTCTAACAGCCATTTTCAGTGTCATTAATCACAGGCTTAGGTCTCCCCATTACGCCTCAGTTCTCATAGGCTATTCTTTACATAATCCTGCTACTCTCAGCCCTCTTCTTTCTCTATGAATAATTCTGTTTGCTTTGAGTTTGAAGAGGGTGAACATAGTCAGGGATTAAATCTCTGATCACAATTAATGGAAAAATTGGTTTAATTCACTGAATTCTAATGTGCATAAAATAGCTTTAATTGGTCTTGTTTTCTTTCAAAGGAAATGCTCTTCAATACATACATGTATGGCCTTCATAAAATTCTCATTGTAACATCTGCTTCATCTTCACTCTAATTAATTCTGCTGAATTTGAAAGTGTCAGGTCTGTCAGAACATTTCTGTCAAAACACCTTGGTGATAGTTTGAATCAGTTCATCTTTACACAGTAATGCATGTAACTAGCAATCTGCAGACCCAGGCCTCAAAATCATGATTTTGGAACTATTCCTTCTTTCTCTGTGGTGACAGATATCTTACAACTTTCCTCTACTTCCCTATGCAAAATAATAAACCTTTCTCTCTGGAGAATTGCCTTTCTCTTCCTCTATCATTTCGTACCAGCCCCATCATAATCGTGAGAAGCAGGCATCACGCCTTCTCAATGAACTCTTGCTTTTTCCCTAGCTTCAGCAAAGTAAAAGAAGTAGCGATTCAGAAGCTTAGGTCCTGAGATTGAGTACGGTTTGGAAAACATTTTGCTGCTCAGTTCCCAAATCCTAGTCACTTCTGTTCTAGTTTCAGTCTTCCTTGTCCCATTCACATGCTGCTCCACTGCCCTAGCCTTCATATCCACTTCAGCCACGCCCATGTGTAGCTTGCCTCTCTCTGCTGGGTCTACTTGGGGTCCCTAGAGGTAAACATTGTCTTGCATTCTTCACCTGGCTGCCTGTCTTCTTCCTCGTCTTCACAGGAATGATTTCCCAGGACTGAGTTCTAATAATCCTCCAATGCCTCCTCTAGCCTTATACTGGATGTAACCCAGACTGATATCCCGTTCAACTTTGCCCTCTACTCCTTTTATCTATCATCTCTCTCTCTCTACCTATCTATCTATCATCTATCTTCTATGTATCTATCATCTATCTATCTATCTATCTATCTATCTATCTATCATCTACCCATCTATCTATCTATCCATCTATCTATCATCATCATCCTGGGCTGGGTTTCTCTTTTGGCAGGATGTTGACCCTGTAATTCCCACTACCCATTGTGTGTGTGTATTGCTGGTGAAACCCTTAGCCAGTGGAGCCTCAGGAAATAGTTCTGTCTCGGATCATTTGGATTCTCTACCCAATCATCTAGTGGCCTAGTGGTTAAGAGCTTGGCTGCTAATCAAAAGGTCAACAGTTCGAATTCACCAGCCACTCCTTGGATACCCTATGAGGCAGTTCTACTCTGTCCTACAGGGTTGCTGAGTCAGAACCACCTCAATGGCAACAGGTTGGGTTTTTTGGTTAATTTTATTTTCTGAATATATGGTGGAAGTCCCTATGCTATTTTTGGCCCTTGGGGAATCTTGTTGCCAGAGATGTATCCACAGTCATTGTGACATTCATCCCTGTTCCAGGCAGAAGATAATAAACCTCTTAGATCTGTACTCAAAACCAGAATATTGGCAGCATTCAGCTGGATACAGGGTTTTAAGCTGGGGTTTAGAGGGCTGAGACTTTTTGAAACAAAGAGTATAAAAATGTTGAAGGGAATATGCAGATGCTAGTAGTTGACATCACTGCCACACAAGCAACCAATACATGTGCCAGACACAAGAGACTTCAGAGTGAAGACAATGTTCCCTCTGACAGAAAATCTCTGATGATGGTTTGCCTGCTAAAGCAGGACCCAAAGACATCCTTCCTAGAGCGTAGCCATTCCTAAACTGAAAGTCTGGGAGGCCACTCAAAGCTCCTAGCAAGTAATGACAGGCGGTTTTGCAGTGGCTGGAAACTATGCCCAGAAAGAAGTACTGCTTAGTTCTGGGGTGTCATGGACTATTACTGACAGGAATAATGTAATCTTTTCTTTGATATAAGATTAAACAAAAGAAAACCCACACTGTATAGATGACAGTTTGCTGAATATTTTAATGTCTCTATTTTCCAGCTAAATAGCTGTAAGTAGTATAACAAATTGTGTTCTTCAACGTATTTCATCCTATTACCAATGCAAATGATGAGCAGGTAGGTATTTTGATATTTTGTGCTTTTATTTAAATATATATAAAAAAAATCCAAAAACACTTAAAAAGTCTGATAAGGAAAAATAAATATGGGACACAAACTATTAATGCCATAAGTAAAAATGAAAAAAATCAAGAAAAAAACTTTCAGACAACAGAAGGAAGACACAGGAATATTAAGAACAGTGTCAATAAATTTGATGGCTTAGATGAAACGGACAAATTCCTTGAAAGACACAACTTACCGTAAGTGATTGGGGAAATAGAAAATATGAATGGCCCCTTTTCTATTAAAAATTGAAAGAATACTTTTAAAAAAATCTTCCTAAAAGGAAACTATAGTCCTTAGGCTTCACTGTTGAATTTTATCAAACCTTTAAGGAATAAATAATGTCAATCTTTTAAAAACTCTTCCAGAAAACAGAAGAATATGAAACACTTCCCATAGCATTTTATGGCATCTACATAATCTTGATACCAAATCTGGCAAGAACATTGTAAAGGGGTAAAAATACACACTAATTATCATCTTAAACATAAATACAAGAGTTCTTAACAGAAATTAGCAAACTGAATCCCTCAATATATAGAAAGGATTAAATGTATAGGGTTTATGCCAGTAATTCAAGGTAGATTTAACATTTAAATATCACTAAAAATAATTCCCCATATGATGAAAAACATATATTATAGCAATTGATGGGGAAAAATATTTTAATGCATTTTATAGAATCCTATAGCCATTTATGATTTAAAAAATATATCTCATCAAATCAACAATAACAGGGAATTTTCTTGATCTGATAAAGACTTAAATCCATAATATACTAATAAATCAAATATATATATACACATATATGTACATACAAATGACTAAAGATAACCAAATATTCTAACTACTTACTAAAGAAGACATATGAATAACCAATAAAAGAACATAAAATGATTTTTAATACCATTAGTCATTAGAGAAATGTAAGTTAAAACCACAGAGAGATACAACCCAAAAGGGCTAAAATTTAAAAAACTGAAAATACCAAATGTTGACAAGAATGGAGCAACTATACTCATACACTGCTGGTGGGAATATAAAAAGGCTCAACCATTAGGAAAACAGTTTGGCCAGTTCATCACAGAGTTTCACACTGAACCTCGGAGTCCTAGATATTCCACCCCTAGCTATTTACACAAGAGAAATGAGAAGAATAGAATATTAATAACTGCTTTTTTCCTAGTAGCTAAAACCTGAAAACAAACTGAATGTTCATTACCAAGAGACTTGATCAATAAATTATGGAATACTATTTGTCAAAAAAAAAAAAAGGAACTACTGGTAAACTCAACAACGTGGGTGACTCTCTAGGTCAAAAGAAGCCAAACACAACAAATGAATTAATTTTATTGATTTTCAAAAACAGAAAAAAGGAATCCATGGTGATCAAAGTGCCATTTAAAGTCAGAAGTGTAGTCTTCTGGCACGTGCAGGTGTTAGAGATTGACTGGAAAAAAAGGACAAAATAGGAACATTCGGAGATGATGGAAATACTCTATGTTAGAATATACTTCTGTCCAATGTGGTGGATCCCCCTTCACTATTACCACTACATTTTGAAAATAATAGTGAATTAACCTCAATATCGATTCAGTCTTCCAAAAAAAAATTCTACTTCTAAACATCCAGAATTACAGGAAGAAACTTGAACCGGTTTTGTTTCTTCAAAAGTAATTTTGAATTATCTATATTTAGTTTAGGAAACTTCTATTACTTACACTTTTCAAAAGCTTTATGAAAGTATACTTCTCAACATAGGTTTTGAAAACAGTTATTTCAAATATTAAATAAGTAAAATGTATTTGTTAGTGTTGCTATATGGCCGCAATTGAACCAACTGCCATTACAAAGATAATCAAAAATAAGCTTCCAAGATCCAAGTAATCTGCAGCTCTCATAAATCCTCCTAATCAATTTATCCCTAGCCTTTCTCACCACTTCTCTTTCATGTACAAATATCAACTAAAATTATGCCAGGGGTGGGGGGGAGTTTAATCTCCCTTCCTACAGCAGAGAGTTCAGTGAGTGAATTTCCAAGTCCTCACAAAATAGCATAAGGGCACCTCTGTTACTCAGCTTTGTTAAACATGTAATTTGCCTCTTAAATCTGCACAGGCAGGGTAGTTGATTATTCTTATTAGTTGTTAAACCTAACCACCACTTATGTTCAGTCAAACAGTTCTCTTTTCATTTGTCACCTATATCCAATTATTCACAGACATTTACAAGTACCTAAGTGGACAAATCCTAGAATTTTAGAGTTGAAAGTGACCTCTGAGGTCATTCCTTTCAGGTCTTCCAGCTTAATTCTCTTATCTAAGTTCTTTCAACAGTGCCCTTGACAGATAACTGGACAACTTCTACTTGTGAAAGGGAAGGTATTTGTGGGGAAAGGCATTATGCTTAACAATTCAAATACCTGAAACCAAGATCTCCTTTCCTGTGAATTCTACCTGTTGGCCCTAGTAATACTCTCTGGACCTACGTGGAGTAATTTCAATTCCTCTTCTGATGGACAGCCCTTTATATATTTATGACCTCTTCCTGTTATTTCTTTGAGTCTTGATAACAGGCTCAGTTAACAATATAATTCCCATTCCACATATATCCACATGAAATTAGTTCTCTTTTTAATCTAGATTTGTTGCTTAATGAACTAATTAACTGTGGTGATGCCATTCACTTTGGAAATTTACATTTGCAGTGTAATCCATTTGAAGGTATAAAGTCCTCTGAAGTTAGGAACAGCTTTGTAATCTAACCCAATGCTTCTCAAGCTGTTAATGTACATACGCATCACCAGGAAATTTTATTAAAATGCAGTATCTGATTGAGTAGTTCTGAGGCAGGGCCTGGGGTTATGCATTTTTAACAATCTCCCAAGTTGTTGGTCCACAGATCCCATTTTGAGGAACAAGACTCTAAACAGAATTGCTTATACAGATTTTATTGTTCTTTGTTTGTTTGTTTTCTGGGAGAATTCTTTTTTTTTTTTTTAATTTTTATTTTTATTGCGCTTTAAATGAAAGTTTACAAATCAAGTCAGTCTCTCATAAAAAAATTTATATGCACCTTGCTATACACTCCTAAAAAAAAAAAAAAATTTTTTTTATATACTCCTAATTGTTCTCCCCCTAATAAGACAGCACACTCCTTCCCTTCACTCTCTAAGTTTTTTAAAATATAGTATTTTTCCACAGTATTTGCTTTTATGTAAACATGTAATTAAGGCAAAACAATTACATTATCACACACGTATAAATAAACTATGTAGTTTAGTGCAAAAACCTAAAATTTGTAGGAAAAATAGAGTATTAACATTGGTCCTCCACAGCTACCACTTATTATTAGGTGTTTGGATGCTTTGAGTGAAAAAAAAAAAAGTTCTCTTAAATTATCTTGGCCTATTTACAGGCCAGTGATTGCTCAAAACTTCTGCTGTGATTTAAAATCAGCATAACTTCCTCTCACCATATATACTGGTTAATTAAGAGTCTGATTTCCATAAGTTGACTTTCTCTCCTCCCTGGTGGCCACTTCCCACTATTGCCATTAAAAGGCCTTTTCTATATATTCACAAAGATGGAAAAGCATATCTTCTCCAGAGAATTTGGCACACATGCTTAAGAAGTCTTCTCATGGGTTACAGCATGAATTTTCCAGTGAGTCTATTCCAATATGGAAGAAGTAATTTTTTCTTCTCAAAGAATTCTCAATTGCCTGACAATTGCCCTCTCATGGCCGACTTATAAAGAGTAAAAGAGTATTTTCTATCATTTTGGATATATATTTCTTTACTTAACCCTACTATTTGCTAAAAAATAAAAAAATAAATGAAACCTGTTGCCAGTGTGTTGATTCTGACTCATAGCAACCCTATAAGACAGAGTATAAATGCCCCATAGGATTTCTAATAAGTGGCTGGTGGAACTGAACTGCTGACCTTTTGGTTAGCAGCAGAGCTCTTAAGCCACTGTGCCACCAGGGCTCCATTTACTAATAGGTATCTCCAAAAAGGAAAAAAACACTATGAGCCCAAGAGACAGAAAGGGCCACATGAACTAGAGACTTACATCATTCTGAGATCAGAAGAACTAGATGGTGCCTGGCCACAACCGATGACTGCCCTGACAGGGAGCACAACAGAGAACTCCTGAGGGAGCAGGAGAACAGTGAGATGCAGACCCCAAATTCTCATTAAAAAACCAGACTTAATGGTCTGACTGAGACTAGAAGAATCTCGGCAGTCATGGTCCCCAAACCTTCTGTTGGCCCAGGACAGGAACCATTCCCGAAGATAACTCATCAGACATGGAAGGGACTGGACAATGGGTTGGAGAGAGATGCTGATGAAGAGTGAGCTACATGTATCAGGTGGACACTTGAGACTGTGTTGGCATCTCCTGTCTGGAGGGGAGATGGGAGGGTAGAGAGGGTTAGAAACTAGCAAAACGGTCACGAAAGGAGAGACTGGAAGGAGGGAGAGGGCTGACTCATTAGGGGGAGAGTAAATGGGAGTATGTAGTAAGGTGTATATAAGCTTATATGTGACAGACTGACTTGATTTGTAAACTTTCACTTAAAGCACAATAAAAATTATTTAAAAAAGAAAAAAAAAACAAACACGTTGCTGTCTAGTTGATTCTGACTGATAGCGACCTTATAGGACACACCAGAACTGCCCCATAGGGTTCCCAAGGAACAGCTGGTGGATTCAAACTGCTGACCTTCTCGTTAGCAGCCGAACTCTTAACCATTGCCAATACCATGATCCGACTCTTAGCGACCCCATAGGGTTTCCAAGGCTGTAAATCTTTATGGAAGCAGACTGCCACATCTTTCCCTTGCAGAGTAGCTGGTAGGTTCAAACCGCTGACCTTTTGGTTAGCAGCCAAGTGCTTTAACTAGTGAGCCACCAAGTCCCCTTAGAAATTATATACAGAGCTTTTAATAACAGCAACAATAATAACTACTACCACCCTTTACAGAGTGCCTACTACATGCAAAGTACTGACATCTTTCATGATTACAGAATTCTGAAAAGTAAGTATAATTGGTACCATTACATAGATGAAGAAACAAATGTTCATAGATGTGAAGTAACTTGGCTGCAGTCACATGAGTGGTAAATGGCGAAGTTGGTCCTTGGGCTCAGGTGGCTCTGAAACCAAGAACCACAACACAACCCTGCCTGCCTTTGGCAGGTGCTTCATATTAATGCATAAGATATTTCTTATGAAAGCAAATAATATAATAAACTTTAAAACTGAGGGATTCTATTATGTTAGGGTACGTGTAAAAGACAAAAGGATCTTTTTTTTTTTTTAAAAGTAGAATGTCCTAAGCGCATAAATACATCTTCTTAATATCAGAAGTCATTAAAAAGATCTCCTGTCAAACACAATACTTTTGGAAATACAAAACAATTACTACAATTGTAACTCATTTAAATCTCACATATTAACTAAGTGGCAAAGAGTACCCAACTAGTTTAATGGATCCATAATATAGATTTTACCAGAGCTAAAATGTTTAAGTTACCCTTGAACTGACTTAGCTTTCAGGTTTGTTTTTCAAGAGGCAATAATCCTCAATTTTAATTTTTCCCAATTATTGCTTCTTTTACATAAAAATTTGGGGTAAAATTCTGAAAATTAAACTATTAGTGATATTCCTTTAATTTCCATAATAACCACTTCACTTCATTTCCATAATAACCACTTCACTTCATTTCCATAACTCCAGGCCTACCCGATCTGTGACACGTCTGCTGTTAAAAGCTACAGAAAAAGGTAAGACAAAAGTAGGAGTGATTAAAAACCAGTTGCCACTGAGTTGGCTCAGACTCATAGCGAGCCCAAGTGTGTTGAAGTAGAACAGTGCTTCACAGAGTTTTCAATGGCTGAATTTTCAGAAGTAGATGGTCAGGACTTTTTTCTAAGAAGCCTCCGGGTAGACTTAAACCTTCAACCTTTCAGTTAGCAGCCAAATTAAAAGAACCAGAATGACTTTATTCAGAAAAAGTGATAATACAATAAAAGAGGAAAAGTGAATAGATCTATAGAAATGTTTGAGATGAGAGAAGACAAGGTATCATAAATGTAGGGAGAAAAGAATGGAAGGATATTAGAGTTTGAATCAAAATGTGTTCCTTATAGGATACAGCCATAAGCTATAATACTGTGGTACAGATATTAAGAAGTCAAAATTGTTTAATATCTTAGATGTTCCATGACAGTATCCTAAGTTGAGGTTCCATTGTTTAAGTCACTGGTCTATCATAAAGTCTAATTAGTAAAATTAACTTCACTATGTGGTAGCATAATGATCTCAAAAAGACACTGCATATTACAAGTATGGTTTGTGAGTCTTCAGAATTTTCCAAGTATTTTATTTAGCGAGTGCTGTTTTTTTTTTTAGTAGTTTTAGAAATGTACTTAAATACCATCTGGCTGTATGATGGGTCCCAGGTCATTTTCAAATTTTGTGTGATGAGTGTGTTGAAGAGAAATGGAATATAAATACCTAGCATAACTCTTATTGATGAACTCAGGTAGGTCAATTTTTTTAGTTTATTCTCCTGTTTTCCTTGATATTGGTCCTTTGTGAAGACTGGTGAAGGACATAATGACAAGAGAAAATCCTTCCCTGGCACCATGCATATGTGTCTAAAAATGATACTTATCAAAGCATGACATATGTTGGATTCCATAACTGAGAGGAGAAGAGGGCATTTTGATTTATTTTTGCTCAAGATATATGCACATCTTTATTACCAACAAAACTTTCTCCATCTGAATCAGCTAAATTTAATTCTCATTCACATTTCAGTTGGAAAATATCTACAAGTTTCTTAAAGAAAAACTTACAACAAACTGTAACACTGCCTGGCAGGGGCAGTATAGATAAGTTCAACTGAGATGTTCAAAGTCAAGCCTTGACTCAATCAACAATGGGATTCATGGCTCTTTCCAGCTTTCAAAGTCTAACTCAAAGATCCTCATAATCTCTTCATAACCTTCTGCATTTTGAAAACCACCATCTGCCAGTGACCTGTGGAATTTATCATTGAGGTAGAAGATAAGGTTATGTCACTAATAATGTCCCACTGGGAAAGGTTAGCTTTTAGGAGAGACTATGCAACTGACTGCTATAATAGAGTGTACAATGCTGGATGACTTGTAAGCAGAGGAAATATGAAAACGATTTACAAAAGATTGGTTCGTCTTCCACATCCTAAGGGTTAATGCTGTCAGCGAGCCAAATTTAATTCATATATATGCAAGGTCATTTTCCACCAGTAGTGTAAGATCATAAACACTGGTCTAAACAATTTTTATAACAAGCACTGCATGATTCAGCATTTTTTCTGTAAATAATTTAATAAAAAAAGAAGAAGCTTCGTTGATGGTGAAGGTAAATTTTAGTACAAAATGAGGGCAATTTCTTTTTTTTTTTTAATTGACACAGAAGTAAGGGCCTGTAAACAAGGGAAAAATGTATTGCTCACTGAAACTATATTAAATATACAAGGTGGAATTAATCATTGGGTAGAAGAGAAGGTTATGTCACTAATAACAGCCCAGTGGGAAAGGTTAGCTGTTAACAGAAACTTGTCTGCTTAAGAAAAGTTAGAGATGTTTTCTGTTGTCTTTTGCTAAAGAATTTTTAGAGCTTATAAGAACTCTGGATTAGTACTCTAGGAAGACAAGTCTTTTAATTTATTCAGGGAATAGATATGTAGGAATGAAAAGAAAAATCTTGATACTCCTTGAAACACATATCTTATCTAGATTTACTACGTAGTTGTGTGAAAGGAGACTGATGATTACAATCAATGCTGATGGTGAACATATTTGCAGTCTTCACTTGTAAAATGTGATGCCTTTAACCTAACAGAAATTCATAATTGATGGTAAAAAAAAAAAGAAAAAAATCCCCAATGCATTGCCATGACTTATCTTTCCCTGAAATGAATGCATAGAAATACATATTCACAATCCTCAAGGAGTCATTCACAGTTCTCAAGGAATCCTGATCAGTGTTTTTCAAACTGTAGGTTATGACTCATTAGTTGGGCATGAAATAAATCTAACACAATGTGATCAGTTATTTTTAATAATACAGAGAATAAATGTATCAGAGGACATTGCACATATTAAAGTAATAATTGTTTAATAAAATCTGTTTTATACATATATAACACACACACAAACATACATACAGACATCCAAACATGTTATGAAGACATGGTTCCCTGAAAGAGTAAGCCAGCAGTTTATGGTAAAAGATTACATTTTTATTTTATATCTTTTAATTTTGTACTGTTTTTCTTTGATTTTTATCATGTGCATGTGTTATATTCTTTTTTCTAATTTAAAAATAATATTTAAAACGAAGGAAACCCTAGTGGCATAGTGGTTAAAGTGCTATGCTGCTAACCAAAAGGTCGGCAGTTCAAATCCACCAGCCAGTCCTTAGGAACTCTATGGGGCATTTCTACTCTGTCCTGTAGGGTTCCTCTGAGTCGGAATCGACTCAACGGCAACAGGTTTGGTTTTCTGGGTTTATTTAAAAGGAAAGAGTATTGCTTCTTAATAAGTGTAAGGTATTTAATTGTTTTCTTATTTACCCAAAATGTAGAAATTTAATTTTCTTTGTTTGCAGATTGTGGTGGGGGGGGCATGGTGGATATATATGTAATAGAGCCTAATATGAAATACGTGTACAGGCTTACAAATGTCCAACTTACAGACAACTGGTATTTGCCCTTTAACGTTACGTAAATTCGCCCTCACTTTGAAACGATTGAACCAACCCGTTTTTGCAACAACTCCTTCACCACAATCACCTTCATTTGTTGCATGTGCAGCTTTTAAATCATTGAACAGGCTCTGAGCCTTTCCTTGCACTAAAAAGGGAAGGCTAAATAGGAGCCAGGTGCACCTGCTCCCGCTTACCTACAAATTCGACTTAAAGACACACTTAGGAACGCATCTCGATCGTAACCCGAGGTCTGCCTGTATTTCTTTTTGCGAATCCTGGTCAAAAATTTTGAAAGCTGTCGCAGCATCACTAAAGCGGTGCCACAGGTGTGGACTACAACCCCTCACACTGTCAGAGGTTGTGGTGGCAGTGGTGGGTGGGTGGGCCAGTGCTGTAGGGGGAGGGTCTGCTGAGGCAGTGGCACTAGAGTTGGTGTCACCTGTCGCCCAGTGCAGTAATCACTCCCCACCTTTACCTGCCGTTCCGGTGTGGGTGAGTAGGCTGTTGCACCTCCCACTGGGTGGCGAGGCAGGTCTCCGTCTTGGCCAATGGGAGAGGGGAGGAGCTGTGGGGACCTGAAGGACGTGGGGCCAGGAGGGGCAGGGGCCACTCCCCATAAGGGGGGCAAGATTTGCCAGCCAGTCCTGTCCAATGAGGGGGGGTGACAACATGAGTTAACTACACTAGGTGACACTAACCCTAGTGGCCCCACTGGAAAGCTGCTTCAATAAACAATATTAAACCCCAGTCTTCATCACTAAACTGAAATTACATACTATTTTCTTTCAGAAATCTGCCTTAGACTCACTCTAGAGGCAGACCACATTACTTCTATAACCACTGCAGAAGGGTCAAATGATCTAGAAAAAAAGTTTAGGCACTGGCCTCATATAAACTCTCTGGTTTCTAAACACGATTTTCAGGTTACTCTAATTTCCTCAATGCTCTCTTTCATCTTTATATTAACATAATATAAATAAAAATATTTTAGTTAAAGACCTCAAAGCTTCTTGAGGTATTGACCAGGAATTGGTTTTAGAGAGATGTAGGATACATTCACAGCCCCCAATGGTCAAGGTAATGAACTATGAGATCCAGGGAAACATCAGTAAAAAGGCGACTACATACATTAAATGATGGGCTAAAGGTGTTGTTTGTGTCAGAAGAAGGAAAATAGAAACAATACCCAAGAACTTTTCCAGCTTTCGAGTGTTGGAGAAAGCAGTAAATGAATAAGCAAGTAAATTACTAAAGCAGGAGAAAAAGATTGGAGGGAGGGAAAGAAATGTTTTATCACTACACTTGAGATGGAGCTTTGGAAAATAAAATTTTTTTGATGTTCAGGTTTTGCTCTTACAAGCCATTTAAAGGAGACATCTGGTCACCTTATCAAGGCTTCTGTTCCTGTCCTCTGTAACAGAAATCATGTGCCTTTCTGCTGGCCTGGAATTGTAATCAAACCACCTTCATTTTACATAGATCCCAAGAGAGTACTAACAACTTTTGATTACTGATAGCCTGGGAAGAATTCAAACCACTAATCCATTGTCTGTAAGTACTTTATTCTCATACCAAATGCCATAAACCATCTAATTCTGTAAAGGCTGACATATAATACTCAGTATGAAGAGAAGAACTTATGTTTACTAGCAACCTGAGCAAAAATAAGTGCATAAAATCAACAAGGAAGCATCAGTGTGGTTCATTGGTGGTCTGGGACTGCATATCTGGATATTATATTGGATAAATTGGGAAAATTTGGCAATCATGGATCAAAAGTTATTACACAGCATTTTTGTGTATCACAGGCACCCTTCAGGGAAACCCTGAATCTGCGCTGAGTTCATTTATCAAAGGCACAATGACCCAAAAACATTCTTACAGAGGCAGTGTGGAAACTATTTCCTTTTTAAAAGAAAGGCACCTGTGGAACTAATTAGGATGAAGTACTTCTTTCAAAGTATGGGCTATAATCCTGTTGAATGAATAAAAGATTTACAGGACTGCAGTTCAGAATGAGAGAACTCGAATGACAGTTGATGGCGACCTGTGGTAGTCGTGAGAGAAAACAGTAATTGTATCCAAGAACAATTTAAATAATGCAAGCCAGTCTAGCCCTAAATTAAATTAACAAGTTTTCCAAAGTAGATAAGACACCCCTGAAATGCATATTTTACTTACAGATTCAAGGGAAAGTTCTGAAGACATAGTTCCCTTTGGGAAGTAAGCCAGGGGCCTATGGTAAGGGGTTACATTTTTACTTTATATCTTTTAATTTTTTACTATTTTATTTTTATCATGTGCATGTGTTACTGATCTAATTTAAAAATAGTATTTAAAAGGAAAGAGAATCACTTCTTAATAAATGTATTCATTTTCTTATTTATCCAAAATTTATCCAAAATAGAATTTGTTTGTTTGCAGATTTCTGAACACAGCTAAGCTTTAGGTGTATAGGTGAAAGTGTGTATACAGGAACGCAATTTGATCTTTGTTATCATTTCATTGTCAGTTGGAAATAATGCGCAGATTTGATAGTACAACGCAACTGCCGAGTCTTATCATCACCTTGGATAACAGAGAGGAAATATAATAGAACCTTAGACATAGCTTGGAAGGAAATCAGGGGCCTTAGGGATTTAACGGAATATAATTTATAAGCAATTTTTCTTGTGACATTTATGAGAAGGTCCCAAATTTTACTTAAAATTAATTTATTTACCAAGCTAGCTTGCTTAATCCATCTCTGTTCTTCCACAACAGGGATTCTAAGAAATATAATTCCTACATACTTCCTTAGCATTTTAAGTCTTCTGAAATGTACGTCTGGTTCCCTCTCTGCCTTTACAGTGCCTCCGCAGCTTCAGTTCATCATTGACAATAAAAACTGCGGAGTCATCAATGACCTTCTTGTAGCTAAATCTAATAAATCTAATAGATAACTTATATTCTTTATCATATATTGACCTATCAATATCATTCCACATTCTTAATTATCTCTCCTTTCCTCTTGCAACATTTTCTTTCCCTGGCTTCTGTGATTCACTACCTTCTGTTCTTTCTCATAACTTTATGACCTTCTTGGTCTCCTTTCCCTTCAATGTTTCTGTTTTCTTTCCTGTTCCCTTTCCTCTTCCACTCTACATTCTCTTTCTGAATTATTATCAACTTCATGGCTTAATTTACCACCTATATACTGATAATTTCCAAATATATCTTAGCCAAATCTTTTTAACCTATTTTTCCAGCTGCTAACTATATATCTCTATTTGGGTGTCCCACAAATACATCCAACCCAAAATATTACAAACTGGCTCAAGAAATTTCTTCAAATCCAATCTTTTCCTTGAATTTTCTTTTTCAGAGAGTTTTTCTGATAGCCACTTAGGTGCCCAAGCTAGAAATATGGTGCTTCCTCGAGTCCATTTTCCTAATTCACTACATCGCATCAATTATTTGTTGTTGTTATTGAGTTAGCTAACACTCATGGTCATCCCTGAACAACAGAACAAAATATTGCCTGGTCCTGTGCCATCCTTACAATCCTTTGTATGTTTGAGTACGTTCTTATGGCTATTGTGTCAATTCATCTCATTGAGGGTTTCCCTCGTTTTCACTGACCCTCTACTTTGCCAAATGTGACGTCGTTTTCTACTGACTGGTCTTTCCTAATGATGTGTTCAATGTAAGCAAGCTGAAGTCTCACCACCCTCACTTCCAAGGAGTATTCTGGTTGTATTTCTTCTAAGATTATTTGCCTAATACACTAGCAGCTGAGCTTTTAACCACTGAGCCATCAGGGTTCCCCATGTACTATATAAAATTATGTAAATTCTATGACATCCAGTTTTTTCTGCCCTCACTGTCACTTCCTTATTACAAGGCATCATTATTTATTACACAGATAACTACATATCCCTTTGTTATCCAGCCCTCCAATACAGCTTCTCTCTAAATTGGACTCCACACAGAAGTCAGAGTCATACACACACAAACACACACACACACACAGACACTCACACACACAAATTTAACCATGATGTTTTCCTACAGAAAACAAATAAAGCCAGTACTTTACTTTTAGGATAAAAGCAATACCCTTATTATGACTTACCACATTATCTTATGCTACTCTTGCCCCAAATTCAACACAATATTCTAGTCATTCAAATTATCCTTATTATAAAAAAAATTATACATTATGCCATATTTCTGCCCATACTTCAGAACTTTCCACATATTTTTCTTACTCTAAAACACACAACTTGGACCTCTTATTTGCCTATCCTTTATGGTTTTATACATAATTTATAGTCGAGCTAAGTTATTATTCCCACTGATAAGTTTTCCATCATCCCCATCTCTCTGCCAAAGTCTTGGCTTACAGTTACTTCTCTATGTTCCCATAACAATAATACTTTGTTGCACTTATCAGATTTATAATTTTCACTTTCCTTGTCTCCAAGCTTCATGAGGGCAAGGATGTGCCTTCATGAGGGCACATATTTTAAGTTCAATAAATATTTTTAATTGCATATATAAATGAATAAATCATCATCAATCCTATCAATGTTTTATTCTCAGAAATCCAAGGCCCTTTGGCTACTCTTACAAGAATTTCACTTATGATATCTAACTTTATTCAATCTATTTTAGTCACGTTTCAGAACACAGGATAATATTATAATATGCTTCCTCTCTTCTGATAAACTTTCCACTCAATGGACACTGTCAGAGTCATCAAAAATCTTCATGACAATTATTCAAGAATAGTCTTATCCTAATGGAAATGCTCATAAGTATACATCAGGAGTTTATGCACCACTTTGAAAAGGCAAAATAGTGCTGGGAATGAATCACTATTTTGAAGAAGCTCAAAGTTCTATACTAAGTTGTGCCAGGGAAGCCCCATATTCGAGTGACAAATTTCATTAGCAGTACATCCGTTTTTTTCTTTTTTTTTCCTCCTATCTATGCAGAACATTGTTAAGTGTTATGCTAATAGACAAAAGTAGAAAATCAGAGCATATGCTGTGAAATTAGCTGGAAGCTATAAAAGAAACATTTTTTTTTTTCTGGATGAGAAGTTCTGGTTCAAAGACAAACTTTTCTGACAATTTAGTGTTCAAGAAAAACAACCAATATATATGGTCCTGAAATTGAACAGAATTAAGCTACAGTTTTTTTTTTTTTTAATATATGCAACTAAGGTCTGCTCAGCTGGGTTGTGTCTAGGCTGTGTATCAAGAAAAATGGATAAAATGCTATAAGTAAATACTAAATTTTCTTCAGTACACACTACTAGACCACCCACTGCAAAGTACGGGTTGAAGACAGATCATCTGGGCATAATGGAGTAACAAAATTAAAGAGGACATAATCAGAACAATAGAAACAAATTACACCAGTTATATGTTATCAGGAAAGACCAGTTCCTGGAGAAGAACATCATGCTTGTTGAAGTAGAGAAGAGGGTCAGCAAAAAAGAGAAAGACCCTCAACGAGATGGACTGACACATTGGCTGTAACAATGGGCTCAAGCATAACAATTGTGAGGATGACACGGGACCAGGCAGCATTTCATTATGTTGTGCCTAGGGTCGCTATGAGTCGGAACCTACTCGAAGGCATCTAACAACAACAACAGCTAAACAGAACAAAGGATGCGTTCTATATAGCCACAACAATGGACTCAAACATACTAAAGATCACGAGGATGGCACAGGACTGGGTAACACTCCCTCGTGTTACACATAGGATCGCCATGAGTCAAAGTCAAGGTAAGGTAACTAACGACAATAGCATGTATTCTATAGTTATTCAGAATTGAAAGGACAATAGACATGTGGCATGCATTTTCAGTCACTCTTAGAATAATAATTAATAACTGTAGCAGCAACATCTTAAATATAAAGGAAAACTGTATGTAAATAATGCCACAGTAGAGGCATAGGGCTTGAAAAAAGGGAGGGGGAAATTAATGGACAGTCTCTAAATAGAACCCCTGATCCAGCAAAATACCCAATAGTCCACCAGTTGTCTCAGTCCAAAAAAAAAAAAAATTGGAGGGTTTTTCTATTAAAAAAAATATGGCATATGAAGAAAACTAAGCATCTGACATTTAGGGTTCCCAGCATAAGGGCTGGCTTCTTGCCTGTTCACTGTAAAAAGACAGCTAATGATTAATCCTCTCCCCTCCCCACCTACAGAGATTTTAGGAAACATTTACTTGCCCCATTTATAACCATGAAAAGTAACCAATAATTAACAGGCATTTGAGGAAAGCAAGAAATGTGAAGGAAAAAAAAAGTCAGACTAAGACAATAAAAAAATCAAAACAGAAAAAATTTAGAGAACAGAATAAGACTTTCAAAAATTCTCTCATTGTTGCATAGTGGTTAAGAGCTCAGCTGCTAACCAAGAGATTGGCAGTTCAAAATCAACCAGCTGGTCGGTCCTTGGAAGCCCTATAGGGCAGTTCTACTCCTGTCCTATAGGGTTGTTATGAGTTGGAACCAACTCAATGGCACCTAACAACAGTATTCTTAGAGATCTGAAAGACACTGCATTCATAAAAATAAGAAGTCAACAAAAACGAAGCAATTAAAGAACAAGAAAGAGCTCTTTGAAAAGGAAAATACAACTTCAAAAAAAAAATTCTTTAAGAGATATAAAACTCAAATTTAAGAAGACATCTCCGAAAGAGAATAAATATATTGAAAAGATGAAATAAATGAGAAAACATTTAACAAAGGGGTCCAAATAGAAAGGTCCAATACCTGATTAACCAGAAGTCAAGAACGAGATGATAAAAAGAAAAAAAAAAAAAAATGTAGGGGTGACAATTACCCAAGAAATATTAGAAAAGTATTTCCCAGGATGAAGAATATGGCTTTTCAATTGAAAGGGTCCATTAATTACCCAACAAAAAATGAAAACAAATCCACATCTAGATATACCTTGGTAAAAATTAACATCAAGCTTAAGATGAAATCCATTGGTAACTTGTTTTTTTTTCCTTTGTAAAGAAAAAAAAAACAAGTTACCAATGCAGGAACAACAATCAGGCTGGACCCTAGAAATACAGGATGTGTGAAAACAAATGAACAAAACCTTCAAGGCAATTGGGCTATTAAAAGAAAAGAATTCTATCCACTGAGTCTGAGGGCAGAATAAAGACATTTTTAGACATACAAAGAGTTAGGAAGTACCCGCTCCTGCTTCCTTTCATAGGAAGTTAATTTCCCCACCCACATATAATTAAATCACTATCCTCAGTTCCCCACTTGATACTTGTGCAGTTTCAAACAGCACAGCTAAACCTCCATTTCAGATTTGATGGAGCACAGGCAATATGCACTGACTCTCCATTTTGTAGGATGAGGAAACAGTAATGCTCCTCACCCTCTGCTCTGCTCTGCGGAGCTTTGGCAGCCTTCATTTACTCTTGTATTTACATTCCATTCTGAAACCATAGTCAGATTAGTTCTAAATTTTAAAACCCAATAAATAATATGGTCAGTAGGATGATGATGATGATACAAATGTAGTTTGATGCAACACTGAGTTACATAAAACCAAAAACAGATAAATGAACAAAAACAACACATTGCTGCCTTGGAGTCAGTTCCAACTCATAGCGACCCTACAGACAGAGTAGAACTGCCCCATGGTGTTTCCAAGGCCTAGATTTACGGAAGCAGTCTGCCACATTTTCATTCCACAGGGTAGCTGGTGGGCTTAAACCGACAACCTTTCAGTTAGCAGCCAAGCTCTTAACCACTGTGTCACCAGGGCTCCAAGTTATATACCAGGATTATATTTTTTTCAGGAGTTATTCAGTAGCTAACTGAAAGGTTGGTGGTTTGAATCCACCAGCTGTTCCAAGGGAGAAAAATGTGGCAGTCAGTTTCCATAAAGGTTACAGCCTTGGAAACCTCATGGGGCAGTTCTGCTTAGTCTTGTAAGGTCACTATGAGTTGGAATCAACTCAACAGCAATGGGTTTGGATATTTTATGCTCTGTAAATTCAATAGGCCCTATGCTTCTATAATGAAAATACTTTCTGGCATTCATTTAGAATGAGTTCTTCATTTTAATCTTTTATTAAATGTCTTTACTATATTCTAAGTAGTCCCTGGGCAGTACAGATAGTGAGCACACTTGGCTGCTAACTGAAAGGTTCGAGTCCACCCAGAACATATTCTACTTCCTAAAAAACCAGCTATTAAAAGCCCTACGGAGTGCAGTTCTTTTCTGACACACATGGGATTGCCATGAGTCAGGGTCAACCTGACTGGTACCATATTCTCAATGTTGTACAATGTTAATCATTCATTGCATTTTTATGGATATCCTGTTTCCCAGAGTCTTCCCTTCAAAGTCTATATGCTCTAGACCAGTAGTACAGTTATCATCCAGGGACAGCATGTCATTGTGGTCCTAAGTAAAATCCACTATTTCCTTATTATCATGTGTCCATCTTTTTCTAAAAACACATCTTCAAATAAGTTCTAAGAAGGTAAGATATTGCGGGACAGGCAGGGAGGAGAGAGAAGGTTGTTGGTGTGAACTAAACCCTTTTCTTTCATAACAGGAAGTCAATGCATATGTATAAATATATTTTTTAAAAGTGGTATCAACATACAAGGGAAAGATTAGCCCAAAGGCCTAATGGACCACAGCTACTACAGCCGCCACCAGGCTGAGTCCAGAACAACTAGATGGTGCCCAGCTCCCACCACAGATTGCCCTGACAGAGATCACAATACAAGGTCCCAGACAGAGCTGGAGAAAAATGTAGGACAAAATTCTAACTTGCAAAAAAAGACTACACTTACTGGCCTGAAGGAGACTGGAGAAACCCCAAGAATATGGCCCCTGGACACCCATTTAGCTCAGTAATAAAGTCACTTCTGAGGTTCACCCTTCAGCCCAAGATCAGACAGGCCATAAAACAAAACGAGACCAAATGGGCATACCAGCCCAGGAGCAAGGACTAGAAGGCAGGAGAGGGCAGGAAAGCTGGTAATAGGGAACCCAAGGTCAAGAAGTGAGAATGTTGACATGTCACAGGGGTTGCTAACCAATGTCATAAAACAATATGTGTACTAGCTGTTTAATGAGAAGCTAGTTTGTTCTGTAAACCTGTAAACCTTTATCTAAAGTACCATTAAAAAAAAGTGATATGAACATATTACTTTAAAAAGTGCATCAGAAGAATGGAAATAGAAACAGAAGTAGTTGTCACTGGGGAGTAGAGCATGGGAGAAGGGAGGAGTTTGACAATAAACAGTTGTTTTTCAATATAACTGCTAATGATCATTAGTGCTGCTCACCAACTGTGACAAGCTCTCTGCCCTCTGAGAATGCGGCGGAGGGACTGTGCTTCCTGTCCCCTGTGGGACTGAGTGGTACAACGTTAGTAGTCACAGCCAAAGACTTGTGAGTGAAAGTGACACGTGTCACTGCAGGGTGGAGACTTTTAAAGACAGCACAAGATCCACCACCTTCTCACTTCCTCTTTGTAACACAGTCAGAAGCTTTAGTGGCTGATCCATCAGTCTAAGGCCCAGAATGAGAATACACGTGGCCGAGCTAACTCGCAGACAACCAGTGATAGCTATGTAGTGTGATGGAGAAATAATCCTTCTCGATTGCAATGCACTGTAATTATGAAGTTGCCTGTCACTGCAGCAAAAGTCAGCTGCAGAATTCTACTTGATTTTTTCTACATTGCATGCTTTACTTTGATAAGACATTTTTAAACATAAAAAATAGCAAACTTCTAATTTGCCCTAAACAACATAAATGACATAATTCTTTGTTCATGAAGGAAAAAGCCAAGTTCTTAAGTGCAATAAAATATTTTTTATTTTCCTTCTCATCAAGGCTCCTTCTCTGAACTTCAGAGTACAAAAAACAGAGTGATTATTTCTTCCATGCTCCCAAGGGTAAAACCAAAAAACCAAGCCCGTTGCTGTCAAGTCAATTCTGGCTCATAGCGACCCTACAAGACAGAGTAGAACTGCCCCATAGGGTTTCCAAGGAGCAGCTGGTGGATTCGAACTCCCAGCCTCTTGGTTAGCAGCCACAGCACTTACCCACTATGCCACCAGGGTTTAAAAAAAAAAAAAAAGTACATAGCTAATATTATTTTAGAGAAAAGCTAATTCATTACACAGAATAGATGCCTTAAGTCATTAGGATTTAATTCTTTTGTATTACTCCTATTGAGAAAGGTTGCTTAGACCAGAGTCCCCATGAGGAGTTAGCACAGAAACTCATGGAAAGGCAGCTACCCAGTATTCAATGTTGTTATACCAGAGTAAAGTATTAAATTATTAAAGCCATGAATAAGAAGTAAGAATTATTTTATGCCATGCTTGTTTACATAAAGTAGTGGTTCTCAAACTTTAGTAAATCTGGAGTGGAGGCCAGAAATTTGCATTTTAACAAGCACAAGAAGATATTCTGATGTGGATGGTCCTCAGACACACTGTAAAAATACTGCCTTAATTTCTACTATTCACACACTGAAGTTCAAAAGATTGTTTACTTTTCTCCCCAAGTATAGATGAGTAATTAACTCTCAGTGAACAAAGGTGATAGAAATGGAAGCTGAGAGGAACTTAAGGAAGACTCCAAATAACAATTAAAATAGAATTAAATCCTCATTATCAAGGATGATCAATCAGCTCATGAATTTACTGTGCTTAAAATACAGAAGGAACTAGAGAGGTGTGCCTGGTTACCTATCAGAAAAAAAAAAAAAAATATCAGAAGAACTCAGTAATTGGTGAGACTGCAAATGGACTAGTTGCCAGTCTCCAGTCCCCATAGACACCTCCAGGAGTGTGACTGATCAAAGAAAAGGGATCCACCAAGCCAATCAAGTTTCCTGAGCCCTTCTCCCCTGCCAGCCCCACTCAAAGAGAGAATCCAGAGGCAAGTTGGTTTATACTCTCCAATCTCATGGGCGCTCCACTCCCTGTTGTTGCTCAGGCATAGTGCCTTGCTGTGTAAAAATACCAAGACCTAATGGTTAAGCACTCAACTGCTAACCGTTCAAACCCACCCGGCGGCTCCTTGGGAGAAAGACCTGGCCATCTGCTTCCACAAAGATTACAGCTAAGAACACCCTACCAGGCAGTTCTACTCTGTCACGAGGGGTTGCTATGAGTCTGAATTGACTCAATGGGCCCTAACAACAACAGACTCCTCTTCTTTTGTGATAATGACGCTGTAATTAGTTAACCAGGCTCAGATCATGAGAGTTAACCTGATGACTATGAATGTATTCTTAGTCCATAAAAACCCATCTGTGCAAGCCTTAAAAAAAAAAAAAGCAAAACCAAACGCACTGCCTTTGAATCGATTCCAATTCATAGCAAACCCACAGGGTTTCCGAGGCTGTAAATCTCTATGGAAGTAAACTTTCACATCTTTCTCTCACGGAGCCGCTGGTGGTTTCAAACCGCTGACCTTTCAGTTAGCAGTCGATTACTTGCATGGTCTTGGCTGTGTTTAAATCAAATGTCCTATTTTGATGTAAAAAATGCCACAGCCATTTGATTTTCTGTTTTTACTACTTATTTTGATAACGCAAAAAAAAGGCTTGCTGTGCTTAAATCATACTGAAATCTGAGTAAGCACTAAAAACATATGACATCATTAATTAAAACAAGTCATGTTATGATACCCATAAGTAAGTGAGTCAACATTTGTGGCCACTGGTTTGACCAGCTCACCCTGTTGTGGTGTTTGATAATCTCAGCAGCCTCAATACAGTTTACTTTTTTTTTTTCTCTCAAACGTCATTTTATATCTTAGCAAGGCTCAAAGCACTTACCTCAGCCCTGCCACTTGTAGCGTGATGTCTGAACGTAGTTGGGGAAAAAAAATGGGCACGTAGCTGAGAAACAGAACAAACATTGCTTGCTTGATAAGTGAGTTCTGCTATGCTGCTATGTCACAAAGCAAAACTTATCAAGTAACCACGGAAGAAGTGAGGCTGTATTGATTGTGGGATATTTTTCTCTACATCAAAAGTATCCCTGTATATTAACAAATTTCCATTGAACAAATGTTTTTTCTCCATATTAAAACCAAAATTCAAACCCGTAGCTGTTGAGTCAGTTGCAACTCATAGCAACCCTATAGGACAGAGGAGAAGTGCCCCATATGGTTCCCATTCGAAGTGCCAACGTTTTTGTTAGTAGCCTGAGCTCTTAACCAATGAGCCAGCAGTGCTCCTTTCCATATTAGGAACCTTAAATTACATAACTGATTGCATTTCCACTTTACTTTGGTGGTAAGAAGGTCAGCATCAAATTCCAAGTCTTTCTTTACTCATTGTACAGCTTCTTATGATTTGTACCCTTAAGAACTAACCATTGTAATTAGGTGCCTTTGAGTCAGTTCCGACTCATAGCAACACTATGTACAACAGAACAAAGCACTGCCCTGTTCTGCACCATCCTCACAATCATTGCTATGCTTGAGCCCACTGCTGCAGACACTGTGTTAATCCACCTTTTTGAGGGTCTTCCTCTCTCTCACTGACCTACTTGCCCAAGCATAATGTCCTTCTTCAGGGACTGGTCCCTCCTGATAACATGCCTAAAGTCCATGAGAAGAAGTCTCACTATCCTCACTTCTAAAGAGCATTCTGGCTGTACTTCTTCCCAGACAGATTTGTTCGTTCTTCTGACTGTCCATAGTATATTCAGTATTCTTTGCCAACATCATAATTCAAATGCATCAATTCTTTGGTGCTTCTGATTTATTGCCCAGCTTTCACATGCATATGAGGTGACTGAAAATACCACAGCTTGGGTAAGCCACACCTTAGTCTTCAAAGTGACATCTTTGCTTTGTAACACTTTAAAGAGGTCTTTGGCAGCAGATTTACCCCGTGCAATACGTTTTTTGATTTCTTGACTGCTGCTTCCATGTGCATTGATTGTAGATCCAAGTAAAATGAAATCCTTGACAACTTCAATCTTTTCTCTGTTTATCATGATGTTGCATACTGGTTCAGTTGTGAGGATTTTTGTTTTGTTTCATTCGGAAGGCTGTAGTCTTTGATCTTCCTCAGTAAGTTCTTCAACTCCTTTTCACTTTCTGCAAGCAAGGTTGTGTCATCTGTATATTGCAGGTTGTTAGTTAGTCTTCCTCTAATCCTGATGCTGCATCCTTCTTCATATAGTACAGCTTCTCAGTTATTTGCTCAGCATATAGATTGAATAAGTATGATCTTTCTGATTTTAAACCATGCAGCATCCCCTTGTTCTGTTTGAAAGACTGCCTCTTGATCTACGTACAGGTTTCGCAAGAACACAATTAAGTGTTCTAAAATTTCCGTTCTTTGCAATGTAATCCACAATTTGTCATGATCTGCACAGGCGAATGCCTTTGCCAAATCAATGAAACATAGGTAAACATCTTTCTGGTAGCCTCTGCTTTCAAGTAAGATCCATCTGACATCAGTATGCTTTGCCTTGTTTCATGTCGCCTTCTGAATCCACTTTGAATTTCTGGCAGTTCCCTGTAGATGTACTGCTGCAACTGTTTTTGAATTATCTTCCATAAAAATTTACTTGTGTGTGATATTAACGATATTTTTTGATAATTTCTGCATTCTGTTTCATCACCTTTCTTTGGAATGGGCACAAAAATGGGTCTCTTCCATTTGGTTGGGCAGGTAGCTATCTTCCAAATTTCTTGGCATAGATGAATAAGGGTTTCCAGAGTTGCATCTGTTTGTTGAAACATCTCAATTGGTATTCTGACAATTCCAAAAACATACCAGGGCTAAAAATGGATAAGTAATAAGGAGGTAATAAAGAAAGAGAGAAAGAGAATTAGAACAGGAAAGTATTATCTATATTGTAGATTAGCCATGAATTGAGAAGGAAGCTCAAGACTGTGGCACTACAGCTTAGAAGTTAGCTTCTGCTAGTTAAAACAGTCCCCCTCAGCAGATGCTGAGAGTGGTCTTTCACCAAGATAATGGCAGAGAAAAGTACTATGTAGTTTGAGCTGTAAGCATTTTTGATCCCTTCAATTTGAGTTGCCTAGTAATAAAAGTGGAGCCCTGGTGGTGCAGTGGTTAAGCATTTGGTTGCGATCCAAAAGGTCAGCAGTTTGAATCTACCAGCTACTCCTTGGAAACCCTATGGGGTAGTTCTATTCTGTCTTATAAAACCAAAACAAACAGACCAAAAAAAAAAAAAAAACCATTGCCGGCAAGTTGATTCCGACTCATAGTGACTCTATAGGACAGAGTAGAACTGCCCCATAGAGTTTCCAAGGAGCGCCTGGTGGATTCGAACTGCTGACCCTTTGGTTAGCAGCCGTAGCACTTAACTACTATGCCACCTGGGTTTCCGCTCTATCCTCTAAGGTCCCTGTAAGTGGGAACTGACTCGACGACAACGGGTTTGAGTTTTCTGGTTTAGTAATAAAAGTAATGAGTTAACAAAAGTTGTATTTATTAATGACATAGAAGCATGAAGCAAGGTACTATGTTAAGTGTTGCAGGTGTTGAGGCAGGTGTGGGGACAAGAAATGTGGAAGGTGGTTTATAAATTGGGTTTTAGAAAGACAAATTTGGGTTTGAATCCTGTTGCTGTCACACTTGGACACTTACTGTTTTCATCTCGTTTACTCCCATCTATAAAATAGAAATAACACAGCACCTAGCTCTTTGCATCACTTAGAGATTTAAGTTGAGATAAGGCACTAGAGATCTTAGTACAAAATACGTTTTCAATTCATTTTAGTTAATTCTTGTTATGATAGTTTCTGCCCTAAAGGGCTTAAGATTTAGAGAGCAGTAAGTCATACACCATGAGTCAGAATCGACTTGACAGCAGTGGATTTGGTTTTTTGGTTTTAAGTCATCCATCCAAGATTATAGTTCAAGGACACAGGTAACAAATGCCATGAAAGTGGCATAAGCAAAGTGCTTTGGTGGAGGACAGGGGCAGAGAGAAATGAACAAAGTCAGAAACCCAGCTGTGGGGTGGGGCCAGCTTGAAGAAATGCCTCTGGTGATTTAAACCAAAGTCATCTAAAAAAAAAATATATATATATATTTTTTTTATCATCTAATGAGTTTGACAATACATAGTAAAGACGGAGTAGAACAACAGACTGGAATAGACTGTAATAGTTTCAAGGCAAAAAGACAAAATTACCAAGAAGACACTAATAATGAGAACACTTGCATCGCAAAGGAATCCATCTGTGAAAAGTAATATGATCTCTGTGTTGCCACCAATTAGGATATGATGCTACATTACAGCTCTTTTATAGCAGCTAGAACTCACTGTGCCAGAAAGTCTGTTAGATTTCTAACAATTCTGCTAGGTAAGAGCTATCCTTGTTTTCCAGAGCAGAAGATAAGGCTCACTAAAGCTTAAATGCTTTGTTTAAAGTCACTTAGCTAATGAAAATGGTCACATGGATGTTTCCTGGTTACAAAGTCCACGTTCCAAAGCCTGTGATCTTTTCACTATCATCCTTTATCTCTCTACATAATTGCATCTCACAAGACCCCTTTTGATGATTGCGTCAAGAATATGGGTTTGCTTGTACACATGGAGAAAGGGCTCCTTGTATAAGACTCATGACCATTCTACGATCACAGGTTTTACATTCCAGAAGAATCAGTTCACTCCAACAACGTCTCACAGAAAGAGTGGTTGGTACTACGTTCAAGGGGCAACAAATATTCAATATTTGTTGTCTTCTTCTAGTGATCTGGTTCATTTAGTGTCTTCTTCTAGTGAACGGTGTTCACTGCTATAGAGTCTCTGATAAACGAGAAACACATCTTTGTAGCAGTCTGAAGAATATGAAGTCTTTAAATTTTTAGGAAAAAAAAACATGAAGAAAATAATCTATAAGCAAAGAAGATAGGTGATAATTTTCCAAAATTTGTATTTCTAAATATTATAATATATATTTAATTGAACTATAACAAAATACTTAGGTGCCCTGGTGGCAAAATAGTTAAAGCGCTTGGCTGCAAACCAAAAGGTCAGCAGGTGGAACCTACCAGCAGTGCCACAGAAGAAAAGGCCTGGTGATCTCCTCCCATAAAGATTCCTGCCTAGGAACTCTATGGAGCAGTTCTACTCTGCTCTATACGGTTGCTATGATTTGGAATCAAGTCAACAGCACACAACAACAACAACGTAACAGTACTGTGTAGCCTGTCCAACAATTACTAAGCTCTAATTAGAATTGTAGTTAAGATAATTCTAAAGATTAAATCTAACAATTGTCATCACGCTATAAAAAATAATAATTGCCAAAATAGCATTTCCAGGTAACCAACTATGGGTAAACAGACAATAGAGACCACTCTTTGTAGCACTGAAGTGACTATAATTAATGGAGAAACGCAATTAGAAAGAGCTTTCCAAAAGACCTCATGGTATTCATCAGTTTTGGCTCTTCATCTTCTGAGTGCATATTAGTATTTTACTTCCTGATACTCTTATTGCCGCCTGGGGCCATCTGACTTTTCTTGGTCAATGAATCAAGAGTGGAGGCATAAAGTGAGCTACTTGCAGGCTAGAGCACTTAATTATTACTGCGAGATCTCCAGAGCTCTTCCCCTCTACCCCACTGACTGGCAGAATTTGAGATGACAGGTGCTCCATTAACTTGGGTTCTGGAGTAAAAGACTATGGAGCAGAACTTTCAGTAAATCTGCAATAGACACGTGCCATGAGGGAGAATTAAACCTCCGTATTTGCGAGCCACTAAGATTTTGTGATTGTAACTGCAACATAACCTACCCAAGTATTATCCAATAAAAAATAAAATGTGAGCCACATATTTAATTTAAAAATTCTGACAGCCAAATTTAAAATGCAAAAAGAGACAGGTGAAATTAATTTTAATAACATTTTTCTTAACCACAATATATCCAAAATATTATCATCTCAACATGTGGCAGTAGTCACCTTTCAAGTGAGCTGGTGACTACCCGACTAGGCAGAGAAGATTTTGCTTATAATAATGATAGAGATAGTGTATAGTATCCAATTCATCAGTAAGATTTCTTGAAGAAATACACATATATACAGTAAGGCAGGTGGTTCAGAAATAGCAGAGAGTTGACAAATTCTTGTTTGTGTTTAGATGACTGTGAGTTATTCAGTAGATATGCTCTCTAGGCAGTAAGAAAACAAGGAACAAAGAAACCACAAGCCATTAAGAATTTTGTAGTTCCAATTATTCTTCATTTTACCAGGTTCTGAAAACAGGAATAGAAGACTCAGCTATACCTTGAAATAACCAGAGTTGGGTCTCAAAAGGTCAAGTAATAGAATCGATTAAAAAAAAAAAAAAAGTTTGAAGGCAGTATCCAAAAAAGATGACATCAAATATCTGCTCTATAGGGCCTTGGTGCTTAGAGGAAAAAGAATATATATATATACATATATTCAAGAGTATAAGAAAGACGAGAGTAAAAGCTCTATGTTTTTATCAGGAAATGATTACTGGTGACATTTGGAAATATAGCTTTGGTGAATTTACGAGGAAAGAAATCAAATTAAAGGAAATTCAAAAGAAATCTTGTGAAGAGGAAATTGAAGCAATGAGTGAAAGGCAATACTAATAGTAAGAGTAGAAATGTATTGCTATAAAATAGAACTCCATTTTAACTGAAGAGCCCAGGGAAACGTAATGAGAGAAAACAGCCATTTGTGGGTCTGTGAGAAGCTAATAATTAAATGCAGGATTTTTGAAGCAGATGAGTAGCATGAAGGCAAGAACGAGCTGAGGACTTAGACCCGGATCAAATACCCTATCTGGAGGCTTAAAGGAATAAAATGTAAGGTAGAGCTTTAAACTGCCTGCCAATCAAAGGTGAAATCTTTGATCTATTGAGAATTACAAGTTTAAATAATTGGTTAGTTTGACTGAATGAAAGGGCACATGGGATTTATAGGTGGTTGGAAATTTGGAAAGAATAAAGGAAATAAGAACTTGACTGACTAATAACATAATATCTAAAGAAATGTGTATATATTTTTACATACACATTAGAATGAATAAAAAGTTTAGAAAAACAAACATGAATCCAAATCAAGATATCATGCTAACTAGGAATAATTAATAAAGGATGAAATATTAAACTGAGATTGAGACATTTTTCCTAAAATTTAATACTATAAAGGCAGGTTGTGATTTTTAAGTCCTAGAGAATAAGAAATAATTTGAAATTATAGAATAGTTTTTGTAATACCTCACATACTACCGTGTTATTCAGTCAACAGTATTAACTATTTTTTCTAAGTTTATACCAAACTTCAAAAATCAAGTTCTCTCTTGTAAATTGAATTGTGTTCCCCCAAAATATGTGTCAATTTAGCTAGGCCACTATTCCCAGTATTGTGTGGTTGTTCTCCATTTTGTGATCTCATGTGATTATACTATGTGTTGTAAATCCTAACCTCAATGTTAACGTGACAGGATTTGAGGCAGTTATGTTAATAAGACAGGATGCATTCTACAGGATTAGGTTGTATTTTGAGTCAGTCTCTTTTGAAATATTAAAAAAGAGAAGCAAGCAGAGAGGTGAGGGACCTCATTACCACCAAGCAAGAAGAGCCAGGAATGGAGTGTGTCCTTTGGACTCAGGGCCCCTGTGATGAGAAGCTACTTGACCAGGGGAAGATTGATGACAAGGAACTTCCCCCAGAAGTCAGAGGGAGAGAAAGCCATCCCCTGGAACTGGCACCCTCAATTTATAATTCTAGCCTCCTGAACTGTGAGGAAATAGATTTCTCTTTGTTAAGGCCATTCAATTGTGATAGTCCTGTTACAGCAGCACTAGGTAACTAAAACAGCCTCCAAGTATTATATTTCTACATAACTCTTACCTATTTTTCCACATAAATCTTGGCATCAAATATTTGGAAAAAATAATAATAGTAATAAAAAAAGAAAGCAAAATAAAATATTTATCTAGATTGCAAAATTTTTTGGAATACATATTAGTGCCAAGAAAATAAAATATCACTAAAGATTATTACGCAATTTATCTAATAGGGTAATAAAAAGCACACCAAACTTGTAGTCAATTTGCACTCATGGCAACCCCACATGTTAAGTGTTTCAGAGTAGAACTGCATTCCATAAGGTTTTCAGTGGTGAGGGAAGGAGATTGCCAGGTCTTTTTTCCACAGGGCAAAGTTGGGTGGATTCAAACTGACAACTTTCCAGTTAATAGCTGAAAACAAACTACTTGTTCAACCCAGGGACCAAGAGGGTAATGTTGTTGTTGTTGTTATTGTTAGTTGCTGTTGAGTCAATCCCAGCTCATAGCAACACCACGTGTGCAGAGTAGAGCTGCACCACAGAGTTTTCAAGGCTGTGATCTTTCGGAAGCAGTTCACCAGGTCTGTCTTCCAAGGCACCTCTGGGTGGGCTGAGTACCTAACCACTTGTGCCACTCAGGGACTCCTAATCAGGTAATAGTCAATGGTAAAACTGAAAAGCAATGTACATCACAGAACATTAAAAACGACAGCAAAGGTTTTGTGTGGGGGGGTGGGGAATTTAAAAAGTATCAAAAAGTTGCAGAATTGGAGGGGTTATGTACATTAAAACAATACCCAAGACAATAAAAAATACCTGAAGAAACTAAATTTAAAAACAGATCATCAAGCAATGAAAAGAATTTCAACTAAAACCAAAGAATATTTTAAATGTAATTATACACTAAGCAACCGACAAAAGAGAAGTGATGAAGTGTAAAGAAATAGTCTATGAAGTAATTATTTAGACTCTATCTTCAGAATTAAAGAAAAAGGGCCAGCATTTGCTCAGCATCAAATCAGATTTATAACTAGAAAGGTGAGAAATTAACAGATTAACACCTTAAATGACAATAACTCAATAATGTTTTCTTTACTGATAGAAGGCCAACACCGGCAGTACTCAGTCATAAGAGCTAAGGTAAAGGATGATGGAAATTCTTAATTCATTCAGGTGGTTAAACATCTGGAAGAAATCCAACTAAAGCTTGCCTCAGGAAATTACCCTCACAAATAGTTTTCATGTTTGAAGGTGTATCTACTACTGCCCATCAGAGAACATTTCTCCCTTAGATGATTTCAACTTCTGTTCCATTCATCCCTCCCACTCCCACTATCCCCCTTTAATACCTAGGATGACTACCCATTGAACCTACCAGTGTCCTTTTTTTTCTCCTGTCTCACAGCCCAGCGTGGATGAGTAAAGCTAGTACAGAACAAGGAGTAGGCTCAGGGGCAGATTATCCAAGAGGCAAGATAAGCTTGGTGCATAGCTTGCTTACCAGGTCATCTGCAGTGAACAATTTATGATCTTTGATGTAGTGAAACTCATGTGAAATTTTTCACTAGAGATTAGTAAGTAAGCACAAGTAAGCCCATGCTTACTAAGTCCTTCTCAGGAACTGTAAATTTGAAAAGAGAATTTGATTCTATAGGAAGGTGCTGTGGGGTTGGGACAGAGAGAGATGCCAGCTATACCTAGAAGCAGAATCTCCTGTGTGGTGAAAAAATGTGAAATTGTTCACTACAGATGATCTGGTAAGCAAGGTAAGCACCATGCTTACCTTTCCTATTGGATAATCTGCCCCTGGGTAGGCTTCAGGTGTGGGTGAAGTGAAAGATCATGAGTTTTGGAGTTAAGCAGGTCTGGGCTTAAATTATCCCAAATCCACCACCTACTAGCAAGTTGTTTAACCTCTACGATGCTTATTTTCCTCATTTACTGAATGCAGCTAATACTGCCTACCTCACAGAGTTGTAGCAAAAGTTAGAGACAGCAATCCAGGTAAAAGACCTATGGCACCATGGCACATAGAAAGTGCTCAATAAGTTGTTCATTTCGCTGTTAAGATCTTGGTTCAAATCCTGCTCTGCTATTAGAAGTTCTGTAACTCTGTTTCTTTCTTTCTTTTTGTGACTCAGTTTCTAATGACATAGTACTTAGTGCCTATTATTACTGTGAAGATTAAAATGTGTAAAGGGTTTAGAACAGTGTCAAACAAATAATAAATGCTACATAAATATCATCCTCATTATTATTATTAGGTTCAAAGTTCCTAACGAGGCCGGGTGGTTCAGGAAATAAAGTCTTAAGGGGCAAGGGCTCAAATTTTCTACGACAGCAGAAGAACTGGGAGAATCAGAAAAGAGGTCCAATTTATGAGCTGGAAAATCACTGAAATATAAAGACTGGGCAATAATGACAGTGCTGAACCTAGGGTAAAGGCCAAGTGCCTTGCTGCTCTCTTTTAGAGCCTCCCTTATGTGAGTGTTCAATACTTGTAAGGATATGGTGGCCACAAAAAGGAGAACCAGGGTCTTACAGATATGATTTTGCAAGGATGGAAGTTATAGGTATAGAATTGTATTTGTAACTATCTAGCTCCTGGATGATGTAAACAGTAACATGCTCAGCTGCTAACTTAAAAGTTGAAAATTAGAGTCCACCCAGAGACACATGAGAAGAAAACCTTGGCGATCTGCTTCTGAAAAATTAGCCATTGAAAATCCTATGGAGCACGATTCTACTCTGACGCACGCAAAGTTGTCATGAGTTGGAATTGACTTGATGTCAACTAGTTGGTTATAACCATACATAACTTTTAATAAATCATCATAAGACTTATAGCCCACTGGGAAAAAAATGAACAGAAAATATGAATTGTTTAAAAAAAAAATAGCTATTAATCTTAGAAGGACATTGAAACTCACTTATTAGCAAGGATGCAAATTTAAACTAAAATGAGATATTTTTTAACCTATCTGTTTGGCAAAATAAAACTTGCCTGGTAACAAACTACCCATAAAACCCATTGCCATCGAGTCGATTCCAACTCATAGCGACACTATAGGACAGAGTAGAACTGTTCCATAGGGTTTCCACAGAGTGGCTGGTGGATCTGAACTGCCAACCCTTTTGGCTAGCATCCTAGAACTTAATCACTGGGCCAGCAGGGCTCCTGTAATACACCACATTGGTCTAAATACCTGTAAAGATAGTTGAAGATACACCTGTTCCACATTGTCTGAAGAGCAGCTTAGTAAGATATTTCAAGAATGCACATACCCTTTGATCTAACATTTCTAACTTTAAGTATTTTTTTCCATCATGTGTGTAAAACTATGCTTGTATAAGGATATTTGTTACTGCAGAAGATTGAGGACAATCTAACTGTCCATCAATGTGGGGCCGATTAAACAAAATATGACATGTCCATATATTGAAACTCCATGCAAATTTTAAAAGAATAGGTGAATTCTCACAGGACAATTCAGTCAATCAGTATACTATAGTTCACAAAGTTCATGTTCTGCAACCTAGTAAAGTGACTAGCATCTGGGGTCTTAAAAACTTGCAAGCCACCAACTAAAATACAACTACTGGTCTCTCCTCAGCAGAAGCAAAAGAGTAAGAAGGTAACCAAAATCTCAGAGAAGAAACAAGTCTCCAGCACTGACAGCCTACAGAAGCCATGTCCTCATCTACCCTGAGACCAGAAGAACTAGATGGTGCCCAGCTACCACCAATGACCATTCTGACCACGGTCATAATATCAAACCAAAACCAAGCCTGTTGCTGTCTAGTCGATTATGACTCGTAACGGCCTTACAGAACAGAATATAACTGCCCCATGGTAGACGGGCCCAAATAGGATGGGAGAAAAATGTAGAATAAAAAAACCAAACCCACTGCTGTTGAGCTGATTCTGACTCACAGTGACCTCATAGGGTTTCAAAGGCTGTAATCTTTATAGAAGCAGACTGCCACATCTGGTGGTTTCAAACCACCCATCTATCAATTAGCAATCGATGGTTTTAACCACTATGCCACCAGGGCTCCTTAAAACTGAAATTCTTTAAAAAATTTCTTTAAAAAGTCCAGACTAACTGGACCAGTTGAGACCAGAGAACTCTCTGAGACTATTGCCCTGAGACACTCTTTAAACCTTGAAGCGAAACCATACCGAGATCACCTTTTAGCAAAATAACAAAGAGGCACACAAAATAAACGTTATTACCTGTAAGAATGGTGCTTTACTAAAAACTTATCTGCATGAGACCAGAAGGTCAACATCTACTCTAAAGCAAAGATGAGATGATAAGGGAGCAGGGAAGCAAGAGTATGGAAAATGGGAAAACCAAAATACAATTAAAGAGAATGTTGACACACTGTGAAAAATGTAACTAAAGTTACTGAACAAATTGAATGGAAATTGTCAAACGGAAACCTAACATTCTGTGTAAACTTTCACCAAAAACACAATAAAATATTATCTAAAAAAAAAGAATAGGCAATTCTATATTACTGACATAGAAAGATCTCCAAGACATGATAGATGATAGGTAGGCGGATAGACAGACAGACAGACAGAACTGCAAAAACAAACTGCAAAACATAAAAGTGTGTATTATTCTGCCAATTGTATAAAATATGCAAAATAAAAATTATATACCTATATATAGATTATTAGAAATGCACAGACTGTACACAGACTGAAAGGATGAGAAGAAAACTGATCACTGGGGTTGTTCTCAGGGTGGGGAAAAGAATAGCTGGGTGACAGGCGACAAGGGAGATTAAATTTTCACTGTATATCCTTTTGTACCTCTAAATTTTGTACTATGTGTATAGTACATTAGCTATAGCACACTAAAAAATAAATAAATAAATAAATACAGAAATATTTTTCAAATTTAAAGTAAAATTAAGAGAAATTTCTTCTCTCCATTGATTTTCTCCGCACCTCTTTTCTAAGAAGCATCCTCTTTCTGCATCCCTTCTTTCCCACCACCTTCAAATGCACCCTCTCCTTTGGCTGCTTTCTCTGCCTTTAAAGATTAGAAATTTTTGGAGGGAAGAAGTGCAAAAAATACTAAACAAACACTTGTATACACAAGTATACAAAACCCCTACAATTAATATTATTGCTTTCTATCTGCTGTCTTAGTATTCATTCATCTATTAAGAAAATATTTTTAAGTACCTGCTCTGTGTCATGCTCTATGGTGGATTCCAGTGACACAACAGTGAAAAGAGCCAAGTTCTCTGCTCTAGTGGAGCTTTCAGTCTATTGGGGGAGACAACTAATCAGGCAGCAATGAAGCGGTGTGAAGAACTTTACAATACAGAATGTAAAGGACAATATGGAAGCTTATAGAAGGGATACTTTGCCTACACTTGGAATGCCTTTTTTGATGATTTCCCTAGAAAACTGCATTAAGGTAGACAAGAAAGATAAAAAGGAGGGCATGAGACAAGAGAATAAGTTCCAGTGAAGGAAAACAACATGAAAATATATTTGGATGAGAGGGAGAATCCACTGCCCCTTCTGAAAGAATTTTAAAGTGGATAAAACTTCAATCAAGGACCTTTAAAGAGTTTGAAGAAAGATGGAAATCTGAAGGTAAAAAAACTGAAGAAAGGAAGACCAATTGAGAGATAATGGCAGCAATTCCATTTGCAGATGATCATGGCAGGGATTTGAAAATATGCGGTAAATTGAATAGATTCAAGATTTTGAGAACTTTGAATACACAAGATTTGGTGATTGGCTGGATACTGGAGAGGAGAAAGAGGGGAGAGTTAGGAATTTTTCCTAATTTCTCTGCCAGAACAACTTGGTATGGTGATACCATTCACTGAGATAAGGAACAAAGAAAAAGGACTCAACTTAGAATTCAATGTTCTATATTTTGAGTTTGGAGGATTTGAAAAATATCCTGGTGGAGTTGTCCAGTAAACACTGGATTATGCTGGCCTGCAACTCATGGAGATTGATCTAAACTGGAGGTATAGATGTGGAAGTCATAACTATGGAAGTTGAAATTTAAGCCGTGGAAATGGATTTGATTGTTGCTGGAAAGTGCACAGAGGAAGAAGAGAAGAGAGTCGAAAGTAAAGTTGTAAGGAGCCCATGATTTAAAAAAAAATGGTATAGGAGAGGATAAAAAATGAGACACATAAGAGTGGAAATAAGGAGAGTGTAGAGTCACAGAAGGCAAAGGAAAAGGAGCGTATATTAATATGAAGTGAGTAGTCTGTACATGTCAAATATAGGAAAGGGGACAAATGAGGGCTAAAAATTTGACCACTGAATTTGGCACAATTTCATCAATGAGGAATATGAGCACAGCTTATACAGTATTTGGTTAAGGAATAAGTGAGAGTGGTGTAAAGCAGAGGACAGAGAATGAGAGAATTTTTGTAAGAAGTTTTCTGATAAACAGAGGGAGAGATAGAGATAGACAATAGTAACCATGAATGAACTTCCATAATAAGTGGCTTAGGTTTGCTCCTTATTTTTCCCCAACGAATGCCTCCATAAGTCTCTTTTTCTAATTCCCTGCATTACCTTTTCATTATCGCATTTAAGCAACAAAAGAAGTTCACAGTGGAAGAGACAGGCAACATACACAAATAATGGGAAACAATGTGTGTACACCTCTCTTAGAGGAACAGAGTTCATTTTGTGATTTCACTAATAGAAACTGATAGAAGGTGTTATGAGAACATAAGGAAGTGATTAACAGTAATTACATTAATGAATTTATTGAGTGTCTACTAATGCCAGTTCCAATATTTAAAGATAGATAGATAGGTGAATGGATAGATATATGATAGATTATATATATATATATATATATATACACACACACACACATAGAATGGGTCTTTTGAATCCTCAACATAATCCTATGAAATTGATGAGGTTAATCAATTTGTGTAAGTCACATTACTATCAGATTGTTGGAGTCACATTTTAAACTCAGTTACTTCTGAGTTCAAAATTCATGCTCTTTTCCTAACACTCTTTTGTTTCCTAAGCCCTACTGGTGTCAGGATGCTGAGAGATAAAGTTTCATGGAAAGAACCATGCAAACATTGAATGGAAGAACATACATGAAGCTGAGTATGTAGGCAGAGTCTTGAATACGATGTTCAGGAGTTTGGGCTTTGTTTCTGAAGCAGTGAGGAGACATTAAAGGCTTTTAAGAGGAGATAGATATAACCAAGTTTACATTACAGAAGAATAATTCTTGGCATCTATGTGGAAGACAGAAGTGACTGGAGGTGGAAAAATGAGTTTGAAGGTGATTTCAATAGTTTGGGTGAGTGTCTGAGGGGGAGGGTGGAATTACCTTTCATTGACTAAAGAAATACAAGAAGAGGGGCCCATTGTAGGACGTACATGAGTTCTGTTTTTGTTATCTGTAATTTGGTAAGACTGGCCACCCATTGGGGATATATGAAGACAGTATTTGGAAATGTGAACTGGAACTCAAAAGAGCTGTATTGGCTAGGCATATTGATTTAGGTGTAATCAATAAAAAGGGGCTAGAGAATACAATGAATAAAAGTAGATGAGAATGTTCAGTTTCTTCTCCTAATCTTCCACATCTCATTTAAGATTATATATACCCCATTTAAAAAAAGTCCTCTCATGCATTATTTATCAGTAAGTTCTTCGAAGCACCCAAGATAATGCTCTCAATACAGTAGATGCTCAATGACAATCTGAGAAATTAAAAGGAAGCTGGCAAAGGAATCCATTTCTAAAACTAAGTTCAAATAGCAATTACCTTTAATATAACCAAGTATAATTTTTAAAACATGCTAATGTGATGTCATGTGATTCACTCAGGATTCATTAGACTTGTGTACTTATGTACTCATATTTGTTTGATTGTGTGGTCACTGCAATGTTTTAGAGGAGAGTGGGTAACTTAATCTAATATCATTCTATCATTTTAAATAGCAATGTGAACCTGAGACATATTATTGAAATGGATGGAAGATTTTTATCAAAAAATGAGGACCTACTATTTCTAATTCAAGAAAAAGAAAAACCACTTGTCCAGTTGCAGGTTTTGACACATTTTGGTTAGTGGAAAACAGTAGTTTTAAGCAATAGCTTAGCTTTTTATCTTCAACATACAATGATATGCTTTTATATCAAATGTTTTCATAAATCCCTGTCATAAACTAGTATAATAATCATGAAATCATTGGTATTATCTTAACTGAATTAGAATTTTAAGCTTTCTTTTCTTTCCAAAGCACAAACAAAAGTAATTTGTCTGTACAAGAATCAGTTGCTCAATTTAAAATAATTTTGTATGAGTAAATCCAGAACCCAGTGCCGTCGAGTCGATTCCGACTCATAGCGACCCAACAGGACAGATCAGAACTGCCCCATAGAGTTTCCAAGGACTGCCTGGCGGGTTCGAACTGCCGACCCTTTGGTTAGCAGCCATAGCACTTAACCACTATGCCACCAGGGTTTCCAGTATGAGTAAAGCAGACATTAATCCTACAAATTTGTAATCATCTATCATACATAAAGCAGTAACAATGAAAGTCTTATGCTTTGTCCTAGGTTCTTTCCACATTCATTTCTAGAAAGGACCCATAGCATACATCCTACATGTGATTTGTGAAGGGAAAAACTCTCTGGGATCTCTCTAGGGCCGTCTCATCTCCTGCCAGGCCAGTGAGCAAGATGAGTTTCTTTTTATAACGATAAGGCACAGAGATAATTCATCAACTGGAGAGCACAAACAATCCTTTATTCAGCAAAATGATAAAAGGTTATTTAGCTTCTGGCACCTACTATAGTTCTTGCAAGAACCAGGCCCAAGAGCCAATGTGATATAATTAATAAATTTTCAACATCTGGGCAGTATAACAATGTTTTATGAACATTAAACAATGCCAATGCCAAATTAAAACCTCTCCTTCTCCTATTGCCATTTATCTATCTGAACCCTTCACTGCAGAGCCAAATTCACTCATGTTCTGCCTGTAAAATGGAGATAGTGATGACATACTTGGAAGATACTACACAATTTGGGAAATCAATATTATTGTTGTTGTTAGGTGCTATTGAGTTAGTTCTGACTCATAGTGACCCTATGGACAACAGAGAGAAACAGTGCCCAGTCTTGTGTCATCATCGCAATTATTGCTATGCTTGAGTTCACTGTTGCAGCCACTATGTCAATCTATCTTGTTGACGGTCTTCCTCTTTTTTGCTGACCCTCTACTTTACCAAACATGATGTCCTTCTCCAGGGACTAGTTCCTTCTAATAACATGTCCAAAGTATGTGAAATGAAGTCTTGCAATCCTCACTTCTAAGGAGCACTATGAATGTATATCTTTCAAGACAGATTAGTTTGTTCTTCTGGCAGTCCACAGTACATTCAATATTCTTTGACGGCATCATAATTCGAAGGCATCAATTCTTCTTCAGTCTTCCTTATTCATCGTCCAGCTTCCGCATGTATCTGAGGCATTTGAAAATACCCTGACTTGGGTCAGGCACACCTAAGTACTCAAAGTGATATCTTTGCTTTTTAACACTTTAGAGAGGTCCTTTGCAGCAGATTTGCCTAATACAATGCGTCTTTTGATTTCCTGACTGCTGCTTCCATGGGTTGTCTATTGAGGATCCAAGTAAAATGAAATCCTTGACAATTCAATATTTTCCCCGGTTATCATGATGTTGCTTATTGGTCCAGTTGTAAGGATTTGGGTTTTCTTTATGTTGAGATGTAATCCATAATGAATGCTGTAGTCTTTGATCTTCATCATTAAGTGCTTCAAGTCCTTTTCACTTTCTGCAAGCAACGTTGTGTCATCTGCATACCACAGGTTGTTAATGAGTCTTCCTCCAAACCTGATGTGACATTCTTCTTCATATAGTCCAGGTTCTCAAATTATTTGCTCAGCATATAGATTGAATAGGTATGGTGAAAAGATACAGCCCCAGTGCACACCTTTCCTGATTTTAAATCACGCAGTATCTCCTTGTTCTATTCAAACAACAGCCTCTTGGTCTATGTACAGGTTCCACATGAGTACAATTAAGTGTTCTGGAATTCCCATTCTCCACAATGTTATCCATAATTTGTTATGATCTACACAGTCAAATGCTAAGTGTCATTTAATCATATGGACAATGATGATATCACTCTCTGAGCCTAATGGAGAGTCACCCTTGCCAAGAGTAGAGCATCAAGTGAAATGACAAGTGAATGGTACCAACCATCACACTAAAAAAGGAGACTGTTTTTTGAGATTCTTCCTATAATCCATTTTACTTATTTATTGTACATTAGATGAAGGTTTTAAGAGCAAACTAGCCTCTCATTAAACATTGTACATGTTGTTTTGTGACACTGGTTGCCAACCCCAGGACATGTCAATACTCTCCTCTTCTCGACCTTAGATTTCCCATTACCATCTTTCCTGTCCCCTCTGCCTTCTCACCCTTGCCGCTGGTGTGCCCATTTAGTCTCATTTTGCTTTATAAGCCTGTCTAATCTTTGGCTGAAGCGTGAGCCTCAGGAGTGACTTCATTACTAAAAGGGTATCTGGGGGCCATACTCTCAGGGTTTCTCCAGCCAAAAAAGGAGACAATTTAAAGAAAGAGTTGAAGTCTTAGTTTCTTAATTGTTCTCCAGAATTTTTTTTTTTAATTTTCATTTAAAAAAATCAAACGACAACGTAATTGTGGTTGTGGTTTTTACAGATTGAAAAAGACAATTTTCAAGTCCTCAAAACCTTTATAAACTGAACAAAAAATCAAAACAGTTGCCATCAAGCCAACTCTGACTCATAGTGACCCCATATGTGTCAGAGTAACACTGCCCTTTGTAGGATTTTCAATGGCTGTGATCTTTGGAAGAAGATCACCAGGTCTTTCTACCAATGTCCCTCTGGGTGGATTCAAGCTGCCAACATTTCAGTTAGTAGCCGAGCACTTAAACATCTGCTCCACTGAAAGCATCAAATCTAGGAATCAAAGAGAACCTGGCAGGTTATCCAATTACAGCCTTTACCCCTTCCTTACATTTCCCACCAAAAAAATGTATATGATTACGACCATGGTTGTATATATTAGACATTACATGCCGTCGGAATTTTTAAGAAGAAATACATGTAAGATAACGTATTTAATGCACTTTATGACAAAGTATAACCTGTATAAAATGTAAGTCCTATCTATAAAAAAATCTATAATATGTAGCTATTTATGAAAGAGTCAACAGATACAAATTGAGAACAACATATCTTGGGAAAAAAAGTGGTTGCATTTAATTGAATTAAAATAGATTCACAGAAGGGTGACTTTGCTTTACTGTATAAGCCAACCTTCTTTTCTTCTTTGTTATTTCATTAATATGTCTGGCAATGAGAAATGCCACCCCCCCTTGATTAGTATCCATCATTAAGTCTTCATTAATCTTGAAGACCAGTTGTAACAAACTTGAAGTTGTTTGAGGGAATTAAAAAACTCAACAGTCAGTGGTGTTTTCCAAACTGGGGTGTGCATCCCCCAGGGGTGTACTAGATGATATACAGAACTACAAGAAGAAAACAAGAGAATTTTTCTGTTTACTGTCTAATCTCATATTTTTACATTAATATTTCATGCAAGTTTTGTTTTATATGATATCTTAGTGTGGTAATAAAGCATATGTATATAAATTATAATAAAAATATTTATTTGGGTATTTCACCTCAAATATGTTTTATTGGTGGGGGTGTGTGATCAAAGGAGCTTGTCGAGCACTATTCTAGAGCAACAAGACTCACTAATGAGCACTATCCAGCAAAGGCCGTGAGTTACATGATAAAAATCCATAGCTTACAAGTTGGGAGAATAATTCATTCATTAATTTCCTCATTCATTCAACAAATTTAGATTGAGCCACTTGAAATTACTGGTATTTTATTATTTCCAATCCTAGGAAAACAGCAATATGTGTGGTTTAATCTAATATTTCCCAGGTGTCTTTTAAGTGCAAGGATCTTTTTATCTATTGATAAGAACACAAAGATAACCTTGCCCCCAAAGAACATGTAAAATCCAGTTTCTGTCAAGTTGATTCTGACTCATGGCAACCCAACATGTGTCAAAAGAACTGTGCTCCATAGGGTCTTCAATGGCTGATTTTTCAGAAGTAGATACAATGTCTTTCTTCCAAGGCTCCTCTGGATGGACTCGAACCTCCAATCTTTTGGTTAGCAGCCGAGCATGTTAACCTTTTGTACCACCCAGGGACTCCAAAGAGTATGCAGGTTTGTACAATCTGTACAGAAATAAATATAATATGCTAAACTATCATGGTATTGAGAAGGAAGAGAATGTTCGGGAATGCTCTTATTTCTGCATTTTTTGCTGCTTTCTTTTCTGACTTTGGCCACATGACATCATATTGTGCAGAATTTTCTAGTATTGAAGAAAATTAATATATTGTTCAGATCTAGATCTAACAATTGAAAGTGGGGAATGAGGCACTTATTAGAGCTCCGCCGTCACAAAATGGCACCAGCTTTGGTATATGAGCTAATGAATATGTGACAGCTTTACACAGATACCATGAAACATGGTTTATTAAAACTTCTTCTCTGATTTCTAAATATGACCTTAATCAAGCCCATAAAACACCCTGAACTTCTTACGGAAAAGATCATCTCTATGATTAAAAAAAAAAAAAACTAAGCCATTCAGAATCTGTTATATTCTCAAAGAAAAAAAAAAGGCAAAACTTTCTGATTAAGTTTATCAGGTTTGTCTATAATGGCAAATACAGTGGCAAGAATAAGCAATTCTACTTTGGCTACGTCTAAAAATGTGAAACTTCCCGTTTCTATTCATTAGATAGATTGTGTGGGGAGTTGCTCAAAGTCAACCATTGGGATGAAAGCTATTATTTATTGGAAATAATTATCTAGTCTTAACTTAGAATTGCTCAGTAATTCCTAGAAAAACTTTTATCTAATAGCAACTCTCCTGTTCTCTGACTTAACTTCATGTTGCTTCCCAAAGAGAAGCAAATGCAACATGTATGCTTCATATGCATTTTTATGCTGATCACAATTTTTAGATTTTTTAATTTTTAATTTTGTCATCTTACTTGAATATATTTAAAAAATCGATCTGTAATAATAAGCCATATTATTTACAAGGTATTAATTGAAGCTAAGTCCAGCAACCAAATATCCCACTCCTGCCTCACGGATATACTTATGAAGCACACCTCTCTCCACACCCCCAGCTGGACACTTGCTTAAGGTCTTACTTCTTTTTGTTCTATATGTGTTAGTCTCTCTGCACTAGGTTATGGCTTAGTGCACGTTCATACCTTATTCCTTTCTATCATTCCATAGAACCTGACAAACTTTCCATACATTTGGCACGGAATAAATGTTTGTTGAATGAAAGCAGGAAACTTTAATGAGAAGATAAACAGCTTAAAATAAGAAACAGAGGGAAAAAAAAGTCCTTCACATAGACACACACAGAAAATTTCTAGGAAGGAATGATGATAAATAGCATCAAAATTAGCATAATGCAGCAAACCTAGATGCTATTTAAGTCTACTTAACATTTTGATCCCTTAAGTGAAGAACTTACTTTTCTACATCATTCCATAAGGAGCCCAGCCTGGTAGTGCCACGGTAAAGTACTCACTCAGCTGCTAACCGAAAGGTTGGTGGTTTGAACCCACCCAGTGGCTCCATGGGAGAAACACCTGGTGATCTGCATATAAAGATTACAGCCTAGGAAACCCTACGGGGCAGTTCTATTTGGGAGTCGCCATGAGTCAGAGTGGACTCGATGGCACCCAACAACAGCAACAACGTTGTATCATATGTAAATTCCTGTTAGAGCCTAACATGATTCCGAACAAATCTATTACTACTCTTTTCATGGAACATACTTCCATGTGCTTATCTCCCTCACATCGTGGGCCATTTGAACATTAAAATGAGATAATTTTGAACGATCCTTCTTAAGCAAATTATTCTCCTAAGATTAACTTGTTGGTGAAAAAAATATCAATATGATCAACTTACAAGTCCAAAGAAAAAGCAAAATATATGATAATACTTGTAAAATTCAAAACATGAATGACATGAACCTGTACGTCTTCACATAAGGTATAATTTCTAATGTTTTCAGATTTATCTAAGAATTTTGAAATTGCTGATACTTAGCTGTGTTGTTTAGTTTGATATCCTAAATTGTTCTTGCTAGTGGAAAAAAAAAAAGGACAAAAAAAATCCATGAATACAGAAATAACTATAATTTAAAAACATTTTCAACAGCAAAAATTAGAAAATAAAAAGATCAAATTCAAGAAGACAAGATAGTAGGAACTGTGTAAGGTAAAGACTATAAATGGGATCAAATAGTTCTTAAATCTTTCTTCAAAATATCTAAATGTTGAAAACATCAAGATTTGTGACACACATACTTTTTTTTTAACAGCATACTTCGGCTTAACCAGACCTGAATAGGTAACAATAGAATTACACTTAGTGCCTTGGCAGATAGGAGGGTACTTTCTAACTATTAGAAAATGTTTGAGGAACTTTCTGCCTTACAGTGTTCTTAAAAATGGAACCTGTGGGAAAGAACTTGAAATTAATCAAGAAGCACCAACTTTCTGATGGACTTAGGTTGATGGACCTATGAAGTGAAGATGTCAGGAAGGTATCTCTCAGGATTCTCAAGGAAAATTTTTCCTTTAGGAGAAGACCTCTGGTGGAGCAGTGCTGGCTGAGTTGGAGCAACAGGGTCAGGGTGTGAGAATTAGCAGTCAGTCTAAGCACAGAGTTTAGGATGGGCTCAGCCCCACTAGGAATGAACCTGCCTCCCTAACCGTGTCCTACGCCTGTCTTCCTGGAGAGGAAAGTCTGATATGATTGGAGAACTGTATTCCTGAGCTGTGGACTTCTCTGAATGACCAGTACATAAACACTAGGGTACACAAATCACAGGAGATTGGCAAATGTCCCAAAGCACCAGCACACAGAGCAGAGGGAAAGCAGGAGTAGTGGGGTCCAAAGGAGAGGAAGTAGAGCTGCAGGAACCTATGGGGAAAATCATATCCTCCCACCCCATTGCACATCCTCTGGCACTCCTCAGATGTATAACCTGGAGAGTTTAAGAGACACTGGATTATATTTGCCTATTCATGTTTTTTTTATTCATGTAGTTTCTATTACCTGAAACAAGACCAAACAGGAATGAAAAAGAAAAGCCCCTGAGCACCCTAAACTCACCCATGAGACCACAAAATCTGTGAGACAAAAATCACTTGCATCATAATGAAATTCATTAGTTCATGGATCAAATAGGAAAGACACTCACATTGGCTAATCCCGGCTATAAAAGAACTGTTAATCGTTAAAAATCATGAGCCACAATAAAGAACAGAGGAATTAAAAACCAAGACAACAATAAGGAAGGGAGCTACAAGCAACAAATACTCTTTCAGCAGTCATATGCTAGCCACTAAAAGCAGACAAAAGAATGAACACTAGAGAAGAACTTTAGTATAGGAAAAACACTAAGTGTTCAGTTGTCCTGAAGACAGTATTTTACAATACACTAATTCTATCAATATCATTTATTAGGTACCTGATACACACCTCTCATTGTACACCTACTATCTCATTCAATTAATGAGGTAGTATTAACACCTTCTTTTTACAGCTGAGTACACTGAGTTGTGGCCAAATAAATTGCCCATGGTCACAAAACTGCATGTAAAACAGAAAAGCCAGAAATTAAACCCAGATGTCTAACTTCAAACACAGTGACCTCCCCAATAATCAACACTTGCTCTCATTTTTTGGTAATCTGATGAGTATCATGAAAAGTGGACCATAATTAACAAGTTAACAGAACATAGGGTCCCAATTAAATCATGCTGAGTGCAAACAGAATACATATATACATATATTTGGGAAACCAAGGAAAGATATAATGCATTAGAAGGAATTTCATCAATAAAACATGTGAAATAAAATGTCTGCAATCAACAATTACCTGGAAATTTTAAAAACTTTACTTGAATGAATGACTGATGGCTAATTGGCTTATGGCCACTGCCCTATGATAAAAAGACAGAGTGGCGCTATAATCATTTCAATAGACATCATAGAATTTAAATATGTTATCTTTTATTGCTAGGAGCTCTTTCAGTGCCACAGGTAGCACTCAGCTGCTAACCCAAAGTTCTGCAGTTCGAACCCACCCAGCAGCTCCTCGCAGAAAGACCTGGAGGTGTGTTTCCATAAAGATTTCAGCCTAGAAAACCCTATGGGACAGTTCCACTCTGTCACATGGGGTCACTATGAGTTGAAGTCAGCTCCATAGCATCCAACGACAACAAGATGTCTTATTGGGTGGCCATAATAACCATAAGTAATGAAAACTTCAGTTCCAACAACAATAACAACCACCACCACCAACCCAGTTAACAAGAGAAGAAAAGAATATGCTCATGCTCTCATTTTTTTTTTCTTTTTAGTATGATGGATTTGATTGCCCTTACTAAACAAGAAAAGATTCATGACCAGCTCCCCAGCTCTCACTATGACTGAATGATCCGGGTACTTCTGGGATCCGCCTTCCATTCAGAGGCATAGATTTGGGCGGCTGGGAACAACTGAGCTGGAGGTTAATTCTTTCTCATCAGCAGCAAACATATATTTATTCTCTATGGCGGAAGTGAAAAATATAATTCCAAGCAATCACTTCCCTGCAGAGAAGTGTGAACTAGGAAATGCTCAGGTGTCCAGCTCTACTTCAGAACCTGTTTCAGCCTGAACGGAATAGTTTAGGCACAAAGCAGGACAGGGGTTGAAAATAATTATGCATGTTAAAGCAAGGAGGTGACAAAACGGTGTGAAAAACCACGGTTTTACAAGTGAATTTGAAAGTGGGACCTGGGTTGTTCTTTCTCATGTTGGCCCTTCTTCTGAAGATGTCAGTCTCCTCTTTAAAGAGTCTTCCTAAATGAACATTAAAGACAACAAATGACCCAACTAAAAAAAACAGTACCATGCAGGAGTCATTTACCATTTTTGTCATATGGACTTCTTGGCAATCTGGTAAAAAATATGCATCCTTTCCCAAAATAATGTCTTTAAATACATTAAAAAATAATAAAATAGGGTTCCAAAGGAACTAATGATACAGTTATCAATATTTTAAATAGATGAAACTTGTAATATGGTAATTTATGTGACTGCTACAAAATACAGTAGCGAATCTAATAACTACCATAATTTCAAAGTTGAGGTGACTGAAAATGATGTTTTGATATATTTACAACAATTCTAATTTGATATGAAAAAGTTTGTGATTTATATAGGTGATAAAATTACAATATGGCTAATAGTACTGTGGTTTGCTGCCTAAATTCACAATTAAAGAAAATGCTACAATTTAGCACAGGATACAGAATTTACCCATGAACTCTTGGGGTCAAAAAAAAAAAAAAAGCTGTAATAATGTAGTGACAAAAATCAGTTACCTCTAAGAGCTGAAGAAAATTTTATTCAAGCTCATTATGTTAATATCTGAAATATTTGGATTCTGACAGGAAGAAAATTCCTAGATATAAAATGGTAACCATTCACCCTAGTATGCTAACCTCCAAGCATTCTACAACTTTTTTTATAGTAAGTACTTTTTCAAGAAGGTGGACAAATCCCTCTGTCAAAGCAAAAGGCAACAGACATCATTTGACAATAAAAGGTATAGTTAACAATTTGGTCAGGGTTCAAGGTTTATCAGGAACATTTTTTATTCATATAAAAAAGAAAAACTATATTTTTTATTATACTATATTATATTATACTATACTATACTATACTATACTATACTATACTATACTATACTATACTATACTATACTATACTATACTATACTATACTATACTATACTATACTATACTATACTATACTATACAAAAAATAGTATAGTATAGTATAGTATAGTATAGTATAGTATAGTATAGTATAGTATAGTATAGTATAGTATAGTATAGTATAGTATAGTATAGTATACTTAATATAGTTATATTATATTAATTATTTTTTTTTTATGTGATGGTGGGAAACCCTGGTGGCATAGTGGTTAAGTGCTACAGCTGTTAACCAAGAGGTCAGCAGTTCGAATGCACCAGGTACTCCTTGGAAACTCTACTGAGCAGTTCTATTCTGTCCTATAGGGTCACTATGAGTCGGAATCAACTCGTCGGCAGTGGGTTTGGGATGTGATGGTGACTTTAGAAATACCTAGTAACAATTATGGAAACCCTGGTGGCATAGTGGTTAAGTGCTATGGCTGCTAACCAAAAGGTCAGCAGTTCGAATCCGCCAGGCGCTCCTTGGAAACTCTATGGGGCAGTTCTACTCCATCCTGTAGGGTCGCTATGAGTCAGAATCGACTCGACGGCAGTGGGTTTGGTTTTGGTTTTTAGTAACTATTATAGTTTAAATTGTTAGATGTTTATTTGATTATTCACTAAATACATATGCATGGAACTTCTGTCATGAGTAAAGCACTACATGGCTATTGTACAGCAGTGAGCAATATAAGCACAATTCTTATTTCCCTTGAAGCATACTAACAATGGAAAAAGACTTCAAATAAATAGTTATTTAATACATTATTTAATAATAACTGTGCTAAATTTGACAATAAGAACAGACCCAATGAGACCTTTTAACAATAGGGTCTTGAATAGTCAGAGAAGGCTTCTAAGGGAGTGACATTTTCACCAAGCTTTGAAAAATATGATATTCATTGGGTGAAGGGGATGAGAGGGGACAGCAGATGCAGAAATCATTCCAGATAGAGGAACAGAATCTGCCAAAGTCCTGAGACTGAAAGAAGCTTGGTACATTGGAAGGCACTTAGGAGGTGAAGTGTACGGAATAAAGCTGAAAAGAAGGTGGGAATTAAATTCTACAGGACATCAGGGGCTATATTAAATACTTGATTACTAGCCTAAGAATTGTAGGAAGCCACCGCAGATCTACGTTCTTAGAAGTTCATTTTGGCTGCAATGTGGTGGCTCCATTAGATGCAAGGAGTTTAATTAGGAAACGCATTAACCCAGGCATGGGATGAAAACAGCTTGAACTCACATTATGGTAGTGGCAACTGAAAGTAAGCAGATTCAAAGAGAAGTCAGAAACTAAAAAGGATAACTAGAAAGAGGATGAAAACAAGACAGGAGTCCAAAATGACTCAAGCCATGGTTGAAAAGGAATGGCATTTACTGCAGCACAGAGCCAAGGGGAAACACAGATAATGTGGGAGTGTGGGACTTGAGAGGGATGGGGAAGGGGACACTTGTTGAACTTCGGGCATTTATGAGACATCAAACTGGACATGTCCAGCAGCTCTTGGATCTCAGCCTGGTGCTCAGAATTGGGGCCAATCTGGAAGTTACCTGTCATGAGGAACTCTGACATTTAATAGCCAGTTTGAAGAAAATGAGCCGGCAGAGAATTCTGAAAGAAGAAATGGGAATGGTAAGAAGAAAAGATAAAGGAAAGAAGAAGTGGTTAATGAAGGTCAAATGCTGCTAAGAAATCAAGAATGAAATGACTAAAACATGATATTTGGTAACGTCAAGTTCTGGAAAGCTCTGCTTTGGTGCAGAGTTGATGTGAAGTCAGATTGAAGTGGGTAAAGAGTGAGTGGGAAGTGAGGACATGAAAATCTTGAGTATAAACAGGTCTTTCTCAACGTTGGGCTGTAAATGGCTGCATGGAGACAGGGTATCAGGTCAAGAGGTTTGCAAGTGCCCTAATGTTATAAGGGCATTTGAAATGCAGAATGTGTACTCCACAAGCTCTCTTTTTCCTCTTTGTATGCTGGATTTTGAATTATTAATGATGAAAATGTAAGTTTAACGTAAATTTGATTTAAAGGGAATCAAAACATGATTTCTGGAAATGCTGACGCACACATACCAGCTATCGGTTTAAGAATCTCAGGATGTATTCCACATATTTCTTTACCTATAGCCTAAAGAAGAAAAATCTGAAGTGAGGTAAAATGACGTGCCCATAATGGCCCGATGAAGCAGAGGCAAAGTTAGAAACTGTAAAGACTACTGACTGGTGTCAAGATCTTCTGGAAAGAGGGAGTTTTTGGTAACTAAAGTTGAGTACTTAATCTTATCATCAAGATTAATTGGAAGTTTGTGACATATATGCCACTATTAACCTCCTAATTACCACATCTGCTGCTGCTATTTTCCAATTTTTATGCCAATAACACGTGTGTTATTTCTTTTTTTCAGTGAGCAAAGGAAGCAAAGAGCCTTCATCCCGGAATAAAAAGGAAAGGAGAAAAGAACACTAGCCAGGGCTCCCTTCTGGATGCACATTCAGGGTTGCCCATGAAAGGTACCATAAAGTGAAAATGACCAACAAGTATCAGATCTCGAGGGCTACTCCCTGCAGCACCTTTGGAAATGGCATTAAGTCTTTCAGGATAATTAGAGGCTGGTAAACCAACAACTTAATAAACTATCCCCAGGTGGCCTAGAAAAGATAATGTGGTTCCTATGAAGTGACAAGCATTCCCAGGGAGAACTGTAAAGCACAAGAAATGTCTGATTCTGTAACAACTCAGTAGGCCAAATGTATCAACAATCTTAAAATGTAAGAGGGAGAAAAAAAAAAAGGTTTAATTCAAAAAGTAAAATCTTTCACAAATGATTTTCTATAAAACATATTTACAGAAATCTTTCTCATGGAAAATTCACTTTTATAAATTATCAGATGAGAAGAATAAACCTCTGCATATTATCTCATGCTGTTCAGTATCTGGCTTGAAGCCCAGGAGACGGTCATGTTTTATAATGATAGAAAATGCAACTGTAAAACAGCCGGGTAGTTTACAAAGTGTGCAAAGCACTGAGAAAATAAGATCTCTGTATGACTTTGCATGTAGTAGGCATTCAGCAAATACGTGTCAATGGTTTTGTTCTATTTGTTGCCATATCGCTTTATTCTTATATGTTTACTTAGTAGACTTTAAACAAGATTCTAAGTATCCAAGCACCTGTAGATGGAACTTAACTGAAAAGCCCCAAGGATGAATGTCTTTGAGACTCAGTTTCCTCATTTGTAAGACAGGGTTAGTAATACACACCTTGCATGTTAATTGTGGGGAGCAAAGGAGATACTAAATAGGCTTCATAAGTTGCAAACAGGATCATAAAATTATATATAATTCATAAATGTAATGTAATTTAGCCTTGGTTTATGTAGCTACAAAGAACAGTAATTCAATACAAGGAGGCATCAAGAGTTGGAAGTGAATTTCCTAGGTTCTGCGATTAGCCTGATCATTGCTTACTCTGAATGTCTTAACATGAAATCCTTTTGTGAAAGTCATATAGGAACTTGTAAGCACTGCCTGGGGAGAGAGTGTTGATTAACATTTAGTAGTGTGTACCATTAGGCTATTTCTCTTTCTCAATTCTTCTACACTTAGTATTTATACCTGGTGCCCAGATTAATACCTGTCCTGCAAGTGAGTGATTTTACAGAAGAAACCCTACATATTATTTTCAGTATAAAGAATCAACCTATGTATCTGGCAACACACACACACAACATACATAACATACACACATGCACACAAACAAAACACACGTGTGGACATGAAGAAGACATTAGCTAGCAAATGCATATGGCCCTCTTGCGAAAAAACAGAATAGTGGCAACATCAGAGCAGTAGTTTAGAGTCTCTGGAAACATTTATTAAATACATCACTTGACATGGCATAAACTTCAAATCAACTTAATTTGTGTCATCTAAGAGTTCACACATGAAAAAAGGTATCACATTTCACTGAAATTACTTCCCTAGGCCTGAAGATTTATTTATATACTTTAGAGAGTTTGAGACATAAGATTCCCTCTTCCCAAGTCTCTAGGAAAATTGCCAAGAACTAGAATTTAATGTCAGTGGCCAAAAATTATCATTTCTGAATACTGAAAAATATAATACCCACTCTTGATAATAGAGTTTGACTGCTGTCAAGATGAACTACTTACCATTTGAAATGTCTAAACTTAGAAAAATATTTGTGGAAAAAATTATTATAGATATGACTTCCACTATAGAGGTGTAAGTATCTAGCAACCTCTAAGCCTAGGTTATGATAGGTATAGTCAAGTCAAGCATGAGTGAGAGAAAGAGATGTTAGGATCTGGCAAGAACTTTCAAACTATGCTGTCAGACACATTATCTTATTATTAGAGGAACATGAATGTACCAAGGCACGTGGGTGCCTTGAGCAGCCTAACATTTGGAACCCTATCAAGCAGTCTTCTTTAAATGACTGCTCAGCATTTATTATCCGGCCAGGGAAAAACCAACTTTCCTTTAATAAAATCATGTATTTTTATCTATTTTTCCAGTACAATTTCTTTACATAAACTGAATATAAAAATAAAAATTTAATATGCTTGGAATTATCTGCCATCTCATGAATTATTTTTTTTTTGTCCTGTCTCACAGAATTGGATGAAATCATTCACTCAAAATCACTAATAATAGTGGTAAATACATGGTACATAGGCAACAGAACCATTAGAGTAGTATAAAGGAGTACTTACAAGTGAGTAGATAAACTCCCCTCCCACTTTGGACTTTAGGTTTAGGTTTGCTTTATTTGGTTGCTGACTTTTAACATTTTCTAGGTTCTTAGAAAATAATTATCACTGGAGTCTATGGAATTCTGAGAATTAGCCTTCAAAGGTCACCAAACTAATTCTATAGTACCTTATTGGAAAGGGTTAAACAAGCCTGACGAATGTTGGCTTGGGAAGTATAGGCTCATAGTCATTCCATAAGCATTAAAAATCAGCGGATATCTTCTCTAGTGTCTGCCATGTAGCAAGCATTGTGTTTGTGTTGGGGTAAATGAGGAACACCTGATCGTGCTTTCATAGTAGAGCGAGGAATAGAGACATTTAGCCAAGTGATATCATTGTGTGTGCTGAGTACTGGGATATGGAAAGTGTAAGTTCAATATATCATGGGAACTTGTTACAATAGGACTGAATCCACACTGGAGAGTTAGAGAAGGCCTCTCTAGGAAAATTAACTATTTAAAGGAATGATGCTACTCAATGTCGGGAAGGGTTTCGGGAAACTGGAATTCTCCAACCTGCAGGTAGGAGTATAAATTAGCACAAATTTGAGAAAAAGCAATCACAGCTTCCTCACATCAATCATAGCTAACTCATTGCCATCAAGTGGATCCTGACTCATAGCGACCCCATGTGTTACAGAGAAGCACTGTGCTCCATGGGGTTTTCAAGGCTATAGTTTTTACAGAAGCAAGTCTCTAGGCCTTTCTTCTACATTGCCACTGGGCACCTTCAAACCACCAACCTTTTGGTTAGTAGCCAAGAGCGAATTATTTGTGCCACCCAGTAACCTCAATTATAGCTAAAGCCTTATAAAAAGTGACTATCCTTTGACCAAGAAAGGAATTTTTATTATTAAAGTCACCAGGTTAATTCAGACACATGTATAAAGGTATTTATTGCAGCATTGTTTATATAGACTATTTTTCTAGACAGCATAAAATAAAACAAGTATAAATGTTAATAAAAATCATTATTTTAAAGCAAATATTAAAAATAGTCTAGGTTACTTGGGCTTTGAATATAGATTTATGTTCTTTCTAATGCAAATGTTCATTTTATAACTGAATTTCAATAGACTACCAATTTATAAATTGTCAAAAGTTCTGACCAGTTGGCACTTGAGAATTTTCTAAATATAAGGAATGATTTGAAGACAATTTTTGTAGCTTACAAACCACTTTGTAGCTGTTTAATAACTTGCCTAGGTTCTGTTTAACTATTTATTAAAAATTTTGAGATGAAATAGGCCTATGTGTCTATGTGTGTGATTTTAATACCAATATCTTTACAGAAAGAATGTCAAAATTATCTTTCATCTTCTAGAGAAATGTAATCACAGTGATTCTCAAGAAGAGTGCTCTCACTGTTGCATAACTTTCTTTTCATGGCACTTTAGAAGTAATTGGTACTCTTTATTACAAAGATTAAACAAAATTATCAGAAAAGCTGACAAAAAAAGCTGCTGGTAGAGAAACAAAAGCCCCCAGGCTTCAAAATTCCAGAGATGGATTAAGAAGGATTTAGTAATTAAGATTAATAATAAGACCTCTAATTAAAACAAGAAGTCATATTCCTTTAAATCTTACCCTAATTAAGTGTGTGTTCTATTTAAACATATGGATAGTAATTAGCTAAACCAATCTATTTTATATATTCTTCCATTCTTTCTCTCCATCAATCACATTTATATTCATATTCCAAACTTATACCCAAATCATTTCTGTCAATTGTGTTAAAATCAGGTAGGCTAAGTATTTAAAGTGCCTCTGACTAAAGAATCCATATAGTCTCACCATTGATCATGATTTCATTGATCATGACTCAAGATTTTCTTATTTGTAAAATAAATGTATCTATTGAATATGTATCACTTAGGTGGTTACCATTTTATAAAAAATAAAGAAAAATAAAATTTAGGATATGTGTAGATATTTCCAATTTGGTTCTGTTCCTCTACAGCATATTCTGCCTTCTTATTGAATATAAACGCCAATATTTTAGTTACTTACATAAAATTATATCTATTACTGGTGTCAGATAGGGAAATACTTATTTCTCTAATCTTCACCTGACCCCGCATCTCAGAAGAGAAAGTTGCTGCTCAAAGTGTAGTCCTTAAACAAGCAGTACTGGCATCACTTGGGAGCCCATAATGCAAAAACTCAGGCCTCATTCCAGACTTTCTGAATCAGAATCTTCATTTTGCCAGGATCTGCAGGTAATTCAATGCACACTAAAGTTTCTGAAACACTTTTATAAGAATCTTGAATATTATAATAAATAATTGATTACCAAGCTATGTTCCAACTGTCTTTTTACAAGGTAATGATAACAATTGATGAGTTGCTAAAGGTAGTAAAATAAGTATAAACAAGGAAAAATTTAAATAAAATTGTAGGATTTCAATAGAAGTTGGAAGTTTAGTTTCGAAATAACATTTTTCACAATTATTTATTAAAGCGATGAAAAGAATATGCAGTATGATAAGAATTTTTTATTTTCTTTCTAATGCAAATGCTCATTTTATGACTGAATTAGAATAGACTACCAATTTATAAATTGTCAAAAGTTCTAACAAGTTTGCACTCAAGAATTTTCTAAATGTAAGGAATGGTTTGAAGACAATTTTTGTAGCTTACAAACCACTTTGTAGCTGCTTAATAACTTGGCTAGGTTCTGTTTTAGAATACATCTAATTATAAGGCTATACCGTTAATGACTATTTAATTCAGGAATACATCATGCATGTAAGGCACTAAGTTAGGGACTGACGAAGGTTGTGAATAAGATGGATGAAAAAGTGTGTGTTCCACAAAAGTACGAGTAAACCCAAGACAGGAACTACAGCATCCCTGTGCCCTGGCTGCCTAGAACAATGTCAAGTACAACATAGGCATTCCAAAAATGACTGACTGAATTAATGTAAAGATGACAGAAACATGTTCTCTATTCTCAAGGTTGGGTGTTGAAGAGGGAATGAAATGCTGTTAGGGGAGGTATAAGCAAAGATATGGAAACATGAAAATCCAACTATAACTGGTATCACAAAATCCATAGAAGTTGAAAGGAGAAGAGAACAAGAACAGAGTTCAGCCTTGTAAGGAATTGAGAGGACTGTGAACTCTTAAGGTAGAGGGAAGTCAAACTAGCTTTGCCGCCAGAATTTACAATAAGAAGAGCGCAGAAAGAAAATAAGTCATGAAACTATACTTTACTAGGACTTACTGGAAAAGGAAAAATATTGGGAAGAGAAAAAGAGAAGGAGCAAAAGACAAAAAGGAGAAAGGAGTGATACTGAGCCAACGGCAAATCATGATGATACAAAAAGGCATTCAGAAGGAAAGACAAGGGCCCATTTAAAACTGTCCTAAACAATGCAGATGGTACAAAAGAATGGATAATCATTTTATCAACTACCATTCAGAGACAAGGAAAAGCTTGACCTTAGCAGGCAGGAAAAGTTAATTCCAGAGTTAAGTCAAATAGCAGGCAGAGTATACATCATAATCTAAGAACATGTTTGTTTTTATTCTAACAAGTACAATATTTCTAGATGTACATTAAGAGTAACTGAAATCTCAATTATTGCTTTAGTCAGAGGTAACACTACTAAAAACAAAAGAAAGGAATTTGGTCCAATATCAAACCCTGCTTATTCAGGTGTTATGGAATGCTTTTACAGTTAAATTAAATTCTGATCTAATAGAGCAACTATCTAAAAACCCATTTCCATCGAGTCAATTCTGAATCATAGAGACCCTATAGGACAGAGTAGAGCTGCCCCATAGGGTTTCCAAGGAGTGGCTGGCGGATTGAAACTGCCAACCTTTTGGTTCGCACCCGAAGGCTTAACAACTTGCCACCAGGGCTCCATCTAAGCAGACCCAGAAACCATTGCTGATCCACCAATTATCAATAAGGTCCCAGAGAACAACGAACAATTTTAGGTTCTATACCAGATACAAAGAAAATGGGGCTGTTGTAGGGTCTCAATACTGAACTCTTGCCATTTCTTGCTGGGTAACTAAAAAGGAATTATAATGGAGTTTTGTTGGTAATAAAATGAATAGAAATATCCATATAATATTTCTCTTCCTTGTTCAGTGGCTAATCAATAACCTGAGTATTTACTAAGAAAATGTTTTACTCTGAATTAAAAAAAAAAGACAAAATTCACAGCAGTCACTTTTCTCCTTTAATTCCTATTAATTTAATAAATATTAATTTAAATAAATAAATAAAATATTAATTTTTATTATTTTATCTGAGGGTTGGGGAAGGCCTCTGGGTCTCAGGTTAAAACTTTAGAGTTCATATTTGGAAGAACAGGGAGGAAGATGGCAGGGTATGCATGGCATACATAGGGTATGTTCATTAAGGAGGATGTCAAATAAAAGTAGTACCAATCCCCCATGATAAGTGATGAAAGATAAATCCATGCTGATTAGCTACAATTTAGTGCAATAAGACATAAAAAATAAATAAAAATGCTTCAAGCACCAAAAACTAGGTTTTAAATAGTTTATTAGCAAAACCAAAAGGGTGAAATCGGACAATTTTAAAAACTATTACCAAAAAAAGATAAAGGAAAGTAATAAGAGTTAAAAGTGAAAAAGAGCTGACAGATAAAATCAATAATATAAATTATTAAAAATTAAAATGGCATAATGCTATTACTAAATACTAAATATATATGAAATATAAATAATCTATAAATACCAAAATAATCTAAACATAAAATTAAAAAATGAAATATAAATATATTGTAAATATTTAACAAAATAATCTAAATATATAAAATAATCAAAAATAGTATAAGTATATACAAATAATAAAATAATCTAAATATATAGAACAGCAAATAAAATATAAAACAGGCAAAAGTAACAAAAATGAAACTCAAAATGTTTTAAATATTTATAAAATTTTAAAAGGCAGAGAGTAGGGGGTTAAAAATGACCAGCAGAGTAAATCCTTAGACCTATGCACCTTCACTGATTTTTCCCCTCAAAGGTTTGAGGTCCCTGACTGCACTGTCTCTAGAAGAGAGGACACAGGGGCCAACTTCACAACGCTCTGCTTTTTGCCCTGTTCTATATCCCTGGTAATCTGCTGGTCTAATAATTAACTAAATTTCTGTCCAGTATGCATATGTACTCCCTATTAATAATTATAAAACAAACAAGTATTAATGAAGACCTACAATGTGCCACATATTGAAGTAGGTGTTGAAAGTATGAAAGTAAATAATAGCTGTCTCCTCTCAAGAAGCTTAGAGTCAAAGCCTAGTGATAGGCACGTGGCAAGCTGGAAGGTCACGTGAGAAATACTATAGTAGAGGTATGTTTAGAGTGTAGCATAATCATGTAGATAAGGTATGACCTTGGCTATGATGAAACAGGATGGAACATATACAGCTGAGATTTACGTATATTTTTGCTTAAATAATTCTTATCTTCCCAAACAGCTTATAGCCTATATTTCTTAGAAAACCCACAGGGTCTAACGCACAGGTCTTAACTAAATAGCTCTAATTAATTTTTGAACTTTGGATGAATAAAAATTCTACTTCAAATATCATCTGAATGTGGATTTCCTCAGAAATAATTTAACTTTAATCAATTTTGTCTTTATATATCACCCTAAAGATCACAACTAATTATTCTTTGTTAAGACATGTAAGAATCTGAAGAACAGAGAGAATAAAGATTAGAAAAAAAGTTAACAGAGCCTCAAGAACCTTGGGGACAATATCTGAAAGTCTAACATGTATGTCATGGGAGTTCTGCAAGGAAAGAAAGGAGAGAAAAAGGCAGAAATTATATTACGGTCAATGGCCAAATATTTCACAACTGGGTGAAAAATACAACTTTACATATTCAATGAAACCAAACTACAGCAGGATACATACAAAGAAAATCATGTCTTTATAATCAAATTGCTAAAACAAAAATAAAGAAAAAAATCTTGAAAGTAGACAAAGAAAAAGGATATATTACTTATAGGCATAAAACAAGCCAAATGACTGTTGTGTTCTTATCAGAAGTTATGCAGGCCAGAAAACAGTGGAAAAACATCTTTAAAATTCTGGAAAAACAAACAAACAAAAAAACTATCAACCCAGAATTCCATATTAAACAATATTATCCTTTAGGGATGAAGATGAAATAAAGAGAATTTGTTGTTAGCAGTCTGTGGTAAAACAAATACTAAATAAATTTAAGGGTTAAGATAATTCATACTAGAGGGAAATTGAGATTTTTAGGAAAGGATGAAATGAATTGAGGCTGAAAATATTTGGGTAATGATAAAAGACTTTTTTTTTCTTTAAATTCCTTCAAAATACATATGACTGATGCAAAATTAGATTATTAAATTGTGGGGTTAACGATATATATAAATATATATGACAACTATAACTAAGGGATGGTGGGAGTGGGAATAGACAGATCTATATGGATTCAGAGTCTACATTTTTTCATGTGAAGTGATAAAACATCTTAAAGCAGACAGTAATATGTTAAGGAGGTGTATATCAGAATCTCTAGAGCAACTATGAAAAATATTTTAAAAAATCAATAGAAAAGTTAAAATTAAGTTCTAAAAATATGTTAAATAATCTAGAAGAAGGCAGGTCAGAAAAAAAAAAAAAAGACCAAAACACAAAAAGGACAAACATAAAAATAATAAAATAGAATGCATAACATCAAATAAATCAGTAATTTCTATAAATGATAATGAACCAAACACTGCAATCGAAAGACACAGTTTTTCAAAATGCATGAAAAGAAAGATCCAACTCTGAGACAGTATGTATGAAAAATGAGTGTGTAACTTGTTATGACGTCTTTTTTGATTTCTGGGACAAAACATATGAAAAATTAATGTATACAGCTAATTTCCAAATTAAGACGTATTCAAGTTACAACACCCCACACTTGGGACCATCAGTGTATCTGGAACGCTGCATCTTCCTGGAAGGATGTTATGAGAAAATGCATACAAGGGATATGGAAAAAAATGCTGAGTTATGTAAACACACTCCAACCATCTGATCAGGATGATATGATGGAAAAGGTCTGTGGAAAAGCTGTCCATGTGGCCAGACTGAATTTAGAACTTGATTTCACTGATGTGGAACACCTCACAGATCATGAAGAAAGGGAACTGACATATTAGGACTTAACGGATTTTTGAAGAAGCAAGAAATGCTGAAGGAGAAAAGAAATAATGAGGAAGAAGGAGAGAAGTTGTCAAAAAAATTTTTACAGTGAAAGGATTAGCTGGGTTTTTTTCTAAACTAAACAAGAAACTTCAGTTGCTTAAAAACAAGGACCCAAACACTGATCACTTGGTAAAGTCAAAAGGCAGATTTAGGAAACAGTAAGACGCTACTGAAAAATATATGAGGAAAAAAAGAAAAGGACCATACAGACAACTCTCACTGATTTTCTGACTAGAAACGCCATCCCCATTCACAAGGATAATCCAGGTGATCCAGAACCTTCCACAAATGGAGTTATTACCACAACTGACAAAATGCCAGCATCACCCAACTATTCCTCATTGTTGGAGTAAATTTCTATAATTTGTGTATTTTCTTATGTACGTATGTGTGTATTAAAATATATCTGTAAGTTTACATGTAATGTTTCCAACCCCCAAAGACAGATAAAGATTGGATTTATAAAAATATTGATAATAAAGGCAATAATAATGAAAACGAAAAAAAAAAAAAGTGAGGTATTGACTTATGTCAGAACCAACTTAAAATGGAGTCATTGAAACGGAACTGCATCGTAAGTTGGGGACTACCTGTATTGACAACAGCTCTGGGACAGTCAACCAATTAAACAAGTATCAGCAGACACATACCTCCAGACTGTTCTGTTATAGAAAAAACAATAAACTCCTGCTTGACTAAGCCTCTTTAAAAAATATATCACAAACAACCTACTTAATTGTGAAATATTAAATACTTTCCCCTTAGGTTGAGAACAAAGCAGGAATATCTGTTTACTTATTCAAGTTTGTGGTGGAAGTTCCAGCCAGTGCAATACAGCAAGAAAAAATAATATAACCAGACAAATAAGAAAGAAAGAAGTAAAACAATTTTATTCATAAGCACCATTATTGCTGGCAGAGAAAACCCTAAAGAATCTATTAAAAAGCTATGGGACTCAAAACTGATTTTTGAAAAGTAACAGAACACTTTAAAAAAAAAAAAACCCACTGCCGTCAAGTCAATTCTAACTCATAGCAACCCTACAGGACAGAGTAGAACTGCCCTGTAGAGTTTCCAAGGAACACCTGGAAGATTCGAATTGCTGACCTTTTGGTTAGCAGTCATAGCACTTAACCACTACACCACCAGGGTTTCCACAGGACACAGAGACATCATAATATGTATATATAAATAGACACACACATATATACATATGTTTGCATAGGGTCGGAATTGACTTGATAGCACTGTTTTTTTTTTTATATATACACACACACACATATATATGTATATATGTGTGTGTGTGTATACACACACACATATGGACCCCTGGTAGCATAGTGGTTAAGAGCACAGCTACTAACCAAAAGGTTGGCAGTTCTAATCTATCAGTCCGTCCTTGGAAACTATAGGGCAGTTCTACTCTATCTTATACGGTTGCTACGAGTCGGAATCCCCTTGATGGCAACAGGATATATATACATATACACATATACATCTATATACCCATAAATCTATGTACATATAAAAAACCCTAACCAAACCCATTGCCGTCGAGTGGATTCCGACTCATAGCAACCCTATAGGACAGAGTAGAACTGCCCCGTATGGTTTCCATTGAGTGCTTGGTGGAGCACCTGGTGGATTCAAACTGCCAATCTTTTGGTTAGCAGCTGTAGTTCTTAACCACTAAGCCACCAGGGTTTCCCTATGTGCATATACATCTATATACATATATATATACACCTACATGTACACACATAGGTGTATGTGTATATATATATACATATATATATTTTTATGATGTCTATGTAGGTTTTATGTATCCTCATGCATCCATATGTATATACATCTACATATGTATGGAGCCCTGGTGAAGCAGTGGCTAAGAGCTCGGCCACTAACCAAAAGGTCAGCTGTTCAAATCCACAAGCTGCTCTTTCAAAATCCTATGGAGCAGTTCTATTCTGCCTATAGGGTTGCTGTAAGTTGGAACCAACTCGGCGACACCTAACAACATATACATATATACACACACACAACAAACTGAAAATCAAAATTTAAAAGATATCATTTATGTTGTCATTGTTGTTGTTAGGTGCCATCATATTGGTTCCAATCCACAGTGACTCAGTGTACAACAGAACAAAATGCTGTCTGGTCCTGCATCTCCTCACCATCAGTTATGCTTCAGCCCACTGCTGCAGCCAATGTGTCAATTCAACTCCTTGAAGGTCTTCTTCATTTTCCCTGACCCTCTACTTTACCAAGCCTGATGTCCCTCTGCAGGGACTGATCTCTCCTGATAATATGTCCAAAACATGTGAGACAAAGTCTCATCATCATGCTTGCTTCTAAGGAGCATTCTGGCTGTACTTCTTCCAAGACAGATTTGTTGGTTCTTTTGTCAGTCCATGGTATATGCAATGTTCTTTGCCACCATCATTTAATTCAAAGCATTAATCTTTCTTTGGTCTTCTTTATTCATTGTCCAGCTTTCTCATGTATATGAGGTGATTGAAAACACCATAGCTTGGGTCAGGTGCACCTTAGTCTTCAAGGTGACATCTTTATTTTTTAACAATTTAAACAGACATTTTGCAGCGTATCTGCCCAATGCAATGCATCATTTGATTTCTTGAAAGCTGCTTCCATGGGTGTTGATGGAAGATACAAGTAAAATGCAATCCTTGACAACTTCAATCTTTTCTCCATTTATCACGATGTTGCTTATTGATCCAGTGGTGAGGATTTTTGTTTTGTTGAGGCGTGATCCACACTGAAGGCAGTGGTCTTTGATCTTCATCAGTAAGTGCTTCAAGTCTTCTTCATTTTCAGCAAGCAAGGCTGTGTTATCTGTATAACACAGGTTGTTAATTAGCCTTCCTCCAGTCCTGATGCCCCACTCCCCCACCACCCGTTCTTCTCCATATAGTGCAGTTCTCAGATTATCTGCTCAGCATACAGACTGAATAAGTATGCTAAAAGGATATAACCCTGACCCACATCTTTATTGACTTTAAACCACACAGTACCCCCTTGTTCTGTTCGAATGACTGCCTCTTGATCTATGTACAGGTTTCTCATGAGCACAATTAAGTGTTCCAGAATTCCCATTCTTCGCAGTGTTAGCCATAATATGTTATTATTCACACAGTTGAATGCCTTTGTATAGTCAATAAAACACAGGTAAACATCTTTCTGGTATTCTCTGCTTTCAGCCACGATCCATCTGACATCAGCAATGGTACTCCTGGTTCCACATCCTCTTCTGAACTGGGCTTGAATTTCTGGCAGTTCCTGTCAATGTACTGCTACACCTCTGAATGATCTTCAGCAAAATTTTACTTGCGATTCCTACTCATAGCGACCCTATGCAATGCCCCATAGGGTTTCCGAGGAGGTTTCAGCTGATTTTAATGATATTGTTTGATAATTCCTGCATTTGGTTCGATCACCTTTCTTTGGAATAGGCATAAATACGGATCTCTTCCAGTTGGTTGGCAAGGTAGCTATCTTCCAAATTTCTTGGCTGAGACGAGTAAGCACTGCCAGCACTGTATTGGTTTGTTGAAACATCTTAATTGCTATTCTGTCAATTCCTGGAGCCTTGTTTTTTCGCCAATGCCTTCAGTGCAGCTTGGACCTCTTCCTTCAGTACCATCAGTTCCTGATCATATGTTACCCCCTGAAATGGATGAATGCGGACCAACTTTTTCTGGTACAATGACTCTGTATATTTCTTCCATCTTTTGCTGCTTCCTGCATTGTTTAGTATTTTCCCTGTAGAATCCTTCAGTATTGCAACTTGAGGTTTGAATTTTTTTTTTCAGTTCTTTCAGCTTGAGAAATGCTGAGCGTGTTCTTCCCTTTTGGTTTTCTAAATCCAGGTCTTTGCACGTCATTATAATACTTGACTTTGTCTTCTCGAGCTGCCCTTTGAAATCTTCTGTTCAGCTGTTTTACTTCATTATTTCTTCCATTTGCTTTAGCTGCTCAACGTTTTAGAATAAGTTTCAGAGTCTCTTCTGACATCCAGTTTGGTCTTTTCTTTCTTTCCTGTCTTTTTAATAACCTCTTGCTTTCTTCATGTGTGTTGTCCTCAATGTCATTCTACAACTCGTCTGGTCTTTGGTCATTAGTGTTCAACGTGTCAAATCTATTTTTGAGATCGCCTCTAAATTCAGGTGGGATATACTCAAGGTCATACTTTGGCTCTTGAGGACTTGTTCTAATTTCCCTCAGCTTCACCTTGAACTTGCATATGAGCAATTGATGATCTGTTCTGCAGTCGGCCCCTGGCCTTGTTCTGACTGATGATATTGAGCTTTTCCATTGTCTCTTTCCACAGATGTAGTCAATTTGATTCCCATGTATTCCATCTGGCCAGGTCCACATATATAGTCGCAATTTATTTTGTTGAAAAAAAAGGTACTGGCAGTGGAGAAGTGGTTGTTCTTGCACAATTCTATCATGAGTTCTCTGGCATCATTTCTATCACCAAGGCCATATTTTCCAACTAACAATCCTTTTTTTTTTTTTCCAATTTTCAGTAATTATCAATGCATCTTGACTGCATGTTTGATAAACTTCAGTCTGTACGAGCTGGTAAAAATCTTCAATTTCTTCATTTTTGGCATTACTGGTTGGTGCATAAATTTGAATAATACTCATATCAACTGCTCTTCTTTCTAGGCATATGGGTATTATCCTATCACTCACAGCATTGTACTTCAGGATAGATCTTGAAATGTTCTTTTTGACCATGAATGTGAAGCCATTCTCTTCAATTTGTCATTCCTGGCATAGTAGACCATATGATTGTCTGATTCAATTATTAATGGATGTTTGCAACTGTTTCTTCTCAAAATTTAAAAGATATCATTTATAGTTGCATCAAAATAAGAAATACTAAAAGACACATTTAACAAAAGGTTTTCAAAACCAATGCAGCATGCTAAAAACAACAAAATATCGCAGACAGAAATTAAACAAGACATTAATTGAAAGATGTCTATTATTCGAAACAAACCCACAGGTTCAATGCAATCCCAAATAGAATTTATTAAGTATATATAATATATACATTATATAGTATACATGTATACATAAATTGACAAGCATATTATAAACCTTGCATGTAAAGGCAAAATACCTTAAATAACCAAAACAATTTTGGAAAAAACGAATGGAAAGACTTACACTAAGTGTGTATAAAGCTACAGTAATCAAAGAGTGTCAAAGCACTGTAAGGCTGGACATATAGATGAATGGAATAGAATAATGAGTTCAGAAATAGACCCACACACACTTTTGATCAATTGGGTTTTAACAAAGGTAGAAAGGTAATTTAAAAGGGGAAAGGATAGTGTTTTCAAAAAACGGTGTTGGAGCAACTTCATATTCAAGTGACAAAAACTATCCTAGACCTATCTTTCACAGCATATATAAAAATAATTCAAAATGAGTCATATATTTTATGAACATATGAAATTAAGGATATATCTTATGGGAAAAAATAGAATAAAGTCCCTTTTATTTTGGTTAGGCAAAATGTTCTTTTATTAGACATAAAAAGTAAAAACCCAAAAAAGAAAAAAAAATTGTACATCTTCAAAACTAAAAAATTTGTTTTTTGAGAAAGTCAATTAAGAAAATGAAAAGAACTAATAGACCAAATCTACCACGGCCTCCACCAGACTGAGTCCGGTACAACGAGATGGTGCCTGGCTACCACCACTGACTGCTCTGACAAGGATCACAATAGAGGGTCCCAGACAGAGCTGGAGAAAAATGTAGAACAAAATTCTCACTCAAAAAGAAAGGCCAAACTTGCTGGCCTGACAGAGACTGGAGAAACTCTGAGAATATGGCCCCCAGTCACTCTTTCAGCTTAGTAATGAGGTCACTCCTGAGGTTCACACTTCAGCCAAAGATTGAATAGGCCCATGGAACAAAAAAGACTAAAGGGGCACACCAGCCCTGGGGCAGGGACTGGAAGGCAGGAGGGAACAGAAAAACTGGTAACAGGAAACCCAGGATTGAGAAGGCAGAGTATTGACATATCGTGGGGTTGTTAACCAATGTCACAGAACAATGTGTATACTAACTGTTTGATGAGAAACTAGTTTGTTTTGTAAACTTTCATATAAAGTACAATAAAAAAAGAAAATGAAAAGGTAATTCACAGATTCAGAAAAAATATTTGTAAAACATTTATCTGACAAAGAAATTATTTCCAGAATATTTATGTTACTCTTATAACCCAATAAAGCAAAGCCAAACCAAATCCACTGCCACTGAGTCAATTCCAACTCATAGTGACCCTACATAAGAAAAAAAAAACCCAATTATTTTAAATTGGCAAACTATTTAAAAAAAAAAAAACACTTCACTGAAGAATATATAGAAATGGAAAATAAGACCATGAAAATAGTCATCTTTAGCAAAGAAAACATATACCCACATAAAGACTTATACATGTATGTTTATAATAGGCCCAACTGCCAACTGTCCATCAACAATAGAGAAATGATTGAATATCTATATGGTAAAAAAAAAGTGGAATACTATATATCGATAAAAAAGAGCAGCCTTCTGATAGATGCAACAACATGCATTTACCTCAGAAAACATGCTGAATAAAAGAAACTAGGCACAGAAGAGTACAAACTCTGTGATTCCAATTATATGAAATTATACGTCTTCTTGAAAGTACAAATCTAACCTATTGTGACAGAAAACAGAGCCTTAGATTAGGAATAGGAATTTACTGGGATGGGACATAAGGGAATGTTTGGGAGTAATTTAATGCTAGGAGAAGAAAATTTCCTCACTCTGATAAAGGCATCCAGAAAAATCTACAGCTAGCATCAAACTTAATGTGAAACACTGAACACTTTTCTCCTTAAATCCAGAGGAAGGTGATATGTACTCTCACTACTTTTCTTTAGTATTTTACTGGGGCTCTACCCATTCCAGTGAGGCAAGGAAAAAAAATAAGAGTTATAAATATCAGAAACAAAGATGGAAAACTTTCTATATGCGCAGATTAAGTAAAAGCTTATGTAGAATATTTTATGGAATCTACAAAATGGCTAGAACTAATAAGTTAATTTAGAAATGTCATAAGATACAAGATTAGTATATACAAATCAACTGTATTTTTATTTACTAGGAGCAGCCAACTGGAATATAAAAATTAATTACATTTACAATATCACCAACAATCATAAAATATTTAGGAATAAAATTAGCAAAAAAATGTGTAGGACTGGATGTTAGAAACCAAACCTTGCTGACAGAAATTAAGGAAAACATAAACAGAGGCTTCTGAACTGGAAGACTCAATACTGTTAATATGGCAATTCTCACCTAGTTGCCAATAGGTTAAACACAATTTCAATCATAATTTCAGCAGATGTTCTATAGAAATTGACAAGTTACTTACAAAACTTACATGGAAATGCAAAAGATCAAAGCAAATTAGAAAAAGAACAAAGTTGGGGGCCCCACACTGCCTGACTTCAAGAGTTACTGTAATGCAACAGTAATCAAGATTACGTGTTAAAAAAGATTATGTGTTATTGGCATAAAAATTGACAAGCAGATCAATGGAACAGAATAAAGAGCCCTGAAATAAATTCACACTTATTTACTCATCTGACATTCAACAAATATGCTAAAGCAATCAAATGAGTAAACGCAACTCTTCAACAAATGGTGCTGGTGTAGGTGGATATCCATATGGAAAAAATGACTCTTGGCCCCTATTTCGAATCATACATTTAAAATAATTAGAGTCATACTTTCAAAAATAAAATCTAAAATATAAAGCTGTTAGAGAATAACACATAAGAATGTGTCTCTTAGGCAGGTAGCAGAATCAAACCAAAACTAAACCCATTGCCATCGAGTCAATTCCAACTCACAGGGACCCTACAGGACAGAGTTGAACTGTCCCATAGAGTTTTCAAGGTGCACCTGGTAGATTCAAACCGCCGACCTTTTGGTTAAGCAGCCATAGCTCTTAACCACTACACCACCAGGGTCATACATTTAAATACAAAATCTAAAATATAAAGTGGTTAGAGAATAACACGGAAGAAAGTGTTTCTTAGGCAGGTTGCAAAAAGCAAACCAAAAAAAGAAAAACAATGATATGTTGGGCTTCATCACATTAAAAAGTTTTACCCATTAAAAAACATTGGAAAAATATAAACAGGAAAGTAACAAACTGGGAGACAATATTTGTAAAACATATATCTGACAAAGAATTATGATCCAGAATCTATTACAGAACCCGTACCACTCAATAACAAAAAGACAAAAAAACAAAATCAATGACAAAAGTCTTGAAAAAAACACTTCACCAAGGAGATCTACGAATGGTTAATAAGTGCATGACAAAGTACCCAAATCATGACATCAGGCAAATCCAAACTGTAGCCACAAAAATATAGGACTACGCACCCACCCCACAACCTGCGTACAACAACTTGCATCAGTTTGTTGTACTCCGGGGACTTGCATATTAAAAAAATGCTGAAACCATGCCAACCAGTATTTCAAATACGCATTATGAACAGGTCTCGGGTGCTTCCAGACTAAGACAGACGAGGAAAACAGGCCTGGAAATATTTCTAAAAATTGGCCAGTGAAAACCCTACGGATCGCAGCAGAGTATTGTCCCATATAGTGTTGGAAGATGAGTCCCCTATGCTGGAAGGCATTACACAATAGCTGTTAACAATGGCCTCAAACATACCAACAACCACGAAGACAGAGCAGGACCTGGCAACGTTTTGTCCTGTTACACATACGGACACCACGAGTCGGAGCCAACACGACAGCAACTAACAACAAGAACAACATGTGAAAATGGGAATATGAAAAATGACCGTGTTTTATAGAGATACAAACAGAATAATTTAGGAACGAAGTAATCTGTTGCCATCAATTTGCTTTAAACTACCACCGCAAAAGAAAACCAAAGAGATGTGAAGAGCTAAAAGGGACAGACGAAAAAAATACAGCGAATTGCTGTAATTCTTGAATCTGGGCGTTGGCTATATAAAATTTTATTACAGTTTTCTTTCATCTTTTGTAAATATTTAGAAATTTTCCCTGAAAACTGTTAAAAAATAAGAATGTAAACCATTAGGAAATACCGCTTTTAAATATTTCAATTAAATCTTTCATTACATGTTTGTTAAATTTTTTTTCTATCTGTGCTTATCTCATAGAGTGGTGGTTAAGCACCTAAATTCTTGTCCTTCACTGCTGGGTTTTAATACCAGTTTTCCACTTAACAGCAGTGTAGACTTGGACAAAATATTTAACCTCTCGGTGCCTTACTTTCCTCATCTGTAAAATAAGGGTTTAATAAGGGTCCCATTTTGGTAAGATTGTTGTAAGCATTTAAAGAGTTTATGCATGTAAAGTACTTGGAATCTGCCTATCACTATGGTAAGCACTTAAAATAGTAATAATTTTACAGTATATACATGAACTCTTACGTACATCATCTACCTCATATATACTTGCAACAGGCAAGAGTACACACTAAGTTGTTTGGTAACTAATCCCCATTTTTAAAAGCAGATTCAACTGACGAAAAAATTGCAGTTTGTTATGAGATGCTGAAATGATGTTATTTTATATTCTTTGGACCAGGGAGCATGTAAAAATGAGTCCCTTCACTACTTAGGCAAAATATGGCATGTGTCCAGAAGGCGAAGCCTGTGGTTCATACTTCATAAACACGCCTGGATTGAATTCTCAGGCAAGTGGCTCAACAGCTGTGTGACCTGGGGCATGATATTTAATGTTGCTGAACTTCAATTTCTTCATTTGTAAAATGAGGTTGATAATACCCCATAGGCGTATATTAAGGAATAAATGAAATTTAAGGTACGTAAAACTTTTAGTACAAAGTATGCCATGTAATATAAATTCAATAAGTCAAGTTCTCATTTTTATTACTACTTGAAAAATATTTATTGATATATAATGACGAGATATCTCAGAAACCACTGACAATGATCTGTAGCTGAAGGGCAGGACTGATGATCCAGAAAGTTCCTTCTCCCAGGAATCCTAGGGGAACACTATTATTCACCAGGTTAGAACACCGGTATTATAGATTATAAACTCATCACAGAGGGTTGTACTAGCACAACTAAATTTCCTGGAATTGTCAATATTATCTGTCTTTTAACTAACCTACTGTTTTTGTTTTTATTTTTGTTTTTTTACTGTTATAGAATAAATCAAAATACTATGTAAGTAATTGACAGAGAGAAATTTTGGAATGTCTGAAAAGTTTCCTGAGAAATACAGAAGAGTTACACTTGGAACTTTATAGCTTATGTTCATATCGTTTGAATGTCTTATTGCTTTGAGTTGATATCTTGCTTTTAGGTACTTTATTTGGTTCTTCAGAATTTAAAAATGATTATATTTATATTGAAAGGGGTATATTAAAAAAAAAAACTCTTCATTTATGAGCAAGCAACTTCAGAACGAAACCATTCTTGTTGCCTAGCTGCTCAATGCTTAAATATCAATATATTTATGCTAATATATTCCATAGTAATTCAGTGCATATAATTTAGCCAAAGGTTACAGGTTCCTTTAGCCTCCTTAAATGTTCTTCCAACCTATTCTACTTTTCCATTAGCCTTCTAATTCAGTGAAATATTACATTTACAATGGATTGTGATTTAACATATTTTAAGAAATTTTCCTTTGCCAATTTTATTTATTATATGTGACCAATTATTTTTTATAGTCTTTTTTTAATAATTTACTTAATTTTAATATAAACATGAGCCATACATATGCAGACTAATTTTAACCTTGCCTTTTTAGAAAAAGTCCAGGTATACAGGACATCTTAAAGTAACAAATGCTATAATTTATAACTTTTATCTCTTTTGCATTGAAATGCTTCTTGGTTAACTCACAAGAGGTAAATATCTATCTAGCAATATTGTGTATGTACTAATTACTATGCCTAGGTCTTTATTCATAAGTGAGTCAAGCATCATATCTAAAAGTGTTAACATTAAATGCCTAAGCTCATTAAATGATTATATGTGACAGCTCTACATTACACAGAATGAAGACACAGGGAGACTAGGTCATAATAGTAATAGGAGCTAACACTCATTGACACCTACCATATGCCACACATTACTGAACTCTTTCATGCATTTTCTCTATAAATGCTTATATAAACCCCATGATATAAATGTTATTATCCTCCCATTTTAAATGAAGGACTGAAGCTTAGAGAAATTATGCAAAGGTCACAGAGTACAACCAGAAATATAATCCAAACCCAGTCTGCCTTTTTCTAGATTCTGCCCCTTATCTACTATCATACCTCTCTCTCAGTGAGGGAGGGAACCCCAGGAATCAAGTGATAAATGGTAAAGGCTAAAGCAATAAGAAAGGAATCCCTGGGAGTGAAAAATGTTAAGTGCTAAACTATTAACCCAAATGGTTGGCAGTTTGAACCCAGCCAGAGGCACTGCAGAAGAAAGTCCTGGTGATCTGCTTTCTAATGGTCACAGCCTTGAAAATCCTATGGAGTAGTTCTACTCTGCAACAGTTAGGGTCACAACAGAGTCAGAATCATCTACACAGCAACTGGTTTGATTTGATTTTGGTTTAAGACAATAAGGAATAGAGGTGGGTAACAAGTAATAGAATGAACAGGATTTAGGACAACATCTAAGACACTAGCTTCAGCAACTGGTGGCAGGTGTTTTACAGAAGGGTGAAATAAGACCATATTTAGGAAGGGAGATGCAGTCACTTTAGGAACTGGGTTTAAGAAACATCCTAGTGATATAATCAAAATGAAAACTGTTGCTGTCAAGTCAATTCTGACTCATAGTGACACTATAGGACAGAGTAGAACTGCCCCATAGGGTTTCAAGGAAAGGCTGATGGATTCAAAGTGCCGACATTTTGGTTAGCAGCCAAATGCTTAGCCACCACACCACCAGGGCCATGCTAAATATAGGGTACGTGATTGAAGAGTAAGACAAACACAGGTCCTAGAAACAGTATGAGCGGAGATAAAATCCAGGAGAGCAATATTTAAGATACATACAGAGAGAGAAAGCTGAAATGGAGCAAACAGGAAATGAGAAATTTATATTTAAAATTCCGATTAAGTGCAGGTGAAATTAAAGCTAAATTTATAGGATTTGCCCAGAGTCCAATGCTGAGAAATAAAGAGATGAACACTAAAAGAAAGCTTAAAGTTAATGGGAGTTCCAGAGAGGAAAAAAATAACAAAATGTGAGAGAAAGAAAAGCTTGAAAGACATAATGATTGAGAATTTTTCCATAAGAGATTGAATGCATTAATTTTCAGATTCAGAACAACTGTAGAATAATGCAAAATAATCTAAGTAAAATAAATAAAAATAAACCATAGACCTACCACAATGAAAATGCAGCACACCTGGGATATGTGTGTGTATGAAACGACAGCCAAAGACAAAAACAGATTACTTTTGAAGAAAAATTAAATAGCACCAGATTTCTCATCCTCACCAATAGGGAACAGAATACAATGGAATTCAAAGTGTTCTGTGAAAAATGTTTTCCCTAAAAGTCTACACTCAGTTAAACTGTAATTCAAAACTGAAAGTGACAAAGATATTTTCAGACAGACACTACAAAATGTGTACCACTTACAGACACTCACAAAAAAGAAATGCTAAAGCACATACTTCAGGAAAAATAAGTTCAATTCAGGAGGAAGCAGTAGAACATAAGAAACAATAGCTAGCAAAGGATGAAAAAATATGTGGGTATATAAAAAATTACTGACTGCAAAGAAAAAAAGCACGTAATAGGGTTTAATTTTAGGGGATTTAAAAATAAGTTGAAGCTAAAATCTTAAAACCAACAGAAACAATAATACATAAAATAGTGAGGGAGGGCAATGATTAGAATTAAACAGTATCCTAAGAGCCTTGTACTGTTAGAAAGGAATGTATAGCTATTGCTTACTGTTAGGCACTCTTTCATCAAATAAATGTTAAAAATTTGAGTATAATCGCTAAGAAAAAAAGAACATAACTTCTAAAGTAGAACAACAACAACAAAATGTCATTAGTCAAATAGAAGGCTGGAAAGGAAAATAAAGAAGCAAAGCAGAAAGGTAAACAAAACAAACAAATATATATACACACACAAACTAAAAATTTGGAAGCACATTATAAGACTTAATGGAAGAAACTGAAATAGATCAGTAACCATAATTGATATAAATTAAACTTACCAGTTTAGAGACTCTTAGAATTGATTAAAAATGACAGATGAAGGCTGTTTAAAAGAAATACAACTAAGATATAATGACAGGGTAGAATAAAGAAAGGGAGGGAAAAAGAGAAATTAGTCATGAAAGGAAAACTGGTACAGTTGCATTAATTTCAGACAAAATACACTTTAAGGCAACAAGAAATACTAGAGGTAAAATGGGTAATTACAGAATGATAAAAAGAGAAGTTCCCTAGGAAAATAAACAAATATAAAAATACAAAAGAAATATGAGAAAATTAACCATAAAGTTGAATATGCAGATTTTAATATAGTTCTTTTAGTATGTGTTAAATGAAAAAGTAATACCAGAATATGGACTATCTGAAAAAGACAAATAATGATATCAGATATGTACAAAACTCTTGTCAGAACAATTAATCAGCACTATTTCCAAACACACGTAGAACATCCACCAGAAGTGATAGCAAAGCATGTCTTAACAAATACCAAAGAATTGATATCATACAAACTAAATTCTCTGACCAAAATGCAACAATATCAGAACAAAATAACAATATTATGGTTTTAAAAGATATAAATACATCTTTTTAATAGCTCAAGGTCAAAGAAGAGATTGCAAAAGAAATTAGTAAAATATAGATCTGAAATGTCAATTAGAACACTACATATGTTTTGTGAGATATGTCTATAGCAGTACTTAGAGGAATATTCATAGACTTAAATGTATAAAAAAAACTTTTTTTTTTATCAGAAAAGAAGAAAGGTTGAAAATGAATTAACTAATCTAACCGAAGATGTTAGAAAATTTTTAAAATACATCAATCTGAAATCATTACAATGAAGGGAATTCTGTTTAAGCAGAAATTAATGGAATACACAAGCTAAGTTACAACAAAGAAGATAAGCCAGGCAAAAGATGATTATTTGGAAGGAAACTGAGAAACTCCAGAGCCAAAGAGCACTGTTTAGCTCAGATATGGATCTTGGTCTGAAGACATTTATTGATGAGTGTGGGAGGATAAAATACTAAGGATCTATTAGAATTATGCTATTGCTTCTCTCCTGCCATTGCTCTGAGCTAAGCAATGCCTGCTCAAAGATCTGCAATGACTAAGATCTTCAGTGACCCAGAGCGTGGTTTAGGTGTCCACAGAAGTAAATCAAATGGCACAGTGCTTATGAGGGGATTAAAGACAGAAGGCAAACTACCTGGCTTATGAAGTCCTTTCTCTAGAGCTTCCACTGCAAATCCCTAAACAGATAATTTTTGAGTCATAAAACCCTTTGATAATCTGGTGAAGCCTACAAATCTCATCTTTAAATATTTGTAAATATAGATAATAAAATATAACACTACAAAGGAAAGAAATTAAGCCATCAAAATATTACAAACTTGTAATATGGTGTTATGTATGTTTTTTAAATAATGCTTTAAATAAAATAGCTGCAAGTCTAATACCTATTATAATTTATAAGTAATAATAAGCAGAAATAATACTTGAGATATCTCAAACAACTATAAATGGCATAAAAACATCTGTGATAACCAAAAAAAAAAAAAAAAAAAAGGCCCAAACCCACTGCAGTCAAGTGGATTCCAACTCATAGTGACCCTATAAGACAAAGTAGAACTGTCCCATAGGGTTTCCAAGGCTATAAATCTTTATGGAAGCAGACCGCCACATCTTTCTTCCATGGAGTGGCTGGTGGATTCAAACACCGACCTCTCAGTTAGCAGCCAAGCCCTTTAACTACTGCTCTACAAGGAGCTTCTGTGAGAGCTCCTAATAAAAACATCTGTGTTATGTATCAGTGGTAAGGACTACATTCATTATTGAAAGAAATGCTAAAATTGAGTTAGAAAGCGGTTAAAAAAAGATGTAGTTTTGTTTCATATGTTCATAGGCCCCCTGATCTGAAGTGTGTTTTTTTCCTAATGCTGCTTTTCCCCAGGGTCAAAAAGTGAAGCCTTGACCTAAGAATTTATTCTGTGGAGCCAGATAGATTTTTCTGTGAATTTGTGCTGTCTGGATCTTGCTCTGTACCCTATGGTTCACCCATCACCTCAACTCCTGTCTCATTATAGCTAACAAGGGCTGTCATCTAAGCAAAGAATTTCCTAACAGAGTAGGAAATATCCCTGGGGGGAAATGAAGGCGGTGAGAGGTGGTGGAAAGAAAAGAAAAAAATACAGACATTTTAGAAGTACAACCATTTAAAAGGAAAAACATATTTCAAATTCCACTAGAATCAGAAATTTTAGAACTTAAAAATCAAGAGTTTTAAATTAACCCAATAAACATAGCAAGAGAGAGAAGGGAACATATTAGCAATGTGGAAAGAGGATAGTAAAGAATAAAAATGAATAAAAGGAGAAATGTAAGTTATAAGAAACATTCGCTGAAGCAAGGAAAACAGACAGATTAAAGAGCCAAATCGATATAGCTGAAAAGCAGATTAGCAAATTAGAAGAACCGGCAGAAGAATTCTCCAAAAAGTCAGAAGGAAAAAACAATGAAAGAGAAAATGAAAAAAATCTAAGTTATATGTTGTTCTTAGTTGCCATGGAGTCAGTTCCAAATCATAGCGACTCATGTACAATACAACATAACATTGACCAGTTTTGTGGGATCCTCACAATTGTTATGCTTGAGCTCACTATTGCACCTACTGTGTCAATCCATCCTGTTGAGGGTCTTCTTTTTCGATGACCCTCTACTTTACCAAGCATGATGTCCTTATCCAGGGATTGCTCCCTCCTGATAACATGTCCAAAATATGTGAGATGAATGTCACCATTCTCACTTCTAAGGAGCATTATGGTTGTACTTCGTCCAAGAAAGATTTGTTCATTCTTCTCGCAGTCCATGGTGCAGTATTCAGTATTCTTTGACAACAACATAATTCAAAGATATCAATTCTTCCTCAGTCTTCTTTACTCATTGTCCAGCTTTCCTGCGCATATGAAGGGATTCAAAATACCATGGCTTGGGTCAGGCACATCGTAGTCCTTAAAGTGACATCTTTGCTTTTTAACGCTTTAAAAAGGTCTTTTGCAGCAGATTTGCCCACTACAATACAGAGTTTGACTTCTTCATTGCTGCTTCCATAAGTGTTGATCGTGGATCCAAATAAAATGAAATCCTTGATGACTGCAATCTTTTCTCTGTTGATCACGATGTTGCTTATTGGTCTAGTTGTGCGGATTTTTGTTTTCTTTACGTTGAGATGTAATCCATACTGAAGGCTGTAGTCTTTGATCTTCATCAGTAAGTACTTCAACAACCCCTCGCTTTCAGCAATCAAGGTTGTATTATTTGCATATCAAAAGTTAACGAGTCTTCCTCCAATCCTGATGCCCTGTTCTTCTTCATATGGTCCACCATGTAAGATTATATGCTCAGCATACAGACTGAAAGGATACCACCCTGATACACATCTTTCCTGATTTTAAACCATTCAGTATATCCTTGTTCTGTTTGAATGGCTGCCTCTTGGTTTATGTACAGGTTTTCAATGAGCACAAATAAGTGTTCTGGAATTCCAAATCTTCACACTGTTATCCATAATTTATTATGGTCCACACAGGCAAATGCCTTCGCATAGTCAATAAAACATAGGTAAATATCTTTCTGGTATTCTCTGCTTTTGGCCAAGATTCATCTGATATCAGCAAAGATATCCCTTGTTTCATGTCCTCTTCTAAATTCAGCTTGAATTTCTGGCAGTGCCCTGTCGATGAACTACTGAAGCTGTTTTTGAATTATCTTCAGCAAAATTTTACTTGCATGTGATATTAATGATATTTTTCAATAATTTCTGTATTCTGTTGGATCGCCTTTCTTTGGAATGGGTACAAATATGGGTCTCTTCCAGTTGGTTGGCCAGGTAGCTGTCTTCCAAATTTCCTGGTATAGATGAATGAATACGTGCAGGCTTTCATCCATTTGTTCAAACATCTCAATTGATATTCCATCAATTCCTGGAGTTACATAGAGGATAGCAATAGAAATGCAAATATGAAGATAACAGGAACCTCAGAAAGACATGGAAAGGAGGAAATAGAGATGAGTAAATATTTGAAAAATGATGAATTTAAATTTCTTGGATTAAAAAAGGTTAAAATCCTCAGACTGAAAGGGTCCATAAAGTGTGAAATAGGAAAACATCAGGAAAATTCACACCTATACACATTATAGTAAGATTTAAAAATCAAAAACAAACTTTTTAATTTGTCAGAGAGAAGGAGCAAATGGTATGCAAAAGAACAAGAGCCAAATTGACTAATTTTCAGCAGCAACTCTAGACAAAAGAAGACAACAATGAAGTGTTTTCAAAGTACTGAATGAAAATATTTAGAAGCAACAATTTTGTATCTACTGAAACTGCTCTGCCAATATGAAAGGAGGATAAAAATATTCTCAGGCACATAAGGTCATTACAATTCAAACACTATCTTGAAAAGTTGTAGGTGCAACATTTAGTTAAAAGGGGAGACAAGTTCAGGGAACACTGCAAAAAATATATGAAATAAAATGATAAAATGTTGTTACAACAGTCTTTGCTTTATATTATATGATAATTTGTGTAGAAAACTCCAAAGAATATATTACTAGATTATTAGGCATTATTGGAAACAGTAAGATAATTTTACAAGGTGGCTGGTGATACGATTAATTTATAAATTTCTGTTGTTTTTATATGATAATATTAAGGAAGTAGAAAATACAATTTAAATATGATACTATATACAATATTTAAGAATTATAAAAGAATGAATCTAATAACTGTGAACTAAATGTAGTTCACAAATCTCACACTTTTTCTAAACTTTTTCTAACTAAATCACACTTTTTCTAACTAAATCTCACACTTTTTCTTTATCTCCCAAGTAAATTTTATCGAAGTGAAAAAATGGGTTAATAGTAAAAATCTATTAATCTAATTCACCACAATAACAGATTGGCAAGAAAAACATTTGATTATTTCAAATTTTATAAAATTGAACATCCAATCATGGTTTTAAAAAGTTTCTAACAAACGAAAACATAGAAGGACATTTCCTTAATTGAAAGCAAGGTATCTACTGAAAGCCGACAGCAAATGTCATACCTAACAGTGAAACTTCAGAAGCATTTTTTTCTAAAGTTAGATACTAGGCAAAGATGCGATCACCCATACTTTTCAACATTACTTTGGAGAGCTTTGCAAGGTTATTGACCAAAAAAAAAAAAAAAGATAAGACCTAAAAGAAGTAAATAAATGTGACATTTCCTGGAATATCTAGTCAAATTAATAAAAGAAAACAAAGGCAAAAGGAAAGAAATAAATGCGACATTTGCAGATTATTTGCAGATTATCTATGTAGGAAAAAAATCTACAAAATCCGTGCTAGATACAATATAAATATATAAAAATCAATTTCATTTCTATTAGCAAATTCAACACCCATTATTGTAAAAGAAGTGTTACGTACAATAGCAACAAAAAATTAAGGCGCCTTAAAACAAATCTTTCAAAACCATACAAGTACTCTGTGCAGATAATTGTGTATGCTGGATTGAAGGATCTAAAAATCAACTGAAAATATTAAGGGATAAACTATATTCATGAAAGAATTTGGCTATTTCCTTCACATTCATTCCCAATATGAGTTTTTATGGGACTTGACAAGTTGATCCTGGAATTCAGTAGAAGAGGAAAAGTAAAATATATGCACAGCTTTGAAGGAGGAGACTGAGAGATTTATCCTACAGATAACATGGATTATTACATACTGTAGGGAATTAAATAATGTGGTATCACATAGTTATGGACAATAGACCAATTAAACAGAAAAAAAGAACTTAAACCTATATATATATTTGACACAGAATAAATCAATGGAAAAAGAACGGTTCATTGATTAAATAGTACTAGGATAGTTAGCATTCTGTACTGAAACAGATAACCCAAAAAAACCGTTGCCTTCGAATCGATTCCAACTCATAGCGACCCTGTACGACAGAGTGGAACTGCCTCATAGAGTTTCCAAGGAGCACCTGGTGGATTTGAAATGCCGACCTTAACCACTACACCACCAGGGTTTCCAAAACAGATAAAAATATCCCTAATTTACAATATATAAAATCACATCAAAGTGATTGAAGAGCTGAATGTAAAATTCAAAACTCTGAAATATTTTACAAAAACTAATAATAATAATAATATCTTTGGATCTTGGGGAAGACATAGATTTCTTAAAATATAAAAGATCCAATGTATATGAGAAATACGAATAAATAAGGACTTATTAAAATGTCTGAATAAATTAAAAAAATCACTATAAGTCAGTCCACAGACTGAATGAGCTTATGTGCAGTACATACAACCTTTAAAAGTTTAATAACTAGAATATTTACATAAAAACTCCTGAAACCAATGAGAATGAACCCCAAAAAGAGGATAGGGTTGAGATAAAAGACAAAAACAGGCCACAAAACTAATGAAAGGATATTCAATTCCACTAGCATTCTATATGGCAATATTGAATAAAAGTGAAGATGGGCATACCCTTCGATCTATCAAGCAAGTCTCTTCATGTGTCTCAAAGGAAGGGTGATACTGAAGGAGGGGACAGCACTTGATATTTTATAGATTTGACGGAAAATACCATAAACCCATTGCTGTTGAGTCAATTCTGACTTATAGGGACCGTATAGGACACACTATGACTGCCCCACGGGGTTTCCAAGGAGCAGCTGGTAGAATGGTTTAACCACTGCACCACCAGGGCAGGGAAAATACCATAAAAAAAAAAATACCATACTGAAACATAAATCTTACAAGCATACTAGCCACTGTATCCTGACGTGGAAATTGGATTGTCATTAAAACTTCTTAAAATTACACTTTGGAACTTTGGAATATGTCTTTCAGAGATGCAAAAGTAAACTAGATCAGAACAATGTGCTCAATTACTGATGGACTTTTTATCATGAATATCTGGATAATTAGTAATCTACAGTTCCTAACACATGACCACTGCAGAGTCAATTACTGGAGGGTGAGAGATTTAGAATAATGGACAAGGAAGAGGGAAGAAGGTGATTTAGTTCTGCTCGAAATTCTACCACTGGTTATGTGACCTAGAAAACATTACAATTCGGATAAGAATACTAGTGAAAGAAGTTGTAATACTAGCTTTCCTTTCTAATTAATTCTTAATAAATTTTTCTTCATTTAGCTTTCCTTCTAATCTCTTAATAATCTAAAATTCCATCCATGGGATAATGGCTATAAATAATTAAGCACTTTGTCTGCATTTACTTATAGTATTCAGTAAATTACTGATATTATGAGGTCTCACTATCTCCTTAACCTAACTGACTAGCGTGATCTTTCCTCATGTGCATGTATGTTTCAGGTTCACCCTCTCACTCACGCCTCTACTCAATTGTCACTGAATGTCAGAGTAACCTTCCCTGGCCACACCACCTAAAATAGTCTCCAGGAAAAATATTCAAATTCAATAGATCATATTCAAAATACCAAGAGATGTAACCAATTTTGAATAGAATACCTAATGTTATATTTTGAATAATAAGAAAAATGTTCCCATCATTTATTTAGACAGGAAAACCTATACAGGAAAATTTTGATAGTGCATTGTGGGATGTGAAGCTGGTGGAGAATAGGGGGTATAGGAATTTAAAAGAGTGCAAAAACCAGAAGACAAAGGCCTATCCACAGGAAAAGAAAAATCAAGTGTATTAAAGAATTCACATTTCATGATAAATTATTAATTGCAAAAGAACTTTGGAAAGAAATGTTGTGCCCCTCCTCACACCATACCTAAAAAATAAATGTGGATATACTAAAATCTAATTGTAAAAGTTAAAAACATAAAAGTACTAGGAATATATACAGATAAATATAATCTTACAATAAAGATGTTTCCATACATGCCATCGAAGCCAAAATAACACATAATAGACCACTTGATTTGATTACACAGAAGTAGAACCTCATCAAATATAAACACAAACAAAATTAGAAGACCAATGGCAATTTATAGAGAGTGGAGAAGAATCTGAAAAACAAAGTCACTATGTGTAAATTTATAAGTGATAAACACAAAACACTTTACCAATTCATAATAAAAACACAAATGATTTACAAACATAAAAAGTGTTTCATTTGACTAATATCAAAGAAATTAAAAAACATCACCAATGAAATATAATTTTGTCACTTATCCAAGTGTCAAGGATTTTTTTAAGTGAAAATATTCATCCTAATTAGAATATGAAAAGATGGGTATTTTCACACTCTGCTGGTGAGAATGTAAACTGGTATAATAATAGTCCCAGAGAGTAATATGGGAGTGTCTTTCAAAGAGCTTTAAAAATTTTCATTTCTTTTAATCGAGCAATTCCACATCTAAGTAGCTGCCTTAAAAAAATCAAAACAAGTAACAATGATGATGATATTATTACTTAAGGTAATAAAAAACCAGAAATCGAAAAGGAACAAACATATTATGTAACACCCATATGAAAAAGTTGTATCTAAGAACATTCTTGATTTGAAGGATTTCTAAGACCATGGGAGGACTGTCATCATCAAATGTTAAATGAAAGAAATACATAAAAATGTATTTCAAATTTGATCTAAATTTTATAAAATGAAAAATTTATATCATAATAAGAAGGCTAGAAGGAAAGATACCAAAGCTGGTAACAGTTATCAGCTCAGCTGGGTATTTCATGTGTATATTTAGTCTCTTTTTGATCTTTCTCTTGATGGTTTATATTACTTGTAAAAAGGAAAATATTAAACCATATTCCAAAATAGGAGGTGCTCCAGTATAAATATTTCTTTCATTATTATGAATCATTACCTAATTGTATCAATTCCAAAAAAATAAAAATTTGTATACATACTCTCTCTACAATAGCATAGATTTACAACAAATTTATTGTATTATTGATAACATGTATTCAGGAGTGAGATTACCTTCATTTGAAAACTAACTCTCTGCACATCAATTTCTTCATCTGAAAAATTAGCACCACACAGGGACCTTAGAATATTACTACTAATAATAATAAATAATAACAATATCTGTCTCAAGGCATGTTCCTGAAGGTCAAATGAGTACAATATATGTAAAGCATTAAAAAAAGTGCCTGGCACATAACAAATGTGATATAAGGACTTAGACACAAACACATACACATGCTAGTTGTGCTAGTGAAACAGTAATTACTTAATACCTAATCGATTTGATTTTACTTCTGAGATGAACACAAAGGAACTAAACTGTCTGGACTTTAGCTACAATCTAGATAGTTTTACAGACCCTACACAGTTACTATATCAAGTAGCATTTATCCAAAGAGCTTCGAGGCCCAGATAAGTGATTGAATAATTAAGTGGAATAATTAAATAGCAAGAACTATCACCTAGCCAAATTATCTAGCTTTCCTAGTGATAAATTAGAAAATTCACTACATTTACTACCAATTTAATCAGACTAAATCCTGTTGATGTCCTTGATCGGGTAATTATGTAATGAGATACAGAAAGTAGCTGCTATAAATCTGTCTTAGTATCTACACAGACCCCATGAGTAACGTTCTTGGACCTATTCATCTTACATTCTCCCTTGGTTTATTCAAGTCTGAGGGTGTGTGTAAAGAGAACCACAGATACAGCAGCTTAATTTTTAATATATTTAAGACCAGAGAAGGATAGTGAACTTTGGTTTATTTTAAACTTTCTGTTCAGTGAAAGTTAAATATTAATTTCTAACAGAAATCCATTTTTCATTTCATTTCCAAGAAGCAACCCATGCATTTGTCTTCTGTTATGGATTGAATTGTGTACCAAAAAAAACATTTGTTGGAATCCTAACCCCTATACGTGTAATGCCTAGTTTGTAGCCAGCACTGAGCTTCACATGCTTTGCGCATTTCATTTGCACAAGTGAAGAAAAAGAAAAAAAAATGAGGCTCAGAGAAAAAACTGTTGCCTAGGCTCACAAAAAAATAAGTAGTAGCAATAAAATATACCCCAGTTCCTCTAAACCGAATCTACTGTCTTTCTAACTCTTCAAAAATCTCCCCACAACTTCATCTTTTTTATATATCCCAGTCGGCATTTTTTTTTTTTTTTTTAGTTTTCATCAATGACAGCTGAAAATCTTCATGACCATCTCCAGTCCCTAACTTGACTCCAATCCCTCTCACTTTTATAGATTCCCCCCCAAAAAGAAAAATGATCATATGTTTATTCCTTCAAATGTAGACCCTCTCTCAAATCATACAAAATTTTCTTTTCTTTGCTGTGGTCAATTCCTCTTTTTTCCCTGTCCCAGATCCTTAACCCTGTTGCCCTTCCTTTGAGGTCTTCACTGGGTTTCCCACACCCACCTTTTTCTGTGATCTAGAGCAGGCACATAGCCAGGACTGGTCAAGGAGAAAACTTCTGTGGATGAATACAACAATGCTAGGAGTAAGAAGAGTCTTTTCCCTTGAGGTTGCTAAAATGGCAGAGGGAAATCTGGAGCACTCAGTGGCCACATAACTAATGACATAAAACAAGCTTATGTGCAGAATTAAGCCAGCACTATATGGGACACAGACTGTCACAGATGTGAAGACTTTGATCTCTGGTTCCAGCTCTATAAAAGCCACATTCATCCCTAAACCACCCAATTATAAGAGCCAACAATTTCTCTTTCTGACTTCTGATATTTTGGGTTGGTATTCTGTAACTGGTACTAGCTTTATCTCTTCCCTTTTCTCTCTCCTGGATTCTAAGCAATATATCTAACTAGCTACTGATGGTCATTTCACTTAGATACACAGATACCTCAAGCTCAGTACTAAAATCATGAATTTCTCACCCTCCCCTCAACCTGTTCTTCCTCCTCCCTTCCTTAACTTGGTCAATGTCACCACTATTCTTTCAATTGCTCTCACAGCTACCTTGATGCAGGTTACACTTTTCACACCTCTCTCTCTCTCTCTCCAATTCATAATCATCCACAGTCAAGTCTATGGATTCTACCTTCTACATTCAAATAAATTTTCTGCCTCACCTAGAATACTCACTCTACTACTAGTCTCTCTCCGCTGGTGATGCCCCATCCACTCACTCTCTACAGAGATGTCAGAATGACCCTTTCAAAATGCAACCTTAATGTGTTGTTTCACATTAATGATAAATAAAGCACAAATTCCTTAACTTAGCACACGGGGACCTTCACCCTCCAACCCTTTCTACGTCTTCAGTCTCATCTCCATCAACTATGACACGTATGCATTACACAGTTCCCTAAGTGCTCCATATTCTCTTATGCATCCAGGGCTCTACGCACCCTGTTTGCTCTTTCTGAAACCCCCACCTCAATGTCTAGTACACTACTGTGCACAAAAATGACAAATCTTTAGAACAATTTTTCAAATAGATGGTAAATAGATTTATAATTATGCATGTAGTTATTTTGTCTAATTATTTTAACTCCTAAAAGCTATAATATTAAGCTTATTCAAATCTTTCTTCCACATACAGGTTAATACAAGAAATAAAATTTTTATATGATTTATGATAAAGTTTTGATTATTTGCCAATGTCTCCCTGGAAACCTGTCATCAACTCCTAGCAATACCACTGTCTCTAGAGTATAGAGTTCCTGCTTGGGCTGTGCTCGGCTGGTCAAAAGGGAGACATCAGCTTGCTGCCGAGTTGAATTATGTCTTCCGGCCACATGGGGTTTTCATTCTCTTCTTGGCCTTCTCCTTAGGTAATTCTACAGCTTATTTCTCACTCTGCCCTCAAGTAATCAATATTTATGAGACACTGGAGGCAGAGAACTGCAGTCGTAAAATATCATAACACCATGTTGTCTCTACCAATTTCTCAGGGAAGAAAAAGACTCCCTTCCTTTCTTTCATCCCATTAGCTGGACTTAATGCCACTTCTTTTAAAGCACAATGCATGTTTAGTTAATAAATAGACCCAATTAATGATCTCAAACAACATTCAGCTGTTGGTCTCTTTTAGAAGCTGTTTCAGTTGAAAAGATTACAGTATATAACATCACTTCCACAATTTTATAAATCTTTCTAAGAGTAACATGCTTAGTCAAAAAAGAACATACACTTGAGGCATGATTAGTAGTAAATTTTGCTCTCCAAACAAATCAACCAGTTATTAATTCACACTGCAAACATTTGTTGAGCTCCCATCATATAACAGTCACCATGTAAGAATCTGAAGATTCAATGGTGGATAAGATGTAACAGTTATTTCCAAAAAAAATTTTTTTTTTCCTACGTAGCAGACAGATTTGTAAGCAAAAATTCATATACCATAGAAGATGTTTTGCTTTTGAACTGTGGATTTAATTCCTACCTTTGTTAGAGATCTGGAGATAAACATAAACCAAAAAAACCAAACCCATTGCCAGCAAGTGGATTCTGACTCTTAGCGACCATATAGGACAGAGTAGCACTGTCCCATAGGGTTTCCAAGGACTGCCTGGTAGATGAGAACTGCTAACCTTTTGGTTAGCAGCCATAGATCTTAACCACTACAGGAGATAAGCATAACAGTGAATTGAGATGTACCATAAGAGATCTGAGTAATCAGAGGCTGAATAATGTGTATATACATATACTGGCAGGAAGGAAAGAAAAGGCCAAAATGGATGTCAGAAGGAACTCTGAAACATGTCCTTGGACATAGTATACCTAAAGCAAACAGAAAAAATGATCATGTAAAAGAGACGAACATAAGATTTCAAAGGGTGGCTCGAAAGGACGAAGTAACATCGTGAAATGTGAAAGACCTGAAGTTAGAAGACCAAAAGGGAAGAACATGCTTGGCATTTCTTAAGCTGAAAGAACTGAAGAGAAAATTCAAACCTCAAGTTGCAACATTGAAGGGTTCTATGGGAAAATAAAAAAAAAATTTTTTTTAATTTTTTTTTATGCGAAAATACTGAATGACGCAGGAGGCATAAAAAGAAGATGGAAGGAATACACAGAGCCACTGTTTCAAAAAGAATTGGTCGATGTTCAACCACTTCAGGAGGTAGTACATGGTCATCAGCCTATGGTACAGAAAGAAGTCCAAGCAGCACTGAAAACATTGTCCAAAAACATGGCTCCCGGAATTGACAGAATACTAATCGAGACGATTCAACAAATGGATGCAAGGCTGGTGGTGCTCACTCATCTATGCAAAGAAATTTGGAAGATAGCTACCTAGGCAACCGACTGGAAGAGAACCATCTTTCCAAAGAAAGATGATCCAAGAGAATGCAGAAATTATCGAACAATATCATTAATACCACACACAGGTAGAATTTTGCTGAAGATCATTCAAAAACTGTTGCAGCAATACATGGACATGGAATTGCCAGAATTTCAAGGTGGTTTCAGAAGAGGATGTGGAGCAAGGAATATCACTGCTTATGTCAGATAGATCTTGGCTGAAAGCAGGGAATACCAGAAAGATGTTTACCTGTGTTTTATTAACTATGCAAAGGAATTCAACTGTTTGGATCTTAAACTATGGATAATATTGAGAGGAATGGGAATTCTAGAACACTTGTGCTCATGAGGAGCGTGTACATAGACCAAGAGGCAGTCTTTCGAGCAGAAGAAGGGAATAATTCGGGAAGGGTGTGCATCAGTGTTGTATCCTTTCACCACACTTAGTCTGTATGCTGAGAAAACATTACAAGAAGCGTGGCTATATGAAGAAACATGTGGCATTAGGATTAGAGGAAGACTCATTAACAACTTGTGATATGCAGATAACACAACTATTGCTTGCTGAAAGCAAAGAAGACTTGAAATACTGATGAAGATCAAAGACTACAGCCTGCGGTATGGATTACACCTCAACATGAAGAAAAAAAAAAAATCCTCCCGACTGGACCAAGCAGCAACATCATGATCAACAGAGAAAATATTGAAGTTGTTAAGGCTTTCATTTTATTTGGATCCACAATCAAGACCCACAAAAGCAGCAGTCTAGAAATCAAAGTCTGTAATGCAGTGGGAAAACTTGCTGCAAAAACCTCTTTAGAGTGTTCAAAAGCAAAGATGTCACTTTGAGGATTAAGGTACACCTGACCCAAGCTGTGGTATTTTCAATTGCCTCAAATGCAAAGGAAAGCTAGATGATAAATAAGGAAGACTCAAGAAGAACTCATGCCTTTGAATTGTGGTGTTGGTGAAGAATATTGAATATACCATGGACTGCGGAGCCAACTCTGTAGCACCTAGTAACAACAACAAATACATACATATATATATGACACCCTGGTTGGCATAGTGGTTAAGAGCTACAGCTGCTAACCAAGAGGTCTGCAGTTCGAATTCACCAGGCACTCCTTGGAAACCCTATGGGGCAGTTCTACTCTGTCATATAGGGTCGCAATGTGTCAGAATCAACTCGACCCCAACACCTTTGTTTTTTTGTTTGTTTGTTTTATATACATATACATGTATTTATGTATGTTGGTGTGTGTGTGTGTATATATATGTATGTATGTATACTTGCAGCTCTGGTGGTGCAGTGGTTAAGAGGTCGGCTGCTAACCATAAGGTCAGCAGTTTAAATCCACTAGCTACTCCCTGGAAGCCTTAGGGGGCAGTTCTGCTCTATTCTATAGGGTTGCTATGAGCTAGAATAGACTCGAGGGCAATGGTTTTGGTATTTTTGTTTATGATAATTCACACATACAATGATTATATATGATTATAATCTGAGGGACTTTAGTAATTAATCAGCAAACAACAGAATGATTCACTTTGGAATAAGTTTAAAGCATTATACAGATATAATGTGTGCTTACTGATAATACATAGCATTGACTATACTAACAAGTCATTTCAGTGACATACCTTTTGCAACTATACTCTAATTTTCATAAATTTTGGTAATTATGAAGTTAATGACTTGGGCATCTAAATATGTTAGCAGAAAAAACATTTACTTACTATTCAAAACTTTGACTATTTTATGCATATATATAATAAATCACAGGTATATTTTATGTTTAAATCGACCAAGGAAACTGTGGCAATCAGTATGTACACATTAATCAAACTGTATGTCAGAATAGCCTCTAAAATATCATTTTACACAAGTGATTCCAGGTTTATCTGTCTTCACAAATAATGTTGAACTTTTTTTAAATGTTGCATATTTGTATATGAATATATATACTTTTTAATATACTTTATACATGTATTCATATATAGATAGATATATGAGGGTAAGTAAAAAAGTACTGCCACAAAATCATAGAAACCTTTATTTAACAAAAATATCAAAATGTGAAACTATTGTTTCTCAACATATCCTTCAAGTACATCTATACACAGGAGCCCTGGTGGGATAGTGGTTAAAAAGCTCAGCTGCTAACCAAAAGATGGGCAGTTTGAATTCCCCAGCTGCTTCTTGGAAACCCTATGGGGAAGTTCTATTCTGTCCTACAGGGTCACTATGAGTCGGAATCAAATTGATGGCAACAGATTACAGGTATGTCTATACACTTCTGACAGTGGTGTTTCTGTCTCTCTCTTACCTGAAGAATTCTGCCCTCTTCTATTTACACTACGTCAAAACTGCAGTTTTGGCATCCTTGAAGGACTCAAATCATGTTCCTTTTGAGAACAAAAAGAAGTCTGAAGGGACAAGATCAGGGCTGTAGGGTGTGGATGGGTAAGGTTTCCCAATGAAATTCTCAAAGGCAGCCCTTGCTACCTGTGATGGTTAAGGCTGTATGTCAACTTGGCTGGGCCATGATTCTCAGTGGTTTTGGCAGTCATATGATATTGTGATCACTTCCATGACGAGATTTGATATAATGTGATCACCTCCACAATGGGATCTGCTGTGAGTAGCCAATCAGTTGAAAGGAGTTTCCTTGCATCATTCCTGCATCAAATGTAAGTGGACATTCTGGCAAGGCTTGGGGGCTTTCGCTCACTCTGGATCCTGCAGCTGGCTCCTGTTCATCTGACCTCCAGTTCTTGTGACCTGAGCTAACAGTTTACCTGCAGTCTTGCCTGCAATCTTGGAATTTGTCAGTCTTTGCAGCCTGTGAGCAAAAGCCCTGCTCTCTGACCTGCTGATCGCCAGTCCCTGTGGCTATATGAATCAGGAGACGTCTCTATCCTGACCCACAGACTTGGGACGTTCCAGCCTCTACAACTGCATGAGCCATTTCCCTGATATAAATCTCTTTCTATATACATTTATAGGCTTTATCGGTGTTGCTTCTCTAGAGAACTCAGACTAAGACACTATCCTTGAAGAATGAGCAAACGCATTTTCACGATGGAAAAAAATTCCTCCGCATAACTTTCCTGGACTTTTTCTCACCAGCGCAGTTTTCAATTTTCCTAAAACTTCTTCATAATAAGCCCCCGTGATCGTTCTGTGCCCATCGAGAAAATCTATCAAGATTACCCCTTTGGTATCCCAAAAAACACCATAACCTTCTGAGCTGTCTTCCCTCTCTTGGCTCATCTTTGACATCATCCCAACCTTCCTTAAAATGTTTGACCTATCTAAAAACTGTTGTTTTATGTGGGACAGCATTCCCATAAACTTGTTACAAAGCTTCAATGATTTGGGAAGATGTCCACTCAAGCATTGTTAAAAATCTGGTATTAGCCCTGACCTCAAAATCATTTTTTTCCACGGCACAAAAAGTATCCTTTTTTTTTTTAAGGCACCCTAATGAGACTAAGACAAGTGAATTACTGAGAGAACTTGTCTGTAGCCATCCACTGATCACAGAGACGTGTTTAAACATGTTTTGTTTGAAATAAACTCGTATGAATGATCTGAAATCCTAGTAGCAATACTTTTTTACTTACCCTTGTAGTATATAGATAGATGTAGATATTTTTAAGAAAGTGTATAGGAATTAATTTTTTTAGGATGATGCAATGTTCCACAGACTAACTGGATTTTTTTGAATGTGTGAATTCTTGAACTGTTTGTTAAAACTGATGTTGATCCAGTTTGGTTTGTTTGTTTCCAGTTATAAGAAAGACAGATCTTTTAAATAGTACTGAAGATCCTACCTTGTGCTAGTTGAGGGAGGTTTTAATACTCCCAAATAAAAACAAACTAAACTTCAAAAAGAGGAGGAGGAGGAAGAGAAGAAGAAAATTACACAGGGTGCTATAATCTTCACTTGAGACCCAATCTAGGCTAACAACATATTTTACTTGCAGTTTGCTCTGACTTTGAGAATAACAGGGGCTCTCTTTCTAACGATACTAGGAGAAAGTTTACAAGGGAAAGGCAACCCTGTGCCAAATGACTGCAGAGACCAGCATTCCTAATTTTCAGAGGTAGGAAATCTGCCGCCTAATTACAGGATCACTGCTTTATTAGCCTTCTGGCATCTGAGCAGCTGTAGAGCACACAGCAGGTTTGTCCTCCTGACCAGCAAAACGACGCTGAGAAGCCGACTTGAGAATATTTCTTTGGGGACTGAATAAAGAACACACACTTTAAATAGACTGGAAATTACTGCCCAGTGCAAAAAAAAAAAGAAAGAAATCATTATTTTATTATATAATATTTCTATTTTTAACAGACAATTGCAGGGGTGAGGGAATGCAGAGGAGTGAGAGAATGAATTTTCCACAAGAGAGCAGGTTATATCACTATCTAAAAGAAATATTGCACAAAGTTCAGATTCCTCAAGTGGCAATTATTTCACTGAAATTTAATGTTTACAATTTTTTTTTTTCTTCCTGGAATTCAAGGTCCATATTTGAAACTCAAAGCAGGGAAAGGTGAACTCATTCTAAACTTTTCTGTAAATCAGTATTTTAGGTATTTCAATGCTCATTTTCCACAGTGGGAAATTAATCCCTGCTTTAAACCCAATTCAGATGAACAGAGAGAATAATGTCTTCTTTGAAGTTGTCTCTCATTACTCTAGGAAAGGCCAGGTGCTCTTGCTGAGACAGGTCAGATGCTCAACTTGCATAATAATCAATACAGATTTCATATATTTCTTTTTCTTAGAGGCATCAGATGTAAATTTTCATACAGAAATGAATTCACCAATGGGGAAATCTTAATATGAGGAAGGTTTTAAAAGGGTAATGTACTTTTCATCCATTTCTGTTATATATTTATTAACACAGTGGCCATCAAGGATTTGGACTTCTCGTTACGCAAACTATTCCTCACATTTCACACTTGAAAATGAACTTTACATGGAACTGGCAGATGTACTTCCTCGACATACCCATCTTTGGTGAAATAAATACTAATCTTTGAGATATTGTGTTTCTCTTAGAATTTACAAGCCAACACTGTTTAATTATTCATGATGTGAGATTCATCAAGCCAGGTTCTTGGGAGGATACACGAAAACAATTTGCTTATATCATTTGGGTAAAAAACCCAAGAGCTGAACAAAAATGTCTTATGCTGTATGAACAATTTTTTTTTCCCCTGAGGTCGATGGTCAAAAATTGCTAAGAATAAGATACTGTAGCCACAGGTATTAAATTCTTTAAGAACTTGTGTCTTTAGGACAATTTTTATAAGTGTTCCCATGCCAGGTAAGCCTATCCCTTTATTAGTATTAACAAAAGAGCAACATATTAATTTTTAGTCCAAAATATTAAACAAGGGATAATTTTAATAAGTCCAAGGGGTTTGGTGATATTAATAAATTCCTTCTACCCAAGGCACAATGCCAGGTACTAGGAGTTCCTTAGGGTTAACTCAAATACAATTTGCTAAATGAAACTATTCTCCCTTCTAACTATTGAATATAACTCCTAACTCTGAGTTAAGCAAATTTTACTCTTGAAATAATCCTTTCCAGGCAAGTAACATCATTTCCTGTATGACTCACATTTAAACTTTCTTTACAGGGAGAAATTTAAGGAGGTAAAACAACAGAATTGTTCATGAAGACATTATGACTGAGGATGAAATTACAGAAAGACGGGGAAGATCTCTGTAGGTGAAAATCAAAAAAGGAAGAGATAGTAATAATACACGTATGATCAAACTCTAGAAGAGATATCACCAGTGGGCACAGTAGGAAGCTAAGCATTTTCAGATTTATCCTATACCTTAATGTACCAACATCTTGTCTCTGCATTTGGAAGGTTGGGAATATTGTGTGCTTTACTTTGGATATAATTACCTTTTCTTAAGAGAAGGACTGCAAGCTTCCTATGTCTCTAAATTCTAAGATGACTCCTCAGTTCCTCTAAATGTTTTACTTCTGCTGAGTTTTATATTAACCCCAAACACACTTCTGTCTTAATGACCAGATGTGAATTTCTGGAAGCTGGAATTCATTACCTTCTTTCTTGGAATGTCAACACTGCTAAAATTTGCAAACCTGCTTGCTTCAGCAAAGTTCAGGTTCATGGTCTCTAAGCAATCATAAGCCTATCTATTTGGAAAAGGAGGGACAGGAGGTTTGAAGACAGGGTGTGGAGCACACGGAATGCCCTGCAAAACCGTTTGGAGATTACTATGTATAAAAAAGGAGTCACCAATGGGTTTTGAGCATATGAGAGACACAACCATGTCTGTGTTTTAGATGCAGCCCTGGTGGCTCATGGAAGAGGGCAAGTCAGTTCTAAAGTTGCATCTGAGATCACAGGTGTCTGAGGGTCACCCTCAAATGGTTCATAAAATTATAAATATTACATATAATATAACAGGGTCACAATGAGTTAGAATTGAGGTGACAGAAATGGGATCTTTATTTATTTATTTATTTTTGGTTATACATAAAGAGAGAGTAAATGATGATGTAAATGGGGTAAAATGTTAGCTATAGGTGGATCTGGATAAAGGGTACATAGGTGTTCTTTGTACTATTTTTACAACTTTTTTCAAGCTTGAAATTATGTCCAAATAAAAAATTTTTTAAAAGTATATATACTTATTTACCCACACATATATACACATATATAGGTATATATACACATACATATATATTTATATGTATGTGTGTGTGTGTATATATATATATACACACACACATATATATACATCTCAACATTTTGCGGAATTAATGCTGCTTCACACACATCCCCCAAATGCCAGGTCCAATTCACCAAGCCTAGGAAAACTCTCCTGAATCTTTAACGGTTACTGGCACAAGTACTACAAGTCAAAGAGCATTTTGAAATAACATAGTTATTAATTGGTCAACTGAATATGCAACGGCCTATGTAATCGGACTGATTCCCCAGGAGCCATTAGAGAAGAGGAGGCAATCATCAGCCTAAGTGGGAGTAGGCGAACTAATTGACAATCTGGAGGCATTGCTGTTTTAGTGGACCACAAGTGGTCAAAGGCCTAGTTGGAAATTGACAAAACTGCTCTCTTTAAAAAATTATTTTAGCAGCTATTTTAAAGGTGCATTATCTTTGTGTAGTGTCCAGATTAAATGACTAGAATTTTGAATAAAATATGCCCAAACCAGCAACTGCTAGAAAAATCAGATAAGTAAATATTAGGGCTTTAACAAGAAGTATAGTATATTATTTAGAATAAGTAGTATTACTTTCAGTTTTTATAACATTTTTATTTCTTGTGATTAGTTGATTTTACCTAAGCCTAATAACATCATAATAGAGGCAGAAGAGATATTATAAGACTTATTTTTCAGATGGAAGTCTCCCTAAGACCACACATCAAGTAGGGGTGAAAACAGAAGTAGCTGTTTCTACCACATCCTAGTCATACACTGAGTTAGATCAGTTCCTCAACTCCTGAACACAGAGGAGAACCCCCTATTGCATACTGACTTTTAATTCAATTGCAGTGGGTAACACAGCACCCTTTATTTTCAGGCTTTAACCACAACATGAAATTGAGTTGATTCAACTCACTTATTATATATTGATATACTTTCACAGTCATGAAATGGATAGGCTCTTTGATAACCTAGTTAAGTGCTCTTTGTTTCCTTTTACTGCAGAAAAGATCTTACCCAAGGATCACAAAATGTGGGAAAACATTTAATTCAAATATGCCAAACACTACTGCTGAGGAAAGAGGATCATTCACCAAATAAGGAAAATACACATCCAGTTTTGGGGGTAATAGAGTATTTGCCTACACTGATTTATAAATTTGCCTCACTAGTTCAAATTTACTTTTTTTATGGTCTCAGTTGCCTAGAACATAACCATAGACGAGAAAGCAAGAAAGTGTCATTTAAAGTAATTTTATTAAATTTCCAAAGTGTAACGTCACGAAGAGTTTTTCAGCCCCACTGAGAACTAGATATTTGAAGAAGATTATGATACTTGGTAGAGGGAGACTCACTAAAAGAACAAAGCAGATGCCACACGGAAGGAAATATGAACTACAAAAGCAGACAACAGATCAAAAAGTACATTTGTTATTTATTTCTGTATTCATTAGCACAAACATAATTTATGGAGTACCTATTAAGTATCCTATATTAAGTGCTGAGGAGACAAAGATACTGGAAGCTTTGCCATCACTATTTCAAATATCAGTAGGCTCGCCCACAGTGGACAGGTTTCAACTGAGCTTCCAGATGAATAGAGGCTAGAAAAAAGGACCTGGTAGTCCACTTCTGAAACAATTAGCCAGCGAAACATTATGAACAGCAGTGGAGCCTTGTCTGATATAATGCTGGAAGATGAGCCCCTCAGGTTGGAAGGCACTCAAAATATGACTGGGGAAGAGCTGCCTCCTCAAACTAGAATTGACCTTACTGACATGGATGGAATCAAGCTTTTGGAACCTTCATTTGCTGATGTAGCATGACTCAAAATGAGAAAAAATAGCTTCAAACATCCATTAATAATTGGAATGTAGAATGTACAAAGTACGAATCTAGGAAAATTGAAAGTCATCAAAAATGAAATGGAATGCATAAACATCAATATCTTAGGCATTAGTGAGCTGTAATGCACTGGTATTAGCCATTCTGAATTGGACAATCATATGGTATGCTATGCCAGGAATGAAAAATTGAAGAGGAAAGCCTTGGCATTCATCATCAAAAAGAACATTTCAAGATCTATCCTGAAGTATAATGCAGTCAGTGACAGGATAATATCCATAAGCCTACAAGGAAGACCAGTTAATAGGACTATTATTCAAATTTACACATCAACCACTAATGCCAAAGATGAGGAAATAGAAGATTTCCACCAACTTCCACAGTCTGAAATTGATCAAACATGCAATCAAGATGCATTGATAATTACTGATGATTGGAATGTGAAAGTTGGAAACAAAGAAGGGATGGTAGCTGGAAAATATGGCCTTGGTGATAGAAATGATGCCAGAGATCACATGATAGATTTTGCGAGACCAATGACCTTCATTGCAAATACCTTTTTTCATCAACATAAATGGTGACAATACACGTGGACCTAGCCAGAAGGAATACATAGGAATCAAATTGACTATATCTGTGGAAAAAGATGATGGAAAAGCTAAATATAATCAGAACAAGGCCAGGGGCTGACTGTGGAACAGACCGTCAGATGCTCATACGCAAGCTCAAGTTGAAGCTGATGAAAATTACAGCAAGTCCATGAGAGCCAAAGTATGATCCTGAGTATATCCTACCTGAATTTAAAGACCATCTCAAGAATAGTTTTGAGAAGAGTTGTGGAACAACATCAAAGATAACATACATGAAGAAAGCAAGAAGTCAGTCATTAAAAAGACAGGAAAGAAAGACCAAAATTGGTGTCAGAAGAGGCTCAGAAACTTGCTCTTGAAGATACAGTAGCTAAAGAGAAAGGAAGAAATTAAGTAAAAGAGCTGAACAGAAGATTTCAAAGGTCAGCTCAAGAAGACAAAGTAAAGTATTATAATGAAATATGCAAAGACCCAACGTTAGAAAACCAAAAGGGAAGAACACGCTCAGCATTTCTCAGGCTGAATAAAGTGTGAGAAAAAAATTCAAGCCTCAAGTTGCAATAGCGAAGGATACTACAAGGAGCATCGAAAGAAGACGAAAGGAATATACAGAGTCAATGTACCAGAAGGAATTGGTTGATGTTCAACTATTTCAGAAGGCAGCATATGATCAAGAACTGATGGTACTGAAGGAAGACGTTCAAGCTGCACTGAAAGCTTAATGAAAAACAAGGCTCCAGGAATTGATGGAATACCAGTTGAGATGTTTCAACAAATGGATGCAGAGCTGGAATTGCTCACTCATCTAGACCAAGAGAACTGGAACACAGCTACTTGACCAACTGACTGGAAAAGATCCATATTTATGCTCATTCCGAAGAAAGGTGAAGCAACTGAATGCAGAAATTATCAAACAATATCATTAATATCACATACATGTAAAGTTTTGCTGAAGACCATTCAAAAGCAGCTACAGCAGTACATTGACAGGGAACTGCCAAAAATTCAAGCCAAATACAGAAGACGATATGGAACAAGGGATATCATTGTTGATGTCAGATGGATCATATGGGAAAGTAGAGAACACCAGAAAGAAGTTTACCTGTATTTTACTGACTATGCAAAGGCATTCCACCGTGTGGATCACAACATATTATGATCAACACTTTGAAGAATGGGGATACCAGAACACTTAATTGTGCTCATGAGGAATCTGTACATAGACCAATAGGCAGTCATTTGAAAGAATAAGGGAATACTGCGGGGTTTAAAATCAGGAAAGGTGTGCATCAGGGTTGTATCCTTTCACCATACTTATTCAATCTGTATGCTGATCTAATAATCAGAGAAGCTGGACTACATGAAGAAGAATGTGGCATCAGTATTGATGGAAGATTCATTAACAACCTATGATATGTAGACGACACAACTTTGCTTCCTAAAAATGAAGAGGACTTGAAGCACTTATTGGTGAATATCAAAGATTACAGTCTTCAGTATGGATTACACCTTAACATAAAAGAAAACAAAAATCCTCAAATTGGACCAATAAGCAATATCATGATAAATGGAGAAAAGTTTGAAGTTGTCAAGGGTTTCATTTTACTTGGATCCACAATCAGTGCCCATTGAAGGAGTAGTCAAATCATATGACTAACTGAATTGGGCAAATCTGCTGCAAAAGATCTCTTCAAAGTGTTAAAAAGCAAAGATGTCATCTTAAGGACTAAGATGGTACCTGACCAAAGCCATGGTGTTTTCAATTGCTTCATATGTATGGGAAAGCTGAGCAATGAATAAAGAAGACAAAATAAGAATTGACGCCTTTGGATTATGATGTCCTCAAAGAATACTGAATATACCATGGACTGTTGGAAGAACGAAGAAATCTGTCTTGGAAGAAGTACAGTCAGAACGCTCTTTAGAAGCAAGGGTGGCAAGACTTCGTCTCACATACTTTGGACATGCTATCAGGTGGGATCAGTCCCTGCAGAATGATATCATGGTTGGGAAAGTAGAAGTTCAGTGAAAAAAAGGAAGACCCTCAATGAGACAGATTGACACAGTGGCTGTAACAATGGGCTCAAGTGTAACAATTGTGAGGATGGTGCAAGACCAGGAAGTGTTTCATTCTGTTGTACATGGGTCCATATGAGTTGGAGCCAACTAGATGGCAGCTAATAATGACACGTATATGATATCATCATTATGTTTGAATAATTATTAGATTTTGCATGTTGTTTCAAAATGCAAACCTAATAATGCCAGCTGATAGTAAAACCATAGAGAGACAGTGTATTTAATACAAGTGTTCAACCAATTGTACAAAAAGCCTAATACAACTTTATCTTTTGACCCATTAATTCCATTTACACAAATTTATTAGAATTGCTATAGATCACATAGAGATGTACGAAGTTTTTCACTGCAGCACACTATAATTATGAAAACTCGAGACAAACTGACAAACACATATGTATAGTTAAAATAATTCAACTATATCCATCTGATGAAATATTATGCAGCCATTAAAAAGTATACAAGAATATTTAATTATGTCAGAAATTACAAATAAATTTACATGACATATGCTTGACACAAAATATTCTAATTTTTTAAAACATGAATACAAATAAAAAAATGCAAAAGTATTAAACCAACCTGTTAATGTTATCTCTAGATGACGAGATTAGAAATAGACTTTTATTTTCTCCCTATGTCTCTGTATTTTGAAAATTTTATATAATGATTATGTGTTATTTTTAAACTCAAAATATATGTTATAAAAATAAAGAAGGCAAGAAATTTTCTAATCCATTTTTAAAAGGTTTCCGCATAAGCTTGTTAAAATTAAAAAGCGCTAGTGCTTAAATGTTTTATTTATTTAGAAAATTCACTTATGGGAAACAGCTCATTCCCTGATGTTAGATAAGTGAGGTGTTATTACAGCATTTCTAAAAGTTGTTTACCATCTGCGAGCTTATTTTTTAATTGTCTGTGGTTTTTCAAATCTAAATTTAAAATTGTTTTCACATATAAAGATATAGTTCTGTGTTACAGTGATTAATTTGACAGATTGCAATTCTCCTGATTTTGATTCTACCAGAACTAATCAAGAATAAACTACCTCCCCATAATATTTGCATGATATACTCCCATTTTACAGATGAATCAAGTAAGGCAGTTGTGTGTTAATAAAAAAAAAAAAAACCTAGAATATAAAACAATACCAGTGGTATGTTGATGCCAGTTCATACTGTCTCATAAGCCCATTCTGCACGTCCTCCCCAACTTCCATCAGTATTGTCATGTAAAAAAAAAAAAAATAGGCAGCTTAAATTGGCCCTTGTGGGAATATTTACACCAAGAAAGCCCTCAAACATTATACGAGGACTTTTTTTTTTCATGCTTTAAGTGAAAGTTTACAGTTCTAGTTTCTCATACAAAAATTTATACACATATTGTTATATGACCCTAGTTGCTCTCTCTATAATGTGACAGCACACTCCTCCTTTCCACCCTGGATTTCCCGTGTCCATTCAACCAGGTCCTATCCCTTTCTGCCTCCTCATCTTGCCTCCGGACAGGAGCTGTCCATTTAGTCTCCTCTATCTACTTGAACTAAAAAACACACCCTTCACAAGTATCATTTTAGGTCTTATAGTCCAGTCAATTTTTGTCTGAAGAGTTGGCTTCATGAATGTTTTTAGTTCGGGGTTAACCAAGAATCCAGAGGCCACGTCTTCCAGAGTTCCTTCAGTCTCGACAGGCCATTAAGTCTGGTATTTTAACTAGAATTTGAGTTCTGCACCCCACTTTCCTCCTGCGCCGTCAGGGACTCTCTGTTTTGTTCCCTGTCAGGGCGGTCACTGTATACCAGGACTTTTTATTATTTATTTCATTTTTAGTGAGCCATTTTACAGCTTACCATCTCATGCAACTCAGTATGACTCTTCTAATAGTGTTTAATTAGCCCAGGGCCAGGACTTTGTTAAGAATTTTTAAAAAATGTTAAGCTCCACAGCACACAGATCTTGGTTTTTATTGTTCACTGGTAGATTCCAAGCATCTAGACCAGTGTCTGCATATCACAGGTATCCAATGAATATGTTTCACATTTTTGTTGATAATCTGAAGGTGAAGAAATTGGTCTCTCAACTCATCAATTCATAATCCTAACTTCATCTCTCCAGTATTCTCTAGAACCTTGTCCATTTTCTCCCTCTTTATTTATAATTGTTGTCTTTCCACTTGTTCCTCAAGCTACTGTTTACTGATTTGTAATCTAGCTCCCATACCAACAACTCTCAAGTCATCAATGACCTCCTTATTAACAAGTCCAATATTCTTTCTCCTTTTTATTCTACCTTTTCTGGAACATTTCATACTGTTGATGGAAGCTTCCTTCTTGAAAATTCTTCCTCATTAGATCTTGGAAGCACTTCACATTCTTTATTGCATATCCTACCATATTTTCTTTGCATTTTTACCTTATTCTTTTATTAGTCCCTCAGTTTAACAATGGAATTTATAGACAATTTAGCAGTCATCTCCTTGAGATTATCACTTTATGATTTTCCTTAAAAAAAAAAGTATAGCTTTATCTCTCACATCTAATCCAAAAACATTTACTTCTATGAATTGTCTTGTTCTTTCCATAAGCTCAGTCAGAGATTTCTAACTGACTATTTAACATTTCCATTTGAAAATCCAGCCTTTACATCAAATTTGGCTAAACCCAAAATGAAGTTGTCAAAGATTCATTTTACTTGGATCTACAATCAACATTTATGGAAGTGGCAGTCAAGAAATCAAACAATGTATTACATTGGGCAAATCTGCCGGAAAAAACACTTTAAAGTGTTGAAAAGCAAAGACGTCACTTTGATATTTTCAATCACTTCGTATGCATGCGGAAGCATGCAATGAATAACGAAGCCCAAAGAAGAACTGATGCCTTTGAATTATGGTGTTGGCAAAGAAGAACAAACACATCTGTCTCGGAAGAAGTACAGCCAGAGTGCTCCCTGGAAGCAAGGATGGTGAGACTTCATCTCACATACTTTGGACATGTTATCAGGAGGGACCAGTCCTTGAGAAGGATATCATGCTTGGTAAGGTAGAGGGTCATCTAAAAAGACCACTGACGAGAGGGATTGACAGAGTGGCTGCCACGATGGGCTCAAATACAGCAATGATTGTGAGCATGGCACAGGACCGGGCAGTGTTTTGTTCTGTTGTACATAGGGTCACTAAGAATCAGAACCGACTAGATGGCACCTAACAACAACAAAATTTATTATCTTTCGTACGAATTCCCTTCCTCAGATAACTCCTGTGTTTTCTGTACACTAGGTAGGGGTTTCTTGCCTTCCTGCTGCCCTGGGATATCTTATCTACCAGGATCTTTCCCGGGATAAGGTTTACACATTGCTACAAGATGAGCTCAATTATCAAAGGAGTTCTCAGGAACAAATAAAATTGATTATTCAGGTTATTTTTTACCTAAACATTATGTGTTCAGTGTTGGCTCAGTCTACGGAAGCCCACATCCTTTGTGGTACCATGTCAGTTTCCTGGTTGCAGGACACAGTGCCCTGCAAGCATGGCAGCTGGCCAGTTAACTGAACAAAGCTTAATTACGTACTGATAACTTTGAAAATCTCAATTCCTTCTGTGGAGAAATTACTAAGCATATTATCAGGAAATGTAATTATGAAATATTTTTGTTTAAGTTAAGCATCTACAGGTGAATTAAAAAAAATTTTTTTTTTTAAGCTCTAAAAGCTTACTTTAAGTAAAAGATGAATAAATTGTGTTCATTCTTCGAAACCTATTGGCACCACAACCAATACCCCACTGCCTATAGCCGACAATCCGGAACTAAAAACAGTGTTGGGAAATGAATAGTTCTAGAGGTGAATATGCCATTTGAAGATTAACCTTTGCCATTAAAGACTTCTGAAAGCCGTATCTATTCAACAATCATTTCACTCATTACCTCCTTGGGTATAGAACTGTAACTGATACCACAGGAGGCAGTTTGAGGGATATGCATTTTTGAAAGGTAGTGTTAAATAGTAAGAAATAGTAAGGATTTGGAGTCAAGCAGGGTTGTGAATTCAGACTCTACCACTTAGTTTCTGAGAAGACTTGAGGAATTCCTTAATTCCTCTGAACCTCAGTTTCCACATATTCAAAATTAGAATAAGGAAGCAAATTTGCAGTGTTACTGATTGGATTAGAGCTAATGTACATAACATACCTCTCAGTGGTAAGCTCTCAGCAAATAGAAGTTATTCTTATTTATAAAACTAGAGGCTATGAGCAGATACATAGTGCCAAAATGACCACTAGATTATATTGCCTAAAGCATCAGATCACAAAAGAGGAGAACCAATCATGCCATTGGCACCTTGCTTGGTTTCAATGGAAATACAAATACTTATTAAGCATTTAATATGTGCAGGGCACTCTTTTAGGAGTATTAATGCTACTCATAACAGATCAGTGGACTATTGCCAATGAACTATTTGCTATAGTCTGCATGTAGGTAAGTACGGAAATGAAAGTAAGCATTGAGACATATTCATAGCAATTCAACACAGTAACATTGTGTCTGCTGAATACAATAATAATGAATTCTTTTTATTTCTCATTTTATTTTTCTTGGAATGCATTTTTTTGGTACTTTACAAAAGTATCCATCTATAACGGATGATAAACAATACAAAGTAGTCATTCACCAGAGATAGTCGAAGATGCACAGCTTTCCGTGATTTATCCGCTTTATTTCTCATAGCTATGCCATCAAGTAAGTACTATTATTATGCCTGTTTTACAGATAAAGAATTGAGGCACAAGCAAACTCACACTGCTACTAAGTGCTAAGAAATGTAATCTACAAAGATAAGGAAGATTTGGAACAGTGGTGAGGAGACAAGAATAGCAAGGGAAGGGGAAACACTTTCACAGAATATTGCAGTATCCTTTCAAGGTGGAAAGAGAACATCGCATGGGGAGAGAATCTTTCTAATTTCTTTTGTGAATGCCTGCAATATGGTTCAATAATATTTACGAATTAAATGACAAGTGTTTATAAAACAACACAAAAACCTACTCGAAAGATGGTTTTGATGTTGACTTGTGAGTTATTATTATTTAATTCCTCAAATATGTATTAAAGGCCTGCTACATGTGTGACATGGTACTATGAAGAAATGCAAACATTAGTGTTGGTGACAGTCTAATTGGGTGCAATTAAGTTAATAGCCTGTCTAAGCCTCCATTTCCTCATCTATATCATGGTCAAGATAATAGAATCTTTCCCGCTTGAGAATTAAATGGGTGGTCCATGCAAAACTCAGCACAGTGCATGGCTAATGTGAGAACTCAAAAAGTATTAATAAAACTAAATGGGATGGGGGACTAGTGCTCTTGGGAGCTTTTATTTTCCCAAGAGGATTGCATAACCATATGGATGGCTAGAGTATAAAATTCCCCAAGTGCTCACTAAAAGCTCTAACTAAATTTAGTACTTTACCACCCTTCTAATTCAAAATCAAGGATTCCAGCCATGCATAGACAGTTCAATCTGTTTGACTGATTTCCTTACATCAAGGATCATATAGGTGTTAATTGCTTGGAGTTGACTGGGAGATGTATCTGGCTTGCTTGTAAAGGACCTCCCTGGTGTTCGATAATTCCTAGAGCAAGACTCCTGTCTCTTCATACTCCGCTTTCTCTGACTCATCCTCATGTGGGACGCTGTCCAGATGTCTCCTGGGCAACAGCCTAAGCCCCTGTCAAACCCAACTCTGCAAGATTACTGCAGAGTGGACAGAACTGTGCCTGTCAGCTTGGAGAAAGAGAGTTTCCAAGGCAGCCCTTCATACTGAGGGACCATTACTGTGAAGGGAAGTTGAGATGCTGGGCCCAACGTCTACACCACAGAGAGTTTGTCCCTGAAAACCTTTCTTGTATAGTCATATAAAAAAAAAAAAATAGACAACAAAAAACTGATTATGACCAAATTAAAATTTCTTTACCCTTCATAGGCCCTACTTTTGTCTGGGCCAGGAAAGTAGAAATTCTGAAACACAGAACACATCTAACTATTTGGCAAATGATTCAATTACAAAGAACCCAAACAACCAATTGCCTGCTCCTCCTGACTGGTATGTTCAACCCTAATAGCTCCCAAGAAAAATTAATAAAGCATGTCTTGAGCTTTTGAGTTCTGGGGTAATATTTGGGTCACAACACCCAACACTTTCATAGTTCTCACTTAGTTCATCTTCCCAGGAGGAAGGGATGTCAGGATTTGAGAAAAGGACACAGAGGAATAATTTTCTTTTTAGCTTTCCATTTTTTTTTTTTTTTTTGGTAATTGTTTTACATTTGTCTGATCTCCTCAACTAAGATGTAAATCCTCTAAAGGCTTACAATTTTCTGGAAGCTATGTAAATTGTCTTCATTATGAAACATTTAGGTGCCTTTAATACTGTTTATTTCTTTTTCTTGTCTATGTTCAGCCATCTTAGAAGTATTTTACAAATAACTAAGAATACCTACAATACACTATTATAAGTCCAAAGGGTAATTATAGCATTTGAAAATTCTTATATGGTTTATAAAAATATATATTCTAACTCCAAAATTTGCAATCAACTCTTATTACCATAGTGCCTGGCCTACATTAGCAGCTCTCTAAATATTTGTTAACAATATGTTAAAAAAAAATTTTTTTTTTATATTATTGTTTAGGGTATCTAGGAACTCTCACGGCAAAAATACCTATGAATTGTCAACTTTCATCTACATATGCTACAAATATAACTGCTTCTCATATATTTTTATTTAAAATAAAGGTTTAAAAATTCCCAATAATTCTAGGTAACTGCTTTATAAATAAGGTCCCCGATTATCATGATTATCATTTCTTTTTTAATAAACTAAAAATATGTATGTGGCACTCTTATGAAAAAGGTTATTACAGTGTTTAACTCCAAATTATTTAGGACTTGTCTCTCATTGAAACCTATTATAAGAACTCTCTTGAAATGGGTGTGTTTTTTCTGGATGGCTTATCATTATAATATAAATATTATCATAAATATAATTATGGTGATGGTTTCATTTTGCTTCTTTAAGTGCAATCAGACATTAATTTCCTTCAGATTATTTCAGATACTTAAAAAGAAATATGAGCATAGAAATGTCTGCCATGATTTTCCATGATCTTATTTTCAACAAGAAATAAGATAATCTCTCATTGGTATAAAAAAAAAAAAAAACCCACTTATTTGTCAATCTCTGCTTATCATAACAAACTTGAGAATGAGAAATTAGCTGTAAGGCTCTGATTAACCAAAGAAATGTCACAGAGTTTATGCATTAGTTACAAGGGAGTTATCAGACATTCTGTCCAAATCTGTTTGCTACGATATTTACACACACAAACACCCCTAAAGGATTTAGAGATTACTCAGGAAAGTGGAAACAGGAGCCTCAGCTCAAAAATCACACAAAAATAATGAAAATTGATGATGATGATGATGATGACAATAGCTGATTGACTACTTGCCTCACCAATTCATTCTCCACCCTTCTCAGCCTTGCTCTGTGTCTTGAGAGGATGACTACCACTGACAGCATCATCTAGAAGCCCTTGCCTCTGAATTCCAGTTGGGTTCATTGATAGTAGGCACTGGTAGAAGATTGGACAGAGAGAGGTCAAGATACCAGTCCCCTCCGGCACTCAGCTATTCCCTGCCAAGCCTCTCTTTTAACAGTGGCTCTTGTCATTGAAGGTCCTTCTCCACAGATACTGCTCCCACCAGGCTGTGGTAAATAAAATACAACCATTCCTTCCCTTTCTCCCTTCAGGTTTAAGGATGGCAACCAGGTGGTGTGCTATCTCCTATTGGTTCCCTTAGCTAAAATCGTATCTCTATAAATGGCCTCTTCGCTAAATTCTCTTCAGATGAACTCTTTTGAGTATGCTATGTGATCTTTGACAAATACAATAGCTATGATTATTGAACACTTCCTATAATCCAGGCACTGTTCTAAAAACATTACATGTATTTAAACTTCACATTAACCCTATTATGTAAAGTCCTATTAAGACTCCAGCTCTACAAATGAGAAAACTCAGGAACAGAGAGTTTAAGTAACTCACGCACGGTTACCCAGCCAATAGGAAGTAGAATCTGGATCTGAGTCTATGCTCTTAACCTCCATGCTAAGTTGCTTCCCAAGAGGCATCTTTCCCTGCTGCCCTAGCAAACACTGCCTTGCCCCACCCCAGTCACTGTTTCACATAACCTGCCTTATTCTCTTCCTAGAGTTTATCTTTTAAAAAAAAACTTATCATTTATAATTATTCACAACCAAAACCTATTGCCATCGAGTCAATTCCAACTCACTGCAACCCTAAAGAACAGAGTAGAACTGCCCCATGGAGTTTCCAAGGCTGTAAATCTTTACAGAATCAGACTGTTACACCTTTCTCCCATGGAGCGGCTGGTGGGTTCAAACTTCTGACCTTCTGGTTTGCAGTTGAGGGCTTAGCCCCTGTACCACCAGTGCTTACTGTCTGTCTCCACTACAGAATGACAGCTCATGAGAACAGGGAAGACATTCACCTTGTTCATGTGAGTACCCACAGTGTCTAGAATAAAGTTTACCTATGACCTTCTCTTTAATGCAGCAACAAAAATATTTGAATGGTGGCAGGAAAGCTGAAGGTATTTACATCTGCTCTTTTATTTTCTCGGTAAAGCAGAATAAAGGGTCATCTGCTCACAGTAAGGGGAAGGATAGCTAGATCACGTGTCTGGAAAGGATGGAGAGGATCTGAAATCCTCATTGCACAGAGCAGGGGACCAGAGGAGGGCAGTAGTATTGCCAGGGCCCACAGAGGTTGGTCAGTGTGAATTTAAAGTATTCCCAAACCTCCCTATTTTCTGATTTCCTCCAACAGTGCATAGCTGACCCGGTGCAAGCACAGAGAAAGCAGACCCTGCTGGGGTCAGCCAAGAATGGGGAAGGAAGCTGCCAATCTGTAAAAAGCACAATGGCTCCAAAGGTCTAGCGATCTGAGGCCATTCAGTGTGCACGCAAACTGTCCAACACACCTCACCAGGCTCTAAAAGCATTGGTGTATTAGTGCAGAGAGTCACAACTGAGCTCACTGCATGGGGAGGGCAACAAGCTCAGGAACTGGAGTCAGTTCAGCCACTTACTAGCAGTGTGATACTAATCTCTCCAAGTCTCACTTTTTGCTTCTATAAGTTGAAATAAGTATGCCTTCCTTGAAGAGTTGTTTTAAGCCTGGGAATTTAACTGTAATTAACCTGGGAATGTCATGCATACGGAACAGGTCATTCTACTACAATTCCAGATAAAGAAGACACTGATTGACAGAGAACCATAACGGTTCTTCGCATGAATAATTTTTTACATGCTTCCTTAGGTGTTGCATTTCTGAAGTGGTTCAGCAAAACACCAAAGAAAATATTTTCTATAATCCCTATAATTTTAAAGGACTATAAAATATAATTTATATATGTATGCATAAATATGAAAAAAATTAAGTCTTTCAATATGATTCTGCAGCCTATAGCTGCACACACCTAGCATTTGATAGGAAGCACAAAATATAAATGTATGATAATGACATTTTCAAATTTTTTCAACATTAGCCATTTTCTTCCAGGAAACCAAATTGAAGAAAGTAAAATAGACAGTAATTTTTTTGGGCTTTTGATTTTACTTTTACAAAATAATAAGAATCAAGAGCAAGTACTTTTTAAAGTCCAAAATCTACACGTGTACTTAAAATAGTAACGTTGTGATTTCTAGATCATAAATCAAATATGTAGAAGTTGCCTTGTCAGGATTGGAAGAAGAGAAGGGCAGAATTAAAGGAATAAAGGTATGCCAGACCTGCATGAAATGACAGGAGTGGCTCATTTAATTCAAGCGGAAGCCTAAGTTTTATCCTCCATTGCACGGGTATTAGAGCCAATCCACTTTGATGAGCAGCATTACCTGCTCTGCTTCTGCTATACAGACAGGTAGCCATGGTAATCTATCAATTGCTTTACCTAGTCATGCAACATAATGTCAAATATGGAATAGATTTTATATTAACCTTAAAAAAGCAGACATAGAACTTTCTGAAAAGATGTTTAAGTCAGGGTTTTATGAACAAGACTGCAATGTTAAATTTCTATAAGCTCAGTCCTGGTGGTGAAGCAGTTAAGCATTCAGCTGCCAACCAAAAGGTCAGCAGTTGGAATCCACCAGCCGCTCCTTGGAAACCCTATAGGGTAAGTTCTAATCTGTCTTCTAGGGTCACAATGACTTGGAATCAACTTGACAGCAATGAGTATGTTTTTTTCTGTTTATAGCGGTTTTAGTCTTAGTATCATATTCCAGTAATTGCCAAGATTTTTTTAAAAGTGCCCAGTATGTGCTATGTTTTATAAATGGTATTATCTGCAGTTTTTTTTTGTTATAATTATATGCAAGCATTACCAAAAACAAAAACAAAAAAAAAGTGAAGTTTAAATTAGGAGAAAATTAATACAAAAGTATCAATGCGATTTTATGTAGCTTATTACCCAAGAAAGCATGTGCACTGCTCAGTTAAGTGCCTTGTTATTTATGGAGCAACATGTTATCAATGAATGAATATGAGTAAGTATAAATTAACTATTTCAAAAATTGTATTAACTTGAAAGAATTTGATCCCTCTTTTTTTATTTCTGTATAGCATTGTAATTTCCAATATTTAATGGTTATGGGTTTAACTTGCATAGTAGCCTTTCTATGGCTAAAATATAATGAAGTTATTCATTAAAATATTTCCAGTTTAGCAATAATGTATACATTTTCCCTTTCCTAAAGCAATAGAAACTCATAAATCACCAGAAAAGTAAATGTTGCCGAAAGTTGGGAATTAAATACTTAAAGTTTAAGTTTGAAACTAAATTTTAAAAATCTGCTACAGGCAATCAAATGTACAATAGTTCTGTACAGTCAGTTGTGTGATCTACAGAGATGTTGGGCCAAATTTTATTGATTCTGCAAATGCAAATATATGTTGTTTTCTCCTCTCCCATTTCTCATCAAATGTTTTCAAAAATAGGCAACAGTTTTTAAAAAACTGGGAGAAAAGCACATTTTCTAAGAAAAAATAAACAATAATTTAATCACAAAGCTTCAATTTATCACATTATGAATACATATGTTATCAAAGAGAAAAATAAAACTTTATCATTCAATTTCAAATACTCTGTTTCTAACTGAAAATATAAAACTGTGATGATTAAGGTTTTGTGTCAACTGGGCTAGGCCATGATTCACAGTGGTTTGGCAGTTATGTAATGACGTAGTTTAGCAGTCGTGTAATGATGTAGTTTGGCAGTTATGTAATGATGTAGTTTGGCAGTTACATAACGATGTAATTTGGCAGTTATGTAATGATGTAGTCATCCCCCATGCTGTGGTCTGATGTGATCAGCCAACCAATTGTAAGGGGAGTTTCCTCAGGGGTGTGGCTGGCATCCAATATATATATGGATGTTCTGAAAAAGCTTGCTCTGGATCCTGCATCTGGCTAACCATCATCTGACCTCCAGTTCTTGATCCTGCTATATTGCCTGCTGATCTTGGGATTCGTCAGCCTCCACAGCCTGTGAGCCAGTGGCCTGCCATCTGACCTACTCATCCTAGGTTCGTTAGCCCCTGCTGCTACCCCAGTCAGGAGAAGCCTCCAGCCTGACACCTAACCCATGAACTTGGGACTTGCCAGCCTCTACAACTGCATGAGTCATTTCCTTGAGGTAAATTCTTCTCTCTTTCTCTACATATATAGATAGATAGACACATATATTCATACATATATATATACATTTGCACCTCAACATAAAGAAAACAAAAATCCTCACTACTGGACCAATGAGCAACATCATGATAAATGGGGAAAAGACTGAAGTTGTCAAGGGTTTCATTTTACTTGGATCCACAATCAACGGCCATGGAAGCAGCAGTCGAGAAATCAAAAGACACACTGCATTGGGTAAATCTGCTGCAAAGGACCTCTTTAAAGTGTTGAAGAGCAAAGATGCCACCTTGAAGACTAAGGTGCGCCTGACCCAAGCCATAGTATTTTCAATCGCATCATATGCATGTGAAAGCTGGACAATGAATAAGGAAGACCGAAGAAGAACTGATGCCTTTGAATCGTGGTGTTGGCAAAGAATACTGAATATACCATGGACTGCCAAAAGAACAAACAAATCTGTCTTAGAAGAAGTACAACCAGAATGCTCCTTAGAAGCAAGGATGGCGAGACTGTGTCTTACATACCTTGGACATGTCAGGAGGGATCAGACCTGGAGAAGGACAGCATGCTTGGCAAAGTGCAGGGTCAGCGGAAAAGAGGAAGACCCTCACGGAGGTGGACTGACACAGTGGCTGCAACAATGAGCTCAAGCATAAACAACGATTGTAAGGATGGCGCAGGACCGGGCAGTGTTTCGTCCTGTTGTGCATAGGGTAGCTATGAGTCGGAACTGGCTTGATGGCACCTAACAACAACAACATATACACATATATATATACACATACATATGTATCTATGTATGTGTATATGTGTGTGTGTGTGTGTGTGTATATACGTTTCACTAGTTTTGCTTCTCTGGAGAACCCAGCCTAAGAAAACAACCAATTACCTGCCCTAGAAAGACTGGTGATGCAGGCATTTAATTATAAAGACCAATGGGCTTCAAATCATTCTGTCATTTTCTCTGAACTGATTATAGAGAATTATATTGTATTTAGTTAAGAGTGAAGATCTCTGGCTGGCATAATTAAGGAGATGAAGTAGATAATATACAGAAAGATATAGATATGGATATAGATATGGGTACAGGTACAGAGATGGAGACAGAGATCGAGATGGAGATATAGATACAGATTTCCTAGTTTTTTTGACCAACTTATACTATAATGAGAAACCCTGGTGGTGTAGTAGTTAAGTGCTATGGCTGCTAACCAAAAAGTCAGCAGTTCGAATCCACCAGGCGTTCCTTGGAAACTCTATGAGGCAGTTCTACTCTGTCTTACACGGTCACTATGAGTAGGAATCAACTTGACAGCAATGGGTTTGGTTTGGTTTTGGTATACTATAATTAATCAGGCAGAAGTCTAAAATTGTAAATGATTTATAATTAATACTAATAGCAGCCAACTCATCGATACCCTTAAGTTCAGGAACCCTAGGTTATATTATCTCCACAGAGCTTACCATGATATCTTGTACAGGGTAGGTACTCACTAAATTTTTGTTAATAGAATTAATCAAACACCTTCCAAAAATAATATATTTTTATGTTTTAATATAATCATAAAAATGTTTTATAGATATGAGTCTAATGTTAAGAATCAGTAATTACTGAAAATGTACAAGAAAACTCAAGGGAAATTTAATCCCTTCAACACAGACATCCCTATATAGTCATTCACGTACTAACAAAGTAAAATTACAAAAACAAGTCTGTAGGAGCGTCTCTCCTTGGAGAACATGGCACACTTTGTTTTTGTTTTTTTCATTGTACTTTAGATGAAGGTTTATGAACAAACCAGTTTCTCATCAGACAGTACAGACACTGTTCTATGACACTGGTTAACAACTCCATGAGATGTCAACACTCTCCCTTCTCAATCCTCGGTTCCCTATTACCAGCTTTCCTTTTCCCTCCTGCCTTCCAGTCCCTGAAACACGGCACACATTGAATGTTACACATTATTTTTGGTTGGGTACAAGAAAAATGTAATCTGCTATATTATATGGAGGGACTACATTGAGTTAATCCGAGAATGAAAATAGTTTGGAAAGAATTTGGCGTAAAAAAAATTGATTAGTAATTGCATGGGAAAAAATAAACATTCGACATATTTTAAATGCAGCTATCATAACTCAATACTTTTCATATGTCCAGAATATTTTTTAAATCAAGAGTAAATTGACAATGAACTGAACAGAAATCAGTGCATGGGGGAAACTGGGTAACAGAAGTAAGCTTCCAAATGTTACTGGCATTTTTCCAACCTATAAAGACACTTCTCCAAATTTAAGTAAATTACTGCTTACACATATTTTTAAATAATTTGAGTGGAAGTGTCATGATTTTGAAGTTAAAAGGGCTAATACGCAACTCAACTTTCTATAATCAAAATTTCTCTCAGTTCACTTCAAAATACTAAAATTAGATTAATGCAGAAGGCATCCAAGCATTATGTCATAGCCTGGTGGTTTAACAGAGTTAACATACACTTCATATATATTATTTTGTAGGTGAATAGATGGAGCCCTTAGCAGCGTGAAACAGACCTCAGCTTCTTCAAATACTTGAAACCACCCATTTTCCCTTTTGTTCTCCCTCCTGGGACACATAGTTCAAGGGAATAGAGTCATAAAGCATTTATTCAACCTTGAGGTAATTGTTCCCTATAGTTTCCTGCCTATTTCTTCTTAAAATTCCATTCATGCCTTGGATTAAATTCCAGAAGTTTATAACCAGTTCTGAATATAATCATAAAACTCAACAAATGAGACACAACAGACATGGAGATTCATTTTCTAAGCTTCAAACCAGCGCTTCTCAAGTGTTAAGGGAAAACTGTGCTGGAGAATCTGATGTGCGCTACGGGGGAGAAAATCTTTCCCTTGTGCAGATCAACTTGGTTGCCTAAGCATTAAACAGACTCACACAAGTTTTTGTGTTTTTTTTCCCTTTGCTGAACTTCTTCAGTGCCTTTAATACGTGAATGTATATTGCTAATACAGTAGAAGGGAATTTAATATGCAACATTTCCCAAGCCTATTTGACAATTTGACCAAGGAGATCTTAGAAAAGTGAAGAGTTCTGATAAATTGTGGTTCCACTGAATGTAACTTGGGAAATGCTGAAAAATTTTTCCAGGTAAGTCTGTTTTTGAAGAACTTCAGAAAAGAGAATTCTTAAAAAGCCCAGGCAGCAGCTATGGTTTTTCTTTTCTTCATAACATATATCACTATTCCCTTGTCTTATGTTCAAGGAAGAAAAAGGATATCCGCTGCCCATTAACCCCGTGAAGGCAGCTGTATCTTCAGCTTTTATCTCTACGGAATAATTCTAATTTCTCTAAGCTTTTAAGCTTTCCTCAGAGGTCCCGTTTTAAAATTCTTGAGCCATTTTTAATGTTTCTAAATTCCATACAGTTTGTCTATGACTTTCTTAAAATTAGGGGCTTAAACTTTGAAAAAAAAGCTACACAAAAATAAGTAAAATTTATCTCAAGGATTTGTAATTACGAATTTCAGAACAATGTTGATTTTTTTTTTAAATAAGAAAATTATATTAAACATTGCTTGGGAAAGATTACATAGTAGATCTGTAATCCCCACACTAGCAGTATATTCTATAATCTAAAGAGATTCTGAAGAAAGCTGGCAACTCTCTTTCATTTTGTTCTTTCCTTCATTCTGTCAGTTTTTTTTTTTCTTATATAGTTTTAATAGGAAAGGTATTGCTGTTAGGTGCCTTAGAGTTGATTATGACTCATGGTGACCTCATATGTGCAGAGCAGAACTGCTCCATAAGGTTTTCAAGGCTGTGACCTTTTAGAAGCAGATCACCAGGCCTGTCTTCCTAGGCACTTCTGGGTAGATTCAAACTGCCAACCTTTTTGCTAGTAGCTGAGCCCTTAACCACTTGCACCACTCAAGGACTCCACAGAAAAGATAATATGTAATAAGTACTCAGTTTTTCATCACCTTATTTAAACTCTATGCCTATTTTAACCAGGAAATTGGAATTCTGCTATAGAAACTGTATTACACAAAACATTTATGCATCCAAGACATAAAATTTTCTCCACTGCTGAACGGAAAGAGTTTTGATTTGAAAATCTAGACCAAAAAAACACTGTTAAGATGAAATTTATATCAAAATAGCCAAACGATCAAAGGCACGCTTCTATTTTCTCAAGAGAAAAATATATTCATGTGCATCTGCTATAAACCCAAAACTAATGAATCCTTGAGGACTAACCTCCCTTTAAATGAATTTTACAGTGTTAAAAACAAAAACCAAAATACCAAACTTCATAATCTGTGGGGACTAAGATATTCGGGAGCTCACTTAAGGGCTGAAATAAAGAAGGAAACAGTCAGTTAAATTGTCTGTTGGTGGAAAATACAGAGTTGGTGGTGGAGATGATGGTGGCAGTGGTTGAAGGGTAACTGGTAGTAGGAAAGGCAGGTTAGGGAAGCAAAAGATGGCAGATCAAGAGGCAGTGGCAGCAGTGATGAAGGCACACATGAAGGAGAGGGTGTGAAAGTAAAGTCAGCAGCAGAGGCAAAGCCAAGAGCCCTGGTGGCAGGAAGAGCAATGGAGGTGACAAAATCTCCTGCATGGTATTTGACATATTTAGTCTGCGAGCTGGGTTTCAAGAGAATTAAATGTGAACAGCCAAATGAGAGGAAAAGTAAGTCCACTAAGCTAAACAAAGAGTCAAGTCAGAGTAGGGACAGCCAGCTCCAAACCAAGCACCAAGATGTACACTGAGGTTAGAACCAATCTCATATTCATCACGGTTCGGTAGCAGAAAGGGCAGAGGGCCACACACAGGAGTAATGGATAAATTCCAGCACATGCCTTATTGCAGCATCAATTGTCTTTTACTAATGTTCCTGAAAAAGCCTCATCTTCTGTTACCCCTCCTTAAAATCCTTCCAATCACTGTAGGCGATGGGTTCCTAGGAGTAGGAGTGAAAGTAAAAGCAGTAGTTGTTGCCACAGTTGGCATGGTGGTATTGGGGGTGGTAATGCCAGCAGCTGAGGAGATGGTTGCAGTAACTGAGAAAGCAGGACCTGAGATGCAGTAGGGAGCAAGATGCAAGCTATTTCAAGTGTTAAGTTCTTTCTAGGCATATCGTATCTTGGGGATCTTCTGTATTACTCACTCCCTTTCCATATCTAAGAATGAAATTGTGACAATCAAATGTGTTTATGTAGTGCATTTCCTTGATATTACATACTGTGTCAGTCATAGAGAAAACAGAAGCCAATTCAAGGTATTTTAATAAATGATGACTAATTGAGTTTGGGGCAGAATTAAGGAAACTAAAAGCAATGTTGCAGCACCCAGAGACTACCAACTAAAGGAAGTCGTTACCTGACCAAAGTGCAAGAGCTCAAAATTGTGTCACTTGAGTACAGTTAGAAGTGAAGGCATGGATTAGGGCTACCCAGCAGGGTTGTACTCATGGACGGATACAGTTACTGCTAGAAATCACCGCCAGAGTAGGGATCAATGAGGGGAAAAAAATAATCCAAACTCTGTCTTCCTATCCTCTGGTCTCCTGTAGCTGACTTGCATTTGTTGTATTTCAACAGTAAGCCAACTGTCAAGTGAGCCTAGGTAAATGCAGCTCATAGAGGTTAAGATTAGCCTCCCAGGGCACAGAACAATACAGAGAAGAGGAGAACATGAGACTTGGTGAGCTGGAGTGACAACTAGATAAGAACCAGTAGATATTTTATAGCATTATTGGGATACACAGTTAAACCATGCCTAGGAATCAACTCTTCTGGCCCCAGACATAGGCTTCCCCATTTGGCTTCCCTGTAGTAAGAATCTCCATATTATGAGAGATGGACCATGAGTGGGAGGGAAATCAGAGTTATTAAAACACACCTCAGTGGAAACAACCTAGATGCCCATCGACAGATGAATGGATAAACAAACTGTGGTACATACACACAGTGGAATATTACGCAACACTAAAGAACAACGATGAATCTGTGAAGCATCACGTAACATGGATGCATCTGGAGAACATTACGCTGAGTGAAATAAGTTAATCACAAAAGGACAAATATTGTATGAGACCACTACTGTAAATACTCATGAAAAATTTTACATACAAAAAGAAACACTCTTTGATGGTTACAAGGGTGGGGAGTGGTGGGGATGGAAAAACACTTAACAGACAATAGATAAGCAGTAATTTTGGTGAGGGGTAAAACAGTACACAATACTGGGGAAGCCAGCACAGCCTGCACAAGGCAGGGCCATGGTAGCTCCAAACTCCCTGAGGGACCGAATTGCTGGGCTGAGGGTTGAGGGGACCATGGTCTCAGTGAACATCTAGCTCAATTGGCATAACAGAGTTTATAAAAAAAAAGTTCTACATTCTACTTTGGTGAGTAGTGCCCAGGGTCTTAAAAGCCTGTGAGTAGCCATCTAGAACACTTCACTGGTCTCACCCCTTCGGGAGAAAGGAAGAATGAAGAAAACTAAAGACACAAGGGAAAGCTTAGTCCAAAGGACTAATGGACCACATCTACCATGGCCTCCACCAGAGTGAGTCCAGAACAACAAGATGGTGCCCGGCTACCACCACTGACTGCTCTGGCAGGTATCACAATACAGGGTCCCGGACAGAGCTGGAGAAAAATGTAGAACAAAATTCTAATTCAAAAAGAAAGACCAGACTTGCTGGCCTGACAGAGACTGGAGAAACCCTGAGTGTATGGACCCCAGGCACCCTTTCAGCTCAGTAATGAGGCCACTCCTGAGGCTCACCCTTCAGCCAAAGATTGAACAGACCCATGGAACAAAACAAGACTAAAGGGGTGCACCAGCCCTGGGGCAGGAACCGGAAGGTAGAAGGGAACAGGAACGCTGGTAATAGGGAACCCAGGGTTGAGAAGGGAGAGCGTTGACATGTCGTGGGGCTGTTAACCAATATCATACGACAATGTGTATACTAACTGTTTGATGAGAAACTAGGTTATTCTGTAAACCTTCATCTAAAGTTCAATTTAAAAAAAAAGTAGGGGAAAAAAAGCACACACATCTCAGGACTCATATGTGTACCAGGAATTATTTGCCAAAAGGATGGGAGTCATTAATCAGAACAAACAGAAAATGTATGATGAGTAGCATTTTTTGTTTTTTCTAAATACTCTGAAAAAATTTAAATATTGGGAAATACATTATAGATGCTTTTTTATCAGCATATTTGAATGGTCAGCATGAACAACTGTTTTGGTTTTAATGCTGGTCATTTAAAACCAATCTCCTAAAAATGCTACATAATAATTTCTGTCCTTCTTTCTTGACAAGGGCTGGTTCACTTACTATTTGTTAAGTCATTAAAAAAAAAGGTTTTCCAAATGGATCAAAGACCTAAACATAAAAACTAAAACAATAAAGATCATGGAAGAAAAAATAGGGACAACGTTACGAGCCCTAATACAAGACATAAATAGAATACAAAACATTACTAAAAATGATGAAGAGAAACCAGATAACTGGGAGCTTCTGAAAATCAAACACTTATACTCATCTAAAGACTTCACCAAAAGAGTAAAAAGACCACCTACAGATTGGGAAAAAAGTTTCAGCTATGACATCTCTGACCAGCGCCTGATCTCTAAAATCTATATGATTCTGTTAAAACTCAACCACAAAAAGACAAACAACCCAATCAAAAAGTGGGCAAAGGATAAGAACACGCACTTCACTAAAGAAGATATTCAGGCAGCTAACAGACACATGAGAAAATGCTCTCGATCATTAGCCATTAGAGAAATGCAAATGAAAACTACGATGAGATTCCATCTCACTCCAACAAGGCTGGCATTAATCCAAAAAACACAAAATAATAAATGTTGGAGGGGCTGTGGAGAGATTGGAACTCTTATACACTGCTGGTGGGAATGTAAAATGGTACCAAAACTTTGGAAATCTATCTGGCGTTTTCTTAAAAAGTTAGAAATAGAACTACCATACAACCCAGAAAACCCGCTCCTCGGAATATACCCTAGAGAAATAAAAGCCTTTACACGAACAGATAGATGCACACCCATGTTTATTCCAGCACTGTTTACAACAGCAAAAAGCTGAAAGCAACCAAGGTGTCCATCAACGGATGAATGGATAGATTATGGTATAGTCACACAATGGAATACTACGCATCAATAAAGAACAGTGATGAATCTGTGAAACATTTCATAACCTGGAGGAACCTGGAAGGCATTATGCTGAGTGAAATTAGTCACATGCAAAAGGACAAATATTGTATAAGACCACTATTATAAGATCTTGAGAAATAGTTAAAACTGAGAAGAACACATTCTTTTGTGGTTATGAGAGAGGGGAGGGAGGGTGGGAGAGGTTTATTTACTGATTAGATAGTAGATAAGAACTACTTTAGGTGAAGGGAAGGACAACACTGAATTCAGGGGAGGTCAGCACAACTGGACTGGACCAAAAGCAAAGAAGTTTCCTGAATGAATGCTTCAAAGGGCAGCAAAGCAGAGGTGGGGGTTTGGGGACTATAGCTTCAGGGGACATCTAAGTCAATTGGCAAAATAAATTCTATTAAGAAAACATTTTGCATCCCACTTTGAAGAGTGGCGTCTGGGGTCTTAAACGCTAGCAAGCAGCCATCTAAGATGCATCATTGAGTCTCAAACCACCTGGATCAAAGGAGAATGAAGAACACCAAGGTAATTATGAGCCCAAGAGACAAAAATGGCTACATGAACTAGAGACTACATCACCCTGAGACCAGAAGAACTAGATGGTGCCCGGCCACAAGTGATGACTGCCCTGACAGGGGGCACAACAGAGAACCCCTGAGGGAGCAGAAGAACAGTGGGATGCAGACCCAAATTCTCATAAAAAGACCAGACTTAATGGTCTGACTAAGGCTAGAAGAATCCTGGTGGTCATGGTCCCCAAACCTTCTGTCAGTCCAGGACAGGAACCATTCCCAAAGCCAACTCATCAGACATGGATTGGACTGGACAATGGGTAGGAGAGAGATGCTGATGAGGAGTGAGCTACTTGCATCTAGGCGGACACTTGAGACTATGTTGGCATCGCCTGTCTGGAGGGGAGATGGGAGGGTAGAGAGGGTTAGAAACTGGCAAAACGGTCAGGAAAGGAGAAACTGGAAGGAGGGAGCGGGCTGACTCGTTAGGGGGAGAGTAAGTGGAAGTATGTAGTAAGGTGTATATAAGTTTATATGTGAGAGACTGACTTGATTTGTAAACTTTCACTTAAAGCACAATAAAACTTATTAAAAAATAAAATGAAATAAAAAAGAAGTTTTAAACATGTTCAAAAGTAAGCACAATACTGATAATAATGTAGATCACATGTTGTTTGATTTTGCTCTTGCTTTTGTAGATTTACCCATTTGTTTGAGTATAGTTACAAAGAACAGGGAATCAGTTTTGTAACTAAGTCCAGAATGGTTCCAAACCCATTATTTCCTCCTTGTTATATCCTTTCCTCATTAAAAATGTTTCCCCTCCTTTTTAACTGAATCCATAGCCTAGAGTTACACTATACTTTTCCCTACAAATGACTTGCTTTTACGAAACTGATGATAAAATATCACAAATAATGCTTCTATGAGCATTAGAGATTACATATCTCTATACTCTTAAAAGAAAACAAAATTTACAAAGACATTATTTTTTTTAAATAAAAATATTTTTAAGCTTAAAAGTTGGAAAATTTTTAATCATACAATCAACTTTGCTATGGCAGATGACAAGGGTAGAAGGAGGAAGAACATGAGAAATAACGGCTATGTTCAGAGCACAGTTAAAGGGTTATTTCTGCTTGTGATAACTGTAACATACGTTATATGGAGAAAAACATTAAAATTAGTCAACAAAAAGTCAATGGAACAAAACAGCTAAGTCGTGACTATGGCAGATACTCAGGAAACTGAACTGCTGTTTTCCGTGGGAGACTTTGTTGCTACTTTTCTAACACTTCAGTGGTTGAAAGGAAATCCAACTGCGAGAATTTACTGCCACTGCAGTGAGCCCTGGAGGATTTGTCACAAATTTGGAACCTGAGTGGCCTCAAGCGTCACACCTCTGGTCCTCGGAAGTGACAGAAAGCAAAGGGACCACAGAGAAAGGAGAGCATTAGTTACAGGGAACTGAACACCAACATATCTTAAAATTGTTGGGCAAATTTCAGGCCACCTTTCAGTTTTACATTTGGCCAAATGACCAAATAATTTCCTCCAAAACGTGTGCTATACTTAGGAGCTTCCAAACAACAGCCATTATTTTGTAGCTCTTTACAGATAATCCTGAACTTAATCTTGCCTAGAAGACAGCTTCCTAAACACTGAAAACTGGACAAATGACTATAAGATAGACTGGCTTTGCAACTTCTTTTAGACTATTTTATGTGGTGTCATTTTACTAAGAACTTCAGAAAGGATGGGAAGATTTAACAGAATTTAGCTCTTAATCTCAGAGAGATGGTAAACGTCATCTGCAGCCCGTTCTCAAGGCAAAGCTATAGAGTGCAGTTGAGTCCAGGACATCAGAGTTCAGGGATGCTCTTTATTCCCTGAATTCTGATATCCTCACTGGAAAAATACTTGTACTTTTATCCTCCACTTTGAACAAAATATACTAGTTGAAATATTTATTTAAGCATTGTCTCACTCTAAATCAGTGTTTCTTAAGTGAGGTCCATACATCTTTGATCACCTGAAATATTTGATAAAAATGCAAATTTCCAGCCCCCATACTCAGGTAATTCATAAAATTTGAAAACGACTGCTACAAAGGCCTCAGGGATTATTTCAGGAACAAGAACGTGACCATTAGAATCTATTTTGCTATGCTTTTGATACCTTTAGAAGACTTTAGGAAAAGTAAAAACTAGAGGGAAAAACATTTTCAGTATTTCAATTATGTCTCAAATTTATATATGAACGAACCATAGTAAATAATTTTAATTTCATAATTTCCACCCCTGCCTTCTGGATAAGGCTTTTAGATTAAAGTCAATTCTAGGGCTCTGTGTAATTGGAGATTTTCCACTTCAACAGTCCAGTAGAAAAACAAAATTTAGGCTTAAAAATCAATCAGTATTTTAGCTGATTCTTAGAATTTTTTTAAAGGCCTTTACTCTTTTAAATTTTATAAGTTTATATGTAATTCAGACGTGATTTTTAATACTAAGCAATAAGATTTCATGGACACTTTAATTTTTTTTTTCCTATAAATACAAATTACACCACCTAAGCCCAAAACTTCTCAACTACAAAAGACTAATGTCTGTTTAGGAAAGCTCTCATTAAGCATACAGCCATATGGAAACTAATGTAAGAAATGTCAGATTAAATCCATGTGAGAAGGGGGCAAAATGATCAGTCTTTGAAGGTGAAATTATGATTTCCAAATCACAAAATGATTATATCTAATAAAAGAGCTCAAGAAGTTAGTTGGTTAAAATGTAAACACTCAAAATATAAATTAAAACTTTCCTATATATGCCAGCTATATAAAAAAAAAAATAGAGAAGGGAAAAAAGAAAGAAATGTTCACAATATAAGCAAATATACAAAATGGCTAGGAGTATAAAAGAGAACTGAAAACAAAAGTATAAATTTTAGTGAAGGATACAGAAGGAGAGTTAGCCCTCTTTTGCCTCTTTTGCCCCCTTTCTTTTTCCTTACTGAACAAACATGTCTTAAAGTAATCAGGTAAGGCAGAGTAAAAGTAAGAGAGATATCCTCATTTTGTTTACATAAAGAGAATGAAGAGGTAACAGATAAGAAAAACTAGATAAATCTCAAAGATGAAATTCATTTGGCAAATAAATATATCTTAAGATGTTTTACATCATTAGTAATCGAAGACCTGCCCGCTAAGGCAATGAGAAAGCAGATTCCACCTACTGAACTGGCAAATAGTTTTTAAAAAATACAATGCCCAATATAGAGGAGAGCACCCTAAATCTCTACCAGAGAGATTACATGGGCTACAATCTCTTGGAAGGGCACCTTGGAAATATATATGAAAGAATTAAAAATGTGTATATCCTTCAAATTCCCTATCAAGAATTTACCCTAAGGAAATAAATAAGTGGACAAATATGCACATGCAATGGTCATTGTTGATAACAAGGGGAAAAAAAAAAAACTGGAAAAAATAAAGGCTAATAAAAGGTGTTAAGTGTATCAAACAATGAACTAATACGTTATATAATATTTCTGATCTAAACATATTAAATACATGCATAACAGAACATTACAGACCATTTTTTGCATTTAAAAAGTATAAATATGTTTTCTCGGGTGGAGAGAAATACAGGGAATTAGAGAGTAAGAGAAAGCCAGAGAAAGGAAAAGACAATTGAAATGGAAGGATAAAAGTAACTTTCTCAAGATGACAGGACTGTAGGCTTTTTCTATCTTCTCACATGTTTTATTTCCCAAATATAATAAAATGAATATGCATTCCTTATTTAATAAAGATAGTAAAAGTCAAAAAAGTTATGAGGAAAATCTCATCTAAAGAAGTAATAAGGAGGCAGGAAATTTACAAAAGAAAAATTTAAAGAAATAAAACTCTAAAAAATGTAGTTAATTTAATTTTTCGTACTGTGCAATCTATTCATATTTTACATTACAGTATCTGTTACGTAATATATATGTAGCAGGACTATTTATGTTATAAAAATTGTATAAGTAATAGAGACCCAAACATCTTTGAAATTGCAAGTCATTGTTTACAAGCAATCTGTTATAAATTATTATACTTCTGTCAAGGGTATGAAATAACACGAAGCAGGCCAAAGGAATTAGCGTTAGTATTTGAGACATATTTTCTAAGATAATATTTAAATCCACAAAATGAAAAGAAAATACGGATTACTAATTTTATAAAGGGTATGATTGTTTTTTTATGATTGCTTCCATGAAATTAAAAATGCTTATATGATTCAGATAATTAAGCAAAATAAGAAAACATTCTTTCCAATGTAAATAGATTGAGACTTGAGCTGAAGTATCACAATAAGAACTATTTTTAATGATTTTAATTAGTGAACTTTTAAATGATTGCCTATATAATCTCAAAACAGAAAACGTCCATTTTAAAAACAGCATCAGAAAGTTTATTTTTATTTGCTTCCTATTGCCACAAACTCCTTTGGACTGACATTGGATATTTAAATTCAGTGGCATAAATGACTAATAAAAATGTCATCTGTGGGGCCATAGAGTACCTATGACATTGACCAACCCATCGCCATCAAGTTGATTCTTACTCATAGTGACTCTAAAATGTAGTACTTCTTACCAAAAAGGTAGATCATTTTCTATAAACAAATAACACAAAGCACTAATTCAAAGAAATGTACCCCCAAGATCACCAATTTGTACTTTCAAAAAGTCTCGATTTTATAATTATAAGAGCATATATTGATATTATTTGACAGAAGAGTTGATTTAAAACAAATGTGAAATGTTACAGTTCGATTTCAAAAATATTTGTAGAAGAGTCAAAATAAACACTTGAGTTTCTTTATATAGCTGTCAAAGAGCATTAGCCTCACTTCAACTATACATTTAAAATGGTGTAATCTTTTCACTTGTACCATGCCTAGGTCCATTCGGCCATACTAAATTCTAAAGGATACAGTTATTATTTGCAACTACATATAGCCCCCCTCCCCTTCTGACCTCCAGTCCTGATTCCCACATGTTCTGGTATGATAGCCAAATAAAGAATAAAACACATCATTTTACATTTTAATTTTGGTTTTATTAGTCAAAGACTCAGGATTATATCTGATAGGAATCAGCTTTGTGATCAAAGACAATGTTTTCTGAACTGAAACAGAGAACCATTTAGAAATTGAGAAAGCATAAGAAATGGCATTCAAAGAAAATCACCAATACACTGAAACCAATGAGAAGGAAGCTGCCACTGGTGCCGTTTTTCCTTCGGTCTTTCAATGCCATCTCTGTATTTTGGGTTACCATTGAAAGAACAGAATGAAATCAGTTCAATGCATTATCACATATTCTATATACACTATTTCATTTAATCCTCTCATGTTGTGAGGAAGGTACTGTTATGCCCATTTTACAGATGAAGAAAATGAGGGTTGAAAAGATAAGGCGCTTGCATAAGGACACACAGTGCATAAGGTTTGGAGATGGAACGCATATCTTGAGCACCTATCTACGCTTACTCCCTTGGTGAACTAGTCCAGTTTCCTAGCTTAAACACCACCTTTATAGTGACAACTCCCACTTATATTATGTCCAGCCTGGACCTCTTCCCATGAACTCTGGATTCTTTTGTCCAAATGCCTGCTTGACAGTTTAGGCATTTCTATATGGATGCTAAAAAACAGTCAAATTCAACATGTCCAAAATTGAACTCCTGATATTCACTTCCCCAAACCTTCTCCATCCTCAGTCTCATCCATCACAGCTGATAGCAACTTCATCCTCCCAGTTTCTTAAACCAAAAACCTGAGTCATCCTTGACTCAACTCTTCTCTCAGAATCCACTTTCCGCTTATCAGCAAATCCTGTAGGTTCTACCTTCAAAGTATTTACAGAATCCAACCACTTTTTACCCTGAACACACCACCACCATGGTGAAAGACATTACCATATCTCAGCAGGATTATTGCAGCTAATCTCCTTGTTTAAAATTTTGCTTTCCCTATACTTTATAATCAACACAACACTCAGAATTATCTTTCCAAAAATGTCAGATTTCATCATTCTTCTGACCATAACCATTCAAGGGCTTCATCTTAATAAAAGTAGACGCCAAAGTTCTATAACGGCCTACGTGGTCTGCTTCTAAAACCTCATCTCTTAATATTCTCCCTTTTACTTCCCCCATTCCATTCTTAGTTGCCTCCCTGATGTTTTCCCAGACACACCAGATATGTTTTCATGGTAAGGATTTTCCACTGCCTGTTTCCTCTACCTGAAGAGCTTTTTTCCCAGACACACATATGGTTTGCTCATTTACCTCCTTCAAGACTTATCCAACTATCATCTTCTTACTGACCATCCTATTTTGAGCTGAAAAAACACTCCTGCCCCCACCGCTCATATTCTTTGCCCATTTATTTTTTCTCCATAGCACTGATCATCTTTGAACATACTTTATTCATTTTCTTTATAGTCTATCTCTCCCAAACTAAGATGTAAGCCCCAAGAGTGAAGGAATTTTTGTCTCTTTACTTCACTGTTGTAACCTAAGAGTCTTCTCCAAGCCGAGTGGAATAAACATTTTTTTAAATCAATCAATCAATCAAACTTTAAATTCTAGTCAGTTTCCACTATTAATCCTAACTCTCTACACCTACCCTTTTTGTAAGTCTCTCACTAAAAGAATGGTATCCTTAGTTCAAATGCCTCTGAACTGATTATCACAAATTCTATAATCTTCAATCGTTTCAACCACTTCAGGAAGTACCATATGATCAGGAACCTATAGTACTGAAGGAAGAAGTCCAAGCTGCACTGAAGGCATTGGTGAAAAACAAGGCCCTGGGAATTGACAGAATACCAATTGAGATGTTTGAATAAATGGATGCAGCACTGGAAGTGCTCACTCGTCCATGCCAAGAAATTTGGAAGACAGCTACCTGGCCAACCAGCTGAAAGAGATCCATATTTATGCCTATTCCCAAGAAAGGTGATCCAATCAAATGTGTAAATTATAAAACAATATCATTAAAATCTCATGCAAACAAAATTTTGCAAAGCAGCTGCAGCAGTATATTCACAGGGAACTGCCAGAAATTCAAGCCGGACTTAGAAGACGATGTGGAACCAGGGATATCATTGCTGATGTCAGATGGATCCTGGCTGAAAGCAGAGAATATCAGAAAGGTGTTTACCTGTGTTTTACTGACTATGCTAAGGCATCTGACTATGTGAATCATAACAAATTATGGATAACATTGTGGAGAATGGGAATTCCAGAACATTTAACTGTGCTCATGAGGAATCTGTATAATGGATCAAAAGGCAATCGTTCAAATAGAATGAGGGGATAAGGCATGGTTTAAAGTCAGGGAAGGTGTGCATGAGAGTTGCATCCTTTCCCCATACCTACTCCATCTGTATGCTGAACAAATAATCTGAGAAGCTGGACTATATGAAGAAGAGCAGGGCATCAGGATTGGAGGAAGGCTCATTAACAACCTGTGTTATGCAGATAACACAACCTTGCTTGCTGAAAGTGAAGAGGACTTGAAGCACTTACTGACGAAGATCCAAGACCATAGCCTTCAATATAGATTACACCTCAACATAAAGAAAACAAAATCCTCACAACTGGACAAATAAGCAACATCCTGATAAACAGAGAAAAGACTGAGGTTGTCAAGGATTTCATTTTACTTGGATCTACAATCAACACCTATGGAAGCAGCAGTCAAGGAATCAAAATATGCATTGCATTAGGCAAATCAGCTGCAAGAGATCTCTTTAAAGTGATAAAAAGCAAAGGTGTCACCTTGAGGACTCAGGTGTGCCTGACCCAAGCCATGGTGTTTTCAATTGCCTCATACACATGCAAGAGCTAGACAATGAATAAGGAAGACCAAAGAAGAATTGATGCTTTTGAATTGTGGTGCTAGTGAAGGATATCAAATATACCACGGACTTCCAAAAGAACAAACAAATCTTAGAAGAAATACAGCCAGAGTGCTCCTTAGAAGCAAGGATGGCACAACTACGTCTCACATACTTTGGACATGTTGTCAGGAGGGATCAGGCCCCAGAGAAGGACATCATGCTTGGTAAAGTAGAGGGTCAGTGAAAAAGAGGAAGACCCTCAATGAGATGGACTGACACAGTGGATGCAACAACGGGCTCAAGCATAGCAACAATTGTGAGGATGGCGAAGGACCAGGCAGCGTTTCGTTCTGTTGTACACAGGGTCATTATGAGTTGGAACTGACTCAATGGCACCTAACAACAACAACATAATCTTCACAGTTTAGTTGAAATGGAATCGTCATTTAAAAAAAAAAAAAAAGGCATAATTTATTTCTATATATAGGGATGGAAAATATGGCAATGGATGTTGGTGATGGTTGCACAACATGATTGATGTAATTAGTTTCACCGAATTGTACAAGCCAAAAATGATGAATTAGCAAATCTTGTGTTACCTGTATTTTTACAACAATAAAAAAAAAATGCCCATGATTTAACCAATTGAATCATTACATTACATGAATATAACAATATATTCATCTTCTATGAATACTTATTATTTCTAGAGAATCCCACCTTGATGTCTACATTCCATATTTTATATTATGTTCAAAAAGGAAGAATTACGAGCAAAGGAAAAAAACAGCAAAAGGGAAATGGTGAGGTGTGAGAGAATCTGGTGGAAAAACAAGTAGAGTGAAGGATAAACGTAAAGATAAAAATAAACCCAAAAAAGTTATTTACAAAAGCCCATCATCAAAGATGTATGCTCATGACATGGAAATTAATGTTTCAAGATCCGGATAATAAAAAATCTTGACAAAACAATAGGGAACGAGAATTAAATATAAACAGATTTCACCCAGAATATTTAACTTATCAAGCTGCTGCTGAAAAGTATCACAAACTTTCTGAGAAAGTGAGTCAAGATATGTCTAGGAAAAGCTGAGAGCTGAGTTAAGAACGAAAGGCAATGAACTTCTGTTGAACTTACCCTACATCAACATGTTGGGCCTTATTACTAATGTAAGTGACACATGAGGGAACTGATGAAGAGGTCAGTTATCTGAGATCAAGGAATGGTTAAAAACAGAGATAAGATTAGAATCTATATCTAATTCAAAGACCACTTATGCAATTTAGAAAACAATACCTTTTCTCTGCTATAGGTCAAAATAAAAGTGTTTGGAGCCAAATGACAAAGATAACTGAATAAAAAGGGATTGCTGTACATACTACTTACAGGTCCAGAAAAAGCAATGTCTATCTTAAGGAAACCCTGGTGGTGTAGTGGTTAAGTGCTACAGCTGCGAACCAAAGGGTCAGCAGTTCGAATCTGCCAGGCACTCCTCGGAAACTCTATGGGGCAGCTCTACTCTGTCCTGTAGGGTCGCTATGAGTCAGAATCGACTCGATGGCACTGGGTTTGGTTTTTTTGGTTTTTATTTATCTGAATACCCCATTCCAGGATTCCAGTATCTGCTGAACTGCTATTCTTCTTTGAAGACTGAATTTAGGTTTTTTTCTTATCATGGATTCACTGATTATCACCAGGTAGCATTTTACCACTTTGTCTATGCAAACCTAGCAGCAAAGGCTGAGAGGAAGTCTGCTCCAGGAGCACTGCAACCAACTACTAGGGGAGGCATCAAACGGCCCAACAGTCTTTCAAACATTTTCTGAGAATCCAGAAAAACCAGGCACTTAATGTACTTAGACACTAGAAATACTGAGCTAAAAGTCACAAGTCTTCCCTTTCAGGGAGGTTAGGGAGACAGATGGTAATGGGCTACAGTAATGCATAGTGATGTTAGAGAGAGTAGCCTTGAGCACAGGGCAGGGCAGGGAGAGAATCAGGAGCAGTGAAAAACCCCAATGCTGGGGCAAGCATGGTGGTAATGCAGAAGTCATAAGCAGTCACCATCACACAGATGAAGACTTCGCTTGAGGAGAGCTTGAGGAGAACCTGAAAGCAGGTAGCAGAACCATAGTCTCTCAGATAAGGCTGAGGATTCCATCCCCTATCTAGATATCTATTTAAAGAGATCCCAACAGGTATCCATTTACCAACTACAGTACAACAAAATAAGAATGAGGCTTCAGAAGTCAAATTGTCACTAACTTGCTGCATCCCAAAACTCCAGAGCTCTCTAAGTACCTGTGTGGTCAGGGCCAAGAAAGGGTAGGAAAGGAAAAAGACAGAAAAAAATATATAGAGGACAGAAGGAAAAGAGAAACAAAAAGAAAAAATAAACCCTCTATCCTTCTCTTTTGTAAACCACCTGCTAAGGGAACCACTGGATTTTGCTGCCTTATGGCTTTAGTAAACACAGTTGGGGCACAGAATATGGAAGGGCTGTTTCGAATATTCCTTGCTTGTGGTCAAACAGGTCTGTCCACTAAGCATGATGTTCATTCATTCACCTGATAACCATTACATACAATGGATGACTATTAAAGGACACTGAAACCAAAACCCACAAAACCAAAAGAAGGGAGGAAGGGAGGGAGGGAGGGTGAGTGGGTAGGTAAGGAGGGAGAGAGGTAGGGAGGTAGACAGATAGGTAGATAGGTAGATAGGTAGGTAGGTAGGTAGACAGATAGATGATAGATTAGATAGATGATAGATAGGTAGGTAGGAAGGTACGTAGGTAGATGGATGAGAGGTAGATAGATAAATAGATAGATACATAGATACATAAATATGTAGATGATAGATAGAGACAGACAGACAGACAAAGGTATTCCAATAATATAATGCTAAATTCCCCAAGTGAAAAATATATATATATGAATGCCCTACTTTCTGTATATTGTTAGCTATAAAAAAAATTTTTTTTATAAAATATACAGATGTTACTCCTCCAATATTTCAAATTATATATTTAAATAGACTGATGTGAGTGATATATATACACACACACACACACACACACACACATAGGCAGTTGTTAGAACAGAAGAAGTAGATACTATATGGCTTAAAGTCAAGAAAGGTATCCGTCAGGGTCGTAGCCCTTCACCATACCTACTTAATCTGTATGCTGAGCAAATCTAAGAAGCTGGACTATATGAAGAAGAACAGGGCATCAGGATTGGAGGAAGGCTCATTAACAACCTGTGATATGCAGATGACACGACCTTGCTTGCTGGAAGTGAAGAGAATTCGAAGCACTTACTGATGAAGATCAAAGACCACGGCCTTCAGTATGGATTATGCCTCAACATGAAGAAAATAAAAATCCTCACAACTGGACCAATAAGCAATATCATGATAAATGCAGAAAAGATTGCCCTGGGCAAATTGGCTGCAAAAGACATCTTTAAAGTGTTGAAAAGCAAAGATGTCACCTTGAGGACTAAGGAGCACCTGATTCAAGCCATGGTGTTTTCAATCACCTCATAGGCTTGCAAAAGCTGGACCATGAATAAGGAAGACCGAAGAAGAATTGATATCTTTGAACTGTGGTGTTGGTGAAGAATATTGAATATACCACGGACTTCCAAAAGAATGAGCAAATCTGCCTTGGAAGAAGCACAACAAGAATGCTCCTTAGAAGCAAGGATGACAAGACTATGTCTCACATACTCTGGACATGTTATCAGGAGGGATCAGTCCCTGAAGAAGGACATTATGTTTAGTAAAGTAGAGACGCAGTGAAAAGGAGGAAAACTCTCAATGAGATGGATTGACACAGTGGCTACAATAATGCGCTCAAGCACAGGAACAATTATGAGGATGGCGCAGGACCTGACAGTGTTTCATTCTGTTGCGCATAGGGTCACTGTGAGTCGAAACTGACTCAACAGCACCTAACAACAACATATAAGGGACCTCAAAGCCCAACCACTGTGTGTGTGTGTGTGTGTGTGTGTGTGTGTGTGTGTGTGTGTGTGTGTGTGTGTGTGTGTGTGTGTGTGTGTGTGTGTGTGTAAAAGGAAGACCGAAGAAGAACTGATGCCTTTGAATTACGGTGTTGGTAAAGAATATTGAATATACCATGAGCTGCCAAAGTACAGCAAGGAAGCTCCTTAGAAGCAAGGATGGCAAGATTTTGTCTCACATACTTTGGCCATGTTATCAGGAGGGATCAGTCCCTAGAGAATGACATCATGCACAATAAAGTAGAGGGTCAGAGAAAAAGAGGAAGATCCTTGATGAGATGGATTGACACAGTTGCTCTAGCAATGGGCTCAGGCATATCAATTGTGAGGACGGTGCAGGACTGGGCAGTGTTTTGTTCTGTTGTACACAGGTTGCTATATAGATTTATTATATATATATATTTATATGTTCATTATTTCCAAGGTATATACGTTCAGTAGAGTCAGCCACAATAACACACCTAGTAATAGCTGTGTGTCAGGCTCTGTGTCAAGCACCTTATGTGCATTCTCCTTCGCTCCAAAAGTAGAACTATCCTTATTTTCCTTTGCAAATAAGGAAATTGAGGCACGGAAAGGCTAAAAAACTTGATGGCAGGCCTGAAATTCACATCTAGGCCCCTCTGCCTCTAACGCATATGCTCTGAACCCCTACACTGTACTGACTCCATCACAGGATACACTTTTGCTCTGCTTTACTCCACGGCATTCCTAAATTCATATAGAGATGAACGGTTTATAAAATGCCTTCCCAGACATTGAGTCATTAGATCCTTACAGCTGCGATATGAAACAGACAAGGAAATTTCTTGTCTTTCCCATCTTGTATATAAAAACACTAAGACTCAGCAAGGTTAAATAGCCTCCACCAAATCAATACATGGCAAAGTTAAAACTCACATCTCTATCATCCAACTTCAAGTCCAGAACACTAGCCACTGCATCAAGCTCTTTTACATCCTACTTTTTGTAGGAAAAAAAAAAAAAAAAAATTGTCTTCATACTGCTAAATTACTTATAAAAAAAAATAAAGATCAGAGAAAGAGATATAATGCCTGTCACTTGCCTTAAATTATCACCCCCTCCTGCCCCCTGCCATCTCATTAGATTTAAAAGGCAATTCCTATAAAATAGGGAGTTGTAAATTTGCCTATTTTGCACTTGACAAAGGAGGTTTGTGCCGAAAGCATTGCTTGAAGGTCCAGAATTTAAACATATACCATTGAATTACTATAACTGTTTGGAGGAATGTTAAATCTAAGTATTTGAAATCACCCTTTAGTCATAATTAGCTTGAAAAACATGTGTGGTTTTAAAGGTATTCCAAATGATCTGACATCACTTGATAAACATGGAACCAAAGACCATGGAAAGCTCCACTCTCTTTGCCTTGTACTCCTTCATTGACCCCTTTCTATTTCTTACCGTGAGTTCTTGTTTCAATTTATTTGTTTAGGGTTTTCAGGCACTCTTTCTGATGAAGGCTTTCACACGTGGGTGTCCTAGGGTCCCTCCACAGCTCTGACCCAGGATCCCTTCTCAGGCTAGACTTCGTACCAGAGTTCTACTGTTTTCTTCTTAGGTCACTTTAGGTCTTCTCACTCCACCCTGTTGTCCTGCTTGCCCAAACCCAACTTCAAAGTGAGAAGTTGCTCTCCAAGTCCTTGCTCTCCCCAAGAACATAAATACGTAGATATTTTTCTTTTCAAAGGTTTTCCTGCTAATCACTGGAGGGAAACAAAATAAACAATAGAGGAAAATAAAACCAACAATAGAAAAGTTATAAAACATGTAATAGAGTTCTAGTTTCTTATCTAAAGGTCCGGATTTCCCTCTGAGGTAGTAAACTGGAGCCTCTATGTGCCCTCTGCTAAATATATCTGTATATATTTAGGACCACTGACTCCTTAAATTCTTTTGTATCAGAGCTCCCTGAGGACTGCTTGTCCTCCAGTCCAATTCTAATATAGCAATGTAACCATTACTTGGTATTCTACTTATCCTGCCCTCCCCAAGCCTTTTGCAGACTACCAAGAAGAGGACTATATAATAAAGATCTTTTTTCTCACACTCAAATCAATATTCAGGCATCCCCCTGTCTTTCTCTTCAGTCAGCAATACAGAGACGAGACACAGCTTGGAGACAGGGCCTAAGGACAACCATATCATGTGCTGCACGCCCCTCTCCTCTTTGAGGTTCCACTCCAGTCCCCATACATCACACATCCCAATACCACATTAAGTATGGAAACGCCACTGGGGCATTGTGAGGGAACCCTCTCCATGTGAAGCTCCTATCTACCCTCTGCCTTCCCTGGCCACCTGCCACACCACTGCTGCTTTCACCCTCATTCTCTTCCAAGATAGACAGATAAATAGATACAAGAGACCCCTGTCCACCTTTTTGCCTATGGGGTCAGCAAATCCCTGATGTCATTAGGTCCATGGTTTCTGAGTCTACCCACCACGCCATTCCAGAGCATTTCTAGACACCAAAAGGCCAGAGTTCCTGGGAAAGACTAATGAATGCCTCCTAGACTCCTGGCAGTTGGCAAAATTCTTCTGGACCCTTTCCTCAGTAATGGTCACTCTTTCTAAAATAAGAAGTACCGCCAAAAAAAATAAAATACATGGATGAGTGGGGAGGTAGATAGACAGAAAGACCAACAAAAGTAAAATATAGTAAATTTGTATACTTAATAGTCCCATAGACAGGACACTTGATTAAAGTCACACTGCATTCCCCCAACAGCCCTCTCTCCACCACTTCCACTTGCAAGTGGATGAAATATGGGTAGCCTTTTGTAAGGGGAGCAGGTTGGTGGAGAGTGGGAAGTGCAGGAAGGGATAAAAACTGCCAGAGTCAAGTGCAACTAATCTGCACTCTCATTGTGTCCTTTCTGTCTGTAGCACAAACTGCAAATAATCAAGTACTTTCTTGAAAAGAATCACTATTACATGGAAAGGGACCTAAGAAAGCATTTGTTGTCAGCATGATATACAACAACTATTATAATCAGACAACACCTGAGCCAATGGAGATAGTTTTACTTTACAGAATCCTTCTCCCTTGTGACTCTGTGTAATGGGATTTACCGAACGCTGTCAAATCTGGAGAGGCTGAGGACGATTCAGAATAAGTCTTTTTTGTTCAAAAAAGAACTATGGCAATTCTACCTTCCCAGTATTTTTATGGTTTGGGTTAGAGTTGGCCAAGCAAAAAGAACATAAGGGCTGGAAACCTCCCTTTAGAGAAGAGAATGATGACAACAATGCATTTTCCTGAAATATTTTGAAAGAGTTGTAATTAACAGGATATCACGGAAGATTGTATGCATTTGACTCTTTTTGTTGTTGTTGTTTTCCTGAAAAAAGATCAATATGTAATAAAGACTCATGCCTTCAAGAAGACTCAAAAGCAAGCTTACCTGATGTCTTTAAAACGACTCTGGTTCTATTGCTTGACATGAAAATCACTAGTGTAAATGTGTGGGTGCAAGTGTGCGTGAGTTTGTGTGTGAAAGAGAGAGACAAAAAGACAGAGTATGAATATGTTGGAGCACTGGCATGTACATCTAAAGAGTTTTTGTTTTTGTGTTATTTTTCCTCCATCTTTATTTTTGGTAGCATCGTTTACATTTCAAAAACAATAAGCAGGCATAGGTTTCAAACGTACAAACTTGCTAACCATATTCTTCAGATGGACAATACCAGGATCAGAAAGAATACCTCTTGCACCAAATACAATTTTACATTTTGAAATACAATTTACTTTCTGGATTGTAGCCAGGAAATTGCCATTCACAAATATTTCAAGTGCAAGAAAAGAAATGGTTGCTACTAGCCCCATAATTTGGAATTGCTGCTAACAGATTTTACATATCATCTACTTTTCTGCCAGTCTTTTTTAGAAAACACAATGAAATCTCAATATTTCTGCATTTAAAGCCTCTTTTGTCAGCTTTGCTGACGCTTGAGACAAAACTGTGTAAGTGGCTCCCTCTGGCGCTACTACTAGTATTTTTTCATTCATGTATAACAATAGATGCAATCCAGGTTAGAAGGGAAAGGTAAGTAGAAGCTCTCAGGGCCTGTATTACTAGAAATGTCTCTAGGGATGCAGTTCTTCTAGGGAATCAAATTGCAAGAAGAATGAGGTCATTTTTGATATGACAGTTGTCACTTAATACGTTCCTTGGCCTGTGTCTTCATTTCATAGACACCAAAAAAAAAGGGAACTGCAAATGGTAGAAAACTCATGTTCACCAAACCCTGCCCATAGTCCCCCATGCTTGCTGTTGAAAAGACTAATGCCCTAAGAACTACTGGAATACGTCTAATGAACCTACATACGCTCATCAGTCCCTAGCCCAGAACTCCACTTGGCCTGTTTCCGACATAGCAATGATTAGAGCAAAAGTGGGGTCGAAAAAAAAATCTGTTCCACGTGGCAACCAAAGGCTCCAAAATATCATCTCTGAATAGCAGTGGTGGAGAAGGGCGGCATAAACTCTTTCCACTGCTGTGATCAATAGCTGTCTCTGATGACCACTCTTTCCATAGAAGTCTTACCCACAGACAGGGTTGGAAATTTAGGCTCCATAAGGGAATGATTCGGCTCCTAGGTCAGTCATCACAGTGTAAAGCCACAGTGATTAGTTTACAGCAATCTGTAGGCTCTCCCATGGTCATCTTGTCCTCCTTTCTACCCAAGAGGCAACACATCCTCCCTGATAGATTTCTCTAAAGCACAGCATAGCCTCCACCAGCAGCCAGAATGTTAATGCATTATCACTCTGTACACTGAGAAAACAAGTGACCATATGCAGCCTATGCCAGTGGAGCTGTAACTGTGAAGAACAATGGCTCTGAGTCAACAACAGACTTAAACGACTCCCTCTTGTGAAGCTCTTCTGAATATTTTAAGTGTTGCCTTGAAAGTGTGGGGTTATGTGCAAGTATAAACATTAGCTTAATGCAATTTTTTGGTACAGAAAATGCCACAGTTTAAAAACCAGAACTGAAATGCAGAAAATAACTTTGGGATAAATTTAATTTTTTTTTCATGTGTGATTAAAACATGATTGAAGAGGCATACTTTATGTGTAATTAAAGTAGCTTTGTAATTAAGAGATTTAAGCATGTATAGAAGATGATACAGCTTAGTTTGGAGATTTCACAAAGGCACCTATTAAACACTCGCTCCCTAGCAAGCCTGTAACTCAAATGGCTTCACATTGTAATGCTGATAAAAAAGCATCCGTGAATTTGTTTTCAAGCTACCAATTTCACCATTTCGAAATGTTTTATCCTTCCTTCCATGTGCTAGTGAAATCAAAACAGACCTGTCTTCCATGCATTAGCTGACACGGAGCTATAGAATGCTCTTACGTATTAACTTCAAAGGCTCCAGGGGAAAAAACAAGGATCCTTACGATGACTGAGACAGTGTCTGACTCATCTTTGCCTTCCCACTGTGCCCAGCACCATGCCAGACTTAGCGTGTAGAAAGTGTTTGATAAATAGCTATTAAAGAGTATGCAAAGAGTGTGTTTCTGTGTACATGTGAAAGGTTATCATAGAAAACACCATCAAATACTTTTTATGCCAGGAACTAAGTGCTTTAATACATTACTTCATTTTCCCCCCACAAGAGTCATGAAGTTGGCATTATCTACCCTGTTTTACAGACACAAAAACTAAATCCAAGAAAGATGATGTCTACAAAGAATCACACATTCTTATACTAACTTAGCAACAGCATCACATTTTGGGCTAATTAGTGATACATAACAAGTTTGTTTTTCTCAGTCTTGCTCCTTTTTTTTTTTTAGCCCCTTTCCCATGCCCCAGTTCCTCAATCCCCTACTGTCTCCAAAGATCCTCTCTTGGCCTCCCTGAAAAAAAGAAACCCAAACCCATTGCCATTGAGTCAATTCCAACTCATAGTGACCCTATAGGACCGAGGAGAACTGCTCTGTAAGGTTTCCAAGGCTATAATATTCACAGAAGCAGACTGCCACATCTTTCTCCTGCAGAGCAGCTGGTGGGTTTGAACTGCTGACCTCTTGGTTAGCAGTCAGGCTCTTAACCACTATGCCATCAGGCCTCCTTTTGGCCTCCCTATACTAGGGCCCTGTCACATCATTCTGGTAAGCACTTGGCAATGGACTTCAGCTTCATCTCACTGGCAATGGTTCTAGTTTAACTGACCTTGCAGCCCTTCCCCATCAAGATCTATCTATTTTACGTTTCATTCTGTGTAGCCAAGTATCACAAGCCGGTGGAGGGACGTATTCACACTAGAGTGTTGACTGCCGACACTAGCAGCTAGGAGACCTTCACCGTAGTCCAAAGGTGCTCTAGAAAATTTTGAATTTGGGCTCTAGGCTTACATAAAGGATGTCAGGGGGCAATCCTATGGAGGAATGAAAGAATATTCGTAATGACAAGAAAAAAGTATACACACTAATAGACGGACACTGGATTGATTTCCTCAGTGGCCAGGAACAAATATCCTAGAGTCTTTTCTGTTTTCTCATGTATAGGGGGTATGGAATACGAATGACCTTTCCACAAAAGGTACTTGCTTCTTCTTGTTCTTTCTCATATCAGGCATTCATCTATAATTTTCAATTAAATCATATATATATATATATATATATATATATATACACACATACCCACACACGCACACACACACAAGGAGCCCTGGTGGTGCAAAGGGTTAAGCACCTTACTACTAACGGAAAGGCTGGCAGTTTCAACTCACCCAGCAGGAGAAAGACCTGCTTCCCCATAAAGATTATGGCCAAGAAAGCCATATGGGGCAGTTCTATTCTGGCGCACAGGGTTGCTATGAGTCGAAAACAACTCAATGGCACCTAACAACAATAACAGGTATACATGTACATATACATACATGCATACATATATGCATAAGGAGCCCTGGTGGCGCAGTGGTTAAATGCTCGGCTGCTAACTGAAAGGTCGGTGGTTCGAACCCACCAGCCTCTGGGTAAGAGAAATATGTGGCAGTGTGTTTTCATAAAGATTTACAGCCTTGGAAACACGATGGGGCAATTCTACTGTGTCCTATGGGGTTGCTATGAGTCAGAATCAACACAACAGCAAGGGTTTGCTTTTTTTTTTTTTTTTAATGTGTGTGTGTGTATGTGTTACTCTTTTGCAAGTTAAATGTAGCAGGAGAGTTACAGAATATTACCAACTTAAAAATGCTCTTTATACTCTCTATGTATCCCCAACAGACTGTTCAATTTTCAGTAATCACACCTCATTTCTGTATTTCTATACTTTCTATTATCCCTTTCCATATTTCTTCTGCACCTATAGCACCAACACATCACTCTCTTGTTCTCAGCTTTGCATGGTGGAGAGAGGTCCTGTCGAGACAAGGGGAGGTTGTTCTGTACAGTCTGGTGCTTCACGGAGTTTTAGAGAGGACTGGTGAGGGAAAGACATTCAGAACTGATTATCAGGACTATTCCCAGTATATTTCTGAGTGGCAGAGTTGTAGTGCACTGATTCATGAGAAATTACAGCCATGTTTATGGAGCTCTACAGAAAGCATTCCACACTCTTTTGACTGATTCCCTCCCTGTTCCCCGGGTACTGGTTATTCTAGCCACTGGCTCCCAAAATGAGCTGCTGTTTTTACAGAGAGTTGATTCAAAGAGAGTCAGGAGGGATGTGTTGACTTCATGTGCAATTCAGTAAAAATTCAGTAGAAACAGAAAAAATGTATCTCACTTGAAATTGCATCTCTATGCCTTAAAATTTTTTTTAATTTTTTTACATGATGGTGAGTACGATCACCAGGTGTTAAAAGACAGATTAGCACCAACTAGAGGTTCTCTCCCTTAGGGAAATAAAACATTTTAATTATATATATATGTGTTGTAATCAGCAGGTCTGAAAGGACTCAAGAGGATTGTATTGAAAGGAAGCATGGAAAAGAAGATATATTTCAGGGGGCAGCGTATTTCTAGTACCTCCTGGAGACAGAAGTACCCAGGTTAGAAAAGAGTACCTGGGTGGGCTTATGATAGGCACGATCCTTATCTGAAGACAAGAAATCAAATGATATCAAATGGATTTTGGCTCAACCAGTTGTATGAATAGACATGCTCGGAAAGTTACATTTTCCATTTTAAAAACTTAATTAGTTTTCTGGCAGAAATGAGCTTCTTCTGATAGGAGCATTACAGTAAATCCTGTAAAGTCTGGAAACCATGAGACAGAAACCTGTCAGAGAAGGAAAACTCAAATATTTTCCATTAATAGAAGGGTAGAAAAGTGGTAAGACAGCACGCTGTAAAAGGTAGAAAGCTTTCAGGATCCAGAAAAACAAGGCAGTCGCACTGAGTTTCGGCTCTCACAGGTTTCGTCATATAAAGCAATTTTCCACAGGACCCATTTATTTTAGGATAAATACATAGTTGATAATTATGATCTGTAGGGGTCTTAAGCCAAGCTACTGCACAAAGAATGAGATGTATCTTTTTAATAACTACCTTTCTTTCTTCTCTACAATACTATTTCTCAATATATTTTTTTTAATTTTGTAAAAGTCTAGTTAGCCAATTGCCTCTGCTACATGCCTTATGCTTGTTTCCAATGGCTTTTATTCAAGTAATACTTTCTCTTCTCCATTTATTCATATCCTAATCTTCTTCAAGGGCCAATTTAAGTAATAACTTCTCCACTAAACGTTCTAAAAATTTAACTCCTTCCTTATTATTTCTGTCAATTCTTGCCTATAATTCAAATATTTCTACAATATCAATAATATTATATCTATATCATATTGGTATACGGGTGCTGGTGTATGTAACCCACACCCATTGCCATCAAGCTGATTCTGACTCATAGCGACCCTAAAAGACAGAGTAGAACTGCCCCATAGGGTTTCCAAGGAGCAGCTGGTGAATTTGAACTGCTGACCTTTTGATTAGCAGCCGAGCTCTTAACCGCTGCACCACCAGGGCTCTGATACACATAACACTGTCCTGTAAATAAAATTGATGCATGCAGGCATTACATGAAGATGGAGGTTTAGGTTCAAGCTCTACAATTGTATAAACAAAGAAGTCTTTCTTATCTCTGGGCCTCAGTTTTGTCAGCCATAAACTGAGGAAGCTGGCCTATAACTGTCTAAGTAACCATTATGGCCCTTTCAGCTTTTAACCTGAAAAGACCACTGGAAATTTTATTAAAGTTTTTAAAAATGTACTATTCCTCTTTCCAAAGGAATAATATGTTTTTATAAATCACCTGGGGTCAAAACTTGTGATTTTTCCGCTTTAATCATAAAAAACTGATGGCGATATGAATCTCAGAACTCTATTTAACGGTCAAAGAGTCTAAGCCATTAAATAATGTTCTCCATCTCAATAACTAGTATTTTGAATATTAGTCTCCTGGACAAAGTGGCCTAAGTAGACAATTAAGATAATTTTATTAATAATTCAAGTACAAACGACTCACTGGCAACCATATTATATCTATATCTTATGCATTTTTTTGTATTTTAATCACATTGAAAGGGAGCTTCAAGATGATGTAGTCAAAACAAAAAATAAAAAAGAGTTTTTTTCATGCTCTATAAAGCAACTCACTTTTCTATCAAAACAGGTAGGTGAAAAGCAACACAGCATTTTCTCTGTGGTGACTACAGCTACAATGAGAGAAAAGAGAGTGGCACACCTCTGGAGAGCTTGTTATTCATCAGAAAGTAAGTGCCCAGCTTTCTGACCACTTAAGCGCAGTGGCAATTTTCAAATACAATACAGGGAAGAAACACTGTTGTCTGTGGAATTGCACAGTAAGAACTGTCAAGATATATCCACAAATAGTAGCATCTGACTGGTACTACCATAGACTCTTCTTCCTTTTATTCTTATGTTTAAAAATCAGTGGTAGATGGTTGAGTAATGATAAAATAAAAAAAAGGGAAACCGCATTTTCTACCTGCCAGTTTTCTCTTGCTTTTTACTGATGGCTCTTTCTAGCAGAGCATTTATATAGAATGATAGCTAATTCCTTGGGTAAGTTTTCTTTGTTGTTGATAGAAAATGCATTTTCTCCTTGCCTCATCCCACTTCTACTTCTTTTATTTGGTTTTGATTTATTCAGTGATCTTTCTCATCCAGTATGTTTGAGGAGCGGGACTCCTAAATCTTTACACTGTTCTGTTAAACCTTCTGCATTGCTTGCAGTTGTTTTAAAGAACAAATAAGATGTGTATAAGCTTCCAAAAGTCTGTGAAATCTTAAAACTATACAACAAATTACCATCTTAAAAGATATAATACATTACTATTACTAAAATTCTTTATCACTGATTATCTTTGTTTTAAGGGTCAAAAGACACAATTATAATTAGCCCAACCTATACATTATAAAGAAAGATGTGGCAGTCTGCCTCCATAGAGATTTACACCTTGGAATCCCTATGGGGTCACTATGAGTTGGAATCAACTCAACTGTAGTGGGTTTGATTTTGGTTGATACATTATAAATGTAAAAACTAAGGCCCAGAGAGAAAAAGTGAATCACAAGAAGTGACAGAAATAGTCATCAGAAGAGTCTGCCTATAAGAACAAAATTCTAACTCAAAAAGAAAGACCAGACTTGCTGGCCTGACAGAGACTGAAGAAACCCTGAGAGTATGGACCCCGGGCACCCTTTCAGCTCAGTAATGAGATCACTCCTGAGGTTCACCCTTCAGCCAAAGACTGAATAGGCCCATGGAACAAAATAAGACTAAAGGGGCACACCAGTGCTGGGGCAGGGACTGGAAGGCAAGAGGGAACAGGAAAGCTGGCAATAGGGAATCCAGGGTTGAAAAGAGAGGATGTTGACATGTCGTGCGGTTGTTAACCGATGTCATATAACTATGTGTGTACTATTTGATGAGAAACTAGTTTGTTCTGTAAACCTTCATCTAAAATACAATAAAAAAATAAAATAAAGAAGAGTCTCCCTATAACACTGGACTCTTGATTCTCGGTCTCTCACTTTATCATTCTTTCCTTTTCAAAGACTAACTACAATTTATATATTGCATAACGGGAGGATGAGTAGAGAATAAAAAGCAATGGAATTAAATTTTAATCGTACTGTCTGAAAATTACATAGTAATCTCTTATTCAATGCTTAGAGATTAATTAAGTAGCTTGGTTAATTTATTAGCATTATTGCATTAACTTATTTTAAAAAAAGAGGACACCTATCATGAAAATTGCCATACTTCACTGACTCTAATCGACTTTTTTTTTTAACCTTTGACATGTCTGAAATTAGGATGCATTTTATAATTCCCTATGGCCAGACAGTACTGGAGACACAGTTGCAATTGACTATGTATGTGAATATTGGTTGTATTCCTCTTGGCATGACCAGAAAACCACCATCCCTGACATTTCAGGACAAGTTAAGGAAGGAATATCTAGCTCTGGTTGTTGTTTGAAAATCTTCCATTGTCACATTCTGGTAAGATCAACAAAATGTTAGCAACAAATCTTTCGAAAGGTGCCAGCAGCCTGGGATCAAATCCTGAAGACAATCGCAGGGTGCTCTTAAGAAATAGTGCAAGACATTCAGACCACTGGCACGTGAGTAGATACTCGGGATCATTAGCTATTACGCAAATCAAAACTACAAAGAGATACAACCTCACCCCAACATTACTAGAACTAATCATAAAAACACAAAATAACAAATGTTGGAGAGGTTGTGGGGAGACTGGAACTCTTACGTACTGCTGGTGGGAATGAAAAATGGCACAACCGCTATGAAAAATGATATGGCACCTCCTTAAAAAACTAGAAATAGAAATACCATATGATCTAGCAACCCCACACCTAGGAATATATCTAGAGAAGTAAGAGCCTTCACACAAATAGAAATATGCACACCCATGTTCATTGCGGCATTATTCACAATAGCAAAAAGATGGCAACAACCTAAGAGCCCATCAACAGATGAATGGATAAACAAATTATGCCACATACAAAGAATGGAATACTATGCAATAAAAAAGAAAAATGATGAATCTTTGAAACATCTCACAACATGGATGAATCTGGACAGCATTATGCTGAGTGAAATAAATCAATCACAAAAGGACAAATATTGTATGAGAGCATTATTATAAAAATTCAAGAAAAGGTTTACAAACAAAGAAAAAAAAAAAAATTCCCAGACAGAGTTGGAGAAAAATGTAGAACAAAATTCTAACTCACAGAAAAAAAACACCAGACTTACTGGTCTGACAGAGAATGGAGAAACCCCAAGAGTACTACCCCCAAACTCCCTTTTAACTCAGTACTGAAGTCACTCCTGAGGTTAACCCCTCAGCCAAAAATGAGACAGGCCCATAAAACAAAATGAGACTAAATGGACATACCAGCACAAGGGTAAGGATGAGAAGGCAAGAGGGGACAGGAAAGTTGGTAATGGGGAACCCAAGATCCAGAAGGGAAAAATGTTGGCGTGTCACGGGGGTGGCAACCAATGTCACAAAACAATATGTGTATTAATTGTTTATTGAGAAACTAACTTGCTCTGTAAACCTTCATCTAAAATATAATAAAAGTTTTTAATTTTGATGAAGTCTAATTTGTGGAAGAAAAAAACAATCTTTGATAGTATGAGGCAGGTGAGGGATGGGGAGACGAAATCGCTAACTAGATAGTAGACAAGTGTCAGCTTTGGTGAAAGGAAAGACAACACACAATATAGGGGAAGTCAGCACAACCTGACCAAGACAAAGTCATAGAAAGCTTCCTAGACATAGCCGAACACCTTAAGGAATTGAGAACTGTGGTTGAGAACTGGAAACCATAGTCCTGGGGGGATACCTAGGTCAATTGGCACAACACAGTTCATAAAGAAAATGCTCTACATCCTACTTTGGTGAGTAGCATCTGACATCTTAAAAGCTTGTGAGCAGTCATCTAAGATACACCTATTGGTCCCATCCTGTCCGGAGCAAAGGAGAATGAAGAAAACCAAAGACAGTAAAATGTTAGTCCACAATACTAATGGACCACATGAACCAGAGACTGCACCAGCCTGAGCCGAGAAGAACTAGATGGTGCCTGATTACCACCACTGACTGCTCTGGCAGGGATCACAATAATGGGGTCCTGGGCAGAGAGGGAAAAAAAGAAAAACTGTAGAACAGAATTCAAATTCACAAACCTAACTTAATGGTCTGACAGAGACTAAAGAAACCCCAGAGACTGTGACCCCTGGACACCCTGCTAAACTCAGAAATGGAGCCATTCCCAAGGTCCACCTTTATCCAAAGATTAAAGGGGTTTATAAAACAAACAATAACAAAAGTGAGGAACATGTTTCATAATTCAATCAAGTATAAGAGACCAAATGGGCAACGCCTGCCCAAAAGCAAGGACAAGAAGTCAGGAAAGGACAAGAAAACTGGACAAATGGACACAGGGAATCTGTGGCAGAAAGGGAGAGTGTATTAACACATTGCAGGGATTGCAACCAATGTCACAAAACAATCTCTGTATAAATTTTTGAATGAGAAACTAAATTTGTGCCATAAACTTTCACCTAAAGTACAATAAAATTAAAAAAAAGAAGCAGCAGTTCATCATCAAGACACACAAAATATTGTACAGAAAACCATGGATATGAATGACTCTGAGTCAAAAAAAAAAAAGTCTAAAAGAGTGTTGTCCCGAATAGGAAGAAGTTTTTGGAATACGTAATGTATTTTGCTAATACTATAGTTTTTACCCATGTACAAAATTGATATTTGAAAATCTTCATCCATTTAAGACTAAAATTGCTCTTTTAAAAAGTATAAAATAAAAATTCTAAGTGGCAGGAAAGCAGTGTATGGTTATGCAATTGGTACATTTTTCCTTCTGAAGCATGTGTAAAATAATAGTGCACCCTGTTATCAGTGGCTCCTTATTTTTAAAGAAAAATTATACATTAAATATAATTTAAATATTTTATTCCTAAAGAGGGGTTCTGAGTCCCGAGTGGTGCAAATGGTTAAGCACTCGACTACCAGTGGAAAGATTGGCAGTTTGAACCCACCCAGAGGAATCTGGAAGGCAGACCTGGTGATTTGCTTCCGAAAGGTCACAATCTTGAAAACCCCTTGGAGCAGTTCTACTCTGCACGTGGGGTCGCCAAGAGCTGGAATTGACTCATGGCAACTAACAACAACAACAAGAGGGGTTCAGGAACTTGCAATACCTTAGAGTCAACACTTTGGACCACAATTATTTTACAAGGTACTGTAGAGGTTCCCATGAGAAAAGCTGACATATATGCTTAAAAAACATATTCTCTTGGTGTTCATTACTTAATATAGCAGTGCCCATTAAAATGTGGACTTATTTAAAACCCAATTTCACTATGTCCCTGCTGTCAAATATACCTTCCACTAAAATAAAAAAGGCAAAGCATCTGTTTCTGACCTTAAACACAGATGGAGTTAACTAATTATCACTTTAAGTCTGAGTTAAAATCAATTCCCCTGGAGGCAAGAAGCCGAATTAAGAGGGGGTCGGTTGCTGAGGTCTCAACAGCTTTAGGCCTGGGGCCTGAAAACAGCATTGTCAACAGAATGATGAGATATTCTGAAAGCAAGATCTTAAAATGCTGAAGGTAAACCGAGGAGATAGCCAACATCCATTGAAAATTTTGCTTTGTGACAAGTGAGATATCAAACCCATTCTTTCCTTAGCTCAAGGTTACTTTATATTGTTGTTCTGAGGTTAAAGATCATTTGTCCCTTTCTATTGGAGAGTGAAATATGGGATAGGAATGAGGCTACTGAAATTCTAAGGCTAGAAGAAAAAAAAGAGTTTGAAAGACCGCTGATACCTGAGCTCAGAGCAAAATAAGTACAATGATTTCTACTTATTTAGGTTCTCTCACCTATTCGGCTCTAGTTTTCTACCTGTTTATATGTATCACTATGTATCTCCATCAAAATGACTCAAGCATTTCTAATCTCTCCCCTCTCTGAAATCCTATTGCACATATTGACTGTACCATAAATTCAGAAGTTTACTGCACACAGTATCTTTTCATTTCTGAACATGTATTCATTCATGAAGCAGACATTTATTGAGCAATTGGTAACGGCGCTCATTTGTACATGTATTTATTATCTTCTTCTTCCTTCCAAAAATAATTTGAAACCACTTATGATAAAAAGCCCAAATACAATCAAATCTTAAGACAAAGGTAGAGAACAGATTCAAATAATGAAGCTGGGTAAAAGGAGACAGTTAAGGTCACCTTTTCAACTGAGTACAGAATTGGCTCTGAGCTTGCACAGAGTGAGGTAAAAGAATGGAAACAAAGTTTCCCTTTAAAAAAAAAAAAGACTCATAATGTTCTATGAGAGAAATGATCCACTAAGTTAATAAACAGTTATCAAAAACATAGGCATAAATTGTATTGGGGCATAACTGATATCAAGCCCTTCCTCACAGTAATTGGTTCAATCGTTTCTCGCACTATTCCTGAAGTATGATAAGATCACGTGACAAAGAGATGAGGCCACTTCAACTGTTAAGAACATGCTCTTGTTCAATCCTAGTTTGTATTATAGGATGGAGGTATAAATTTAAAAGGTATTTTGGATTTAAACATGTAATACAGCATAATTTAGTGTCTGCAATTCTTCTATCTAGAACCCATTCTTGTATCACTCCCTCACATTGAGTGAGACTGTGAGAGGAGGTGATAAGAGGTGATGTTTGACTCTATGTTAGCATCTTGCTGCCAACATGGAGAGCCAAGAGAATTATAGTGAAGCTAAACCAGAGCCCTAACATCCTTGAACTGCTGAGTTAACCAACCCCAGACCTGCCCACCTCCAGGATCCTTGCTCTACAAGATAATGAAAGTCCTTATTGTTTATGCCTTTAGCTGAGCATTTAGCTTTACTTGCAGGCAAAAGTTTCCTGATGACACAGTATTTTGTATTTCTGTAGAGAACATAGAGAACTGAGCAAAAATTTAGCATTCAACAAACTCACAGATAATCAAAGATGAGAAAAACAAAACAGAACACTGTAATAAATTAAACAAGATCATTAATCATCTCCAATAATGTTGATACAACTTTGTAAGTCAGAATTCTTTCCTACAGCAATATCCAATGGTAATTACGACCACACTGGGATAAATGGGTTTGCAAACTAATTTAAAGCTATTATAGTCCATGGGGAAACCCTGGTAGCATAGTAGTTAAGAGCTACAGCTGCTAACCAAAAGGTTAGCAGTTTGAATCCACCAGGTGCTCCCTGGAAACCCTATAGGGCAGTTCTACTCTGTCCTATAGGGCCTCTATGAGTCAGAATCAACTCAACGGCAATGTGTTTTTTTGTCCACAAGGAGCCCTGGTAGGATAGTGGTTAAAGAGCTCAGCTGCTAACCAAAAGGTCGGCAGTTCGAATTCACCAGCTGCTCCTTGGAAACTCTATAGGGCAGTTCTACTTTGTTTTATAGGGTAAGCTATTAGTTGGAATGAACTCGATGGCAATAGGTTTGGTTTGGTTTTGGGTAGTCTATGTGAACACATCTATATGAAGGAACCATCATTTTACCTAATACCATCCTAACTTTTCATGTATTTCTAAATATAAAAGTTTGAAAGGAGTATTAAAACAAAAGATCTACATCTTTATCTCCTCTGACATTTCCACATGCTAGCCTCCTTTCATCACTAATTTGTCAGTTCAAATAGCAAGGTTTATTGCTTTAATCAATAGATTGGAATAGGTGAGACACTGTCTGATTAAAGAAATATCAGGAAAAACAAAACATCACCATTATGCCCAGCTATTTTTCAAGTAAAAGATCACCCAAAGGAAAAAGAAATCACACTATTATCATAATTATTTTATCAATATTTTTTCTACCTTCTGTTATGGCTACTTCCACTCACCACCATTGAGTATATTTCAACTCATAATGACCCTACAGGACAGAGTAGAGCTGCCCCATAGGATTTCCAAGACCATGAGCTTTATGGAAGCAGACTTCCACATCTTTCACCCACAAAGCAGCTGTTGGGTTCGAACTGCTGACCTTTTGGTTAGCAGCCGAGCTCTTAACCACTGTGCCACCGGGGTTCCTTTTTCTTTAATAAAAAAAAAAGAAAGTAATATTTAGGTAAATTTTCCATGTTCATTTATTCTGTGACAGTGGCAAACACTGCTAATTTTCAACCCCAAATTAATTTTTCCTCCTTTCTCACAGAATCTGGCTCTGGTCAAGGTAGCAATCTGCCACACTAAAAATATGAGATCTTCCAACTTCTCTTGTACCTAGGAATTGCCAGGTGACACAGTTCTGGTCACGATATAGAAGTCTCTGGCGAGAACTTCCACAGCACATAAAAAAACAAAATGCTCCAGGAGAAGGTTTCCTTGGTCTCTTCCCCCACCTACGTCAGGCCAAGAAAGCAGACAAGGCGTCTGAGGCACAGCAGTTATCTTGCAACCTTGAGAAGTAACAAAATAATTGAAAGAGGCTGATTCCCTGATTGCATACTTAGGCAATTGTCTTTCCAGACTTTTTATTATGTGAAATAAGCCCTTGTTTGTTTACTCCACTGTATGTCAAATTTTCTGTCACTTTCATGGCCAAAGAGGAACCCTGATGGCACAGTGGTCCAGTGCTCAGCTGCTAACTAAAAGGTTGGCAGTTCGAACACACCAGACGCTTCCTGGGAGAAAGATGTGGCCACCTGCTTCTGTAAAGGTTACAACTTTGGAAATCCTACGGGGCAGTTCTACTCTATCCTATAGGGTCGCTATGAGTCAGAATCGGCTCTACAGCAATGTTTTTTTTTAATGGGCTTTTCGTGGCCAAATGTACTTCTAAATGACACATTTATTAATTCGTGATGGTCTACTTTATGTTCAGACATGGGGCTGGGCATTTGGAATGAAATAATAAATCAGCCATGGTTTTTGACCTCTGGGAACCAACTACCTCATGAAGAAGCCAATCTCCAAAAGTATGGAAAGTGGGCTAGTCCTGGTGTGAATAAAGTGTTTTGTGGGAGCTCAGAGTAAGACTATAATGGAAGGAAGCAGGATGATCATCACAAGGAAATAAAATGCTTTCCTGTCCTATAGTTTGCGAGTGTGAGGTTGGGGGCTGGCCGGGTGGAATCCACAAAGAAAGACTAGCATAAGGAAAGCACAGAAGCCTAAAGAGGTATGTTGGGTGGGGGAAAATAGTAAACAAGGCTCTTTCGAATGGAGTAAAGAGTGAATTGTGGAGGAGCGTCCAGTTTAAAAAGGGAAGTCGAATAAATTTAAGACAGGGAGCAAAGGCCCTGAGATCAGAGGGTACCTGTTTGAGAAAGAGTGAAGAGACTGGTGTGGTTAGAGAAGCAAGTAAAAGAGAGAGAGGCTATACCATCAGGGAGGTAATATGAAGGTGAGTGTGATACCTAACGACTTAGTAAAACAGAGAACAGAAGGGCCCCCAAGCCTTGTCACAAAGTAACAAGAAATGGGCCAGGGCACAGAAACAAAGCCATTCCCCACAACAATGGGACAGGGCACCAAAAAATAGCCCGCAAAAGTTCTCTAAAGTTGCCTTTCAGAAGCAGCTGGAGAAAACCAGGCCCAGGGACATAGGCAGAACATCCACCTGTGACCGCTGTGTGACCTTCCACCAGGGGCAGTGAGGGGCTACAGCCGGAGCCAGGGAATCATACCTGGGGAGCGAGAAACTACACAGGCGCAACACCCCATAATAAGTCCTGCTACGAATCCCAGAGGTCTCTGGAACAGGAGCCATCTTGGAAAGCTGCCTCTAGGTGTGCACCTTAGTTAACACATCCCCCCTTGTGTCTATGAATAAACATGAACCTTCCCTCCACCCCAAGAACTTTTAAAACCTCAGGCCTGTCTTTTGTTCTGTGAGACAGGGTATGCATTGCTCTAGGCCCTCCTCATCTCAGCTTGCAAGCCTCTTCAGACTCTTCAATAAAGCTTTGCTCGTGAACTACACACCGTACCTGCGCATTCTTGACCAGTAAGAGGTAAGAACCTTATTCTGGTAACAAATTGTGAAAAAGTTGAATGCCATGAGGGTTCTGGACTTTAGCCTCTAGGGCATAAGGAACCACTCACTGTCCATTGTTAATCATAGAGCAAAGGCTAGAACTGCTGCACTCGAGACAAAAATAAGTCTGGTGGATTGGACTTGTGTGATTTTACTTACAAATGACTGAAATATAATTGAAGAATGTTATCTTCCTATTTATAACCTCTATAATATGACGGAAATAGGCATCAAACTTCTAACAGCTTTCAATGTGGTAAGGATATATTGTTACACTGTTACAGTTTCTACCCACCCAGTGCCATCTCTACTGTAAATTCCAATTGTGTTTTACTCACAAAAGCTACAAATTAGTATTTGTTGATAACTTATGAAAAAATTCCATTGTATAAAAATAAATAATTCTAGAGACAACCACTGCTACGCTTTGCTAAAAATGTTTAAAATGTTTGTTTCAACACACGAAAACCAAAGAGATATTTATCAATTACATATTTATACTAATATTTCTCCACAAAAAGTTGTCAATAACAGTAACATTTATGTGATAAATTTTTAAAAAACTACTTCAAGATCTTATATTTGTGTTCTCTAGTTTTTTTTTTTTTTTAGTTCTAGCTACCAGTTATTAAAAATCAACACTTAATATAACTCTATTGAAGGAAATTTAAAGGAGTATGAGGATGGATGGTGTCACTGGATAACCACGTGAAATGATAGAAATTGAATAAAATACAAGAATATCAGGACTGGAAGAGACTTCAAAGAGTGATTCAGAGTAAGTCATCCAGCCACGCAAAGAGTCATCAAGACTTCAACACCATACCTGCAGCAAATGGGGTTCTAGGCCTACCTTCCCTGGGTATATATTTCACCTTCAATTTCAGAACAATTCTTGCTTTAAGCTTTATGAAATGTTTGTATTTGAAAATATGTTACCCCTAAATATATAAATGAACTGTTTCCCAAGATGAAGCCCAACTGAGGGAATAAAGAAAAGATTGACGGAAAGCACTCTGGGGGCTGGAAGGAAGGAGAGGGATGAGAAGGAGGGGCGCTGAAGAGAGCCTTTTTACCGTACTCTACAGGAACGCCAGTATATTCTGCTGAAAGATCAACTCCTCAGTTCCTTAAGAGGATTGGAAAGACTAACTGTAGAATAACAGGCTTACAGAAAACAGTTACTCCTTTTAATCAAACCATGTAATCAGAAGGCCTGGGTAATGATTAACTTCCAGTTTCTCTGTGAATCATTCAATCACTCAGCAGTGCAGGTAGACTGAGACTCATTCTCGGCCAAAGATACAGTAAGCTTAATGTTTTTGTACTTAACATTTAATATTTTAAATACATGCATAGCCCTAGCTACTAAGCTCATTTCCAAGAGGTATTCTGTTAGGCTGATGGAAATACTGAGAAATGTCATAGGTGTTAGACTCCAACACAGGTACCCACCCCTTTTCTCAGTAACATTCTTATATCTATAATCCTAATAATAACTGAGCACAATTAATTCTTGAGAAATACAATAAGACCCTGTAATTTTCAGGTACAGCATGACGATTCCATTTATTTTAGCAAAAGTCAGTCTACTGCAGTTTTTAGTATAAAAAGAAAGATGAGTCTATCAAAAAAAAAAAATGAAGAGTAACAGATACAGTGTTAGCTATCTGAATCCATGTTTCCCAAGTCCTGCATACATCACTAAGGTTGGGGGAATGCAAAAAGAAAGAGTATAGTCCCTTTGTGGAGGCCAACTGCTCATGATTTAGAATAATCACAAATGAATCAAATAGTGGACTCATAATTTCCCTCTTGCCTATAACCTAACAACCAACTCTGGAATAAATTATTCCCAATTTAAAATTTCATCCCAAATAATTTTAAATTCACTGCAGGTGGTTTTTCATTTCTACTCACAAGGCGTTATGCTGAGGCGGGCGGGAGCCAGGGGGGAACGTTTCACATGTTTGGACTACCTTCCCTTCCCAGGGGAGTTTATTGCCCAATAACGCATAATCTATTAGCTGCTCATCGCGGGGGATCTAGGCAGTGACATCTTGACTTGAACCACGCACACCTAAAACCCACTTCGCAGGAAATGTCGTGGGGATGAAGAGCAACTTTCCTATCCCTGTCAAACTAAGCGGCGGCACCAGCCCCACAACTAGCCCGAGGGTCTGGGGCAAGCAGAAGGCTGAAGGCAGCGCCTCCGCGCTCCGCCGGCTTCAGCTAGGATTTTCTTCTGGAGGCGGCATTGTTCCTCCATCTGCTCTGCCTCGGTCTTACGCCAGGAAACCCTCCCCGCTCGCTCGTAATCTTTTTTTTTTTTTTTTTCCTTTGGTACCTCAGTGCCGATTTCCCAGCTCTTGGTCTCTGTGGTCCCAGGGCACAGCTCTAGGATGAAAAGCTGCAGTGACTGGGGCGCCGCTCTACGGATTTGGAGGCGACTGCACTCGTGCGCCCGGGCTTGGGCAGCGTGCGCGCCGCACACCCGGCGTCTTCCTTTGCTCCGGGTCTCTCCGGCTCGGACGGGCTCTCCCGGCCTCTCAACACCCACTCGGGCTCGCCTTTCCTGCCGTGTCTCCTCTCACGAGCTCCGCGCGCTCCCCGCACGACCGCCTTGTCGTCGGCGCGCTGGCACCGCGCCCCCCGCCCGCAGGCCGGGACTAGGGATTAAAAGGTCAGCTGGCGGCGGGGAGGCGGAGAGGAGGAGCGAGGGGAGCAGGGGCAGGTGGGGAGGGGGTGGCGGGAGAGCGAGCCCTAGAAAAGCGAGGAATCTGCTCTGAACGCGCCAATGAAGAAAGGACAGAGGTGGGAGGAGTGGAGAGGGGAGAGAACACCCACCCGGAGGGGTGGGCAAAATGGGCAATTACAAACTGCCTGGGCGAGAGCTGCTGCGCGGACGAGCGAGGAGGTTGAAGGGAGAGAGGAAAAGACTAGGGAAGTTCCCACCTCTCTCCCAAAGGTCGGGTCTGAAAACGCGTCCCTAAACCGGGAGTTAAATGGGAACTGGCCATGGTGTAAAGGGTGGACTTGAAAAGGAATTAACTGTCATGTAGTTTTCCCTACGCCAGACTCAGCTCCATCTCGATCAAGTCTGGTAAATGACCGTCCAAGTGAAATGACTTGGTTCCACATAGAAACGGAAGCTGAATTTCCCCCACTGTGGACTCATCCTGGGGCGTCGGTTTGTTTGCCGTTCGGTCTTTCTTTTAAAATGAGAATAAGCGTTTGGGAGGTTCCATGAACCCCAGTGCTAAAGAAACCACCCAGGTCATTAAAGTTCTTCTTTTTTAATTTATTTTATTATTTATTTTGCTTTTTTGTCAGCGGATAGGGGTAAGGGATTGGCACCAAGAGATCTTTAAAACAGTTATCTAGGCAGCCTTATTTTTAAAAAATTTATTTCTTAAAACAGCTAAAAAGAGAATTGGAAAACTCAGTTACCCAACTGGAGAGAGACATGATACTTAAACTCTACCAAAACCTCCATCACCCTCCCTCCCCCAATAACCCAATAAAATTGGAAAAGGGGGAGAGAGTGCAGAAGAGCGAGAGCAGGGCAGGGTTGGTGGGAGGTGGGAAAGGAGAGGGGGAGGCACAGAGTAGGAAGTTAATTGGCAATTCCCGGGATTAAGATAAAGCCTGGAGCTAGGACGCAGGATGCTCCCTTACCTTTCTAAGCCCCGTTTGCACCTGATCTGCAACCATAAATACTTCGTGGTGCTTAGTGTGCAGCCAAACGATGGCCGAATGCTGAACAATTCTTCACGCGCCCTCCCCTTTTTAAAAAACAGGCTCGAAAGAATGTTAGTACTGTTCTCGTTATCCATCAGCTCCAAACCATTCCGCTTGTCGGGAAGAGAGATGAAAACCGGGCGCTTGGACACGCGTATATGTATTTATATATTATGCGGTCAGTATATAAACATATATACGTTTTCTGCATATAAATCCCAAAAGAAAAGCAGTACAGATGCCTCTGGAAACAGGAGGGGACGGAGTATAGAAAAACTTGGCAAGCAAAATGTATCCAAAGATTTCCTACCAGGAGCCACCTGCTTCAATATGCGGAATTCCGGGAAGATTTAGAGGGAGAATAAAAATAATAATGCTAATAGTAATCGAAAAATGAAATACTCAACACACACACTGGCAACTCGAAGACGCCCTAAGAAGCGTGGAAATGGAGAGGATGAGACAATCTCCGGGGCCACAGATCCGTCAGCTAAGTGAGCAATCGCCTCCGAAAATCACAGGCGGGGAGGTGGCTGCAGATGCGTCCCTTGCTCCGGTCCCCGCCGCCGCCGCCGCTGCTACCTGTAGACACACACACACGCGCGCACACACACAGCACAAGCTCCTCTCTCCTCTCCCCCCTCTCCGCGGAGATGTCGGTGCGGGAGTCTGAATCGCGCTCAGCCGGTCCTCCTGCCCCCTCACAGCCACGATTCCCGTCCCTGCCTCCCCCCGGCCGCTTGGTTTATTGCTCGGCGTCCCCTCTCCTGCACGCCTCCTCCCCCCGGGGTCCGAAACGCGAACAAGGGGAGAGGGTGGGCTCCGGGGGCGCGAGTCCGGCGGTGGCAGACGCGGAGCTGGTGGCAGTCCCTCCTCCCTCCCTTCATCCCTCCCACCTCCCGCGGCCGCCGAGCGTCCTTTGCCCGCAGCGCCCTCAGCGCCCGCGGCGGCAGGAGGGGTTCAGGGCCCCGGGCGCCACGTGTGACGTTCGCCAAGCCACCGGGAGGAGCGTGCGGGTGAAGCGGCGCGGCAGTGGGGCCCGAGGCCTCGCACTCGTTGAGTTGCCCTGTGCCAGGCGTCATAGCGCTCCGCTTCCAGGCGCTTTCGTCCTGATGACAGGGAGCGCGGAGTTGGAGACGACAGCCTTCCATTCTGCCTTTTCAGTTTTGTTTTTTTTTTTTTTTCTTCTTCTTTTTCTTCTTCCTTGGTAGATCTCTTGCCACCAAATTGTCCCCTATTTTCTGTTTTCTCCAGATGGAGGCAGAGTAAGCCCCGGATCGCAAAAGCGGTTGTATTCCTCCTCGTGTGGTGGGAGTATTGTAAATGCGACGCTGCTGCCGCTGCCTTGGCCTCTCCCCCCTGGCTGCGCCCACATTCTCTGCCAATGGAGAGGTGATTTTTGAAATTTTATCAAAATTAATCGGTGTTGGCTTTCCTGAGGATTGCGACTCACTATACCACATTGTTTACACCTACCTGCCTCCCACTAGGTTTCTCCCCCCGCAAATTTTTAATGCAAGCGAGTTGGGGACAGGTCCCTGCCAACAACACAATGAAATTAATTGATAGCAATAACCATTTTAAAAAATCCACAAGTAAAAAAATCCCTACAGACATCAGTAACCCTTGGTCTAGAAAAGTGTGTTGTTGTTGCTGCTGTTTGTTTGTTTGCTTGTTTTTATCCTTTAAGATCTTCACATTTCTCAATTACATGAATACTTTAATCTCTCAAATTCAGGTAAAAGGGAGGAATATTAAAATTTAATTTAACTAACAGCATTGTGTTGCCGTGGACTATCACAAATTAATTAATTAATAGCAATAAAAAAGAAACCTAAGGTTCTAGTGCTGCTGTGACCTTTAAAAACAATCTTAAACATCAGAGTAATTCCTTGGATTTAAATGGAATTCAGTACCACGTTTTCGTGACATAGCTTTAAAATTCAATCTTGTCATTTTGCTTTTTCCTGAAGCCATCTATGGGTGACGTGTCGACAAATTCAGATTTCTACATTGTTCCCCAAAAGAGAAATTTCATCTTACTAAAACATGCATCTGATTCTTGGTGACGGTTCTATATACTGCCTAAGTTTGTAGAATTTGAAAACCTAAATCCTGAGAAACTTCTCTAAAACTTCCTAGGAAAGGTGAGAAACAGGCATATATTTCAATATCAGTAGCACCTAATTGAATCCTTCCAACTTTCACCAGACTACACAATTAAAAAAGAACCTGTAAAAGGGGAGCAGTGTGACAACTGCAAGACCAAACTTTTAAAAAAAGAATGATGATTAAATCTGTTATTGTAATCTATGCATCGTAGTGTTTTGGGATCTCATTTAGGCACCGCTTTCTAAATGCCTGAAAAAAAAAAAGAAAAAAGAAACCAAGTCGGTTGCCTTCAAGTCAATTCTGACACAGCAAGCCTACAAGACAGAGTAGAACTGCCCCATAGTGTTTCCAAGGAGCACCTGGTGGACTAGAACTGCCAACCTTTTGGTTAGCAGCCATAGCTTTTAACCACTACGCCACCAAAGCTTCCAAATGCCTCTAGTGAGGTTAATATCAGACCCCTAAAAGTAATGACTGAACATTTTTCATTTCTAATATCTAGTATTTATAGTACGAGATTAACTATTTTAAATAGGTTCTATTGTATTTTTCCATTTGTCGTTTCACAGCTACACTTTATCACCTGGGCATTATTATCTCATTTTTATGAGTTAGTCTTACAGAAGCCCAAGAATTTTAACAAAATAGAATTGTCACACAAGCAGCATTTATCACACCCATGTAAATACAGGCAAATGAGCCAAACTTCTCTTGTTCATTTTTCTCCACTTTCCCAATCAAACCTTCTTAGGGTAATAAAGTCACCCCAAAACATTTGATCCCAAAAGCAATTAAATAGCAAGATATTTTGTGCTTTCTTTTCTTTACATGCCTTTTGCTGGTAGGTAGCTAAGAACTGGGACTTTGGAATCAAAATGTCTGAGTTTGAATCCTGAATATGCCCTTAATTTGGTATTGCCTGGTACATGTTACTTAACCTTCATAAGCCTTAAATTCAGCTTATGCAAAGTGGAGATAATAGTGTCTACCTGGTGGAGTTGCTGCGAGGATGATCCAAGATAATACATGTAAAACAACTGGCACATAAGTAAAGAATCCTTCAGTGTTCACTCTATTTTTAGTATCATGTGATATGTTTCTTCTGATTCAAATATCTGTATATGTAAGGGACATTTGGGTTTGGGAATGAAAACTGACATGAAATTTGGTTGAAATGGTGGGTTGAGAGTAACTCCCAGCCCTCGCTGCCTTTTCTTTTTCTTGTGATACAGTGTCTGCCTGTCATTACTTCATTTTAGTGTAGGGGATCATATTAAAAGTGGGCGATGAGATAGAAAAAAGAAAACATAAAACAAATGTGAACAGGTAATGACAACACCAATGTAGGAAAATGAATTCAATTTACATTGTAAGTCATATGGCCCTCTGGTTTTGCATTAACCATGACAAAAACGTACATGAGTTTATCATGTTGAGTTGTTTGGAATGAATATTGGAACTCTGTAAAGTCAAATACAAATAAAAACCCTGTGAAGTTTTGTGCAAGCAAATCTGTTCAGCTGTGATTTGGAAGAAGACTTCAATTTAATACATATATAAAGTTTTTGCATTTTCTAGAAATATTGGCTTAAAAGAGCCTTAGTATGAAAACCAATATATTGGCTGACAATCTGGGAGGAGGAGGGGGAGGGCACTAGAGGAGTAGTAAAATCACCTTTATATTTTCAGTATATACATACTACCTGATTTTTGTGGTTTGAAAATTTATTTTCCCAGAAATAAAAATGAAAATATTGGAAAAGAAGGATAGGCTTGAAGGTAAATATAATAATTTCAGACACTTCAATACAGTAGTATGTAGGCTCAGTTTGCTCTCAGTTCAGAAGGTCATTAAGTGGGAAGATATTTTTCCCCAGTAATCATATATATATATAAAGAAAATTAGATGGCATGTTCTCCTAAAGTAAAGAAAAACCAAGAGTATTACTTATTGTTTAGAAAATCCCAAAGATTCACAGCAGGAGATTAGCACTTTATTTTTCTTTTCCAAGGGAGTTAGGAAGAAAAAGTATTAATAAAATTTTACACGTAGATGAAATTTTACTGCAACTTTTCTCATAAATTATATGTATTGTACTTAAAATGAGTTAAATATAAATAATATACTGAGAGTTTATAGGGAAAGTGATAGCTCATATTTCTGCTCTGAAAGAAATAAAAGACAGAGGCTGGTAATCTGTTGAGTTGTGGCGTTGGCAAGTGAATTACCTGTACGGCTTCCTGGAAATGTTTTATTATGACCTAGACAAAAAACGTAGATATTATTAACCTGAAAAGACAGATCTTGATTTTTAGGATCACCAGCATAGTCTGGTAGGATATAGTATCCATTTGACCACAGTCCATCTGATCTTCAACTCTATAGTCTACCCAGAAGCCATCTGCCGCCCTGCACAATCTGCGTGGTTTGGCCAAATTCATTCCTTTTTTTATCTGCTCTGTTCAAGTAAAGCCATTTTTGAAAATTCTCAGTAAATATTTTCTATCATGTGAAATAAACTTTTTATCCTAGCGTTCTATCCCATACATCTTTATTTCATTGTCTCTCCCTTCACTCTCATTTCTAATCTCTATATTTCTTCCAAAAAATGTCACTCCCTGGTCTCCAAGGACAAGCCTGATACTTTCTTCTCTTGTACTATCCAAAGCACCATCTCTACCTACTAAAAACTACCAAGGATACTATCTCAAAGATTCCCTCACCCAGAAATTACTTTCACTTACTCTGAATGTCCATAATCTATACTTCCCATGATACAATTACACAGGCTATCTTGTGTTATTATTATTTCTGGATCTTTTGATTCCCTCAACATTCTTAAAAAACACCCAACAATCTCTTATCCCAGGACCTTTGCAATCAACATTTCCTCTGTCCAGGCCTCTCTTCCCTCTAATATGTCTTCCTCTCTAGTTCATATAGGTCTCTGTTCAGATGTTACCTTCAGAAAAGATCTTTCCTAACTCCATTATCTAAAATAGTACTCTCCTCCTCATTCACTCTCTGTAACTTCTTATATTTGCTTCAAATTAGTTATAACTTTATTATATTTATTTGTTTATTATTTGTTTCTATCCCCAGAAGGTAAGTGCCATGACATCAGGCACTTTGTTTTGTTTACTACTATATGACCAGCACTTAGAAGTATGACTGACTCATTGTGGTGCTCTATAAATAAGTATTGAATAAATGAATGAATGAATGGGATCACCTTGGTTCATTAACAGCAATTTTGGGGGCATGATTACAGGCTACCTCTTAGTTCAGTCAACAGTTGAGCATGAAGGCATAGGACTTTGCTCAATATTCTTGAAAAATAGCTTTTTAGTGCTTGATTTGCTTAAAATACATTAAAGGAATAATTTTAGTATATGGGTCTCACTTTTTGAGATACTGTTTAACATAAGCATACATTAGCTCCAAATTTGTTCACAAAGCAAGAATACCCTATTTCCAGAGATACTTTGTTCACCTAAGAGCCAATGGCATTTTATTACATAAGCCTTAGCTTCTGTATGTACTCATTTCTCAGAGTTTTATTATTTTAAAGTGGAAATAAGTGATGTTATTTTTCTTAGGTTCTAAAACTCTTTTTTATTTTTTTAAAAATTTGCAATTTATAAAAACAGTTATTAAAGCAAAAATCACATTTATCATATACTACATGTTTAGTTCTTAAGTAAGTCATGACTGCTTTATATTACTCAATAAATGAATTCTCATTAACCCTTTGAATACCTGTTTTGTATCTATCACTGCATTAATGGAGGATCAAAAGAACTATGACACATGATTCTTTCCCACTTGAAATGTACAGCATCTCTGAATCGGGATTATGCTTAGACCATATGATACCTTCATGCAAAAAAAAAAGAAAATCTTTCAGGGAAAGGCATTCCAAATAGGAGCAACTTGTGCAAAGTCATGAGCTCACTAGAGAGAAAAATGGGTTTTTAAGATCAAGCATCTCAGTTCACCTGGAGCACGGGAGGCATGCAAGGGAGTGGCAAGAAATGAGCTGGTGGATAAGGATGGTGAGATGATGAGGGAAATTCTGCAGCAGGCAATGAAGTTTGGACCTGACCCTTCAGGCAGAGCAGTGGAAAGCTTTACACAAGGAAGAAGTACGATTGCATTTGCCTTTTAGAAAGGTCTGTCTATAGCAGCATAGGGAGTGGGTTAGGGAAGGAGTAGCAAAAATGAAGACAGAGACGCCAGTTTTGAAATTATTGCAGTAGTACACAAAAGAGATGGAAGGGTCTGAATTACACTCCCATCAGCAACAAAAGCAACAACAGCAGGAACAAAAAGAAATTAAGAGTACTGTGTTACCCTCAGCAAACTAGGAATAGAGGAGAACTTTCTCAGTTTGATAAAGTACACAAAACACCAACAGCTAACATCATACTTGTTGTAGTTAGGTGCCGTCAAGTCAGTTCTGACTCAGCACAACAAAACAAAACACTTCTGGGTCCTGTGCCATCCTTACAATCGTTGTTATGCTTGAGCTCATTGTTGCAGCCACTGTGTCAGTCCACCTCATTGAGAGTCTTCTTTTCCACTGACCCTGTACTTTGCCAAACATGATGTTCTTCTCCAGGGACTGATCCCTCCTGACAACATGTCCAAAGTATGTAAGATGCAGTCTCATCACCCTTGCTTCTAAGGAGCATTCTGACTGTACTTTTTCCAAGACAGATTTGTTCATTCTTTTGGCTGTCCATGGTATATTCGATATTCTTCGCCAACACTACAATTCGAAGGCGTCAATTCTTCTTCAGCCTTCCTTATTCATTGTCCAGCTTTCGCATGCATATGATGCGAATGAAAATACCATGGCTTTGGTCAGGTGCTCCTTGGTCCTCAAGGTGACGTCTTTGCTTTTCAACACTTTAAAGAGGTCCTTTGCAGATTTACCCAGTGCAATACATCTTTTGATTTCTTGACTGCTGCTTCCATGCATGTTGACTGTGGATCCAAGTAAAATGAAATCCTTGACAACCTCAATCTTTTCTCTGTTTATCGTGATGTTGCTTATTTGTCCAGTTGTGAGGATTTTTGTTTTCTTTATGTTGAGGTGCAATCCATACTGAAGGCTGTGGTCTCTGATCTTCATTAGTAAGTGCTTCAAGTTATCTTCACTTTCAACAAGCAAGGTTGTGTCGTCTGCATAACGCAGGTTGCTGATGTGTCTTCTTCCAATCTTGATGCCTCGTTCTTCTTCATATAGTCCAGCTTCTTATATTATTTGCTTTTTTCTATACAGATTGAATAAGTATGTTGAAAAGATCCAACCCTGATGCACACCTTTCCTGACATTAAACTAACCAGTATCGCCTTGTTCTGTCCGCACAACTGCCTCTTGATCTATGTACACGTTCCTCACGAGCAGAATTAAGTGTTCTGGAATTCCCATTCTTTGCAATGTTATCTGTAATTTGCTATGATCCACATAGTCGAATGCTTTTGCATAGTCAATGAAACACAGGTAGACGTCCTTCTGGTATTCTCTGCTTTCAGCCAGGATCCATCTGACATCAGCAATGATATCCCTGGTTCCACGTCCTCTTCTGAAACCAGCCTGAATTTCTGGCAGTTCCCTGTCAATATACTGCTGCAGCCATTTTTGAATGATCTTCAGCAAAATTTTGCTTGTGTGTGATATTAATAATATTGTTCTATAATTTCCACATTCAGTTGGATCACCTTTCTTGGGAATAGGCATAAATATGGATCTCTTCCAGTTGGTGAGGAAGCTGTCTTCCATATTTCTTAGCATAGACAAGTGAGCACCTCCAGTGCTGCATCTGCTTGTTGAAACATCTCAGTTGATATTCCGTCAATTCCCAGAGCTCTGTTTTTCACCAATGCCTTCAGTGCAGCTTGGACTTCTTTCTTCAATACCATCAGTTCCTGATCATATGCTGCCTCTTGAAATGGTTGAACTTCGATTAATTCTTTCTGGTATAGTGACTCTGTGTATTCCTTCCATCTTCTTTTGATGCTTCCTGTGTCGTTTAATATTTTCCCATAGAATCCTTCACTATTGCCTCATACTTAATGGTGATAAAGTAGATACCTTCCCTCTGCTATAGGGAACAAGACAAGGATATCCTCTCTTACAATTCCTAGAAGTCACAGATGATGCAATAAGACAAGTAAAGGAAATAAAAGGTATGATTGGGAAAGATGAGAATCTTTATTCACAGATGGTATGATTGTATATGTAGAGAATCTCAAAGGACTGACAAGGAAAAATTTTTTTTGGAACTAATAGGAGATTATAGAAAGGTTGCAGCAAGTATAGGTTTCTATAACCTATAGAAAGATTATACAAGGTTAATATACAAAAATCAGTTGTCTTCCTATATAACAGCAATGAAAAATTGGAATTTGAAATAAAAAGAGAAGACCATTTACATTAGTACTAAAAAAAATTAAAAACTTAGGTCTAAATCTAACAAAATATGTACATGAGGAAGATTACAATCTGTGATGGAAGAAATAAAAGAAGATCTAAATTAAATGGAGAAATGGTTCATGTTCATGGATAGGCACACTTAATATTACCAAGATGTCAATTCTTCCCAACTAGATCTATGGACTCAATGCAATCCCAACCAAAATCCCAACAAGTTATTGTGTGGATATCGTTCATACGGAAATGCGTAAGACCCAGAAGGACAACACAATGCTGAAGAAGAACAAAATGTCAGATGACTGACATTACCCGACTTCAAGGCTTACTAAAAAGCTACAGTGATTAAAACAATAGGTTTTGACAAAAGAATAGACAAATAGTGGAACAGAATAGAAAGCCCAGAAATAGATCCACACAAACATGGTAATCAGATCTTTGATAAAGAAGCAAAGACAATTCAGTGGAGAAAGGGAGCAAGGTTAATCTTTTCAATAAATGGTGCTGAAACAACTGCAGAAACACATGCAAAAAAAAAAAAGAAAGAAATTTAGATACAGACCTTATGCCTTTCAAAAAAATTAATTCAAAGTGGATCACAGGCCTTACTGTTATATGCAAAACTATAAAACTTCTAGAAGAAAACAAGATAATTTAGGTGATGCTGGGTCTGGCAATGAGATTTTAGATACAACATCAAAAACATGATCCATAAAAGAAAATAAAATGATAAGTCAGACTTCATTAAAATGAATAACTTATGCTCTACAAAAGATCCTCTTAAGAGAATTAAAGGTTAAGGCACAGACTGGGAGAAAATATTTGCAAACATACATCTGATAAAGTGCTTGTATCCAAAACATACAAAGAACTCTTAAAACTCAACCGTAAAAAAGCAAACAACCCAATTTTAAAATGAGCAAAATATCTGAATAAAGAAAATATACACATGGCAAATAAGCATATGAGAAGATGTTCAATAGTATCTGTTATTAGGGAATTAAAAATTTTTTAAAATGAGATACCACTGAATACCTATTGTTGTTAGGTGCTGTGGAGTTGGTTTCAACTCATAGAGAACCTATGTACAACAGCAGGAAACACTTCCTGGTCCTGCGCCATCATCACAGTTGTTGTTATGCTGGATCCCACTGTGTCAATTCATCTCATTGAGGGTCTTCCTCTTTTTCACTGGCTGTCTACTGTACCAAGCATGATGTTCTTCTCCAGGGACTGATCCCTCCTGATAACATGTCCAATATGTGAAAGAAGCCTCACCATTCTCTTTTCTGATGAGCATTCTGGCTGCACTTCTTCCAAGACAGGTTTGTTCATTCTTTTGGCAATCCACTGTATATTCAACATTCTTTGCCAACACCATAATTCAAAGGCATGGATTCTACTTTGGTCTTCCTTATTTATTGCCCAGCTTTCACATGCATATGAGGTGATTGAAAAACACCATGGCTTGAGTCAGGCACACCTTAGTCCTTAAAGTGATGTCTTTGCTTTTTAACACTTTAGAAGTCTTTTGCAGCAGATTTGCCTGATGTGATGCATCATCTGATTTCTTGACTGCTACTTCCACTGGTGTCAGTTGTGGAACCAAGTAAAATGAAATCCTTTACAACTTCAATCTTTTCTCCATTTATCGTGATATTGCTTACTGGGCCAATTGTGAGGATTTTTGTTTTCTTTATTTTGAGATGTAATCCATACAGAAGGCTGTGGTCTTCCAGTCCTCTTCACTTTCAGCAAGCAAGGTTGTGTCATCTGCATAACGCAGGTTGTAAATGAGTCTTCCTCCAATCCTGATGCCCTTCTTCATATAGTCCAGTTTCTTGGATTATTTGCTCAGCATACAGATTGAATAAGTATGGTGAAAGGATACAACCTTGACACACACCTTTCTCGACTTGAAACCACACAGTATCCCCTTCTTCTGTTTGAACAATTGCCACTTGGTCTATGTACAGTTTCCCCAAGAGTACAATTAACTACTCTGTAATTCCCATTCTTCCCAATAGTATCCATCATTTGTTATGATTTACACAGTCAAATGCCTTTGCATAGTCAATAAAACACAGGTAAAAATCTTTCTGGTATTCTCTGCTTTCACCCATGATCCATCTGACCTTTGTTCCATGTCCTCTTCTGAATCCAGCCTGAATTTTTGGCAGTTCCCTGTTAGCTGTTAGAATGGCTAAAGTTCAAAATGCTGACAACACCAAATGCTGGTAAGAAAGTGAAGCAACAGGAACTCTCGTTCATTGCTGATGGAAATGCAAAATGGTACAGCCACTTTGGAAGGCAGTCTGGCAGTTTCTTAAAGAGCTTAACATAGGCATACCATATGATCCAGCAACTGTGCTCCTAAGTATCCCCCCCCCAAAAAAGGAGAGAAAAATGAAAACTTACATTCACACAAAAACCTGCAAACAAATTTTTGCTGTTGTTAGCTGCCATAAAGTTGGCCCCTGACTCATGGCGACCCCAAGCACAGTGAAACGCAATGCTGCCTGATCCTGCACCACCCCCATGACCAGCTGCAGATCAGAACGTTATGATCTATAGGGTTTCATTGATGATTTTGGGAAGTAGGTCTCCAGTACTTTCTTCTTTGCCCATCTTCATCTAGAAGCTCCCCTGAACCCTATTCAGCATCATAGCAATGTAATGCAAGCCTCCACTGACAGATGGGTTGTGGCTGCACATGAAGTACATTGGCTGGATATCGAGCCTGATTCTCCTGCATGGAAGTCAAAAATTACAGTATCTTTATTCATAATTGTCCAAAATTGGAAGATGTCCTTCAGTAGGTAAGTAGATAAGAAAGAAATGATACAATATTATTTACCAATAAACAGAAATGTACCATCAAGTTACAAAAAGACATAGAGAAATCTTTAGTGTATATTACTAAGTGAAGGAAGCCAGTCTTAGCAAAACAAGATACTATATGATTCCAATTGTACGGTATTTTGGAAAGAAGGAAAACTACACCCATTGCCAACGAGTCAATTCCTACTCATAGGGACCCTATAGGACAGAGTAGAACACCTTCATAGGGTTTCCCAGGCTGTAATCTTGATGAGAGCAGACTGCTATGTCTTTCTCCCACAGAGCAGCAGGTGAGTTTGAACTGCCAACCTTTCAGTTAGAAGCTGAGTGCTTAACCACTGCACCACCAGGGATCCTTAATTGTACGACAGTCTGAAAAAAAAGAACAAAACTATAGAGACAGCAAAAAGATCAGTGGTTGCCAGGGGTTCAGGAAGAGAGGAGTAGGGCTTAATAGATGAAGCACAGAGCATTTTAAGGACATTTCATGAATAACAATGTATCAATACTGGTTCATAAATTGTAAGGGAAAAAAAATGCACCACACCAATGTAAGATGTTAATAATAGGAGAAACTGTGTACGTGGGAATTCTCTGTATTTTCTGCACAATTTTTTCTGTAAACCTAAAATTGCTCTAAAATATAAAGTATACTTAAAAATTTAAAAAGTAATGCATTGATACAAGAAATACTTGGAAATAGATTAGCCATGGAGCTGAACAGTTTAAAAACACTTGATTTTTTTTTTAATTTTATTGTGTTTTAGGTGAAAGCTGTGACATAGTAAGTTAGGTTCCCATTTAGCAATTTTTATACAACTTGTTCTATGATATTGGTTACATTTTTCACGATGTCTCAACATCCTCATTATTTCCATTCTTTGTACTGTTTCCATTAATCTAGCTTCCCTGCCCCACCTTAGCTTCTCCTCTTCATTTTAGGGTAAAAGGTGATCGTTCCATCTCATATAGTCGATTATCTAGGGAGCAAGTATTCATGGATGATATTATTTTATAAGCCAATGTATTATTTGGATGAAATATTCGGGAGTGGTTTCAGTTCCAAGTTCAAAAGGTATCTTAGGGCAATTGTTTTGGGGGTTGCTGTCGTGTCTATGGAAACTCTGGTAGCGTAGTAGTTAAGTGTTACGGCTGCTAACCAAAGGGTCAGCAGTTTGAATCCACCAGGCGCTCCTTGGAAACTCTATGGGGCAGTTCTACTCTGTCCAATAGGGTTGCTATGAGTCAGAATCGACTCAACGGCACTGGGTTTGAGTTTTGTTTTTTTTGTTGTTGTTTTTTTGGTAGTCTCTATTGATCCAGTAAGTCTGGCCTTCCTCAGGAATGAAAGTTTTGTTCTATGTGTTTCTCCCTTTCTATCCAGAATCTGCTATTGTGTTCCTGGTCAGAATGATGGGTAGTGATAGCTGGACACCATCTAGTTTTTCTGGTCTCCAGCCATATGAGGCTGTGGTTCATGTGGGCTATTAGTCTTGTGAACTAGTTTATTCTTTGAGTCTTTGGTTTCCTTCGTTCTCTTTTGCTCTAGTTGAGTAGAAACCAACAGTTGTATCTTAGATGGCTGTGCCCAAGCTTTTAAGACCCCAGACACCCCAGATGCTACTCATCAAACTAGGATGTAGAATATTTTCTTTTTTCATTGTACTTTAGATGAAGGTTTACATATCAAAATAGCTTCTCATTAAACAATTAGTACACATGTTGTTTTCTGACATTGGCTGCCAACCCCATGACATTTCAACACTCTCCGTTTCTTGACCTTGGCTTCCCAATTACCAGCTTTCCTGTCCCCTCCTGCCTTCTTGTCCTTGCCCCTGGGGTAATGTGTCCATTTAGTCTCATTTTGTTTTACGGACCTATCTAATCTTTTGCTGAAGGGTGAACCTCAGCAGTGACTTCATTACTGAGCTAAAAGGGTGCCCAGAGGCCATACTCTTAGGGTTTCTTCAGTCTCTGCCAGACCAGTAAGTCTGTTTTTTTTTGTGTGTGTGTGAGTTAGAATTTTGTTCTACATTTTTCTCCAGCTCTGTCCAGAACCCTCTATGGTGATCCCTGTCAGAGCAGTCAGTGGTGGTAGCCAGGTACCATCTAGTTATGCTGGACTTAGTCTGGTGGATGCTGTGTAGTACTTGTGGTCCATTAGTCCTTTGGACTAATCTTTCCCTTGTGTATTTGGTTTCCTTCATTCTCCCTTGCTCCGGACGGGATAAGACCAGTGGAGTATCTTAGATGGCAGCTCACAAGCTTTTTAGATCCCAGACACTACTCACCAAAGTAGAAAATAGAACATTTTCTGTATAAATTATGTCTATTGAGCTAGATGTTCCCCAAGACCAAAAAACACTTGATTTTTGAGCTTGAGTAACTGGATGAATGGCATTGTCAATCACATTGCCTTTATGAAGTAGGGATTTCTAGTACACACATTTTATAGGTAAGGAAACCAAGACTCAAGAGTAAAGTGATTAGATTCAAGGGAAAACACCTTGAATTTGAAACTAAATTCTCTGACTCCACATTCAATTAACTTACTACAGTTAGACACTATCCTCCTGAACTTAAAGACTTTAACAGATGTGAGAACATGGCTTTCAAATATTTGTAGATTCAAGTTGATATTTAATATGAGTTCAGAACAACAACAACAACAGCAACAAAATGAGCTGAAGACTTTTGGCAAATGCCTGAAGTTCAGAGAGCCTGTGTAGTTAACTGATAGGAGCTTAGTATATATTCAATGTCAGGAACTATCTCAGGGTTTAATAAGCATTTAGGGAGGTAGAGAGAGAAAGAGAACAATCTAATTTGCAGCTATAAAAAGCTCAGTTGAGGACTGGAACATATAGTTAGGCTTATAGGATAAACTTTATTTAAATACTTGAAGTAAAGAATTGAGAGTGAATGGCCAAAATAAATTCATCTAAATAGACACTAGTGTTTTTAAGAAATACTAAGGACTGTTGTCGTTGTTAGGTGCTCTTGAGTCAATTTTGACTCATAGTGACCAAACACTACCTGGTCCTGTGCCATCCTCACAATTGTTACTGTGCTTGAGCCCACTGTATCAATCCGTCCTGTTGAGGTTCTTCCTCTTTTTCACTGACCCTCTACTTTACCAAGCATAATGTCCTTCTCCAGAGACTGATCTCTCCTGATAACATGTCCAAAGGATATGAGATGTTGTCTGGCCATCTTTGCTTTTAAGGAGCATTCTGGTTGTACTTCTTCCAAGGCAGATTTATTCTTTCTTTTGGCAGTCCATGGTATAGTCAATGTTCTTCATCAACACCACAATTCAAAGATGTCAATTCTTCTTTGGTCTTCCTTATTCATTGTGCAGCTTTCACATGCAAATGAGGCGATCAAAAACACCATGGCTTGTGTCAGGTGCACTTTAGTCCTCAAGGTGACATCTTTGCTTTTCAACACTGTAAAGAGGTCTTTTGCAGCTAATTTGCTCAATGCAGTGTGTCTTTTGATTTCTTGACTGCTGCTTCCATAGGTGTTGATTGTGGATCCAAGTCAAATGAAATCCTTGACAACCTCAATCTTTTCTCCATTTATCATGGTGTTGCTTATTTGTCCAGTTGTGAGGGTTTTTGTTTTCTTTATGCTGAGGTGTAATCCGTACTGTAGACTTTGATCTTCATCAGTAAGTGCTTCCAGTCCCCTTCACTTTCAGGAAGCAAGGTTGTGTTATCTGCATGACGCAGCTTGTTGACGAGTCTACCCCCAATCCTGATGCCCCATTCTTCTTCATATAGTCCAGCATCTTGGGTTATTTTCTCAGCATACAGATTGAATAGGTATTGTGAAAGGATAAAACCTTAACTCATACCTTTCCTGACCTTAAACCATGTGGTATTCTCTTATCCTGTTCAAATGACTGCCTCTTGATCCATGTACGGATTCCTCATGAGCACAATTAAGTCTTCTGGAATTCCCATTCTTCACAATGTTATCATAATTTATTATGATCTACACAGTCAAATGGCTTAGCATAGTCAATAAAACACAGGTAAACATCTTTCTGGGATTCTCTGCTTTCAGCCAGGATCCATCTGACATCAGCAATGATATTCCTGGTTCCGCCTCCCCTTCTAAATCTGGCTTGAATTTCTGGCAGTTCTCTGTCAATATACTGCTGCAGCCCATTCAGCAAAATTTTGCTTGCGTGTGATGTTAATGATATTGTTTGATAATTTCCACATTTGATTGGATCACCTTTCTTGGGAATAGGCATAAATATGGATCTCTTCCAGTCAGTTGGGCAGGTAGCTCTCTTCCAGATTTCTTTGCATAGACAAGTGAGCACTTCCAACGCTGCACCCCATTGTTGAAACACCTCAATTGGTATTCTGTCAATTCTCAGAGCCCTGTTTTTCACCAATGCCTTCAGTGCAGCTTGTACTTCTTCCTTCAGTACCATTGGTCCCTGATCATACGTTACCTCCTGAAATGGCTGAATGTCAACCAATTCTTCTTGGGATAGTGACTGTGCATTCCTTCCATCTTTTTTTGATGCTTCCTGCAACCTTTAATATTTTCCATGTAGAATCTTTCAGTATTGCAACTCAGGGCTTGAATTTTTTCTTCAGTTCTTTCAGCTTGAGAAATGCTGTGTCTGTTCTTCCCTTTTGGTTTTCTATCTTCAGGTCTTTGCACATGTCATCATGATATCTTATTATATTAAGGACTGGCTTCTGCTAATTGCTGGATAAGATCTTACCTGACTGGCAGATAACAACTATAAACTCTGGACATAACACAAAAGACCTAAGGTACTTGAAAGAAACAGAGGCAGGCAGATTCTTATAAAGAATCCATACTCCAAGGAGGTGGATTGTACAGAATGACTTCTCATTTCTTCAGTTGTTAAGTTCGCAGCTAGAAGCAGTTAGTGTGGTAGAAACACCAAGTCTTTCTGTTTTGGAAGACCAGAAGACTGAATTCAGAAGAAACCAGAAAAGGGAGGAGGAATCCCCAGGGGAAAGAAAAGAGGCAGAAGAGGACACTCAAATTCTGTCTATCCTTGTCTTTTATTGATCCCTGAACTACACACCTGTGGAACAGATCCACAGCAATTCAATAAGAGGAAAAAGACCCTAATGACTCACCCACTGCCATTGAATCAATTCCACATAGTACAGAGTAGAATTGCCCCCACAGGGTTACCAAGGCTGTAAATCTTTACAGAAACAGACTGCCACATCTTTCTTCTGCAGAGCAGCTGGTGGGTTCAAATGCTGACCATTCAATTCACAGCCAAGCACTTCAACCACTGTACCATCAGGGCTCTGAGACTGGAGACAGTGCCCAAAAAGAATGAGCTTGTTACATAAGTCCAACCCTGTAATGCTCTGCTGAAAATAAAATAAATGATACTTAAAAAAAACAAAAAAAAAGGAGATTTGGGGTATCCACAACCTAATATTCATAATGTTCAAGAGATAATCCAAAATTACTTGACATATGAAAATCCAGGAAAATGAAATATCTTTTTAGTAAAAAGGAAAAGCAACTGAGACCAACCTCCAGATTATCTAAATGTTGGAAGGAGTCAGCAAGAATTTTAAGAGCAGCTATTGTAACTACTGTCAGTGAAGTAAAATAAAATACACTCAGCAGAAAATTTAATTAGAAAAATTAAATCGATAAAAAAAGAACCAAAGGGCATTCTAGAACTGAAAAGTACTGTACCAGAAATAAAAATTTCACTGGATGTATTTAAAAGTGAAATGGAGATGACTGAAAGAGTCAAGGAACTTGAAGGTAGAACAATAGATATTATCAATATGAAGAGCCACCCCCCCCGTCTGTCAGTTTGTTTTACTGTGGTAGCCTGCATGTTGCTGTGATGCTGGAAGCTAAGCCACTGGTAGTTCAAAAACCAGCAGGGACACCCAGTAGGCAGGTTTAAGCTGAAGTTCCAGACTAAGATAGACTAGAAAGAAGGACCTGGTGAAAAAAACAAAACAAAACAAAAAATGTTAAATGACCAGTCAAAACCCTATGAATAACAGCAGGACATTGTCTGATGTAGTCTGATGTAGTGCTAGAAGATGTTCCCTCAGGTTGGAAGGTATTCAAAATATGACTGGGAAAGAGCTGCATCCTCAAAGTAAAGTCAATCTTAATGACATACATGGAGTAGAGCTTACAGGACATTCATTTGCTGATATGGCAAGACTCAAAATGAGAAGAAACAGCTGCATACATCCATTAATAACCGGAACATGCAATGTACAAAGTATGTAGGAAAATTGGAAGTCAACAAAAATGAAACAGAAGACATAATATCAATATCCTAGGCATTAGTGAGCTGAAATGTACTGGTATAGGCCATTTTGAATTGGACAATCATATGGCCTATTGTGGCTGGAATGACAAATTGAAGTGCAATGGTGTTGCATTCATAGTCAAAAGGAACATTTCAAGATCTATCCTGAAGCACAACTGTCTTAGTGATAGGAGCAGATGGAAGGAATGCACATAGTCACTGTGTATTTGTCGGCATTCAACCAATTCAGGAGGTAGCATATGATCAAGAACCAAAGGTATTGAAAGAAGTCCAAGCTGCAATGAAGGCAGTGGTGAAAAACAAAGTTGCAGGCAATTACAGAATACCAACTGAGATGTTTAAACAAAATGGATGGAACACTGGAAGCACTAACTCGTCTTATGCCAAGAAATTTGGAAGTCAGCTTCTTAGCCAACCTACTGAAAGAGATCCATATTTATGCAGATGCCAAAGAAAGGTGATCCAACAGAACGTGATAATTATTGAACAATACCATTAATATCATACACAAGTAGACTTTGTTGAAGACAACTCAAAAAGGGTTTCAGCAGTACATAGACAGGGAACTGCCAGGAATTCAAGCTGGATTCACAAGAGGATGTGGAACAAGGGATATCAATGCTGATGTCAGATAGACCTTGCTGAAAGCAAAGAATACTAGAAAGATGTTTACCTGTGTTTTATTAACTATGCAAAGACATTTGACTGTGGATCATAACAAACTATGGATAACACTGCGACAAAAGGGAATTCCAGAAAACTTAATTGTGCTCAAGAGGAACCCATACATAGACCAAGAGGCAGTCATTCCGATAGAACAAGGGGACATTAAATGGCTTAAAATCAGAAAAGGTTTGGGTCAGGGTTGTATCCTTTCACCATACTTGTTCGATCTGTATGCTGAGCAAATAATCTGAGAACATGGCATCAGGATTGGAGAAAGACTCATTAACAATTTGTGATATGCAGATGACCCAACAGTGCCTGCTAAATATGAAGACGACTTGAAGCACTTACTGATGCAAATCAAAGACTACAGCTTTCAGTATGGATTACACCTCAACATAAAACAAAAATCTTCACAACTGGACCAATAAGCAACATCATGATAAACAAAGAAAAGAGTGATGTTGCCAAGGATTTCATTTTACTTGGGTTCACAATCAATGCCCATAGAAGCAGCAGCCAGGAAATCAAATGACAGATTGCATTGGGCAAATCTACTGCAAAAGACCTTTTTCAGGTGTTAAAAAGCAAAGATGTCACTTTGAGGACTAAAGTGTGCCTAACCCAAGCTATGGTATTTTCAATTGCCTCTTATGCATGTGAAAACTGGACAATAAATAAGGAAGACCAAAGACCTGACACATTTGAATTATGATGTTGGTGAAGAATGTTGAATATACATGGAATTTCTAAAAGAGAGAACAATTTTGCCTTGGAAGATACAACTAGAACACTCCTTAAAAGTGAAGATGACGAGACTTCATCCCACATACTTTGAACATACTATCAGGTGGTAAAGCAGAGGTTCAGCTAAAAAGATGAAGTTCTTCAATGAGATGGATTGCCGTAGTGGCTACAACAATGGGCTCAAATGTAGCAACCATTGTGAGGATGGCACATGGCCAGGCAGTGTTTTGTTCTGTAGTACAAAAGCTTGCTATGAATCAGAACCAACTCAACAGGACCTAATAACAACAGCAATATGAAGGATAGAAAAAATTGTGCTACATAAACAGTATCCAGTAGTCAGTCAAGATGCATTGACAATTACTGGTGATTGGAATGTGAAAATTGGAAACTAAGAAAAAGAATCCGTAATTGGAAAACATGGCTTTAGTGATAGAAATGATGCCAGAGATTGCACGATAGAATTTTGCAAGACCAACAACCTATTCATTGGAAATACGTTTTTTCAACAACCTAAACTGTGATTCCACATGTTGATCTGCAAGATGGAATACAGATTGAGTACATCTGTGGAAAGAGATGGTGGAAAAGCTAAATATTATTAGTCAGAACAAGGCCATGGGCTGACTTTGGAACAGACTATCGATTGCTCATCTGCAAGTTCGACTTGAAGCTGATGAAAATTAGAGCAAGTCCACAAGAAACAAAATACCACCTTGAGTACATCCCACCTGAATTTAGGGGCCATTTCAAGAAAAGATTTCACTCAGTGAACACTAATGACCAGACTAGATGAGTTGTGGTACGACATCAAAGGCATCATACACGAAGAAAGTAAAAGATCATTAAAAAGATGAGAAAGAAAAGACCAAAATGGATGTCAGAAGAGACTATGAAACTTGCTCTTGAACGTCAAGTAGCTAAAGCAAAAGGAAGAAATGCTGAAGTAAAAGAGCTGAACAGACGGTTTCAAAGGGCGGCCTGAGAAGACTATTAGTAAAGTATTGTAAAGGAACATGCAAAAACCTGAAGCTAGAAAACCAAAAAGGAAGAACATGTTCAGCATTTCTCAAACTAAAGGAACTGAAGAAAAAATTTAAGACTGGAGTTGTAATATTGAAGGATTCTATGGGCAAGATATTGAATGATGCAGGAAGCATCCACGGAGGATGGAAATAATATACAGAGTCACTGTTCCCAAAAGAATTGGTCGAAGTTCAGCCATTTCAGGAGGTAGCATATGATCAAGAACTGATAATATTGAAGGAAGAAGTCCAAGCTTCACTGAAGGCAATTTTGAAACATGAGGCTCCAGAAATTGACTGAATACTAAGCCATTTCAATTAACAGACGCAAAGCTGGAAGCGCCCACTGATCTATGCCAAGAAATTTGGAAGACAGCTACTTGGCCAACCGACTGGAAGAGATTCATATTTGTGCCCATTCCAAAGAAAGGCAATCCAACAAAATATGAAAATTATTGAAAAATATCATTAATATTACACACAAGTAAAATTTTGCTGAAGATGATTCAAAAATGGTTGCAGTAGTACATCAACAGGGAACTGCCAGAAGTTCAGTTCGGATTCACAAGAGTACGTGGAATGAGGGATATCATTGCTAATGTCAGATTGATTTGGCTGAAAGCAGAGAATACCAGAGAGATGTTTAACTGTGTTTTATTGACGATCCAAAGGCATTCAACTGTGTGGATCATAACAAATTATGAATAACATAGCAAAGAATGGAAATTCTAGAACACTTAATTGTGTTCAGGGAGAACCTGTATGTCGACCAAGAGGCAGCAGTTCAAAAAGCAGAAGAGGATATTACCGCACGTTTTAAAATCAGGAAAGGTTTGTGTCAGGGTTGTATCCCTTCACCATACTTATTCATTCTGTATGCTGAGCAAACAATCCCAGAAGATGGACTAATGAAGAACAGTGCGGCATCAGGATTGGAGGAAGACTCATTAACAACTGTGATATGCAAATGACACAACCTTACTTGCTGAAAATGAAGATCAAAGACTATAGCCTTGTTACGGATTACACCTCAACATAAAGCAAACAAAAATCCTAACAACTGGACCAATAAGCAACATCATGATAAATGAAGAAAAGATTGAAATTTTTTGAAGATTTCATTTTGTTCGGATCTGTAATCAATGACCATGGAAGCAATAGTCAAGAAATCAAAGGCCATATCTCACAGGGAAAATCTTCTGCAAAAGACCCCTTTCAAAGGTTAAAAAGCAAAGAGGTTACTTTGAGGACTAAGATGCGCCTGACCCAAGCCATGGTACCTTCAATTGCCTTACATGGATGTGAAAGCTAGACAATCAATAAGGAAGACTGAAGTAGAATTGATGCATTTGAAGTACGGTGTTGGCAAAGAACACTGAATATGCCAAGGACTACCAGAAGAATGAACAAATCTGTCTTGCAATAAGTACAGTCAGAATGCTCCTTAAAAGTGAGGATGGGGAGCAGTTGTCTCATGTGCTTTGAACATGTTCTCTGGCAGGATCACTCCCTGGAGAAGGACATCATGCTTGGTAGAATAAAGCGTCATCGAAGAGGAAGACCCTCGACAAGGTGGATTGACACAGTAGCTGCAGCAATGGGCTCAAGCATAGCAACGGTTGTGAGGATGGTACAGGACCCAGGCAGTGCTCTGTTTTGTTGTTTATAGGATTGCTCTGAGTTGTAATTGACTCCAGGCCACCTAAAAACAACATCAGTGAAGCATACATGTAATTGTGGACCCAGAAGAAAAGGAGTGACAGAATGGAGGAAAAAAAATATTCGAAGATAAATAGCCACTGGAGCTTTTATATAATGTTGGTGGTACATAAAGTAGTGTATTCTCTTTGGAAAAGTGATTAGCAGTTTCTTATAAAGATAAGTGTATATTTGCTATGAGACTCAATATTCCGTTTACATGTAGTTACCCACAAGAAATGAATTCATACATTCACACAAAGATTTGTATGCAAATTTTCATAGCAACATTCTTCATAATAGTTCCAACCTGGAAACACTTCAAGTGCCATCAACTGATGAATAAATGAACAAATTGTTTTGCATCCATATTATGGAATACTATTCATCAACAAAAAATAACATAATATTGAAACACGCGCTACATAAACAAATCTCAGAAACATTATGCTGAGAAGTCCGACATGAAAAACTGCTTACTGCATGATTTCATTCTTATGAAATTCTAGAAAATTCTACGTAGTAATCAAATAAACGTCAGTGGTTACCTGAGGCCATTTGCTGGGGGTAGTAGATGAATTACAAAGGGTTATGTAGGAATTTTTGAGACTGGTGGAAATGTTCAATATCTTGACTGTGGTAGTGGTTCTAAGACTAAGTACATTACTAAAATCCTTTGAACTCTACACTTAAAATGGATGAATTTTATTGTTTGAAAATTATACCCTGTAAAGGTATGGAAAAATAAACAAAAAGTAAGTGGTTGAAAAGCTAATGTGAAATCTTATGGAAGATATTGCAACTGAAGTGAAGGGGCTTGAGCTTGGTGTGGTTAGCCATAAAAAAAAACAAGCAAACCCACTGCTGTTGAGTCGATTCCGACTCATAGCAACCCTATAGGACATGGTAGAAATGCTTCACAGGGTTCCCAAGGCTGCAATCTTTAAGGAAGCAAAGAGACTGCCACACCTTTCTCCCATGGAGAGGCTGGTGGGCTCAAACTGCTTTTTAACAGCAGAGAGCTTAACTACTGCACCACTGCACAAGCAGGTCTCCATATATGTATATGCCATATATATGTATATATTCATATATCACATATATACATTTTTATACACATATGCATATATATGTATGTATATGAAAGCATTTACCACCAACACTTTATCAGTGCTTAGCATGGGGACAAAATGGGGAATTACATTTTATTATCTTTTTTACTTTTTATACCCTATAGCTAACTCAGGAAACCCTGTTGGTGTAGTGGTTAAGAGCTACAGCTGCTGACCAAAAAGTTGGCAGTTCAAAAATCTGCCAGACGCTCCTCGGAAACCGAATGGGGCAGTTCTACTCTGTCCTATAGGGTTGCTATGAGTCGGAATCGACTGGATGGCAGCGGGTTTGGTTTTGGTTTGGTATAGCTACCCTACATTGAACATTAGCTCTATTTCAGTTACTCCCCATTGAATACCTTTCTTAGAGCTTACAAGTAAACTTGGAGGAAGGGTCAAGTTTACCCAACCAAAATCTGGTAAAGTTGGGATTCAAACTAAAGCCTGCAACAAAACCCGTTCTCTTTATCCCTAGACTATATCAAAACAGTAAATTATCAATATCATCACACACTGCAGTGAGATCAAGGAAAATACAAACTGAGAAAAGGCCATAAAATCTAGCAACAATCTAGTGGGATAAGGTTTGAGTAGAAAAATGGGGAGGGCTGCTGAAGTTAAGAAGACTAATCACAGAATGGATGAATAAAAAGTTGCTGTAACTTTGATTACCTCAGACTTTTCTCAAAAATCTTTAATGGTTTTCCATTTTTACAGTAAAAGCACAGACTACCTTTCAACATCATCCATCCTCTTTACAATGCAAATAACAGAAACCTGACTCAAGCCCAATTAAGTAAAACAAGCAAACACCCCAAAAGCAAAACCATAATTTATTGGGTTGCATAACTGAGAAATTCAGAGTGCATTTAGCTCTTACCATAACTGTACTTGGAGGCTTGAGTGGTGTCATTAGGTTTTTTCTTTTCTTTTTCTTCATTCTTTGGCTAGGCTCAGATTTATTTTCAGGCACGTTCTTTCGCGTGAGGGACAGGATAGATATCACAACTCCAGGTACACCCTCTCAGCCAGGCATCACTAGGGAAAATTACCACATTAACTCCAACAGAGAAATCCTGTGAAGGACTTCAAATGATCTTGATTGAGTCACATGATACTTTCTACTAGATGGGAGTAATTTGATTTACCAAGCCCAGGACACATGCCATATTCCAATACCAGGGTAAAGGATCCGACTGTGATTTACCAGCAAAGCAGAGGCTACTGCAGGAAAAGCCTAGAGAGGTTAGTAGAAGAAGGAGGTGAAAAAACTTTCTGGTCACACTTAAACTTAGCCATAACAGTTCACCACATTCTGCTTCCACCTTTTCTCCCATTAGCCCCTTTCTAGTTTCTTCAATCTACCAAATGTGGATTACTAGATGGCTCAGCCACATTTCATGCCTTTCTTGCCTCTGAGTTTTTGTTCAGCTTGTTTGTTATTTGGAGTTCTTTCTCTTTCTCTGCTTACTAAAGTAGAAATTCTAGAAACTAACGTCTAATGCATATGTTAGAAACCTAATGAGTAGTCATTAATGGAAATTATCTAAGTAATGTGTTCAAGAGACACAAAGATACACAGGATAGAGTTGCTACCCTCAAAGAGATTTTAACTAGAAGTCTGGAGAAAACCCATATACAAATAACCAAAACCAAAACCCACACCTGTTGTCATCGTGTTGATTCTGACTCATAGGGACCCTATAGGACAGGGTATAACTGACCCATAGGGTTTCCAAGGAGTTACTGGTGGAATCGAATTGCTGACCCTTTGGTTAGCAGCTGTAGCTCTTAACCGCTGCACTACCAGGGCTCCACAAATAACAAAAGTATGAAAAGATATATATATATATATATATGAATAGGAAACCCTGGGGGCGTAGTGGTTAAGTGCTATGGCTGCTAACCAAAGGATCAGCAGTTCGAATCCGCCAGGCTCTCCTTGGCAACTCTGTGGGGCAGTTCTACTCTGTTCTATAGAGTCGCTATGAGTCAGAATCGACTCGACGGCACTGGGCTTGGGCTTGGCTATATGTGAATAGAATAAAAAACAAAAAACAAAAACCTTTGCTGTTTGAGTTAATTCTGACTTATAGCAACCCCATAGGACAGAGTAGAATTTCCCCATAGGGTTTCCAAGGAGCTGCTGGTGGATTTGAACTGCCTATCTCTTCGTTTGCAGCTGTAGCTCTAGTGAATAGAATAAAACAATGGAAATTTAAAGACGAAAAAGACCAAGGGGAAGGTCTTCAGAAAAGACTTTATGGAGAAGAAAGTATTTGGTTTGGCTCCTAAAAGTGATTGAAATTCAGCACTTACTTGTTTTGAAGGAATAGATTTAAAAAACAAAATGAATGAACCGAGGTAAATGAAAAACAAATAGAGCATAAAAATTTATATCATCAAAAAGAAAGAAAAAAATAGGCTTTTAACCAAAAAGGGTAGTGAAGTCAAGAATATATATATATTTTTTAATTTAGAGGAAAACTGAGCATATTTGAAGAAGAGGAATATGTTAAGGATTGATGTAAGATTTAGGGCTGGAAAATATGAAGAGTATGAGATTCAGAAGATAAACAGAGTTTTAAAGCCAAATCTTTTATTTTCTTAAAAAAAAATTATAAGTGATTAAAAAGATGGTATAGGAAAATGTCTTTCCTTAAATGATTGGGTTAAATTTAAAACAGCAAAGGTTTGGCTCAGAATTCCCTGTTTGTAATGAGTAACTCTGTGTATTGTTTTAAATATACTCAATTATAATTTATGGGCTACATTAAAGTATCAGGATATTTCCTCATGTCATAACAAGTGCCTATTTCTTAATAATCTACTTGAGTGGAAAGTATAAAAGTGTTCTTCCAGTCATGTATATATAAATAGAGGTGTTAAGAGTCCCTTACAGTATTAGGAAATCAATATAAATATTTAATGCAAAGGAAACAAGAGTTGATTTAAGTATCTTAGGATTCAAGCTGGAGATAATTGCCCTTTCACATTTCTTTCCCATTTTCTCTGTTTCAGAGGAATAAAAGTACTACATCTGATACCTAAAATAATTACAGTTTTGAAATTCATGAACCAGACTGCAAGCCTGAAGTACCAGGTTCATATTTATTCTAGTGTTCTCACAGTGGAAAATGTGGTAGAACTCAATATTTGCGATGTAATTATAGAAAGCAGTCTTTTAGGCTTTACCATAAACCCATATTCCTACATGCTAAGATTTCTATTCGTTTATGTAGTTAGTCACTTTGAGCCAACTAAAATGTTTTGATCACTAGAAGGTGCTAGATATTTGCTCCTGCAGGTACAGGGGGAAATGCGCTGCCTGGAAGGATCCCCCAAAAGAAATTTTCCCTTCTGTAAAGATTGGCTGTGGAGGGATGAATTCTATTTCCCAGACGAAATGTAACTCTAAAGTGGTGAGATATGATAGGCAACTCCACACCTCATTCTTGCAGAAGCCAGAGGGATCTCCCTCTGCTTTTAAGAGTTTCAAATCTCTCTTTCTCTTTTGCCATATGTTCCTAATAAAATGCAATGTACAGAGGGTAGGGAATGTGAGATGCAATGTACAGAGGTTGGGGAATGAGAGAACAATGGACTCCCATGAAGTGTGTTAAGTATTTATTTGTCAGACTCATCTTCCATTGAACCCCTTCAAGCACCCTGCCTGATAGCAGATTCAGTGATTTGTCTACTTGCACACTACAGGACATATTTTCTTCACTCTGTTTTCTTCCCTTAGAGCATTCCCTTCCATACACTTTCTTCCCTCTATCTTTTCCAATCCATTTCTCTCAAGCCAAAAAATGTAGAGTTCAGCTCAAATGTTCTCGCTTCCATGAAACTGGCTCCCTTTTCCTGCAAGATGGAAATAGTATCTTTTTTTTTCTGAACTTCTTTGGCATTTTATCTGTAATACCCTTCCTGCAAGCATCACTACTTGTTTCACAGTAGTTCTTATTCATTTCTTGTCTACACTATTTGAGAAATGATTCATAAAGTTTTGTTTGGTTTTTATTTTTGTTTTACATTAGACTGCCTGGCACATAGCTTGTCTTGCACATCTCAGTGCTTCAGAAATAGTCTTGAATAAATGAATAAAAAACAGATATGTAAGAAAGAAGGGCAGTGAAGAGGTTATCACAGTCATCCAGATGGTGTCCATACCATCCATACCAATACTGGTCGTGGCACAGACTAGTATGGTGATAGTGGAAATGAATCTAAGTGGGAAATTATGAAAGCTTTTCAGGAGATAGAATTGGTAGGACATGGACAGAAAGGTGTGAGAGAGGGAACATCCAAGATCATTTGCAGAGGAAATGATCCTGCTGGAGGACATGAGGAGGTGATGATACCGTTTACAAAGATAGAGAATTCTGAAGAAACAGCAGTTTGTGAGAGAAAAATAATTCATTTATTTGTACGTGTTGAAGTTTGCATGCCTGTGAGATATTCAAGTGGAGAAAATCAACAAGGCAGTTGATTATGGGTCTGGAGTCTGAAAGGGTGGTGTTTGGGAATGGTCAGCATACATATGTAATTAAAACTGTAAAAGTGAACATGAGAGATCATTAGAGAGAGACCTAGGGTAGAGATTGGAGGAAAAATGCTATTTTGGGGTTTAGTTAAAAAAAAAAAATCTGCAGGAGACTGAGTAGGGGCCTAGGGAAGGAGAGATGAAGACCATCAAATGCCGGTGAGAGAGATCAGAATGAGAACTGGAAAGTGTCTGTGGGAGACATTGGTGGCCTCAGTGAGAACACTTACTATGGAACAGTCAAGACAGAAGCCAGACTAAAGTGTGTAGAATCATACATGAAAAGAGGAAAAACAGAAATGGAAATTATGGGAATTTCATTCAGCAAGTTTGACTACAAAGGGGAGGGTAAAGATAGAATCGTAGCTAAAGAAGGAAATTGGGTTGGGGAGGTGTTTTTGTTTTTAATACTGGAAATATTAATTTTGAAATTGTTGAGGGAAAGAATCCAAAAGAGAAGTCGAGATTGATGATAACAGAGATGGAAGATTGATAAGATTCTTGAGAATGCAGAAAGGCCCAGAAGCTAAAGCAAAGAAAATGGCTATTGTCCATCTAACAAGGGGATAAGTGCAGATACACGTAGGTTTACAGATTTGTTGGGGTGCTGAAGGAGTTTCTGCTTGTTCAGTGACATAAGATTCAACATCATCTGTAAATAATTTGTGTGAACGTGTGTGTGGGGGTGTGTGTGTGGGTGTGTGTGTGTGTGTGTTGAGGAATATTGAAGGTTTAAAATGACCAAAAAATCAATATCTGAAACAGCAAATATATATACATGTATGTGTGTGTATATACATAATCATGATTAAAACTAAAAGCTGAACATAACATCTTATTAGGCACATTTAAGTAACTTTTTGTGTGCATGGGAATGGACTTGACAGTATATTATGGATTTATGGCTTACATGGATAGTAGTGAAGAGCTTGTAGCACGATGTTTGCAATCAGGAAAGCTGTTATGAAGAAAACAAAGTTTCGAGGCATAAAAGTACAGGCTATGATTGCTCGGATCTACTACTCAGGCTTTGCTTTAGGAATAAATGACTAAGTGCAAAAATAGGCATGTTGTTGTTGATTGCTGCCAAGTCGGCTCCAACTCATGGAAACCTTAATTTGGTATAAGCACACAAACAAATAATGATAATAGTAACAATAATAGACAACATCTATCAAGAGCTTTCACTATGCCAGACACTATTCTAACTTCTTTATATGATCTTAACAACAATCCTATGAAGTAGGTACTATTTACTATCTCCATTACGTACCTGAGGAAACTGAGACAGTGGGGTAAAGTCTCAGAATTGAGGGGTCAGAAACAACCACATAGCTAGTAACTCTTGGGGCTGGGATATATGTCCATTTAGACACTCTCATTCCTTTTTGGTAAAATTGCATATCATTATTATTACCTGTACTCTATTATTACTTTACTTAGTTAAACATATTCGGGATAATATTTTCAGAGACAGAGGGAAAGTGGTAGCTATGAAAATAAAAATTAAGAAGCAAAAACAAACAGATGTGAATAGAACAGACAAAATAAATAATACCAAAAAAAAGTTAGAATTACTAAAAAAAAAAAAAAAAAACTCTAAACCGGACAAATGAAAAACAGAACTTAGGACCTCTCCTAAAGCACAGCAGGGAAAGGGAAAGAGCAAATATTAAATATTGAAAGAAGTTACTTAGCCTGATGCTTCTGCCTAGGATGTAGAAATCTGGAAAGTGTTGCTCTATCCTAAGTATAAGAAAAAGCCAGATAAATTTCAAAATCTTAACTTTTCTGGAGCCTATCAGAGGGCTAAGTTTGCAGAGCAACTGACTACCTTGAAATCCAAGGAAAGAGAGAGAGGATGTGAGCATGCTTCACCTGTGGCAAGCAAGGGGGGAAGTGATGGATGCCCAGTGCCACACAAGCAGAGAAGGAGAATTCAGCTAAAAGTTTAACAAATTGATAAAGGCTGAGTGTGAGCTATGGTAAGAGAAGAGAACCCCTGAGAACCTCACCCATTTATAGGCTCTTCTCTATAGACTTCCAATGGGTGCTAATGAGAAAGATTGCTAGCTGAGTTGGAGACTGGAGAAAGCCTCTCTCAGTGGTACAGGCCAGGAGGAAGGAAGAGGTCTTTTCTGCAGGAAAAGCATAAAGCGGCACCTAGACCTTAAGTAACTGGAGGACGGGCAGCAAACTGTCACATCCAGTGAAAAAGACCCATTGCAGCTAGGAGATAGAAGGAAAAAACCTCTACCCTACACTGAGAGTCCCTGGATGGTGCAAATGGTTACATGCTCCACTGCTAATCAAAACGTTGGTGGTTTGAAACCACCTAGAGATATCCAGGAACAAAGGCCTGGTGATGTACTTCTGAAAAATTAGCCACAATTCTACTTTGACACACATGGGATCACTATGAATTGGAATCGACTCCACGGTGATTGATTTTTTTACTCTACACTGCAGATAATGCCAGATATCTGACAGAATACTGGCTATCTCCCCACCCACATGTCAGATTTTAGGTGATTTACTCTTTTTTCATTATGGTATAATAATGAGGAAAGCTGAACTACTTTCTGGGAGGAATAACTTAAATTTAGCAATCAAATCGAAGTCTAAACAGATTTTACGAGGTGTTGTCATTCTTACTCTTTAAAAATAACCTTCTTCACTATTGGTGCACACACCCTTGGCTTTTATTATCATGTTGTAAAATTATCAATAGTGTTAATGTCAGTGACACAGTGATCATGTTTATCTCCTTATCAGTCTGCATGCTTATCTAAGTGTATGTGTTCTAAGTATGGAAATAAAATATTCCTCCTTATTGCAAAATATGTGTTTGGGCGTTTTGAGAAAAATGTATTCCAGAAGCAGCAAAGCTTTGATCTCTGTCTGAAGAGTTATACTACTGCTAACATGATGGCAGGCCCCACTTTTCTCCAGAATCTCCCTACGTTTGACTTTGAGCAAAACTCCAAGTACAAGTGACTACCTCCCCAGTGTCTTCCCCCCTTTGAGAAGAGTGTGGTCATATTTGCAGGCCTCTCCTACTGAAACAGCTGTTTAGCCTCATCCCTAAAATGGGTTATAATATCTGAATTGCTGGATTTTTTAGGTGTTAAATGAAATAATGAGGTGAAAATTCAAGATTGAACCAATTTCCTACAACCACCCAAAAAGAACTATAATTAAAGGCTACTGTATGCAAGTAAGTTCAATACCCCAATAGATAGTTCAGAGTTTTGAGCAACTGGTATTGTACCTGGAAGGAAAAAAAACCCCAGAAGCCAAACATCTTTCTTGCTATTACCTACAGAAAATTTACCACAAACAAGCAAACAAAATCCTCAAAATCCCAAAACACAAACCAAACCAAAACAAATTAGCAAATGAATTCAGGAATATACTATCTAAGTGCAGAATCTAATAACCTCATCTGTCTTTCCAAGATGGCAGCCTGAAGAATCACCAGTATTAATCCTCTCACCCTTGGTTGGTGGAAAAAATGCAAAACACTATGATAAACTACTTTCTCAAAACTGCTATCCACAGACAACTCTGTGATTTTCTCCATTTTGATTCTTTCATCCGAATTACTTCTCCTCTCAATCCATCCCTAGTGCTCTCTGGAATCCTAGTTCTGTGGTAAACATCCTTTCCACTCAATGCTTCCTCAAATGTCCTACACGGGGGTGGATTAACCAGTAAGCAAGGTATGCATCAGCTTACAGTAAACAAATTTCACCAAAACAAGTGAAATTGTGCACTACAGATTAGTAAGCACAAGTAAGCCTGTGCATACCTCACTTATTGGGTAACCTGTCTCTGATCCTACACTAACTGAAGCCAAGGTGGGGCATAGCTTTCCCTAACAACCTGTCAAGTAAAGACTGTTCATACTCCCATAGCTGATGCTGTTAGCCCATAGCTCAGAAGACATGTTGGCAATCTCTTAGATCACCTTTGCTGCTTCTAGACATATTTACTTTTGAGTGTAAAATCTTCCCTCATTTGATGAGTAATATTTTGTTCCACTCTTCTGCCACCTACTGTCACTCAATGACCTGGTTACTTTCCTCTGTTTATTGAACATTTTGATAAAATTACTCATTGCTTTCCATTACAATCCCTACCCCCACCCCACGATCATCATAGGAAAATTCAACATCCTTGTAAACAACCCCCAAGTCTCTTAAGTATGCTTGCCATAATTGAAAGTTCTAGGAGAATGATCTTTTCTAACAATTACCAACACAGTAACAGAATTTTTAGCATTTACCACCCCTGGTGGTGCAATGGTTAAGAGATATGGCTGCTAACCGAAAGGTCCACAGTTGAATCTACCAGCTGCTCCTTGGAAACCCTATGAGGCAGTTCTGTTCTGTCTTGCAGGGTTGCTATGATACAGAATCGACTCAACAGCAATGGGTTTTGGTATCACATGTAAAGAAAGTCAATTTCCTCTTTCTCTTTAAATATACCAAAACAGACTGCTTTAGTCCGCATTGTAAAACTGTCAGCAATTGGACTGTGCTTGTGTAAAGTGCCGGAGTCCTGGTGGTATAGCGGCTAAGAGCTTAGTGGCTAACCAAAAGGTTAGCAGGTGGAATCTACCAGCAGCTCCTTGGAAACCCTATGGGGCAGTTCTACTGTGTCCTATAGGGTCACTATGAGTCGGGCTATGAGTTGGGATCGACTTGAAGGCAATGAGTTTGGTTTGATTTGATTTTGTGTAAAGGCAGCACACCCAGAAAAGAATCAATTTTTTAAGGCAATCACCTATATGTAACTTTATGAAGAAACAAAGATTAGTATAGGGTAAGAGAAGACAAGCACTATAAAAAGAGCCATATATAATATCCAAAGAACTATCAATATATGAATATATACAAAAACGACAAATAATTACATTGTGTGTGTGTGCACTGCTGGTGAAACCCTTAGCCATTGGGGCCTCAGGAAATAGTTCTGTCTTGGGTCATTTGGATTCTCTACACAAACATCTAATGGCCTAGTGGTTAAGAAATTGGTTGCTAGCCAAAGGATCAGCAGTTTGAATCTACTGGCCGCTCCTTGGAAACCGTACGGTGCAGTTTACTGTCCTAGAGGGTAGCTGTGAGTTGGAATCCACTCCTTGGCAATGGGTTGTTTTTTGTTTTTACCCCATTATGTAGTGCTGCCATCTGCATCTTACACTTTATGTGTCCCAATGTTAGGTAGGAATTGAGGTTATTAATTTTAATAGGAGAGAATTCTCGGACTCCCTGGAGAGATCTGCCTTACATTCAGACTCTTTGGAGGCTTTATCAATGGTATTTCTATAACCTGTAGTTACTCCATTGTCTGCATAATCCTTGGATTTAAGAAGATTTGCTTTTCTTCCAAAAGCTCGGAAAAATAACCAGCCGCAGCCATTCATTGCCAGGGAGTGGCCCTCCTGCTCTGCATGTTCTCTGGCCTGTGCCTTCTGACTCTTTCTGGGTCCCTCTGAACTGTGCTGTGGCTGCATAAAACCAGCTTATTAAAGCTTTCTGGCAGAAAGAGGGCAGTTCCATCCATTTTCTGTTGGACAAAAACTTACTGGGGCTTCCAGATTGATTCCTACCGCACAAAGGCTCCCTCTCTCCACCGAAAACATGGAATCCAGATTACTCAATTGTAACGTCTGATATTGCTTCCAGCTTCTTTTCCTGCTTAGCTGTTTGTGCTCACTTTTTGTAGACAACTGGCAAAAATAAAAAATAACACAAAGTATAGAGTTGTGCTTTTCTGGATCATCTGGATGAGAAAAAATCTGGCCTTCATGAGCTATGTCTTGGTTTGAAACATTGAGGTGTCCTTTCAAAAATCACATGGTTTAATCATCATTTGTTCATGAAGATATTTTATCCTTCCAGTGAATATGGGCCAGATGTTCAAATTTGTTCATTAGGAATCATTAGTACAGAGCACAGTCAGGACCAGTGTATTTCAAAGTGTGGTCTGGATACTTCCTCATCATGATCATTCCTGGGCCCTCTCTAGATACACTGAATCAAAAACGATGTGTGGTGGAACCTAGGAGTCTTAATTTCCAAGATGATAAACAGATGCTATTTAAGTTTTATTGAGTTGAAAACTACTTTGCACATAAAGTCTAGGTTTGTAACTCTCAGCCTTGGCTGTGCATCAGAATCATCTGAAAGGCTTAAAAAAATACAAATGCCTATACTCTACTGCTATAGGGTCGCTATGAGTTGGAATCGACTCGACGGCAATGGTTTTTGAGGGTACTCCACCGCAGACCTATGATGACTCAGACTTGTCAGAGCTAAAGGTTTAAAAATGATTCTAATACAAAGCTAATGTGAAGAACAGCCTCATTAGACAAGTAAACACTGCACCGATTATTAATAACGATTAGCATTTATTAATGATTTCCCAAGCAAAGTACCCACCACTCATCTGTCAGTTTGTGCTACTATGGTGGCTTGTGTGTTGCTGTGATGTTGGAAGCTATGCCATTGGTATTTCAAATACTAGCAGGCTCATCCATGGTAGACAGGTTTTCAGCAGAGCTTCCAGACTAAGACAGACTAGGAAGAAGGACCTGGCAGTTTACTTCTGAAAAAATTGGCCAGTGAAAACCTTATGAATAAAAAAAAAAAATTTTTTTTTAAATGAATAGCAGCAGAATATTGTCTGATGTGGTGCTGGAAAATGAGCCTCTCAGGTTGGAAGGCACTCAAAATACAATGGGGAAGAGCTACCTCCTCAAAGTCGAGTTGACCTTATTGACATGGATGAAGTCAAGCTTTTGGGACCTTCATTTACTGATGTGGCACTACTCATAATGAGAAGAAACAGCTGAAAACATCCATTAATAATCAGAACATGGGATGTATGAAGTATGAATCTAGGAAAATTGGAAGTCATCAAAAATGAAATGGAGCACGTGAAGACCAATATCCTAGGCATTATTGAGCTGAAATGGACTGGCATTGGCCATTTTGAACTGGACAATCAAAGTAGAGGGGAGAGGAGTGGGATTCAGATCACAGAAATAATTTTTGGAGGAGATGGAATGTGTTCTGACTATTAAAAAATCCCCAGAATTCCTAGGCAGTACTGAGGAATCAGCTCATGATGATGAACTCAGTGAAAAAAAATCTTAATGGTGTGATTTTTCTCAAGTAGGATTCTAGAAACCAGAAAAAGAAAACTTGTTAGTTGCTTCTATTCAGGTTTGTAACTGGTCAGGCAAGTGGCCAAGGGGGCTCAGGGTATTGACAAAGCAGTGATTGAAATGATGACCCATGGACTCAACACTGATATGGATGGGACTGGCAACAAAGGAGGCTAACAGAAAGAACATTGGGAGAGCCATTGTTGGGAAATCATGATGAGATCAGAAAACTTGTAGTGGAATTAGATAATGAACAGATATCTTGAAGGTAGGAAGTTTTCATACAAGAGTGAAATATTTGAATTAATGACTACATAAATAGAGCAGTTTGGGGAAATACAAATTAAGGGAGTGACCATGGAAACTGAGTGACTGAGGTGGTGAGGTAAAGATCTGGAAGTCATGAAGGCCAGAATGCCCAATGGTCTGGACTTGCACAGTGGACCATGCCACAGCATTAAAAAGTGAGAAGGAGGGATCAGGAGTTAATATATAACAGCAGTGAGGGAGAGAGAAAGTGAGAGCAGCAGGGAGTTGTGCATTATAGAGAAGGAACAGTGATCTGGAATTAGCTAATGGGAACAAGGACATCACCATTACCTGAGGTGAGTGGATTGGCAAAAAATAAAGATCAGCCACCTGAGAATTCCTGCAGGGAATGTGTTGTTCTCAGGGCATAGCAAGTTTCAGTTGGAAAGTAGAGAGAATGTTTTGAGAAAAAGTTGAGAACATAAAGAAATATTTTGATCATGGCATTCCAAGCACTCAGGGCAAGGAAAAATGTAAGAAAAATTAGGTCAGAGAAGAAGTACTCACCTTTGTGTTGCTGCTGTGTGAAAGAAAAAAAAGATAAAAGGAGATACTTGGATAAGAGCCTTGTTAGAGGAAAACAGCAAAGTTGGGCATGGTAGCTTTCACCTGTCGGCCTCTTGTACAATGGAGGGTACTTCAACCTAACAGAATTCAACCGATGCCTCAACCAAAGGCCTAAAGTTTGGGAAATAGATCCAGGCATTTTTTTTTCCATATTGTCTGGCTTTCACTTATTCAGCGAACATTTCCTAAATATCTTCTATGAACCAAACAATTTTTGAGATGCTTGGAATACATCGGTGGGCTAAAGAGAAAAAGAAATCTACTCTTGTGGTGTTTATGTTCTAAAGAAGGAATGTTGCCATTAGGTGCCATTGAGTCGGTTCCAAATCATAGCAATTCTATGTACAACAGAACGAAACCCTGCCCGGTCCTGCACCATCCTCACAATCATTGCTATGCTTGAGACCGTTGTTGCAGCCACTGTGTCAATCCATCTTGTTGAGGGTCTTCCACTTTTTTGCTGACCCTCTACTTTACCAAGCATGACGTGCTCCTCCAGGGATTGGTCCCACCTGATAACATGTCCAAAGTATGTGAGATGAAGTCTTGCCATCCTTGCTCCTAAGGAGCATTCTGGCTTCTTGAAAGACAGATTTGTTCATTCTTCTGGCAGTCCATGGTATATTCAATATTCTTTTCCAACACCATAATTCAAAGGCTTCAATTCTTCTTTGGTCTTCCTCATTCATTGTCCAGGTTTCACATGCATGTAAGTCTATTGAAAATACCATGGCTTGGGTCAAATGCACCTTAGTCCTCAAGGTGACATCTTTGCTTTTTAATACTTGAAAGAGGTCTTTTGTAGCAGATTTGCCCAATGGAATGAGTCATTTGATTTCTTGACTGTTGCCTCCATGGGCATTGATTGTGAATCCAACTAAACCAAAATTCTTGACAACTTCAGTCTTTTCTCCGTTTATCATGATGTTGGTTATTGGTCCAATTGTGAGGATTTTTGTTACTTTTATGTTGAGGTATAGTCCATACTGAAGGCTGTAGTCTTTGATCTTCATCAGTAAGTGGTTCAAGTCTTCTTCGATTTCAGCAAGCAAGGTTGCGTCATCTGTATATTGCAGGTTGTTAATAAGTGTTCCTCCAATCCTGATGCTGTGTTCTTCATACAGTCCAGTTTCTCGGATTATTTGCTCAGCATACAGTTTGAATAAGCAAAATGAAAGGATGCAACCCTGATGCACACCTTTCCTGACTTTAAACCACACAATACCCCCTTGTTCTCTTCAAACGACTGCCTCTTGGTCTAAGTACAGGTTCCTCATGAGCACACTTAAGAGTTCTGGAATTCCCATTCTTCTCAATGCGATGTTATCCATAATTTATCATGTTCCACACAGTTGAGTGCCTTTGCTCTCTGACAGGATCCACCTGACATTCACAATGATATCCCTTGTTCCATGTCCTCCTCTGAATCTGGCTTTGATTTCTGGCAGTTCCCTGTCGATGTAGTGCTGCAACCGCTTTTGAATGATCTTCAGCAAAATTTTACTTGTGTGTGATATTAATGATATTGTTCCATAATTTCCAAATTGTGCTGGATTTACCTTTTTTTGGAATGGGTACAAATATGGATCTCTTCCAGTTGGTTGGCCAGGTAGCTGTCTTCCAAATTTCTTGGCACAGATGAGTGAGCACTTCTAGAACTGCATCCATTTGTTGAAATACCTCAATAGATATTCTGTCAGTTCCCAGAACCTTGTTTTTCACCAATGCCTTCAGTGCAGCTTGGACCTCTTCCTTCAGTATCTTTGGTTCTTGATTATAAGCTACCTCCTGAAATGGTTGAATGTTGACTAATTATTTTTCATACAGTGACTCTGTGTATCCCTTCCATCTTCTTTTGATTCTCCCTACATCGTTTAAAATTTTCCCTGTAGAGAAAAGGCCACATGAACCAGCGACTACATCACCCTGCGACAGAAGAACTAGATGGTGCCCAGCTACAACCGATGACTGCCCTGACAGGGAACACAACAGAGAACCCCTGAGGGAGCAGGAGAGCAGTGGGATGCAGATCCCAAATTCTCATAAGGCCAGACTTAATGGTCTGATTGAGACAGGAAGGAACCCGTTGGTCACAGACCCCAGACCTTCTGTTGCCCCAGGACAGGAACCATTCCCGAAACCAACTCTTCAGACATGGATTGGACTGGACAATGGGTTGGAGAGGGATGCTGGTAAGGAATGAGCTTCTTGGATCAGGTGGACACTTGAGACTATGTTGGCATCTCCTGCCTGGAGGGGAGATGAGAGGGTGGAGGGGGTTAGAAGCTGGTGAAATGGACACGAAAAGGGAGAGAGCAGGCTGTCTCATTAGGGGGAGAGTAATTGGGAGTGTGTAGCAAGGTGTATATGGGTTTTTGTGTGAGAGACTGACTTGATTTGTAAACTTTCACTTAAAACACAATAAAAATTATTAAAAAAAATTTTCCCTGTAGAATCCTTCAATATTGCAACTTGAGGCTTGAATTTTTTCTTCAGTTCTTTCAGCTTGAGTAATGCCAAACATGTTCTTCCCTTCTGGTTTTCTAACTCAAGGCCTTTGCACGTGTCATTTTAATACTTTATCTTCTCGAGCTGCCCTTTGAAATCTTCTGTTCAACTCTCTAGCTTCATCATTTCTTCCCTTCGCATTAGCTACTCGACTTTTAAGAACAAGCTTCAGAGTCTCTTCTGACATCCATTTTGGTCTTTTCTTTCTTTCCTGTCTTTTTAATGACTTGACTTTTTGTTTTCTTCATGTACAATGTCCTTTATGTCATTCTACGACTTGTCTAGTCTTCGGTCATTAGTGTTCAATGAGTCAAATCTATTCTTGAGATGTTCTCTAAATTCATGTGGTCTATGCCCAAGGTCATACTTTGGCTCTTGTAGATTCATTCTAATTTTCTTCAGTTTCAGTTTGAACTTGCATATGAGCAATTGCTGGTCTGTTCCACAGTTGGCTCCTGGCCTTTTTCTGACTGATGATATTGAGCTTTCCATTGTCTCTTTCCACAGATGCAGTCAGTTTGATTCCTGTGTATACTATTTGGTGAGTAGTCACTGTTTATGTTGGTGAAAAAAGATATTTGCAATCAAGAAGTCGTCGATCTTGTAAAATTCTATCATGTAATCTCTAACATTGTTTCTATCGCCAAAGCCATATTTTCCAACTACCAATCCTTCTTCTTTGTTTCCAGCTTTCGTATTCCAATCACCAGTAATTATCAATGCATGTTGATTGCATGTTTGATCAATTTCAGACTGAAGAAGTTTGTAAAAATCTTCACTTTCTTCATCTTTGGCCTCCATGGTTGGCATGTACATTTGAATAATAGTCATATTAACTGATCTTCCTTGTAGACGTATGAATATTGTCCTATCACTGACAGTATCGTACTTCAGGGTAGATCTTGAAAAGTTCTTTTTCATGAAGAATGTGGTGCCATTCATCTTCAATTTGTCATTCCTGGTATAGTAGAGCATATCTTTGTCTGACTCAATTCCAGTCCATTTCAGCTAATCAATCTTTATGCATTCCATTTCATTTTTTGACTTCCAATTTTCCTAGATGCATATTTTGTACATTCCATGGTCCGATTATTAATGAATGTTTGCAGCTGTTTCTTCTCATTTTGAGTCTTGTCACATCAGCAAATGAAGGTCCCAAAAGCTTGACTCTATCCTTTTCATTAAGGTTGACTCTATCTACTTTGAGGAGGCAGCTCTTCCATAGTCATATTTTGAGTGTCTTCCAGCTTGAGGGGCTCATCTTCTGGCACTATATCATACAATGTTCTGCTGCTATTCATGAGGTTTTAACTAGCCAATTTTTTCAGAATTAGACTGAATTCTTCCTCCTACTCTGTCTTAGTCTGTAAGCTACACTGAAACCTGTCCATCAAGGGTGGCCCTGCTGGTATTTGAAATACTTCTGGCAAAGCTTCCAGTATGACAGCAACACGCAAGCCTCCGCATAAGACAAGCAAGACAGACAAGTAAGAGGGAATACAGGAAATAAACAAATGATAATTAGCTATAGAAAATGCACAAATTACATAATTTCAAAAGTGATGAGTATAATGGAAAAGAAAAGGTAAAAGGGGGATCATATGTGCCAAGGTGAATGAGCTAAAATATTACATAGATTGGGCAAGTTAGAATTCAATGAGATGGTTGAATTTGAGCAAAGCTTGAAGGAGGTTATGGAGCTACTCATGTGGATACCAAAGAAAGAACATTCTAGGCAGAAGAAATAGCCAGTACAAAGACACTAATGCAGGAGTTGTATGTTTCAGGAATAGCTAGGAGGCCAGTGCGGTTAGAGCAGAGGTTAATAGAAGATGAGGTAAGAAGATCTTTCCTTCTCAAACTTTACTGTGCACACAAATCATCTGGGGATCTTGTTAAAATTCAGGATCAGATTCAGTAATTCTTTCATGAAGCATGAGAATCTGGATTTCTAACATGCTTTTCCCAGGTGGTGAAGATGCTTCTGATCCACGATATGAGTTGGAAGAATTTAGATGACTTTCACTTTGGATGCGTGAATTAGTGATTGAACTGGAGAAGTACAGTATTACTACGAGATGGTATTAAGGAAGGACTCATTTGAGGTTTGTAGTCATGACTTTAGCCAGTGTGGTTACACATTTTTCTCCAACTACATTCAGATGCACATATATGGGCATGGAGTTGGTGAAAAGTTGGGTTTAACCAGGGTTGTAGTTTTGTCAAGTATTTATGATGAAGGGAGAGTGTGCAATGGAGTCAAGCATGTATATAAGGAAATAGCATAATGGTTGACGATGGGACTTAACATGGGTAATGACTTAGCTTGAGAGGGCTTGTGAAAGAGAATAAGTCAGCACATGCCTTATAGTCCTTGGCAGCTATCAGGTCTTAAAACTGCAGTTACTGAGCATGGGATCTCACCCTTCACTAGGTCAATTGTACATGTGGCAGGTGGTTTCAACTGAGTTTAATGAAGAGGCAGTGCTTTCAAGCCAATTTACATTGAGGTGTCAGTGATGTCAGGATGTTCTCAGTTTTGACACACAGATGGCTGCTAATACACTGATACACATGCACACACGTACACACGCACACAGTAACATCCTCTACTGTTAAGAAGTAAAGATTTGAGGTTTAGGAAGTCTCCCAACACCATCATTGCATAATGAACACCTTGTAACTAATCTTGTCCTTTTATTGTAGCTCTATTGGGCACTGTTTAAGTATCTGCTGTACACAGCCTGCAATTTCTTCATTAACATTTAGTCACACTGTAGTTACATGTAAATCTATCACTAGCCTTTTTTACCATACTCACCCATCATTGCCAGAAGCTCCTACTGATTCAAAAAGCCTCAAACACTACTGAGTTGTAAACTAAATCTCCAAACTTCTCTCCCCTTTGCCTTAGATGCCCATTTGCTTGTATTAAACTTTGCTCTTTGATTCCAGTACTGATCCATACTGATGTTGATCTTGGCCTCTGGCCTCCTGGAGATGGAACATTTTTTCCTAATCCTCTGCTCATTCCCAGCATGTAGACTTTGTCTACAGTAGATTTTCCGGGTGAGCTTGCTTCTCCAGCTTTACTATATTGTTTTTAATTAGGATTCTCTGATTCAATTACCATCCCCTCCAATCCTCACCCTCATTGTCCCTGATCACAGTAAGGGAACCAGATGATAATAATTTCCATTCCTCTCTTTCTCCTTTCTGCACTTCTCCCTACTTTCTCTCTCTTTTTCCTGTTTCATCCTGCATGGTACTCTTCATCACAAAAAAATCTTGTTTTAATCTAGGTTTTTTTTCTTCCTTTTTTCCTCTAATCAATTAATTACATAAAGCTGTAACCTTGGTGTCTTCATTTCATCTAGGCTTGTTCATTTGTTTATTTCAAGAGGCTTAATAAACAAATGTCCATGATAAAAAGGAAGTGGGTAGAGGCATGTGCATATTTTCTCCAGTTGTTTTCAGATCTGGACCAAAGCCTAAGGTTTTAGGATGCCTGGTCTCCAGATAGCGAAGCTTTACTGTAATAAGCAAATTGTACATAGAGATTAACACTAATAGCTACAACAGAAAACAACATTAACTCTGCAATTAAGACAAAAACTTTATATACACAAGGAAATGGAAGAGTTCTTTATGGAATAATAACCATTTTTAGAACCAGAGGACACTGAGAGATCCTTCAGACAAACCCTGAGAAGAGAAAACTTAAATATGTTCTTATCAATATAAGGTGGTGTCACCAGTGGGGTGCGGGGGTGCAGATCACACTGGGTGACATTGTCTAAGGAGGTGACACCAAAAGGTTGTCTATAAATTTTTTGTGCAGTGTTTCAGCAGAAATTTATTATTTTTTTACTAAAATATCCCTCTAGAAGACTTAACACAGTAAAAACGTCTATTCTACCAAAAGCCATCTATACATACAATGCACTTCCAATCCAAATTCCAATGACATTTTTTAAAGGGATGGAGAAACAAATCACCAACTTCATATGGAAGGGAAAGAAGCCTCGGATAAGTAAAGCATTACTGAAAAAGAAGAAGAAAGTGGGATGCCTCACTCTCCCTGGTTTTAGAACATATTATACAGCCACAGTAGTCAAAACAGCCTGGTATTGGTACAACAACAGGCACATAGACCAATGGAACAGAATTGAGAACCCAGATATAAATCCATCCACATATGAGCAGCTGATATTTGACAAAGGCCCAGTGTCAGTTAATTGGGGAAAAGATAGTCTTTTTAACAAATGGTGCTGGCATAACAGGGCCCATACCTCACACCATGCACAAAAACTAACTCCAAGTGCATCAAAGACCTAAACATAAAGGACAACCTTAGGAGCCCTAATACAAGGCATAAACAGAATACAAAACATTACTAAAAACAATGAAGAGAAACCAGGTAACTGGGAGCTCCTAAAAATCAAACACCTATGCTCATCTAAAGACTTCACCAAAAAAGTAAAAAGACCACCTACGGATTGGGAAAAAAGTTTCAGTTATGACATCTCTGACCAGCGCCCAATCTCTGAAATCTATATGATTCTGTTAAAACTCAACCACAAAAAGACAAACAACCCAATCAAAAAGTGGGCAAAGGATATGAACATGCACTTCACTAAAGAAGATATTCAGGCAGCTAACAGACACATGAGAAAATGCTCTTGATCATTAGCCATTAGAGAAATGCAAATTAAAACTACGATGAGATTCCATCTCACTCCAACAAGGCTGGCATTAATCCAAAAAACACAAAATAATAAATGTTGGAGAGGCTGCGGAGAGATTGGAACTCTTATACACTGCTGGTGGGAATGTAAAATGGTACAACCACTTTGGAAATCTATCTGGTGTTTTCTTAAAAAGTTAGAACTACCATACAACCCAGAAATCCCACTCCTCGGGATATACCCTAGAGAAATAAGAGCCTTTACACGAACAGATAGATGCATGCCCATGGTTATTTCAGCACTGTTTACAATAGCAAAAAGCTGGAAGCAACCAAGGTGTCCATCAACGGATGAATGGTTAAATAAATTATGGTACATTCACACAGTGCAATACTACGCATCGATAAAGAACAGTGATGAATCTGTGAAACATTTCATAACATGGAGGAGCCTGGAAGGCATTATGCTGAGTGAAATTAGTCAGATGCAAAAGGACAAATACTGTATAAGACCATTATTATAAGTTCTTGAGAAATAGTATAAACTGAGAAGAACACATTCTTTTGTGGTTACGAGAAGGGGGAGGGAGGGAGGGTGAGAGAGGGTTATTTACTGATTTGTTAGTAGATAAGAACTACTTTAGGTGAAGGAAAGGACAATACTCAATACAGGGAAGGTCAGCTCAACTGGACTGGATCAAAAGCAAAGAAGTTTCCTGGATAAACTGAATGCTTCGAAGGTTAGTGGAGCAAGGGCGGGGGTTTGGGGACTATGGTTTAAGGGGATTTCTAAGTCAATTGGCATAATAAACTCTATTATGAAAACATTCTGCATCCCAATTTGAACTGTGGCGTCTGGGGTCTTAAATGCTAACAAGCGGCCAACTGAGATGCATCAATTGGTCTCAACCCACCTGGATCAAAGGAGAATGAAGAACACCAAGGTCACACGATAACTATGAGCCCGAGACAGACAGGGCCACATGAACTAGAGACTTACATCATCCAGAGACCAGAAGAACTAGATGGTTCCTGGTCACAACTGATGACTGCCCTGACAGGGAGCACAACAGAGAACTCCTGAGGGAGCAGGAGAACAGTGGGATGCAGACCCCAAATTCTCATAAAAAGACCAGACTTAACGGTCTGACTGAGACTAGAAGATTCCCGGTAGCCATGGTCCCCAAACCTTCTGTTGGCCCAGGACAGGAACCATTCCCGAAGACTACTCATCAGACATGGAAGGGACTGGACAATGGGTTGGAGAGAGATGCTGATGAAGAGTGAGCTACTTGTATCAGGTGGACATTTGAGACTGTATTGGCATCTCCTGTCTGGAGGGGAGATGGGAGGGTAGAGAGGGTTAGAAACTGGAAAAATTGTCACGAAAGGAGAGACTGGAAGAGGGAGAGGGCTGACTCATTAGGGGGAGAGTAAATGGGAGTATGTAGTAAGGTGTATATAAGCTTATATGTGACAAACTGACTTGATTTGTAAACTTTCACTTAAAGCACAATAAAAATTATCTAAAAAAAAAACCCCTATAGTTAGCTATAAAAACAGAAAATTTTTTTCGTAAGCCCAGTTTACGTGTATCATTGCACCTGCAAAGCTGAAACTCTATGCTGATTTACTTTTTGAACCTTCTAATGTGCTCTGGTCAAAACTGTCATTACTACCCAATTACAGTGATGCTGTGAATCACCCGGTTTCATCTGCACGTGCCATAAGCATGCACTGTTGTTTTCATTGCTGTCGATGTTTTTATAGTCACTGATGTCAAATTTTCTGGTGTTTTAGCTACAATATTGTGGTAATTAGCATGGCGGGTGACACCAGGAGTTACTGCACTGGATGACGCAAACCCTAGTGACACTACTGTCAGCATATACTCTCACGTCGTAACTTGGAGACTTTTTACTACTAGCCACATAGGGCAGTGTGAGTTGGAATCAACTTGACAGTAATGGGCATATTGGAATGAGACCAAAAGAAAAAAAAAAAAAAAAAAAACCCGTTGCCTTTGAGTTGATTCCAGCTCATAGCAACCCTTTAAGACGAGCAGAACTGTCCCGTGGGGTTTCAGAGGAGTGGCTAGTGGATTTGAACTGCCGAACTTTTGGTTAGCAGCTGAGATCTTAACCACTGCATGAGATATTCGCTAATTTGTATGTTGGTTTATATGGCTTTAAAACAAAATTTATGTCTTCTATTTTGCTTCCATAGTTCTTGTGTTCACACCTTTATTATTCTGCTTCTTAGTCAAGGTATATCTTGAACAAGATCCAGGGAAATAAGGTTTCCTTCTGAAAATTTAGACTATTTAAATTAACACATCATTTGTGAAGATATAATGTCTTGAAACAGCTATTTGTATTTAGTTACAATAACTTGTATAAAGAAAGTATTTTTTTAAATTAGTTCAAAATTCTTTCAAAATTCTTTTAGGCAATAGATGTTGTAAGCATCAATTTTAAAGTTAAACTGAGTTCAAATCCTGGTTCTTCCTTTTCCTGGCCATCGAATCTTGGACAAGTTACTTAACCCTCTGTTCTTATTTTTGCCTACCTGTAAAATAACAATAATCTTTCCTGGCTCATAAGCTTGTGGTGAGGATTAAATTTGCAAATATACAAACCATAGTAAGCTCTATGTTGTTGTTAGGTGCCGTCGAGATGGTTCTGACTCATAGCGACCCTATGTACAACAGAACGAAACACTGCCCAGTCCTGCGTCATCCCCACAATTATTATACTTGAGTCCATTGTTGCAGCCACTGTGTCAATCCATCTCGTTGAAGGTCTTCCTCTTTTTCGCTGACCCTCTACTTTACCAGCATGATATCCTTCTCCAGGGACTGAACACTCCTGATAAAATGTCCGAAGTATGTGAGACAAAATCTTGCCATCCTTGGTTCTAAGGAGCATTCTGGTTGTACTGCTTCCAAGATAGATTTGTTCATTCTTTTGGCAGTCCATGGTGTATTCAACATTCTTTGTGAACACCACAATTCAAAAATGTCAATTATTCTTCTGTTTTCCTTATTCATCGTGTAGCTTTCGCATGCATACGTGGCAATTGAGAACACTATGGGGCAAGCGCACCTTAGTCTTCGAGATAACATCTTTGCTTTTCAACACTTTAAAAAGGTCTCTTGCAGCAGATTTACCCAATGCAATGCATCTTTTGATTTCTTGACTGCTGCTTCCATGAGTGTTGATTGTGGATACAAGTAAGTTGAAATCCTTGACAATCTTTTCTCCATTTGTCATAATGTTGCTTATAGGTTCAATTGTGAGGATTTTTGTTTTCTTTATGTTGAGGTGTGAGCCATACTAAATGTTGTGGTCTTTGATATTCATCAGTAAGTGCTTCAAGTCCTTTTCACTTTCAGCAAGCAAGATTGTGTCATCTGCATAACACAGGCTGTTGATGAGTCTTCCTCCAATCTTGATGCCCTGTTCTTCTTCATATAGTCCAGCTTCTTGGATTATTTGCTCAGCATACAGAACGAATAGGTACAGTGAAAAGATGCAACCCTGCCGCACACTCTTCCTGAATTTAAGCCATGCAGTATCCCTTGTTCAGTTCCAACAACTGCCTCCTGATCCATGTACAGGTTCCTCATGAACACAAATAAGTGTTCCGGAATTTCTATTCTTCTCAAGCAATGTTGTCTGTAATTTGTTATGATCCATACAGTCAAATGCCTTTGCCTAGTCAATAAAACACGGGTAAGCATCTTTCTGGTATTCTCTGCTTTCAGCCAGGATCCGTCTGACACCATCAATGAGATCTCTCATTCCTTGTCCTTTTCTAATTCTGGCTTGAATTTCTGGCAGTTCCGTGTTGGTACACTGCTGCAGCCACTTTTGAATGATCTTCAGCAAAATTTTACTTGTGTGTAATATTAATGACATTGTTTGACAATTTCTGAATTTGATTGGATCACCTTTCTTGGGAATAGACATAAATATGGCTCTCTTCCAGCTGGTTGGCCAGGTAGCTGTTTTCCAAATTTCTTGGCATAGATGAGTGAGCATTCCAGCACTGCATCCAATTGTTGAAACATATGTTGGTATTCTGTCAATTCCTGGAGGCTTGTTTGTTTCCAGTGTCTCAGTGCAGCTTGTACTTCTTCCTTCAGTACCATTAATTCCTGATCATATTCCACCTCCTGAAATGGTTGAACATTGACCAATTATTTTTGATACAGTGACTCTGTGTATTCCTTCCATCTTCTTTTGATGCTTCCTGCATCATTTAATCTTTTCCCAGTAGAATTCTTCAATACTGCAACACAAGGCTTGATTTTCTTTTCTTCAGTTCTTTCAGCTTGAGAAATGCTGAGCATGTTCTTCTCTTTTGGTTTTCTATCTCCTGGTCTTTGCACACGTCATTACAATACTTTACTTTGTCTTCTCGAGCTGCCCTTTGAAATCTTCTGTTCAGCTTTTTTACTTCATCATTTCTTCCATTCACTTTAGCTACTTGATGTTCAAGAGCAAGTTTCAGAGTGTCTTCTGACATCCATTTTGATCTTTTCTTTCTTTCCTGTCTTTTTAAGGACCACTTGCTTTCTTCATGTGTGATATCCTTGATGTCATTCCACAACTCATCTTGTCTTTGGTCTTTAGTGTTTCATTCTTGAAATGGTCTGTAAATTCAGGTGGGATATACTCAAGGTTGTACTTTGGCTCTGGTGGACTTATTCTAATTTTCTTTGATTTCAACTTGAATTCGCATTTGAGCAAATGGTCTGTTCTGCAGTCAGTCTCTGGCCTTGTTCTTACTGATGATATTGAGCTTTTCCATCGTCTTTTCCATAGATGATGTTGATTTGATTCCTGTGTATTCCATGTGGTGAGATCCATGTGTATAGTTGCCATTTATGTTGTTGAAAATGGTATTTGTTATGAAGTCATTGATCTTGAAAATTCTGTCATGTGATCTCAGGCATTGTGTCTATCACCAAGGCCATATTTTGCAACTACCAATCCTTCTTCTTTGTTTTCAATTTTTGCATTCCAATTGCCAGTAGTCATCAATGCATCTTGGTTGCATGTTTGGTCAATTTCAGACTGCAGAAGTTGGTAAAAATCTTCAGTTTCTTCATCTTTGGGCTTGGTGCTTGGTGCTTGGTGCATAAATTTGAATAATAGTCATACTAACTGGTCTTCTTTGTAGGAGTATGGATATTATCTATCACTGACAGTGTTGTACTTCAGGATAGATATTGAAATGTTCTTTTTGATGATGAATGCAATGCCATTCCTCTTCAAGTTGTCATTCCCTGCATAGTAGACCACGTGATTGTCTGAATCAAAATGGTCAACACCAGTCCATTCAGCTCACTAAAGCCTAGGATACGATGTTTATTTGTTCCATTTCATTTTTGATGATTTCGAATTTTCCTTGATTCATACTTTGTACATTCTATGTTCTGATCATTAATGGATGTTTGTAGCTGTTTCTTCTCATTTTGAGTTGTGCCACATCACCATATGAAAGTCCCAAAAGCTCGACTCCAACCACCTCATCAAGTCATATTTTCAGTGCCTTCCAACCTGAGAGGCTCATCTTCTTGCTCTATATCAGACAACATTCTGCTGCTATTCATAAGGTTTCATTGGCTAATTCTTTTCAGAAGTAGACTGCTGGGTCCTTCTTCCTAGTGTGCCTTAGTCTGGAAGCTCAGCTGAAACCTGTCCGCCATAGGTGGCCCTGCTGGTATTTGAATACTGGTGGCATAGCTTCCAGCATCACAGCAACATGTAAGCCGCCACAGTAGGACGAAATGATAGACAAATGAGGGAGCTTTATGAAAGCCTTTGCTATTATTCTTGATAACGGGAAAGGGGGCATTCCTATCATGACAAAAAAAAAAAAAAAAAAACTTCAATCTATCAGGTTCCAGAGAACATAGTTATTGATTCCTTACCTGACAGGTTGATCATCTCTGTGAATCCATCAGTATTGTCCAGTTTCTGGGCTGCAAGGGTGACAAACGCATGTGGACTGTGGTCAGTTAGCCCATGTCATCCAATCCTTTGAGGCCACTTGCTTGCTAACGCTCTCCCAGATAAGCCTACTCAATTTAAAACATACACACTCACACTACATTGCACTTCTTATTCATTTGTGTGTCCTCCACATTAGATTCTGAGGTCAGGGACCAGACTTATTTATTTGGTGCACCCATTGAGCAGGATTGAATACTTCTATTTGAATAGAATTTGACTATAACCTTCTTGCAGGCAAGGTCCATATCTTTTTTATTTTACAGTGCTAGTTAATAGTGTAATGCCTAACTTACAACAGGCACTCAGTAACTGTTGGTTGAACCTAAATAAATAAATGTTGAGTTTTTTCTTTTCATGATGAACCTAGGCAAATTCCCAGGTAAAACTATCAGAGGTTTACAGTGTTCAGCTGATAAGAGCTCATGAGCAAGACAGCCCACTGAAAGATGCTAAGTTAATCATTTTATTTTAAGTAAAATTAAGAAAAAACATTAGTCATAGACGTCCAACATTTCATTTTAAAAATAAAAAAGTAAGTTTGTATAATCCTTTTTTAAGAAAAACATTTATTTTCCTACTATTTCTTGTTTCTATAATAATTAAATGGCTTTTACATGTCAACAAACCCCTACCAAAATGAAAATATGGATTAATGAAATAATATTTTACAAGATTTAATTACAGTAAATGTTCACGCACAGAGCAATCTGAAGCAGGCTTTGTTTTGTTTCATGTTTTCTATGCAGAAATGTGTTTTTGAAGAGGCTGGAGGCATACGGTCACTCCTAAGTTCCACACTTTTCCATACCATGTTGTTATGACTCTGGCAACTCTCACCCTCAGAATCCTTCAGCCCAAGTCTGTTTCATAATGCAGACTAAAAGAACAACATCAAAGATATGGAACCCATTACCATTAACCTCCTTTTATGCACTATCAGATGAAAGACTGAAGCCACCTCTGGTCAGTATCTGAGCAGATCCAAGAATCTCAATGAGCACCGTCCTCAATACAAACTTATGGAATGGACCTTTGTGAGGACCAAAGTGACCATTCAAGGGTTATGGTTAAGAACAGATAGGCTTCTTGCTCAAGCATTGACCAGGCTTTAAATAAGTGGAGGAAGCAGAACAAACTTCAGTCCAGCTTACTGTGTGCCATTAACTGAACCTTTATGTACAAGTAATTCTGGAAACAAATATAATATGGACATATAGTGAGGATACATGCTACAGTGCATCCCCCTTTTAGTCTATGATGACCATGAAACAGTTTTTATTAGTCTGTATAAAAAGCATTTGCAGTGCAGTGAATTGTTTTTCTATGGTGTTTCTAGCCATAACCTTCTAACTCTCCTAAAAGGATTGACTGGGCCACAATCTTTCAAGGTATTAGTCAGTTTACTATGCAAATTGAGTGATTTGCGTTCCACCAGAGGGACTCATCAGCTCATACTACTGGTGGGAAGACCATGCCTTGAAATTGACAAGGAGTGTACTTATATATAAAAAGCCCTGGTGGTGCAGTGGTTAAGCACTTGGCTAATAATCAAAAGTCGGCAGTTCAAACTGACCAAGTTTTCTGCAGAAGAAAGATGTGGCAGTCTGCTTTCGTAAAGATTACAGCTTTAGGAACTCTATGGGAAAGTTTTACTCTGTCTATAAGGTTGCTATGAGATGGAATTGACTCAATGGCAATGGGTTTGGTTTTTTTGTTTTCTAATTATGTAAGAGCCAATCCCACAGAAGCTGAAGGTGGCCTCACAACCATCAAGAAGAGTCTGGAACAAAGTGGGTTCTTTGGACCTAGGACCCAGGGTTCTTATGCTGAGAACCTCCTAGACCAGAAGAGATAGCTGTAACACTGAAAATGGCACAGGATGGCAAGTGACAATGGTGGTAGGCTTGGCCTCATGGAGCAAGGTGGCTAAGGTGGGCTTTCTGGCCAATGGAGCAACAGCTGTGTGCCTTCAGACAGGAGGCTTGCCTGAGGAGCTAAAAGATCTGTAACACTTGCTTATGCAGGGCAGAGGTTTGAGTGTGCCCCATGCAGAGGTTCCCTACAAGGATCCTATGTAGCGATCCTCCTACAACAGGGCAGAGCTGAATGTCTCTGGGCAGGAGGCTTGCCAGCGGAGTTGAAAGAGTTGTAATGCTTGCACAGTACAAGAGAGGTTTGAGTGTTCCCCTTGCAGTGGTTGAATTCATCCCATCCTGGGAATTTGGGGCACAAGTAGTATGGCTGAAGCCAGCAACAGAGGCTTAGAAGGACAGAGACTTAGAAGGGTCCAGAGGAAGAGGCTTCGATGATCCTGTGCAGGGGTGTTCCCACCAGTGAGGCAAGGCCCAGTGTAGTCCAGCAGCAGAGCAGAAGCCTCAGGCAGCATGGTGATAGCCAGAGGCAGCATTTACAAGAACACAGAATCAGACATGAACCACGATGTGACTACTCAGCAACATAAGAATTTGTTGTTGTTGTTAGGTGTCATTGAATTAGTTATGACTCACAGCCACCCTATAGACAACAGAATGAAACATTGCCTGTTCCTGTGTCATTCTCACAATATGATATGTTTGAACCCATTGTTGCAACCAATGTGCCAATCTATATCATTGAGGGTCTTCCTCTTTTGCACTGAACCTCTGCTTTACCAGGGATGATGTTCTTCTCCACGGACTGGTTCCTCCTGATAACATGTCCAAAATATGTGAGACAAAGTCTCACCACCCTTACTTCTAAGGAGCATTCTGGCTATACTTCTTCCAAGAGAGATTTGTTCATTGTTCTGGCAGTCCATGCTACCTTCAATTATTCTTTGCCAACACTATAATTCAAAGGCATCAATTCTTCTTCGGTCTTCCTTACTGATTGTCCAGCTTTCATACACATATGAGGCCACTAAAAATTCCATGGCTGGGGTCAAGTGCATCTTAGTCATCAAGGTGACGTCTTTGCTTTCTAACACTTGAAAGAGGTCTTTTGCAGCAAATTTGCCCGATGAAATATATCTTTTGATTTCTTGACTGCTGCTTCCACGGCATTGGTTGTGAATACAAGTAAATTGAAATCCTTGACAACTTCAGTATTTTCTCCATTTATCATGATGTTGCTTCTTGGTCTGATTGTGAGGATTTTTGTTTTCTTTATGTTGAGGTGTAATCCACTCTGAAGGTTGTAGTCTTTGATCTTTATCAGTAAGCACTTTAAGTCCTCTTCACTTTCAACAAGCGGTTGTGTCATTTGCATATCACAGGTTATTAATGAGTCTTCCTCCAATTCTGATGTTGCGTTCTTCCTATAGTCCAGTTTCTCAGATTATTTCTTTAGCATACAAATTGAATAAGTATGGTGAAAGGATACCATCTCTCAGGAAATGTGTGTCAGGGTTGTATATTCATCTATAAAATGGGGATAGTAATAGTACTTAGCTCATCATGTTGTTGAAAGGATTAAATAGAAATATATACACATATACACATACATATAAACATACATCTGTATTTCAACAGAGTGTTTAACATAAATTACAATTGAAGTTAGATGGTATTAGCATTATTGTTAACTAATTTATTTATCAACTAACTTTAACTGAGCTTTATGTTAAACACTCTGCTGAAATATATATATACCTATATGTATATGCTTATGTATAAGAAGCCTTGGTGGCGCAGTGATTAAGTGCGTGGCTGCTAGCCAAAAGTTGGCGGTTCGAACCCATCAACTACTCCTTTAGCTTTCGAAACCCTATAGGGCGATTTTACTTTGTCCCATAGGGTCGCTGTGATTTAGAATCAACTCAATGGCAACGGGTTTCTAGTTTTAGTTTATTTTATTTACATCAAGAGATTAAATCACTAACAACTATCTAGTGATAAATTATGAAGCAAGCATGTATATAATACATTTATTAAAGGACCTCAAGTTATAAATTGAATTTTGTGATGCCAAGGTCAGCCAGATCTTTCTTGCCCTCAATCTAATTACCTGTCCAGATTAAGAAAACAAAACAAAGCAAAACAATAATTATAATGGTCTCAATTTTCTTCTACATGGAAAATTGCAGGTGTTTTTGCAGTTGATACACATTTTCTTTCTTATTCTTTTGTCACAGTTGTTTGGTGACTGACCAATATAAACTTCATAAGAAATTCACTAAAATCAAACCACGCCCACTGCCCTTGAGTCAATTCCAACTAATTGGAACCCAACCAACTACCCTATTGGTCAAAATAGATCTGCTCCATAGAGTTTCTGAAGCTGTAATCTTTATGGAAGCAGACTGCCACGTCTTTCTCCCATGGAGTGGCTGGTGGATTTGAATCACCGACCTTTTGGTTAGCAGCCAGCACTTTCCTGCCTGCTCTGCATTTTCACAGCCCATTTTTCATGCTTTTATTTCAACACTGATTGCAATGATAATATTTACAGGTGCTCTTCTCAATTAAACTGCTCCTTGAGGGAAAACACAGTGTCTCATTCATCTTGAATCTCCTGTGTATCTTAAACCAGTTGCCATTGAGTCAGTTCTGACACATAGCGAACCCATGTGTTGCAGAGTAGAACTGCGCTCCATAGGATTTTCAGAGCTGTGAACTTTGCCTCTGAGGGGATTCAAACTGTCAACTTTTCAGCTAGTAGCTGAGTGTTTAGCCATTTGCACTACCCAAGGACTCCTCCTGTGTATATTAGGTGTTCCAAAACACTAAATGATTGAGTGAAGGAATAAAATTATTTAAAAAAAAAAAGTCAACTACTGTATTCTGGTAGAGGGTCAGCAAAAAAGAGGAAGGTCCTCAAAGAGATGGATTGAGCCCAGTGGCTTCAACAATGGCTCAAGCATAGCAACAATTGTGAGGATGATGCTGGACCAGGCAGTGTTTCATTCTGTTGTGCACAGGGCAGGAGTTAGAACTGAATCGAGGGCACCTAACAACAACAACAACTGTACTCTGAGCTCTATCTATACTCGACTCCTGAATGATAAACCTATGCTTTGTGGTATTAAACTCTGCACTAAATTAGTAATACGTTCTGCATTTTCTGTGGCTTCCTTGGGAAAGGATCTGTCAGCAGAACTGACCATCACTCCATCTAGACCATTTGGAAGTCATATATAGTCATATATAGAAATTAACTAAGAATTTAAGCAAACAACAATAAACAAACTTAGGAATTCTGATTTTATTTCCCTTATTAGCTTCAAATATATTGACTATAGGCAATCAATATTTTAATTATTCTCACCGTAAAAAGCAATCTATAGGTTTCCTAGCACAGACGCTACTTGCTCTCTGTCCTCAGGTACCTCCGCGCAGTCCTGAGAGCCCAGATTTGGCAAGTTTTCTCTCTGTTGGTTTGCGTTGTCTCACTCTTGCTTGTTAGAGAATAAATCATGATTGATAGGCTTTCAATAAGCAGTCCAGTGAACAAAAAGACATGCTTCCATTAATCGTGCTATAAGATTTGTGAGCTATAGTTTTTGAGCGACATTGCTCCTGTAAGTAAATTTACAAGTATTACAAAGAACAATAACAGAAAGATGCTTTCATAATTTATTGTCCAATACCAGCTAAGCATTTTATCCTAAGAAAGGCTATGTACACTAAAATATTTTTACTTGCATTGGCAAAAAACACTGGTGTTCAGTATGTTTTTAAAATAGTTATCAATTACCCAAAAGAATCTATCTTATTCAGTCGTCCTATTTGTAAATCGATGCTGTAGAGAATCAGCAAGCATGTAGCAAACTTGCGAAGTAGAGAGAAAAATTGGAAAGTGAAAACTTTTGTGTAAATATCTTCATTTTGATGCAGACAAGAAAGAAATTATGGTTGCTAAGGGCAAAATACATAAAATTGCACGTGATTGAATGCATAATAGACCTTAACAATGCCAGCTATTTAAGTAACAACTTTGAAAACATACTAAAAGGCAGCAGAAAAAAAAAAAAAAGTTTTCCTCCTTTGAAAACTACCTAGATCATACTTTTCTTGTAAAAACAGTAGAGGACGTGCCGCCAACTAAAATGAAAGCTTTGTTTCTCCTCTTTCACATATGGGCTGTCAATGGATGTATAAAATATTTTGGGAAACAAAGCAAAAGATCGAGTTAAAATTACCAGGTGGATTTTGCTCTTGAAAACAGTTTTATTTTACTTTTCTCAAAGTCTGCCAAGCTTATCACACATTTTGGCAGATACAAGGCTACCTCTTTTGAGTCAGTCTCATGAAGCTAGTTAATGCCACTAGTAGCCACTGTTACCTGGCAATACACATCACAAATTACTATTATTGCTATTAATCAATGTGAACTAACATTTAGAATATGCATATAGACTAGTGCCTTTCTGCAGTCTATAACCAGAAGATTCTAAAGATACTGGGAAGATGTTTGAGGAGGGACCTGCTCCGTTAAAAAGGCAAGGATTTGAAATCAAAATATTCTCATTCTTTTATTTACTAATTCACAGGTTAACAAACATTTTCTATAAAGGGACAGGTCTCTTTTTGTTTGTTTTTGTTTATATTTGAGGGCTGTATGTGGTCTTTGGAAACTCTGGTGGCATAGTGGTTAAGTGCTAGGGCTGCTAACCAAAAGGTTGGCAGTTCGAATCCCCCAGGCACTCCTTGGAAACTCTGTGGGGCAGTTCTACTCTGTCCTATAGGGTGGCTATGAGTAGGAGCTGAATCTGCGGCAATGGGTACCATTATATAGTCTTTGCACTCCTCCTCCAAAAAAAAAAAAAGTTGCTGTCAAATCAATTCCAGCTCATAGCGATCCCATGTGTGTCAGAGTAGGACTGTGCTCCCTAGGGTTTTTGATGGTGTCAGAGTAGGACTGTGCCCCCTAGGGTTTTTGATGGTGTCAGAGTAGGACTGTGCCCCCTAGGGTTTTTGATGGTGTCAGAGTAGGACTGTGCTCCCTAGGGTTTTTGATGGTGTCAGAGTAGGACTGTGCCCCCTAGGGTTTTTGATGGTGTCAGAGTAGGACTGTGCCCCCTAGGGTTTTTGATGGCTGATTTTTTGGAAGTAGATCACCAGGTTTTTCTCCTGAGGTGCTTCTGGGCAGACACTAATCTCCAACCTTTCCGTAAGCAGCGGAGTATATTAGCTGTTTTTACCACCCAGGGACTCCATGTTTTTTGTCACGTATTCTAATTCTTTTTCTCCTGATTCTGTTTCTTTTGCGGCTTTGTCCTTCTCTCTCTCCTCCCTTCTTTCCCTCTTCATAACTCTTAAAAAGCAAACAAACCCCAAACTATCTCTAGTTTGTGGGCTGTACAAAAAACCTGCAAGCTTGTTCCAGTCTATGGGTGTAGATGATTGACCCTTGCATTTATTCATTCAGAAGGTGTTTTTAAACAATATGATCACCACCCCCATAAAACTTCCAGTCTACTAGCAGAGACAGATGAATAAAAAAGCAATGGTACCATGTCTGGTACATGATGAAGAACAGTTTTCTGTGGAAGCACATGATGGGGACACTTAACCCAGAAACCAAGAGTGAGGCAATTTGTGATAAAATGGTTAGTGGAAGGCAACCAACCAACACCAGAATGAGAGCTGAAGAGTTAGAGGTGACCGTTTTCTAGAAAGAACAACATATGAAAAGGCCTTAAAGAGAGAGTTTGGTGAAATTGATTAGCCACAGAATTTTCACATCGTTTTAACTTAGAGCACCGAGAACAGTGGAGAGAAAGATAGAGTGACTCAAGGTCAAATCGTGTAGTCCATGTTAAGGATCTTAACTTTAATCTTACAGGCAATGGGAAGGCAAAGATATAATAAATGGCATAGCATGAGCAGATCTGGATTTTTAAGATATCTCTTTGGTTGGAAAGGGGAGATGGAATTGGAGAAATTCAAGACAGGAAGTAGGTCACCATTTAAGATGTTGAGGTGGTGAGATATAGAAAAGTAGCTAAATTTGAGAGGTTTATGGAAGGACTAAAGTTGCAACCCAATTTCTAAAAATCACTTAATTTCTTGGCATCTACAAAATTGAACTAAAGATATTTCCACTCCTATCTGTCTCAGAAGGTTTCTGTAAAGCTCAAGGTAGATGACGTATGTAAAATCACTTAGCAGTTTTAAAGTACTATACACTTCGTATAAGGAGCCCTGGTGGCCCAGTGGTTCAGCACTTGGCTACTAACAGAAAGGTGTGAGGTTTGAACCCACCAGCCAATGGGAGAAAGATATGGCGATCCGCTTCTGTAAAGATTATGTTGTTGTTGTTGTTAAGTGCTCTCGAGTTGGTTCCAACTGATAGCAACTCTGTAGACAGAAAGAAAATACTTCCTGGTCCTGCACCATCCTCACAATTGCTGTTACATTTGAGTCCATTGTTGTAGCCACTGCGTCAATCCGTCCTGTTGAGGTTCTCTCTCTTTTTCGACCTCCCTTTATTTTACCAAGCATGATGTCCTTCTCCATGGACTGGTACCTCATGATAACATGTCCAAAATATGTGAGACAAAGTGTCGCCAGTCTCCCTTTTAAAGAGCATTCTGGCTGTACTTGTTCCAAGAGAGATTTGTTAGTCCTTCTGGCAGTCCAAGTTATATTCAATATTCTTTGTCAACACTATAATTCAAATACATCAATTCTTCTTTAGTCTTCCTTAGTTATTGTCTAACTTTCAAATGCATATGAGGCTATTGAAAATATCATGGCCTGGGTCAGGTGCACTTTAGCACTCAAAGTGACATCTTTGCTTTTTAACACTTTAAAGAGGTCTTTTGTGACCAGACTTAATGGTCTGACTGAGACTAGAAGAATCCCGGTAGCCATGGTCCCCAAACCTTCTGTTGGCCCAGGACAGGAACCATTCCCGAAGACTGCTCATCAGACATGGAAGGGACTGGACAATGGGTTGGAGAGAGATGCTGATGAAGAGTGAGCTACTTGTATCAGGTGGACATTTGAGACTGTATTGGCATCTCCTGTCTGGAGGGGAGATGGGAGGGTAGAGAGGGTTAGAAACTGGCAAAATGGTTACGAAAGGAGAGACTGGAAGAGGGAGAGGGCTGACTCATTAGGGGGAGAGTAAATGGGAGTATGTAGTAAGGTGTATATAAGCTTATATGTGACAAACTGACTTGATTTGTAAACTTTCACTTAAAGCACAATAAAAATTATCTAAAAAAAAAAGAGGTATTTTGCAACACATTTGCCTAATGCAATGTTTCCTTTGATTTCTCGACTGCTGCTTCCATGGATGTTGATTGTGGATCAAAGTAAAATGAAATCCTTGATACAGGATACAGAAGCAATGAACCCCTTTAATACTCTGTGTGGCTCTGTGGTGTCACAGGAACTTGGCCAACCTGTAGCAGTGAACCTCTAAATAACTCCTCAGGAGAAAGAGTTGTGAAGAACAAGTTCTGAATACTTTATATTTGATCTGTGGTCACCAGCATCAGGAAGATAAGCTGATTATTTTATATTATCAAACACTTCCAGGAGCTTAAAAAAAAATTAAAAATTGATTTGGATTTTCTGCTGTATATGCGGGTTTTAAGACTTACTATAAGTCAGTAAAAGAATTCTTTGCCCAATGCAATACATTCTTTAATTTCTTGACTGCTGCTTCCATGGATGTTGATTGTAGGTACGAGTAAAATGAAATCCTTGACAACTTTAGCATTTTCTTCCTTTATTATGATGTTGTTTATTATCCCAGTTGTGAGGATTCTTGTTTTCTTGATGTTAAGGGGTCATCCATACTGTAGTCTTTGACTTTCACCAGTAAGCGCTTCAAGTCCTCTTCACTTTCAGCAAGCAAGGTTGTGTCATTTGCATATCACAAGTTGTTAATGAGTGTTTCTCCAACCCTGAAGCTGCCTTCTTCTTTATATAGTCTGACTTCTGGGATTATTTGCTCAGCACACAGACTGAATATGAACGATGAAAGGATACAACCCTGACGCACACCTTTCCTGATATTATAGTATGCAGTACCCCCTTGTCCTGTTCAAACAACTGCCTCCTGATCTATGTATAGGTTCCTTCCACATGAGCACAATTAAGTGTTCTGGAATTCCCATTCTTCACAATGGTATCTACAATTTGTTATGATCCACACAGTTGAAGGCCTTTGCATAGTCAATAAAACATCTTTCTGATATTCTCTGCCCTCAGCCAGATCCATCTGACATCAGCAATGATATTTGTTGTTCCATGTCCTAGTCTGAATCCACCTTGAATTTCTGGCAGTTCCCTGTCAATGTACTGCTGCAATGGTTTTTGAATTATCTTCAGCGTAATTTTAGTTGCATATAATATTAATGATATTGTACTATAATATCCACATTTGGTTGGATCACATTTCTTTGGAATGGGCACAAATATGGATCCTTTCCAGTTGGTTGGCAAGGTAGCCGTCTTCCAATTTTCTTGGCATAAGGTGTGTGAGTACTTCCAGTGTTGCATCTGTTTGTTGAAACATCCCAATTGGTATTCTGTCAATTCTTGGGGTCTTATTTTTGGCCATTGCCTTCAGTGCGGCTTGGACTTCTTCAGCACCATCGATTCTTGATTATACACTACCTTCTGAAATGGTTTAACATTGGCTAATTCTTTTTGACACAGAGACTCTGGGTATTTCTTCTATCTTCTTTTGAGGCATTCTGCATCATTGAATGTTTTGCCATAGAATCCTTCAATATTGCAACTCGAGGCTTGATTTTTTTTTTTTTCTTTCAGTTCTTTCAACTTGAGAAAATTCCAAGTGTGTTCTTCCCTTTTGATTTTCTAACTCCAGGTCGTTGTACATGTCATTATAATACTTTAGTCTGTCTTCTTGATCTGCCCTTTGAAATCTTTTGTTCAGCTCATTTCCTTCATCATTTCTACCATTCTTTTTAGCTAGAAGAGAAAGTTTCAGAGTGTCTTCTGACATTCCTTTTGGCCTTTTTTTTTTTTTTTTTTAATGAACTTTTGCTTTCTTCATGTATGATGCCCTGATATCATTCCACAATTCATCTGGTCTTTGGTCATTAGAATACAACAAATCCATTATTGAGATGGTCTCTAAATTCAAGTGGGACATATTAAAGGTTGTAATCTGGCTTTCTTGGAATTGTTCTAATTTTCTTCAGCTTTAACTGGAGCGTGTTTATGAGAACACTGATGGGTTGTTCTGCAGTCAGCCCAGTCAGCCTTGTTCTCACTGATGATACTGAGCATCCCCACCAACTCTTTCCACAGATGTTGTTGATCTGGTTCCTGTGTATTTCATCCAGTGAGACCCACATTTACAGTCACCATTGATGTTGTTGATACAAGGTAAATGTAATGAATAAGTGATTAGTCTTGCCAAATTCAACCATGCAATCTCCAGCATCATCATTATTAGCAAGGCCATATTTTCCAACTACTGATTCTTCTTCTTTGTTCCTAACTTTCGTATTCAAATCATCAGTAATTATCAATTCATCTTGATTGCGTGTTTGATCAATTTCAGACTGTATAAGTTGGTAAAAATTTTCAATTTCTTCATCTTTGTCATTAGTGGTTAGTAAGTAAATTTGAATAATAGACATATTAAGAGGCATATGTGGTTGTGGTTAGAAATTGGCATGGGAGTTGAATTTTATAACTTTAGGATGTGGAAGCAGGATGCCATGTTGTAGAGGAGGGCATAAGAATGCTAATCCTATATAAGTCTCCAGAAAGCTAGGGAGAACTTCGGATTTTCACAGGCCATGGGCAATACTTAGAATTCTAAGGAGCAGAGGAGCTCTTTTCTGATATCTATATTGCAAAATCATCATGAATTATCAGGCCCTGTGAGACAGAAAAGAACAAAAAGACCAAAATGGATGGCAGAAAAGATTCAAACTTGCTCTTGAATGTTGAGTACTTAAAGCAAGTAGAAGAAATGATGAAGTAAAAGAGCTGAACAGAAGACTTCAAAAGGCAGCTCTAGAAGACAAAGTAAAGTATTATAATGACATGTGCAAAGCCCTGGAGTTAGAAAATCAAAAAAGAAGAACACGCTTGGTATTTCTCAAGCTGAAAGACCTGAAGAAGAAATGCAAGCCTCGAGTTGCAATATTGAAGTGTTCTACTGGCAAAATATTGAAAAATGTAGGAAGCATCAAAAGAAGATGGAAGGAATACATAGAGTCACTATACTAAAAAGTATTCAATCATTTCAGGACGTAGCATATGATCAAGAACTGTTGGTACTGAAGTTCAAGTTGCACTGAAGACATTGATGAAAAACAAAGCTCCAGGAATTAACAAAATTCCAACTGAGATGTTTCAACAAATGGATGCAGCACTGGAAGTGCCCACTTGTCTATGCCAAGAAATTTGGAAGACAGATACCTGGCCAACCTACTGGAAAAAAACCATATTTATGCCTATTCCAAGGGATATCATTGCTGATGTGAGATGGATGCTAGCTGAAAGCAGAGAATACCAGAAAGATGTTTAACTGTGTTTTATTGACTATGCAAAGGCATTCAACTGCATGGATAGTATCAAACTATGGATAACATTGCAAAGAATGGGAATTCCAGGACACTTAATTGTGCTCCTGAGGAACCTGTACTTTTTCCAAGAAGCAGCCGTTTGAACAGAACAAGAGGTTACTGCATGGTTTAAAGTCAGGAAAGGGTGCATCAGGGTAGTATCCTTTCAACAAACTTATTCGATCTGTGTGCTGATCAAATATTCAAAGAACCTGGGCTATATGAAGAAGAACATAGCATGAGGACTGGAGGAGGACTCATTAACAATCTGCAATATGCAGATGACACAACCTTGCTTGCTGAAAGTGAAGAGAACTGGAGGTACTTACTGATGGATATCAAAGACTGCAGACTTCAGTGTAGATGACACCTTAACATAAAGAAAACAAAAATCCTCACAACTGGACAAATAAGCAACATCATGATAAATGGAGCAAAGATTGAAATTGTCAAGGATTTCATTTTACTTGGATCCACAATCAACACCCATGGAAGCAGTAGTCAAGAAATCAGAACATGCATTGTATTGGGCAAACAGACTACAAAGGACCTCTTTAAAATATTGAAAAACACACATGTCACGTTGAGGACTAAGGTGTGCAGGCCATGGTGTTTTCATATGCATGAGGAAGCAGGACAACAAATAAAGAAGACCGAAAAAGAATTTGACACCTTTGAACTATGGTGTTGGCGAAGAATATTGACTGCCAAAGAATATGGACTGTCAAAAGAATGAACAAATCTGCCTTGGGAAATGTACTGCCAGGATACTCCTCAGAAGTAAGGATGGCAAGACTTTGTCTCACATACTTTGGACATGTTATCAGTGGGACCAATCCCTGGAGAAGGACATCTTTGGTATATTAAAGGATCAGTAAAAAGGAGGAAGACCCTCAAGAAGATGGATTGACACAGTGGTTGCAACAATAGGCTGAAGCACAACAATGATTGTGTGGATGGTATAGGATCAGGCAATGTTTCACTGAGTCAGAACTGACTCCATAGCACTTGAGAACAACCACAATGAGTCGGAATCAACTCAATGGCTAGGGGTTTTGTTGTTAGTTTGATATCTGAATACAAGCCTTGTTTAGGTAATCAAGTTTATAGCTAAGAGGGTTTGAAACCACCCACTGGTGTGGGATGTTTACAGATAACCAGCTAGTAACTCAACTAAATATAAAAAAATATATATATATATTTTTATATTCCTCATACTTTTCTTATTAATTGTAGTAGTTGTTGTTTGGTGCCATTGAGTTGATTCTGATTCATAGTGATCCTATGTACAATAGAAACAAATGTTGCAGGTCCTGTGCCATCCTCTCAATCATTGCTATGTTTGAGCCCATTGTTGCAGCCACTATGTCAATCCATCTGTTGAGGGTCTTCCTGTTTTTCTCCGGCCCTCTGCTTTACCAAGCATAATGTCCTTGTCCAGGGTGTCTGATCCCTCCTGATAACATGTCCAAAGTACATGAGATGAAGTCTAACCATCCTTGCTAGTAGTACATCTATTAAATGTTAAACCTAATGTTTCCTGTGAGCTTATGCTTTGTTTTAAAAAATTATCTGTTTTATCTTCTTTTTGACACATGAAAATATAAAGCATTAGAAAAATATAGAGTACCTTCCATATGATTATTTTAAAATTACAAATATGAAGCAACATTCATATGATTTCTGGGAAGAAGATGTTAGTTTATCTATTATATTGATGGAGCAATGAATATATAAAATATTTTAATAGCTTATGTAACCTGTTATAAGAAGTAATAAACTTCATAGTGGTTTCTTGCACACCATAACTATAAATACAAAATATCTTATAGTATTTAGAAGATAGAACATTAAACTAAGCCCTCATAGTTTAATTACCAGTTCTACCACTAGATAGCTCATGGAATTTTAATAAGTCAATTCACATCTCTGTTTTCTCATCTATAAAATGAAAGGTTGAATTTATCAATCTTTAAATATCACAATGATCATGGGGATCGGGCAGAGTTTCATTCCATTGTGCATGGGGTCACCATGAATTGGGGCCAATTGGATGACTAAGAACAACAGCAGGAATATCACAATCCTTTAATTTTGTATCATTTATAAATTGCAATGGAAATGCCAGAAATATGGTACAGTGAAACCTGTGAGAGTTCAAACTCGATGTACCGCCTTGTGTTTCCTGGTCTCTCAAGTTTTCCACCTTTGACAGGGTGCAGTTTTACCACTTTTGTATCACTCTCTATTAGTGAAAAATATTTGAATTTATCTTTTGTGGTTGGTTTCTGCCTTACACGATTTCTGGCTTTCACAGGTTTTACTGCATATACTTATGCCGTTGTCTTAGTCAGATTTTTCCATCAGCAGTACAGATTCATAGGAATGGAATTGCTTAGTAACCCCTCTAAATTCTAAGACCATAGAACAACAGAGTTGTAAGGGACCTCTGAATACATTCAGTCAAAACCCTACTTTGTTACAATATGAATAACACATCCCCCAAATGTCTCTCTTCTTGAACGTCTCTCATAAGAGAGAATTCATAAACATATGGCATTCATGTGCCTGTTTGCTGGCATCAGGTCCTAGAACTAATTTGACTTTTTTTTTATATCAGTTACAGGTGATGATAACTACTGGGACTTTAAAGTCAGCGAAAGGCCCTTTCCCTTCCCCCTGCCCTGTGATTACAAATTCCAAACAGAGACTGTTTTCTCTTTTTATTTTAGATTTTCGCACATACACACACACACACATATTACACAAATTCTTCCCAGAAGATATATAGAAGAGATCCTGCCCCACAGATAGGTCAATAAGGTCAAATAATGTTAATGTGAAAGGAGCTGGCTTCTACCCATCTGTGCATTACAATGTATTGGCAGTCTGAGCTTGATTCACACTTTCTTTCTGTCTCTTCAAATGCAGTACTAGATGAGAAAACAGGTATAAGCATTTCAGTTTTAAGATGAAAAGAATCCTTGAAACATCACATGCATTTGTCTTAAGGAAGATTTGTAAATAGCATGCTCTTATCTTTACATAGACAGTACCATTTTGAAATGCCAAGCAACCCTTTTCTGAGCACACTTTTGCACCCTTTATTCCTGAAAATATTTCAGTAGCTGTAACTAAATAAAAGGCTTGGAGCTCAGTTCATTCTCTCTTTTACTAACAGAGAAATGTTGAAAGTGGGCTCATCTTTCAGTATGAGAGAAGTGCCAAATGACTGAAAGAACCAGTTATGGAAGAGAAACTGTAGAGTCTGGGCAAGTTGCCTAAAGGGACACTTGGGCTAACCTTCATACTGGAATTGAAAATGCGAATGATTTTCTCTTCATTTATTTTTTTCTGGTTTCCAGCAATGAAGACAGCCTTTGAACTTGTGTTACTTATTCCTTGTTATTTTACTAGGCAAAAGAGGAAACAAGAGAGCAGGATTTGGAGTCAGAAAGACCAGAGCATGAATTCAAATGTTGCTACTTATTTGTTATTTAATGTTTGTGAATACACTTGATCACATTAATTCTTAGTTTTATCATCTGTAAATTACTTATTAAAAAATAACAACTACTTTATAATGGTATTATGAAGATGAAATAAGAAAAATGCCTATAAATTACATACCATGTCCCATATATAGACATTTCATGATAAATTATATCTATTATTGATATTCAGTATTTTAATGCATATATTCAACTTGGGTTTATATATTGAGAAACTACTATTAAAAATAAGAGAGTAAACTTTAACTCTTGGATATCTAAAACTTACCCAGGAACAAATAGCTGAAATGGCTCTATATATTCAAATTTATGTATTGGAATAAAAATCTGTGCAAATAAGGACACTTCTGGATTTAAAGGACAGTTAAATTTATCCTATATTGAAGAATCTTTGGAAGCTTAGAACAAAAAATAAGGTCAAAGGATTAGTCCAGTTCCTCTTTGAGAATAACTTTTCTTAAACAGCTAAAATGAAAACTACATTGGAAAAAGATCAGTTATGCTAGATATCCTGTATTTATACTTTCAGAATCTCTCTCTTTTCTTCCCCAGCCTTCTCTCTACCACAAGAAGACCAGTCTCTCTATAAAATAATAATAATAATAATTGACTATCCTTGCCCACTGGCATTGAGTTGAGTTCAGACAATGGGGAGCACCAGTAGGAGATTAAAAAGAGACAGGAGAAATTGGACTGCTGGTCAAGAAGAAGTTACCTTCTGAAAAACATCATAAATTAGATAAATATATGGCAAGTAAATTTCAGTTGTTGGGCATCAGGAAAAGAGTGATCCCTGAGAGAGGAGAAAACAAATGAGATTATGCCTGAAATTCCTCAGTTTACTGCAAAAGAGAGTCACCAGTTTGCAGCACAGAGAGGGAAGACCTTTTTGTGTGAAAAAGATGGAGCCGGAAATGCAAGATTCCCAATGTGGCTAGAGAAGAGAGTTGTACAGAGAAACAGCTCTGGATATTTCCCAAAACTTCCCCTAGGGTCTTTAGCTGGGTAATGATCAGAGTACATGTTGTAAGAAAACTACCCTAGACCAGGGGAAAGAAAACTACAGGAAGATACAAGCAGAAAACTCCCACCAGCCAGAGTAAAAAACCTCAGAATCCATGTAGCATTAAATAAAGTACTCAAAAGGATATTTATTAGTAATGGGACAAAATTAGTCCTAAACAAAGGCTCTGCTGGTCCTACATAACAAAATTTACAAGCAAAGATCAAACTATACCCAAATAATTTAGCTGCTTTCCAGAAAAAAGAAAGCTCAAGAATATTTATAGAAATACAAAAATATCCAGCATTCAACAAGATAAAAGCAACAATGTCTACTATGCAATAAAAAATTAACAAGCACTAAAAAGACAGATTTTTACCAAATTTTGCAGTCTGAAATTGATTGAACATGCAATCAGGACACACTAATAATTTCTTGTGATCAGAATGTGAAAGCTGGAAACAAAGAAGGGATCGGTAGTTGCAAAATATGGCCTTGGTGATAGAAATGATGCTGAAGATTACATGAAAGAATTTTGCAAGACCAAAGACTTCTTCACTGCAGATACCTTTTCTCACGAACATAAATCATGACTATACACGTGGACCTTGCCAGATGGAATATACAGGAATCAAATTGACTACATCCGTGGAAAGAGACAATGGAAAAGCACAATATCATCAGTCAGAACTAGGCAGGGAGCTGACTGCAGAACAGATCATCAACTGCTCATATGCAAGTTCAAGTTGAAATTGAAGAAAATTAGAAAAAGTACATGACAGCAAAAGTACAACCTTGAATATATCCCACCTGAATTTAGAGCCATCTCAAGAATAGATTTGAAGCATTGAACACTAATGACCAAAGGCCAGGTGAATTGTGGAATGACATAAAAAACATCATATATGAAGAAAGAAAGAGGTCATTAAAAGACAGGAAAGAAAGAAAAGACCAAAATGGATGTCAGAAAAGACTCCAAAACTTGCTCTTTGAACATCAAGCAGCTAAAGTGAAAGGAAGAAATGATGAAGTAAAACAGCTGAACAGAATATTTCAAAGGGTCGCTTGAGAAGAAAAAGTAAAGTATTATAATGACATGCACAAAGTGCTGGAGATAGAAAACCAAAAGGGAACACGCTCAGCATTTCTCAAGTTGAGAGAACTGAAGAAAAAATTCAAGCCTCAAGTTGCAATACTGAAGGATTCTACTGGAAAAATATTGAACAGCACAGGAAGTATCAAAAGAAGATGGAAGGAATACACAGAATCACTACACCAAAAACAATTGGTCAACATTCAACCATTTCAGGAGATAGCATATGATCAAGAACCAAAGGCGCTGAAGGAAGAAGTTCAAGCTGCACTAAAGGCACTGGTGAAAAACAAGGCTCCGGGAATTGATGGAATATTGATTGAAATGTTTCAACAAAAGGATGCAGTGTTTGCTCAATCATCTATGTCAAGAAATTTGGAAGACAGATACCTGACCAACCAGCTGGAGGAGATCCTTATTTATGCCTATTCACAAGAAAGGTGATCTAACCAAATGCAGAAATTATCAAACAATACCATATGCAAACAAAATTTTCCTGAAGATCATTCAAAGACAGCTGCAGCAATATATTGACAGGGAACTGCCCAAAATTGAAGCTGGATTCACATGAGGTCATGGAACCAGGGATATCATTGCTGATGTCAGGTGGCTCCTGGCTGAAAGTAGAGAATAACAGAAAGGTGTTTAACTGTGTTTTATTGACTCTGCAAGGACATTTGACTGTGCGGATCATCACAAATTATGGATAACATTACAAAGAAGGGAATTCCAGAACAGTTAATTGTGCTCATGAGGAACCTGTACTTAAACCAAGAGTTAGTCATTCAAACAGAACAAGGGGATATTGCATGGTTTAAAATCAGGAAAGGTATGCGTCAGGGTTGTATCCTTTCACCATACCTATTCAATCTGTATGCTGAGCAAATTATCTGAGAAACTGGTCCGTATGAAGAAGAACGGGGCATCAAGATTGGAGGAAGACTCACTAGCAACCTGTGTTATGCTGATGACACAACCTTTCCTGCTGAAAGTGAAGAGAACTTGAAGCACTTACTGATGAAGATCAAAGATCACAGCCTTCAGTGTGGATTACACCTCAACATAAAGAAAACAAAAATCCTCAAAACTGGACCAATAAGCAATGTCATGATAAATGGAGAAAAGATTGAAGTTGTCAGGGATTTCATTTTACTTGGATCCACAATCAACACCCATGGAAGCAGCAGCCAAGAAAGCAAATGACACATTGCATTGGGAACATCTGCTACAAAAGACCTTTTTAAAGTGTTGAAAAACAAAGATGTCACCTTTAAGGCTAAGGTGTGCCTGACCCAAGGCATGGTGTTTTCAACTGCCTCATATGCATGTGAAAGATGGACAATGAATAAGGAATACCACAGAAGAATTGACATCTTTGAATTGTGGTGCAGAATATTGAATATACCATGGACTGCCAAAAGAACGAACATTTCAGTCTTGGAAGATGTGCAGCCAGAATGCTCCTTAGAAACAAAAATGGTGAGACCATGTTTCATATACTTTGGACATGTTATCAGGAGGAATCAGTCCCTGGAGAAGGGCATCATGCTTGTTAAAATAGAGGGTCAGCGAAAAAGAGGAAGACTCTCGACAAGGTGGATTGACACAGTGGCTACAACAATGAGCTCAAGCATAGCAACAATTGTGAGGATGGCACAGGACTGGGCAGTGTTTTGTTCTTTTGTATGTAGGGTTGCTATGATTTGGAACCAACTCAGTGACACCTAACAAAAACAGCAAAAATACAGAAAAATGTAGCTAATAGTTAGAAGAGTAGTCAAACAGTAGAAATGGATCTTGAAATGATCCTGATGATAGAAGTCGTAGACAAGGACCTTAAGTAAGTTGTTGTAACTATAATTTATGCTTTCAAGAAGTAGAGATAAAGACTGGGCATGCTAGATGGAGATATGAAAGATGCATATAAAAATAAAACTTCTATGAATGAAAACTATTATTTCTGAGATTGAAAACACACTGGATGGATTAAAAGGTAATTAGACACTAAAGAAGATAAGATTAATGAGCTGGAAGACAACAATAGAAACTATACAAAATAAAACACAACGAGAAAAAAGACTGGAAAAAAGTAAAAAGAGCATCATTGAGCTGTGGAACAAATTTAGGTGGCTTAATATGTATGTAATTGATGTTACCAAAGTAGAAGACATAGATGAAAAGACAGAAAAAAATATACTTGAAGAAATAATGATTAGATAATTTTCAAATTTGATGAAAGTTATAAACCCACAAATGCAAAAAACTTAACAAACTCCAAAGATAAGAAACATGAAAATTATACTAAGGTACATTATAACCTCTGAAATCCAATTATAAAGAGAAAGTCTTAAAATTGTCTAGAGAAATAGACCCATTTATGTACAGATGAATAATAATACTACTTGACAAAGTATTACCCCAGGAATGAAAAATTGGTTTAATCATTAAAAACTGTTCAGTGTAACTCATATCTGTTTGGCAGCATAATACAGAAAAATCATATGATCTTCTCAATAAATGTGGGCAATCATTTGACAAAATTTACTGAATTCATGAGAAAAGCTCAGTAAAGTAGAAATAGAAGAGAAATTCCTCAATTTGATAAGAACATCTACAAAAAACTTTGTTGTCATTAGGTACCTTAGAGTCAGTTCCGACTCATAGCAACCCCATGCAGAACAGAGTGAAACACTGCCCAGTCCTGCACCATCTTTACAATTGTTGTTATGCTTGAGCCCATTGTTGCAGCCACTATGTCAATCCATCTCATTGAGGGTCTTCCTCTTTTCCGCTGACCCTGTAATTTACCAAGCATGATATCCTTCTCCAGGGACTGATCCTTCCTGACAACATGTCCAATGTACGTAAGACCCAGTCTCATCATCCTTGCTTCTAAGGAGTATTCTGTTTGTACTTCTTCTAAGACAGATTTGTTCATTTTTTTGGCAGTCCATGGTATATTCAATATTCTGCACCACAATTCAAAAGTGTCAATTCTTCTTCGGTCTTCCTTATTCACTGTCCAGCTTTCACATGCATATGATGTGATTGAATATACCATGGCTTGGATCAGATTTCTTGACTGCTGCTTCCATGGGTGTTGATTGTGGATCCAAGTCAAATGAAATCCTTGACAACTTCAATCTTTTCTCCATTTATAATGATGTTGCTTATTGGTCCAATTGTGAGGAGTTTTGTTTTCTTTATGTTGTGGTATAATCCACACTGAGGGCTGTGGTCCTTGATCTTCATTAGTAAGTGCTTCAAGTCCTCTTCACTTTCAGCTAGCAAGGTTGTGTCATCAGCATAATGCAGGCTGTTAATGAGCCTTCCTCTAATCCTAATGCCCCATTCTTCTTCATATAGTCCAGCTTCTCAGATTATTTAATCAGCATACAGATTGAAAAGGTATGGTGAAAGAATACAACCCTGAAGCACACCTTTCCTGACTTTAAACCATTCAGTATCCCCTTGTTCTATCCGAATAACTGCCTCTCGATCTATGTAAAGGTTCCTCATGAGCACAATTAAGTGTTCTGGAATTCCCATTCTTTATAATGTTATCCATAATTTGTTATGACCCACACAGTCGAATGGCTTTGCATAGTCAATAAAACACAGGTAAACATCCTTCCAGTATTCTCTGCTTTCAGCCAGGATCCATCCGACATCAGCAATGATATCCCTGGTTCCATGTCCCCTTCTGAATCCGGTCTGAATTTCTGGCAGTTCCCTGTCAATACACTGCTGCAGCCGCTTTTGAATGATCTTCAGCAAAATTTTGCTTGCATGTGATATTAATGACATTGTTCAATAATTTCTGCATTCAGTTGGATCATCTTTCTTGGAAATTGGCAAAAATATGGATCTCTTTCAGTCAGTTGGCCAGGAAGCTGTCTTCCATATTTCTTGGCATACACGAGTGAGCATTTCCACCGCTTTGTCTATTTGTTGAAACATCTCAATTGATATTCTGTCAATTCCTGGAGCCTTGTTTCTCGCCAATGCTTTCAGTGCATCTTGGACTTCTTTCTTCAGCACCATCGGTTCCTGATCATATGCTACGTCTTGAAATGGATGAATGTTGACTAATTCTTTTTGGTATAATGACTCTGTGTATTTCCTTCCATTTTCTTTTGATGCTTCCTGCACTGTTTAGTACTTTTCCCATAGAATAAAACTTTAGATAACATAAATTTAATAACTGCTCTCGTCCTAATGGAGGAAGGGTATTTACTCATACCATTTCTATTTAGCATTGTACTTAAATGAATAATTTCTTTTATAAGGATCATCACAGAGCTAGTTCCTATGAGGTGGAGGTTAAAGATGTCCCAAATGTCCAACCTTTCCAAACTGTTGTACCACTCCATCATCTCTCAAATAAACTACTCACTCTCCCCTCAGTACTCCCTCCTGTCTTTGGGTTCCCTAATTCACTGAAATGACTCACAGAACTCACAAACTGTATAAAGGTAATGTCTCACACTATTGTAGATGCTGGCAAGTCCCAAACCCATGGCTCAGGCATTGTCTTCTCCTTACCCACCAGGCTGCAGGGGCTGACAAACTCAAACCGGCATTTCAGACCACAGGCTGCTGGCTCACAAAGCTGAAGAAGCTGGCGAATTAAGCCAGATGATGAAGGCTGGTGAATTCCAGAATTGGCAGGTCAGATAGCAGACCTCTGGCTCAAGTCCCAAGAACCAGAGGTCAATGGATCACAAACCAGACTCAGGATCCAGATGCAGAAAGAGAGTGCCTGGACAGGAAACACAAATATATCTTAGATGCAGGCCACACGCTGGGGTAGGGCATAACTTGAATAAGGGTGGGACTTGAGCCATGCCCACCTGCAAGGCTGTGACCCACGACACACCCTCAACATGTAGAGATCAGGATCCACAACACATAAAATGGAGGACAACCGTACAATATTGGAAATCATGGCCTAGTCAATTTGACATATAACTCCAACCATCACAGATTCCATATACCTTATTTGCATAGTCCCACTGAATCATTACGTGTTACTCACAAAGATGATGGCTAGAAGGGCCATATTAAGTAGTTCATTGAACTGCACTGCCATAAATCCTAGGCTTTGCAATAAGGCAAGAAATATAAATAAATGATGTAATAATCGGAAAGTTAAAAGTAAAAATGTTGCTACTTACAAATAGCATATGTATCTGTATATAGAAAGCCTATGGAATTCTAAAAAAAATGCACAAATAAAATTAATAAGCAAAATTAGCTAGGTTGCAGGATAGAAGGTCAACATACAAAAGTGAATTGTTTTTCTAAATTATCAATGAATTTTTGAGAAATACATTTTTAAATGCCATTTATATTGGCATCCCAAAAAAACTCTATCAGATTCATACACATAAATTTATGAAAGTTAGGCAAAACCTATTACTAAAAAGTGAAATACATTGTTGAAAGTAAAGTTAAAATAATGAAAAGAAATACTAGGGATTGAATTGTGCTCCCAAGAAAGATATGTTGAAGTCCTAAACCCTGTACCTGTGAATGTGACCTTGTTTAGAAATAGCATCTTTCTTTGAAGATATTTCAGTTACATTTACATGAGGTCATCATGGAGTAGAGTGGATCCTAATCCCTTCTGAATGGTGTCTTATATAAGCAGAGAACAGACATGGAAATGGAGGCACATGAGGGGAAGTTACTATGTGACAATACAAGTCAAGGAATGCTAAAAGACATCTGGGGTACCAGAAGCTGAAATACAAAAGGAAAGATCTTCTAGAATGGACAGAGAGAGCATGGCCCTGATGATGCCCTGAATTTGGACTCTTAGCCTCCAGACCTGTGAGACAATAAATTTAAAGCTGCTCACTTTGTGATACTATGTTACAGCAGCTGTAGGTAACTAAGACAAGATATTATCAAGTTAAAGGACTGGAAGGCTCAGTATTGTTAAAACGGCAATTCCTCAATTAATTTATATGCAATTCCAATAAAAATTCCAGAAATAATTTGTAAATACATGGGCAAGTCCACTCTAATATTTATTCAGAAAGGCAAATGATCCTAAAAATAAGTAAAAAGTTGGAAGATATGCATGTCTTGTTATCAAAATTTTCTATAGAACTACATTAATCATGGCAGTACAGATTGGTGAAAGGATAAATTAAACTTAATAAAATTGAGAATTCAGAAAGTATGTGTAAAATCCACACATATATAGTAAATTGAATTTTGACCAAGGTATGAAATTACTTCAACTGGGAACGAAGGGTTTTATGTTTTGTTTGGTTTTTCTAGTTTTTTTTTTTTTTTTTGAATATTTTATGATATTTTTGGTGAAAGTATACACAGCAAAATAGGTTCCCATTCAACATTTTTTACACATATTATTCAGATATTGGTTACATTTTTCGCATTGTATCAGCATTCTCACTATTTCTGCTTAGTTGTTCCATTTCCAGTAATCCAGTCTCCCTGACACCCTACTTTCTCATCTATCTTTTGTTGACCATTTGGTCTCACATAGATGATTTTTTTAAAAGAGTGCGATACTCAAGGGTGATATTCATTACTTTATGAGCTAAACTTCTGTTTAGTTAAAAGATGAAGTGAGGGGACATTTTTGGTTCAAGGTTTAAAGAGTATTTCAGGGCAATAGTCTCGAATTTCTCCAATCAAAATTGGTCCAGTAAGTCTGTGTTTTCCTGTTTTTACCAATAATGCTGGAAAAAATGGATATTTTAGAAGAAAAAAAAAAGCAGAAACAAAGAAAGAAAACCTCAATGCCTATCTCACTTTACACACAAATGTACAACCAAAAACATCACGGAATTTGGTTCCTTGGTTTGGAGGTTTAGGGTCATGGTTTCATGATTTCATCCCAGTTAGTTGGCCTAATAACATGTTTAGTGCTCCTGTTCTACCTCCTGGAAGCATTGATGACACAGTGGTTAAGTGCTACAGCTGCTAACCAAAAGGTTGGCAGTTCAAATCCACCAGACACTCCTTGGAAACTCTATGAGACAGTTCTACTGTGTCCTATAGGGTTGCTATGAGTTGAAATCGACTCAACAGCAACGGGTTTCAGGTTCTACCTCCTAGTTCTTTGCATAGTGCCTGGGTTCTTAAAAGTTTGCAAGTAACCATCCAAGGCACAATTGGTCTCTACTCACCTGAGATTGGAAAAATTCCTGAAACTATTGCCCTAAAATAATCTTTAAACCTTGAACCAAAAACATCCCCTGAAGTCTTCTTAAAATCAAACAATAGTTCAGCTTAACTAGTAAAAAATGTCTTCCTTGAGCATTATGCTCTTTTAAGAACTATCTATATGGGATCAAATCGATAAAAGCATTTTGAAAGATTAGATAGGAACCTTAGGGGGCAGCGAATTTATGTTAATGGGGGAGGAACAATTCAGAAAAGGAAGGTGAGAATGGTCACACAACTTGAAGAATATAACGAATGCCACCAAATGGTACATGTAGACACTGTCAAATTGTTGTATGTTTTGCTGCATATATTCTCAACAACAACAACAACAAAACAAAATTAAAACAACAAAAACAAAAAGTTTGTACCTGAATTTCTGACTCAGAAACTAGGAGATAATAAATGCTGTTTTAAGCCATTAAAAAAATTATATTGAGCTAAATGTAAAAGCTAAAACCCTTAACTTCCTATTTGAAAACATTGGAGAGTATCTTCATAACCTTGAGTAGGCAAATATTTCTTAGATACAACACAAAAAGGATTAACCATAATTAGAAAAAATTGATAAATTGTAATTAATTAAATTAATTACCATGGAAAAATCAATTTACAGACTCAGAAAAAATACTTGCAAAACGTATATTAGAAAAAGAACTCATATACAGAAAATACAAACAACTATAAATCAACAATAAAAACACAAATCCATTAAAAATCAGAAAAATATTTAATAGTGATTTCACAGAAGAGGTTGAATGAATAATAAGTACATGAAAAGGTGCTTTACATCAATAATCTTCAGGAAAACACAAATTAAAACCACAATAAAGCACCATTTCACACCCTGTAAAATAGCTAAGATTAAAAACAAATAAATGAATTTTAGCAAGTTTGTGGAATAACTGGATCTCTCATTCTTTAATGGTGGGAATGTAAAATAATTCAACTAATTTAGAGAATTATTTGCATTTTCTCGTGATGTTAGACACAAATCTGCCTTATTATCCAGCAATTCTACTACTAGGTATTTACCCAAAAGAAATAAACACATATTTCTACACAAAGACTTGTACAAGAATATTGATAGCATCTTTTCTGATAATAGCTAAATGTAGAAAAAAAACCCAAATGTCCTCCAAGAGGTAAATGAATAAACAAATTATTAATATACTCACAAAATGGAATACTACTCTGGAATAAAAATGTACGAAGTACTCTTAATTTCCACAACATGGATGAATCTCAACAGCATTGTGTTTAGTGGAAGAAAACAGACACAAAACAGTACAAACTCTTTGATTCTATTTATAAGAAAGCTATGAAAAGGCAGAACTAGTTTATGGTATTAAAAGAATGCCGATTATCTCTTAAAGAGGATAAATTGAACAGGCAGGGGCATGAGGAAAGCTTCTGGGGTGTAATCACCTCTGATGACTTTTTCAGATGTAAAAAAATTGGAAGCCACTCTCACCAGTAGACCCATACCACTAGAAACGTTAACAACGATTGTCAGGCAAGAGGGATATGAGAGCAGGTAGAAATCTGGATCGAGGCTATCTACACAATAGAATGAGGGACATAGAAAGAGTAACTACAAAAATACAAAATGGTTTTCAAATACAAAATAGCTTTATAATTTAAAACTCAAATGTAATTTACTGTTTAAACAATAATTACAATGTAGTGTGTGGTTTACAATATATGTAAAAGTAAAATAAATGACAAGAATAGCATAAAAGTATTAAACATTAAGTGATTTAATATCATTTGAATATCACTAAGTTAAAACATATACTATAAACCTTAAAATGACCACTAACATTAAAAAAAAGTTCATAAGCCAATAAAGAAATAAAATGGAATCATAACTATATCCAATTAATCTATAAAAGACAAAATAAGGACAAAGGAAACAAAGAACAAATGGAACAAATAGAAAAAAAAAATGGCAAATGATAGATTTAAGCCTTACAATGTCAGTACTAATTACATTTAATGCACTTGGTTTAAATACTCCGATTTAAAAAGAGATTTTCCGAAGGAATATAAAGCAACTTCCAACCATATATTGCCCTCATGAGATACACTTTGATTTATAATAAAAATAGATTAGAATCAAAAGGACAGAAAAAGATATACCATGCTAATATTAATCAAAAAAAGACATGAATGGCTATATTAATATCAGAAAAAAATATATTTTAAAGCAAAGAATATTGAAAGAATAAAGAAGATCATATCATAAAGATAAAGGGTTCAATTCATCAAGAGGACTTAACAACGCTGAATGTTTATGCACCTAATTAAGAGTTTCAAAATACATAAGACAAAAAATAATAGGAGAAATAGACAAATCCCCAATTATAGTCGGAGATTTCAATACTCCTGTCACATAATTAATAGAAGAAATAGAGAGAAAATCAGTAAGAGTATAGAAGATTTTAACAACACTATCAATCATCTTAACCTAATTGACAGTTATAGGACATTTGACCCAATACAGCAGAATATACATTCTTTTCAAATGCACACTTTTGGCTAGAACATTTACCAAGATATACCATATTTGGGATTATAAAAGTCTCAATATATTTAAAGGACTCAAATTATACAAATCATATTCTCTGATCACAACATTAAAGTTGAATTTGATAATAGAAGATCTCTGAGAAATCCGCAATTATTTGAATACTAAATAATACACTTCCAATTAACCCACACGTCAAAGAAGAAAACAAAAGGGAAACAAGAAAGCATTTGAAGTGAATAAAAATGAAAACTCAACACTCAAAATTGGTGGGAAATTGCAAAGCAGTGCTTTTTTGGGGAGAAAAAACTAGCACTAAATTCCAGTGTTAGAAAAAAAGAAACATCTCAAATCAATAACCTTGATTTCCACCTTTAGAAACTAGAAAAAGAAGAGCAAATTCAACTCAAAGAAAATAAAGGAAAGGAAATGATAAAGATCAGTGGAAATCAATGAAACACAAAACAAACAAAATCTATGACACTGTATGCAAGTTATTTGAGAAAACCAATAAAAATGATAAAATTTTAGATTGATCAGGAAAAAAGAGACAAGATACAAAAGATCATTATTAGTATTAAGAAAGATGACATCAGTACAGATTTTGTTGATAATAATAGGCTAATAAGGGAATATTATGGACAACTTTGAGGTAAGCAGAATTCTAAGATGACCCCCAACGAATCTTACCCTCGTGTAATCCTCTATCCTTTGGATGTGAATGGAACCTATGAATACGATGAGCTATCTCTCCTCTAATTATGCTATACAGCAAAAGGAAGATTATCCTGGATGGACCTGACCTAATCAGAGATCCCTTGAAAAGCAGAGAAATTCCTCCAGCTGATCACAGAAGAGGAAGTCCGGGACAAGTTTCGGTAGCATGAAAGAAAGCAAACATTTATGTTGTGAACTGCAGGCCAGGTGGCAATGAATTGTGAGAGCCCTCTAGAAGGGGATAGTGGTCCCTGGCTGACAACTAGCAGGAAGATGGGGACCTCTGTCCTACAACCATTAGGAAATACGAAATGAGCTCTCCCATTAACCAGTAAGCAGGAAAGAAGACCTCAAGCCCCAAATCAGATTGCAGACCTAGTCAACGCCTTGATTTCAGCCCGGTGAGATCTGGAGCAGAGAATTCAGCCATGCTGTGCATGGGCTTCTCATCTACAGAAACTGTGAGATAATAAATTTGTGTTAAGTCACTAAGTGTGTGGTAATTTGTTACATGGCAATAGGCCACTGAAACAAATTTTATGTCAATAAATTTGACAACTTTGATGATATGAACAAATTCATTGAAAGACAAAGTCTACTAAAACTAATTTATTAAAAAAAAACATAAATAGCCCTATCTCTATTACATCAATTGAATTTGCAGTTAAATCTTCCTACAAAGAAAATACCTGGCCAAGGTTGTTTCACTGGCTAATTCTACCAAACATTTAATGAAGAAATAATCCTAATTCTATGCAGACACTCTTCCAGAAAATTACAAGGAGTCAATTCCAAATATAAACCCATCTATAAAACCATCATTACTCTTATATAAAAACCAAAAAATGATAACAAAAAAAAAAACACAAACCTGTTACCATTGAGATGACTCTGACTCAGAGAGACCATATAGGACAGGGTAGAACTGCCCTATATGGTTTCCAGGAGCTCCCGGTGGATTCGAACGGCCAACCTTTTGGTTAGCAGCCATAGCTCTTAACCACTATACCAGCGGGGTTTCCAAACAATGATAGTAAAAGAAAATAAAACTATAGGCATGGATGCAAAATTTTTAATGAATTATGGCATATCACATCCAACAATAAAAAAAAAAAAGGACTGTACATTTTGACCAAGTGCAGTTTATCCTAGGAATGCAAGATTAGTTTGATATATGAAAATCAACCAATATAATCACCATATTAAAATGGAAAAAAAAGTATGCATCAAGAGGTGCAAAAAAAGCATTTGACAAAACTAGTATCCATTCCTGACAGAAACTCTCAGAAAACTAGGAATAGAAGGGAATTCCTCTAATATGTAAGGGGCATCTCTGCAAACCCTACAGCTAACGTCGTATTTAATTGTGAGAGACTGAATTCTTTTGCTGTAATATAACAAAAATGGCAAGAATGTTTGCTGTTACCAATTATTACTCAGAATTGTACTGAAGTTACTAGCCAGTGAGTAAAGCAAGAAAATGGCATAAAGGGCATTCAAATTGGAAAGAAAGTAGCATAATTGTCTTTATTTGTAGAAAACATGATCATCTAGGTAGATAATCTGATACAATTTACCAAAAAAGTTATTTGAACTAATCAGTGAATTTAGCAAGGTTTCAGGACATAGGATTAATATGTATGTATATATATAAAATATATTTGTATTTACAAGCAACAAATAATCTAAAATAAAAAAAGAATCAATACCATTTACAATAGCATCAAAAATATGAAATGTTTAGGGATAAAACTGACAAATATATGAAAGACCTGTTCAATAAAAGTACAAAAACATTCCTGAGAGAAATTCAATAACTAAATAATGAAGAGACACTGTGTTCCTAAGTGGAATTACTCAAGGTTGTTAAGATGTCAATTCTCCCCCAATTGCTCTGTAGATTCAATTCAATCCCAATCAAAATTTCGGCATGCTTTTTTGGCAGAAATTGAAAAAAAATGATTTTTAAAATTTATGTGGAAAGGCAAAAGACTTAGAATAGTCAAAACAAGATTGAAAATCAACAAAGTTGGCATGCTAAAACTATCTGATTTCAAATCTTATTGTACGAAACCCTCAGTAAGTAAGACAGTGTGATGTCTTTATGAAAATAGGCAAATAGGTCAGTCAAAGAGAATAGAGTCCAGAAATAGACCCACACGTGTGATGACAACAGCTTTACCACAAAGGCCTAGTGGAGGATGAATAATCTTTTCAGCAAATGGTTTTGGAACAATTGGATATTCACATACACAAAAAACAAACTTCTACCCCCATGTTGCACCATGTATAAAAATTAACTCAAAAAGGATCATAGGGTTAAACGTAAAACTATAAATGTTATAGAAGAAAAGATAGTAGGAAACCTTTGCGGCCTTGGGTTAGGCAACACCAAAAGCATGACTAGTAAAAGAACAAATTGGTAAACTGGATTTTATCAAAATTTAAAGCTACTGCTCTTCGAAACACACAGCTTGTTGCTAGTTGCTGTGAAGTCAGCTCTGACTCACAGTGAACTCACACGTAATAGAACAAAAGGTTGCCTGATCTCTGTCATCTTCAGGATGGTTGGTATATTTGAGTCTGTGGTTAAGGCTACTGTATCAATCCATATCACTGGGAGTTTCCCTCATTTTTGCTGACCCTCTACTTTACCAACCATGATGTCCTTTTCTAGGGATTGGTCTTGCCTGCTGACATGCCCAAAGTAAGTGAGAAAATACAAGCCACAGATTGGAGAAAAAACTTGTAAACGACCTATCTTATAAAAGACACATATTGAGATTATACAAAGAACTTTCAAAACTCAATAAGAAAATAACCAACCCCCAAACCACCTAAAATTTGGTCAAGGATTTGAACAAACCCTTCACCCAAAAAAAAAATGTGAATGGTGACTAAGCATATGAAGAGATGCTCAATATCATTAGCCATTAGGAAAACCCAAATGAAAACCACAATGAGACAGCACTGCAAGCCTATTAGAATAGATAAACAAACAAACTCTGACCCTACCACGTATTCGCAAGAATGTGGAGTTAGTGCAGCTAACACACTGTGGATGGGAAAGAAAAGTGGTATAACCACTTGGGAAAACAATTTAGCAGTTTCCTTAAAAGATTAAATATATACATATAACACTGTAATGATCCCTGGTGGTGCAGTGGTTAAGAGCTCAGGCTGCTAACCGAAAGGTGAGCAGTTTCAATTCACCAGCCAGTCCTTGGAAACCCCATAGGACAGTTTTACTGTGTCCTAAAGGGTTGCTTTGAGTTGGAATCAATTTGACAGCACATGACAACAACAATCTTATAATGCAGCCATTCCAGTCCCATATACACACTTATGCGAAAATCTTTACAGCAGCTTTATTTGTAATTGCCCTAATCTGGAAACAATCTAGACATCCATGAACAAACAATCAGATAAACAAGTGTATATCTATATAGTAAGATACTACTCAGCAATAAAAATAATGAGTTATACCCAAATTATAAAAAAAAAAATTATAGATACATATTAAAACAGGAAGAATCTCAAAATAATGGCTGAGTGAAAGAAGCCAGAAAAAAAAAGGTACATATTGTATAATTCCTTTTATATAAATTCTGAAAAATGCACTCTAATCTTTAGTTACAGAGTACATATTACTGGTTGCCTGAAAATGGGGTGGAGGGATGAGTGAAAGACAAAGGGGCACAGAGAAATTTGGGGGGATTTTTAATGTATTCATCATCTTGATTGTGGCTGTATTTTCACAGAAAGTATGCACATGTCAAAATTTAGAAAATCACGTACGGGTAGCCCTGGACTCATGACCAGGTTCCACTCTGATGACTACGTGGTAAGTCAGTTCTGAAGTGTAATACTTTTTTTTTTTTTAATTTTCTATATTATTGCCTTTTATCATCAGTACCTTTATAAAATTGATCTTTTAACATCTGCGAGTGAACATCTGAGAATGAAAACATCAGCAAATTACACACTGCAACATTGTACACAGTATATATTACTAACAGTAAGATGTACAAAATATAAAAATGGATGGTTGTAAGGGCGGATCATTGTAACTCAAAGAAGTCATAAGTCAGGGACTAATTGTCCTTGCAATATGTTCAGTTTATTTCCTGTCAATTATACTTCAATAAAACTGTTTAAAAAGGGGGAAGTCTTTAGAGATAGGCAAAGAGATCAATTAGCAAAAGCTGAAAGTTTTTACTATGATTGGAAAATACAAAATCTTTTGGCTGGGGTTACTTGCAGATAGAACTGACTAGAACCCAATAGATTGGAAGCCTACTAAGTGTCGAGGGAATTGAAAAAAAGGCCTGGTCTCCAAAAAAAAAAAAAAAAAAAAACTTTAACTGTGCAAACCTACAAACAATACTTAGGCCCCTGAACAAGCTAGAAAATGGCCTGGAAAGAAGAAGAATCCAGGGCCACCAGAGGACTAAGGATCTAGGAAAAGCAGTTTTTTTATCCCTGCCCAGAAGGATTAAATAACCGTGGGCCAGTGTTTTAATCGTGTTACTTGGATGAGGTATGGTAAGCTATTATACTCGGAGTTCCCTGGGCAGGGTACAGTGTACCGTGCAGGACCACTCCAGGGGGCTGCAGTGGGGAAAGGGTGACAAGCTGGAATTGTAGGAGAGGACTTATGCATAAAAACAAACACAAACAAACAAAAAACCATTGCCACTGAGTCCATTCTGACTGACAGTGACCCTATAGGACAGGGTAGAACTGCCCCATAGGTTTCCAAGGAGTGGCTCGTGGATTCAAACTGCCAACCTTTTCATTAGCAGCCGAATGTTTAACCACTGCACCACGAGGGCTCTAGCTTCTGCATGGCCCTCTCTTGTTTAGGCTATTGTTACTTTCAGATTTCTGTTACTCTCACACTGAAACCAACCAAAAATTATACACAATAGATAATTCATCTATCTATCTATCTATCTATCTATCTATCTATCTATCTATCTATCTATCTATCTATCTATCTATCTATCTATCTATCTATCTATCTATCTATCTATCTATCATCTATCTATCTATCATCTATCTGTCTGTCTGTCTGTCTATCTATCTAATCTACCTACCTACCTACCTACCTACCTATCTATCTATCTATCATATATTATGACAAAATAGGCTTTAGAAAGAAACAAAACTGTGAAGTAGGGTAGACACGTGAGTCAATTGTACAAGCTGGGACTCTTCCTATAGAGAAGCTATATGTGAAACTATATTATTAGAACATTGGTGGGCAACCTTGTATCACCCTTTCATATCCTACTAAGAAATAAACTCCCCTAGGCATAGTCTCTGTCATCAATATTTCCCTAATACCTTTCAAATAAAGTACAAGTCCTATAACTCATTATGCTCTGATCACAAACTCAGTTACTTCTAATAATTACTTTATATATGTCAAACCAAACTGAAGTGTCCACATTCTCTAAAGATACTCCCCAGTTTTTTTCATCCTAAGATTTTTTTTCACACACTTTCTTTCACCTGAAATATTATGTGTCTCATCTTCAATTTAAATCGACTGAGTCTTTACAGTAGTGGTTCTTAAAGTGTGGTCTGGAGACTCTTTTAAGAGATCTGCAAAGTCGAACTATTTTCATAACGACACTTAAATATCATCTGCATTTTTAAAATTTCGTTCCCTCAGAAGTATACAGTGGAGTTTTCCAGAGTCTACTTAATGTGTTAATCAATCACAGCTAATCGAATGAAGAAGCAGGTATGAGAACCTATCTTTTATTAAGTCAAATATTAAAGAGTTTTGCAAAAATGTAGAACAATACTCTTCTCAATAATTTTTTTTTGGAAGACAGTGTTTTTTTAAGGTATTAAAATATGTATTAATTTAGAATATTTATTAAAATATGTATTAATTTAGAACAAAAAGGCTATGCAAGCCTTTTTATTATTCTAAATTAATACATATTTTTAAAAATTGTTCTTCTCGTTGTTAAGTGCCATTGAGTCAGCTCTGACTCAGAGACCAAATGGACAAGCAGAAAAAAACATTGCCCTGTCCTGCGCCATCCTCACAACCATTGCTGTGTTTAAGCCCATTGTTGAAACCACTATGTCAAGCTATCTCCTCAGGGTCTTCCTCTTTTTCCCTGCGCCTCTTCTTTACCAAGCATAATGTCCTTCTCCAGAGACTGGGCCCTTCTGATAACATGTCCAAAGTATGTGAGATGAACTCTCATCATCCTCCCTTCTAGGGGCATTTTGGCTGTACCACATCCAAGACAGGTTTTTTCATTCTTCTGACAGTCAAATGTATATTCAATATTCTTGGCCAGCAGCATAATTCAAATGCGTCAGTTCTTCTTTGATCTTCCTTATTCACTGTTAAACTTTTGCATTCATACGAGAGGATTGAAAATATCATGGATTGGGTCAGGCGCACCTTAGTACTCAACATGAAATCTTTGCTTATCAATACTTTAAAGAGGTCTTTTGCAGAAGATTTTCCCAATGCAATGTCTATTTTGATGTCTTGACTGCTGTTTCCATGGGTGTTGATTGTGGATCTAAGTAAAATGAAATCCTTGACAACTTCAATCTTTTCTTCAGTTATCATGATGTTGCTTATTGGTCCAGTTGTGAGGACCAATAAGGCTATGAAGGCTGTGGTCTTTGATCCTCATCAGTAAGTGCTTCAAGTCCTCTTCACTTTCAGTAAGGTAAGTTGTGTCATCTGCATATAGCAGGTTGTTAACGAGGCTCTGTCTAATCCTGATGCTGAGTTCTTCTTCATATAGTCCAGCTTCTTGGATTATTTGCTCAGCATACAGATTAACTAAGTATGGTGAGAAGATACAACCCTGATGCACACCTCTCTTGACTTTAAATCACACAGTATCCCCTTGTTATGTTGAAACAACTGTCTCTTGGTCTACCTACAAGACCTGCATGAGCACAATTAATTGTTTTCGAATTCCTATCCTTTACAGTGTTATCTATAATTTGTTATGATCTGTGCAGCCGAACGCCTTTGTGTAATCAGTAAAACACTGGTAAACATATTTCTAGTATTTTTTGCTTTCAGCCAAGATCTATCCGACATCAGCAATGATATACCTCATTCCATTTTCCCTTCTTAATCCAACTTGAATTTCTGGCAGTTTTCTGTCAATGTACTGCTACAACTGTTTTTGAATTATCTTCAGCAAAATTTTAGTTGCTTGTGATATTGTTTGATAATTTACACCTTCTGTTATATCACATTTCTTTGGAATGGTCACAAATATGGATTTCTTCCAGTCAGTTGATAAGGTAGCTGTCTTCCAAATTTCTTGGCTTAAGAAGCGTGAGCACTTCCAGTGTTACATTCATTTGTTGAAAACATCTGGATTGATATTCCGTCAATTCCTGGAATCTTGTTTTTCACTGATGCCTTTGACGTGGCTTGGACTTCTTCCTTCAGTGCCATGGTATCTTGATCATATGCTACTTCCTGAAATGGTTGAACATTGACCAATTCTTTGGGGTACAGTGATTCTGTATATTCCTTCCATCTTCTTTTGATGCTTCTTGCATCATTCAATACTTTGTCCATAGAATTCTTCAAACTTGCAGCTCAAGGCTGGAATTTTTTCTTCAGTTTTCTCAGCTTGAGAAATGCCAAGCAAGTTCTTCCCTTTTGGTTCTCTAACTCCAGGTCTTTACCATTTCTTTATTACACTTTATGTTGTCTTCTGGAGCCACCCTTTGAAACCTTCTGTTCAACTCTTTTACATCATCATTTCTTCCTTTTGCTTTAGCTACATTCAAGAGCAAATTTTAGAACCTTTTCTGACATCCATTCGGGATTTTGCTTTCTTTCCTGTCTTTTTAATGACCTTTAACTATCTTCACATATGCTATCCCTGCTGTCATCTCACACCTTGTCTGGTCTTTGGTCATTAGTGTTTGATGTGTCAGATCTATTTCTGAGATGGTCTCTAAATTCAGGTGAGGTATACTCATGGTTGTACTTTGGCTTTTAATTTTTTAGCTGCTTTAAATTTTTTTTTTAATTTTTAATTTTAATTTTCTTTAGCTTCAACTTTAACTTGCATATGAGCAATTGATAGTCTGTTCCACAGTCAGCCTGATGATATTGAACTTTTCCATTGTCTCTTTCCACAAATGTAGTAGATTTGATTCCTGTGTATTCCATCCAGCAACGTGCATGTTTATCATCACCGTTTATGTTTTTGAAAAAATATATTTTCAGTGAAGAAGTTGTTGGTCTTGCAAAATTCTATCATGTGATCTCTGGCATTGTTTCCATTACCAAGGCCATATTTTTCAACTCTCAATCCTTCTTCTTTGTGTCCAATTTTTGCATTCCAATCACCAGTAATAGTCAATGCATCTATATTGCATGTTTGATCAATTTCAGATTGCAGGAGTTTGTAAAAATCTTCAATTTCTTCACCTTTGGCCTAATGGTTGGTATGTAAATTTAAATAATATTAACTGGTCTTCCTTGTATGCATATGAATGTTATCCTATCTCTGACAGCATTGTAATTCAGGATAAATATTTGAAATGTTCTTTTTAAGGATGAATGTGATGTTATTCCTCTTCAACTTGTCATTCTCGGCATAGTAGATCACATGATTGTCTGATTCAAAATGACCAAAATCAGTCCATTTCTGCTCCCTAATGCCTAGGATATCTATGTTCATGCTTTCCATTTTTATGTATGTGAAAACTTGACAATGAATAAGGAAGACTGAAGAAGAATTGACACATTTGAGTTGCGGGGTTGGTGAAGAATATTGAATATGCCATAGACTGCCAAAAGAACAAATAAATCTGCCTTGGAAGTAGTACAGCCAGGATGCTCCTTAGAAGTGAGGATGATGAGATTTCCTCTCACATATTTTGAATATGTTATCAGGAAGGACTAATCCCTGGAGAAAGACATCATGCTTGGTAAAGTGGAGGGTCAGCAAAAAAAAGAAGACAACCCTCAACAAGATGGATTAACACAGTGGCTGCAACAATGGATTCAAGCATAACGATCATCATGAGGATAGTGCCTGACCGGGCAGTGTTTTGTTCTGTTGTACGTAGGGTTGCCATGAGTCAGAACTGACTGGATGACACCTAACAAGAAGTTTCCTACATTCATACTTCATACATTTTATGTCCTGATTATTAGTGGATTTTTACAGCTGTTTCTTCTTATTTTGAGTCATGCCACTTGACCAAATGAAGGTCCCAAAAGCTTGACTCCATACCATGTCATTAAGGTTGACTTCAAGGAGGCAGCTCTCCCCCAGTCATATAATGTGTGCCTTCCAACCTGAGAGGCTCATCTTGAGGCACTATATCAGATAATTTCTTCTGCTATTCATAAAATTTTCACTGGCCACTTTTTTTAGAGGTAGATTGCCAGGTCATTTTTCCTAGTCTGTCTTAGTCTGGAAGCTCTGCTGAAACGTGTCCATCATGGATGACCCCACTGGTTTTTTAAATACTGGTGGCATAGCTTTCAGCATCACAGCAACACACAAAGCACCACAATATGACAAATGAGTGGTGGCTTTCTAAAATTACTCAGTTTTTATTTCTAACATGGTAAATACTGACAGATATAACCTATAAAAAGAAAGGTCCTCTTTGGGTACCTGAATAATTTCTAAGAGTTCGAAAGACTAAAGATTTGAGAACCACTGCTATAAAGCACAGTTCAAATGTTGCCTTTCGTTGTTTCATGAAATTAGTTCTGATTTTTCAGCTGGATATCTCCATCTTGATGTGTCACTTGCACCTGAAGTTTAGCATCTTCAAGAACAAATTCATGCTCCCCTTTCATCCCTGCCAAACCTGGTCCTTCAATTGATGTGTCAGTTTTTGCTAACGTTTAATTATCAGAGTTACTGAAGCTTGAAGTCTTAGAGCAGATATAATTTCTTCTTCTTTTTTAATCTCTCTTTTAGGTGTTTGTGTTTTGTTAGTTGGTTTGACACATCTACCTACTAGATTGTAAGTGCCATGAGTAGGAAATATATATTAATCATCTCTTTTTATCTCTCATATTACCAAGTCCATACTCTATAAACAAAATGTATTAATGGAATGATTCAGAACAGGTTGATTTGTAAAAATGACATCAAATTGGTACTGATAACGTTCAATATTCCAAATACAATTTCGCTGCATACCCTGGAACATTTATTTTATTCATTGGAATTAATTCATTATTTAATACAAAATCATGGGTCTGTTCATAGGCCTCTGGTTATAATCAAACACTACAATATCTTAATTAACTCTGAATTTAATATCATCATAAAATAGCAAACATAAAATTTTCAGTATGTTAGGATATGAGTGGAATATGAGCTACCTCAAGATCAGTTTAGAGCACCGTGGTCAGAGAAGCTACAATATTGTCAGATAGTTTAGATTTTGCAATAACCCTTTTGCAGCTAAATTTGTGCTCCCAATTAAAATAACAATGAATGTCAGAAGCTAAGAAAAGCATTAGCAAAATCCAGGTGCTGGGCCTGACTTAGTTCAAAGTAGAGAAGTTTCTAATCATATGGTAATGTTTCAGCAGGGTGAGCGCAGCTAGGGCAATGACAGGAAACTAGAAGAACTTTAACAATATGGCTGCTAATGGGCACCACTTTTATGTGGTACTTGGAGCTACGGGGAGGTCCTTTGCCCAGAGGTGCAGAAGCAGGCAAACACAGAGTATTGCAGAATGGAATACCATATGAGGCCAAAGGTAAGAGCACTATGTTGGTAGTTGAGAAGTTGTAAGACCTTGACTGCAAAATATCTCCTGTTGGAGCACCTGAGTTATGTTCAGGACCTTCCTCATTGTGTTAACTGTGTTCGCTATCCAGATAATGTGGATTAAATTGTGCCACCTACCCTCCCCCCCCGCCCAAAAATGTTTTGAAATCCTAAACACATGACTATAATCTTGTTTGGAAATAAGGTTTTCTTTGATAAGTAAATGAGGCCACACCAGTATAGGGTGTGTCCTAAACCTAATCACTTCTGAGTTATAAAAGAGCAGATTAGACACAGAAGCCCAAACACACACACACACACACACAGGGAAGACAGATGCCCTGTGAGGATTGTCAAAGAGCCAAGGAACACCTGTGGCTACAGACAAGGAAGGAAGTATCAGAGCCAAGACCTTGATTTGGGCTTTTGGCCTCCAGAATTGTGAGAAAATAAATTTGTTTTTAAAGTCACCCATTTGTGGTATTTTTGTTACAGCAGCACTAGGTAACTAAGACACTTCCCTTGATAAGCATAGCCTTCTGTGGTCTGCGGGCAGTGTAACAACTTGATATAAACATTTTAGAATGTAAAAAAAAAAATTATATTCCTCAGAAGGTAAGCCTCGTCTGACCAACTCAAACAGGAAATTGTATACACTGACATATGAATTCAGTACTTTTAAACATATTAACTAATGGCTTTTCTGCTTTTGTTTTTCAACCATTTACAGATTTGAGCTTAGACCTGAAACTATGCTTAAGTTACAATCAATTATGCTATTTTGATTACATTTTCAAAAAACAAAAGTATCAGGTTAATCTATCAATTTGATTTTGTCCAGTCAATTCAATCAAAGTGAATTGTGGGAACAGCTTGAAATTATAAAAATGTAAGAGAAACAACTTTTTTAGCTTATTTAATTTCACACAAATGACTCAGTTTAAATTTGCATACTAGAAAATCAAATCAAGAGAGAAAATACAGCACAATATTTATTTAAATTTAGTAATCTTTTAGTGATCCTTCCAGTAACCATTTTTAATAGTTTGGAAAAGTGCAGGTGTTTAAGAAGTCAATCAGTTTTTCATTCCACCAACAAACATTTATTGATTTTCTAATATATGCCAAGACCTGATTTAAAAAAAAAAAATCACTACATAAAACATTCTAGTTAAACTTGATAGAATGAGGTACAATTTACTTCTAGAAAAAGTAAATGGTCACTATTTTAGAGTATAGAAAGGAACAGGTACCCACGTGTACTCATTTTTTTTTTTATTATAAATAGAAATATTACTAACAGCAATGTGGCAGCATCCTGAAAAATAAAGATCTATTTTAGTTAGAATTTTTAATCAAGGGCTTAGATAAAAATGAATTATTTGAGAATTCCTCATTCTCTGAAGTATAGATAAATTATAACCAAATGAAGCAGTTAAATGAATATACCTAACTTCATTACGAATATAGATAAGACCACTATACAATTTAGAGTCCACTGTAACCATCATTCCACCTGCCCTAAGAAGATGGAAATAGCTGTCTTGTCTGGAGACTAAGTCTTTTTCCAGTCTCTCTTTTCCTTCCTTAGTCCATCATTCTCACTTTAAGCCTAACATTGTCATTGAATTTGCTAACTAAATTGCGTATCTCCTCTTATACTAAGGAGCCGTGGTGGTACAGAAGTTAAGCACTATAGTTGTTAACCAAAAAATCAGCAGTTCAAATTTACCAGCTGCTCCTTGGAAACCCTATGGGACTGTTCTCCTCAGTCCTTTTCCTTCTATTTTTAACTCACCCTGAATAATTGAGTGTAGTCCAAAAAGACCTGAACATTTTTTTTAAGAGTATAAGCTGGGCCAGCGTTTCCTGGAATTGATCTTGATTGGAGGCATCTGGTTTAAAAGCTAAGCCTTGCAAAGAGGCTCCAAGACTCCACCTTGAGCCTGCAGATGAGATTCAGTGAGTCACATCTGGAGAAGCCTCTCCTATCGGGACAGCAATTCTACTAGATTCATTTGAAACAGGGTTTTTTGGGGTTTTTTGTTTGTTTGTTTTTGTGACAACTGCCACTGACATGCTGCAAGGTTTCTTAGACTTCAAAATTCTAAGAACACTGGAGGAGATCTATTAATAATTTTTGACCATAGACTCAGAAAATTGAGAAGAGTCACTGTAAAATTCAGAAGTTTTGTGAGATAATTAATGGACCCTGGGTCATCGTGGTATCCTTTCTTACTAAAGAGTAGTCTCATTAATCACTCTCATAAAGTTGACAAGCAGTGTTTATTCCAAGAAAAGTCTCTTCTGCTCATTGCACACATATTTCTCTTTGTTCAAATGAGTCATCTTTGTAGGCTTGATGGCTTCGAACATCAGTAAGATGTGCTCTGCTTGATCCATTACAGTTGTTTGCAAATGAATTTTTCCAGAAGTTTGCTGTATAAAACAGATAAAAATGAAATTTCTCAAGTTAAAAAAAAGAGGACTGTTTTGGATGCCACAATTTGTCTTCCTTTCAGTCCCTGATCCAACCTCAGAGGAACATCGCAGACCGCCTAAAATTCTGTGAAGCTCAGATGGAAAATCTCTAACCTAAGGCAACAAGTCTCCTAGCACAGAGCCTTGGAACCAAGCCCATATTTCTAGTCTCTTGTAAAGATACAATTATAACTAAAACATTGCCTACTCTTAACCATTTGAGGTTTAGTGAAAATACAGAAACATGTACATTTTTAGGAAGTATAATTATGTGTTCTACATACTCTCTCAATAGTTTTCATATTTTACTTTTGATAGTTTTTTTTATAAAAAAAGTAATACATATTATTATAGAAAAATCAGACATTATAGAAAAGCAAAAAAGAGAGAAAAATAACCAATGTAGGTAGAGCTCTTTGTAGATGCTGCCAGGCTCTTTTCTAAGCTTTTTTTTTTTATAGATAATGGAAACCCTGGTGGCGTAGTGGTTAAGTGCTATGGCTGCTACCCAAGAGGTCAGCAGTTCGAATCCACCAGGTGCTCCATGGAAACTCTGTGGGGCAGTTCTACTCTGTCCTGTAGTGTCGCTATGAGTCGGAATTGACTCGACGGCAGTGGGTATAGATATAATAACTCACTTAAAGCTTCCAACGACTCTATGAAGTTAGTGTTATTATTTCTATTTTACAGATGAGAGAACTAAGGAAGAGGGCAAACAACTTGTACGGTACTACATAGCTGAAAAGTGACTAAGATCTGACTCACAAAACTTAAATTATTTCTTTTTCAGTTACTGGATAGAGAAAATGAGATGATGTTTTCTTTTTCAACATTTAAAATTAATAATATCTAACTAAACTATGTTTGGAACCCAAATGAATATTAAGAAAGAAATGAAGTGATAGAGACAAATTTGTCTTCATTAAAATGCATAAAATGCAAGGACTAAATATACAAAATTTCATGTATTTACCACGGGAAACAGCTTCATGGAATTTTATTAAAGTGAACAATTATGACTAAAATGTAGCAATTTGACAATAGTTATGATGGAATACAACACCTGAGTGATTTGAGGAAGGCATTTTACTTTCGCTTAATGGGTAAATTATGAAATATTTTCATATCTGTAGCAAATAATATTCTATTAATTCTCTTAGAATTTTTTAAAAACCCTATAACTCACTCTATAATTTTCAGTCACTCGACTTACTTGTCATTGGAAGTTACCCGAGACTTATCACATATATTATGAAAGTTCCTAGTATAGTCTTTGTCCTCAGACATCTGGAAGTACAAAGCAAAGAAGGGGTGAGAATAACATCAAATATTTTGTTGAGTTTTTTCTTTTCTTTTTCTAAACAACAAATTGTACTGGTTTGGGATTCCATGAATATGGAAATAGAATTTTAAATGTGCTAGTTGCTATGAGTTGGATTCAACTTGACGGCACTGGGTTTGGATGAGGTTGTCTAGTCATTTGGCTTATACATTTTGTTAACAATTAATGGCCCTGGATGAGAGTGTGTACATGGTTTATAAAAAGCCTGAATCGACTCGACAGCAGTGGGTATGGTTTTTTTGATTTGGATGTCCCAATATCCAAAAAACCCAAATTACAGATCCTTCTCATTGAGAGCAGTATTGTTTTGTTTTTACAGATAGGTACCTAGTACAATATTGTTTTGGAAAATTTTACTTGGAGTAATTAAAGGAAAATGATTCAAAGTGGGTTTAAGATATTTTTTCTAGAAAAACGTATGATATAATATCATGCAACGGAGTGGCACGCAATAGCCAAAAAAAAAAATTCCTTTAAATCAGTATCTTAGCTCAAAAGAAAGGGCAATCCCCAGGAACTAAAAATAAAGAAGGTTCTGGAAGCCAATATTGTGAACTAACACTGAATTTGTGACTGATTTTGCTAATCCAGAACCTTGTCTTGGATGGCTGTGTGAGGAACAGCAGACAAGTCCTTGGCCCATATAAGGTATGGATTTTGCAACTGAGCTGGCCAACTAAATCCTGGGTCCTCGGTGAAAGAGAGGAGTACAAATATCCCACCTGCCATCACAGATAAAAAGCAAGGAAAATTATCTTTCTTAGCTTTGGCTCTGTGAGGAAGTAAAATGCCTCTCTTCAGAATTGAGAGACATATTCTTACTGGAGTTAGGGGTTCAAATGTATAATGCCAATACGGAGGATATAACCCAGAGTGAAAATTTAAGTGAAAGTGTAAAAGTGTTTCTTGGTTGGTGCCACCCAGTGCCTAAGCAGGAGCAAACACAAATTGTCTCTAACAGGGTACACTTTTAACACAGGCCTCCCAAGAATCTAAAACACAAAGTGTCACCAGACATGACCTCATTTTCCCCAGTGACATAGCAGATAAGATACCATGAGTGTTACAAAAAACAACCAACAGCAGAAAGAAACCTAAATGAAGTTAGATAATGGAATAAGAGGGTCTATAATTCAGAAAAGCTATGCTTTAAATATTAAAATAAATAAAGGACTAAAGGTTTGAACAAGGAATGTGAAATAATCTAACAAAACCAGAAAATTTTGAAAAATATAAAAATGAAAACAAAACTAAAAACTCAGTGGGTAGAATAGAGACATCATAAAACAGGAATTTTTGACTAGGAAGATAGACGCAAAGAACAAAGAGATGTAAAATATGAAAAAAAGATATTTATATATAGTTAAATATATGATATATGGAAGATTGAATAAATAGTTCTAAAATACATTTAACTTGATTTCCATAAGAAAACAGTAGAAAGGATGTCAGTGAGGCCCTATTCAAAGATAATTGATGTGAATTTTCAATGTAATGAAAAATATGAATCCTCAGATTCAAGAAACTCAATAAATCTCGAGCAAACTAAATAAAAAAGTCATCTTTACCCAGACACAGCATCATCCACCAGAAACATCAATAGAGTATGTTTTAAAAACACACAGTTTAATTTCCTGCTTTTTTTCTAAGAGCTTTATTGTTTCTGTTTCATTTTTAGATCTATAATCTAAACCGATTTTTGCATAAGGTATGTAGTAAAAAGGTGTCAAAAATTGTGGGGATTTTTATATGGATATCCAATTGATTCTATGACACTTATTAAACGTACCATTCTTTGCTACTGCACTGCAGGGTAATTAATTAGCCATAAATCAGGTGATAGTTTATTTGTAAGCCTGTTCTGGGTCTTCTGTTTCACTGATTCTCTGTTTATCATTGTGCCAGTACCGCAATGCCTTCATCGCTATAGTTTAAATAAAACTTAACCTCTGACAGAATAAGTCCTCAAGTTTTGTTTTTCTCCTTCAAGTTTGCCTGGGCTATTCTTGACTATTTGCATTTGTCTATAAGTTTTACAGAAGCCCTGGTGGCATAGTGGTTAGGTGTTACAGCTGCTGACCAAAGGGTCAGCGGTTCGAATCTGCCAGGCACTCTTTGGAAACTCTATGGGGCAGTTCTACTCTGTCCTATAGGGTTGCTATGAGTCAGAATCAACTCGATGGCACTGGGTTTATAAGTTTTACAATCAATTTGTCAATTGTATTGAAGGAAAACCTGCTTCAGATTTTATCTTGAACTTCCGTTCTTCAAAGGACAGAATCAGAAAGTGAAAAAGCAAAATCATTCTAATCCATATACCCAAAAAACATATAGAGAATGTATTTTAAAAAACTGCTACAAATAAATAAGAAAAAGGAAGGAATCTGCATTAAAAATTAGCAAGGGAGTTAATAAACACCTCAAAATAAAACATCCAAATAGCCTATATATGTATATACTTAAAAAGTTTTCACCTTTATTAGTCATCATGGAAATGCGAACTAAAACAATATGACGAAGGACTTCTGGCTTCCCCTTCGAATGGAGAAAGCTGGAACAAGTATCCCTCCCACCTTGATAACACCAACAAATTAGTAAATGGATTATGTGCAAACATCATTTTCCTTGACCCCATCACAGAGTTGAGGTCGAGGGGCCCCTAACTAACTGGAAATCTAAGCAAAGACAGGAACTCCCATGGAGAGACAGGATATAAGTGCTTGCTTTCCTGGGATAGATGCCAGACACCATACAAGCCAGGAAGAAATATCTAGCTAAAATTTTTAATGAACAGCTAAAAGACGAATGTGAACTAATCTGAGAGTTTACAACCACTGGGAGCCACATACATAAAGGGCATTTGTGCCCACTTGCAAGCTTTTCATCAGGGCCTCACTAGGCACTCTTGAGAAAGATTAGGGGCATGGCAGGAGACTTGAGAATCTCTTATGTGCCTAGGGGAGGGAAACAACATCTCTTATGGGTTTAGGGCAGGGAAACAGCAGTCACTGTAGGAATGTTAAGAAGGTTCACTCAGATTTTTTTCCCTATCTCCTCTACGAAGAAAAAGCATTAAGCCACTGGGAGGATGGAAACAGTAATGAGCCCTCCAAGAGTGAGAGGGGCCCAAGAAAACACCCTGGGCCTCAAGCTTTGGAGAAGCCCCTACCATTAGGAGAGGGGCAGGGACACTGAGAAGACTCTACTTGTGATATCCAGGGACAGAGCACCTACCTGCCTAATGCTGAGGCTGAAATAGAACAACAGAAAACATCTCTCACCTACTCCCACTAGGGTAGCAAGAACAGAGTAGCAAATAAAAGCAAGCTACTGCTGGAAGAAGGGCAAGAATTTAGACTCTCTGTGAGGCCTCGGATGCAAAAAGAAAACAAAGTTGAGGGTGGAACACATATTGAGAAAAACCCTCTGACAAACCAGTCACCGCCCTAAGCACAAAGTAATTGTAGAACTGAGTATGTGGTGCACTGAGTAACCATAGTAATAATAAAACTCAAATCTAGTTCAAGTTTTAACTAGAATGATTCAAACTCTCCTGCTAAAAGCCTAGTTAGTCAACAACAACAAAAGCCATGTCAATTTCCAGGCATAAACATTTTTGTTGTTGCTAGTTGCCATTGAGTCAGCTCTGACTCAGGTCAACCTTATGTATAACAGAATGAAGCGTTGCTTGGTCCTGTTCCCTCTTTATGATTGTTGGCATATTTAACTCCATTGTTGCAGCTATTGTGTCAATCCATCTCATGGAGAGTTTCCTTATGTTTGTTGACCCTCTACTTTACTAACCATGATGTCCTTTTCTAGCAACTGGTCTTTTCTGATGACATGTCTTGACATCCTCACTTCAAAGCAGCATTCTGGTTGTACTTCCTTCAAGATTGGTTTGTTCATTCTCGCAGTTCATGGCATAGTCACTATTCTTTGACTATATCCCAATTTGAATTCTTGCATAATTCTTCTTCTGTCTTCCTTCCAGGCATAAGTAATATTTACTACTTACCTCGGTCTCTAATGTCCTACCCAAGATGTCAAAGTTTTAAGCAAAAATGATATGATACACACATAAACACACATACACACACACAAGCAAGAAAAAAATAGCACACTATCAAGACACAAAGAGTCCATATGGATTCAAATATGACTCTGGAATTCAAAATAACAATAAATAATACGTGAAAGACTTTAATGGAAAAGTTGGGCCAGATGCAAGAAAAAATATGAATTTTAGCAGAGATGGATAGTGCAAAAAAAAAAAAGTCAAATGCTAGAAATTAAAAACACAGTAACAGAGATAAAACAAACAAAAAACCAAATCTTTGACTGGCTTATTAGTAGGCTAAGTATAACGAAGGGAAAAAAATCAGTGAACTTGATATTGGAGTAATAGAAATTACCCATACTGAAAACAAAGAAAAAAAAAATAGTGGGAAAGAATAGCTCTTGATCAAATCAATGATGAAAGCTTCCACCTTAAGAAACTAAAATAAATAAATAAAATCCAAATAGAGGAAAGACAATAATGAAGATAACAGCAGAAATCAGTGAAATAGAGAACAGAAAATAGAGGAAATCAATGAAACCAAAATCTGATTATTTTATAAAGATCAACAAAATTAATGATCTTTAGCCAGATGAACCAAGAAAAAGAGAAAAAACACACACTACAAGTATCAGCAGTTCAGAAAGTAACACCAGGACAAAACTACAGATAGTAAAGATAGATACATAGGGTAGGTAGGTAGATAGATAACCAAGAGAGAGAGAAAGTAAAATATTTACTTTTGTCCTTTCTTCTCTTTCCTTGGGTGGCAACTGACTAGCATAACTTAGAGTTCACATGAACCCAGCCACTTTTTGGAGGAGTAAATTATACAGCCTAGCAGAATGGTATTACTGTATACATGCATTTTCTTTTTTTTTAATCTCAAATGAGCACCCAACCCTGCTCAGCATTCTATATTAGTCTATTATGCTTACTACTAACGCCCATTGTATATTATTGCTTTTCTAATTCTTTCAATCTCTGCCCTGGTCCCAACTCCTTGCTGCCCCTAAACAAGCTCATACTTTATAGGGCATATAAATGTGGTCAGATGGGAAGTCTGTCCTATTCCCCACCAAATCTACCAACCAATCTGCTTCCATACTAGTTTGCTTGGAATTCAACAGAGGAAGAACAGGGCGTTATGACTTCCTGATTTTAAAATTAATGAGAATGTTTTCATGGGCTCTAAAACTATCTTGAGCCCTAGGTTCTGTGCCTACTTTGACAAATGGGTAAGTCTTTCCTGAGGAAGAGTTTTTCTCACTGTCGAATGCTTATCCTTTTCTGTGCACGGAATTGCACCCTCTCCCAGTTGCTCAGAGAATGCTGTACTTTGGTTTGGTTCCTTTTCTTCATTATATTAGCTTTTTTTTTAATGCTGAATTGCTACCATCACTGTGAAGACAATCTTTGGCATCTTCCAATTTTAAAATAAACAAACAAAAGAACAAACAAAATAGCCTATACGTGAAAATATTACCCCCTAGAAGATAGAGACCTTTACTTTAAACTTCGGGATTATTGGAAACTTTTACAATGAATATTTCTCAAAAGAGATAAGATAGAAAAAAAGAAAACAAAAACAAACAAACAAACAAAAACAACGTGGCTCCGTATTTGTTTTACGGAATCATAAGAACTTCGGTAGCAGAGAGATTGGGCAGAAATCCTATTATTCCACTTACAAGCTATTTGACCTTGGGCAGGATACTTAACCTCTCTGGGTCTTTGTTTTCTTCATTTGTAGAAGGAAAAAAAAGTCGAATACACAATGGTTTTGCTGAAGGATTATTAAAATGATTTACAAAAAAACAGTTTAGTACAATTCCTGTATTTAGAAGTACAATTGCTACCATTATTAATTGTGGGAAAAATTCCTGTCACTGAAAGTTATAACTTCCTGATTTTAAAATTAATGAGAATGTTTTCATGGGCTCTAAAACTATCGTGAGCCCTAGGTTCTGTGCCTACTTTGACAAATGGGTAAGAGAATTAAACCAAAATCAAATCTTCATATTTTGTCTGAAACTTTCGATAATATATTGACCAGGAAGATCATTTCTTTAAAACACACACACACCCACACCCAAGAAAATTATGGCCTTGGGAAATTATTCATTCATTCTTTCATTCAATTGGTTATTCACTTATTTTATAATACTTATCTCACTTGAACTCTATGCCGAGTACTTTTTTGGGGACACAGAGGTGAAACAGGCACACATTTTTCTGAAGTCCCTCACGTCCCTCTGAGGTTTATTGACTTGGCACTGAATTTACATCCGCACAGCTCTTAGAGCTTCACATCAAGATAGTACTCAACCCAGCTTCAGTCCCCAGTGCTGCCCTTCCTTTTATAGGACTATCTTGGGTGTTTCGAGGACAGATTACTGCTAACTTACACTGACTTTTCTGCATGACTTACTTCCTCTGTCATAGAATCTGACATCTGCCTGATATTTCTTCAAAATTAAGCTCTGCCTATGGCCCTCCCTATGGTGGGCATATGACAAATACATTCCTGAACCAAGGTGATCAGAGATAGCAACATATCTGAACTATATTGACCCAGTTGCCCATAGAAATGCCTGCACTAAGTTATGATTCAATGTTATGAGCTGAGCTGTTACCAAAGGTTGATATAAGAAATGGCCATTTAAAAAATGTTACTCTATTTTCTGTAAAACCCGGGTTGAAGGCATTATCTGTCATTGTTACTCAATATCTACACAATAAATTTCTGCCAGAATTTAGGGACAGGAAAGCATTTGTCTCACTAGATAAACTTTTATGTTTCCTATAACCTGACAAAAGCAGTATAGCACAGTAGTTAAGATGATGGGCTTTTGAGTCAGATAGACTTGGATCTGAGGACTAGTTCCAACTTTTTCTGACTTGGAGAGTTATTTAACTTTTTTAAGCCTTGGTTTTCTTACCTGTAAAAAGGGGATACTGTCAGTGGTTTGTGAGATTTTAATGAGAAAATACTTGTAATGTACTTTACAATATCTTATATATCATGAATGTTCAATTAATATTGTACTTTATGTGTATTATGAGAAATATATAACCCCACAGCCTTCTCTCTCCTGCACTAATCTAAAAAAATCAACTTCAATAGTAAGTAAAATATGCAGATTAAGTAGATACAATTTTTTACTCCCCAAATTGGGAAACTTTTAAAAATGATTGCACCTGCTATGTATGCAAAAATAGATATTCTCACATATTGCTGTTAAGAGTTTAAATTGCTAAAAGGTACCCAGAAAAAAATCTGGTACTAAGTATGAAAAAATTTAGGAGTTTGCATACCTTTAACTCAGTGGGTCCTCGTTTAACTCAAACCTAATAATTCTACACTGAAGATTTTATTCTAAGTATATAATCAGATTTTTATGCACAAAGATGTTAATCTAGAATTGTTATGAACAATGAGATTGTCTAACAATGAGTGGGAAAATGATAAAATACAGCATGTACACCCATATGCTTAAATACTAGTCACTTATATAGTAAACATTTAAAATAATATGAGAAAAAGTTTATGAGATAACATTAAATGGAACACAGAATAAGACATAAAATGTTATCAATACTATGACCCCACTTAGAAGATCTCTGATTAAACTCAATCAGGAGTGATAGTTAATCAGGTAATCAAAAAAGTTAAAGCGCCAAATCGAAGAAACGTGATGGAGATCCTGCTTCTTTCCAAGATGACAGAATAGTATAGACTGCCAGCTTCCTCTCCCCAAATCACCTCTGGAAAATGTGTAAAAGTGTAAAGGAAAAGTACATTTCATATGCTATTAAATTATGGTTTAACTTCAGGAAAACCAAAGTTATCATGAATTGTGTATGTGAAAGTGGGCGTTGACAGTAGGCTGGTGTGGAGGCAGCCAGATTTGGCTTTTCTTATTCATTCTGTAAAAAATAGTACACACATAAAGGAGTGAATAAAACATAACTAACAGCTTAAATTATTATAAAGGGAACATCAGGAGAACACCACCCAGGTCAAGCAATGGAATCTTATCATTATTCCAGAAAGCTTAGCATGTCTCTTTCCAGTCAAACCTTCCTTCCTCATTGCCCTGCTAACCCTGCCTATACAATGTAACCACTACACTAACCTTCATGGTCATCAGTCTTGGCTTTTCTGTATATAATTATGAACTCTATGCATTGCCAAACACTCAAGTTTTTATTTAATTTTTTAATACATTTTGAATAATGAAGTTGCTGTGGTCCATTGTTATTCTTGGAAATCGTTCTCAATTATATGTCTTCAGAAATTAGATTGTTTCACATTTTTATTCACTCATGTATTCATTAATTCATCTTTTTTTAAAATAAACATATGGAGATATTATTAACACACAATAGAATGCACCCATTAAGTGTACATTGCAAGAGTTTGAAGAAGTTTATACACTCACTTAACCACCATGAGAATCAACATGTAGAACATTTCCTTCACTTTGAAAAAAGTTCACTGTATGTTTCCCCATCAATTCTGTCCCCTTCCTCATCCCTGGACCCAGGGTGGAACTAACCTTCATTCTGTCAAAAGAAATTAGATTTGAATTTTCTTTAAAGTTTATATAAACGGAATTGCAGAGTATGCACTTTGTTGTATCTGATTTCTTAATCTCAGCATATTTTTGAGGTGCATTCATGTTAAATATCATGGATTGAATTGTGTCTCCCAAAAATGTGTGTCAACTCGGCTGGGCCATGATTCTCAGTATTGTGTGATTGTCCGCCTTTTTGTCTCCCGATGTGATTTTCCTATGTGTTGTAAATCCTACTTCTGTGATGTTATTGAGTCAGGATGGGGGGTAACTATGTTAATGAGGTAGGACTCACTCTTCAGGACTGATTGTGTCTTAAGTCAATCTCTTCTGAGATATAAAAGAGAGGAGAAAGCAGAGAGAGAGACTTGGGAACTTCATACCACCAAGAAGTAGTTCCAGAAGAAGAGTGAGTCCTTTGGAAAGTGACTGTAGACTTTTGCATTTTCACCAGTATGAAAGTTCCATTTGTTCCACAGATTTGCCAACCCTTGGTATTAATCAGTCTGTTAGATTTTATCATTTTTACTGGATGTGTAATGATATCTCATTGTGCTTTTAATTTGCATTTTCCTCATAAATAATTTCGTTATAAATAACAAAGCTGAGCTTCTTTTCATGTGCTTGTTGGCCAGTCAAATATCTTCTTTTCTAAAGTGTGTGATCAAATCCATTACCCATTTTTTTTTAACATGTACAATTTTAATGATGCTTTTTAAAAAAACTTATATACAATTTTAATAGATTTTTTTAACTTGATGTATTATGAGCACTTCCCCATGTCATTAAAAGTTTTTCTTCAGTATTATCATAATAGATAATTATTACCATAATAGTACAAAAGGTTAACTGAACTGTTGGAGGTTTGAGACCAACCAGAGTCCATCCAGAGGTGGCTCAAAAGAAAGGCCTGGCAATCTAGTTCTGAAAAATCAGCCACTGAAAACCTTAAGGAGTAGTTTTAACAGTGATACACATGGGGTCTCCATGAGTCATAACTGATTCAGCTGCAACTGGTTTGGTTTTTATTATCATAATATAGAAAGTCATTTTATATTGTCAATTATTCCAGTATTTCTCTACTACAAAATTGCTACAAAAAAGTATTAAATATATGTCTCTGATTTCTTAGAAATGAGAATCCTGGTGCCAAGTTTATGAACTTTGTAAAGATTCTGCCACATTGCTACCCATTGGTAGCATTGAATGTTATCATTTTTAATCTTTGTCATTTCATAGGGGAAACATGGCATTCCATTGTTTTAACTTACATTTCCATGATTAATTGGAAGATTGAGCTTAGAAAAATATGTTTATTGAGAATTAAATTTTTATTTTATGTGTTGCCAAATTTCTATGTGTCCTTTGTGTCATTGTTAAGACCTCTTAGGAATATATGCGAAGAAACGTTAAGTTTAGCTCTTATTCCTTCCTCATTTCCACACCTAAACAAAGACAGGGATTTCTTTGTTTTGTTTTTGTTTTAATGGGTGGATTGTTCTGAAGAAGGCTGCCTGTGACCCAGGAGCTAGGAGATGAGGTTTGCAATCCTGGAGCTCCCTGACTTTATGACCTTGGGAGAGTCGTACCCCCCAAGGCCCCTAGTTCCTCATCTGGCAAGTGAGAGGTTTGACCTAGATGACCTAGAAGATTGATTTTAGCTTTTCCCTTCTGTCCTCTGAAGTTCTACCACCAAATTTACAGAGTACTCTCAAAATGGTGAAGTAGCCATGATTCTAACAGTGTCTGCATCACCAAACTTCCCTTTTCCAAAACTGGTTTACATGATTTAGCTAACTTGATCAACCAATTAAAAAAAAAAAAACCCACTGCCCTCCAGTCAATTCTGACCCACAGTGACTCCACGGGGTTTCCAAGGCTGTAAATCTTCATGGAAACAGACTGTCATACCTTTCTCCCTCGGAGCCTCTGGTAGTTTCAAACCACCAACCTCTTGGTTAGCAATCAATTGCTTTACCTACTGCGCCACCAGGGCTCCTAGCAATAATTGTTTTTGTCGTGGTAAAACATAAATTATAAAACATAAATAACACTACAGTTACCATTTCAACCATTTTTACATGTACAGTTCAGCGACATGAATTATGTTCACCACGTTGTGTAATCATCATCACTATCCATATTCAAAATTTTTTATTACCTTTAACAGAAACTCAGTGGCCCTTAAGCGACAAAACCCCATTTCCTCCTACCACCAGCCCCTAGGACCAACTAATGAGCTTTGGCCTCTATGCATTAGTCTACTCTAGATAAATCATAAAAGTGAAATCCTACAAATTTGTCTTTTGTGTCTGACTTATTACACTTAGTATAATGTTTTCAAGGTTCATCCATATTGTAGCATGTATCAGAACGTCGCTTCTCTTTAAGGCTGAATAAAATTCTATTGTATGTATACAGTTTATCTATTCACCTGTTGGTGGTTTACACCTTTTGGCTGTTGTGAATAATGCTTCAACGAACATTGGTGTACAAATACTTGTTTGAGTCACTGCTTTCATTTTTGGGTATGTACCTACAAGCGGAATAAATGTGTTCTGTCATAATTCCATGTTTAACTTTTTGAGGAACCACGGAACTGCTTTCCACGGTGCTGTATCACTTTATAATCCCCCCCCCCCGCAGCAATGAATGAGGTTTCAATTTTCCCTTGTCCTTGCCAATACTTACTAGTTCCTGTGTTTTTTTTTTTTTTAACTTCGTCTCCTGATAATAACCATTCTAGTGGGGATAAAGTGGCATCTCATTGTGGTTTTGATTTATATTTCCCTAAATGACTAGTGGGGAGCCCTGGTGGTATAGTAGTTAAGAACTTGGCTGGTAACCAGAAGGTCAGCAGTTCAATCACCAAAGGCTCCTTGTAAACTCTATTTTTGGAAACCCTGGTGACATAGGGGTTAAGAGCTACAGCTGCTAATCAGAATGTTGGCAATTCGAATGCACCTTGGAAACCCTATGGGGCAGTTCTACTCTGTCCTATAGGGTTGCTATGAGTTGAAATCGACTCAACGGCAATGGGTTTTTATTATTATTATTATTATTGTTTTAATTACTAATGGCCTTGAATATCTTTTCATTTGCTTATTGGCCATTTTTATACCATCTTTGGTGAAATGTCTATTCACATCTCTTGCCCGTTTTTTGATTGGGTTGTCTTTTGTTGTTAGTTGTAGAAATTCTTTATATGTTCTGGATGTTAAACCCTTATTGTATATGTAGTTCCCAAATATTTTCTCCCATGCTATAGGTTGTGTTTTCATTTTGTTGATAAAGTTCTTTGATGCGCAAATGGCATCAATTCTTTAAATGTTTGGTAGAATTCCCTAGCACAGCCAGCTGGTCAAGAATTTTTTTTGTTCCTGGGAGTGTTTTGATACTGATTAAATCTCTTCACTTGTTATGGGTTTATTGAGATTTTCTATTTCTTCTTGAGTCAAATTAGATAGTTTATGTGTTTCTAGGAGTATGCCCATTTTCATTGTGATATCCCCACTTTCATTTCTGATTTTGGTTATTTGCTGCAATCCTCTGCTTACTCTTCAGAGTTCTACAGAGTTACGATTATAGATCTTTTTTTCCTGGTGCTCATGTAGTGGGATTGGGATCTTAGACCTATTTATATCATCATCTCCTAGAAATCTCCCCATTCTTAAATTTTTTTTGTCGTAGTATTTATTTGCATGAGTTTTTATTTATTTTTAACATATTCTGGATACAAGTTATTTTCAGATATATATTGCAAATATTTCTCCCAGTCTTTGACTTTAATATTGAAATACAATTATTCAATTTTTGTTTTTATGAGTCATATACTTTGTAACATATTTAGAAACCATTGCCTACCCAAAGTTGTAAATTTTATCTTCTAAAGATTTAATATTACTTTTAACATTTAGTTCTATGATCCAATTTGAATCAGTTTTTGTATACACTCTAAGGTTATATATTACTTTTAACATTTAGTTCTATGATCCAATTTGAATCAGTTTTTGTATACACTCTAAGGTTATAGTCAAGGTATATTTTTTCCATATGGCTATCCAGTTGCTCCAGGACTATTTCTTGAAAAGAAATATTATCCTGTAGAATAATATTGGCAAGTTTGTCAAAACTTAATTAAGGGTATACTTTTGTGTCTATTTCTGCATTATATTCCATCGATCTATATGTCTATATAGATTACTGTCCTGATTTGCGATACCTTTATAGTAAGTGATTTACACATATGGACCAGGGTAAGAATATTACATATTTACGTGTACATTGTAAATTATATGGCAAGTCTTGAAATTAGGTGTTTTTTTTTTAAGACCACCAGCTTTGTTCTCTTTTATTTCAAAACTGGTATGGCTATTGTAGGGCCTTTCTGTTCACATACACATCACATTATGTATGTCAATCTATACATAAAAAACCATTCTAGAGCTTTGAATGAGTTTTTATGGAGTGTAAACCTCAATTATTCCATTAAAAAAAACCCTTGCCGTCCAGTCGATTCCTACCAAAAAATTCAGGAAAATTTTGCTGAAGATCATTCAAAAGTGGTTGCAGCAGTGCATCAGCAGGGAATTTCAAGCCAGATTCAGAAGAGGACATGGAACAAGGGATATCATTGCTGATGTGAGACGAATCTTGGCTGAAAGCAGAGAACACCAGAAAGATGTTTACCTACATGTGTTTTATTGACTATGAAAAGCTGACTGTGTGGATTATAACAAATTATGGGTAACATTGCAAAGGAATGGAATTTCAGAACACTTAATGGTGTACATGAGGAGCTTGTGCTTAAATCAAGAAGCAGTCATTTGAAGAGAACAATGGGATATTGCATGGTTTAAAGTTAGGAAAATTGTGATTCAGAACTGTATCCTTTTTCACCATACCTATTCAATTAATTGTATTCTGAGCAAGTAATCTGAGACACTGGACTATACAAAGTACAGTAGGGCATCAGGATTGGAGGAAAAACTCATTAGCAATCTGCAATATCCTGATGACACAACCTTGCTTGCTGAAAATGAAGAGGATTTGCAGCACTTACTGATGAAGACCAAAAACCATAGCCTTCAGTGTGGATTACACCTCAACATAAAGAAAACAAAAATGTTCACAACAATAAGCAACATCATGACAAATGGAGAAAGCATTGAAGTTGCCAAGGATTTCATTTTACGTAATAAATAAATAAATAAATTTTTTTTTATTATTATTATTTTTTTTTTTACCACAATCAGTGCCCTTGGAAGCTGCAGTCAAGAAATCAAACAATGCATTGCCTTAGGCAAATCTGCTGCAAAAGACCTCTTTAAAGTGTTTTTTAAAAAAAATAGATGCCACTTTAAAGACCTGACCCAAGCCAATGGTGCTGTCAATTGCCTCATATGCCTGTGAAAGCTGAGCGATGAATAAGGAAGACCGAAGAAGAATTGATGCCTTTGAATTATGTTGTTGGTGAAGAATACTCAATATACAATGGACAGCCAGAATGCTCTTTAGAAGCAAGGGTGGCAAGACTTTTTCTCACACGCTTTGGACATGTTACCAGGAAGGAGTTGAGGGTCAGTGAAAAAGAGGAAGACCGTCAATGAGAGAGACTGACACAGTGGCTACAACAATGAACTGAAGCATAACAATGGCTGTGAGAATGGAATTGGACCATTTTGTTCTGTTGTCCACAGGTTCGCTATGAGTGGGAACCATCTCCACTTTCACCTAACAACAACCTAACAGGAAAACCTCAATTACGGAGCTGTGCCATAGTGGTTAAGAGCCTGGCAGCTAACCAATAGATTGGCAGTTCAAATCCATCAGCTGCTCCTTGAAAACCCTGCAGGGCGTTCTACTCTATTCTGTAGGTCACTATGAGTTGGAATTGACTCAATGGTGATGGTCTTTTAGTTATTTTTTAAACCTCAATTGTGGAAAAAAATAATATTAAATCTTCTGATCCATGAGCATGAAACAACTCTGTTTTTTTTAGGTTTTCATTAATTTTACTCAGCAGTTTTTTTTATAGTTTTCACTGTACATATTATATACATATTCTTTGTTAATTTATTTTCCAGTATTTCTGAGTTTGGGATGCTATTACATATAATACATTTTTAAATTTTAATTCCCAGTTGTTCTTGATAGTATATTACCCTCATGTCCTGGACTTTGCTAAACTTACTTATTAGTTTTGAAAGTTTTTTTCAGATCCCTTATGATTTTCTATAAAGATTATTTTATACAGAAATGAGGATGATTTTACTATTTATTTTCCAATTTTTATGCATTTTATTCCTTTTCCTTATAGTACTGTGATGACTAGGATTTTCAGTACAATGTTGACTATATAAATACTGAGAGTGGGCTTCCTTCCTTTTTCCCATCTTGCAACAAAATCGGCACTAAGTATACTGTAGGTTAGTTTTCTCATAATTACCTTTCATTAGGTTGAGGAAATTCCTTTTATTTCAACTTTGATGAGAGTTTTTTATTGTAAATGGATGTTATTTTCTATTTTTTTTTATCTTCTATTGAAATGATCATGTGCTATTTCTCTTTTAGTGTGTTAATGTGGTGAATTAAATTATTGATATTAAAATGCTAAATATGTGCACTCTGAGATAAATTCTGCTTCTTTTTTTTTGCTATTTTTTTTTAATTAACTTTTATTGAGCTTCAAGTGAACGTTTACAAATCAAGTCAGACTGTCACATATAAGTTTATATACACCTTACTCCGTACTCCCACTTGCTCTCCCCCTAATGAGTCAGCCCTTCCAGTCTCTCCTTTCATGACAATTTTGCCAGCTTCCAACTCTCTCTATCCTCCCATCCCCCCTCCAGACAGGAGATGCCAACACAGTCTCAAGTGACCACTTGATATAATTAGCTCACTCTTCATCAGCATCCCTCACCTACCCACTGTTCAGTCCCTTTCATGTCTGATGAGTTGTCTTCGGGGATGGTTCCTGTCCTGGGCCAACAGAAGGTTTGGGGACCATGACCGCCAGGATTCCTCTAGTCTCAGTCAGACCATTAAGTATGGTCTTTTTATGAGAATTTGGGGTCTGCATCCCATTGATCTCCTGCTCCCTCAGGGGTTCTCTGTTGTGCTCCCTGTCAGGGCAGTCGTCGATTGTGGCCGGGCACCAACTAGTTCTTCTGGTCTCAGGATGATGTAGGTCTCTGGTTCATGTGGCCCTTTCTGTCTCTTGGGCTCTTAGTTGTCGTGTGACCTTGGTGTTCTTCATTCTCATTTGCTCCAGGTGGGTTGAGACCAATTGATGCATCTTAGATGGCCGCTTGTTAGCATTTAAGACCCCAGACGCCACATTTCAAAGTGGGATGCAGAATGTTTCATAATAGAATTATTTTGCCAGTTGACTTAGAAGTCCCCTTAAACCATGGTCCCAAAACCCCCACCCTTGCTCCGCTGACCTTTGAAGCATTCATTTTATCCTGGAAACTTCTTTGCTTTTGGTCCGGTCCAGTTGAGCTGACCTTCCATGTACTGAGTATTGTCCTTCCCTTCACCTAAAGCAGTTCTTATCTACTAATTAATCAGTAAAAAACCCTCTCCCACCCTCCCTCCCTCCCTCCCCCCCTCGTAACCACAGAAGTATGTGTTCTTCTCAGTTTATACTATTTCTCAAGATCTTATAATAGTGGTCTTATACAATATTTGTCCTTTTGCCTCTGACTAATTTCGCTCAGCATAATGCCTTCCAGGTTCCTCCATGTTATGAAATGTTTCATAGATTCGTCACTGTTCTTTATCGATGCGTAGTATTCCACTGTGCAAATATACCACAATTTATTTAACCATTCATCCGTTAATGGACACCTTGGCTGCTTTCAGCTTTTTGCTATTCTAAACAGAGCTGCAATAAACATGGGTGTGCATATATCTGTTTGTGTGAAGGCTCTTATTTCTCTAGGGTATATTCCGAGGAGTGGGATTTCTGGGTTGTATGGTAGTTCTATTTCTAACTCTTTAAGATATCGCCAGATAGATTTCCAAAGTGGTTATACCATTTTACATTCCCACCAGCAGTGTATAAGAGTTCCAATCTCTCCACAGCCTCTCCAACATTTATTATTTTGTGTTTTTTGGATTAATGCCAGCCTTGTTGGAGTGAGATGGAATCTCATCGTGGTTTTCATTTGCATTTCTCTAATGGCTAATGATCGAGAGCATTTTCTCATGTATCTGTTAGCTGCCTGAATATCTTCTTTAGTGAAGTGTGTGTTCATATCCTTTGCCCACTTCTTGATTGGGTTGTTTGTCTTTTTGTGGTTGAGTTTTGACAGAATCATATAGATTTTAGAGATCAGGCGCTGGTCGGAGATGTCATAGCTGAAAATTCTTTTCCAGTCTGTAGGTGGTCTTTTTACTCTTTTGGTGAAGTCTTTAGATGAGCATAGGTGTTTGATTTTTAGGAGCTCCCAGTTATCTGGTTTCTCTTCGTCATTTTTGGTAATGTTTTGTATTCTGTTTATGCCTTGTATTAGGGCTCCTAAGGTTGTCCCTGTTTTTTCTTCCATGATCTTTATCGTTTTTGTCTTTATGCTTAGGTCTTTGATCCACTTGGAGTTAGTTTTTGTGCTTGGTGTGAGGTATGGGTCCTGTTTCATTTTTTTGCAAATGGATATCCAGTTATGCCAGCACCATTTGTTAAAAAGACTATCTTTTCCCCAATTAACTGGCACTGGGCCTTTGTCAAATATCAGCTGCTCGTATGTGGATGGATTTATATCTGGGTCCTCAATTCTGTTCCATTGGTCTATGTGCCTGTTGTTGTACCAATACCAGGCTGTTTTGACTACTGTGGCTGTATAACAGGTTCTGAAATCAGGTAGAGTGAGGCCTCCCACTTTCTTCTTCTTTTTCAGTAATGTTTTGCTTATCCGAGGCTTCTTTCCCTTCCATATGAAGTTGGTGATTTGTTTCTCTATCACATTAAAAAATGACCTTGGAATTTGGATCGGAAGTGCATTGTATGTATAGATGGCTTTTGGTAGAATAGACGTTTTTACTATGTTAAGTCTTCCTACCCATGAGCAAGGTATGTTTTTCCACTTAAGTAGGTCCTTTTTAGTTTCTTATAGTAGTACTTTGTAGTTTTCTTTGTATAGGTCTTTTACATCCTTTTCTGCATCAATTGATAAGATCATGTGGTTTTTGTCTTTTGTTTTATTTATATGGTGGATTACATTAATGGTTTTTCTAATATTAAACCAGCCTTGCATACCTGGCATAAATCCCACTTGGTCGTGGTGAATTATTTTTTTGATATGTTGTTGAATTCTATTGGCTAGAATTTTGTTGAGGATTTTTGCATCTATGTTCATGAGGATATAGATCTGTAATTTTCTTTTTTTGTAATGTCTTTACCTGGTTTTGGTATCAGGGAGATGGTGGCTTCATAGAATGAGTTGGGTAGTATTCCATCATTTTCTATGCTTTGAAATACCTTTAGTAGTAGTGGTGCTAACTCTTCTCTGAAAGTTTGGTAGAGCTCTGCAGTGAAGCCGTCCGGGCCAGGGCTTTTTTTTGTTGGGAGTTTTTTTGATTACCGTTTCAATCTCTTTTTTTGTTATGGGTCTATTTAGTTGTTCTACTTCTGAATGTGTTAGTTTAGGTAGGTAGTGTTTTTCCAGGAATTCGTCCATTTCTTCTAGGTTTGCAAATTTGTTAGAGTACAATTTTTCATAATAATCTGATATGATTCTTTTAATTTCAGTTGGGTCTGTTGTGATGTGGCCCATCTCTTTTCTTATCCGGGTTATTTGTTTCCTTTCCTGTATTTCTTTAGTCAGTCTGGCCAATGGTTTATCAATTTTGTTAATTTTTTCAAAAAACCAGCTTTTGGCTTTGTTAATTCTTTCAATTGTTTTTCTGTTCTCTAATTCATTTAGTTCAGCTCTAATTTTTATTATTTGTTTTCTTCTGGTGCCTGATGGATTCTTTTGTTGCTCACTTTCTATTTGTTCAAGTTGTAGGGACCGTTCTCTGATTTGGGCTCTTTCTTCTTTTTGTATGTATGCATTTATCGATATAAATTGGCCTCTGAGCACTGCTTTTGCTGTGTCCCAGAGGTTTTGATAGGAAGTATTTTCATTCTCGTTGCATTCTATGAATTTCCTTATTCCCTCCTTAATGTCTTCTATAACCCAGTCTTTTTTCAGGAGGATATTGTTCATTTTCCAAGTATTTGATTTCTTTTCCCTAGTTTTTCTGTTATTGATTTCTAGTTTTATTGTCTTGTGGTCTGAGAAGATGCTTTGTAATATTTCGATGTTTTGGATTCTGCAAAGGTTTGTTTTATGACCTAATATGTGGTCTATTCTAGAGAATGTTCCATGTGCGCTAGAAAAAAAGTATAGTTTGCAGCAGTTGGGTGGAGAGTTCTGTATAAGTCAATGAGGGCAAGTTCGTTGATTGTTGTAATTAGGTCTTCCGTGTCTCTATTGAGCTTCTTACTGGATGTCCTGTCCTTCTCCGAAAGTGCTGTGTTGAAGTCTCCTACTATAATTGTGGAGGTGTCTATCTCACTTTTTACTTCTGTTAAAATTTGATTTATGTATCTTGTAGCCCTGTCATTGGGTGCATAAATATTTAATATGGTTGTATCTTCCTGATCAATTGTCCCTTTTATCATTATGTAGTGTCCTTCTTTATCCTTTGTGGTGGATTTAAGTCTAAAGTCTATTTTGTCAGAAATTAATATTGCTACTCCTCTTCTCTTTTGTTTATTGTTTGCTTGATATATTTTTTTCCATCCTTTGAGTTTTGGTTTGTTTGTGTCTCTAAGTCTAAGGTGTGTCTCTTGTAGGCAGCATATAGACGGATCGTGTTTCTTTATCCAGTCCGAGACTCTCTGTCTCTTTATTGGTGCATTTTGTCCATTTACATTCAGCGTAATTATAGATAAATAAGCGTTTAGTGTTGTCATTTTGATGCTTTTTTATGTGTGTTGTTGACAATTTCATTTTTCCACTTACTTTTTTGTGCTGAGACGTTTTTCTTGGTAAATTGTGAGATCCTCATTTTCATAGTGTTTGACTTTATGTTTGTTGAGTCGTTACGTTTTTCTTGGTTTTTATCTTGAGTTAGGGAGTTGTTATACCTCTTTGTGGTTACCTTAATATTTACCTCTATTTTTCTAAGTAAAAACCTAACTTGTATTGTCCTATATCGCCTTGTATCACTCTCCATATGGCAGTTCTATGCCACCTGTATTTAGTCCCGCTTTTTGATTATTGTGATCTTTTACATATTGACTTCAATGACTCCCTGTTATGAGCATTTTTTTTTTTAATTAATCTTAATTTGTTTTTGTGATTTCCCTATTTGAGTTGATATCAGGATGTTCTGTTTTGTGTCCTTGTGTTGTGCTGGTATCTGATATTATTGGTTTTCTGACCAAACAATTTCCTTTAGTATTTCTTGTAGCTTTGGTCTGGTTTTTGCAAATTCTCTAAGCTTCTGTTTATCTGTAAATATCTTAATTTCACCTTCATATTTCAGAGAGAGTTTTGCTGGATATATGATCCTTGGCTGGCAGTTTTTCTCCTTCAGTGCTCTGTATATGTCATCCCATTGCCTTCTTGCCTGCATGGTTTCTGCTGAGTAGTCTGAACTTGTTCTTATTGATTCTCCCTTGAAGGAGACCTTTCTTTTCTCCCTGGCTGCTTTTAAAATTTTGTCTTTATCTTTGGTTTTAGCAAGTTTGATGATAATATGTCTTGGTGTTTTTCTTTTTGGATCAATCTTAAATGGGGTTCGATGAGCATCTTGGATAGCTATCCTTTCGTCTTTCATGATGTCAGGGAAGTTTTCTGTCAGCAGGTCTTCAACTATTTTCTCTGTGTTTTCTGTCCTCCCTCCCTGTTCTGGGACTCCAATCACACGCAAGTTATCTTTCTTGATAGAGTCCCACATGATTCTTAGGGTTTCTTCATTTTTTTAAATTCTTTTATCTGATTTCTTTTCAGCTAAAAAAAAAAATTTTTTTTTTTTTCTATGTTGGTGTTAATTCCCTGGTCCTCCATATTTCCCAGTCTGCATTCTAATTGCTCGAGTCTGCTCCTCTGACTTCCTATTGCGTTGTCTAATTCTGTAATTTTATTGTTAATCTTTTGGATTTCTACATGCTTTCTCTCTATGGATTCTTGCAACTTATTAATTTTTCCACTATGTTCTTGAATAATCTTTTTGAGTTCTTCAACTGTTTTATCAGTCTGTTCCTTGGCTTTTTCTGCAGTTTGCCTTATTTCATTTCTGAGGTCATCCCTGATGTCTTGAAGCATTCTGTAAATTAGTTTTTTATATTCTGTATGTGATAACTCCAGGATTGTAACTTCATTTGGGTAAGATTTTGATTCTTTTGTTTGGGGGGTAGTAGAAGCAGTCTTGGTCTGCTTCTTTGTGTGGTTTGATATCGACTGCTGTCTCCAAGCCATCACTAAGATATTGTAGTGATTTGTTCTATATTTGCTCACTGAGTCTTATCTTGTTTTGTTTTCTTTCCATATACGTGGATGGGCTACTAGATTGTGCTGTCTTGATTGTTGTAGCGCTTGACTTACTTATGACCTATTACCAGCTGGTTTGGGCTGTTGCCAGATATATATGCCTGAGTCTATTCACTATTCTTGAGTAGAATCTGATTTTGGGTCATCAAGTGTGTGATGCACCCTATCACCTATCCACCTTGAGAAGTAGTGGTGATAGTTGTGTGCACCAGATTCTATTAGCAGCTGGGGTTCATACTCCGGGGGGGCGGGGCAGGATGCTGACAGGCTTCCCCCAAGTGCCAGTGAGGTAGGTATGTCTCTATTCCTAAAGCACTTTGGTGGGTGGGCTCTGCAGCTGTACCTTAGGCCCCCAATGCAAGTACCTCTACTGATTGGTAGGTGTCACCCTCCTTAGACCCCTAAGGCAAGAGGCTAGGTGGTCTAGGGGGAGCTTCAGCCCTCAGTTTCCTGTTGTGGGTCAGTTAGGGCTCTGTTGAATAAGTAGAGATATCAGACCTGGGAAACTTGTTTTTCCAGAAAATCCACTAAAAAAAAAAATGCAGTCAGATCCGTATCAGAACTGCCTTTGGATTGTAACTGCCACCTTGTTCCCTGTAAGCATGAAAGTCCGAGATTTGGATCATATGTGCTTGGCTGTAGCTGTTTCTGTAATTTTAGTCCAATTAGGGATGGATTTTTGTTCCCTGGGTTTTTTGTGGTTCCTTCTCTCAGGCTGGAAGAATGGGTTAGGAAAAGACCAAAAAAGGGAAAAGCAAAGCTGCCACGGAGCCGGAGCCGTTCTCCCTTTGGCTCAGGAAATTCCAATGTTAATGAAGCCGCCTGGGAAGGGTGTGGGAGGGTTCAGGGAAACAGGAGAGTAGCACCCCGGAATATAGCCAAAGTTACTTATCTTGCTTGGAATGACTATTTTATCTGAGATTCCTGAGGGACGTGTCGCCTATGTGTGCTGGCTGTGTTGAGATTGTCCCCGAGGGTCTGGCCCGCTGAAGCCGCGGTCAGATCCTCCACTGCCAGTCCAAAGCCCAGCTTCAAGGTTCCCCTGCTGGGACGCTGCACTCCCGGCTCCAAAATCAGTCGCTGCCTCCCTGGGACTTCTCATCCCGCCAGCCGCGTTGATGCGCCGCCCCCGCGGACTGGCTGGACCCCCTCCCAGGGTTAGTTTAGGGGAGTAGGGCTAAGCCCCGTGCTTGCACATTGACAGCACCCAGTCAAAAGCCCGGCGCCAATGTTCCCCGGCTGGGACGCTGCACTCCCGGCTCCGAATCCAGTCACTGCCTCCCGGGGACTTCTCCCACCAGCCGCATCGCCACGCAGCCCGCGGGGACCGGCTGGGCCCCCTCCCGGGGTCAGTTCAGGGGGGTAGGGCTGCGCCCCTTGTTTGCACCATCTCAAGATTTTGAGTTCAGCTCCCCTGGGCCCAGACCTAAGCCCGGCGCCAAGGTTACCTGACTGGGACGCTGGCTCCAAGCTCCGAAAACAGTAGCTGCTTCCCCATATTTTTTCTTTCTCCATCTCTAAGTCTGTGTTTGTTGTTCAGAGTTCGTAGATTGTTATGTATGTGATCGATTCACTTGTTTTTCCGAGTCTTTGTTGCAAGAGGGATCCAAGGTAGCGTCTACCTAGTCCGCCATTTTGGCCCCACCTCCAATTCTGCTTCTTTGAATTACTAATTGTTAAAGATTTTCATATCTACGTTCATGAGGGATATTGGTGTCTAGCTTTCTTTCTTGTATATTTCTGATTTTGAAATCAAGGTAATGCTGGATTTATTAAGGTAGTTGCAGGGAGTGTTCCCTCTTCTTCCTCAATATTCAATAATGTTTCTATAGGATTAATATTATTTCTTCTTAAAATCCTTGGTAGACTCCATGAGGCTTAGAGTTTTCTTTGTGAAAAGGTTTTTAAAAAGGAATTTAACTTCTTTAATAGATATAGGACTATTAAGACATTCCAGTTTATCTTAAGTCAGTTTTGGTAGTTTGTATCTTTAAAAGAATTCATCCAGTTCATCTAAATTATCAAATTATTGGCATAAAGTTTTTGTAATATTCCCTTATTACCCTTCTTAAATCTGCAGGTTCTGTCTCCTCTTTATTAGTGATCTTGGTGAATTGTACTTTTTCTTTTTTTGATCAAAAGTTTGTCAATTTCAATGATATATACAATAGTTTTATTGATTTTTAAAAATTTATTTCTATTTTTATTTTTATTATTTCCTTCCCTCTATTTACTGTGAGTATAATTTAGCCCCCTTTTTGTAACTGTGGAAGGTGGAAGCTTAGATCACTGACATTAGATCTTTATTCTTTTCTGATATAGTGTTTAACGTTATAAGTTTCCTTCTAAGCACAGCTTTAGCTGTGTCTCACAAATTTATTACATGTTCTGATTTCATTTTCACTGAGTGTCAAATATTTTCTACTTAACCTGATTTCTTTTCTTTGATCTCACATTCTATTTAAAGTGTGCCCATATATTTGGGAATATTACAAATATCTTTTTGTATTGATTTCTTTTTAAATTCCATCTTGATCTGAATGCATAGTCTCTGTTATTTTGATACTTTTACATTACCAAAATAAAAAAAAAAAAAGAAAAACCGTTGCCATTGAGTGGATTCCAACTCTTAATGACCCTATAGGACAGAGTAGAAATGCCTCATAGAGTTTCCAAGGAGTGCCTGGTGGATTTGAACTGCCCATCTTTTGGTTAGTAGCCGTAGCATAGCTCTTAGCCATTATGCCACCAGGGTTTCCACTTTTATTTACATTGGAGTGCTTATTTTACAGTCTTGCATATTGTCTGTCTTAGTAAATATTCCATGTGTACTGGAAAACAGTGTTTTGTGTTGTTAATGGATGACAATTCTACAGGTGTCCATTGGATCCAATTTGTCAATAGTGCTGTTAAGTTCTTCTACTTTTTTTCTGATTTTTTTTTTTGTCTGTTTGTTCTGTTAATTCCAATATTGATCCATCCTTGCATTCTTAGAATAAATTTCTGTGAATATGGTGTGGTTCCTCCAGAGAGAATTTGTATTTTATTCTGCCCAGTGCTCCAGAATGCCATAAGTGTGGTAAAATTTCATGTTAGTGTCTCAGCTTGGATTTTTCTGTGCCAACCAGCTAGTATAAGGTTGAAACCCAAATCCTCATGACAGTTAGCTTTTGGTTATCATTTCTCAAGATAAACCTTTTTTTTTCTACCCAGAACCCAAATCAAGATAGAGAAATTTCCTTTGTCTTCTCCCTTTGTTGATTAGTTAGTTTTTACCAGTCTACCCTCTTACTTAGGGTGAAATTTACTGCACATTCCACTTTATACAGAGAAATCTGCTCCAATTTCCATGTTTTCTGGAACCAAGGACTTGCCTCCAATTTCTGCAGAGTTAAGAAAATGTAAACCTTTTTTTTCAAAGGTTACAAAATGCCCCCAGGAGTTTTGTGGCTCTAGGATCAATTTATCCCTTTGAATTTCAGTAATCTTTTATATATGTGCATGCTTTTGTATTTCTTTTGTTTATTTCTTGATTTCTAGAGGTTTTAGGTTTGTGTTTATTTTACTTTTTTTCTTTTAAATGGGGGGGGGAGCTTCAGGACATTTAATGAAATATATAGCCAAAAATGAAAGTCTACATCACTTTCATATTCAGAAAACAATATACCCACTCTTCATTTATCTACGTGGTTAGGTTCTGTTTTCATTTCATTCACATAACCATGTTGTTATGCCAAAATTGGCGTTATGTGAAAATGGATTATGAACACATCAGATCACAATATGGAGGATGATTACTTCATTGCATAACTGACAAATTACATCATTTACATAACTGACAAATTATATCATTACATATCTGCCAAATGATTGAGAATCATACCCAGCCAAGTTAACACATAAACTTAACCATCACAGCCAGCATTACTCTCACCTTGCACCTTGGCATTTGTTACTGCCAGATATAAGTACATCATTAATGAGCAAAATAGTTGGATAGTAGATTTTTTTACTATTGTCATAAATGCAAAATGAAGGATAAGAAGATAGTTGATAAATGAGTAGATGTAATAAAATTACTTATTTTTCATGCTCAGGATTCCATGCATTCCTGTATCATTACCATCCTGCCTTCTGGTTTGTTTTTTGTAAAGAAGAGTTCATAGAAACTTCCAGAAATGTGTGGCAAAAGTGGGTTCCTGCAGCAGTACCAGGATAGGACTGTCAATCTGATATCATGGCTTAACAACACAAGAACATGCCTATGCCACATCCCATGTAGTTGCCCCTTGTTCTTAGAAAACCAGTTATTAAAATGAACAAAGCAAAAACAAAAACAAACAAACAAAATCCAAAAATCTCCAGCCCAAATAATTTGGCAAAGAGGTTAGGAGAAACCACAAGAGGTTCATGAAATTCTATGATGTTCCCTTTTGGTGCAGGAGTGTTCACTGGAGCCTGGAAACTCTCATAAATCTGACCTTTCTCTGTTATTTCTCTGAAGTGTGCTCTTGTTTTTTTGTTTTTTTTTTTACCTCATGTCGTTTCCTCAGGGTTCTGCTGTGTCATAATGAGTTTTATTAAGATGGAAGAACGGTATGATTGTGCTTGGGTAGCAAATGATTTACCAGGGAAATAAAACGTTTTAACCTAATTAAAATGCAAGTCTCCACAAAGTCCTTAAGTAGCAATGTTAATGGTGGGAATTTCAGACATTGTGTCAGCCTCATGGGAATCTATGTTTCGTTATGAGGGAATTTGGCACAATTTAAATTTTACCACCAACTTGGACGACCAAGTTATGTTTCCACCTTGTAGCCAGATTCGTAAAATAACGTATCTGTAAAAGTGGAGGGAAGTATATCACAGTGGAATTCGAAAATTTTAATTTAGGAATATATTGATGACAGTTCGGACTACATGGGAGTGAGAATGAAATAATTATAAATAAAACTCTTGGTTATGCAGGGAGGTGCTTTATTAAAACTTCGTTTAATATTTATATTTTATTATAACTGCCTTACACATTAACACAAAGCCCTTAATTTGTGTAATATCTTTTCATTTCTTTTTGTATTTTTTAAATCATTGATTACAAAATTTTTAATGTATTTTCATAGCTCGAAATCAAAACTACAAGAGAGCCAGAGCTGAGAATTACCAAATTGTGCCAGTACGTATTCTAACCAAGGAAAACATTTTATCCAATGCTTTAGAGGGCACCGTAGGGAAATTGAAACATTATTCATTATAGAAATATCTAGAACAACATTAATTAAAAACCCACAATTAAAATTTGAACATTGAACAATGTCAGACTGAGTGGCTGAAAATTTTGTGTTTAGGATCAAATTCCTTGCTACGAGCACGTAGATACCCCAGCTTACACCTGCGTCAAGGGAGCCTTGGGAAACAATAAGAAATGATTTCTAGAACCTGAACTGTACTCAAAGAGCTAAACTATCCAACTGAATGACACCTGGACTATTCCAGAAGAGAGACAGTTTTCCTGTTCTCATCTGGCTAAGGATTTTCACCAGTTCCTCATTAGAATTAGAAAGGAGTTAGAAATTTCTATCTACACATCACTGAACAGAATATATAAAACTTACAATTGCAAAAAAAAAAAAAAAATAGGCTATTTGTTATAGACTGATACCTGGACTCACCGACTAGTAGATCCCACATGACTACTGCAAGCCCAGAATTGACCTACCCTTTCCAGAAGGTGCTCTATTAAGGCCAAGTTCTTACTGAATGTACATATTACAAAATGTGAGCTGTTACGTTATTTGAAACATGAAGTCAATGCTTATAAAACACACTAAGACACAAAGCATCTATCCTTAGTTTATATTTTCATACAAAGATGATCATAGACAAGATCATAGAACCATAAAACATTAGAGTTGGAAGGAACCCTAGAGATAAAATTAAAAAAAAAAAACACTTAAATGCAAATAACACTATGTAACAGACACTGTTCTGTGTACTTTAGACATATTAAGTTATTTAATCCTGACAACACCACCATGAGATAAGTACTATTATTACTTTCATTATATACAGATGGAAACTGAGGCACAGAAAGATTAAGTCATTTGCCCAAGGTCACACAGCTTAATAAATTACGAGTTGAGATTTGAACCTGGCTTGAGAGTCTGTGCTCTTAACAATACAAGTTCAAGAGTCATTCCCAACGAAATGAAGGTAGACAGTATCACACTAAAAATATATATATATTTGACCGTTGGAAAGAACTTTGTTGCCCATTTTCTTAGTTTTTCTACTATCCCAACATGATTTCCACTTAAGAAAAGTGAATTTAGCTGCCTCTCTCGATTAGTATAAGCAATTATATACTTTCCTTGTTCTATAGGGTCACTACGAGTCAGAATCGACTCGACGGCACTGGGTGTTTTTTTTTTTAGTCTGGAAAAAAAAAATCAGCACAAGTCTATAAACTAAATATAGAATAATGGGAGTCAATTTTTTATGGAAAGATAAAGGCTTGAGCCTGCCGCTATTAATCCTCAATGAATGTTTAACACTTAAGACTATTTTCATTTAATACAAAATGATTTTATTAGAAATAATTAGAATAATTACTCCCAAATTGATCTATGCTTCCCACTGCTTCAGATTTTAACTTTTTTTCTTTTGATAGTTCAATGTTTCAAGTATAAAGTGCTTTGAGACTTTTCTAAAAGATGCTTTTAAAAAGACTGTCAAAGTAAACCTGTAAAGCTATTTAGTTACATCAGACACTGCACATAAAAAATGTGGAGGTGACTCATTATCTTAGATTCCTTATGGTGCACTTATGGCTTCCACCATATACATCAATGGCTTTGAACTTGAGAGCAAGAGCTTGTCTTTTAGCAACACATCCTTGGATAAAAAAAATATATTAAATTATCTTTTTAAAAATTTATTCCTCCTTGAAGATCTCTCTGTTTCTATCTCTAGAGAGTTATATCTCTATCTGTCTCCACTTAAGATTTATGACACATATGGTATTCTGGGGAACTAAGTAATGTGAAAACCTGAAACAATGTCCTCAACCACTGTCATACAGATATTACATCGTATTCTCCAAGCATAAAGCAAGAACTGGAAGTCGGTTTCTGGAACGAAACAAATGGAAGAGTCTGTTTCTGAATATGATTATTATTTCTTTAGATGTTGCTTTGAAGTGCTTTGTACATTTTAACTGGTTTCTAACTTTATTTTTTGAAAGAGAGAAGTTTTGTGATATTAGAGAAAAAAATATTATTTATAATTTATGTGCACATATAAATATGTAATTTTTTGATATTGGTTAAACACAAGGAGCCATGCATGGCAGAGTCTCCTGGTGGCCTCCCAATATCTACATTTCTTCCCTTTATCCACAAGAGTAGAATTTTTAGCTTTTTTATATGGCCATTCAGAATAAAGATTTCATTTCCTCATTTCATTTCCCTTTACAATTAGTCATGACCTTGTCACAATGTTGCAGCTGATGTGACATAAGTAGAAGCACCTTGTGAGAGCTTGAAGAAATATTCCTTAAGAGGCAATGCACTGCACCACATGCCTCCCTTCCCTTCTTTTTTCTACCCACTGTGGGGAGCAGATGCTGTCATCCTGAGGTGTGAGGTCAAGGCCACATGTGGTCAAACAACCCAAGCTAATTCTGGGCCTCAGATATCAGAGAGTGCTGCACAAGGTACTGGTCAGTAGATGTACTAGCCTGATGAAAATAAAACAGTTGTTCAATTCCTAGAGCAATCTTCAGGCCTCAAACATATACAAGTAGGAAGCAGTCTATAAAGTCATACTGCACCTGAAAGTCATACTATATATTCTCCAGTGTCCTAGGTGTGGGTAGGATGGGTAATAGAGAAGGAGGAAGGTACCAGAAACCATTGCTTGGAAACAGGAACACCAATGAGTTAGACAGTTCCTCCAGACAGCAGCACCAGGGACTGCTGGGTGATGTAACCAAGGAAATAATTTTATCACAGATAAATGAGTATTCACTCTTCCTTGCCAGGCGGATTTGAGAAATTCTCTGGACTAGTATCCCCAATTTTTTCTTTTATCTGAATGAGAATTTTTATTGTGGTTGTCATCTTCCTGGCACACTGTATCAGTATACACTCAATCAAGTGAGTAAATAACACAGTTGTTTAAACAGGGGAAGTTTAATATGAATAATTGTCATTTATCACAGGGGATTGGATCAATGGGGAATTAACCAGTAAAAAGTAAAGAGAATTCTGAAGAATATAGGAAAAGCAAATGTAAGAAACAGCCACTATTCCTGAGAGTGAGACAGAGCATCCAAGAAGAACCTCCTCATCCCCCGGGCTGAGATTCTGACCTTGTTGAGGGGGCATGGCCATGTTTCACTGGCTGGTGGACAAGTCACTATGTTGCCACCCCGGTGGAACTTACTAGAAAGTGATCTGGAACTTGCCAGAAATCCGTCTCTTAGGATGCCAGGGAAACCTGTTTGTGGCGAAGTTTCTCATCAGAGATGTTCTGCTACAAAATCCAGCTGAGGCGGATTTTGATGGGGATAGCTGTTGGTCATTGGATGCTGCTAGCTATTGTACATTGGCCCTGGAGAAGCTACAAGTTCTACAGGAATTTGAGGCAGTCTGCTACAAAACCACCTTAGGGGCGTGGTGTGTCATAGGAATCTGCTGGCTTCTGGGTGCTGCTGGCCACCGTGCACTGCGGGAACTAGCCACTGAAGAAGCTGTGAGTATTGCTGGAGCCTGGTGCTGCAGAAGACCTTATACATGCTGCAGGAGACTGCGGAGGAAGTGTACCATAACCAAGAAGAGAAATCCTTCTCCTTCTGCAATGTCACTCCAGTACCCTCTGCTGATGAAACTTCAGTGCCAGCTAGCAAAACAAGAAGATCTAAAGGGCCCAGATCCATTTTCACAGAGCAGACAAGAGAAACGAACTTGGAGCTAAATGGTAATAAGATAGTAACATGCACATGCTCCATTGCATATTGAGCATGTGGAGACAGATAACCTACTTTTTAATTTTAGTAACTGGAATATAAGAAATCACAGCCAGATAGAGAAAACTATACATCACCACAAAATCTGGACTTTGAACTGGATACAGTGGCTTGATGAGCTTTGGGTCCTTTTCTTGTGCAGGAAGTGAGTATGTTCTACATGTGGGAAGAAATATATGCACAGATATTTGGGTGCAAAAGGTATGGATTATGGCAGTGATTGCTAGTTGGCCCCCTTACCTGTTCTCATGTTCTTCCATAATGCAATAATTCTTAGCTAGGGACTAGGCTGATCAGAATAGAGTTTATTTTCCAAGCCTCTTCAGCAATCCTGCAGTGCCCATGAAAGCTCATTTGTCAGACTGAGTTCTGACTAATGAGCTGAAAGACGTATGTAGCAGCCTTCAAGAATCTTCTTTGATGTAGTGTACATGACACCTTTACCCTCTTCTTCTTGCTTCCTTCCATCATTATTCTTCTTGGATTATAGGTCTATTCATCTTGGACTGAAGAGCAAGACTATGTACGGTATAAGTGCTTGAGTCTCTGACACTGTAGAATACCATATTAGCCCTGAAACACTTATTTCACATTTTTATATGAGAGAAAAGTACATTTTTATATTGTTCAAGCCACTGTTATTTTGAGTTGTTTTGTTACCACAAATCACTACTACAAATAACCTGCTATAATCTTGCTTCTCCCATGTCATCCATAATGCTTTTTTGACCAATTATTTCATAAATGATGATTTTTATGGCAGGATATAGTTAATAAGTTGAAAGGTGAATCAGAATATATGTTATAAAACATATTAAAAAGCTAGATAAAGGATTTGGGGGTTTAGAGCTATTGTGGATTATCCAGGGCAGACATATTCAGTACATTAGCATAAATAATAGAAAACTGACTATAAAGTATATTTCCCAAATAAAGATGAAAATATTTCATAGATAACATAGTTTTTTTTTTTTTTTTAATTCATGTAATTGGATTTTAATTCGCTTTCTTGTGTCATAGATGGAGAAGACACTGGGAGAGATGTGGGGTTGAATAAGCTTTCCTGACTGTCCTTTGTTATCTCATTAACATGAGAACATTGCTACCTAAAAACATTACAATATACACAAGCAACCACAACAGAGAGCCAGGTAAAGAATTTCTCTTTCTAATCTACCCTAAATGGAGACAAATAGACAAAAGTAGGAAATGACTGTAGATAAGCTCAAGGTTTAATGGGATTATTAAAGAAGTTAGTAGGGAGTTTTGGTATAATATCTATTTCATATTTTAGAAATCCCTTGGCTAAACATTAAAACTCAGTTCATATTAGTAAAAGAGAAGACAAGAAATGGAGAAAGTCCACAATCCAGTCATCTCAAAAAAGAACTCAAATATTAAATATGAAAGAAAAGCATATAGTTATGAGTAAGTAAAAATAATGAAAGGGCTTGGTTATTAATGGATGACTACATAAATGCAAGATAATATGAGATTGACAAAATCATGAAAATCATATATTTTTTTTTAACCAGGATTCAAATTTCTGTTATAATAGTCACAATATAGTCAGGAAAACAATAAAAATAAATAAGATTAATGAGCACCTACTATGTACCTTAAGAAGCCCTGGTGGTGCAAAGGTTAAGTGCTAGGCTGCTAATGGAAATATTGGTGGCCTGAACCCACCCAGTGGTTCTGCAGGAGAAAGACCTGGAGATCTGTTTTCATAACAACTACAGCCATGAAAACCCTACGGGACGGTTCTACTCTGTCATAGTGGGGTCTCTGTGAGTCTACTCAACAGCACATAACAACAACAGTTATGTACCTTGGCCCTAATTTTAGGCTTATTCAGGCTATTTCTGCTTTTGATGAGGTATTGTTTTATAACTGTATTCCCTAATGATATGTTTTCATTCAATATATTTTTTCTTTGCATGTTTTTCACGGCCCAGGGGATTTAAAGGAAAAATCATTTAGAATAATGTCAGGGGTGAAAAATTTCACAAGAGAAACATCACGTCCAATACTTCCATGTAAGTATAAAAGTCCTCCTCTTCCATTGTTTTAAAGTTTGTGCATATTCATCAAACCGTATCAGACAAATATAACAGCGTTTACTCACAGCAATTTCATGGGTTGACATGATCAATTTGAGTAAATTTAACTTCAACTAGCATAGTAGAGTAATTATCCCAAAATAAAATTTAGTTCATGGAAGAGACACTGTTCAAATTGATTTGGTACTTAAATGTGCTTAAGGCATCATATATTTTTGGCTGGAGACAATGTCCCAGTTAGCCATGTGGCCTCGCTGGTGTCGCTTTCCCTCCCTGGGTCTTAATTTCCTCAGGTGTGAAAGCAGTTAGGTAGGAACACAGCATTTCTGTGGAGGATTGGAGGAGTTAGAAAAAAAAACCCATTGCCGTGGAGTCAATTCTGACTCATAGCAACCCTAAAGGATAGAGAACTGCCCCATAGGTTTCCAAGGAGCACTTGGTGGATTTCAACTGCCAACCTAATGACCTTTAATTTGTTCAAGACTCCCTGTATTCCTGCCCTTGGATGGCTTTTCCTATACTGACTCTGAGCTTGACCACGTACTTTGGCCAGTAAGACAATAGGAAATGCAAAACAAGGAAACTTGACAAGGGCTTGCTTATTTGAGCTGCACTTGACCTGCTGGAGGATGAAAGACATGTCAGCCAGTCACCCCACATTCACTGACCTAGTCAACAGCCAGCACAGAACTAGGTATGTAAGTGAGATCATATGCAACCTGTCCAACTTGCTAACTAGCTGCAGACACATGAGTAGCCTAAATGAAATTAGCCAAGCCCAGCTCAGTTCAGAACTGCCCAGCAGAACCCTGAGTGGATATTGGAAAGCTACTAAGTTTTGGGATGGTTTTTTATACTAACAGATAATGATACCATTTCCAGAGACTTCTTTAGTTCAAAATTTTATGGTTTTTGATTCTAATTTATAATATTGCAAAAGCATATCCTTTGCCAACACAGACTTGCAAGTCTGTTTATGGGGATAAAAATATCAATCAAACATGGCCCATGACCTCAGGAGTTTACAATATACCATACGCTTACTCTAAAATAAATATTTAGAAATCTAAGCATCTGTTGGGTATGGAATAACCAATGTAGTGTACCTGGATATGTGAACTGTTTGTTTATTGGGTGAGCATAGTGGATAAGAGATTTTGGAGCCAGATTCTTTGGGATCAGCTTTCACATGAACACTACTAACCCATTGCTGTTGAGTTGATTCCAACTCATAGTGACACTATAGGACAAGGTAGAACTGCTCCACAGGATTTCCAAGGCTGTAGTTTTTACAGCAGACTGCCACGTCTTTCTCCAATGCACCTCCTGGCGGGCTCAAACCCCCAACCTTCTGGTTAGCAGCCATGCGCTTAACCACTGTGCCACCAGAGCTCCTGACATGAACACTAACAGCTGTGAAATCTGGTTAAAGAGTAAATCACTAGTTTAAGAGAAAATGTGTCAATATAGCACATGATACTTTGGGTATCTCAGAGATGTCTAGTAGATAACGTTGTACACGAGGACATAGGTATGTATTTCAGGGTTGTTACGAATGACATTTATTACTTACATGTGGCTTTAAAGAAGGATATGTGCATGTTATATATAAAACTCATCTTGCAATTGTCTATTATTTGTAATTTTCAAATGATCCCTGTAAATACGCATTATTTAGCAAGTCTTTTCTCTGATCTGACCTTCAGATTAAAGATTGATACCTGATCGGGCCTTCTTACTAATGATAATGATTTATATATGCTATATTGTTTGCCAGCTGCTATTGACTCCAGTGGACCAGAGTAATACTATGTGATTTGAAATTGTGCTTTAATGTTTAATGGCTCTTGGTATTTTTGAGCCAATATAGATAATGTTCCAGGTAAGTTCAAATGCTGAAACCACCTGACAAATTAAAAATCCTGGAAGAATCACGACTACCCAAAATAACTCCCTTTACTTAATCATCTGACTTTTTTTAAATATTCATTTTATTTTGGTTGAATATGTAGACCAAATAAGCATACATGAACATAAATGGTTGTTTTTATTTGAGCACTTAGATAATTAATAGCACAAATCAAAGAGAAATTAAATAAAATTTGAATAAGAGATCTGTAATTATACATAAGGAACCATGGTGGTACAGTGGTTAAGAGCTAGGCTGCTAACCAAAAGTTTGGTAGTTCAAATCCACCAGCCGCTCCTTGGAAACCCTATAGTGCAGTTCTGCTCTGTCCTATAGGGTCTCTATGAGTCAAAATCGACTTGATGGCAATGGTTTTTTTGTTGTTTTTTTTTTTAATTATATATATATGTGTAAAACCAAACAAATAAAAAATCCCATACATTTTTGGTCAGTTAGGATGCAGGATGAGAAAGAACTAGTACTAAAACTTTGAAAGTTGCATTTACCTTCTGGCATTCAGTGCTTTGGGGGCTGTCTTTACATGAGTCCTAAAGTAAAGCATAGAATGCAAAAGAAATAAACATTCCTGAAAACTTGCACTTGATAGAAATCTCAAAGAAGATATATAACCTTAGTCCAAACTAGGCATATATATCTAGCCAAAGGTACTCTTTCAAATGTATAGTATTTTTTATTTGTATTTCAGTGAACTCATTTTAGAATTTCTTAAGAAGTTTCTAACCCACCACAGAGAATCAGATTCTAAGTAATGAAAGTTAAAAGAACAACAAATGCAAGGTAAATTCTTTTTTCTGTGATCCCAACCTTAAATATAGAAGTCCTTGGGTAATGCAAATAGTCAATGTGCTTAGCTGCTGAACGAAAAGTTGGAGGTTCGAGTTCACCCAGATGCACCTTGGAAGAAAGGCCTGTTGATCCACTTCTGAAAAATCAGCCATTAAAAACCCTATAGAATACAATTCTACTCAGACACATATGGGGTTGCCATGAATTGGAACCACCTCAACGGCAACTGGTAAACCTTAAATGTGGACATGATAACTTTTAAGAGTAGTTACATGAAATACAAAAGTTTATTTAATAGTCCACAAATTGTCTGTCGAACAGTAATTTGTGACGGATTTTCTCTCATATACTTCACAAGTAGAAGATGAGCTGGGCCTTAGTAAACAGTGAGCACAATGCATGACAGCAATAACTGTGGTCACTAAAAAGCCTAATTGTATCTTAGGCTGTACAACTAGATCCAGGAAAGCAGTCGTTCCTTTCTAATTTGTTGTGGATGAAATGTTGTTGTCAGGTGATGATGGATCCATTCTGACTCATATTGACCCTGTGTTTGACAGAACTATACTTTGCCCGGTCCTGTGCCATCCTCACAATCTTTGTTATGCTTGAGCCCATTGTTGCAGCCACTGTGTCAGTCCATCTTGTTGAGAGTCTCCCTCTTCTTTGCTGACCCTGAACTTTACCAAGCGTGATGTCCTTCTCCAGGGCCTGATCCCTCCTGATAACATGTCCAAAGCATGTGAGATGTAGTCTCACAATCTTTGCCTCTAAGGAGCATTCTGGTTGTATTTCTTCCAAGACAGATTTGTTTGTTCTTTTGGCAGACCATGATATATTCAATATTCTTCATCATAATTCAAAGGTGTCTATTCTTCTTCTATCTTCCTTATTCATCATCCAGCTTTTACGTGCATACGAGGCAATAGAAAACACCATGGCTTGGGTCACGTGCACCTTAGTTTTTAAAGTGACATCTTTGCTTTCAACACTTTAAGGAAGTCTTTTGCAGCAGATTTGCCCAATGCAATGTGTCTTCTGATTCTTGACTGCTGCTTCATGGATGTCGACAGCGGATCCAAGTAAAACAAAATCCTTGATTACTTCAGTCTTTTCTCTGTTTATCATGATGCTGCTTATTGGTCCATTTGCGAGGATTTTTGTTTTATGTTGAGGTGTAGTCCATACTGAAGGCTGTGGTCTTTGATCTTCATCAGCAAGTGCTTCAAGTCCTCCTCACTTTCAGCAAGCAAGGTTGTGTCACTTGCATAACACAGGTTGTTAATGAATCTACCTCCAATCCTGATGCCCCATTCTTCTCCATATAGTTCAGCTTCTCGGATACAGACTGAATGCATATGGTGAAAGGATACAACTCTGATGCACATCTTTCCTGACTTTAAACCATGCAGTATCCCCTTTTTCTGTTTGAAAGACTGCCTCTTGATCTACGTACTGGTTCCTCATGAGTACTATTCAGTGTTCTGGAATTCCCATTCTTCGCAATGTTATCCATAATTTGTTATGATCCACACAGTCGAATGGCTTTGCATAGTCAATAAATCACAGGTAAACATCCTTCTGATATTCTCTGCTTTCAGCCAGGATCCGTCTGACATCAGCAGTTATGTCCTTGTTTCCAAGTCCTCTTCTGAATCAAGCTTGAGATTCTGGCAGTTCCCTGTTTATACACTGCTGCAGCCGCTTTTGAATAATCTTCAGCAAAATTTTACTTGCATGTGATATTAATGATTTCTTAAATGGAGTAATGGGTGAAATACTCCTAAACAATTGTGATCAGGTATAGATGACACATTAATTGTAACAAATATCAATAAGCATGAGCAGAGGAAAAGAATCAAGATGGTGAAAGAATTCAGAACCATATTCAGTTAAAAGACCTGTAGGTGTTTGGAAGAAACGGAGATGACTCAAAGTGAGATTTCAAGTCATATGGGTGGGGTAGAGAGGCCATAAGGCCATGATAGCAATGTGCAAACACTGCTTAAGAAAGGGGAAGATAATTCACACTGTTTTATCAGGGTCCCCAGTTTTTTTTTCAGAGAGAGATTTTGCTTAATAATAGAGCTTTTTAATAGGTCAGACTTTCCAAAGAAAAAATATACCATCTCAAAAGGAAATGTATTTCCCTTCACTGAAGTATTGAGCCAGACAAGATAGCTATTTAGCAAAAATGCTGTAATTTCAATATAAGAGTAATTGAGCTACATGATGTTTAATGTTTTCCCAAGAGATTTTGGTTCCCTGATGCCAAAATATACAATTCGCTAAGAGAAAGTAAAAAATTATTTGTTTCTATAAATGAGGTGTATGTGCATCTCAAAAGAAAAAAAAAAAGCTCCATTCCCACATAACTCCAAAAATCTCAACATCACAAATTTTGTAGCCACATTTTTCAAAACAAAAGAGGTTCCAAAAATAGGTAGAAATTGACCTAACTAAAGATGTCACTGTTTTCAAGCCTGAGATTTGTGTGCAAAGACTTTTAAATATTTACATTTAAAGTAAGAAAAAGTAATGACAAACCAAAAAAATTAAAAATTTACAGTGGACATGATGTGAAGTTTCCAAGAAATAGAAAACTTTTTTTAGTGTGCAGCTCAGGTGGGAAAATAAAATGAATTTGTGCCTCTTTTGTAAGGGAGAACAGAGTGCTCATAGAATACTGTGCTCTTTTAAATGGTCTTTTAAAATGTTCTCTACATGTCTAGAAACTTGTAAACTGCTTCTGTTCTCAAGGTTCCCTGACTCAAACTGCCTTGCCTCAATGTAGTTTCAAACGCACCATGGTAGATGTCTAGCTATTGTTTGTCCTGGTGTCCTGAACTAGAGGTGGACTTAATCTTTGACCTGCAGCCCTCTTTAACTTTCACTTGCTGTTCCTTTATGGGAGATCATTTTAGATTCCATAGAGGTGGGAATTGTGATCCTTCTTATCTATATATTCTAGAAAGAGGGTACAGTTACTGAATGCAATTTTAGAATATCCAAGGAGTATATATATAATTCAATAAAAATTTATTTCCGGTCTTACTTCTCATAGGTGTCCATGTTACACTGCAGAAAATCAATTTTGGATAATTTTAGTTGCTTTGTAAAAATATTTTAGAAACTGTCCAAAGATGGTTCAAATTTAACTAGACCCTAGGGCCATCTCCATACTGTTCGTAAGAGGCATACAAAAATCCCATTCCCTTGAATAAGAGTACAAGACATGCCTTCAAAAATTTACTGAATTATTAAGCTTCTTACGCTAAGAATTCATTCCTTTTCATATTTTATAACTGTACCATCCCCATTTCACCCAAGTGCTCAAATATGCCACTGGGTCTATGAATAGACTCCACTTCTGTTGTGTTAGATCAATACGTATGAATAGAAACTGTAACAGTATTAATATGTGGAACATAAGTGACTAACATTTAATCATGTTACAAAATGGGCCAGAAACAAGGAATCAATGAATCTCAGCCTTTCTCAGACAGTAGAACTCAATACATATAATCTGAGACCTGAGATATGAGTCACTTCTATACCATTCCTGACCAAGAGTGGTCCCAGCTTTGGTTGAATGAGTCTCTCCAGGGTTCCATGGATAAATTTATTTAACTACCTTGGAGTATATTTTGAAGCAAGCTCAAGCTGTTACTCTCATCAGGTGCAGTTCTAGCCACCCTTAAAGCTTGAGAGACAATGGCTAGTTCCTTTTATAGATGAGGGAGCTGATAGATAATAGCTATCAACAAAATTTCCAAGTTAAAATCATCTCTTTTATGCCTTAAAGTACATAACCTAGGGGTTTCAATTAAATGCTTGACAAAGAACTTCTGTATTTAAAAAAATAAACTTTTTTTTTTTTGTAGGAAAAAAATCCCCTGACTATATCTGTAGCGACTAATTAATGGGGTATAAAGTTTTTTTTTTTTTTTTTAAGTATTAGGAATGTTTCATCACCAATATAAACCACTGAAAAATCATATACTTGTGAAAAAATGTTAGCACAAATTGACTAAGACTGCCAAAATCATGACATACATGGGGTCACCATGAGTCAGAATTGACTCATCAGTGACTGGTTGCAACTAGTTAGTCAAAGAAAACATTAATGAACATCCACAGTTCTTTATTTTATTCTTATATATTATTCTCCTAGTTTTAGGCAAAGGATTTACCACTTGAAGTGGTTTGCTTTATCTTCTGCAGATAGCATGTAAAATTGCCTAGTAAGACACCAGATATATAGTAATCACTTGACAAGGGTAGCTATTCTTAATAAAAATGGAAGGAGATGGGACTTGCATCATATTTTTGGCTATTAATTAACTCCAGGTGAACTAAATCCTCCAGATTTTATAAGGATTCCTTCCCGGTGAGGGCTTCATGTGTTCTACATGTACAACCAATCCTTTATTTTTAAATATACAATTCTCCCTGTTTTCTTTTTTAAAAATGGCCCCTTTTATTTTGACACAGTATTCCAGGCTTCTCGAATAATTTTGAATCTTAATCCTGAATTACTGAATTTACTACATTTCCCAGTGTCCTGAGAATTTAATATGCATTTCTCCTGTCCTTTCATCCCATCGTTGCTGACAATGGTGTCCTTGCACAGGGCCAAGGACAGCACATACGGTACTCAGTGGAGACCTCTTCAAGGGCAAAGATTTACTCTTTGACGGGAATGACAGCACAGTGAATTATTTCTATTCATTCTTTGAGCAAATGTGCCCTTTCAGCATAATTTCTTAATTATGATAAAGAAAAAAAGTAAAAGATTATCTCAGACCAAAGTAAAGGCCTATATAATAAAGACACTGCATAACCTATTTTATATCCATGAGCAATTTGGACCCTTATATTAATCATATCTAATTCTTTGAACATCTCACCAACATTATTTAAAGTCATAATTAACACCAAGTAGCAAGAGAGGATCACCAACTCAGAGGTCATGGAATGAAGCCAGAGTCTTGAGGTTGGATCTACTTATGCTATTTGCCTCAACGAACGCCACAAGGTTGATGTGTGCAAAGGATAGACATTTGGGCAATAGCTGTATGATGAGATGAAGTGCAGCCAATGTACAGAAGAAACATTTAAAATATGGGCAGCTTAGAATACAGCAAGTATAAAAGAAACAGTCTATTTTGAGCAAAATGATGAAACTGCAATAGAAGAAATAGAAAGGCCACCTGGAAGAGGTGTTTGTGACTAGTGATACCAGTCGTAAGCCAATATGGAGCTTGCATGCACTAGCAAAGGGAGAATAGCCCTCTTTGTCATCATCACAGATCGCAATTGGCTTTGTTCATATTTTCTCAAGTAGAGGAAGAGATTTCTAAACCACAATTAGCATTTGCACTTGTGATATTTGCAAAATATGAAATTTTCTGTGTACTAAAAACACAAAAAATGAAATGTAACAGTCTTGTTTCTGTGTCTGCATGTAGAGTAAAACATCTCCACAAATGTATTAATATGGAGAAAAGATAGGGTAATATTTCAAATGCTTTTTCAGATTCCTTGTGTTTTTAATTAATGCAAGTCACATGGAAAATGCTTTGTCAGAAAGCAATCACTCTGAACTGACAGGGCAGAATCAACCCATAAAGAGTCTCACAATTAATTCTACGTGTGGGAGACGAGTCCTGATGGTGCAGTGGTTAAAGCCCTCAGCTGCTAATTGAAAGGTCGGCAGAACCTACCAGCTGCTATGAGGGAGAGTGATGTGGCAGTCAGCTTCTTATAGGGTTGCTATGAGTCGGAATCAGCTCAAGGGTAACTGGTTTGGTTTATGTGTGAGAGGGTCTGATATTACATCCTGCAGCATGGAAAGTAGTCACCGGGTGGCATAGTGCTATGAGCTGCTTGGCGGAGTGGAAGATGTTGAGCTTTGGAGTCAGAAAAGACCGAATCGAATCCCTGCACTACCCCACAGTAGCTATGCCACCTTGGGCAGTCACATAACTTCTCTGACAGTTTCCTCATGCATACGATGAAGATACTAATACCTGAAATTCCTGCGAAAAAAATGTGGAGAAAACATAATGTACGCTAAGAGTAGTGGTAAAGGCAATCACCTTTTCTTTAGACGTGCTATACCCATTCGCTTTGGATAAGAAATGGAGGCAAAAATCATTCCTTTTGGGGTAGATACATAAGGATAGTGGTGATTCAGTGGCAGGGTTCTCATCTTCCCGGTAGGAGACCGGCCAATTCACCTCATATACAGCCTGAGGAGATTTTGTGTTGCTATGCTATGTGCTGAACAGGGGCTTCCAAGCTAAGAAAGGCCTGACAATCTCCTTCTGAAAAGTGTCGTTGTTGTTAGGTGGTGTCGGGTCAGTTCCAACTTATAGCGACCCTATGTACAACAGAACAAAACACTGCCCAGTCCTCCGCCATCCTCACAACCACCAAACGAAAATTAGTGAATGAAAAACCTTAGGGAACACAACGGTCTGACCAGCAATGGATCATGGGAATGATGCAGGACCGAGCAGCGTTTTATTCCTTTGTGCATGGGGTTGCCGTGAGTTGGGAGCCAATTAGACAGCAGCTAATAACAACAATGAAGTAAATCATGTCATGTCTTTACTTTATAGGGCTTTACTTTGGTCTTAAATAACCAAAACCAAAACCAAACCCAGTGCCTCGAGTTGATTCCGACTCAAAGCGACCCTATAGAATATTTGGCCTCAAATAATAGGTTTTTTTTTTTTTTTATAGCTATGATTGGCTAAGGTGCCCATATTTGCTCCATAGGATTTTCAAAGGCTATGAAATTTTTTGAAGCAGGTCATCGGGCCTATCTTCCAAGGTGCCTCTCGGTGGGTTACAAATTGCCAAACTTTCGGCTAGTAGTTGAGCACTTCAACATTCGTGCCACCCAGAATCACTATGAGCAGGAATCAACTAGACAACAGCTTTAACAACACAACAACCTAGGGTTGGACCGGGGATGTAGTAAATAAGGAAAGTCCATGTAGATAACAAACCTAAGTGGTTGGTTAAAAGATTAAGGTGGGGTATAATCACTTATGAAAGCAGTTTGGCAGTATCAGACCAAAGCTGAATGCATATTCTATGATCCACGATTCCATTCCTAAATATACATCCAACAGAAATGCATAAATATACCCACCAAAAATATCTTCAAACTAGAACTACACAAAAGACCACCAGCAGCTGACTAGAAAAAATGTAATAACTTCATACAAATATAGGAATGAATGGCCTACAATTAGAGGTAATAATGTTGATGACTCTTACAGCCATGATGTTAAGCAAAGGAAGACAAACACAAAAGAAAACATTGTGTGATTCTATTTATGTAAAGTATAAAAACAAGAGAAACTGAACTTTGTTGTTAGAAACCAGGATAGTGGTTACCCTTGTGGGGGTGTGGATAGTGACTTGAGGGAGCATGAGGGTTTTTTTTTTTTTTTATCCTGCTGGTAATTTTCTATTTTTTGATACAGGATCAATGAACAGATCTACTAAATTTGTGAAAATTCATCAAGCTGTATACTTAGAGGTGCACTTTTCTGTATGTATATTAAAAATTTATAGGCAATAAAAAAATTAAGAAACCAGGGGTAGGTGATATTCAGAACTTGATCTCAGCATTTTCTTTGACCCTTTATCCCACAGCGTTAAACATGTATAAGGACACCAGGCAAGAAAGTTCCCAAAAAGTGTTTCACCAAAACAAGTTCTAGTCTGTATTACTCAGTTCCTGAATAAAAGCCAAAAAATACATGGTTTGTAGACATTGTTAAAATTCATGCAATGTAAACGTTAATGTTTAAGCATACTCTTATGCTAGGGGAAAAAGCTCTATTTGCTATTTGTTCTAAAATGCAAATATGAAATTTACATAACTATATTCTAATAAAAAAAATTTTTTGTATTCTAATATTTTGCTTGTAAAAATTTGAATTAGTATAAGAAAAGTCTTTTATAGCTCTATTGCATATTGATATGCAGTAATAGTACCATCTGCCCACTCGTCCCATTTTTGGGCATACTCTGGTGGTGTAGTGGTTAAGTGCTACGGCTGCTAACCGAAAAGGTGGGCAGTTCGGATCCACCAGGTGCTCCTTGGAAACTCTATGGGGCAGTTCTACTCTGTCCTATAGGGTCGCTCTGAGTCGACTCAATGGCAACGGGTTTGGTTTGGAAGCAAATATATTGCCACCTAGTGGTGACTCAAACTGCAGGCACACGATATTTGAAACTTCAAGAAGATAAATATGTAATAGACGTTATTTTAAAATTCATATACGTTAAGATGTAAAGTCACATTCACATTTTAATATTAGCCCTTTGAATTTTTCCTTTAAATGAAATGCTAGTTTATATATTTAAATTCAGCTTTAGGTATTTGAAATATTACTTTGTTTTAGGATTTATTGAGATGACTTAGTCCTCATTTGAGAAGTATACTCTTACATTATCCACGTTTAGTGCAATAAAAGTGATAAAGCAGTTTTCAAATGTTCAGTGGGATTTGGTTACATGAGGTCATTTTTTGATGGGGGAAAAAACCCTGGCCTGGTTCAAATATTTTCTTTCTACACTTTGGGAAGTGCATTTTTTTTAATTGAATATTCTGTTTTCTTTGTGAAACGACAATCTCACAATGCTTCCTAAAATCACTTGTTCTTATAACTTCCTTCAGTTGGTATTTACACCTTATTTTGCAAAAGAGTATACTAATTGCCATGATGGATTAATTTCCCTGAGTAATGAACATGTCAGATGTACTTTTAGTTCTATCAATTTCCTCTAAGGGACTCCAGAGAGATGTTATTTTGGTCTCCAAAACATCATGCATAAACTTAGCATGAGGTTTAGGGCCCCCTGGCGCTTCTCCCTTCAATGTCTGCCCATCTCCTAAGTTCTGTAACAAAACACGATGGCTGCAACAAAGCCTCATTCCCAGGAAGTATAAACCAAAACAAACAAAACCCAAACCCCTCGCGATCGAGTTGATTCCGACTCATAGCGATGCTACAGGACAGAGTAGAGCTGCCCATAGAGTTTCCAAGGAGCACCTGGTGGATTCAAACTGCCAACCTTTTGGTCAGCAGCCTTAGCTCTTAACCACCACACCACCAGGGTCTCCAAAGAAAGAAAATGACCTTTCTTTTGCCTTCACCATTATATTTCATATTTTTATGGGTCATTTATTTTTGATGTTTCTGGACTCCTTTGCCTTTACCCACCTCCTACTCTCCACCTTAACCCCTTCATGGCAGAGATGTGTTTATCTGCTTCCCCCTTTCTCCTCTCTATGTAAGTCCCTGGGATAGTTCCAGGTGAGAAGGGAGGGATATACAGTGATTAAGATGCAGTTCCTGTCCCCAAAGGAGCCAGTTGTGCAGTGGTTAAGCACTCGGCTGCTAATTGACGGGTTGGAGGTTTGAACCCACCAGCTGCTCCAAGGGAGAAAGATGTGGCAGTGTATTTCCTTAAAGATTACATCCTTGGAAACCCTATGGGGCAGTTCTACTCTGTCCTATAGGGTCGCTATGAGTCAGAATCAGCTCAGCGGCAATGGGTGTGTATTTTTTCTCCTATCATCAAAGAGCTTGTAGTTTAATGACTGTGATGTTCTTTGGGATTTACAGAATCAGTTGCTGAAAGCTGTAAAAATTGATCAAGCTAGTATAGTTTTCTGTAAAATTGAGAAGGGTTAGTTATACCATAAGAGCTAACCAATTTTTCCAAAAACAAGGCTGAAATGTAAGCTTATTTCATTTTCCAAATTTCACATTAGTGTATAACTTGTCATTTAAAAATCTAGTTGTTATGCCTTCTCTCAAATGGGTATTTGGATTTTAATCCTCATGTAATGATCCTTTCACAGGATAAGGAAATCAGAAGAGTCAGAGAGCAGGTAAGGACTGCATCTGAGGGATTAGAGGCCCCTTCAAGTGCTTCTGAAGTCACCCTTGCAGGCAACTCATGGCAGCTAGATAGTTTTTAGCTAGAAACGGTAAGAACACTATAAAAGGATTATCCAGAATATTATATCTGCCTTCATATCAATGCAAAATACTTATGTAGAAACACTATTACTTTAACTGCAAATTAATTTATAAGAGTGGTGCAGAATGTTAAACACCTTTACAGAAGAAAATACTGTATTTTTTATTATTCTCTACAGGAGTATTTTGCATCTGTAGTCAAGTTATTGGTGAGATACCCTGGTAACCTGGTGGTTTATAAAAGCAGAAAAGAAAAAAAATCAGTAAGCATTATTTGGTATTGTGTACGTGCTGTCTCAAGTGATTGGCCCTACTGTTTTGACCAATATTCCCGAAATTCAGCCCTGTTAGGCTGTTTCACTGGCCATAATTATGTAAGAATGGTAATTATATTTCCTGAAATGTTCTATAAAAATGGATAACTTTACTAGTTATAAATATGAACATCCTCCAAATACACAGAGAAATAACTTCAAGAGTCATTAAAATGTGTATATAATGAAAAGACATATTCACTTACGCAACAAACATTTATTAATCTGCTTTCTGCATTGTTTTAGGTTTTCAGAATAAAATCTGAAATGACTCCTCTCCTTAAGGAATATAAAAAAAAAAGGAAAAAGCAAACCCATTGCCACCAAGTTGATTCCCACTCATAGTGACCCTGTAGGACAGAGTAGAACTGCCCTTTATTGTTTCCAAGGAGTACCTGGTGGATTCGAACTGCCAAATTTTTGGTTAACAGCCAAGCTCTTAACCACTACACCATCAGTGTTTCCTTAAGAGACATAGTACGGAAGAAATGACAGACACATACACAAAGATACACTGACAAGGTGAAGTAGAATATGCTGCTTCTCTGATCATTACTGCTTAGTCTCTTTTGTTGACTCCTCATTCTCTGATTTCTCATTAAAATTGGTATCCTCAGGATTCTTTCCACCTCCTTCTCATTACACACTATCCCTGAGCAATTTCTTTCCCTATGACTTGTTTTAATTACCCCCTCTAAGTTGTGAGTCCTAGACCTTTCTTTACAGACTACAAGGCCCCTCAATTTTCTCTCCATAATCTATGGAACATCTCTACCTGGATGTCCCATGCCTTTTTCAAACGTAGTGTATCCAAAACAAAATTTATATCTTGCCCTTCTCATCCGCCTCTATTTCCCTATCTTAAAAAAAAAAAAAATGGATAGTAACATTTTCTTATGCAGGGTTCTCCAGACAAACGGTACAGTTATATGTGTGTGTGTATATATATAGCTGTTAGTTGCTGTCGGGTCAGTTCCCACTCATAGCGACCCTATGTGCAGAGTAGAATTGTACCCTATAGAGGCTGTGACCTTTCAGAAACAGATTGCCAAGCCTGTGTTCCGAGGCATCTCCGGGTGGGTTCAAGCTTTTGGTTAGTAGCTGAGTGCTTAACTGTTTGCACCATTCAGAGACTCTTTCTTTCCCTACTTCTGTGTGTATGTTTGAGTGCGTGTGTGTGTGTGTGTGTGTGTGTGCACAGTGAAACCTGTGAGAGCCAGAACTTGATGCGACTACCTTGTTTTTCCTGTCTCAAAAGTTTTCTGCCTTTGACAGGGCATAGCTTATCAATTTTCTATCACTTTCTCTTAGTGAAAAATATTTGAGTTTTCCTTCTCTGACAGGTTTCTACCTTACATGGGTTCCAGTTTTCACAGGTTTTACTCTATATATGGATCTATATCTATCTATATATATAACTATGCAGAGAGAGAAATTGATTTATTTTAAAGAATTGTCTCATTCGATTGTGAGGACTGGCAAGTCCAAAATCTAGGTTAGGTGACCATCTGGAGACTCCTGCTGGTTTGTATCCCAAATCCATAGATTAGGCGACAGGAAAAGGGAAGAGTGAGGGAGTTCTGGCAAAATGTCTACTTATACTCTGGTGACAGAACACACCCTAGGGTAACTCCCCTTTTAAGGCCTTCAGCTGATGAGTTGAGGCCTTTCTGAATTATGAAGTGTAATCTACTTAAGGCCAACAGATTTAATCACATGTAATATACATTCAGCCTCTAGACTAGTGTTTGACCAAACAACTGAATATTATAGCCTAGCCAGGTTGACACATCAAATTAATCATCACAATCAAGGTGCACCATGTGGTCCCAGCCTGAAACCAGGGGTTACCCAGGATTTCTCCTTTGTGTTTCTCTCAATATTCAGTATGTGTACCCTTGTAGCCTGCCTCTTTAAATATACCTTGTAGCCTTGCTCCTTTCCCATTACTACCGCCTCACTTGAGGCTCTCATTCATCACCCTCCATTCATTCATTCATTTCACAAATATTTCTGGAGAAGCTTCTCCATCTCAAGCCCTCATCACCTTGTTGCACAATCTGCTGCTTTGTGCCTCTAGAATCACTTCCATAAGATACAGGACCTTTCCTAATTTCTGCCAGTATAATGATTCTAAAATTCAAATCTAGTCTTGTTTCTTCTCTGCTAAACTATCTCTCTTGGCTTTTCATTTGTCATCTCAAAGGTGGTTCTCACATATTAGGGTGGAGAAGGTAAGGGAGGTGTCAAGATAATCTTGAGTAATAATGCCAATAATCTTTCTGGCATTCAATCCTAAATTAGAATAGATATAAAGTCAGAGAGAAAAGCCAAATCTGCTACCTTTTTCCCACACCGTACCAGAGTCCCAAGTCAGAATAGCTTTGAGTGACCAGAAGTCAGCAAATTTGATTTCTTGTGTTCCTTTTGTCCCAAAATAATTGAAGAAAAATGAAGGACATATGTTTTCCTATATCTGATGTACATACTTATTTTATTTTTAACCAAGGGGCAATAAGGTGTCTGATAGTTGCATATTTTGAATATCAAACCTCTCAGGACAAAAAGCAAAGTCCTGAATCATCAGAATGTCCCCTCTACCACTCTCTCCTCATTTTCTCTCCACCACACAAGCAGGGTCTCTCCTCTTCATTTTGATGTGAGTGGCTGAAATAGTTTGATAGGAGGGAAATGGAATTGACATGGGATATTATTGTCATGTTACACTTCCAAAGTGTTTGTGAAAGCCTCTTTCTCTGTCTGACTTGGCCCTGTGAAAATGTGGCACAAGAAACGAAATCTGTCCAGTAATATATTCTGAGAGACGTCAAGTCAAATGCTGTCTTAATTGCCTCAAGAGCTTAAAGGCCACAACTATGAGGGGTATGTATGGATCCTGGAGCATGTTGACTCAATATTTCAGGCAGATAAATCCAGTGTTGCTCCTGTTGAAGCTGGGTTGGGCATTGAAACCCTGCTTTCTTCTCTACCTGAATCCCACTCTTCCTCCTCTACCTCCTGGAGGTGTCTGTAGCTGCTGGATTCATCTTGGAAAGCCCAATATTAAACCACCAGCCTATGAGATAAAGTCAGTACCCTTCAACAGGGCATACTACGCCCTTCAGAGGTCTGTTCCTAATTTCCTATTCTGACCTGTTGCTTTGCACCTCCTTCCCAGCCTCAACCGACCCGACCTCTTCCCCCTTCCACTCCCCACACTCTGCACCAGCCCACTGACGATGTACCGGGCTACCTGAAGAGAACTGCCTTTGCTCACAGTGTTCCTTCTGCCTTTCCATGTCCTCCTCTCTCCATCCACCTGTTACATCTCCCAGGGCTTAGCTCAGAGACTGTCATCCAGATAGAGCTGACCACTTCTTGGTATGTCATCTCACTGCACACTAGATATACTTCCAAAGCAGTTTCTACACAATTATATTGTATTATATTAATGTATTATTAATTAACTTCTTTTAAATATGGTAAATATAGAGTAATAAGCATCTATATTCCCTCTATGCACAACTCATCACTTTTAAAATTTTGATCAATGTACTTTCTTTTTTAAAAGAAAACCACTTTCATGTAAAAAATAAATTCTGCTTATTGTAAATAATTCAAACAGTGCTAAAAACTGGAAAATGAAAGTGAAAAAAAAAAACCTCAAAATTTTATCCCCCAGAAATAAACTCTGTTACTATTGGACAATTATCATCCAAGCCATTTTGCTAAGCATATATATTGGTAGGATGAGGAATGCAGGTTGACTGATATTTTATTAAAACAAGATCATATTATAGATATTATTTATGTGATTTAAAAGAAGAAAAAGAAAATGAAGTAACTGATTACCTTCAAGTAAATTGTTCCTCACAATAAGAGATACTATTATTTAAAAGAGTTTTCCAAGTTTTCTGAATAAGCTTACACAAAGCATTAAGATGTTGGACTCAGGCTTTCCCCCCAATATACATTTAAGTTTCATACAGTCTTAATTAACCTCCTGCTTTTTTATGGAAGATGAAGACATTAACACCTTATACTTCTATCTATCTTTTCGTTCTACCTTTCTATTTTTGGAAACTCTGGTGGCATAGTGGTTAAGTGCTACAGCTGCTAACCAAAAGGTCGGCAGTTTGAATCCACCAGGCGCTCCTTGGAATCTCCGTGGGGTAGTTTTACTCTGTCCTATAAGATCACAATGAGTCAGAACTGACTTGATGGCAACGGGTTCTCTCTCTCTCTCTCACTTTTTTTTCTATTTTTGCTAATTATATTATTAATTTTATATTGTCATGGGTTTAACATTCACTTCTTGTTCTTATTTTTTATTTTTTAAAAAATTTTGACATGATTTCAACCTAAGGAAAATATGCAAACAGTACAAAGACTTCCCATTTACCCCGTATTTAGAGTCCTCAAATATTATGTTTTACCACACTTGCTTTACCATTTCGTTTAACTAGTTTTTTTTTTTTTCTTTTTGGTCCTGAAATGCTTGAGAGTAAGTTACAGACGTAATACCTTTTTATATTCTTCAATGTGCATTTCCTAAAAAGGGGGCATTCTATTACATAAATACAGTGCAATTATCAAAATCGGACAATTATCATTAATTAGAATTGTGTAATCTCCAGAATAGGAGAAAAATGTGACTGTAAGATTTACAGCCTGGGAAACCCCATGGGGCAGCTATACTCAGTCCTATAGAGTGGCAATGAGTTGGAATCAACTCAATGACCAAGTTATGTGTTTTTTGTTTTGTTTCGTTTTGTTTAAAATTCAGAAAATATTCAGATTTTACCAACTGTCCCACTCATGTCCTTTTTCTGGTCCAGGATTTATCCAGGGCCATTCCTTGCTTTGAGTTGCTGTGTCAGTTTAGCCTTCTTTAACCTGTAACAGACCCTTACTTTGTCTTTCATGACCATGATCTTTCTGAAGTACACAGGTCAGTTAATTTGCAGACTGCCACTTAGTAATTCTGCATGTTAATGGAACAGATGAGAAGATTTTCCAAAACTTCTTCTTCCTGGCTACTTTATTTTATTTAACCCAGTGCCATTTAGGAAGGGCAGAATTTCTCTGAGTTCTCATATCTATGAGATGACTATCTTGGTTGAGTTTTTATTTTATGGGTTGCATTTTCTTTCACTTAGACCATTAGTTCTCAATCCCAGCTACACATTAGTAACTTTCAGGGCTGAGTAGTTCTTGTCCTATCCACAGTTTTGTAGCCTGGAAGGGAAATATTGGGGCTTTATCTTCTCTAAGACTTTGTTAAGTGTACTATACTAGAACTTACTCTATCTACGCAAGTCAGAGGGTACCTTGTTCTTTGAATTATTCCTCCAATTGAATGGCTACAGAGCCTTCATTTTCTTAAGAAAGATCCAGCCCAGCTCAGCCTCCTAATGCCACTCCTTCTTCCCAGCTGCTATTTTTTTTTATTACTCTCCCGTAAGAAGAATAAAAAGTAATGGATTCCCACTTATTTGCTTCTCCCCTGCTTTGGAAATATTAGTGAGAACCCCAAATTCATTACTTTTGGGGACTATCTGTATTGTTTATGGCCTTATCAAACCTCCCTCGTCCATTCCAAAAGCTTGATTCTTTCCAGGGGTACAAGTTTTCAAAGTTATTGGATTAGTTTATGCTCATTTTCTTATTTGGTTGCTGTCGACAATTTTCTTCTCGTAGTTAAAGTCTACATTTTTCTATCTTGTGAGGTGTTGAGGAAGGAAAGATATTATATGATGCAGCTTCAACCCAGCATCTTAAGCCCAAACATCACATATTTGTTTATATGTCCACCTTTTTCTGATGGACTTATAAAGCCCCAGAAACTCAGGCTTGTGCTTTTATTGACTTAGACATAGCAAAGTGTCTGACACATGACTAATACTCAATAAATTCTTTTTGAGTGAATTTTTAAAAAGATTATAGTGAGAAAATAGATGCAGAAGCATCAAAAGATTATTCATTTAATCAAAGCCTCGACTCTTCATTCAAAGTGTGTGCTATCACATGCTTGAACTTCAAGCCCAGAGCACATAATCATATGCATTATTCAACTATTTCTGACCCTACCTCCACATGTACTGAATTTTGCTGAGATCTTGCTCCTTCTGAACGACTGGACCAACTATTCATTTCTCAGGCCAGTGGATAGAAAGTCACCCTCATAATACTTGTTCATTTGTCAAGCATTCTTTCTCTCCCACTTCTTGGTAATTATAAACACATCCTTTTATTCTCTCCAGGAAGATACCTTAGAATTCACAACAAATTCCAAAACAAATCACAACCCGTTTAGCACCAGAAGATTATGTAAAAACCACAAACTCCTTTATTTTCATAAAAATTTCTTTCTTGCCAAGGTAAAAAAGCAGGTATTTTGCTCTCAATCTGTAGCATAATGTACCTTTGTGAAGCATTCATTACTCATTGGCATAGGATGTTCCGTTGTGAATAAACAAAACTACTTGCTCTTTTCCTGTGTAGTTCATGAGCAAAAAAAAATGGTATTAAGGTTTCTTTATGGACCTGCAGACAGTGTGAGCATAGAGACACCACATCCCTGATGTGCAGAGCTCATAATGCGTCAGCCATTCCTCCTTCCTCGACTAGATACCTAGGTCTGCAATAGTCCCAAAGCTTCCCACCATTCTGTCATTTTGGCCATGTATTTATTGGATCTGTTTTTTTTTTCTTTGAATTTGCATTTTTATTCAGCTCTGAAGCTTTCTATACTGTCTCTCTGGCAGCTTTTAAAGACATTACTTTCTCGTACATATTTGAAATCATTTAACTGTAAAGTCTTGTTAAAATTGAATAAGTGTAAAAACATGAGGCCTCTAAAAAGGAGAGATGGATGCCAAACAACTAAAGATAAATGCTTTATACTGTTTTAAAATGTATAGAAAGGTCTATTCATCCAGTTTTTGGCTATAGAAAATGATTATAAGGAGGAATCCAAAAACAACCCAAACCCATTGCCATGAGTCAATTCTAACTCATAGCACCCTACAGGAGTAGAAATGCCCCATTAGATTTCCAAGGAGTGACTGATGGATTCACACTGCTGACTCTTTGGTTAGCAGCCAAACTCTTTATCACTGCACCACCAGGGCTCCTACAAGGAGGACTAGACAGTAAACTAAAATGGAGGAAGTCCATTAAACTTACCTGATCATGACAATTACGCACAGGTGAATGATTTAATGAATTAATTAATTTGCATTAAAAAAAAACCTGTTCTATGTTGCTGGCAATAATACTATTTAATAAACGAAAATAGGGAAATAAATCAGAATAGAGTGAAATAAAATACAAAAAAAAAAAGTGCTAGGATTTATGATAGGTTAAATAATGATCCCCCAAAGATATCCATTTTCCAGTCCCTAGAAGCTATGAATACAATACCTACGTGACAAAAGGGACTTTGCGGATATGATTAAATTAAAGATCTTGAGATAGGGAGAATATCCTGGATTATCCTGGTGGGTCCAATGTAATCACAAGGGTCCTTACCAGAGAGAGGCAAGAAACTCATAGTGAGAGAAGGCAATGTGATGGAAACAGCGATTGGACTTATGTGGCCACAAGCCAAGGAATGCCAGCAGTCTCCAGAAGGTAAAAAAAAAATTCTCTTCTGGAGCTTCCAGAAGGAACAAGCCCTGTGGTCACCTTGACTTTAGCTCAGTGAGACTGATTTTGGAGTTTAGACCTCCAAAACTGAAAGATAACAAATTTGTGTGGCTTTAATCCAATAAAGTGATGTTAACTTTGGTATAGTGGCAATAAGAAATGAATACAGTAGAACCTGCAAAAGCCAGAACCTGTGTAAAGTAGAAACCTGTCAGAAAAGGAAAACCCAAATCTTTTCCAGTAAAATGAGTGATAAAAAAAAGTGGTAAGACTACATGCTGTCAACGGTGAAAAACTTACTAGACCTGGAAAAACAAGGCAGTTCTGTCGAGTTCCAGCTGTCACAGGTTTCACTGTATAGGATTTAAGATACATTCCATAAGGGCCTATACAGTATCTAAAAATAAGCCACAAAGGCTGGATGATACAATCAAAGGTGGAATGCTTTTTTGGTCACTTTGTTAAAATATGCGATGAGATTATTTCTCATCATCTTTTTCAATGTGTTTCATATGATAGCTTAGAATTCTCTGTATGTGTGAGTACAGACATTTGTGAAATGCTCCACAGCTCTCTACAACATAAATTTTTTGTTATTATCATTTTTTGCCATAGGACCTCTGATGTAATCACATCTTATTAGCTTTATAAAGTACAGCTCCCCTACTAGAATGGCAGGGATGTCATTTGAAATGTTGGTCTCTGTGATCAAGATATTTGCTACATCAGGGAAGAGCTACCAATTCACAGAGAGTTGTAACACCTGAAAATTAACCCCATTTGTTTTGCAAATCTGTGTTAATGCAAATTACAAAATCAATCACTTAAATAGAGGTTTCTTAACAAAGGATTTTCCGAAAAGAGGTCAATTCCTCAGTATACATGCCTATGTTTAACAGTCTATCCTGAGACTAGTTACTTAACAAATGCCACACTACAGAACATATTTTGAAATATTTGCCGACATGGGACGGTTCTCTGGACAATATTATATTATAACATACGCTTCTTTTTTTTTTTCCTTAAAAATATTGATTTCATGTCTCTAGAGTTCTTTGTGTGCATGCTGGGGTTAAATGGATGGGCTCTGGAGCCAGATTGCCTGGATTGAATCCCAGTTCTACCACTTGTAAAAAATTAATCTCTCTCTGCTTCATCAAGTAATGGGAAAAATGATAACACCTACTTCATTTGGTTGTTGTGAGGGTTAAATAAGTTAAAACATATAACCTGTTGCCCTCAAGTTGATCCCAGCTCACAGTGAACCTATAGGACAGAGTAGAACTATCTCATAGGGTTCCTAACCTTTCAGTTAGCAGCCAAGCGACTTAATCACTGTGCCACCAGGGCTCCTCACAGCACTTTAAGTACTTATTAATAGGCTAGGGTCTTGTACGAGTAAGCCCTCAGTTGGCTATTATTATTAAAATTGGGAAAATAAAATAGTGGTCAATCACTCTCATATGTACATATATAGCCACCATTATGCAGTCAACAAATGTTTATTTGAGACTACTAAGTTCCAGGCAGTAATGTATCAGTATCACTTGTTATAACATGAATCTTCCTCATAGGTCTGATTGATAGTTTCTGGTATTGTCTTGAATATGCTCTTTGACACCTCCAAAAAGCTAAACACATTTTAGACATATGCAACATTACCAGCCATCAAAGTAAAACACTAAGAGGTTCTGGACACATTCCAGAAGAAGCAGGATTCATCCTAAAGCTGACTGTGAACTCACAAGCCTTAGGGCCACCAAATCCTTTCAGAGAATAAAAGAAGGAAATTAAAAAAGAGAGAGAGAGACAATGATGAAAAGCTTGGTAAAAGAAATTAAATAGTGTATGGAATAAGATCAGATCTAGTATTATCCCTTCATGTATTTACTATTCAATGCCAGGATAGTTAACAGATTGAGCAGAAATGTTAGCAGTCAAAGGGAAAGAAAAATGCTACCCAGAAAGTACCAACTTTCAGCCACAACCACCTGCAGAGGATGTGGCATGTTCAACAAGAGCAGCATGTTCAAGTGTAAGCCTATGCTTGATATAATTAACCACCCAGAGATAAGCTGAAATATATGCTTGATATAATTAACCACCCAGAGATAAGCTGAAATATTGTAGTGGTTATTAATTTGCATCTGGGTTGTAAAGAAAAGTCTAGATTTCAGGAAAACCTAAAACTTTAAATTTTCTTTACATCAACCTAAATTTGATCATAACACCCAGAACTGGGTTTCATTATCAGTCATTTTGAGGCTTTTATCCCCATTTGGGGTCATTACAGGCCTTAGACCTTATACTTTGGACCCTCGGACTTCGCTCCATACTATTTCCTGCTAAAATGCTCATGGTCCAAGCCAGAACAGCCTATTGATGTCTTCTGGCACTGCTACTTCCTTGTCATGCTTGGGATTCAAGTACCTCTACCTGAGAATGCTTAGGCCTGGCATCCGGTTTACAACCATTATTTTCTGAGGTCTTCCACTTCCCACTACAATCAGGTGTAAGAAAATCCGTGAACCAGAGGGGTTGTCATATAGACTTCTGTCTTCTAATACAAATTTTCTCATTCTCCCTTTTAGTAACAGAACTCTCCATATTTAACTGGCATATAAGCACCTAACTAGAGACCACATGGCTCAACTTCTTGACATTTAGGTGTATCCATGTTACGTTTTGGTTAATGACGTATGAGAAGTTATTACTTCAACTTTTAGGTCTCATCTATAAAAAGTAAGTCACTTTGACTCCACTATTACTTTTTCCTTTGCAGTACCTGCACAGGGTGGTGTTGATACACTGTCAGAATGCAGACAATGACAACACACTGGGGAATGGAGGAGCAATAAGAAAGAAGAAATCTGAGTTCCTAGATGACCTTGTGTGCTACCTGTTCTGGAGAAAGAGAAATAAACTTGTATTTTGTTTATGCTATGTATGGTATTCCTGGGTCTTTTTTTTTTTTCTTCTTCTTCTGGCAGCATAGCTTATACCAAAAAAACTATGGAAATTGATATCTGGTAGTAGGCTGCTTCCACTGGCTACTGTCTTAGTCATCTAGTCCTGGCATAACAGAAATACCACAAGTTGATGGCTTTAACTAAAAGAAATTTATTTTCTCACAGTCTAGTAGGTTACAAGTCCAAATTCAGGGCACCGGCTACAGGGGAAGACATTCTCTCTCTGTCAGCCTTCTTATCAATGTTCTCCCCGACTAGGGACTTCTTCACACAGGGACCCTGAGTCCAAAGGATGAGCTCTGCTCCCAGTGCTTCTTTCTTGGTGGTATGAAGTCCCTAACTCTCTGCTTGCTTTCCTTTCCTTTTATCTCTTGAGAGATAAAACGTGGTGCAGGCCACACCCCAGGGAAACTCCCTTTACTTTGGACCAGGGATGTGACCTGGGTAAGGGTGGTGTTACCATCCCACCCTAATCCTCCTTAACATAAAATTACAATCGCAAAATGGAGGACAACCACAGGATACTGGGAATCATGGCCTAACCAAGTTGTCACATATTTTTGGGGGAGACATAATTCAGTCTATGATAGCTACTTAAAAGAAGTGGCATTGGCTTGGTAGTTGAGTAGGAGCCACAGAGAAATAGATATTGTAGGTTGGAAAGTTGGTGACATTCGTTATGCCATGGCAAAACATTTGGTCAAATGTTTATTTTCAATTACTTAGAAGACCAACCATGTTCCAATCAGGCATGAAGCTTTAGGGAAGGCAGTTAAAAAGGCAAGACTACTGATTATTGTGTTGGCTGTTCTTTGCTACTCTTAGCAAGGCACTTTGAGAGATGGGTGAAATCAGGCAAGAATTAACCAGTTGACAAGCAGAGATAGAAAACAGTTCTGCTAATAAAGGCTCTTTCTGCCTGAGTCTGTTATCTAATTAATGCATTGGGTTGGAAAAACCAACTGCTTCTGAACCAAAAACAGCAGGGGACAATTGTCACATTTAGCCGGACAGTTTAAGCCAGCCCAGTTTCAAAAATCAAATTAGGGACATTACTTTCTTGTTCTAGCCTATATTTTTTTTTGCTTTTTTGTTTTGTTTTGTTTTGTTTTGTTTTAATGGTAACTATCATTAAAAAGACATCATGGTTGGTAAACTATCAATGATGAAGATAATGTTTGATCAGGCTGCATTTCACTGTGCTATACATAAGGTCTCCATGAGTTAGAGCCAACTCCATGGTAACTAACAGCAACAAAAACCATTAAAATGAGGCAGAGGGGGATGAGATGAGCCAATGACAAAGAACAGTAAATAACTAAGTTGGAAACGTTAACTCAGAGTCTAGATGAAATCTTTGTTTTTAGTTACTTAAATGGAACTGACTGGAAGCAAAGAGACCAGAAGCCTAAGGAATCTGGCCTACCAAAATCTGTGATATTTTGGATCCTTAAATAAGTCCTAAATAAAACTCCTAGTCCCCCAAACTACCAGCAGGAGTGGCTGGCCATACCTTCCAAATTCCTAGGGGATCATAGAACAACAATGTAGAGGAAACTAAGTCCCTCGATAACACCGACACAAGACGCTTACCTACTCCGCAGAGAAATTAAAGAGAAACAAGTTTCTTACTTGTATGAGCAACTGTATCTTGGGGACTCTTTGTTCATAGTCGGATCCCTGGTTGATCAGTGGTTGAGCAGCTTAGCTGCTGGTAGAGGGGTCAGCAGTTGGAACCCACCATCTGCTCCTTGGAAGAAAGATGTGGCAGTGTGTTTCAGTAAAGATTTATAGCCACGGAAATCCTATGCGGCAGTTCTGCTCTGTCCTATAGGGTCTCTATCAGTTGGAATCGACTGGACTCTACAGCAGCAGGTTTGGTTTGGTTTCTAGGGGTTACAACATATATACATAACTTTTCAATGTCTATTTAGAATCAATTTTTTACTTCTTCAAGTGGAATGTAGATATCTTACGATCATATTTGTGTTCTTACCCTCCCCCAAACCCCATGTTATAGTTATTTTATTTATTGAATCAACATACATGAAATATCAGGCAATGTTCTAATTTTCACTCTAAACCATCAAACGTATTTTAAAGAACTCAAGAGGAGACAAAACATCTACTGTATTTATTCAGATATTTACTATTTCTGTTGCTGCTCTTTCATTCCTAATGTTCCAAGTTTACTTCCAGGGTCACTTCCTTTATAGATTATTTTAGGGCAGATTTTCTGGCTACAAATTCCCTTAGTTTTTCTTGATCTGAGAATGTCTTTGTTTCACCTTCATTTCTCAAAGATATTTTCCCTGGATATAGACTTCTGTGTTGACATTTATTTTAGCACCTCAAAAATGTTGTTCTATTTCCCTCTGGCCTCCACGATTCCTGATGAAAAAAATCTACAGCTAGTCATACTTTTTCTGCTTTAAGTAATGTGTTGTTTTTCTCTGGTTGTTTTCAATTTTTTTCTTATTCTTTGGTTTTTGGTGCTTTCATTTTGATGTGTCTTAGTGTAGATTTATTTGGTTTTGTTTATCTTTATGTTCACCAAGCTTCCTAAATTTGTAGGTTATATCTTTCACTGAACTTTGGAAGTTTTCAGCCATTATTTCTTCTAATGATTTTTTATACTACTCTTTTTCTCCACCCTTTCTGAGATTTCAATGACATAAACATCAGACCTTTTAGTATTTGTCCCACAGATACCTGAGACACTATTTTTTTTTCTTACCTATATTTCTCTATGTTGTTTAAAAATTGGATAATTTGGATTGATCTGTAAGTTCACTGACTTTCCTTTGTCATCTCCATTCTACTATTGAATCCAAATAGTGAGTTTCATCTCAATTATTGTATCTTTTAGTTCTAAAATTTTCACTTTGTGCTTCTTTGTATTTTCTATTTGTTAGTCAAGATTCTCCATCTTCCCACTTATTTCAAGAATGTACACAACTGTTTGCTGCAACATTTTAATAAGAAGAACCTTAACATCTTTATCAGGTAATTTCAACATTTGGGTCATCTTAGTGTTGGCATCTATTGATTGTATTTTTTCATGTCAGTTGAGTTTTTTTCTGATGATATGCTGAGTAATTTTGTGTTCTAGCCTCAATATTTTGCATATTATATTTGGAGAATCTGTTTTCTTTAAATTTGGGGAGGAAATGTTGATATTTTGTTTTACTAGGAAATTGACCAGGTTAGGTTCAGGCCCTTCTTTAGGCCGAAAAAAAACAAACCAAACCCATTGCCATTGAGTTGATTCCAACTCATAGTGACCTTATAGGACAGGGTAGAACTGCCCTGTAGAGTTTCCAAGGAGCACCTAGATGATTTGAACTGCTGACCTTTGGTTAGCAGCCATAGCACTTTACTATGCCCCCAGGGTTTCCCTTCTTTAGGCAGTGGATCAACGAACAATGACTGTGAGGATGGCGCAGGACCAGGCAGTGTTTCGTTCTGTTGTGCATAGGGTTGCTGTGAGTCAGAACCGACTAGACTGTACCTAACAACAACAACAACAGGCAGTGGTACCAATATTGGTTCAGCTTTCAAAGCAATTATATACTATTTTAATCTGTCCCATTTGTGTACTATCCCTTGGCCACTTTGGGACTTGGATGATGCCCTATTCTTTAGTTCAGCTCTCAAAGTCTTCAGTGTGTTCATTAGTATCCAATCCACCAATGCACAGCTCAGTAGCAAGACCAAGGCTTCATTAAAAAAAAGTATTATTTATTGAATCAATACACATTGAATATCAGATGATATCCCAAGCTCCTCCCACTCTATGATCTCCAATGCAATTTCCAGTTACCTAGAGCTTCACTTTTCTGTGCTCTGTTCTGAAAGGCTGATCCTTATCCTGGTTTGCTGCACACTTTTATATCTCTGCCCATTTCTGGGGTCAAGTGTCAAGAAGATAAGGGATAAAAAGCAGCAGTGTTTATTCTACCTTCTTGGGACCATAGCTCTACAAGTCTGTGAGAAAGGTTTCTCCTCCTTAAAATTTTGACTCCTACAGGCTCCCATTTTCACCACAAGAGTACAGGTAACTTTTATTTCTTTCTTCTTTATTACCTAATTTTAAGTTTGCTGTAATAAACATGGAAAATCTGGTGATGTAGTGGCTATGTGCTATGGTTGCTAACCAAGAGGTCGGCAACTTGAACCACTAGGCGCTCCTTGGAAACTCTATGGGGCAGTTCTACTCTGTCCTATAGAGTCGCTATGAATTGGAATCAACTGTATGGCAACTTTTTTTTTTTTTAAATAATAAACATACAGCACTTTCGAAATGATATACAAACCGAAGGACTAAAAATGTTAATAAAAGGGTAACCCTCTCTACAACAAGCTCACAATCAAATGAGCAAAACAAGCTACATACAGTAGAAGTCCAGATCAAAGAAGTGCAACCTTAAGCAGAGAAGCAGTGTGTGTGAGAACAAAGAATGGAACAGTCTCTTGGGATTGTGATGATCAGGAAAGGTTTGGTGGTAAAGGATGTGTTTGAGCTATAGGTAAAGAGGTAGAGAAATGGAAAAAGATATTTCAGGCTAGGGGAATCTTGAGGCAAGGTACAGAAGTGTAGTACAGGGTATAAAAGCCTACAGATACAAAAAGAAAACATTTCTGAGACCTGGATATAAAAATTTTCATACTAAGAAAATCAGTTTTTCTTCATGGGTTCTAGAGATGACTTTTTGCTATTCACTTGAATAACAAATATTTCATAATCGGAATCTCAGGTTTTGGAATTACACACAATTATATATTAGCCTGCTCTAACAACATCATGGAATGGCAAGTCACGGATGGCTCGCCAAAGAGGAGTCAGGGAGAACATGAAAAGTAACCAGGTTTATTATACTCACAGTTCCTAGGGACAGGGAGACACATAGCACACCATAATGCAAGGGCACACAGAGGGTTGCATCCTGGAAAAGGTAACAACAAGCTGGGAATTGTAAGAGAGGTCTTATGTATGGCAAGCAGGATGGAATTAACTAGGTTTCTCAGGCTTCATGAGGAATGGACATTTTTAAAAATGCTGCAGGCTCAGGGGACGTAGGAACTGTCCCTTCTTGTTTGGTACCCGGATCCAGAGCAATTAGAATGGGCATACAGTAGCTTGAGTGTTGAATACCTGGTAAGGAGAGTGGTTGAAGAGTGCACTTAATCAGCTGCTTAAGAAGGGGATCAGACCAGCCTCCAACCAGGGCCACAAATCTGTGTTAAGACAGCATTTTAAGAAAATGGTATTGTATGGTCATTATAGTTTGCAGTTTACACATATTTGGAAAACCTAAGGCTTTTAGTTTTAGCTAAAAGCAAAAAAAAAAAAAAAGGCTTTTAAAACAAGATGGTTGGTCTTAAATAAAAGTGTGGGTGTAATGTTTTATCTTCGATGTCCTCTTCAACTCCCTTTCTGCATTCTATTGTTCTCCCTCTCTACCTCTCAAGTCTGTCCTGTGTCCCGTTTCTTCTCTCACATTGTAGGTAAATAATCACTAAGAAAGCATCAGCTGATTTTATTTTAGGATGTTATTTCTCCCAGGGATATCTCCATTTCAATAGGTTTCTCCTGTAGGCTAAATCTTCAAGATCCAAGGGAATAAATCTCTACTGATGAAAATGACAGGTCATGGGGTCACACATTTGGGGACTCAGTTTAGCCTGATAAGCCCTCCAGGCTCTCCTGTCTACATGGTTTTTCAGGGAAATTCGTTCATTCACCTCACATGGGACTGAGGCAAAGAAGGCAAATACAGAAAAATGCAAAGCCAAATAGTAGCTACATACAGTATTTCTTCATATCCTTTCCAAAAGTTATTGCTCAAGCAATTTCGCTTAGCTATAAGTAAGGGGAAAGGTGAAACACTTTGCATATCATTTTTATTACTTCATTAACTATAACTGCAATAGTGTGAATTGTAAACTACATGTGAACATTATGAAAGAGTATTTAAAATACAAAAGAATGCATCTGCATGTTTCTATCTACATTTATCATAATAACACTAATACAATGAACTAATTCTGTTTAATGTGAATATATTATATAATTTTTATACAGTGATTAGAAGATTAAATTTAATTATGGTCCAATTAATGAAAAAATTACAGTACCTTATAAAACTCTGGCCAAAACTAGACACATATCTGCTAGAGTGCACTACATTTTTGTTAAAAATCATATTTTCATACCACTTATAATTCCATGTATATATGAGTATGTGTGTGTATAGTGTGTGTGTGTATATATATATAAATACATATATGTACATATATTTACACACATGGAAACCCTGGTGGCATAGAGGTTAAGAGCTACGATTGCTAACCAAAAGGTCGGCAGTTCAAATCCATCAGGTGCTCCTTGGAAACCCTATGGAGCAGTTCTACTCTGTCCTACAGGGTCGCTATGAGTTGGAATTGACTTGATGGCAACTGGTTTGGTTTGGTTTACATATATATATATATATATTCTGTTGCCGTTGAGCTGGTGAATTCAAACTGCTGACCTTTTGGTTACCAGCTGTGCTCTTAACCACTGCACTACCACCCAAACCCACTGCCGTCGACCAGCTCATAGCAACCCTATAGGACAGAGTAGAACTGCCCCATAGCAGTTTGAATTCACCAGCTCGATGGCAACAGAATATATATGTGTATATATATAAAATATATATATATATGTATGTATGTATATAAACCAAACCAAACCAGTTGCCATCAAGTCAATTCCGACTCATAGCGACCCTATAGGACAGAGTGGAACTGCTGCATAGGGTTTCCAAGGCGTACCTGGCGGATTTGAACCGCCAACCTCTTGGTTAGCAGCTGTAACACTTAACCACTACACCACCAGGGTTTCCTGCACTACCACAGCTCCATATATGTGTATATATACGTGTGTGTGTGTATATGTGTATATATATGTGTTATATTTTCTATAAAATGTAAAAGACTGAGCAGACACACTCCAGTACCTTCATAGTAATTAAAAGTTTTATCATAATTTTAGTTTAAGAAGTTAGTAAAAGCATGAAAATTTGCAAATTAAAAACTTGGAAAAAATTCAACCTGAACACAGGTTTTGAGTTTTACTATATCAAAACAATGGAGTAAGTCTACCTATAACAAATAATTTGACCTGCTCACCTACACTAACAGGAACTAATTTCCCCAACATTTAATCATTGAATTATTCATATTAATATATTTTGTTCTCATCATCATCCCCAAGTCCTAGCCCTACAAAACTTCTTTCAATGAATTATACTTGGAGTGGTGTCCTTAGCTGCTATCCAACAGAGATTAGTAAACAAGCTTTAGGAACCCTGTTCTTGTACATGCCATCCAGAGGACATTATGAATGTTATCTCTGCTTCTTTCAGCACTCTCTCTCTCTCTCGATATATGATATATCACCCCAAGTGAAAATAATACCATTATAGTGAAACACTTTTACATCTAAGAGCTGACAATAGTCTTGCTTTCTTTGAGATTTGTGTATTTTCTCAATGTATAATGCTTCCTCTTATTGCTTTGGCTACTAGGAAGCTCAGAATCAAAAGTAAAGGTAATTATGGCATCTAGATAAGATTTGATACTTTGCTTCTTTATTTTTATTTTTTTCCTTGAAATTAGACCCCAGTATTAATTTATGTGCCCTAGTCCTAAAGCCTCTCTCTTTGCATTTTTTTCATTCTTTTTTTTTTTTTTTACTCTACACCTTACACTGTTTTACTGTCAGCTGCTCCATATCAGCAAGGGCCTGTTTTTTTCTTAATCATCACTCTATTCCCAGTGCCCAGAACAGTGCCTATCAAGCAGAGGTGATCAAAGCATAAATAATCAATAACTGCACATGAAATTAATAGTATGAATGAATATTATGAATATATAATATACGCAGACCTTCTTTTAGATTGATGGTCTTTTCTCTCCCTGTTTAGTCCTCCCATAACTATTAACATCTTAGGACATGCCTCCTTACCTATGAATGCTCACCTTGATTGCTTGATTTTTTGAGATGATTCTGAGGATTTTCTTTGGATTTGTCTTCTGAATTGCAATAGGCTTGGATAGTTCTATTTTTAGTCTCAAGGTGGTGTATTACTATTTTTAGTTTCAATTTTCTTTTCTTCAAATATGAAATCTGTCAATTTTTTAAAGACCATGCTTGAAAAGACACTCAAACGTTTAATTCTCAAATATTGGAATTTTCTTTGAAACTACCCATTGAAATTTAATTGTAACTTAATTGGGACCCGTCTTATTAATTATTCAAAATAAGACTCTTGTTTTGAAAGCCATATACTATAGGAGACACTGTTAGTTCCTTAACCAAATCCATTACCTTTCCCCACCTTCTTTCTTACTGTTGAAACCCTAAAAGATCATGCTGTGAATGACGCTCCTGGGGAAAGAGGCTCCTCCCCAGTCCCAGGGCACAGTGTGTGTGTTTGGTCTAAGTCAGGGGTTGACGAGCTTTTTCTGAAAAGGGCCAGATAGTAAATATTTTAGATATTGCTGGCTATACAGTCTTTGTGGCAAGTACTGTGGTTTTTTTTGCAAATAACGTGCCCGCACATGTAATATGCATAGCCCACCTAGAAAAATAGGGCACAAGAGGGTTGAGCAGTTGGCAAATATATATATAACACGCATTATTTGCTTAAAAAATACGAGTATTCAACTCTGCTGTTGTAGTGCAAGAGCAGCCACAGTCAATAAATAAATGACTGATTATGACCGTATTCCAGTAAAACTTATGGACACTGAAACTTGAACTTCATATAATTTTCATGCATCTCAAAAAAAGTATTCTTCTTTTGATTTTTTAAAAAAATCATTTAATGTAAAAATCATTTTTAGCTCGTGAGTCTTACAAAGATGAATATCCAGCCGAATTTGGCTAAACATGGTAATGTGGTGTGAGTCAGGCCAACGAGACCAGTGGAGGAGTCTGCTGGTGACTTCTGGGAATGCCTTATTTCCTAGCAAAGATAATAAATAAATAGAAATTAAAAAGAAAACACTTCTCTTTTCTGTCTTTGGATGCTACGGTGTGAGGACAGAGGTCGTCTTGCAATTGTGAAGAGACAAGACTGACAGCAACATGCTGAGGATGGCAGATGAGAGCTGTAGAAATATTTAGGGTTCCCAGTGACGTTGATGAGTGGCTGCATTGACTGCCCTGGAACCCTGCCTCCAGGCTTCTTGTTATGTAATAATATCCTGTCTCTCATAGACAAAAATATCCTGATTGATGTAGGTATCATGTTTTTACTTTATTTGAATTTCTCTTAACTGTCCATATAATATTTTGTACCAAGAAGTTGTTCAATGAATTTCTACTGGATTAAACAATTAAAAAATCTACTTTTGAAATGCGTTTTGAGTCCTTTGAGAAGGTTATTTTGCATGCGATTGATACTTCACCTTCCCCAACATAAATCACACGCTGGACTAGGGGTCCCTCAGGAAAGCGTCACTTTATAATAAAACATTTTTTGGTCCCAGATTATTCTCAAAATTATTGAAATCAGTGGATCTTAATACGAAACTGGCTGAGGCAAATTGTTTATAATAAAACAGTTTGAATGCAGTACCAATGTTATGAAAAGTGTGCAGTAATTAGGCTAGGCCTGTCCAGAATCCTGTCAGAGATGGACACGCTCCAAGGTGGTTCCACCAAAGGGAGGGCTCCCTTGTTAATTCTTTGACACAGGTTGTGTTGACAAAACACACCACTTCATTATAGAAACTGCTGAGATCCATGGAGCTAAATGCCTTTGATTCCCTAGTCAGACAAGGGAAGATTTGGTTTCTTTGTGAACCCAAAACCCATCAGAACCACTTACCTCATCTTCTATGCTACCAATATGTAGAATTTCTTGACTAGAATGGTGAAAAGCTGACTCTCTAATTACCTTCTATCTAGGGACTTTGTCCTTCTTTTGCGTATATTTCTCATTACGTGCATGAATGGTGGCTTGGGATTTATGCACACTTTTGATTCTGGATCCTCATGTATAAATCCCCTTGTTTGGAGAAGAAAGAACTTGTTTCTGTGTTCACCTCTGCAAGTGGAACCAAATTCTGTAATCAGTCTAAGCTGTTCCATACACACTGGACTATGTACAACTGGACTGAGGAGGTGCATAATATGGGGCCCATTAAATTGGTGTACTTAAAGTATTAGCTCAATATTTATTCAGAAATAAGACTGAGCTTTATAGAGTTTTCAATTGCTATTTTTTTTTGGAAGTAGATAAGCAGGACTTTCTTCCTAGGAGCCTCTAGGTAGACTGGAACCTCCAGCCTTTTGGCTAGCAGCTGAGCTTTTTAACCCTTTGCATCATCCAGACTCACCTTATTCAGGGGTAGTTTATTGATCATCCCTCAGGCAGACAGCTTGAAATCTTACCTTCACCTCCAAGTGTCTCATCAAATTATTTTCTAAAGTTTGTAATCTCCCTGAACAAGAGGAGTTCCAGTAAATAGAATTTTGTTCATCTCATAAGACTTCTTGTGCCTCGGAGATGTTTTCTTCCTGGCGGCACTTATGGGACTTGCTCAGTAATATTTTTCAGAGTATCTATTCAGATTGGTACCTCCTCTACCTTCTCTGTTGACATCATTCTGTTGTGCTGTTTGGGGAACATGGCCCCAAGCCATCACATTCCACGTACATGTGTATGAAATATACACAGTAATCTATAAAATATAAATTTAACCTGTGAAATATGATTTAATGTTCAGCATCTACCATTCAGGTCTGTGACTTAGGAAATATATATATATATATATAAACCCACCCAGATCTTTCCTTCAACACACAGTCCATCATATGTGCTCTTCTACAAGTAAATTACATGAAGGAAATTTGTTTTTTAGAAGCAACAGTGGGCATGTTTTAAATCCAGCATATACTAGAATGCATTTTGAACTTCTTGCTCTCAGAGGAACTGTGAATTTTAACCCTAGCTGCACACAGGGCAGAGAGATTAGGGGGAGTAACATGTCGTATATAAATGGGGGGAAAAAGCAAACAAACTGTATAACCAATATTTTTCATTAGGCTTTGTTCAGTATATTCACATAATGGGGAAAAACAGAACAAAACAAAGAAAACATTTGAAACAGCACAAAGGCCCTCAGCTTATTAGCTTTCAGAAGCCTGTTTTTGTAGATGCCATGGTGTTCTGTTTGGAATACAGCCCCAAACCATGGCATTCCATTATAATTAACTGGGCTGCATGTGACTGCTCTACTGATGGGCTGATTTTGAGATGGAAAATTTGGAGGAATCGCATCAAATGCTGGAGAATGCACACACATTTGGTATGAAAGAATTGTAATTAAACTTCAGTCATCCTCTCCTACGGAGAACATTGAATTAAAGTCAAAATTGGTTTCTATTATGTTTAAGTCTATCAGAGGCACTGGGGGAAGATCATTAAGACACTAGAGCAAAGTGAAATCTGTGGGCTAATGTTCTATTTTTTTATGAGTGTGGGTGAATTCAAATCCATCCCTAGGGTGGGTACTGAGAGCAGCCTCCTGTAGGGCTGCAAATGTCATCTATGGTGATTCTCACCAATATAACCATGTACTAGAGTAAGAACCAGGGATCATTTCAGCTAAGAAACTCCTCCAAGGAGTCCACAGCTCTCTCTGTAGACGAGCCTATGGACTATGGAGAATCAAGAAAAATGATGCCTCTTTTTGGATTTGGGCACAAGGTTCCTCTTCCTTTCTCCTTTATCCTCAGTCAGATTATGTTATCAAAGTCTCCCATGTTCCCACAAAAAAAAAAATCTACTGCATTCTATCCTTTATGAAACATTAGTTCTTGGAGAAAAAAAGCTACCCCTCTGGCACTGAACTGGGAAGAATAAGCCAACCTTCCTATCAGTACAACTCACTATTAACTGGCACCATCAGCAAAGCAAAAGGTTGACTATTTTCCCTTCCGCCCCTTATTTTCACTCTGTATTTCTGTGATGTCTGTTCCTCTCCAAGACTCATCTACTTTACCACGTACAGAAACCCTGGTGGCGTAGTGGCTAAGTGCTACAGTTGCCAACCAAAGGGTCAGGAGTTCAAATCCACCAGGCACTCCTTGGAAACTCTATGGGGCAGTTCTACTCTGTCCTATCTGGCTGCTATGAGTCAGAACTGACTTGATGGCAAAGGGTTTGGTTTTTGGTTTATCCTGTATACGTGTATTATACCGACTTAGGGGTACAAAAAAGAAATACAATTCCCACTGTCAACAATAAAACAATAGTTTTTGTCTTTATCCCTCTTGCCCCAGCAACAAAGTCAATGGATTCTGATTCTTTCCATCTAAATTAAGGGATCCCTAGATTTTCTCACACATACTCCTAAGTAACCATCTCAATCTCCCAGTCACCATTAATGTTTGTTCTCTCATTCAACAGAAAATTCTTAAACATATTGTATTAAAAAAAAAAAAAAAAAAACACCATGTAAAAAGAACATGAACAAACAATGTTCATTGTCCTTGAGGAATATATAGTCTAACGGAGGACACAGGCAAGTTCAAAGACAATCTTAACAGTATGATAACTGTCACGAGACAGATGCACAGGAAGCAATGGAAGCAAAGAGGAAGGGCATCTAAATTCAGGCTGGCAGAGGTGGAGGTGACAGGGAAGGTGACAAAACTGGCATATGATTGAACCTGGAAGGAAAAGCAGCAGTTCCTATTAACCAGGCAAAAAAGAAAGGAATGAGTATCAATGAGAGGAAACATAAAGCTTTGGTAAAGTAACCTGAATTATGAGAATCCCAGTTTCTTTACCCATACAGATTTAATAATACTCAGCTAGGGTTTACCAACATGTGTAAACCTTTGAGTGTCTGTGTGTGTGTGTGTGTTTAGTGTCCATTTTGATCAGTACCTTCTGGACTTTTTGACAAACCTCATTATGTTCGTGGGAAGCTCAATTAGTAGGATACATGTAATAAAATGAAATGATCTACAAAATGCAAATTTAATTTTTTAACTCCACCAGGATGACTTTGTTGCTTGAATCATGGTTTGGTTAAGAAGGATGCCAAAAATGGAAAAAAGAAGGGAGAAAAGAATGAACATTTTTTTTTTAATTTCTACTAAGCACAGCATGAAGCCAGGTATTTAGATACATAATTCCTATTTCATAGGCCCAAGAAGCTGAAAAATTAGAATACGCTTGCACCATTTTCCAAATGAGAAAGCCTAGACCCGAAAAGTTCAATGTTTTTCCCATGGTTAAACAGCTAGTAAGTAAAAAGGCCAGAATCGAAGCCAGTTCTCTCTAACTCTAAGACCTCTTTCTATACCTCTAAGTAGCAGACAGCGAATGTTATGGGGGTATTTCATATTTAATCCATAATCATACCTGAATCCTGTTTGACTCCCTCGAATAAAAAGAGACATCCCTGATCTCAAAACAAAAATGGGGCCAAGGCCAGGAGCAGAAGTCATTGACTCTATCAGTATCAGGGTTGGTGCTGGGACCTAAAGCCTCCTCTACGTAGTTCCTTCTTCACTTAAGAAAAAGTGGTGAAAACCCAGTTATTAGGCTTACAGAAAACCATGTGAGTGACTCGTGTCTAAGGTCCTTCTTTACAATCAACAGTACGTGGTAAGAGATTACTGTGTGCTTAGCAATAGAGGGATACCATTTGGAACAGGGGGAAGAGTAGAGAGGACTTCAAAGAGGAGGTAGCATCTGACCAGGACCTCAGAGGTTGAGTAAGATTCCAGACTGCTTATGTACAGAAGCAGAGGTGGGATCAAACACTTTGGATATGTCTAGGAAATACCAAGAAGTCCAAATTAGTTGGAGAATAAGCCATGGGAAGGGGAATAGAGACTTCAGTCCTATCTGGCAGGTATCTCTCCATCCTCACTGCTACTTTCTTCATGTACAAACTCTCAAGTGGACTTTTACAATAATTCATCATTACTACGCCTACCTCCCATCTCTCATCCATGCCAGAGTACTTTTTTTTTAATAATATAAATCTGTTGATTTCACTCTCTCATTTAAAAAATCTTTCACTGGTTTACCATAGCATACGGAATATATCTGGAATGCTCACATTAAAAGTACATAATGCACCAATCCCTGCCTACATGTCCAGACTCAACTTGCACTAATTTCTATTCTCTGCTTTACATCCCAGACCTACTGGCCTACTTGTGTGTGTATGCATGTGCATATGGATGTGTGTGTGTGTGTGTGTGTGTGTGTGTGTGTGTGTGTGTTGGGATGAACCGGGGGAAGCAGAGAGTGTAGGGAAGAAAGGAATGAAAACAAAGTAAATGATGAAGAAGAATAATTGATGGTATATAGTACTACAGAAAGTGAAGAGATGGCATCAAAGGAAATATGAGCTCTTCCTTTTCTCTTTCTCTTTCCTTACTGGCCAATTCAGTCCAGTCATTAGGTGGAACCAAGTGAGGTAGGCATCTGTGGGGGGTGGGAGGAAGTTTGGGGGAGTGTATAAAATGATGGTAGCCCAAAACAAGGCATCACAGCCTAAGCTGGGAAAGAAGGGCATATAGTGCAGGGTGGACAGGGTGCCCATGGGGGAGAGTGGCCCAGTGCAGGATGTGAGAGCCTCAGTGAGCTGAAGAGATGTGACTTCACAGGGATGGGGAGCAGCCCACAGAGGGTGTCAGAGCCTACATGGGGTAAGAAAGAAGTCCATGCAGGAAAATGGAAGACCCCTATGGGAGCTGGAGCAGAGTGAGGAGGGTGTCCAGTGCAAGATGTCAGAGCCTCAACAAGGAGAAGAGAATGGTCAATGCCTCCACTGCTCAGGTGTCAGAGCCAGGTGGTATGAAGAAGGCTTCTCCATGGCAGGGCAGCCTGGAGTGGGATATTTGCATCGGGGCAGGTGAGCAGGGTGCCTGGAGGAGGGGCGGTGGCAACCTGGCGCAAGGAGTCAAAACCTAAGTAGAGTAAGAAGTCCAAGTGCATTTGTATTGGGGAGGGGATGGAAGATTGATACAGGGAGATTAATTGGGTAAGTAAAGTTGTAACCACCGTGGCAGTCATGTTTCTTATTGTCAGAGAGAGGAGTTAGGAAATTGGAATGACCATGTGATCCTATGATGAAAATTGGACGTATGGGCGCAAACTCATAGTTTTCAGCACTTTATATATTATATGTATATCCATTGAAGATGGCTCGAGAACAATAGCACTTAAGATGAATGAGCATACATAGTACACAGATATTGGTTTCTAAACACTATTCTTCAAGAAAAGGAAGCAGTCTTCCTTAGATAATTGGCTGATTCTAGGTCTGAGGGAAGAAAAATACAAGATGAACCTTGTTCTGCCAGAAAATACAAAAGCACTATAAGAATGATGGTCATATAGCACATTTGCACACAGAAATCTGGGACAAATTAAATATCAAAATAAATGATACTTATTGAGATTATGGAAACCCTGGTGGCGTAGTGGTTAAGTGCTACAGCTGCTAACCAAAGAGTCGGCAGTTCTAATCCACCAGGCGTTCCTTGGAAACTCTATGGGGCAGTTCTGCCTTGTCCTACAGGGTCTGTATGAGTCAGAATCAACTCCATGGCACTCGGTTTGTTTTTTTTTTTGTTTATCGAGATTATTTTCTACTGAGTAAAATAGGAAGCAATGAGTCCATTCTGATATAAATAAATGGTAAGTTTGATGAGAAAAGGGCTTTTTCTGTAGTCTCAAAGTGCCTCCACTTAATAATTACAAAAAGTAACTTCAGCAAAGTAAAGAAGCTTGACAGAAACCACTGGAATCAATTGGTCAAAGTTCATGTCATTAATACTATTCAATACAAATTTAAACTGTGTCACCCGATAGAATGCAGGGGGATGACCACAGCATCAAATCTCTTATGGTCTTGACAGAATCGCATAATTTAAAACTAATCGTGAGGAAACAGCTTGCTGTTAGGTGTCGTCAAGTTGGTTTACGTTGGTGCCACATCAGCAAATGAAGGTCCCAAAAGCTTTACTCCATCCAGGTCATTAAAGTCAACTTTACTTTGAGGAGGCAGTTCTTCCCCAGTAGTCTTTTGAGGGCCTTCCAACCTGGGGAGCTCATCTTCCAGCACAATATCAGACAATGTTCTGCTGCCACTCATAAGGTTTTCACTGGCTAATTCTTTTCAGAAGTAGACTGCCGGGTCCTTCTTCCTAGTCTGTCTTAGTCTGCAAGCTCAACTGAGACCTGTCCTCCATGGGTGACCCTGCTGGTATCTGAATACCGGTGGCATAGCTTCCAGCATCACAGCAACATGCAAGCCTCCACAGTACGACAAACTGACAGACACGTGGGGGGAGGAAAGAGCAGACAATCCCAAAATGAGGGAGATTCTCAAATTAACCAGCCTGCCATCATCAAGGAAAAGACTGACGAATGCTTCCATGCTGAAGGAGGCTAGAGATAATTAAATGCAGCCGGAGCTTTGGAATTAATACTTTTGCTATAAAGGGACAATTGACAAAACAGTAAAAGGACATAAGTAATGTACCAATGTTTTAATTTTCTGCTTGTGATGGTTGGTTATATTGTGGTTATATAGAAAATACATTTGTAGAAAGTAGACTCTGAATTATTTGAGAGTGATGGGGCACCATGTCAACAACATGCTTTCAAACTACATGGAAGGGAGGCAAGGATTATACTGCACATGCAACTTTTCTGCAAGTTTGAGATGTTTTTCAAAAAATTGTAAATGTAAAAATATGAAAAAAATGTATAAATTTCAGGTTACTAGCTTACTTTTGGAAACCCTGGTGGCATAGTTGTTAAGTGCTACGGCTGCTAACCAAGAGGTCAGCAGTTCAAATCTGCCAGGCACTCCTTGGAAACTCTATGGAGCAGTTTTACTCTGTCCTACAGGGTCACTATGAGTCGGAATTGGCTTGACGGCACTGGGTGAGCTTACTTTTAAGGAGGCCTGATGGCACCGTGGTTAAAGCACTTGGCTGCTAACAGGAAAGTCAGAATTGACTCCATGGCAACAGATTTTAGGGTCCCTCCAGAGCTTCACTGGAGGCTGGAGAAGTGAGAGGCCCTGATGCTTATGTTCCATTAGGTTCCTGTTTATCTGCTTTGGGTGGGAATGACATTGATAAGGAAAGAACAAGAGAACAGATGATAAATTACAACAGCAAACACCAACAGAGAAGCAACCACAGGACAAACATCCTTCCCCAGATGACAAGAAATAAATTTGACCAAATATTTACACACAAAAAGGGTAAGTTTTATTCCAGAAATGACTACATTACCCTGAATTGGCAAAATTAAGTTTTCCATCATCAGCAAAACTACTTGCTCAAATGTTAGGCAAGGTTATAATCAAATTTAAAAATTACCTCTTTGCTGAAAAGGAAAAAGAGATAAATATTATGGAGTTGGCCTTGGAAAACTGGAAAAACATTCGTTGCTATGAGACAGGAAGGACAGTGTTAACAAACTAAAAGCGAAAGGATGAGAAGACTTTCCAGACAGTAAAAGCAAGGATATGTGAAAGGAAAAAGAAAATATTTGTATTAATCTAAAAAGTTATTTAATTTCCTTTACTAAATCTTCCACCAAATTATATTACTGAAGCAAATACAGTTCTAAATCAAGAAGGACAATATTATTTACCTCATAATTTTATATCTTACAAATTTCCTAAAAACAGACTTGAACTTAGTACTTACAAAAATGAAACATATTGGCTGAAGCCAGTAATAAAAAATAAAATGATTATGTTACTGTCATCACATCACATTATGTTGTTAGGTGCTGTTGAGTTGGTTCCAATTCATAGTGTCCCTATGTACAACAGAACAAAACTCTGCCTGGTCCTGTGCCATCCTCACTATCATTGCTATATTGAGACCATTGTTGCAGCCACTGTGTCAGTCTATCTCATTGATGGTCTTCCTGTTTTTCACTGACCCTCTACTTTACCAAGCACGATGTCTTTCTCCAGGAAATGGGCCCTACTGATAACATGTTCAAAGTCCCACTATCCTCACTTCTAAGGAGCATTCTGGGTGTACTTCTTCCAAGACAGATATGTTCATTCTTCTGTCATGGTATATTCAGTATTCTTCATCAACACCATCATTCAATTATTCTTCTATCACATTATGAATATTCCTAAAATTGCCCTCTTGCATCAGTATTTTCTTGTGGATTTTTTAAAATATAATAATATACAATTTTATTTACTTTCTTCTCTCTGAGAAATATTTTAGGCATGAGTTTATCAAATGAAATAAGTTCACAATGAGTGTTTCACTTTAATTGCAAAGGCTATCACCTGACTATCACTAGTCCTTAAAAGTAAAGATAAAAACTTAAGTAAAGATTAATTTAAGGTCTCTATTATGCTGTACATAATGCTACGTAATTTTAGATGCCAAAAACACACCCCATGTTTGCTGCAGAAGGAGAGGAAATTTCTCTTCCAACTCCACCCTTGATGACCTGGCAGTTGAACAGGGAATCCAAAAGCTCAAGCCATTAGTAAAGACTACAGTGAGCTGAAACAGAAATTATGGGAATTGGAGTTGAAGAAGAAAAGTTGGCAAAGATGACCACCAAGAGCTCAGGCCCAATGATGTTATGGTGTCTTAGAAACATTTCAGTAGCCATATGCCACACATCTTTTTTTTCTGTCATCCCCAAGGATGAGTCAGGCTGTTAGTTTTCTGACAACATTCCTTTGGACTCTGACTCGCATTTGTTCCCTCTCAGATCCACTTGGAACCAGAAGAACAGAGTCTTGCATCTTTCCTCTTGTTTGACTTTCCCTAAAATAAACCCAGAAGGCCTTGCCAAGGTGTTTTATTTTTCTTTGGATTTTGTCTGCTCAAATTGTTTACTACTATAACTTACAATGTAAAAACAAACAGAATTTCCTATTTAGGACCTCTCAGGCTTTTCCCTTTGCATGCAGACTCAGTTGTCTTCATACATGGTGTTATAAGCAGCTTGTTTATCAGAATCTGTTTTGAGTGGCAGAGCAAGTAATTTTATTAATGATAAATAGTTTAACTATCATGGTAGTTCAAGTTTAATTATCATGATGTTGTTGTTGTTTTTAGGTGCGATTGAGTCAGTTCTGACTCATAGAGACCCTATGCACAACAGAACAAAATATTGCCCAGTCCTGAGCCATCCTTACAATCTTTGCTATGCTTGAGTTCATTGTTGCAGCCACTCTGCCAGTCCACCTTCTTGAGGGTCTTCCTCTTTTCCACTGACCCTGTACTCTGCCAAGCATGATGTCTTTCTCCAGGGACTGATCCCTCCTGACAACATGTCCAAAGTATGTAAGATGCAGTCTCGCCATCCTTGCCTCTACGGAGCATTCTGGCCGCACTTCTTCCAAGACAGATTTGTTCATTCTTTGGGCAGTCCATGGTATATTCAATATTCTTCGCCAACACCACAATTCAAAGGCATCAATTCTTCTTTGGTCTTCCTTATTCATTGTCCAGCTTTCACATGCATATGATGTGACTGAAAATACCATGGCTTGGGTCAGGGGCTCCTTAGTCTTCAAAGTGCCATCTTTGCTCTTCAACACTTTAAAGAGGTCCTTTGCAGCAGATTTACCCAATGCAATGCATCTTTTGTGTTTCTTGACTGCTGCTTACCATGATAGATCATTAAAATGGTCATTTAATAAATAATATATCAAGTGTTTTATAATGGATGTAAGGTTAGTCCTATAATAATGCCCTGTTCCTTCCACTCTAACATAATTTTGTGAAGTGGAAGAGAAAGCGATGGAATTATATATATACATCCTGAGCGACTATGTGTAAGAAATGTTGAGAAACACTGCTATAGAGGAAGACAGAATCTTTGTAGACTAAGACAAATGTTCTGAATTTAATAAAAATGCCAGGTCTCTTGTTTTCCTGGGAGAAAGAACATGAAAAATGAAGGGAAATTAAAGAATTTCCCTATGTTCCCACTAATATGGGAGGGCTGTGAAATTTAGAGCCTAACTTTTTTACTATATCCCGTATTAAGAGTTAGCCAGTGGAGTCAATAAGAGCATAGCACAATGAAAGAGTGGGCAAACTTTATCTGTGAAGAGCCAGATAGTACATATTTTATGCTTTACAAGTCACATGACCTCTGCTGAAACTACTCAACTCCACTCTGACATAGGAGCAAGAAAGTAGCCCTTAATAATATGTAAATGGTGGGTGTGGCTGTGTTCCAATAGGCTTTTATTTACAAAAAGAGGCAGTGGGACCCTTTTGGTCTACAGGTGGTAGATTGTTGACTCCTGGTATAATGGATAAAGCACTGAATTATTAATGCATCCTGTAACTTGGGAAAGTTGGCTTAACCCTTTAAGGATTCCTTTTCCTCAGGTTCCTCATGTGTAAACTAGCTGCACTAGCTCTGTGAGTGTGTGTGTGCACACATATTATAATATATGCACTCACATAATATATAATATATATATATATATATATATATATATATATATATATATATATATATATATATATATATATATATACGATGCATTTATATTGTATTCATCCTTGTAACTATTTCAATTGCTGTAAGGGACGAACTCCGAATCTCAGTGGCATAAGATAATGAAACTTATTTTTCATTCACTTCAAGTTCAAAGCTGATGCTCCTGGTGGATGGCTCTCTGAGGAAGCTTACCTACAGGCTGTGATTCAGGGACCTCATATTCCATTTTGTGGCTCCATCATTCAGAGACACATCAGTGTCATCCAATCAGCAGTACTGAAGGAAGAAATCTCATACCCCACGGTTACCTATCTCAGCCTGGAGAAAATGCATATGTTCCTTTGATCATAGGGCCCACCTGGATCCAAGGGGGAAGGTGGCTGGGAAATGCAGTCCCGGCTGGGGCATCCACTGTCCAGCAACAATTCCACAATTTGGAAGGCATGAACCAATTGCGGGTGGTCCACTGGCCATATCCGCCACAATTATAAACAGAGAATATGAATAAAATGTGTATGTATATTCCACATAAATACTCATTATGTGTATTTGTCAGATGCTTTTCAGAAATACAAAGTAAGGCTCCTTGTGGAAATTGGAGAATAAATTTTGAGTTTATTAATGGAGTAGCAGAGACATCAAAATGTTGACTAATTGCTTATATGTTCCACAGCCAATTAATTGCAGAGTTGAGGCCCAATTCTAAGGGCTGAAGCTGTGAAGTCAAAAAAATTTTTTTTTAAATATAATCACATTTATAATGAATTCAAATATCCGTAGCAGCTGACGTTCACACCTTCAAATATATAACAATAACTTTTCTTCCCAAAGTCCAAATGCAATTCTAGCTAAGCAAAGAAAGTTTCTGAGTCTGGAGACGAGCCAAAGCAAAAGAATTAAGCATAGTTAAGCAGATTTTCAAACATAGAGAGCAGTAGAATTTCTTCTTGGGAATTCATAATTATAAGGAGATCATTAGAAGAAGATTTAAAACAGTGTTGCTGCCTTGCCTTTGATGCTGCATAACCATTTATCTTTGATGCTTATGCTACCCCTTATGATCAGTCACTACAATTAGTTTTAAGCACTATTACAAACAAGGGAAAGCTGTTTATTCATTTCTTTACTTTTTCTGAATACTGAATATGGCACATACTCCTTTCTTAGCAAAGTATTTAAAAGTGAGATTATCATCAAAGTGGCCTATCAAATAAAATAAAACAAGGCTTTGAAGAGGATTCATTGACTCAACATGTATTTACTGAGTGCTTTTCTATCTACCAAAGGGACATTGGTGGTTCAGTCCATGTGGCAGACCTGGGTTCAGTTCCTGGCCGATGCACGTCATGCTCAGCCACCAGTTGTCTGTTATTGGAGGCTTGGGTGTTACTAGGATGCTGAACAGGTTTCAGTGGAGCTTCCAGACTAAGATAAAACAGGAAGAAAACCTGGCAATCTACTTCCAAAAATCAGCCAATGAAAACCCTATGGTTCACAACGGTCCAATCTCCAACCAGTGATAGTGAGGGCACAAGATCAGGCAGCATTTTGCCACATTGTGCATGGGGTTGCCATGAGTAAAGGTTGGCTAAAGGGCAGCTAATAACAGCTTCTATGTACCAAAGATTGCCCTGTGACAGCATATGCAATGGCAACTGAAACCAACAGCCACAAGCCCTGCCCTCACAGAACTGAGAGCCTAGTGGGGAAAGAAAAAACAAACAAGGCAAGAGACAAATACATAATTCCAAAATACTAAGCATAAGAAGCAAACAGGTAGAGAATGCCACATGGGAGAATGGACTCACTTATCATGGATAGATGGGGGTGGGGGGGGCTGTATAAAAGACACTTAACCTGAGACTTAACAAAAGGAAAGAACCAGACAAGTGAAGTTCCACAGGAAAAGAATTCTAGTAAAATAAAATAAAAACAACAAGTGAAAAAGATCTAAAGGAAGAAAAAGCCTGTCATGTTTGAGAAACAGAAATGAAGCCAGTGTGGGTCTACCTGCTGAGCTGGTGGAAAGGGACACTGGGGGAGGTAAGAAGGAGTCAGATTATAGAGGGTCCTCAGGACAAGTCCACACTCACAAATGTATTCTAAGCTGCATATGAGGCTATATAGCTATTTATATGAAAATTAATCAGTTCAGTCCACACTCACAAATGTATTCTAAGCTGCATATGAGGCTATATAGCTATTTATATGAAAATTAATCAGTTCAGTCAGACAAAGTTAAAAAAAAAGAACTGCCCCATTGGGTTTCCAAAGATGTAAATCTTTATGGAGGCAGACTGCCACATCTGTCTCCCGTGGATGGACTAGTAGGTTTGAACCACCGACCTTTGGGTTAGCAGCTGAGCACTTAACCACTGCACCACCAGGGCTGCTTACACAGAACATAGCCTATATAAAATATTATTTGAAGGTGTTGGTCTAGCCCTCTAAGGCTGTGTTTACATATAGATAAACATTTGGTGTGTGTGGATCACTGTAGTACATGCACGTCACACAAACAGATACACACAGGCACAATTTTAAACCAGGTATTATAAGACATAGCTGAAGACATTGCTGTTGAATATATTTCCCAAAGTTGGGGATCATGAACTATGTAGGTGATAGAGACATGGCTTTAGATAACATAGGACATGGCATTTGATAACAGGACACGGCAAAAATAACATTACTCAGATAGAAAGAACATTATTTTCTTTTGTCTTCCTTCAAACCTATCAACGTCAAGGAAAAAGTCTCAGTTTAAGACTAAAATTTAATTAACACCTTTCTACCATGAGCTAGGAGACCCTGGGTGGTACCAACAGTTCATGAGCTCAGAAGCTAACCTAAATGTTGGAGGTTTGAGCCCACCCAGAGGCACCTCGGAAGAAAGGACTGGTGACCTACTTTTGAAAAATCAGCCATTGAAAACCATATGGAACACAGTTCTACTCTGACATACATGGGGTCCCCATGAGTCAGAACCAACTCCATAGCAACTAGTTAATATGAGGTAATCTTTATTTTTTCATCAGTAAGTATTAGACCTCAAGCTCCCATACTTTAACCAAACCAAACAAAAACCCAAATTTGTTGCCATCGAGTCAATTGTGACTCATAGCAACCCTATAGAACAGAGTAGAACTGCCCCCTATGGTTTCCAAGGAACACCTGGTGGATTCGAACTGCCGAACTTCTGGCTAGCAGTCAGCTCTTAGCCACTACACCGTCAGGATTTCCTCCCATACTGTAGCAGATAACAATACTTAGCTAGGATTTAACAATTTTTGTTTGTTTCTGTTGAATTTATTGTTAGTAATCTATGGGAGGAAACGTTTTTCCATTTGAGTAGTAAGATAAAGATTTCTTTAATATAGTGTATTAGTTAACATATGAATTTATTTTAGAAAAAAATATTAAAGATGTAATGGTATTCAGGATAGTACAAAAATCATAAAGCAGTTTAGAAATGACAGGAGTTTGGGGAACATTGCTTTAGAATAAAGTTTGTTTCAAAGGGAAAGACTAACTCAAAAAGTAATAAAAATTATGAACTTGTCTACATAAAAGTCTAGAAAATGTTTCTAGAACATTGCTGACATCCCAGCAGGTTTTATAATTGTTAACAAGCCCAGCAAGGACCAGATTAAAGTGGCAATTGTCCAAAAACAATGCAAGTCCACTTCCAGCCTCCTCGCACAGGAAAGGAGTTATTAAAATAATGAAGAAGATGGCAATCTTATTCAATTTGCTATGACCTTTCTGGAAAGAATAAGGAGTAAATAAGCAACAAATATACAGGATTTATAAATGGGCAATTGTTTCTCAGATATTTATAATCAAGAAAAAAGAAAGCAATTTCTAAAACACCAACTAACTCTAATAGCCTCATGGAGGTGTGGGTGATTAAATCTATATTACTTCAGATATTTGATTGACTTGAGAGAGGAGGACTAAATGCATTTCCTCAAGGCAATTCAAAATCTTCAAGATTATGATATAGGACAAGTCTGATTGGGATTCTTCTCCAAGATCTAGCAATTTATTAAACATAGCTAGCCCAGAATAAAAAAAAAATTTTTTTGCATGCTTGAAACAAAGCATTAGAAACTTTGTGTTGCATAAAATGAATTAATTATTTTGGCTTTCTACTTTACTCATTTGTGGAAACCCTGGTGATGTAGTGGTTAAGAGCAAGAGCTGCAAACCAGAAGGTCAACAGTTTGAATCCATCAGGCACTCCTTGGAAACTCTATGGGGCAGTTCTACTCTGTCCTATACGGTCAACTCGAAGGCAATGGGTTTTTATTATACTCTTTTAGACATTTTCCTGAAAATACAGCAGGACCAGTTCATCTCCCAGGAATCTGTTTAACTTTATTATTCAAGAACTTTTTTAGTCCATTCATTGATTGATTTTTTCAGTAAACACCTACTAAATGCCTACCTTATACCCATCACAGTCTTCGTATTAGAGAAAAAAAGGTAAATAAAGCATAATCCCCGCCCTCAAAAAGCTTACAGTCCAATAGAGGGACAGAGACATGTGAAGAGATATGATAATGTATCAGAAACTTAAAGCTCTAGTTTATAATCTCTCTTCTCTTAGTAGAAAATGCTTGGAAAGTAGGTGATGGCCTTTGTACAGAAAAATGTCCTAATGAATATTCTCATGATTGTCTTGCCCTGTGAAAAAGTAAAATCATACTGAATAGATGTAAATTTGCATATTAAGTATATATTGGTTTGTAAGATAGTGTTCTGAGTAAATAAATTACAAAATAGCTTCGTATTATTCCATGTGAATTGTCACACTGATATTTTGAGTCATGATAATATATGCAGTTTTAGCTCTATGCGTGGTAATGTATTAAATCAATAATAGACTTCCAATTCTTTGCTTAAATTATAGGAATTTATTCGTTCTCACATAACAATAAGTCTGAAGATAGGCAGTATTGGGCTGTTAGAGCTGCCCGTGAATCTGGGCTTTTCTGTCTTTCTGCTGTATCATTCTATTGTTTCACCATCTTTTCATCACCTCATATGTACCAGATGTCTATGGTACATAGAGACATATGTCTAGACTCTCTGCCGTAAAAGGATTAAAAAGACCTTGTCAATAAGAAGGTTTTCTGAAAGCGTACTTAATAGGCTTTCATTTACAAATCACTGGCCAAAAATGTGTCTTGATAGCTGTAAGGGAAGATGGAAAGTTGAACATTTAGGTTTCCAGACTCTATAATAAAGGGTGGCAAGAAAGATGAAGGTTGTCATGGAATTTGGTTAATATCCCATAGTATTCCATAGCCACAAGGAAAAAAAAAACTAAACCCGTTGCTGTCGAGTCAATTCTGACTTACAGTGACCCCAAAGAACAGAGTAGAACTGCCCCATAGAGTTTCCAAGAAGCACCTGGTGGATTCCAACTGCTGACCTTTTGGTTAGCAGCTGTGGCTCTTAGCCACTACACCACCAGGGGTTCCCTATTCTGCAGCTAGCCCTTAACTATTTTTAGCAATAAAGAAATTTAAGGATTATAAACCAAGGTGGAAATAAAAAATGACGACTGTAAATTGTAATACAGAAGAGGGAAATCAGAAATGAAGCATTCTCAGATCTTTGTGTGGTTTTTGAGGCAGGTGGAGATACTGACTGATCAACATAAGAGTTTAACTGTAGCTTGCACACGTGTTAAATTTTTCAGGATAGACACTACGTGACTATAAAGAGAGTATATAAATTCTAAAACCTACAAGGTTGTTGGTAGATGTCATTGAATCAATTTTTGACCCATAGTGATCCGATCTGATAAAGTAGAACTGCCCCTAAAGTTTTTAGGCTGCAGTCTTCAGAGGATGAAAATGCCAGGTCTTTCCCCCATAGAGCCACTGGGTGAGTTCAAACCACCAACTTTTAGGTTAGCAGCAGAGCACTTAACTGTTGTGCCACCAGGGCTCCTTTCCAAAACCTACCATTGTTGTATGCCATCAAGTTGATTTCACCTCATAGTGACCTTATAGGACAGAGCAGAACTGCCTTATAGGCTTTTCTAGGCTGTAATCTTTATGGGAGCAGATCTCCAGGCCTTTTTACCAGAGGAGCGGCTGGTGGGTTACCAAACTGTCAACCTTTAGGTTAACAGTTGAGAGCTTAGCCATTTCCCTACCAGGGCTTCAAAACCTATAAAAATAGAGGGAGGAAAATGGAATGAAAACAAAGCAAACTTGAAAAAGCAAAACAGAGACAAAATAGAGAAACAAATCATAGAAAAGTGAAAAAAACAGAAAACCCACAATATGTCAGGAATGACAGTACATGCAAAAATTGTAAGATTTGATTTTAAAAAAAAGAAAAATTCTGCCTATAAGAAGTACATTTAAGCCTTAATGGCACAAAGCCTTCACTTAAAATGTTGAAAAATTATATACAAGAAAATTACTAGCCAGAAGTAAGCTAGTGTGGCTTACTGAGTGTCAGATAAAACACTCTGAGGCCAAAAAACATTTTTATAAATAAAGGAATTTACTTTGTAATTAGGAAAGTTGAAATCTCACCAGGAATCTATTACAGTTCTAAATGTTTTCACTTAATATTATGTCTTAAAATTCTTACTGCAAAACTTGAGAAAATTTACAGGAAACATTTAAAAATTATATGTGAAACTTTAATAACCTTCTTTTGGTAACTGAGAGCTCAAGCAGAAAAAAAATATATATTATTGATAGCAATTTAAACTATTAACAAACTTCAGCTATTAGACCCTTGAATTCAGCAATTAGTGAATACAGATTATTCACTAGAACACAGGAAATAGTTATAAAAATTGCCCAATGCATTAGGCCATTAAGCAAGCCTTGATGAATTTTAACAGAGCTGTATTACATACCACATTCTCTAACCAAAGTACAATTAAGTTAGAAATCAATAATAGAAAGAAAATTAGAATAAGATATACTCATACTTTTTGAAATTAAATAACCCATTTTTAAATTACTCATAGACCAAAATGTAAATTATAAAGGATATTAGGAAAGGTTAGGACTTTAAAGAGAGTGAAAACATAGGTGTCCTGGATGTAATAAGATATGGGTATCTCCTAAGAAACCTTGATTTCTGCAGAATCACCCACTAAAAATAACAGGGTGTATCAGAAAGATAGGGATAGGAGCAAAACACCTAAAATCTATGTAACTTTGTACTAATAAACCACTAGCAGCTCTCTGGGGGAAAGATGTGGCAGTCTGCTTCCACAGAGATTTACAGCCTTGGAAATCCTATGGAGTTGCTATGAGTTGGAATAGACTCAATGGCTGTGGGTTTGGTATGGTTTTGGTGCTAATAAAAATATCGGCAATCCTAATAAAACAATCCCCCATGTGTCTGTCACTGTGTCACACTGTGGGGGCTAGCCTGTCACTGTGATGATAAAAGCTATGCCACCGGTATTCAAATACCAGCAGGATCACCTATGGTGGATGGGTTTCAGCTGAGCTTCCAGACTAAGAGAGACTAGGAAGAAGGACCTGGCAGTCTACTTCTGAAATGAATTAACCAGTGAAAACCTTATGAATCCACCAAACCCACTTTATGAATAGCAGTGGAATATTGTCTGATATCGTGCCAGAAGATGATCCCCTCAGGTTGGAAGGCGCTCAAAAGATAACTGGGGAAGAGCTGCCTTCTCAAAGCAGAGTTGAAGTTAATAATCTGGATGTAGTCAACCTTTCGGGACCTTCATTTGCCGATGTGGCTTGACTTGAAATGAGAAGAAACAGCTGTAAACATTAATAATCAGAAAGTGGAATGTACAAAACATGAATCTATGAAAATTGGAAATCATCAAAAATGAAATGGAATGCATAAACATCCACATCCTAGGCATTAGTGAGCTAAAATGGACTGGCATTAGCCAGTTTGAATCAGATAATCATCTGATCTACTATGCCGGGAATGATAAATTGAAGAAGAATGGCATTGTGCTCATCATCAAAAAGAACATTTCCTGAAGTACTACATTGTCAGTAAGAAGATAATATTCATACACCTACAAGGAAGACCAGTTAATATGACTATTATTCAAATTTACACACCACCCACTAAAGCCAAAGATGAAGAAATTAAAGATTGTTACCCACTTCTGCAGCCTGAAATTCATCAAACATGCAATCAGGGTGCATTGATAATTACTGGTAATTGGAATGTGAAAGTTGGAGACAAGAACGATCAGTAGTTAGAAAATATGGCCTTCATGACAGAAAAGATGCCAGAGATCCCATGATAGAATTTGCAAGACCAATGACTTCACCACAAATACCTTTTTCATTAGCATAAATGGTGTCTATACATGTTGACCTAACCAGATGAAATACACAGGAATCAAATCGCCAATATCTGTGGAAAGAGATGATGGAAAAACTCAATATCATCAGTCAGAACAAGGCCGGGGGCCAACGGCAGAACAGACCATCAATTGCTCATAAGCAAGTTCAAGTTGAAACTGAAGGAAATTCAAAAAAGCCAATGACAGCCAAAGTATGACCGTGAGCATATCCCACCTGAATTTATATACCATCTCAATAATAGATTTGACTCATTGAACACTAATTACTGAAGACCAGACGAGTTATGGAATGGCACCAAGGATATCATACATGAAGAAAGCAAGAGGTTATTAAAAAGACAGGAAAGAAAGGACCAAAATAGATGTCAGAAGAGACTCTGAAACTTACTTTTGAACGCCGAGTAGCTAAAGCAAAAGGAAGAAATGATGAAGGAAAAGAGCTGAACAGAAGATTTCAAAGGGTGGCTCAAGAAGACAAAGTAAAGCATTATAATGACGTGCAAAGACCTGCAGATAGGAAACCAAAAGGAAAGAACATGCTCAGAATTTCTCAAGCTGAAAGAACTGAAGGAAAAATTCAAGGCTCGAGTTGCAATAATGAAGAATGGGGAAAATATTGAACGATGGGGAAAATATTGAACGATCCAGGAAGCAACAAAAGAAGACAGAAGGAATACAGAGAGTCACTGTACCAAAAAGAACTGGTCAATGTTCTACCATTTCAGGAGGCAACATATGATCAGGACCCTATGGTACTGAAGGAAGAAGTTTAAGCTGCACTGAGGCATTGGCAAAAAACAAGGCTCCAGGAATTGATGGAATATCAATTGAAATGTTTCAACAAACAGACATAGCACTGGAAGTGCTCACTCATCTATGCCAAGAAATTTGGAAGACAGCTGCCTATTGAACCAACTGGAAGAGAGGCATATTTATGCCCATTCCCAAGAAAGGTGATCCAACCTAATGCAGAAATTATCGAACAACACCATTAATATCACAAACAAGTAAAATTTTTCTGAAGATCATTCAAAAGCAACTGTAGCAGTATATCAAAAGGGAATTACCAGAAATTCAAGCAGGACCAGAAGAGGATGTGAAACCATCATTGCTGATGTCAGACGGATCCTGACTGAAAGCAGAGAATATTATAAAGATGTTTACCTATGTTTTATTGACTATGCAAAGGCATTTAACTGTGTGAATCATAATAAATTATTGACAACATTGCAAAGAACACGAATTCCATAAAACTTAGTTGTGCTAATGAGGAACCTGTACATAGATCAAGAGGCAATTGTTAGAACAGAAGAAGGGGATACTGTGTGGGTTAAAGTCATGAAAAGTGTGCATCAGTGTATTCTTTCACCATACCTATTCAATCTGTACACTGAGCAAATAATCTGAGAAGCTGACCTATACAAAGAAGAGCAGGACATCAAATTGGAGGAAGACTCATTAACAACCTGCCATAGGCAGATGGTGCAACCTTGCTTGCTGAAACTGAAGAGGACTTAAAGTACTTACTAATGAAGATCAAAGACCACAGCCTTCAGTATGGATTGCACCTCGGCATAAAGAAAACAAAAATCCTCACGAAGGGGCCAATACGCAACATAATGATGAATGGAGAAAAGGTTGACGTTGTCAAGGATTTCATTTTACTTGGACCCACAATAAACACCCATGGAAACAGAAGTCAAGAAATCAAAAGACACATTGGATTAGGTAAATCTGCTGGAAAAGACTTCTTTAAAGTGTTGAAAAGCAAAGAGTCACCTTAAATATTATGGTGCACCTGACCCAGGCCATGGTGTTTTCGACTGCCTCGTATGCATGTGAAAGCTGGACTACGAATAAGGAAGACCAAAGAAGAATTGACTCCTTTGAACTGTGGTGTTGGGGAAGTATATTGAATAGACCATGGACTATCAAAAGAAGGAACAAATCTATCTTGGAAGAAGTACAGTCAGAATGCTCCTTCGAAGCAAGAATGGTGAGACTACATCTTATGAAACTTTGGACATGTTATCAGGAGGGAAGAGTCCCTGGAGAAGGACATCATGCTTGGTAAAGTAGAGGGCAAGAGGAAAAGAGGAAGACCCTCGAGGAGAGATGGACTGACATAGTGGCTGCAACAATGGGCTGAAGCATAACAATGATTGTGAGGATGGCGCAGGACTTAACAGTGTTTCGTTCTGTTATACATAGGGTCGCTATGAGTTGGAACCAATTCAATGGCACCTAACAACAACAATGAAACAATACCCTAGTTTAAAAAAAGTTTATTTTTTAGTAATAAATACTATACTATATATAAAATGTTATTTTTTTAAATAGGCAGACATAGGAAGAGAGGGCGAGGTATCAGTGAGGATGCGGAACTATAGTAAAAGAAAAGTGCACAAAGATAAAGAAAAATGACACAATAGGCAATTCCAAGAGAAAGCACATGGCTAAACTGAGGTAAGGGGTTAGCTATTGTCCACCAAAAGACTTTTTTTTAAGTGATGTTTCAGCTATCTATTCATGTATAAAAACACCCGTCAGTGGTCACTCACATGGCTACAATCTGCTGGTTGGTTGATAGGGCTGGATAAGTGGGTTGCTGATATACTTGGGCTCTCTTTCTCTCCATGTAATTGCAAGGTTTTTCTCCTACCAGGTGATCCGTTCATGTAGTCTCTCTATCAGGGGCTTCTTACTTGATGGCTCAGAGCTGTCAAAAGCACAAACGTGAAATCTGCCAGGCCTTCTTGAGGCCTAGGTTTATAACTTTCACTGCTTCACCTCTGGTGCATTCTACTTGTTAAAGCAAGTTGACAATCCCCATCCAGATATAAAAAAGGGAGGGGACTACACAGGGTGGAAACACCAGTAGGCATGGGTCATCAGTGGTTACCAATATAATAGACTATCACAAGTGAGAAGAATGCCTCAGACTGAAAAAGATACTTGCAAATTTTAGAACAGGAAAAGTTTTAGTTTCAAAACATATAAAGAACTCCTACAAATCAACAAGAAAAAGAAAAGGAACCCAATAAAAAATGGACAAAACACACAATCTGGCAATTTACAAAAGAGATTCAGCTTTGCTAATAATTAGAGAAATTTGAATTAAAATTCACTATATTTTTTAATATATTATATCATTTTTAAAATGATATTAAAATATCATTGTATAGGCTCATAAATAACAAAATCAGCTTATAATATCAAGTGTTAAAAACTATAAACGTGTTGCTGTCAAGTTGGTTCCAACTCATAGTAAACCTATGGGACAGAGTAGAACTTCCCCATAGGGTTTCCAAGGTCGTAATCTTTATGGAAGCAGACTGCTACATCTTTCTCCTGCAGTGCAGCTGGTGGATTCAAACTGCCAACCTTTTGGTTAGCAGTCGAGCGCCTAAGCACTGCACCATCAGGGCTCCTTTACCAAGTGTTGGTGATAGTATATAGCTACAAAAATTCTAGCAAACTGCTGGTAGAGTATAAGTTGGTACAAGAGATTTGGAGATCAATTTTCCAAAATTCCGTATAGTTTTAATAGTTCAGCTGCCAAACTAGAAATTGCACTGTTCTATGATATGACCTAGAAAACTCTTGCACGCACTCACAAGGACACAAGTGCACAAATGTTTATAGTAGTTTTGCTTGAAATTGAAAACAAGCTAAAAGTCTATCAACGTTGAAAACCAACAAATAAATTGTGGTGAACTTATACAATGAAATATTACACGGCAATGAAAATTTAATGAAAAAAGCTACATATATCAATATGTGAAAAGATAATAAACACACAGTATGAGTAAAAACATACTGTTGCCATTTTTACTCAATATACTGTTTGGTGAATTGCCAGGCAATACACAGAATATAATACAAAATGGTACTGTATATTCTCTAATGATATACACTTAAATGGCAAAAGTATGAAGACATACAGAAAGTTAAACAACAAATTTAGCATCGTGGTTACCTCTAGGAGTGATTTCATGAAATAAAATCACGGAGCCATACATAAAGGCTTCATCCATATTCCTTTCTTTGTTAAGCTGTGTAGTGAATTCAATGATAGCATATATATATATATGTATATATATATATTTTATAAATAAGTAAGCAAAACAAAACATCATGAGACTATCCAGCCAGACAGGAGAAAATGTATTCGACATTATGGCCTAAAGTAATTATGTTGGCTTAGTTAGAGGTTAGAAAGATAGATCTTAGAAAAAAAATCAATAGAAAGTCTTTCAGGAACAAACGGTGAGAAATGTTACTAACTATTCATGAATCTTTGCCTGTTTTTACTAATCTGCCAGAGGCACCTCTCTGAAGAAGCTAACCAAACACCTTATCAAAGGGGTATTTTTCTCTAGGTTTCTGTACTAGGTTTCTGATTAAAATCATCTCTTAGTATACTTCCCTGTATAAAATTGAATTCCTGGCCAAAGTTAGATTTGTATATTCTATGGAAAACTAAAAACTAAGCTTAGCTTATAGCAACAAACAGGCATATTTTACAAGTGTGTTTTATCATCAGACAAAATCTTATGCGTGCCAAGGTATTGATTATCTTTTTCCAAAAATGTAGAATGGAGAAGTGTTGGAGCTAGACTATGGGGATATTTGTCTCCCAGAAGAGATCCCATGAAACAAGTATACATTCATTCCACTTTAGGGACATTTGAAATAAAGAGAAACCTGCCACAGTAATGAGAGGAAGGGTCCAAAATAAATGCAGATCATAGTCAACAGGATCACCTGTGTCATGTGTTTTAAGGACACGTGTTCTTTGTATTTAGAGAGAATGATAGAATGAAGAGAAATACATAACTATGCCTTAGAAGGTAAATTTTAGCTACATCAAGTGAGGATTGAATGCATAATTCCTATATGAGTCAGAATGGACTTGACGGCTACGGGTTTGGGTTTTTTTGAGTATTGTTACACATATTTAAAAAAAAAGCTAGTTGCTGCTGAGTCACCTCCAATTCATGGTAGCCTAATGTGTGTCAGAGTAGAACTGTGCTCCACAGAGCTTTCAACGGCTGTTATCTTTCAGAAATAGATCAACAAAGCTTTTTTTCTGGGTGGATTCAAACCACTAGCCTTTTAGATAGTAGCCATGTGCTTAACTATTTGCATTCCCCAGGGACTACCTTACACACACACACACACACACACACACACTCACTCGCACACAAACACACACACCATATATTTATATATTTTAACTGTAAAGCAGTAAAAAAAAAAAAAAAGGCAGTAAAGCCACCCATAAAAATCAGTCCCTCCATTTGGGTGTATGTGTGTTCATGTGTGTAAGAAGGAAAGAGAAGAAACATGAACTGTCTTCTTTGATCCAACCCACAGAATTGTGCATGACAAGATAATTTCAGAATTTCTGTTTCCTTCTTCTTTTTTTTTTTTTTTCTTCCTAAAACTGCTTAGGGGATCCATAATCTAAAAACAACCTAAACAATTAACTCCTACTCCTTCTTTAAATGCAGCTCAGGTAAAACCTCCCTTGAAAAGCTTTCCCTGGCCCCACTTCTTTCTTTTCAAGGTCCTAATTAGGCACTGGAAACCCTGGTGGCGTAGTGGTTAAGTGCTACGGCTGCTAACCAAAAGGTTGGCAGTTCGAATCCGCCAGGCCCTCCTTGGGAACTCTATGGGGCAGTTCTACTCTGTCCTATAGGGTTGCTATGAGGTGGAATCGACTGGACGGCACTGGGTTTATGGGAATTAGGCACTGCTCTTGGTAGCTCTGGAAACCCTGGTGGTGTAGTGGTTAAGTGCTGTAGCTGCTAACCAAAAGGTCGACAGTTGGAATCTGCCAGACGCTCCTTGGAAACTCTATGGGGCAGTTCTACTCTGTCCTATAGGGTCCCTATGAGTCAGGATCAACTCAATGGCAGTGGCTTTTTGGTTGGTAGCTCCGTAGAGCCCAGGCTCTCCTCCACTGAGCACTGCCCAAGTGCTCTTTAGAGCCCCTGTGTGTCTGTATCCCCATTGGAGCCTGAGTGTCTGCAATCTGATCAATGTCAGGGCCCTCAACCTAGCACGCTGCCTGTCACTTAGCATGCACTCAACTTAACCTAGTCTTTTTATGGGATATATTCTGGATCTCCATTCCTAAGACCATCAATCTAATTAAAACCTTATTCTTATCTGGAAAAGAAAAAAAAATGTTTCAAGCGTGGTATGGGAAAAGACCATGCCGCTTACCCAATATCATGTTATCACTTCATTCTCCTCTCTTCCTGTTTCTACATCAGAGGAACCCCCTATGGCATAATCAGAGACAAAATGACATTCCTCTAATAGAAAGAGCAATTACTTCCCTACTTTCCAGAACACTGAGTTTAAGATGTACATGAAACAAGGTCGGTGAAAGATGCCAATGATGTAAGCTTACCTTGATGCATATCTTTGCAACAAAAAACTACTTGGCTTAACACACATTACAATTTTATCTTGGATAAGATTTGATATAATTTTCATAATATACCTGGATCCTTGTCACTGTATGCAGAGATATATGCAAGAACTCTGCATCTCAAAAATGGAATAAGGTATACATTGAATTATGTGTTGTACAAAGAGCAGTGACAGATGGCATTATAAAGCACACGGAAACACTGGTATTTATACAATAAACATTAAATACACTTCTCTAGATAAATGAGGTTATTTGCAGGTATGACGCACCTAACCCTCAAATAATGGTTTATTTCAGACATGAGCGCATCACACAGCCTATTTTAGAGGCTGCATCTGTCAGAAGGAAACTGATGTGATACAGAAATTCAAAAGATATCAAAAAGAACTCCAACTACACCTAGAAATGTGGGAATACAAAGAGAACACAAAACTCAAGCATAGATTTCCTTGGTGGTGGAAGGGGGAGAAAATGAAAAAAATTAACTTCAAAGAGAATGGAGGAAAAAGAATTTAAAGTTATAGAGGTGAGTCACTTAAAAATCCCATGGAGAAAGGGCTGCACCTAAGTACAAGGTGTCTAAATGACAGCTGAGAATTTACTCTAACCCCTGGCTTCAATATGATTCACCTTAATTACTAAAAATCAAAATAAATCTTTTGAAGTTGCAAATGATTGGCTCTTCATACAAAATTCAAAATTACTCCCCTTTGCACTTTGTAATTTGAAAATCAGTCCTAAAAAAAGCTAAGGGAAATGAATGCAATCTTTTCATTATAGCTTGCAGTATCCAACTCATTTCTCACCCCTGTTTCCATTAGTTCTCTTCATGAAGAAACTGAATTCACATTTCTTCAAATATCTATCTTCTTTTCAGGACTTAAAAGGATTACCCCCAATTTAGACCCGTGATAAACCAACTTTTTTTTATTGAAACTGCCCACATCTCATTTGAGACTTAATTGTTTGCTCACAGTGAGGAAAAGTAGTACATGATACAGGAATATCACATTTTATCATATTCTTCAAGATTTCTGGATTTTAGGGACAGTTTTTCTTCATACATAGAGTCCCTGTGAGATGCAAATGGTTAAGCTACTAACTGAAAGGCTGGCGGTTTGAATCTACCCAGAAGCACCTTGAAAGAAAGGTCTAGAAATAGGATCACAGCCATAGACAACCCTACGGAGCACAGTTCTACTCTGACGCTTACGGGACAGCCATGGGTTGGAGTCGGCTTGATGGCACCTTGTTGGTTTTTCTTCACTATAAGGCTCATTTTGTAGCCTGGTCTATTACCTCCCCTGGGCCCTTTGTGAAGCCATGCATTTGACCTCATCCCCAGGCTGAAGTATAGGGTAGGAGCGCTCTCTGCCATTCATCAATCATTTGCCGGTACAGTAAAAGTTATCCACTCCTTTTTAAGTAGAAATAAATCCCTAAATTGGAAAAATACTTATTTTGCATTTGTGAAAAATTTTGATAATAGACTTACAAGTACTATTTCTTTTTAAATATTAACTAAGCTTTAGGAAATATGTTTTAAATTCATCATTGATGACAAATGCCTTCAGCACAAAAATGATTCTATAAAAATCAACTAGAGTGTTGCCAAAGAACAAAAACGCTTTTATATTTTCTTTCTTGGTTATCCTATTTAAATATATGATGCTAAATGCTACTCCTGGGTACCAGGAACAACAAACCTAAAGTAGGAAAGATATGGGAAAATAATGAAGATACAATAAAATGCATTTATGTTCAACTTAAAAAAAGATAATACACTGATCAAGCTTACTCATTTTAACATGTTTGTATCTTAGTCAACGCCATCATCTGTCAGTTTGTTCCCCTGTGGTGACTTGGTGCAATGCCAGCAGTATAATAAATACCAGCACCACCACTGATGGTAGACAGATTTCAACAGAGCTTCCAGACTAAGACAGACTTAGAAGAATGGCCTGGCAATCTACTTCTGAAAATTAGCCAGTGAAAACATTATGGATCACAATAGAACATTGTCTGACTCACTTACTTTGGACATGTCATTATTTTTATTTATTTATTTTTTTAATTGGGAGGGATCAATCTCTGGAAGAAGATGTCGTGTTTGGTAAAGTACGGGGCCAGTAAGGGTGAGGGAGACTCTCAGTGAGATGCGTGGGCACAATAGCCTAAACAACGCACTGCAACAGGTAGGCGATCACGACCCTGAGGATGACACAGGACCAGAAAACGTTCCATCCCGTTGCACATAAGGTATCCATGAGTCCAGGTCAACTTGACAGCAATTATCTATCTACTCTTATTTATGATTTCCTGCATAAATTATTGAAAATCAAAGTTAAATATTCAAAGTTGTTTTCCACTTCTAATAAGTACTATTTTCTTCACTGTCTAAAAAGGAAGCATTAACCCCACTGAGTGAAAAATCCCTAACACAAGAATCTTTATTTTCTCTGTCTGAAAATCATTACATGTTCTGCTTTAAAAAGGAAAAAAAAAAAAAGAAAGTTGTGTGAAAAGAGTACATGGTCAAGAGGAGGTAAATTAATTGTTGGAAGCCTAGACTCATTGATATAGGACCAAATACACATATGTCAAACTGATGATCATTAAGCAGCTGACAACTAAGTAGGAAGGGCAGAAGGTCACGTCTTCAGTAGTAATACAAACTGTAGGAGACATAAGCAGCAGGGAAGTTACACATCACAAAACATCTATCTATCCCTACATTTTAAGGGATGCACACACAAGTCGGATATTGACCACCGACAAGATTGATTGGGATTGTTCATCATTTTAAACAATTGGATATTTTACATAAAAATCCATATTTATGATCTCACTTGATATATTGTAACATTGATTTTACTGGGCCTACATTACCTATAAAGAGCTCTGGTGGCACAATGGTTAGGCGCTCAGCTACTAACCTAAATGTAGGCCATTGGAACTCACCAGCTACTCCGCGGAAGGTTTGACGTTCTATTTCCTTAAAGATTTCAGCCTAGGAAACCCTATGAGGCAGTTCTACTCTTTCCTGTAGGATTGCTATGAGGTGGAATTCACTTGATGGCCCACAACAACAACTCCAGATCTACTAAACCAGATATACTGGGGTGGGATAGAACAATATGTATCTTTAGCAAGCCCTCTAGATGACTCTGATGCATGCTGAAGATTGAGAACCACTAATTTATGACAATGAATGGCAGGGTTTGGTTTTGTTTTAATTATAAGAAGGTGATGAGTTTTGTGAAACATTTTCATTTCTGTATTAAGTGATATAATAAAATGATATTTCTCCTTTAATTTGTTAATACAATGACGTGTTTTATTGTTTTCTACCATTAAACTACCCTTTCATACCTACTTGGTGATTTGAATAGGTTGCTGATTTGGTTGGCTAATATTTTATTTCGAATTTTCCTCCATGTTAGTAAGTGAATTGTCCTATATTTTCCTGTCTTATCTACTTCTATTATCAAGGTTATAAATAAGCTCAGGTTTTTCAACTTATTCTTTTCTCTAGAATAGTTTGCATAAGATATGGATTATCAATTTCTTGAAACCTTTTATAAAAACCTTCCTATGGAGAAAAATTGGGCTTTTTAACTTTTATAGGCATCTTCTAAACTATTGATTAAATTTCTTTAATGAGTAGTGAGGCTCTGTCTTTATTTTTGAGTCAGCTTTGTTAACTTAAATTCAGTTTTAAAATTGCTTATTTTATAAATTTGTTTTTCCATTGTAGATATTTTTTTAAATTTGTGTACTATTTGTGATTATATTCTTTTTCCAAATCTAATATTGTTTATTTTTGCCCTTTCTCTTTTTTCCTTGATCACTTTTACCAGATTATTTTCCTATCTTATTTTAATATTTTGACATGGTTTTGAAGAATATCACCATTGTTTCATTATCTTCTATTTATTAACATCTGCCCTTTTATTTCCTTCCTTCTCCCTATTTAGATACTCATCATTTTTTAATTTCAGACTTGTAAGCCGAACATTATTTTTCTTTATTTACCTTCTTTAACATATAGATTTGAGCCTAAAATTTTCTAGGTTATTTGTAAGTTTTCAATCTAGTATTTTTCCTGTCATTCAATTATAATTATGTCATAATTCATATTCTAGTTTCTTTTTTGGCCTATAACTATTCAGACATTGGTGATTTTTGTTGTTTTATATTCCAAAATTACAGACTGCAGTTTTTTCCCTTCCATGATTTCTAAATTCATTGCAGTGAGATTATAAAAGAAGAAGTGTATAATAATGATTTTGCCAAATACTTCTTATGCATCCTATTATCATATGGTCAGCTTTTGCAAATGTTCTGTACATGCTGGAAATGAGTGATTATTTTCTATGGATGCAAGATTCTACATAGATTCATCAAATCTGGCTTATTAATCAGGAGGTTTCAATCTTTTATATCCTCAAGAACTATCCTTGTCTGTTTGATCATTCAGGGTCAGAAGGAAACGTGTTTAAATCTCCCATGAAGATTAAGGGCTTTTTAATCTACCTTCTTGCTTCTATTATTTATTTTTATTCTGAGGTTATGTTTTTAGGCACCTAATATTTATATTTGTACCCCCAGCATTTCTCACAGGGCCTAGCACCTCCTGGCTCAAGAAATGGTTCTAGGACAAACGAATGCGTACCTGGCTAGATAGGTAGATAGGTGAGGGGGTTAGGTGGTTGGATACAAAGAAGGGTGAGAAGGAGAGAAGAGATGAGACATACTTAGAAGAGAAAGGGGAGTGTCTTAGTTATCTTTACTGTCAAGTCAGTTTCAACTCACAGTGACCCTATAGGACAGAATAGAATTGCCCCATAGAGTTTCCAAGGCTGTAGTCTTTATGGAAGCAGACTGCCACATCTTTCTCTAGCAGAGTGGCTGGGGGTTCAAACTACAGAACTTAGTTCTAGGTTCGTTTTATATCTTTGTAGTGCATTATTCCTTTTTATTAACAAGAAATTATCCTTCATATCCTTACCCATACCATTACCCGTTGTCGCCAAGCCTCAAGCCGATTCCAATTTACCGTGACCCAATAAGACAGAGCCAAACTGCCCCGCAGGGTTTCCAAGGCTGTAATCTTTAGGGGAGCACACTGCCACATTTTTCTCCCACGGAGCAGCTGGTAGGTTCCAACCATTGACCGTTCAGTTAGCAGCTGAGTGCTTAACCGCTGTGTAATCAATGGTTAATTTTCTACTCTGTTTCCTCCTGAAAACCTCATTGTAATGGGCCCAAAATGTCCCCTTCCTGTTTTTTTGTTTGTTTGTTTTGTTTTTTGTAAAAGAGAGTTCTCCCTGTTTAACAGATTGACTGCTATAATAAACCTTTTATGCTTTAATTTTGTTGTGCTTCATGTCCTTAGCAATGTTAATTTTTTTCCAATCCAAATTTTGTTACCCCTGCTGTGTTTGGTTAGCATTTGTCCAGAGCAAGTGCCACCTTCACTCCTTCTGTGTCAGGGTTTAGGTGTGTCTCATATTAAGTATATATAAGTGCCCTTCGAATTTTTTAAATGCCAATGTAACATTGTATCTCTTTGATTTTTCTATTGTCCAGATTTTAGTTTTATTTTTTAAAAATCCTTTCATGCCTTTTATTGTACTGTTCAAATTTACCAATTCCTCTTTTTCTCACAAGGGTTTGGAAATTATAAATTATGTTTTTATTTTTATTGATATTTTTATAATTTAAAATAATTATTTTTATCTTCTTTTCAAATGATGTAGTTACGTAATGTTTAAATATAAACTGCAATGCATTGGTAACCCTGGTGGTGTAGTGCTTAAATGCTATGGCTGCTAACCAAAAGATCAGCAGTTTGAATCCAACAGGTGCTCCTTGGAAACTCTATGGGGCAGTTCTACCCTGTCTTGCAGGTCGCTGTGAGTCGGAATCAACTCGACAGCAATGGGTTTGTTTTGTTTTTGTTTTTTTGGTAATGCTTTTATTTAGTGATCTTTTGATTGATATATTTTAGGTGCTTCTAATGTTCGTGCTTATGAATAATAATAAAGTTTAGTGTTTTTCCTATGTTTCCTGGTCATTTGCATTTTATTCCACAAATGTTCATATTCTTTGTTCATTTTTCTACTGGAGTTAGCTGACTTTTTTTTATATTGACTGAAAGAGTCCTTTAAAAAAATATATTCCGCAAATTCACCCTTTTCTAATTCATTCTACTATATTCAATGAATTTTTTTTTTAATTTTTAAACTAATGAATTTACTACAGAATCTTTTAAATATTACTTACCTGTGGAAAGAGCTATCATACTGAACATGTTTTGCAAAGTACTGTTTTGAGTAAATAACTTCCGTTTTGATGTTTATACCTTTTGTAAGAAGGATGTATAAAGAGCCATACTACTTCTCATGGACAGAAGAAAGAAACATTATGATTTTTAATACAGCAGTATATACTTCCAAGAAATGTAATTTTTCTGGTCGAAAATTCATTGCTCATCAGTTAATTTCTACTCTTTGTGAATATAGTAATTAATCTAAATGAATACCTAGGAGGTAATTACTAATATATCAAATGCAAGTATTTCTTAAAAACCCTAAATCTTTATAGTAATCACAAATGGAATACTCGTAATAAAAAAGAAATGGGTTCAGGACGGATTGAGAAGTCAGAACCTGGAAAGCCAGCACAAACCTGGAAACAGATACTGATAATTCGGCTTACAGTAGCAGAGACCGCAAAACACCAGCTGCTGTCCAGTCTTCTCTGACTAACGGCAATACCACGTGTGTCAGAGTAGAACTGTGCTCCATAGAGTTTTCCATGTCTGATTTTTCAGAAATAGATCACCAAGCCTTTCTTCCAAGGCACCTTTGGTGGATTCAAACCTCCAACCTGTCAGGTTAGCAGGGTTAGTAGCTGAGGATGTTAACCATTTGTACTACCCATGGACTTCCAGTAGTCTCAATTTCCTATTTTTCTGTTTTCCATCACTTAACAGAACCTCTCTCACCACAAATGACCACCCAACTAGAAATTTTGTCTCCCAGCCATGCTTACGTGTAGGTCCAGTCAATGGGATATGCATGGAGGTGATGTGTGCAACTTCTGGGTCATAACAACATTAAAAGTAAGTTGTTTGCTGGTCATTTTCTCCTTTGTGCTGCCTGTAACGGGGAATATGAACATGGTGGCTCTGAATTTGCTTCAACCACACGGACAGAGGCATTTTCCTAGAAGCAGCAGAAGAGGAAAACAGGACAAACTTGGGCACCTAGGTAACCACATGGAGCAGAGCTACACTGCTTCCTTTGTACCACCGACCAATTCAGACTTATATGAGAGATAAGAAATAAACCTTCCATCCTTTCTAAGCTACTATTAATTTCTCTTGTTGAGGCAGCCAAGTCACTATCCTTGTTTTTTGGCCTAGTCCAGGGGTGGGCCTGTATTTAGTGAAGAGATGAGGCAAAAGAGAGAAGTCTATTATGAAAAAATCAATATGAATAACTGGTAAATGGAAAACAATAAACTAGGTATCTGAGTAATCAGCATGAGATGTTGAATAGCAGCAATCTCAAAGACACCGGGACAACAGTTCAAAGACATAAGAAGAGGAAAAAGCTGTCATTTGAAAGCAGCAAAGAATAAGAAGAAAGGCAGAGGCAGAGTGAGAACCTTCAATAATATTTGAGTGCAAAAGGCTTATATTTACCAATGACCAGACACAATCTACATCGATGCCTTAGCCTGATTTAAAGGTAGAAAAAAAAAAAAAAGGTAGAGCAGCCACTAAAAACCTTTTCAATCTCATTGTTTTCCCCATAAGTGTTTCCAATTCCCAAACAGAAATTAATTTATATTTCTGGTGTTATTTTGATTAACCTGATCATATAAGAGCCAGAATAACAAAGATGATTTTGTACAATTTATAAGACTCTACTTATTAATATAATTTAGTAAATCTTGATGAATTACTGCTGCAGTTATTTCCAGAAAATACTGCACAGACATTCCTTTCTTTGCACACAGTAGTACAGTAGTGCTAGATTGTAAAAATGACTGTGCAAACTAGACCATGCAAAGAAATCTTAACAATCAATGGGGAAAATTGCTATTATTAAGTGACATTTAGAAAACTTTGTCAAAACATTAAAACAGTAAATGAAAAAATGAATAAAACTAATACGCATTTAGTATACTGTAACTTAAAATGTTGGAAACATTGAGAAAAAAGTGTTTTATTTCTTTGAAAAAAACTTCCAGAGTAGCTTGAGCAGCACTTGTCTTCTCCTTGTATAACTTGTGACATGGAGTGAGCGTCTCTTTACGTCTCGGCAAACTGGTATTTCCTCTCCGCATTTGGATCAGCTTCCTAAATTTTATTCTTTGTGCTTCCAATGTTGTGAAACATCTCTGAGAGTAGCTTTAGTGTGATTTTTTTTTTTTTTTTGTCGGAGTCAGTTCTTCTCAGACATCTTCATCCTTTTCATTGCAACCACTTTCCTCACTCTGTTCATGAATTTACCGTCACCAAAGTTGAATGGCGGCAGTATTAATTTTTCTCACAGTCAAGTATTTCTTCGGTAACTCTATTTATGTTCCATTAGAATTTCACTTTTTTTTCTTTGCTACATCTTCATCTTTGGTAGACAATTCTCTCTTGACATTATCCATTTTTGTAAAACGTCATGCGGGCTTATCAGTCAGAGACAAACAGCGACACAACTACATGCGTTGCTGTCTGTGACTAAATTGGATAATAGATGTGCGGTGAACAATAACCAACAGATTTTGAAAGAGTAATGTGGTCAGCCACAGATCATGATGCACATATGCTGTCTGAAGGGCTAGCAGCAAAGTTTTACCTTATGCAATTATTCACAGTTAATATACAATAATAACTGAAATGTGAATCGTTTTGTTGGGACTGGAGCCAATTAACTAAATTGTGGTAAATGAAATTCATGTATATCAGAACCATACAAAGTGAGGACTGCTTGTATTTGTTCTGATTATGCAATACCTGCAAATGATACAAAATTTAAGAGAGAAAAAAACGTGTACAATAATAAGTGATTTTCATTCTACCCCCGTTTCAGCCACTTGCCATTCAGGTTCTTTTTCAAAGTGTTTCTAAAAAACATACATACACTAGCATAGATAAAAAAAAAAAAAGAAATATAGGTTATGATAAATGTATATACACATGCATATATATTTTATATATATATACATAATAGCATTCACATTGCTCTGAACCTACTTTTTTTGTTACTTATTTTAAGATAAACACTCTCCCCTTTTCCACCCCACGTTCCCTGTTTCAGTTTGTCCAGCTTTCCTGTCCCTGCCTGTAACTTTCCTTTTGGGTTGGTGTGTCCATTAGTGTTACAGACATAATTGAACTATGAAGCACAACCCTCATGTGTGTTATTGTTGGCCTATAAAAAAATAAAAACCCACTGCCCTCAAGTCAATTCCGACTCATACGGACCCTATAGAACAGAGTAGAGCTGCTCCATAGAGCTTCCAAGGAGCTCCTCGCAGTTTTGAACTGCCAACCCTTTGGTTAGCAGCCATAGCACTTAACCTCTATGCCACCAGGTTTCCACTGGTGCTATAAAGCTATTTAATCTTTGACTGAAGGGTGAACCTCAGGAGTGACTTCAGTACTGAGTCAAAAAGGTATCCAGGGACCATACTCTTAGAGTTTCTCCAGTCTCTGTCATACCAGAAAACCTGGTCTTTTTTTTTTTTTTTTTCTTTCTTTCTTTCCTGCTCTGTCCAGGACCCTGTAGTGTGATCCCTGCTAAAGCAGTCAGTGGTGGCACCCAGGCACCACCTCGCAGTTTTAGCATACGTTTATGTGTTTAGGAAAAATTCACTTTTATTTTCTGTAAACTGTAATATAATTGTTTTGACTCTTCTTTCTTGATCATTTTTAACTTTAGCATCAGCTCATTCAGTTAAGAAATTTTGCCGATGGTTTATTGAAATTTGTTAAATTTATAGATTAATTTAAGTGACATAATTCCTTTAAATGGATAATAAGATTGAGTGCTTCTAAGAACTTCATCACAGTTTCTTTTTGGTATCCTCTGAGATATTCAAAAGTATACATATATCTGTATCTATCTGTCTATCCATCTATCTATCTATCATCTGTCTGTCTGTCTACCCATCTATCCATCTACCCATCTATCCATCTATCTTTATCTGTCTGTCTGTCTACCTGTCTATCATCTTTCACGTTTTTTCAGTAACTTTAATTGTAGGTATGTAATCATTATGACAGGAGTTCTGGTGGCACAGTGGTTAAGAGCTTGACTGCTAACCTAAAGGTTGGTGAAAGATGTGGCAATCTGCTTCCATAAAGATTTACAGCCTTGGAAACCCTGTGGGGCAGCAGTTCTACTCTGTCCTATAGGGTCACTATGAGTGGAATTGACTCAATGGCAATGGGTTTCTTTTTTTTTTTCTTTTTAGTTTTAATCATTATGATGCTTTTTTAAGAGAGATTTTTCTTCTATTATATCTTCTTACCAACTGAACTTAAATGATTTCTGTATATTAAATTTTTACACAGACATCTCCTAAAATGTTTTACTTGTAATAATTTTTTAAACAGACCTCTTAAGTTTGCTAGGTAAGCACTTACCTTGGCTGCTACCAATGATCATTTTTACATTCTCTTTTTAAACCTTCTGCTTTGGTCTCTCATCTAATTGCCTTGGCTACTACCTCCAGTACAATGTTAATGATGACAGCAGGCATCTTTATCTTGTTCCTGTATTTACTGCTAAATCATTAATGCTGGTTTTGGTGTTAACATACTTTGTCACAATTATCAAATTCCTATGTAGAGTTTTAACATACTGTAGAAATATGCATCTATTAATGTCTTATAGTGGTGCTGTTGTTGCTGGGTGCCGTCAAGTTGATTCTGACTCATAGCGACCTATAGGGCAGAGTAGAATTGCCCCATAGAGTTTCCTAGGAGTGGCTGGTGGATTTGAACTGAGGACACTTTGATTAGCAGCTGAGCTCTTAACCACTACGTCACCAGGGCTCCTATTTTCTACAAGTGAAGAAGTAGTTTTCTATTCATGCTTTATTTTATATAGAAGTATTCATCAATTTTAGATATTAGATATTATCCAATACCATTTCAGATTATATGAATGTGATGAGCACATTATTATTATTATTATTACTTTGATGTATTAATTTTAAAAGTTTGGTAAAATACCTTTTAACACTGCCTAGTCCTGAGTCCTGGGAGGTGGGGTGTGTGGATAAGGTGGACATGTATTTCTCAACACTCTGAAAATTCCTTTATTTTTCCCATTGCGACTACTGTTTGGATTATACAATTTCACTTGAGCTGGTTTTGAGATTTTTGAGAATGATCACATACATGTGAAAAGGTGATGATTGCAAGGTACAGATTTTGATACGTACCTTATTCATTAGGTTATTTAGCTTATGTATGGACAGTAATGAAATAAGCCCTGTCACTACTAATGTGCTTCTATTTCTCTTTGTATTTCCAGCAGTTCTCTTTCCTCCTTAAAGGGTTTTTCAGTTATTTTCCCCCAGAAACTGTCTCACTTATTGTAACACAGAAATTAACCTGCATCTGTTAGTATTAATAGTGATAAGGCTAACTTTATTTCAGAATAGATTCTAACCTCTGGAATTCCTGACAAATGAAACATCAAGGTGCAGACTGAAGAGAAATCACTGTTTTATGCTTGTTCAACAATTGAATTTTTTTTTTTTTAATGTCCTATCATGAGTGTGTTGGGTTACCCCAAAGGGCGAGGGTAATCCCACAGACCAAGAAACAAAGGAGTAATTATTTTCTAGGCTGATTCCCTTGAAATTTAGGTAACTTCTTAGACAAGCATCTCATTCTTCATGGTCACCCTAGTTCCCTTCACCACCCCCAACAGGACCAGATTCACCCACCAATAGAGGTGAGCTGTGGGAAAGGACCCTAGGTGACTAGTACTTAAATGGAAGATATAGGCAACTAATTATGAGTTAGTCCTAACCAAGAGAATTAGGAAACCAAGGAATTATTTGTTGGCAATAACCTGTATTCAATATTGAACACAAATAGATTGATTGATTTCCTAGATTGTCATATATAGTTATAGTCAGCTAGGCCAAAATTATGTCCTTTGGCTTTCTCTTTAGGCCTCCTATAATCACATCATCCAGGTTCTATTCTCTTATTTCTCTATTGCGAGACTTTGCAGTTAAATCCTACTTGGTTTTGGCAATGGGGAGTCACCACCCTTGGTCAGCTTCCCGGCACCCCCTTACAATTACTATGTTTTATGGGATCTTACTAGCCCTAGACAGATGGGCTATTACCCTCCTTTTCTTCAATGCCATTTTCTCCACTTTAATCAGCAAGCAGCAGGAATGTATGCGACAAAAAATTACACCTTCCCTAAGGCCCAACTGTACTAAATTGCTATTGCATCTAATTGTCACTGTATGAAAAAATAAAGCCCAGAATCTCTTGTTTGTCTCCCTCAGCTATAACATCAAACTGCTCGTCAACCTATTTTCAGTCAGGAATTTACAGTATTTTTTGTGAAGATTTCTTTAGATGAATGTGTTCCTTTTAATTGTGTGCCACATTTTTCTTCTTATTTCTTTTTTGAAGCCCTGTTTCTCAAGCTGAAAAGCCCATTCTAGCTTGGAACGTTACATACAATTCAACAGATGCTGCACCCATCACTGTACATTTTCTGTGTCTACACAAGAATAGAAAATTGGCTCAGAAAGTGAGTCTCTGTTGATCTGCACTTAATGCCATTTCCATCAATAACTTCCTCAGAGTATACCTTCCCGTTCCTCAGCCTCACTGTTAGCTAGCTGTCAAAAGATACCAAATTATTTCACTCCATCTCACCTTCATACATATTCCCTCTCCGCTCAAACTGTACTAGGGTTATCCTGTTCTTTTCCAGTGTAATTGTCTAAAAGTATTGTCACTGGATTTTTTAATATCATGTTTATTTATTTGTCTATATCCTGAAGTATTTTCCCTTAGTGTCTTTCCTGGGCATTTGACTTTCTAAAAGAGAAAATGCAATTTCTGGACAGATAATAATCCCTGATTTGGAATTTTCCCACATAAAACTTATTCAAAGACTTGATGATAGCATTTAAAATTCACTGTGTAGTTAGTATAGGGTTGCTATGAGTCGGAATCGATAGCAACAGGTTTGGTTTTTGGTTTTTTTGTCTGGTTAGTAGTCATATAATTATAATAAAGTTTTTTTTTTTTTCAATTTAAGAATATGTATAAAGAGCAACTAAATGTCTGTGTAAATATAAATTCAGTTTTGCAGATGTTCCTTCAGCTCAAGTCACTAAACATCCACATGATTACATGAATTATTTTACATCAATCAACACATAATTATTCAGTTTCCACTCTTTGCCTAACACTTCCGTCAGGCATTTGAGGAACACAGAAGAAATGTGAGATTCTTGCTCTACAAGTGCCTGGCTTCTAGTCAATGAGACATAAATGAATATACCACAAACAATCAGAGAATTGCATTTATTTTGGGGCATCTTCTATATAAGGAAGATTTTCATTACAAAGAAGCAAAAACTGTGATTAAATTTCCCAAAGAGTTTGTCATTTTCCAGTTTTAGTGTTAATGTGTCCTTCCATATGAAAACAGGAAACTGTATAAAACATCACTCTTCTTTGCCATTTCAGTACAGTTCTTTCCACATAATCAGTTCTCTATAAACATTGAATTCAATCAATACTATTCTGATTTAGATATTATTATTCTACTAATAGCCTGAAAGAAGTATATAACTACCATTCACTATAACTCTTTTAAATATGTGAGTTAGACTTGGACTTTTGCACCGTTCTTTGTTTGGAACCATTCAATTAAAAATAGTGAAATCGTCCTCTAATTTAGATACTTTATATAATCGGATGCCTCATAATCAAAATGGTAGCTTTTTCTTATTGCCAGCTCAGTGAATTCAACTTAATAAATCTAGTCTTAAACAAGCCCCGAAAGTTTAATAAAAATTATTCTCAGACAGGACCACAAGGAAATAGATCTTTTGGAAGAACTCACTCAGTTCTTGGAGGGAATTCATCCATCACAGCTAAAGCTAAGAATGTTGGAGGGAAACTACCACATTATTTAAACTTTCTAACTATGACACATAATTTTTCCTTTTTATTTTCATTGTGCTTTAAGTGAAAGTTTACAAATCAAGTCAGTCTCTCATAAAAAAATGTATATACGCCTAGTTGCTCTCCCCCTAATGAGACAGCACACTCCTTCCCTCCACTCTCTATTTTTGTGTCCATTCAGCCAGCTTCTGACCCCCTCTGCCCTCTCATCTCCTATACAGACAGGAGCTGCCCACATAGTCTCATGTATCAACTTGATCCAAGAAGCTCACTCTTCACCAGTATCATTTCTATCCCACTGCCCAGTCTAATCCCTGTCTGAAGAGTTGGCTTTGGGAATGGTTCCTGTGTTGGGTTAACAGAAGGTCTGGGGACCATGACCCCCGGGGTCCTTCTAGTCTCAGTCTGACCATTAAGTCTGGTCTTTTTACCAGAATTTGAGGTCTGCATCCCACAGCTGCCCTGCTTCCTCAGGGGTTCTCTGTTGTGTTCCCTGTCAGGGCAGTCATCGGTTGTAGCAGGGCACCATCTAGTTCTTCTCTTCTCAGGTTGATGTAGTCTCTGGTTTAAGTGGCCCTTTCAGTCTCTTGGGCTCACAATTACCTTTTGTCTTTGGTGTTCCTCATTCTCCTTTGCTCCAGGTGGGTCGAGACTTATTGATGCATCTTAGATGGCCACTTGCTAGCGTTTAAGACCCCAGATGCCACACTCCAAAGTGGGATGCAGAATGCTTTCTTAACAGATTTTATTTTGCCAATTGACTAAGATGTCCCCTGAAGCCATGGTCCCCAAACCCTGGCCTACTACCCTGGCCTTCAAAGTGTTCAGTTTATTCAGGAAACTTCTTTGCTTTTGGTTTAGGCCAGTGGTGCTGACCTCTTCTGTATTGTGTGTTGTCTTTCCCTTCACCTAAAATAGTTCTTATATACCATCTAATTAGTGAATACCCCTCTCCTACCCTCCCTCCCTGCTCTCGTAACCATCAAAGAATATTTCTTCTCTGTTTAAACTATTTTTCGAGTTCTTATAATAGTGGTCTCATATAATATTTGTCCTTTTGCAACTGACTAATTTCACTCAGCATAATGCCTTCCAGATTCCTCCACGTAAAGAAATGTTTCACAGATTCATCATTGTTCTTTATCGATGCCTAGAATTCCATTGTGTGAATATACCATAATTTATTTATGCATTCATCTGTTGATGGGCACCTCAGTTGCTTCCATCTTTTTGTTGTAGTAAACACTGCTGCAATGAACATGGGTGGGCATGTATCTTTTCTTGTAAAGGCTCTTATTTCTCTAGGATAATTTTTTTTTATATATATATTCCAAGAGTAGGATTGCTGGATCGTATGGTACTTCTATTTCTAGCTTTTTAAGGAAGCTCCAAATCGATTTCCAAAGTGATAGTACCATTTTACATTCCCACCAGCAGTGTATAAGTGTTCCAGTCTCTCCACAACCTCTCCAACATTTATTATTTTGTGTTTTTTTGATTAATGCCAGCCTTGTTGGAGTGAGATGGAATTTCATTGTAGTTTTGATTTGCATTTCTCTAATGGGTAATGATCAAGAGCATTTCCTCATGTGTCTTTTAGCTACCTGAATGTCTTCTTTGGTGAAGTGCCTGTTCATATTCTTTGCCCATTTTTTAATCGGGTTATTTGTCTTTTTGTAATTGAGTTTTTGCAGTGTCATGTAGATTTTAGAGATCAGATGCTGATCAGAAATGTCATAGCTAAAAACTTTTTTCCAGTCTGTAGGTAGTCTTTTTACTCTTTTGGTGAAGTCTTTGGATGAGCATAGGTGTTTGATTTTTAGGAACTCCCAGTTATCTAGTTTTTCTTCTGCATTGTTGGTAATGTTTTGTATACTGTTTATGCCGTGTATTAGAGCTCCTAGCATTGTCCTTATTTTTTCTCCCATGAGCTTTATTGTTTTAGGTTTTATGTTTAGATCTTTGATCCATTTTGAGTGTTTTTGTGCATGGTGTGAGGTATGGGTCTTGTTTCATTTTTTTGCAGATGGATATCCAGTTATACCAGCACCATTTGTTAAAAAGACTGTCTTTCCCCATTTAACTGACTTTGGGTCTTTGTCAAATATCATCTGCTCATACGTGGATGCATTTATCTCTGGATTCTCAATTCTGTTCCATTGGCCTATGTGTCTGTTGTTGTACGAGTACCAGGCTGTTTTGACTACTGTGGCAGGATAGTAGGTTCTAAAATCAGGTAGAGTAAGGCTTCCCACTTTGTTCTTCCTTTTCAGTAATGCTTTACTTATCCACAGCCTCTTTCCCCTCCATACGAAGTTGGTGATTTGTTTCTCCATCTCATTAAAAAATGTCGTTGGAATTTGGATCGGAACCGCACTGTATCTATAGATGGCTTTTGGTAGAATAGACATTTTTACAATGTTAAGTCTTCCTATACATGAGCAAGGAATGTTTTTCCACTTATGTAGGTCTCTTTTGGTTTCTTGCACAAGTGTCTAGTAGCTTCCTTTGTATAGGTCTTTTACATCCCTGGTAAGATTTATTCCTAAGTATTTTATCTGCTTGGGGGCTACTGTAAATTGTATTGATTTGGTGATTTCCTCTTCAATGTTCTTTTCTTTGGTGTAGAGGAATCCAACTGATTTTTGTATGTTTATCTTGTATCCTGATCCTCTGCTGAACTCTTCTATTAGTTTCAGTAGTTATCTGGATGATTCCTTAGGGTTTTCTGTGTATAAAATCATGTCATCTGCAAATAGAGATAATTTTACTTCTTCCTTACCAATCTGCATGCCCTTTATTTCTTTATCTAGCCTAATTGCTCTGGCTAGGACCTCCAGCACAGTGTTGAATAAAAGTGGTGATAAAGGGCATCCTCGTCTGGTTCCTGATCTCAAGGGGAATGCTTTCAGATTCTCTCCATTTAGGATGATGTTGGCTTTGTGTAATGCCCTTTATTATGTTGAGGAGTTTTCCTTCCGTTCCTGTTTTGCTAAGTTTTTATCATGAATCGGTGTTGAACTATGTCAAATGCCTTTTCTGCATCAATTGATAAGATCATGTGGTTCTTGTCTTTTGCTTTATTTATATGATGGATTATACTAACTGTTTTTTTAATGTTGAACCATCCCTGCATACCTGGTATGAATCCCACTTGGTCATGGTGACTTATTTTTTTTTGTATGTTGTTGAATTTCCTGAGGGATAAAATATAGGGGTGTAATTTTCTTTTTTTGTGGCATCTTTACCTGGTTTTGTTATCAGGGATATGCTGGCTTTATAGAATGAGTTTGGAAGTATTCCATCTTTTTCTGTGCCCTGAAATACTTTTAGTAGTAGTAGTGGTAACTCTTCTCTGAAAGTTTGGTAGAAATCTGCGGTGAAGCCATCCAAGTCAAGGCTTTGTTTGTTGTTGAGAGTTTTTAAATTACCTTTTCAATCTCTTCTTTTGTTATGGGTTTATTTAGTCATTCTACCTCTGTTTGTGTTAGTTTAGGTAGGTAGTGTGTTTCTAGAAATTCATCCGTTTCTTTTAGGTTTTCAAGTTTGTTTGAGTACAATTTTTTGTGCTAATCTGATAAGATTCTTTTAATTTCGGTTGGGTCTGTTGTAATATTGCCCATCTCACTTCTTATTTGGGTTATTTGCTTCCTTTCCTGTTTTTCTTTTGTCAGTTTGCCAATGGTTTATCAATTTTGTTGATTTTTTCAAAGAACCAGCTTTTGGTCTTGTTAACTCTTTCAGTGGTTTTTCTGCTATTTCATTTAATTCTGCTCTGATTTTTATTATTTTCTTTCTTCTAGTGCTTGAGGGTTTCTTTTGTTGCTCTCTTTCTATTTGTTCTAGTTATAGGGATAATTCTTTGATTTTGGCCCTTTTGTCTTTTTGTATGTGTGCATTTATTGATATAAATGGGCCTCTGGGCATTGCTTTAGCTGTGTCCCAAAGGTTCTAACAGGAAGTGTTTTCATTCTCATTGGATTCTATGAATTTCTTTATTCTATCCTTCATGTCTCTTATAACCCAGCCGTTTTTGAGCAAGGTATTGTTCAGTTTCCAAGTGTTTGATTTCTTTTTCCTGTTTTTTCTGTTATTGATTTCTACTTTTATGGCCTTATGGTTAGAGAAAATGCTTTGTAATTTTTTGATGTTTTGGATTCTGCTAAGGCTTGCTTTATGACCTAATATGTGGTCTATTCTAGAAAATATTCCATGTGCACTAGAAAAAAAAGTATACTTGGTTGCTTTTGGGTGGAGTGTTCTGTATATGTCTGTGAGGTCAAGTTGATTGATTGAGGCATCTAGATCTTCTGCGTCTTTACTGAGCTTCTTTCTGGATGTTCTGTCCTTCACTGAAAGTGGTGTGTTGAAGTCTCCTCCTATAATTGTGGAGCTGTGTATCTCACTTTTCAATACTGTTAGTTTTCTTTATGTATCTTGCAGTCCTGTCACTGGGTGCATAAATCTTTAATATGGTTATATCCTCCTGGTATATTATCCCTTTAATCATTATATAGTGTCCTTTCTTATCCTTTGTGGTGGATTTAACTTTAAAGCCTATTTTGTCAGAAATTAATATTGTCACTCCTGCTCTTTTTTGATTGTTGTTTGCTTGATATATTTTTTTCTATCCTTTGAGTTTTAGTTTGTTTCTCTAAGTCTAAGTTGTGTCTCTTGTAGGCAGCGTATAGACGGATCATGTTTTTTATCCATTCTGTCACTCTCTGTCTCTTTATTGGTGCATTTAGTCCATTTACATTCAGTGTAATTGTTTTTTTATGGTTTAGTGCTGTCATTTTGATGTCTCTTTTTGTGTGTTGTTGACAGTTTCTTTTTCCCACTTAATTTTTTGTGCTGATTAGCTTATCTTTATATATTGTCTTTTCCTCTTATTCGTTGTTGTTCATTTTGTTTCTGCTGAGTCACTATTTTTTTCTTGTATTTTATTTTGATGAGTAGGATTGTTAGTCTCCTTTGTGGTTACCTTAATGTTTACCCCTATTTTTCTAAGTTTAAACCTAACTTTTTATATCACTTTGTCTTCCTCTCCATATGAAAGATATATGGCTACATTTATTAAAAAAAAAAAAAATTTATTAGTCCCTCTTTATTGTTTTAATGCTGTCTTCTTTTACATAATGACATCGTTGTTTCCCTGTTTTGAGCATTTTTTTTTTTGTCTTGGTTTATTTTTGTGATTTCCCTATCTGGGTTGACATCTGATTGCTCTGTCCAGTGTTCTATTCTTGAGTTGATATGTGATATTATTGATTTTCTAACCAGAGAACTGCCTTTAGTGTTTCTTGTAGTTTTGTTTTGGTTTTCACGAATTCCCTAAACTTCTATTTATCTGGAATGTCCTAGTTTTGCCTTCATATTTGAAAGACAATTGCTGGATATATGATTCTTGGCTGGCAATTTTTTTCCTTCAAGGCTTTGTATAAGTCATCCCATTGCCTTCTTGTCTGCCTGGTTTCTGCTGAGTAGTCCAAGCTTATTCTTATTGACTCTACTTTGTAGATGACTTTTCTTTTATCCCTAGCTGCTCTTAAAATTCTCTCTTTATCTTTAGTTTTGGCAAGTTTGATTATAATATGTCTTGGTGGTAACTTTCTTTTAAGATCTACCTCATGTGGAGTTTGATGAGCATCTTGGATAGATATCTTCTCATCTTTCATGATATCAAGGAAGTTTTCTGGCAACAAATCTTCAACAATTCTGTCTGTGTTTTCTGTTATCCCTCTCTGTTCTGGTACTCCAGTTACTCGTAGGTTATTTCTCTTGATACAGTCCCACATGATTCTTAGGGTTTCTTCAATTTTTAATTCTTTTATCTCATTTTTCTTCAAATATATTGGTGCCAAGTGCTTTATCTTCAATCTCACCAGTTCTGCCTTCTACTTGCTCAATTCTGCTCCTCTATTGAGTTGTCTAATTCCGTAATTTTATTGTTAATCTTATGAATTTCTGATTGCTGTCTCTCCGTGGATTCTTACAGCTTATTTAATTTTTCATTATGTTCTTGAATAACCTTTTTAATTTCTTCAGCTGCTTTATCTGTATGTTCCTTGGTGTGTTCAGCAAACTGCCTGATCTCCTTCCTGATCTAGTTCCTGATGTCTTGAAGAGTTCTGTATATTAGTCTTTTGTATTCTGCATCCGGTAATTCCAGAAGGCACCTTCATCCAAAAGATCCTTTGATTCTTCATTTTGAGAACTTGTTGAAGTGATCATGGTCTGCTTCTTTATGTGATTTGATATTATCTGTCATCTCCTAGCCATCTATATGTTATTGTATTAGTTTATTTTATGTTTGCTTACTGTATCCTAGCTTCTTGCTTTGTTTTGTTTTGATCTGCACAAATAGGTTGCTTGAGTGAGCTAGCTTGATTATTTTTTCCTTTGAAGCTCTAACGTCCTGTCACCAGATGGCTAGAGCTGTTTTCAGGTGTATCAGCCTAGGAGTCCATTTGCTTTTCTTGAATGGATTCAGCTCAGGTGTCCAGATAGTTGGTCCTCAAGTGTGTGGTACAGGCTCTGTCCTACAGTCTTAGAGGAGCAGGGGTGATTGGTGCAGACACCTGTATCTGGTTGTAGCAGGAGGTCACGCTCTGAACAAGGTAGGGGTCTAACAACCTTCCCCCAAGTGTTTGTGAGGGAAGCATGTCCCGATCTCTACAGTGCACAGGTGGGTGGGTTCTGCAGACAGATCATGGGCACTCAGTACTTCTGGTTGTAAGGACTGGGAGGTACTTGTTATCCTTGGACCTCTGTCACAGGGTTTGGGTGACCTGAGTGGAGCCACCAGTCCTTAGTCCCCTGATGTGGGTATGTGAGGACCCTGTTTAATAGGCAAAGCAGTGTCCAACATCAAACACCTAACCTCTGTACTACACAACTGAAATAGTTGCAGTCTGCCAACATGGGCTTATTCTCCTGAAATAGGCCCACAAAAGTCCACGCAGGGGTGAAAATGTATTCAAAGTCCATGGACGATTTATGCCTGGACAGGAGGCGCTTCTGTCCTGAGCTCCCCAAGTTAGCGGAGCTGGCAGATTATCTTTTCACCCAACTGTGAATTTATTCCTTCTTCAAGGCTGGGAGAATGGCTCAGAGTGCTCAGCAGAGCCTATCTCAGGCCCAGGCAAATCAACAGCCACTGAAGCCAGCTTGGTGGCTGGGGACACGGTAAAATATACACAAGTACTTAGCTTTTGCTGAAAGCAGCCATTCTTCCTTGGTTCCAGAGGTGTGAGTAGGTTATGCAGCTAGCTGTTTCTCCCAGAGGAAATTGGGGCTAGGTGGTACCACCAGCCTGCTGCCACCTTCGCTCCCAGGAATGGTGCCTGAGGTTTCCCAGTGATTAAGGTCCGGCAACTCATCTCCGCTTCTGAACCATCCCTCCCTCTCCCTGCTGCTAAGTCTGTTTTCTAACTTTATCTTTGATGTTCAGGGCTCCTAGCTTGTCATAAATATAATCATTTCACTTGTTTTTCTGGGTCTTTGTTGTAAGAGGGTTCAGTGGAAGCATCTAACTACTCCGCCATTTTGGCTCCTTGAAAAATAATTTTTATTTGTCGAAATGTAATTTTTTTTATCATCAGAAAGTGTTCCCTTGTTTGTATGCTTTAAGTCATTTAAGAGCATTTGATGCTGGTGATAGTTATAAGAATGTAAAACAGAACCTTTTCTAACAATATAAAAATGAATCTTAAAGTTACTGTGCTAGGCAAAATACTGGCTGTGTCCTGGCTAAAGGCGAGGCTGAATGAGGCTTCCTAGGCTGTGAGGGAGAATTGCTGGGTTTCAGAACTTTATAGACGTGAACTTTAAACACAAAAGGAAGTTTGATTTTAGTGGAACAAATTGTGGTATTTCACTGCCATAGTGTCTGGCTGGAACTATTGGACAGGAAGGTGAAAACTTTTTGTTAAAAAAAAAAAAAAAAGATTTCTATTTAAAACCTAATAATATATTAAGCAAGCAGCTGAAATATTTCCAGGCTGTGACTGGATAACCAGCTTCACGGATGATGTTAAGGAGATTCCTACGTGGGTCAGGCATTGAACTTCTAGGATGAGTTTCAAGAGTCTGTGGTAGTATGGTAGCCCTTACTTTTCATTACAGTTGTATTTTCATGACTTGAAAACATTTTAATTTGAACATCATTACTTAACTTTCAGAGAATGAATAATCTGGTGCAGTCAGAAAAGTCAGGTGTATTCATACTTAGAAATTTATTCCTGATTACAGATTTTACTCCTAATCCAGAAAACAGCTTTCAAATGTATTCAGTTAAGTTGCCTTCACAAAAACCTGTATACATCATTGAAAAGAAAACCCAAAACCCGTGTGTGATCGATAATGGCATCTTTGCATAGTAGTGTGTTCATGTATAATTCAGAATCTATTTATCTCTTCACTAACTTACTAACGATAACTATTTGTAGATATCATATTGTCTTATTATTCTATATGTATGGAAGGATATAAAATAGAACTCAGGGCAGTTTGAAAGCTATATAAATAGAAAATATATTCAAGTGATTACATAGCAAAACTTATTAAAATAAGGAGAAGAATATGATTACTAGGAAAGTGAATATTAACTCAGTTGATGCAATATTCACCATATTTATTTTAAGAATAAGAACAAATTCTGTGTAAAGAAAAAGCGGTGTTGTATTCTTAAGCTTAAGAACATATACATTAGGAAGAAAAAATAAAATGACCTAAAAATAAAATTATATTCATTGTTTAGTATGATATAAATACACAATTATGTATTTCTAAATTGACTGAAACATCAAAGTTCATTTTAAGATAGTCTTCCTTTAATTTAAAGATAATATTATGTTTTGGGGGGAAAAGTTAACCGACAAGCCCCTACAACAGGATAGTACTGTGCTAGTATTTTCTTTTGCATATTATGTTTATTCCTCAAAACAACCCTGTGATGGAAGGAGGGAGGTAATATTCCCATCTCTGTAGGTTCAGGTAGGTCGAATAAATTGCCCTAATGCAAGCAAGTTAGAAAGCAGGAAAATAAGAATTCAAATCAGCTCAAATTTCAGACAAAACAGAGAATACCTAAAATTTGGGTTTTCAGTCTTCATTAATTTTTCATATAAAAGTCATGCCCTTGTATATTTTTATTTATTTTATTTACCAGATTTTTTTATATCATTTAGCAAGTTGCATTTATATCTGATAAATTATATTATCATCCAAATAAAACTGTCAATTTTTAAAAATAAATCCCTCTCTAAATTCTAATTATCTAAAAGACAGAGTTTTTGTTCCTGATTCCAAAATTTAAAGGAACAGAATTAACAGAAAAAATTAGAATGGTCATTTTAAATTTAATGATCTTTTTTGCATTGCTAAAAAATAATACCTACTTGCATTTGTAGTTTTTTTTTTGGGGGGGGGTCAGGGAACAAAGTAGACCAAAAATTATCTGCCTTCATGGAATTTATATTCTAGTAAGGGTGCTAGAGATGCAGCGCTTAGGCACTCGGCTGCTAACCAAAAAGTCAGTGGTTCGAACCTACCAGCTGCTCCACGGAGAAATGTGGCAGTCTGCTTCCATTAAGATTACAGCCTTAGAAACCTTATGGGGCAGTTCTATTCTGTCCTATAGGGTTGCTCCCAGTTGGAATTCACTTGACAGCAACAGATAGGGGTGACCAGTCAAGAAGATTTTTAAAAATTAAGTAAATTATATAATATGTTAAAACACGGTAAGTGGTATGGAAAAACAAAAAATAGATCAGGGTAAGAGAAACTGAGTTCTGGAGAGCGGATTGTAATACTAAATGAGTGGTTGACATAGGCTTCACTGAAAGGGGCAGCTGTAACAAAGTACCACAAATTAGGTGATTTATAAGAACAGAAATTTATTGTATCACAGTTCTGGAAGCTGAAAGTCTGAGATCAGGGTGTCAACCATGTTAATTCCTTCCGAGGCTTTGAGGGAGAATCTCTTCCACTCTGTGCCTCTCTCCCAGCTTCTGGTAGCTCCAGATGTTCCTTGGCTTGCAGCTGCAGGGTCAGACGACATCCTTCCTCTGTATCCCTGTCTCTGTATATTTTCTCCTGTCCAAGAGTAAAACAGCGTACTCTGTTGAAGTGAAAAGCAAAGAGTTTTATTGAAGGATAGAGACAATTCAAACCAGGGACCACAGAGTAAAACCACTGTGTATTCCAAGGTACAGGTGGTGAATAGGTATTTTTATACCATAAAAGCAGGAATGGTGAAATCCCCCAGCGTTAGAACTAGCAGGGAGCTGTTACCACCCCTAGGCCTGAAGGAACAAGATGAGTGGTGCTTACCAAAACCCACAAGTCATTTCTGTAGCTGTATGAGAGGATACCCCACAAGAGTCACATCTCCACAAAGAGAAATACCAAGAAACTAAAGCAACATGCAGCAAAACTCTTGCTTTGAAAACACAAATTTGTTCCCACAAGATTGATATATTAGTGAACAACTTGAGCATAACTGAATTTGATATTTGCTTATGTGCCGTTTCATCTGTAAGATATACTAGGTGAACATAGAAAACTGTATCTAGATGAACCACACCAGTAGGAGTACACAAAACATACACAATCACATACCTCAAATATCTACCAGTTACCTCATTTCTCTGTATGGTGAGCCATGTGCATCCACTTCTGGTGACACACCTCTCTTCCTGATTTCAGACAATTCTCCTTTCATCGCCTCACAATAGCACATAAGCTGCAACCCTTCACTGCCCACAGGAACAAGCACATTTCAAGTCTTTTTCAATATTACAATAGTCATACTTATTTTATGACTATTTATATGTATTTATATTTATATGTATTTCTTTATCATTTAGCATGTAATACTGTGCTTGTGTTTTTATAAGGGTCCTCTCTTTCTGAGTTTTAATGTGTCACTGATAAGGCTTTTGAGTGCTATGTCTCTAATCCCATTTTTCCCATAGCCCTTTCCTTTAATTGCGTGATTTTGTACAGGCAGTGTGGTGATTTTTAGGAATGCATATGTCTTGGTATAGCAAAGCTGTACATCCACAGACCTCACTCACCTCCCTCCTTTCAGGGTCTGCTGATGGCTGTTACTGACCAAAACCCACAGGAAACCAGAGGAAAGAAGTCCTCCGATACAGTCCATAAAGGTCAGTCTCCTGGGACACAGTGTAAGGTGGAGAAGGGTAGAGTGTGAATCTGAAAATGCAAACTGAATATATGCAGCACGGAAACCTTTTTTAGTTTCGAAATCCTCTCCTTTGATATCTAGTTCCTTGTTACTCAAAATGTGCTCTATGGATCAGCAGCTTCTGGGAGTGTGTTAGAAATGCGAATACTGAGCTTCATCTCAGAACTACTGAATCAGAGTCCGCGTTTTAACAAGATCCCCCAGGTGATTCGAATGCACATTAAAGTTTAAGAAGCATTGTTCTCGAATTCATTGTTTTCGGCTCTTCTCCTACCTTCTGCTCCCTGGTCAGCACCTTCTGTATCCTTTTCTAGAGCCCCTTACTCCTCCAAGGCTCTAAAGTTTTCAAAGTTGGGTGGTCCACAACTGGATCATAACCTGAAAGAAGCTTCAATGGGGAGTGAACTTCAGCTTCAAGGAGATCATTTTCATCCTAGGAGTTACCTCCAAGAATACTGCTCAAAAGTGAAATAAGTTCAGTGTCCAAGAAACCTTGGTCAAGACCATGAGAGTTAAGCATAACTAATTCATAGTATTCAATATCAAATATTCTCTATCAGCTTGCATAAAAAAAAATTCCTAAGCTAATCATAATTCTGAATGGATAGCTCTCCCAGAAGTCTCCTTGTCTCATTTTCAAGTCCTCAGGATTACCTTTGACTCATTTCTTTTCCTTGATCACACTCTTGGAAGCCAAATACTCACTGAATCTTAACAATTCTTTTTTCTCAACAGCTCTTTTATCTTTTCCATTCTTTCCATTCCCATTTCCAAATTTCTAGCTCATATCCTTATCACCATTTACCTTGAGATTAACAAATAACCCACTAAATGATCTTCCTAAATTTATTCTTTCTTACATCAGTTAGTTCTACACAAGTCTGTAAAAGTTATTATCCTTTCATAGCATTTGCATCATGTCTTGTGCTCACTCAAAAACTTCCAGGAGGTCACCATTTCCTCCAAAGTAAAATTCATGCCTGCTCCCAGCCTAAAATGCTTGATTCCTTATAATTTGATTCCAAATGAACAGTGTAACTGTCTCTTAAGGTCTTCTTAACAACTCAATCATCAACCACAGGTTAAAAAAAGCCACAGGTCTCATTAAATTCATCCCTGTCTCTATCAATAAGCCCTTTGGAGAACTCTCTAAACTCTGTTTATTGAGCACCCATCCAAACTTGCTCTTCTCATCCTGCTCTCCTTTAAGTTAGTCTCTTTATTTCAGACATGGTTTTCTGGCCTGGCCACTTTGATTTTCACATTTTGTTTTTCCCCTTCATGTTATCTTCAGATATCTTTTAATCCTATTCTTTATAGTCTGAGCCCCACTCCAGGGCCTAACACTGAGAAACCTCAGGTCAAGTCAGTATACCTGGAACCTTTTTTGGTTGAGAAGGGGATCTAGAAGTGTTTCTTCTACTCCTCTCTGCTTTTTCTTCTCTGTTTCTTTAACCAAATCAGTTCTTGAAGAGATCTTTCCCCATTATTTAAAAAAAAATGTTGCCATCAAGTTGATTCCAACTCATGGAGACACCATGTGTTACAGAGTGGAACTACTCCATAGAGTTTTCTTGGCTGTAATATTTACAGAAGTAGATCACCAGGCCTTTCTTTTGCAGTGCTGCTGGGTGGATTCAAACTGCCAACCTTTAGTTTAGTAGTCAAATGCAAACTGCTTATATTCCTTATGCATGGAATATGCTCTCTTATCCTCTCTGAAGACATCCTCCAAAAACCTGCCACTTTCCTTATTTCCATAAAGGATTGGGTTCCATACCACCTCAGCCATACCAGTTCTTTCTTTTTTTCAACTCCTGGTACTTTTTGTGGTTTATACTAGTCTTTATTTTCAGTTAGAACTCCTATGGTTTTGTGATATTGGGTGAGCTTTTCCTGAATTGCTTAACTCTGTATTTTTGTCTTAAAAAATTTGTCTTACTCCCTAATAAGCCCATGGACCAAGTCTAACTTTCCTTTTATACCTTATAAGTTTTACAAGTGCTCAAAAATATTTTTCGACTGAAGTCATAACAATTCCTCTCATTTATTTAATGGAAGAAGAGTGCTTCCCTTAATGGAAAACTTTTGATAGATCCTGTAAGCTGTGAAGGTACATGCAAATACTACAAATACCATTCACATGCTGACAGATTAACACTTTTCAAATTTGCCATTAAACACCCAATTCATGTCTACTTGCCATTACGTTTCAGCCCCATACAAATTTCCTTCTCCAGTGTCTATTCTCAGTTACATTGTCTCCATAATACTATTTAACTTTAACAATTAGAGAACAAGTTAAAAGAAACCCATAATTAAATTTACACAAAAGTTTTTAGTGCTGCTTTTTAGCTAAAACCTTTGTATCTTAAATATATTAAATATGTCCATAATTTATTTTATTTAGTGAATGAATGTTCATAACTTTATCCCACTGTAACTAGTATTAAAATATACATTTAGAAATGTGTATTTATATGCATATGTAATCAATTTTATATACCTGTGTAAAATAAAAAACTAGTTGTTTCCAATACAGTGTAGCAAGTTTTAACCTAAGAAATGTTTAAAAGTTTTCATCTATTGGGATATTAGCTTTAAAATTTACTAAACTTGGAATGAACCTATACATTTATGTCAGTGATTGAAAAGAATGGAAAGAGAAAGCCAATTGCAGAACTACCAAACAGTCACAGTTGAAAAGGCTCTTGCTTAAATATTCTGTACAGGTAGAGCACTCCTTACACATCACTAAGAAAAATGTATTTTCCATATGGCCAATTAAACAGGTGCAAAAAAATATTTAGCATCTCTAATGATAAGAAAGAAAGAAATGAAGAAAGGAAGGAAAAGGCAATAGCAGTTGGATCACTTTTTAATTACTAAATGAGCAAAGATTCTGAATTATGGTAATATTCAACACTGGTGAGACAAATATCTGCCTGGGGAGGCAGAGGGAAAAATTCAACACTACTAGTAATCCAAAGAAAACTACAAATTTTAAAAGGCAGCATGTTTTTGTTTGTCATATAAGCAAATATTTTCAAATACTATAGTATCCAATACGGTATGAGAAGAACTCTCATATCTTTTGGTGAGAATCTAACTTGGATGTAATTTGACAAAATACATCAAAAGCCTAAATTATATCTATAACATTTAACCTTATGATTTCACTTCTAGGAATCTGTCCTACAAAAATAATGACAGATGAAGTCAAAGTTACAAGTGCAACATTGCAGTGTGATAGAATGGTTGAATAAATAATGCGCATCTTTAAAATAAAATATTACAGAACTTTTTTTTAATCATTTTTTAAGAATACATAGTTGGGGACAAGATCTTAATTTATTGTTAAGTGAAAAGACGAAATAGGAGATCTTGTGTGATACAACTAATTTGATATGTATAATCTCTACATCTCTAATACATACATATATGCATATGTATGCATATATATGTATGTATATGTGTATGGGAAAAAGAATCCTCTTTCAACGGAGCAAACTTTTTTCCTTATATTTTTTCTAGATTCTATAATAATCCACTTTAATTAATGTATTTCCTATGACTGCCATAACTAAGAACCACAATGGGCAACTAAAACAACAGAAATTTACTTCCTCACATTTCTGGAGAGTAGAAATCCAAAATCAAGGTGTCGGCAGGGTTGGTTCCTTCTGGAGGCTCTGAGAAAGAATATGTTCTATGCTTCTTTCTTAGCTTCTGGTAGTTGCTGGCAATCATTGGCATTCCTTGGCTTGTAGGCACATCACTCCAATTCTGACTCCATCTTCAGATGACTCTCTTCCCTCTGTATATTCACATGGTGTTCTCTGCTCTGCATGTGTGTGTCCAAATTTCCTTATAAGAACAGGGCTCACCCTAAACCAGTAAGACCTTATCTTCAGTACACCTGTAAAGACGCTATTTCTAAGGCCATATTCCCTAAGAGTTGGGAGTTAGGACTTCAGTATATCTTTTGGGGAAACAAAATTTAGCCCAAAACACTTAGAGTAAATATAATAAAGTTATAACTAACAAAATATTTTTGTGATTGTTTTAATTTAATAAAGAAAATCTTATGTAGTGCTTGCTATGGGCTAGACAATGAAGAAGCTCAATATCATCAGTCAGAACAAGGCCAGTGGCTGAATGCAAAACAATCAATTGCTCATATGCAAGTTCAAGTTGAAGCTGAAAGATATTGAAGCAAGTCCATGAGACCCAAAGTACCACCTTGAGTATGTCACACCAGGATTTAAAGACCATCTCAAGAATGGATTTGTCACACTGAACACTAATGACCAAAGACCAGACGAGTTGCGGGATGACATCAAGGACATCATACATGAAGAAGGCAAAAGGTCATTAAAAAGGAAGGAAAGAAAGAAAAGTCCAAAATAGATGTCAGCATAGACTCTGATTTGCTCTTGAACATAGAGTAGCTAAAGGGAAAGGAAGAGTGATGAAGTAAAAGAGCTAAACAGAAGGTTTCAAAGGGCAGCTCAAGGAGACAAAATAAATTATTAGAATAAAATGGGCAAAGACCTGGAGTTAGAAATCAAAAGGAAAGAACATGCTCAGCATTTCTCAAGCTGAAAGAACTGAAAAAGAAAAAATTCAAGCCTCGAGTTGCAATACTGAAGGATTCTACAGGGAAAATATTGAATGACATAGGAGGCATCAAAAGAAGAGGGAAGGAATACACAGTCACTATACCAAAAATAATTGGTTAACTTTCAACCATTTCAGAAGGTTGCATATGATTAAGAACCAATGGTACTAAAGGAAGAAGTCCAAGCTGCACTGAAGACATTGGCAAAAAACAAGGCTCCCGGAATTGACAGAATAGCAACTGAGCTATTTTAATAAACAGATGCAACACTGGAAGGGCTCATTTATCTATGCCAAGAAATTTGGAAGAAAGCTACCTGGCCAAATAACTTGAAGAGCTCCAGATTTGTGCCCATTCCAAGAATGGTTATCCAACAGAATGTGGAAATTATCAAACAATATCATTAATATCATATGCAAGTAGAATTTTGCTGAAGGTCATTCAAAAGTGCAGCTGAGGGAGGTAGAGCTAACATGGTGCTACAGACAGAAGCGCCATGCCGCCCCTCCACACTAAAGACCCAAAAAACTAAGTGAAACAGAGACAAATGTCAATGCTGGAACCTTAAGTGTCAAATGAAGAGAGAAAACACTCAACCAAGTACCAAATGGAATAAGGAACCGACAGAGAACAGATAGCAAGGAGAGATACGAGCAGAGGTCCCCTATCAGCTAACACAGGACAGATATGCCATCTTGGACTCCCGCCAGAGATTGGAGGGCAGGGAGTACAAGGAAAGCAGCGTCACAGAGCTCCCAACAGGAGACTAAGACCCTGTAACCAAAGATATACCCTTTCCCAGCCCCCACCCTTCTTCCCCCGCTCCACTTCCACCACTTCATGGCCAGCTGTAGTTGCTTGACCAGGAGGCTTCAGCTCATGCTGCTTGGATTTGCTATGCCCACACTTGCCAGCATCTTCAGTGCCTTTTTTGTTTGTTTGTTTCTGATGTTGCTATTTTGACTTCTTTTGGTTTCACCTCTGCCTCTCACCTCCTCTCCCCCCTTTCTCTTGAACACCTGGTTCCATGTGCCATCTTTGCTTCATCTTGACAGGCTATGAAGCACCACTCAGCTTGGGAACTGCTTCCTCAATCCATGCTGCCAAGCTGGTGTGATTCCCGAGGCCTTTTGTTTTGTTTTGTCTGTTTGTTTTCTTTTTCTTTTCACAGCTTGGGAACCCCTTCCAACCGGGCTGTACTGTGCAGTTTGGAAGCTACCTTCCCAGTCTGGAGCAGCAGTGCCTGTGAAATCCCTGGGGGCATTTCTTTTCTTTTTTATTTATATACTTTTCTCTTTTTCTTTTTTCCTTTTTGTCTTTTTTCACTTCTCAGTTTCTAGTCTCTCTCTACTTAACCATCTTTTCCTGTCTCCTGAATACTGGTGCTGTGTGCCCTCTCCACCCCTTCTAGCCAGGCTGTGCTGCTCAGCTTGGGAGCCACTTCCCTGGTCTGCTCTGCCACATTGGTGGGATCCCTGGGGGCCTTTTTTTTTCTTTTTCTTTTTCTTTTTCTTCATTTCTCAGTTTCTCACTTTCTCTGCTTTCCTTCATGTCCTGGCTCCTGAATACCTGGTGCAGTGTGTCATCTCTGCCCCTTCTAGACAGACTGTGCTCTGAGGCCTGGGAGCCCCTTCCTCAGTTGCTGGTGTGATCTCTGAGGGCATTTCTTCTTTTTTTTTTTTAATTTTTATTTATGTATTTTTTTCTCTTTTTCTTTTTCTTCATTTCTCAGTTTCTCATCTCTCAACTCCAACAGTAAGCTCTCTCAGCATTTATTTATTTTTGGTGGGGAGGGGGCTCCTGTTTCTCTATCCTCTCTTTCTTTCCCATATGCAACTTAGCTACCCACATCACAACTTCCCTCCTCCTTCCTGCCTATCTGCACCATCCACTGCATATTGCACCCCTGAGAAGCACAAGCACAGCCTATCAGAACCTCCCCTGCACTGACCCCTGACACCCTTTGTAGGCCACAGTATGTGCCACAAACAACCCCATCCCATCCCCTCACCTCCCCTTCCTTTGGACCTGCCCTGCTGCTCCATAGCTGACTGATTGGCCCTGCCATTGGACAACAAGGTGAAAAGTATCATGCCCACAGAAGAGCAAACAACAAAGAATGCACAGTCCACCTACGCAGACATAACCAAATTAAAAAAAAAGCAGAATGAAAAAACAAATCTACAATCAATAAATGAAGAAAATAACTACTGAATGTCCCCACAGCAGATGATATCAAAACATATAAAAAACAGGACAACATAGTTCCAGTAGGTGACCAAAATAAAACACTAGATGACTTTCCAGTAGAAGAAAAGGCACTGGAACTACCTGATAGGGAATTCAACTCTCTAATATTCAGAGCTATCCAAGACTTGAAGCAAGTAGTAGACAAAAATGAAGAAAAAATTGACAAATTCCTGTAAAAGGTAGACACAGTCATTGAAAATACAAACAAAACAGTAGAAGAATTCAGGAAAATAATAATAAAAAAAAAGTCAAAATAAATTTGCAACTAGAAATCACACAAAAACAACAATTAGAAATCCAAAAGATGAAGAACAAGATTTCAGAAATGGACGGTGTCATAGAAGGTATGAGGAGCAGGTCTGAAACAATGGAAGACAGGATCAGCAAATTTGAAGACAAATACTTGGTTATGACTTTGAGGTAAAATCAGAAAAAAGAATAAAGAAAAAAGAAGAAACCTTGAGAATGATGTGGTATACGGTCAAAAACACAAATTCACAAGTGATCGGAGTTCCAGAATAGGGAGAGAAAACAGAAAACACAGGAGGATCACTGAAGAATTGCTGGCAGAAAACTTCCCTAACATCATGAAAGATGAAAAGCTGACCACCCAGAAGCTCAACAAAGACCATATAGGATAGACCCCAAAGGAAAATCACCAAGGCATATCATAATCACACTCACTAAAACCAAAGACTAAGAATCCTGAGAGCAGCTCAAAAAAAAACGAAAAGTCACATATAGAGAAGAAACAATAAGACTAAGTTCTGATTACTCGGCAGAAACCATGCAGGCAAGAAGGCAATGGGACGACACATATAAAACCTTGAAAGAAAAAAATTACCAGCCAAGAATAATATACCTAACAAAACTCTCATTCATATATGATGGTGAAATTAGGACATTTCCAGATATATAGAAATTAAAGGAATATTTAAAAACCAGACTAAACTTACAAGAATTATTTTTAAAAAATTATTAAAGGGAGTCCTTAAAAAAAAAAAATTTTTTTTTTCTTTTTTGTTTTGAGAAAAGATGACAGCCTGAATCTAGGATGCAAAATCACACCAGCCAGATACCAGCCAAAGAAATGAACTCTCAAGGACTATTCAAAACCAAAAGGTTTACAAAAAGGAAATAGAGAGGTTAATCCATAAATAACAACAATGTCAGAACAACAAAAGAGGGAATAAATGGTGTTGGTATAGAACTTTCTAATGGAGAGGAAGGCAAGGCGATATCAATAATACATTGATTCAAACCTAGAAAGATAAGCATAAATTTCAAGGTAACCACAAAGAAAGTCAACAAACCTACACATCAAAATAAAGAAAAATTTAAAGTCTCAGTGAACACAAAATCTACAAAAACAAAAGAAATTAAGGAAAAAATCCACAAACAAAAGGAATTCAGCACAGGAGAGTAAGAGTAACAAATTACACTGAACATAAGTGGCCTAAATGCACCCATAAAGAGAAAGAGAGTGGCAGAAAGGATAAAAAAAAATAGAATCCATCAATATGCTGTCTACAAGAGACTCACCTTAGAAACAAAGATGTAAATTTATTAAAAATCAAAGGATGGAAAAAAATATATCAAGCAAACAGCTACCAAAAAAGAGCAGGGGCGGTAATACTAATCTCAGATAAAAGAGACTTTAAAATAAAATCTACCATAAAAGACAAAGAAGGGCACTATACAATGATTAAAGGTGCTATCTATCATGAAGACATAACCATAATAAATTTCTATGCACCCAATAACAGGGCCACACAATACATAAAACAAACTCTAACAGTACTGAAAAGTGAAACTGACATTTCCACAATAATGGTAGGAGGCTTCAACACACCACTCTTGGTGAAGGACTGAACATCTAGAAAGAAACTCAATGAAGATTAAGAAGATCTAAAGGGCACAATCAGCCAGCTTGAACTCACAGACATATAGAACACTTTACCAGCTGGATGCCAACCCAGGAAATGAACTCTCAAGGGAGATTCAAAACCAAAAGATTTAAAAAAGGGGATCAGAGAGGTTGATCTGTAAATGACAGAATGTCAGAATAATAAAAGAAGGAATAAATAGTGTAGGTATAGGCTTTATAATGTAGAGGAAGGCAAGGCAATACCAAGTAATATTAGACTGGTTCAAACCTAGGACAAGAAGGGTAAATTTCAAGGTAACCACAAAGAAAGTTAACAAACCTACACATTCTTTTCCAATGCACATGGAATGTTCTCCAGAATAGAGCACATCTCCGGCCCCAAAGAAACCCTCAACAGAATCCAAAACATTAAGATAATGCAAAGTATCCTCTCTGATCAAAACATCATCAAAGTAGAAATTAACAACTGGAAGAGCAAGGGAAAAAAATCGGTTACATGGAAACTGAATAACACCTTGCTTAAAAACCACTGGGTAATCGAAGAAATCAGAGATGGAATCAAAAAATTCCTAGAATCAAATGAGAACGAAAACACATCATACCAAAATCTTTGGAACACAGCAAAGGCAGTCCTCAGAGGTCAATTTACAGAAATAGATGCACACATGAAAAAGAAGAAAGGGACAAAATCAAAACATTAGGTGCACAACTAAACAAACAGAAAAAAAAAAGAAGCCCACAGCCATCAAACGAAAGGAAATAATAAAGATCAGAGCAGAAATAAATGAAATAGGAAAACAATAGAAAGAATCAACAAAAGCAAAAGTTGACTCATTGAGAGGATCAACGAAAGCAACAAACCACTGGCCAAAGTGACAAAAGAAGAAGAGGAGAGGGCACAAAGAACCCAAATAAGAAATGGAATGGCGGATTTTATATTAGGCCCAACTGAAATAAAAAGGATCATAAGAGAGCATTATGAAAAACTATTCTCCAACAAACTTGAAAACCTAGAGGAAATGAACAAACTTCTAGAAACACACTACCTACCCAAACTAACACGAAATGATGTTGAAATTCTGAACAGACCCATAACAAGAGAAATGATTGAAAAAGTAATAAAAAATAAAATAAAATAACTTGCAAAAAGAAAAAGCCCTGCCCCAGATGGCTTCACTGGAGAATTCTACCCAACATTCAGAGAAGAGCTTGCACCAGTACTGCTCAAACTATTTCAGAACATAGAAAAGGATGCAATATTCCCAAATGCATTCTATGAAGCCAGCATAACCCTGATACTAAAACCAGGAGAAGGTACCACAAAAAAAGAAAATTACGGACCAGTATCATGAATATAGAGGCAAAAATGCTAAAATTTTGCATCAATAGAATTCAGCATCATATCAAAAAAATAATACGCCATGATCAAGTGGGATTCATGACAGCCATTCAAGGATTGTTGAACATTAGAAAATCAATCAACGTAATCCACCACATAAATAAAAGAAAAGAACCACATGAGCATTGCAGTGGATGCAGAAAAGTCATTTGACAAAGTACAACGCCCGTTCATGATAAAAACTCTCAATAAAATAGGTATAGAGGGGAAATTCCTCAACATAATAAAGGGTGTCTATACAAAACCAAAGACCAATATCATTCTTAATGGAGAGAGGCTGAAAGCGTTCCCCTTGAGAACAGGAATAAGACAAGGATGCCCTTTATCACAACTCTTATTTAACATTGCACTGGAAGCAGTAGCTAGAGCAATACGGCAAGAAAAAGAAATAAAGTATATCCAAATTGGTAATAAAGAAGTTAAACTGTCCCTATTTGTGGATGAAGTGATACTATACGGAAAACCAAAAAACCAAACCCAGTGCCGTCGAGTTGATTCTGACTTATAGTGACCCTGTAGGACAGAGTAGAACTCCCCCGTAGAGTTTCCAAGGAGTGCCTCTTGGATTCGAACTGCCAACATTTTAGGTTAGCAGCCATAGCACTTAACCACTACACCAGCAGGGTTTCCTGATACTATACAGAGAAAACCCAAAAAAACTCCATGAGAAAACTACTGGAACTAATAGAAAGATTCAGCAGCATAGCAGTATACAAGATAAACTTACAAAAATCAGTTGGATTCCTAAACACCAATAAAGAGAAAGATGAAAAGGAAAACAATAACATTTGCAATAGCCCCTAAAAAAAATAAAATACTTAGGACTAGATCTAACCAAGGAGGTAAAATACCTATACAAAGAAAACTACAAAACACTACTGCAAGGAACAAAAAGAGAGATCTATGTAAATGGAAAAATATACCATGTCATGGGTAGGTACACTCAATGTTGTGAAAATGACCATTCTACCCAAAGCGATTTACAGATACAATGCAATCCTGATCCAAATACCAAGAACATTCTTTAAAGAGATGGAAAAACTAATCATTAACTTTATATGGAGAGGGAAGAGGCCAAGGAGAAGTAAAGTACTATTGAAGAAGAAGAATAAAGTATGAGGACTTGCACTACCTGATCTCAGAATCTACTATACAGCTACAGTAGTCAAAACAGCCCGGCACTGGTACAAGGACAGGCACATCTACCAATGGAACAGAATTGAGAACCCAGATGTAAATACATCCACCTATGGTCACCTAAACTTCAACAAGGGCCCAAAGCCCAACAAATGGGGAAAAGACCGTCTTTTTAACAAATAGTGCTGGCAAAAATGGATGTCCATCTTCAAAAAAAAAGAAGGAAACAGGACCATACCTCACACCATACACAAAAATTAATTCAAAATAGATCAAAGACCTAAATATAAAGCCAAGAACTATAAAGGTCATAGAAGAAAAAATAGTATCACCAGTAGAGGCCCTAATACATGGCATTAACAGTGTACAAACCATAACTAACAACACACAAATTCCAGAAGATAAGCTAGATAACTGGGATCTTCTAAACATGAAATGCTTATGCTCATCAAAAGAATTCACGAAAGAGTAAAAAGAGAACCTACAGACTGGGAAAAAAAAAATTTGGCTATAGCAAATCCAACAAAGGTATAAAATCTACAGGAAAATCCAACACCTCTACAACAAAAAGACAAATAATCCAATTAAAAAATGGGCCAAGGAAATGAACAGACACTTCGCCAAAGAATACATTCGAGCAGCCGACAGTCACATGAGGAAGTGCTCTGGATCACTAGCCATTACAGAAATGCAAATCAAAACCACAGTGAGATACCATCTCACCCTAGCATTACTGTCATGAATCAAAAAAAAAAAAACAGAAAATAACAAATGTTGAAGAGACTTCCAGGAGATTAAAACGCTTGTGCACTGCTGGTGGGAATGCAAAATGCTGGAACCATTTTGGAAAATGATATGGCATTTCCTTAGACAGCTAGAAATAGAAATACCATATGATCCAGCAATCCCACTCCTAGGAATATAGAGAAATAAGAGTCATCACAGAAATAGACATACGCACATCCATGTTCACTACAGCATTGTTCACAATAGCCAAAAGATGGAAACAACTTGGATGCCCATCAACAGATGAATGGATAAACAAACTGTGGTACATACACATAATGGAATACTATGCTGTGATAAAGAACAACGATGAATCTGTGAAGCATCTCACAACATGGATGAATCTGGAGGGCATTATGCTGAGTGAAATAAGTCAATCACAAAGGACAAATATTGTCTGAGACTACTACTGTAAAAATCATGAATGTTTTACACACAAAAAGAAACAATCTTTGATGGTTATGAGGGACCAGAGAGGTTGGAAGGGAAAAACACTAAATAGACAATAGACAAGTGGGAACTTTGGTAAAGGGTAAGACAGTACACAATACTGGTAAGCTAGTACAACATGCACAAGGCAAGGTCATGAAGGTCCATAGGTACATCCAAACTCCCTGAGGGACTGAATTGCTGGTCTGAGGGCTGTGGGGACCATGGTCTCAGGGAACATCTGGCTCAAATGGCATAACATAGTTTATAGAGAATATGTTCTACATTCTACTTCGGTGAGTAGTGTCTGAGGTCTCAAAAGCCTGTGAACGGCCATCTAAGATACTCCACTGGTCTCACCCTTTCGGGAACGAGGGAGAATGAAGAACACTAAAGACACAAGGGAAAGATTAGTCCAAAGGACTAACAGACCATAACTACCACAGCCTCCACCAGACTGAGTCCAGTATAACTAGATGGTGCCCCGCTACCACCACTGACTTCTCTGACAGAGAACACAAAAGAAAGTCCTGAACAGAGCTGGAGAAAAATGTAGAACAAAATTCTAACTCACAAAAAAGACCAGACTTACTGGCCTGGCAGGGACTGGAGAAACCCTGAGAGTATAGACCCCGATACCCTTTTGAGCTCAGTAACGAAGTCACTCCTGAGGTTCACTCTTCAGCCAAAGATTAGACAGGCCCATAAAACAAAATGAGACTAAAAGGGCACACCAGCCCAGGGACAAGAACTGGAAGGCAGGAGGGATAGGAAAGCTGGTATTGGGGAACCCAAGGTCAAGAAGGGAGAGTGTTGACATGTTGTGGGGTTATTAACCAATATCGCGAAACAATATGTGTACTAACTTTTTAACGAGAAGCTAGTTTGTTCTGTAAACCTATGTCTAAAGTACAATTTCAAACAAACAAACAAACAAAAATGATTGTAGCAGTACATTGACAGGGAACTGTCAGAAATTCAAGCTAGATTCAGAAGAGGAAGTGGAACCAGGGATATCGTTGCTGATGTCAGACGAATCTTGGCTGAAAGCAGAGAATTCCAGAAAGATGCTTACCTGTGTTTAATTGACTATGCAAAGGTATTTGACTGTGTGGATCATAACAAATTATGGATAGCATTGCAAAGAATGGGATTTCCAGAACACTTAATTGTGCTCATGAGGAACCTGTACATAGACCAAGAGACAGTCGTTCGAACAGAACGAGGGGATACTATGTTGTTTAAAATCAGGGAAGTTGTGCATCAGGATTGTTTTCTTTCATCATATTTACTCAATATGTACGCTGGACTATATGAAGAACTTGGCATCAGGATTGGAGGACACTTCATTAACAACCTACGACGTGCAGATGACACAACCTTGCTTGCTGAAAATGTAAGGATTTAAAGAACTTATTGAGGAAGATCAAAGACTACAGCCTTCAGTATGGATTATACCTTAACATAAAGAAAACAAAAATCCTCACAATGGACCAATAAGCAATATCATGATAAAAGGAGAAAATATTGAAGTTGTCAAGGATTTCATTTTACTTGAATCCACGATCAATGCCCTTGAAAGCAGCTGTCAAGAACCCAAACATCCTATTGCATTGGGCAAATCTGCTGCAAAAGACCTCTTTAAAGTGTTAAAAAGCAAAGTTATCACTTTGAGAACTAAGGTGTGTCTGACCCAAGCCGTGGTACTTTCAGTTGCCTCTTATGTATGTGAAACCTGTGCAATGAATAAGGAAAACTGAAGAAGAACTGATGCCTTTGAATTATGGTGTTGGTGAAGAATAATGAATATACATGGGCTGCCAGGAGAACGAACAAATCTGTACTGGAGTAATGACAGTCAGAATGTTCCTTAGAAACAAGGATGGTGAGACTTCATCTCATGTAGTTTGGGCATGTTATCAGGAAGGACTAGTCCCTGGAGAAGAACATCATGCAAGACCCTCAACAGGATGGATTGACACAGTGGCTGCAACAATGGGCTCAAACACAACAATTGTGAGGATGGCACATGACCAGGCAGTGTTTTGTCCTGTTGGGTATAGTGTCACTATGAGTCATAAGTGACTTGACAGCACCTAAAAACAACATTGACATGGGCCAGACACTCTTCTAAGAACTTTACAAATATTAACTCATTTAATCCTCATAAAAATACCATGAGCTAGAATTAAAACCAAAAAAACCAAACCCATTGCTGTTGAGTCAATTCTGACCCGTAGCGACACTATAGGACAGAGTAGAACTGCCCCATAGGGTTTCCAAAGAACGGCTGCTGGGTTCAAACTGCTGACCTTTTGATTAGTGGCGGGGTCACTTACCTACTGTGCCACCAGGGCTTTGAGCTGGATTTAGATGAAGCTATTTCATGGTGAAAATTCACCTCTAGGCTGTCTGGGCTTTTCACCATTACATTCCCATACTTTTCTTGTAAAAGAACAAAACACTGTTATGGAGTATTTCATGTAGGATTATAAATTTAAACTATTCCCGTTTCTATATATGAAGTCATTTTTGTCAATACACAACACCACATATACCCATACCCATACACATTCCCGTTGAGTCAAATCTGACTAATCGCGACCCTACAGGCCAGAGTGGAATTGCCCCACACTGTTTCCAAGGAGCGCCTGGTGGATTGGAACTGCTTACCTTTTGGTTAGCAGCCGTAGCTCTTAACCACTACTCACCAGGGTTTCCATACCACATGTAAGAATATATAAACTTGACACTATGTAGAGACACATGAACACGACTTCCTTTAACCCTGTGAATCATTGAGAAGTCAAATTGGCATCCTGATTCTCAATAATTTGTTCCTGACTATTTGTTTTTGTTTTTGAGACTTTTATCATCTTTTAAATGGCTCCAATGTCCTGAATTTCTTAAGATGAGTCAGATTGTGCTAGGCAATCAACATGCACTTTTAGTCTAGTCACATCCTTTAGTCATGGAAAATTTTATATTTTTTTCTCCTGTTTTATGTTTTCTTTAGAACTATTATTTTGATTTTTATCTCTTAAACTAATAATCTGACTTACTTTTTCATTTTCCATTTCTTTTGCTTTAGTTCTACTTAGTGGGAGTTTTCCTCAACATTATCTGCCAAAATCTCTACTGACGTTTTAAACATTTCTGGTGTCATGATTTTCATTTCCAAGAACTCTTTTTTCATCTTCAAATGTCTCTTTTGCATAGCATCTTGTTCTTTCTTTCAAGAATGCCTTGTACTTTGACTCTAGTAATACTATATATTTTATGTTCGTTTTATGTTTGTCCCTGTTTCCAATGAGATTTTTTTTCTTATTTGTTTTACATGTTAGAAGTTTTCCTAAAAGTCTCTTCGACTTTAGTTGTTTATTCTTATTTAATAATGAGGCATTAAAAAACCTGACTGGAGTCTGTACTTATGGGCAAGGAGCCCTGTGGAGCAGTGGTTAGACACTTTGCTGCTAACGGAAAGGTTGGCGGTTCGAAAGCATCAGGCACTGCATGGGGGAAAGATTTGGCAGTCTGCTTCCGTAAACACTACAGCCTTGGAAACTCTATGGGACAGTGCTACTCTGTCCTGTAGGGTTGCTATGAATTGGAATAAAGTCGAAGGCAATGAGTTTGTTGTTGTTACTGATGGCCAGGCTGGGTGAGCGGCAGGCTACACGGCAATATAAAGGCATGTGGGTCTTGGCCGCTTTATTGTGTGACCACAATAATTAGCATCTATGGGTTTTTTTTTTTTTTTCCATTTTGCTGTTTTGTTCCTTAAGGAAAATTCTTTAAGCTCCTGGGAGCGGTGGGGAATGGAATGAGAATATAAGCATGGATACCACTAAGGGAATAGAAGCTGGGCAGTTTCATTTTTTACTAAGTAGATTCTTATTTAATTCTTTCATTTTCAGTAGAGCATCAAAATTCTCATTTGGCCTAATGTCAAACCATCCAGAGTCCTTCTTTTCAATCTACCCAGAGCATAAATCTCCAGTCCACTGCCACTGATGAAGAAAGTGTGGTCACCTAGCTATGTTGGGAAGCTAAGTGTCTTTGGAAAAGAAAGCAATTCTCATTACATTTAGAAGATTAGAACTTCTGTTTATCAAGGTGGTTTTTAAACTACTCAATCTACAGTGGCTCTGAGTATATCATATTTCTTAGCACTTCATTGCTCTCACTATTAACCAAAAAAACCCAGTGCCGTCAAGTTGATTCTGACTCATAGTGACCCTATAGGACAGAGTAGAACTGCCCCATAGAGCTTCCAAGGAGGGCCTGGCGGATTTGAACTGCCGGCCTTTTGGTTACCAGCCATAGCACTTAACCACTACACCACCAGGGTTTCTGCTGTCACTATTAGGATGTAAATTTGTGCTGGTGTTATATACCACTCTATCTCCAGCACCTAAAAAAAACATTTGGTACAGAGTTGCCACTAAATAAAAACTTTTTAGGTGCTTATTGATGAAAGAAATCTCTTAAATTGAATCCAAACTCCCTTTACCAATTCTTTGCAGATAATCCTCATCTTTGACTGGGGGGGAATCATCATATTTAACTGCTAATAGAATCTTCAGAGCCTAGAATTTTAGCTGTAATCCAGTTTCATGATTTATTGCTGTGTAAATCCCTTATCTATAAGGATGATGACAATAATACCAGCCTCACTGGGTTGTGAGGAGATTTAGGTAGTTGCCATTTAGCACCCATTCCAAAAATGCCAGCATCCTGCCCTATCCCTACCCTCCCTCCACCATAAGAAAAAAGGAACTTTAACATCCTGCTCCTATGCGTGTGTGAAATATGAGTGTTTTCAGTCTTTTCTCTTCTTTGGTTTGCCAAAGACAGTCTTGGCTTTGTCCATTCTGTTCTTGAGTATCCCTAGCTCTCTAACGAAGTTTCTGCAGTTGTCAGACTAATATTTTGGAATTCGTTACTGCAGAATAGGAAAAAAAGATGAGGCATAGAAAAGCCACACTCTGCTGGTAGAATGTGGAGAAGTACAGTGGGAGGGACAGAGGAACCAGGCTCTGCAGTGGGGCCTGCGGGAGCAAGTGAGAATGGGGCAAAGCGGCTCAAAAGGAGTTAAATCGGGAGAGGAAATCTATTTAGGGATAGGGAAGGACGATGTGGGGGGAGTGAAAAGTCATGAATGAGGAAGTCTTCTAATCTAATATTGATGATAAAACCAAATCAAATTCATTCCCTTCAAGTCAATTTCAACTCAGCGACCCTGTAGGACAGAGTAGAACTGCCCCCTAGGGTTTCCAAGGAGTGGCTGGTGGATTCGAACTGCTGTGCCACCAGGGCTCCAAAACCGGCAATAGCTAATATTTAAGAGAGGCCCTGGCGCTGCAGTGGTTAAGAGCTACAGCTGCTAACCAAAAGGTCAGCAATTGGAATCCGCCAGCTGCTCCTTGGAAACACTATGGAGCAGTTCTACTCTGTCCTATAGGGTCATTATGAGTTGAAATCACCTCGATGGCAATGAGTTTAATGTTTAAGAAGTGCTTACAATGAATTGGATCCCTCGTGGTGCAGTGCCTAAGGTCTCAGCTGTTAACCAAAAAGTTCTGCAGTTGGAATCCACCAGCCGCTCCTTGGAAATCCGATGGGACAGTTCTACTCTGTCCAATAGGGTTGCTATGAGTCAGAATTGATTACACGGCAACGGGTTTGGTTTTTTGATTACAATGAGTCAGTTCAATAAATCTCATATATTCTTTGCAACAACCCTATAAGATAAGTACCTTACAAATGTGGGATTTTAGAGAAGGGATAACCTGGAATTTTTATAAGCTTTTCTGTGAACTATGGCTCCCTTCTTTATGTTCTTCCAGGGAAATAAAGAATGAAATACTGTTTAGACTGTACATCTTTGAAAAAGTGATTACTCTGCAATCTACTCCAATGGATCTTATCTTCAAAAGTTGACACATAATCAGTTTTACAAAGATTTCCCCGTCCTCAGTATTAGCTATAGACACAAGAGACATGCCTGGGTGGCTCAAACGGTTAAGCGCTTGACTATTAGCCAGAAGGTTGGAGGCTCAAACCCACTTAGAGGTGCCTGAGAAGGCAGGCCTGCTGGTCTGCTTCTGAAAGGTCACAGCCTTGAAAACTCTATGGAGCAGTTCTACTCTGCACACATGTGATTCGGAATTGACTTAACAGCAATTAGCAACAATATGGACACAAGAGAACTTCTTTGCTATCCGATTTTCCTGTAGAGGAGTGAAAAATCTAATTTTAAAACCCCCAAAGATGAACATGCCCCTAACTGTCCCAAGTAAATTCCAAGAATTAAACCTTCGCCTTTTTTTTTTTTTTTCTCCTTGGTGGTTACAACAATTTAAGTGTGTGAAAAAAGAAAAAAGTTGATCTTCACCAGTGATTTGGAATTATAATTTTTAAACTGAGTGGGAAAACCCTATATTTTAAAAGAAAAAGAAATCACATAATTGGAACTTGAATGGTATTTCGAACTATAATTTTTAAAAGTCTATTAATGGAATAAAACCAGTTCTCATTTAACTTCTCTATTATATTTTCTTTGATGCTGAGGAAGGCAAAAACTTTCATTATAAATTGTAAATGTATTTTTTTTAAGAAAATTGTGCTTTGATCATAGTGCAAGTAAGTGGGTTTGCAATTAAGCAAATAAATAAAAGATTTATACTCATTTCAGATAGCCAGGCTCAAAACAAAGATAAATAAATTCAAGTACATGTCTATACCCCCACGTGTCTGTCAGTTTGTCGTACTGTGGGGACTTGTGTGTTGCTGTGATGCTGGAAGCTATGCCACCGGTATTCAGATACCAGCAGGGTCACCCGTGGAAGACAGGTTCTAGCTGAGCTTCCAGACAAAGACAGGCTAGGAAGAAGGACCCGGCAGCCTACTTCTAAAAAGCGTGAGCCAGTGAAAACCTTATGAATAGCAAAGGAACATTGTCTGATATAGTGCTGGAAGATGAGCCCCCCAGGTTGGAAGGCACTCAAAAGATGACTGGGGAAGAGCTGCCTCCTCAAAGTAGAGTCGACCTTAATGACCTGGATGGAGTCAAGCTTTCAGGACCTTCATTTCCTGATGTGGTACAACTCAAAATGAGAAGAAACAGCTGCAAACATCCATTAATAATCGGAACCTGGAATGTACAAAGTATCAATCTAGGAAAATTGGAAATCGTCAAAAATGAAATGGAAGGCATAAACATCAATATCCTAGGCATTAGTGAGCTGAAATGGACTGGTATTGGCCATTTTGAATCAGACAATCATATAGTCTACTATGCTGGGAATGACAACTCGAAGAGGAATGGTGTTGCATTCATCATCAAAAAGAACGTTTCAAGATCTGTCCTGAAGTACAGCACTGTCAGTATAGGATAATACCCATATGCCTATAAGGAAGATCAGTTAATACGACTATTATTCAAATTTATGCACCAACCACTAGGGCCAAAGATGAAGAAAGTAGGTTTTTATCAGCTGCTACAGTCTGAAATTGATCGAACATGCAATCAAGATGCATTGATAATTACTTGCGATTGGAATGTGAAAGTTGGAAACAAAGAAGAAGGATCAGTAGTTGGAAAATATGGCCTTGGTGACAGAAACAATGCCGGAGAACAAATGATAGAATTTTGCAAGACCAACGACTTCTTCATTGCAAATACCTTCTTTCACCAACATAAACGGTGACTATACACATGGCCCTTGCCAGATGGGCCACACAGAAATCAAATTGACTACATCTGTGGAAAGAGATGATGGAAAAGCTCAATCTCATCAGTCGGAACAAGGCCAGGGGCCGACTGTGGAACAGACCATCAATTGCTCATATGCAAGTTCAAGCTGAAACTGAAGAAAATCAGAGCAAGTCCATGACAGTCAAAATATGACCTTGAGTATATCCCACCTGAATTTAGAGACCATCTGAAGAATAGATTTGATGCATTGAGCACTAGTGACCAAAGACCAGACGAGTTGTGGAATGACATCAAGGACATCATCCATGAAGAAAGCAAGAGGTCACTGAAAAGAATGGAAAGAAAGAAAAGACCAAGATGGATATCAGAGGAGACTCTGCAACTTGCTTTTCAGAGTCGAGCAGCTAAAGCAAAAGGGAGAATTGATGAAGTAAAAGAACTGAACAGAAGATTTCAAAGGGCCTCTCGAGAAGACAAAGTAAAGCATTATAATGACATGTGCAAAGAGCTGGAGATGGAAAACCAAAAGGGAAGAACACGCTCAGTGTTTCTCAAGCCGAAAGAACTGAAGAAAAAATTCAAGCCTCGAGTTGCAATAATGAAGGATTCCACGGGGAAAATATTAAATGATGCAGGAAGCATCAAAAGAAGATGGAAGGAATACGCAGAGTCATTACACCAAAAAGAATTTGTCAATATTCAACTATTTCAAGAGGTGGCATATGATCAGGAACCAATGATACTGAAGGAAGAAGTCCAAGCTGCTCTGAAGGCATTGGCGAAAAACTAAGCACCAGGAATTGATGGCATATCAATTGAGATGTTTCAACAAACAGATGCAGTGCTGGAGGTGCTCGCTTGTCTATGCCAAGAAATATGGGAGACGAGCTTCCTGGCGAACTGACTGGAAAGGATCCATATTTATGCCTATTCCCAAGAAAGGTGATCCAACTGTATATGGAAATTATAGAACAATATCACACACAAGCAAAATTTTGCTGAAGATCATTCAAAAATAGCTGCAGCAGTACATCGACAGGGAACTGCCAGGAATTCGGGCCGGTTTCAGAAGAGGAGGTTGAACCAGGGATATCATTGCTGATGTCAGATGGATCCTGGCTGAAAGCAGAGAATACCAGAAGGATGTTTACCTGTGTTTTATTGACTATGCAAAGGCATTCGACTGTGTGGATCATAACAAACTATGGATAACACTGCGAAGAATGGGAATTCCAGAACACTTAATTGTGCTCATGAGGAACCTTTACATAGATCAAGAGGCAGTTGTTCGGACAGAACAAGGGCATACTGATTGGTTTAAAGTCATGAAAGGTGTGCGTCAGGGTTGTATTCTTTCACCATACCTATTTAATATGTATGCTGAACAAATAATACAAGAAGCTGGACTATATGAAGAAGAATGGGGCATCGGGATTGGAGGAAGACTCATTAACAACCTGCATTATGCAGATGACACAACCTTCCTTGCCGAAAGTGAAGAGGACTTGAAGCACTTGCTAGTGAAGATCAAAGACCACAGCCTTCAGTATGGATTACACCTCAACATAAAGAAAACAAAAATCCTCACAACTGGACCAATGAGCAACATCATGATAAGTGGAGAAAAGATTGAAGTTGTCAAGGATTTCATTTTACTTGGATCCACAATCAATAGCTATGGAAGCAGCCTTCAAGAAATCGAAAGACACATTGCATTGGGCAAATCTGCTGCAAAGGACCTCTTTAAAGTGTTGAAGAGCAAAGATGTCACCCTTCAGACTAAGGTGCACCTGACCCAAGCCACGGTATTTTCAATCACATCATATGCATGTGAAAGCTGGACAATGAATAAGGAAGACCGAAGAAGAGTTGAAGCCTTTGAATTGTGGTTTTGGCGAAGAATCTTGAATATACCATGGACTGCCCAAAGAATGAACAAATCTGTCTTGGAAGAAGTGCGGCCAGAATGCTCCGTAGAGGCAAGGATGGCGAGACTGCATCTTACATACTTTGGACATGTTGTCAGGAAGGATGAGTCCCTGGAGAAGGACACCATGCTTGGCAGAGTACAGGGTGAGCGGAAAAGAGGAAGACCCTCAAGAAGGTGGACTGGCAGAGTGGCTGCAACAATGATCTCAAGCATAACAACGATTATAAGGATGGCGCAGGACCGGGTAGTGTTTCGTTCTGTTGTGCATAGGGTCGCTATGAGTTGGAACTGACTCGATGGCACCTAACAACAACAACATGTCTATAATGTGCTTCTCTATTGAAGGGTTCCTTTGTGCTTTGGCTATCCAGTTGGTCTTTTTTTTTTTTTACATTGGTTACATTCTTTATATTGTGTTGCCATTCTCACCATCTCTATCCATATTGCTTCACCACCACTAACTTAGGCTCACTGCCCCCTAAACGTTTCATCTATGCTTTAGAGTCACTGTTGTCAGTTTGATGTCATATAGATAATTCTTACTGAGCTCAATGTTCAAGGCAAACGTTCTTTACTAATTGAGCTAACTTGTTTGGTTTAAAGATGACTTCAGGGAATATTTTTGGCTGAAAGTTTAAGGATTATCTCAGGGCAATAGATTCAGAGGTTCCCCCAGTGTCAGTGCATCCAGTAATTTTGGTATCCATAAGAATTTGAAACACTTTTCCACATTTTTCCTCCTTTTGATCAGGACCCATCTATTACATTCTTGATCAAAACATTCAGTAATGATAGCTGGGATCTTCTGGTCTCATGTCAAAAGAGTTAGTAGTTCATGGAGACAATTAGACCTGAAGTCCCTTCCTTTTTCTGATTCCTGGGCCTTCTTCTTCCTCTGCTGCTCCAGGTGAATAAAGACCAATTGTTGTGTCTAGGATGGCCACTCACAAGTTTTTAAGGTCCCAGGCACTACTCACCAAACTAGGACATAGAACAGAAACTCTGAGAACAATATTAGGCCAATTGACTAGACAGAGCCATGAAGCCTTTACCCTAGATCTTCAAACCAAGAAAACTAATCCTTTGAGGTGTTTAGTTGTACCTAAGTAGTATCAACAGTTGCAACCTCTTTTTTTGTTGTTGTTGTTGCTTTTTTTATAAAATGATACGTGACATCACATTTGCCATTTTGCCGTTTTTCTAGCGTACAGTTTAGTGATACCAGTTGCGTTAGTCAAGTTGTATACCTTAGTCGCTGCCAGTTTTCCCATCACCATAGACAAATATTTACTCCTTCCCAGAAAATGATTCCCTCCCTCCCTCCATCCTCCTACCCCCGTTACCACTAATAACCATTTCTTTCTATATATTTTCTTATTCTTGTCAGTTCATATAAGTGAGATCATACAATAGTTGTTGTTTTGTGATTGATTGATTTCACTCAACTTAATGTCTTTAAGGTTTCATCCATGTTGTAACATATTACAGGACTTCATTTCTCTTTATGGCTGAGTAGTATTCCATTTATGTATGGACCACAGTTTGTCCGTTCATCTATTAATGGGCACTTTGGTAGTTTCCATCTGTTTTGCTATTGTGAATAGTGCTGCAATGAACATAATAGTCTGTTTGTGTCGTTACTTTTAGGTCCCTAGGGTATATACCAAGGAGCCCTGGTGGCACAACAGTTAAGTTCTCAGCTGCTAACCAAAATGTCAGCCATTTGAACCCACCAGCCACTTTGTGAGAGAAAAGATCTGGTGATTTGCTCCCGCAAAGAATACAGCCTAGAAAACCCTATGGGGCAGTACTACTGTGTCATAGAGTGTCACTACAAAGTCAAAATTGACCCAACGGCAAACAACAACAGCAGTGTATATACTCATGAGTGGAATTGCTGGGTCATAGGGGTTATGGTAGTTCTATCTGTAATTTTTTGAGTAATCACCATACTGTTTTCCCCATTGGTTGTACCATTTTACTTTCCCACCAGCAATGGATAAGGGCTTTGATCCCACATCCTCGCCAGCATTTGGTATTTTCTGTTTTTTTTTTTTTTTTAAGGCATTGCCATTCTCCTAGCGGTGAAGCGGTATCTCACTGTAGTCACAGTTTGTTTTGTTACAATCTTTGTTTTCTTTCTTCTCTTAAATCGAAGAGCCATAAAGCCCTAGGAATTTTATGGGGACACATTTGCTTCAAGCTCATATATTGTCTCATTATGTTTGGCTTTAAGTGTGTTTAATGTCGATTTTCATTACAAAGACAAACTTACACTTTCTTAAATCTTTAAAATCATGTGTTTAAATAATTTTAATTCATATAAAAATGAAATAATTGTTTTACTCTTACCATTTTCAACTTATTGAATAACACTTTCAAGTTATTTTTCTACCAGTTTTTTTCAAAATATTAAAAAAACAAAAGCACAGTTTGCATAACACTCAGAGAGAGTTCCAATCAATTTCTCACACTTTCTCTCATTTTTTCCTTCCAAAGCTTTATGAGGTACAGAGACTGATATTATTTTCCATACTTTATAGATAATGAAACTGAGGTACAGAGAGTTTAACGTACTTGCCCAAGGGTATATAGCTAATAAATGATAAAATGGAACTCCAGCCCAGGTCTTCTTTTTTCTGGTCCACAAAATAATAAATCGTGTGTGTTTTGTCAAACTTTAATTTCATTCTAACCAAGCTTTTACCATTAGATTGGACCAAATATCTATCTTATATTATTATAACTAAAAGTATATTCTAGTGGTGAATAGCCAAACTCTGGAGCTAGGGTCGTCTTGATTTTCTCATTTGCAAAAGGGAGATAATGACAGAACCTAAAGCATTGGGTTGTTGTGAGGATAAAACTAGTTACAATAAGTAATAGACTCTGCTGCATAGTAAGTGCTTCTCATAGTAATGCAACCTGGTAGAGGAACATTGACTTTGAAGGTGAAGTTACCTGGATGAAAATCCTGGCTCAGCATCATTTACTAGTTGTGCAAACCTGGGAATGTTACTTCACCTCCCTGAACCTGCAGAATGAAAAGAGCAACCTAGCTCACAGATTATTCAGAGAATTAACTGAGATAATTTATGCAAAGCTCCAGGACAATTCAAGCATCAGATAAGTGGCAACTGCTGCTGCTGCTGCTGCTATTTCCTTATTAGTCCTTGCCAGCGTCACCACTTGCATTTTTTGTATTCAGTTTTTATTAATTTCTGTGATTCAAAATGTCACTCAATCAGTCACTTCACTGATAAACATTATTTGAGTTGTTTAGATGTAGCAGTGCAACTAGATTAAAAAAAAAAAGTACTTGGTTTCTTTTCCCCCACTTTTTTTCCATCTTGCCCATGGAATATGTTGTGATGTTTTTTAGAGGCCTTAATAAAAATAAGCAGAGAGGGCAGTGATGGCTCAGTGGTAGAATTCTTCTTTATATGTTGGAGACCTGGGTTCAATTCCCAGCCAATCTGCCTTAAGCACAGGCACCACTTGTCTGTCGGTGGAGACTTGCATGTTGCTATGATGCTGAACAGATTTCAGCAGATCTTCCAGACTAAGACAAACTAGAAAGAAAGGCCTGGTGACCTACTTCTAAAAATCATTCACTGAAAACCCTAGGAATCACAGCAGTCAGATCTCATTGTACCTGGGGTGGCCATGAGTTGGAGGTGACTGGGCAGCAGCTAACAATAACAACCCAAACAAGCCTAGTTATCTGTTCTGTCCATGGGATTCCCAACACACTTTGCTTATGCCTCTGTAATAACACTTATTTATGGTGATTTGAGGTTCCTCTTTTTACGTCTATCTCCTTGATATCACAGGAGTCACCACAAATAAGAAGTTGATGGTACTGTAGATCCACACAGCACTGTTCCAGGGAACACAGCTCCAGCAGAATTCCAGTACCTGTAACCATGCTGGCAACTCACAGAAGCAAGGGGCAGTTACCAGAGGCAGCCCCTTACACGGTTACAAAGTCTACGGTCGGAAGAAATGTGATCTAATCCAAACAGGATAAAGTGAAATGGCAGAATCCAAGATTTAATCCATGCAGGTCAGGAACTAATGAATCAGGAATTGATGAAACACAACTAATACATAAGAAAACTCCAAGTTCATGAAAGGAAGATGAGACTGGAGAAATTCTCTGAGCTAGAATTCAGGAAGTATCTGGTAAGACTTTGTCTGTTCCTGCTGAGAGTAGTTATGAGAACTGATGCAAAGAAGGGAGTAGCATGGAGGCCCACTCATGCTGGTATTCCCCTCGTTAAGCACCATTGCTATCAGATGGAAAAAGCCCCCTGAACCTGCTGGACACTCTTCAGGGTCCCTTGCTTACAGCCAAATACTCCCTGGGAATGTGTCTGCCTTCTGCATATATCTGTATACTTCAAGGAATCTGTGCCTCCTTTTACTCTTTCGACCCCTCCAACTGTTGATCCTGGTTAAAGTTTTCGCTGTGGGTGTTTTCACCCAGCTGTAATTGCTGTTATATTGTATACCTCTGACTGCTTCTCTGGGTTCAGAGCATCCTTCCTCATTTGGAATATCTCCTTCACTTTCTCTCTTGCTACATGATCCTCCTCTTTCCCGAGAGTCCCACCTCCTTTCCCATACAACCCCCATCCCTGCTCCCAAAACACCAGATCACATCAGAGCCCTCTCCTGCCTTCACCCACATTCACCTGGAAGGTCATTCCTATCAGTCTAGTAATGTAATTTAAACAAAAAAAGAAACACGATTAGTCTTGCATGATTTTATTGCCAGCTCCATGTGCATTAGGAATCTCTTCTTTCTTCTCCAAATGTTCCAATCCACCTCTTTGATAATGCTTTGATCTTTGTAAGGAGGTCACTGTTAGCTTACATGGAATTGACATAAAATTTTCACCCTTTTGGAAACTAGAACATTTTGCAATCTTCAACAGCATTTCTCACATTGTCTGTGAGTTTCAGAGTGAGCATTGACGGGGTGATTCAAGCATCAAATGTGCAAACGTTTGCAGGGTTCCGAGATGTGACTTATCCAAGCCTATAGATTCGAATTCATTTGGAGAGTGAGGTATTCTCTTTTACATTGGGATTCACTATGTCTGTCCAATCTCATTCAATCTGAAGGTTTTTTACTTAGTGGACAACAAAAACAGGAGTTAAACGTAGTAGTTGATAATACAGCTTCTCTTTCTCTCTACTACTCATCAGTATTATATCAATTTCCCAAGTCATGTTCTAGGCATTCTCTTATTTAATATCTCACTTCAAACACAGTTTTGTTTTTAGTTTTTTTTTTAGCCCCCCACATCCGTTTTATGCTTTAGAAACTGTGTAAGTCTCAGTGAGTCTAGGTTTTATCCTTCCTTGTTATTCTTCTAAACTCATGTGATTTTGGTATTGGGTAATTCCTTTTATCTTTACAACAGGCCTTTTCAAAACAGTAATCCATTTGAGTACTTTCTGAGTAATCATTAACTACTGACCTCTTTCTTCTTCTAGTGTTTAGCCATAAAAAAGCTACAGCTTTAGAGCTTTTCATTTTTCTTGAACCGTATTCTCTTCTTGGCGTATATATAGGGTGACAATATAAGTTATATCTCAAACCTTCACGGTTTGGGGAGCAAAACAGCACACAATTAATATATTTTCCAGAACCACTGGAGTAAATGAAAATGTATAGCCTCACTTTCTATAAAAAATAGCAACAACTAAGTAAAATGTACTTGTATATTGAGTTAAGGATGAAAGGTCAATAAATAATTAGCAATTAATTAGGGCTTACTGCATTCCAGGCACATAGTATTAACTCATTTAATGAGGGAATAATTTTAGTGAGGGAATGTATTTTTAGAATCAGACTATAAGATGAATGCCTGGTGTCTTAGCCATGTAGTGCTGCCATAACAGAAATACCACAAATGGATGGCTTTAACAAAGAGAAATTTATTTTTTCACATTCTAGTAGGTTACAAGTCCATATTCAGGGTGTCGGCTCCAGAGGAAGGCTTTCTCTCTCTCTGTCGGCTCTGAAGGAAGCTCCTTTTCCTCAATCTTCCCGTGGTTGAGGATCTTCTCAGGCACAGGGACGTACTCTGCTCCTGGTGCTGCTTTCTTGGTAGCATGAGGTCCCCAACTCTCTGCTTGCTTGCTTCCCTTTCCTTTTTTCTCTTGAGAGGTAAAAGGTAGTGCAGGCCACATCTAAAGGAAACTCCCTTTACATTGGATCAGGGAGTTGACCCGAGTAAGTGTGTTACAATCCCACCCTAATCCTCTTAACATAGAATTACAATTACAAAATGGAGAGCAATCACAGAATACTGGGAATCATGGCCTAACCAAGTTGATACACACATTTTTGGGGGGACACAATTCAATCCATGATACCTGGTTTCAAGAACAAAATAAAAACCTTGCTACTTGACTTGATAAGAATAGCTGGGAAGAATATCAAGGCTGTCCTAATGGACAATCATCAGACTCTGGAAGTGAAACTCCTTTATATTCCCTTTAAGGAAAAAATTGGTCTTTGAGGCAAAGATGGGGAGAGCTTCAGGGATGAAGTTACCTCAACATAAGATAGAAGAAAAGTGAGAGAGCAGAGAATCAAACAAATATTGATATTTAAACAACTGAGATGAAAAGTTATTATTTTCCTGGATTCCAATTAATTTATTTTAAGATTATTGTGCACATCCTCTGTTACATAGAATCTCGTTAAACACTTTTTCTCTTTATCCCTTTATTTTTAAGTTTACAGTTTGCTTGATTTTGTCAGTGTCAAACCTTTTGCCAAACTTGATCTTCTAGGGATTTGTAGGGTTTTGCAGTCCCTTGCAAGGGGCCCTTTTCTCTGTTATCACAGAATATAGACCAGAAAATCAAATCTGGTCTTCCACAGCATCTAAGATTTCAATGTCAGTCAAAATATATCCCAGATTCTTTTTTACGTTATTATTTATCCCTATGTCAAAGAGCAGAGTGTAAGGAATTGTAACATCTGACAACACTGGGCAGATGTGGTAGGAAGAATTTTTAAAATGACCCTTCACAGCTGTCTCACCCTAATACCTGGAACCTATGACTTTGATGACATATCACTTCCATGATTGTTATTTTTATTTTAGTTTATTGCATAATAGAATTGTCTTCAAGATAGGAAGATTATCCTGGATTATCCAGGTGGCCCAGTGTAGAGAGTTTAAGAGTAAAGAGCTTTCTCCTGCTGGGGGCAGAAGGGGAAGTCAAAGACATTTAAGCTGTGAGAATAGACACATCATTGCTAATTTTAAAATGAAGGAGTTTGTGTAAGAAGGAACAAGAGCAGCCTAGAGGAACTGAAGACAACCTTGTTGACAGTCACCATGGAAATGAACCTCAGGCTTACAAATGCAACGAATTTCTGATATTATATTTTAACTGCTAAATAATTCCACAAGTATATCTACAAAATATGGATATTTCTTGTGTAATATCATACCTAATGAAATTAATAACTCCTTAATATAAATAACCAGCCCATATTCATTTTTTTAATTATCTTGATTGAAAGCAAATGAGACTCATATACCATAATTAAATACTTAAAATGTTATATTACATATTTAACCATTAAATGTTTAAAAGCAGTAGATCAAGTTAGCAAATTGTTAAATTATGTTTATTTTCCTACTTTGGCAAGTATACCTATATAATAACAAAAACTGAAAAATAGGTATACAGCTTTAGTTTTTGTATAACTGGAAGTTTACAAAAATATCAAAGTATGACTAAATTTAATTATTATTGCTCATGTCTGGATGTTCTCTTTGTTAGCTAGTAATGTTGGGATGTGTAATAAAATACAGGTATGCATAATTCATTACTTATATATTTATTACATAAAGCTTCTTTTTCTTGCTTTCATTTCAACCGAAACACTGATTTTATCAGTATAATTATGATTTTAACATAATTTATGTTCTTTTGATGAGAATGACTTAATTAAAAATTAATGCAATTATTTTCAAAAGTATACAGATTTAAATATACTTCATCAAATGCTATGTCAAATTTTTTAGTTAAAACTATTTTCATGTCCTCCAAAAAGCTATTTTTCTTTTAAAATATTCCAAATCAATTATCAAAAATACGAACTAAAAATAAGAGATCTTAAAATTTAAATCCATTAAAGTTTGATATTTGTTTTCAATTTTTTTGAAATTTTAATTAAAGAATTATTTTTCAATAAAACTACAATTCTTCTCAGTTCTTGCATTCAATGTCAGCTTGCTGCTAATGTAAAAAGTGGCATCGTGTCTCACCTAGATTACCCCTAGACTTACATATATACAAACCTTCCAGTAAATGTGAACATTTTCTTATTGCAAATTCCTCAGCCAGCATGTGCAACTGTTGTAAATTTCACACTTATTCATTAGTACCTCCAGAACCATGAATCAGAACAGGAAAACAACAAAATAAAGAGCTCACATCACTACTTACAAACAATACTTAATCATACCGCAAAATCTATTGCAGTCTTGCTATCTGGGAAGAAACATTTGACAAGTTAATTAACGTGTCTTTTCTCTCATTGAAGCTCTTCTCAAATTCTCCCCGTACTATAAAGCAGTGTTAATTTCTGATGTCGGTAAAGGCATTATTCTCAAAACTTCACGACATTTGGACAGTCTCCTACGGTTTCTTGGAGATGGAGAAGATTTTCACTGGACCTGAATAGAGTTAGCCACAAAATTGGACATTTAGGGTTACGGATCGTACTGGGCACCGGATCTCAGAGAGATCCTTTGTTTTGTATTTCTGTGTGTTTTTTGTGCTAAGTAGGAATATCTAATGTGCCAGCCTAGGGCAGAGGACTCTTTCGCCCAGGACTAGGCAGTGGTTAAGTGTTTGGCTGCACATCAAAAGACCGGCAGTTCAAATCCACCAGCCACTCCTTAGAAACCCTACGGGGTCGGTATGAGTCAGAATCGATTTGAGGGCAATGGGTTTTAGAGTAGTATTGTTTAGGGATCATAGATTATTTTCAATGTCAGAGGAGCATTTGTTAAAGAAGTCAATTCCAACAGCTCGGAGGAGTCGCTTCATATTGTTTCAAGTTTAACCTAATTTGGACTTTTAGGGACTTAATATGATTTAATTTTGTCCAGTTTTGTTTGGCAATGGTATGCAGCATTTCAAACTCCATGAGAACTTAGTTAACCCAGAAGAGTAAAGACCCAATCAACTGTGGAGCAGAGTGTCCATTGAGTCCCATCCACTCTAGACAATCAGACTACAATATTATATGTAATATTATATATGTGTATATTCATCGCAGCTTCTATGCAATTTTATTTTCCTTTATACCAAGAAAACTCACCAATATAAAACCAATAAAACAGATTTTAGGGATGGGAATTTTTCTGAAGTTTTTACTTAAAAAGTGAAAAAAAGGACACTCACTTTCCATTCCAAGAATGGGAGATTTATATGCACCAAAGGAAAACAAATGTGTGTCAAATAGCTACTTAATCCTTATCCAGGCAGAATTCAATCAGAGCATGGTGCCTGATCAAATTGCTATGGTGATCTATTGAAGTTGTAAATATGACAATTCCCAAAACAGAAAGAAAAATAGGCTATCAATACATGTAAGGGTATATGGGTATTGAATGGGAGAAACAAGTTATAAAACTGTCTGTTCTATTTCAGAGTCTATATCAGATTAATGTAGCACAAAAGACTTTATGTAGATATAGAAGTTCTGTTAAAATATGTACATGTATACTAATATTGTATATACATACATGTCTATGCTTGGATGTGTTTGGTTAGGTGCACCAGAAGTCTTGTATAAATGACCTGGATTTAATTCAAGTAACAGTAAAAGTAATTAAGCTGCTAAAGGCACTGATTTATAAAGAAAGACTAAAATAAGAGAATATATGAAGTTTGGCAATAAAAATATTGATAGCATAATTACATTGTGCAATACCCAGAAAAAGTTTCGACCAGGAATATGGAAGTTGCCTTAATTTGCAAAGTAATGTAGTAGCAATGCATGAAATTACAGATCTCACCTAAGTACTGGAAAATATTTCTTGGAAGTTTAAAAGTAGGAAATAGAATGCAAGGAAAAAAAGTCCTCCGTGCAATGAGTCAGTGACAGTTAGAATCCTGGGTACACCATTACCAGTTCAAAGAATCAAAACTTTTCTTCCAAATGTTTCCAAATTTGAATTTCAAGAAACCAGAAGTAGACCGTGAGTCATGGAGGTGCCCTGCTCCAGAACTTCCTCATGCTTTAAGTACCACGAAGTCCTGTTTGCTACTCTCAGAGGAAAACAAGACTCTCATTTTCTGTAAGTATTTTCTAGTGAGAATAGGGAGTTTAATTGTTTGATTCCTCTCTGTTATAGGTGGCTTTTGAACTTGTCCCAGAAATCCAATGCATAATAAATGCACTTTAATTTTTTAAAAATAATATATGATATAATAAATGGCTTTTTTTTTATAATAAATGGAGTTCCTCTCCCAATAATATGAGAAATATAAGACATGTCAGGCCCACCCTAGTGATAACAAAAAAAAACCAAATAAGCTACAAAATCATAGTTTCTGAAACTTTTCAAAGAGCTAAGGGCACAAACCTAAGAAAAACCTAAATTAACTAAAATCCAAAAAGTGCCAAGATCTTCACAGAAAAGACTCACCACTGCTGTGGAAGAATAGCCACGAGGGTGGGACCTGGGGTAAGGGAAATAAGGAGAAATTATAGATACATTTAAAGAACTGTTAATGCCCTCATGTAGACTGGCATGTCAGACTAGTATTTCGAGGAATCTCACCCACAAACCAAATCTACACACATTTGCCAAATCTTACTCACGGGTTTTCACTATGAGAGTGGGGAGTAATACATTAAAAACAAGGGGTTTGTAGCAGAGAAGGGTGCTGAGAGAGAGCACTATTGAAGTGGGCATGGACTCTTCCAAGCTGAAGCCTCACTCAGAGGAGGGGCATCAGGGAAAGGAGACAGAGAGAAATTTATTATGTAAGGAAGACTGGAGGGGTCAGGAAAGCAGAAAGAAACACACATACACGCGCACACAAACACTTACAGTTAGACTTTTAATTACTAAAGACAGGGCTAGACAGGAAAGCTAAAGAGAAACATTTTCAAAGTATTTTGCAACTATAGCCTAGGATCACAGCCCTCCATAAGCTGGAGGAGATAGCAGGTCTGAAAGAGATCTCCCAGGATTCAGAAAGCACAGGGTAAGCCTGGAAAGCAAAGACAGCTCTCCAGAGACTCAAAAACTTGCAACCTGTAATCTAGGGAGAGATACCCCACAGCTCCAAAGGTTGCTAACTTAGCTGTGAAGCACAGGTAGATTTCTAGAATCGTGGCAGTGCTCTGATCACAAGTCCAGCAGAAGGGAAAGTCATTTCAAGCCAAAAGAAAATTTAATTAAACTAATGTTGAAATAAAGCACAAACCCAGTTCAACTAGATAATTTTGACCCAGTTCCCGTTGCCTGACCTGACTGAAAAGTGTACTCCTTTCTATAAGCTAATATTATTTGCTTCAGTTTTTACTATTTCTTTATACAAAATGTCTGGTCAACAATGAGAGATTACAAGACAAATGGAAAGGCAAGAAAATATAAGCAATGGACAAGAGAGGAAATAGTCAATAGAAGAAGACCCAGAGATAGCTTGAAAGTCCAAATCACCTAACAGGAAATTTAAAATAACTACCATAAAATGCTAAGCAAAATAGTGAAAATGGAATATATAAAGCATGAAGAGTTGGGAAATTTCAACAAAGACGTGGTAACTATAATAAAATTCTAAATTGACATGCTACATGTGAAAAGTATGATAGAAAAAATTGTAAATTATTTTTATTTTTTATTATTGTACTTTAGATGAAGGTACACAGAACTAGTTTCTCATTAAACAATTATTACACATATTGTTTTGTGACATTGGTTAACAACCCCACGACATGTCAACACTCTCCTTTCTCGACCTTGGGTTCCCTATCATCAGCTTTCCTGTTCCCTCCTTACCCCTGGGCTAATGTGCCTCTTTAGTCTCATTTTCTTTTATGGGCCTCTCTAATCTTTGGCTGAAGTGTGAACCTCAGGAGTGACTTCTTTACTAAGCTAAAAGGGTATCCGGGAGCCATACTCTCAGACTTTCTACAGTCTGTGGTCTTTTCTATGAGTTAGAATTTTTTTCTACATTTTTCTCCAGCTCTGTCCAGGGCCCTCTATTGTGATCCCTGTCAGAGAAGTCAGTGGTGATAACTGGGCACAGTCTGGTGGAGGCTGTGGTAGTTGTGGTCCATTAGTCCTTTGGACTAATTTTTTCCTCGTGTCTTTGGTTTTCTTCATTCTCCTTTGCTCCAGATGGGGTGAGGCCAGTGGAGTATCTTAGATAGCCACTCAGAAGATCCCAGAAGCTACTCACCCAAGTAGAATGTAGAACACTTTCTTTATAAGCTATGTTATGCAATTGAGCTAGATGTTCCCCAAGACCATGGTCCCCACAGCCCTAAGCCCAGTGATTCCATCCCTGAGGGAGTTTGGATGTGTCTGTGGAGCTTCCATGACCTTGTCTTGGGCAAATTGTGCTGGCTTCCCCGGTATTGTGTACTGTCTTACCCTTCACTAAAGTCACCAGTTATCTATTGTCTATTTAACGTTTTTCCATTCCTACCCCTATCCTCCCTCATAACCATGAAAGATTATTTCCTTTTGTGTGTAAACCTTTTCATGAATTTTTGTAGTAGTGGTGTCACACAATATTTGTCCTTTTGTGATCAACTTATTTCACTCAGCATAATTCCCTCCAAATTCAACCATGTTGTGAGATGTTTCACAGTTTCGTCATTGTTCTTTATCGTTGCATAGTACTCCATTTTGTGTATGTACCCTAGTTTGTTCATCCATTCATTTGTTGATGGGCCTCTAGGTTGTTTCCATTTTTTGCTATTGTGAAAAATGCTGCAATGAACATGGGTGTGCATATGTCTATTCATGTGATGGCTCTTATTTCACTAGGATATATTCCTAGAAGTGGGATTTATGGTATTTTTATTTCTAGCTTTCTAAGGAAGTGCCATATCATTTTCCAAAATGGTTGTATCATTTTGAATTTCACCAACAGTGTGTAAGGGTTCCCCACAGCCTCTCCAACATTTGCTATTTTCATTTTTTTTTTTATTTTTGCCAGTAATGCTGGAGTGAGACAGTATATCATTATGGCTTTGATTTGCATTTCTCTAACGGCTAGTGATCATGAGCATTTTCTCATGTGTCTTTTGGTCACTTGAATCTCTTCTTTGGTGAGGTGTCCATTCATTTCCTTTGCTCAATTTTTAATTCGATTGTTTGTCTTCTTGTTGTAGAGGTATTGGATTTTCCTGTAGATTTTAGAGATTAGACCTTTGTCAGATTTGACATAGCCAAAAATTTTTTCCCAGTCTGTAGGTTCTTGTTTTACTCTTTTGGTGAAGTCTTTTGATGAGCATAAGTCTTTAATTTTTAGAAGATCCGTGTTATCTAGCTTAGCTCCTGGAATATGTGTGTTGTTACTTATAGTTCGTACCCTGTTAATGTCACATATTAAGGCCTCTTATGTTGATTCTATTTTTTCTTCCAGGATCTTTAGAGTTTTGGGCTTTATATTTAGGTCTTTGATCCATTTTAAATTAGTTTTTGTGAATGGTGTGAGGTATAGGTCTTGTTTCATTTTTTTGCAGATGGACATCCAGTTTTGCCAGACCATTTGTTAAAAAGACTGTCTTTTCCTGATTTGGTAGACTTTGGGCCTTTGTTGAAGATCAGGTGACCATAGGTGGATGGATTTACATCTGGGTTCTCAACTCAATGTCTCTGTCATTGTACCAGTACCAGGCTGTTTGGACTACCATAGCTGTATAGTAGTTTCTGAGGCCCGGTAGTGAGGATCCTCCTACTTTACTTTTCTTCTTCATCAGTGCTTTACTTATCCGGGGCCTCTTCCCTTTCCATATAAAGTTAATGCTTAGTTTTTCCATCTCATTAAAGAATGTTGCTGGTATTTGGATCAGGATTGCATTGTAGTCATAGATTGCTTTGGGTAGAATTGACATTTTCACAATGTGGTTATCTATGAGCCTGGTGTGTTTGTCCATTTATGTATATCTCTTTCGGTTTCTTGCAGTAGTGTTTTGTAGTTTTCTTTGTATAGGTCTTTTATATCCCTGGTTAGATTTATTCTAAGTATTTTATTTTTGTAGGGGCTATTATAAATGGTAATGTTCTCCTGGTTTCATTTTCATCTTTGTTTTTATTTGTGTATAGGAATCCAACAGATTTCTGTATGTTTATTTTGTATTCTGCTATTCTGCTGAATCTTTCTAATAGGTCCAGTACTGTTCTCATGGAGTCTTTTGTGGGGTCTATGTATAGTATCATATCACCTGCAAATAGGGAGAGTTTTATTTCTTCATTACCAATTTGGCTGCCCTTTATTTCTTTTTCATTCCTTATTGCTCTAGCTAGGTCTTTCAGCACAATGTTAAATAGGAGTGGTGATAAAGAGCAACCTTGTCTCATTTCTGTTCTCAAGGGGAATGTTTTCAACCTCTTTCCATTAAGAATGACTTTGTCTGTTGGTTTTTTATAGATGTCCTTTACTATATTGAGGAATTTCCCTTCTATACCTCTTTTATTGACAGTTTTTATCAGGAATGGGTATTGGACTTTGTTGAATGCCTCTTCTGCATCCATTGAGATGATCATTTGATTCTTTGTGTGGTAAGTTATGTTGATTGATTTTCTTATGTCAAACCATCCTTGCATACCTGGTATGAATCCCACTTGGTTGTGGTGTATTACTATTATTACTATTTATGATGCTGAATTCAATTGTCTAGAATTTTGTTTAGAATTTTTGCAACTATATTCACGAGAGATATTGGTCTGTAATTTTCTTTTTTTGTGGTGTCTTTTCCTGGTTTTGGTATCAGGCTTCATAGAATGAATTTGGAGGTATCCTTTCCTTTTCTACATTCTGAAATAGTTTGAGTAGTACTGGTATAATCTCTTCCCTGAATATTTGGTGGAATTCTCCAGTGAAGCCATCTGGGCCAGGACTTTTTTTGGGGGGTGGGGGGGGAGGAGGAGTTTTTGCTTCAATGATTCTTTCTGCATTTTCCATTTTCTCATCCTGTTGTGGAATGCTGATCACTCACAAATTTTTGCTTTTGACTGTATCCCACAACATTCTCAGGGTTTCTTCATTTCTCTTCATTCTTTTCTCTGATTTTTCCCCAAAGTGGTGTCAAAATATTTGTCTTCAATTTCACTGATCCTGTTTTCCATTGTTTCAAATCTGCTTCTCAGACTTTCTGTGACACCATCCATTTCTGAATCTTGTTGTTTATCTTTCAGATTTCTAATTGCTGTTCTTGTGTGATTTCTAGTTGTGAATTTATTTTGACATTTTTTCCTGAATTCTTCATTGTTTTATCTGCCTTTTCCATGATTTTGTCTATTGTTTCCTCATTTTTGTCTGCCTTTTCCTTTAACTCTTGGATAGCTCTGAATATTAGAGATTTAAATTCCCTATCAGGTAGTTCCAGTGCCTTTTTTTTTTTTTTTTTTTTTTTTTAATGGAAGGTCATCCAGTGTTTTATTTTGGACACCTACTGAAACCATCCTGTCCCTTTTTTATATGTTTTGATATTGTTTGCTGTTCTCAGGACATTCGATACTTATTTTCTTCATTTATCCCTTGTAGATTTGTTTGTTTCATCCTGGTTTTTTGTTTTATTTGGTTATGTAATAGCAGACAGGCTGGGTGTTCTTTGTTGTTTGCTAGTGTATAGGCATGGTACTCCTCACCACCTTGTCCAGTGGCCAGGGCCAGTTACGGCAGGGCAGATCCAATGCAAGCAGAAGGGCTAGGATGTGTTGTTTTTGGCATATACTGGGACCAACAGGATGGGGCCTGCGGTCAGTGCAAGGCAGGTTCTGGTGGACTGTTCCTGTGCTGCTTGAGGGTGTGATGTTCAGTGAACAATGAAGATAGGCAGGAGGGTGAGAGGGAGGTTGTGATGTGTGGAGCTAAGTGGGTGTGGAAAAGAAGGGAAAGAAGAGAGAGAAATAGGAACTAAAGAAAAAAAGAGTACTGAGGGAGCCTACCTTTGGAGTCATACAGACCTGGGGAAGCCATGTGCCAGTTGATTTCTAATCAGTTGGTGAGGCACAGCCCATCAAGATGGGACAGACACAGCAACACAGCTAGATGGATGGGAGAAAGGTAAGGAAGGGAGGAAGAGAGAGACAAGAAACCAAGAAAAAAAGAAGAAAGAAAAGGAAAATATCCCAAGAGAGCCCACTGGATGCGGGTTCCCACCAAGTGGCACTGCACAGCCTGTCAAGAAGGTGTCAGGTGTTCAGGAGAAGGGTAAGGAAGGAAAGTAGAGGGAGATAAGAAGCCAAGAGAAGAAAAGAAGAGAGAAAGAAAGAAAAAAAAGATGCCCCATGGGAGCCCACTGGTGTGGTGAGGTGGACTAGGGAATTGGCTCCCCAGCCTGTGGCACTGCACAGACCTTCTAAAAGGAGCAGAAATGGCACACAGTGCCAGGTGTTCAGGAGAAAAGAAGAGAAGGTGGTAGAGAGATATAAGAAATCAAGAAAAGGAAAAAAAAAAAACCCAAGGGAGCCTCAAGTGGGCAGAACCTGTCTAGAAGAGACAAATGAAGAAAAACAAAATGGAAGAAAGCAAAAGAAAAAAAGAAGTAATAAATAAATAAAAAGGAAATGCCCCCCAAGGATCCCACTGGTATGGTGGCATGGACTGGGGAAGTGGTTCTCAAGCTGCATGGCAAAGCCCATCTAGAAGGGGAAGAGATAACACACAGCACCACATATTCAGGAGACAGGAAAAGAAGGAAATTAGAGAGAGAAAAGAAACTGTGAAATGAAGAAAAACAAAACAAAAAAATGCCCCTATGGATCCCACCGGCGTGGTGCCAAGGATGGGGGAAGTGGTTTCCTAGGTAAGCAACACTGCACAGTCTGTCAAGAAGAAGCAGAGATGGTACCCAGAACCATATGTCCAAAAGAAAGAAAGGGAAGGATGTGAGAGACAGAGAGAAGAAACCAAATGAAGCCCAAAAAAGCAACAAGACGAAGAAAAAAATGGCACTGAAGGAGCCAGCCAGTGTGGACGGGGTGAATCCAAGTGGCACGGAGCCAGCACCTCCCAGGCCAGGTGACCTGGACCCACCAGGAAGCGGCAGAGGCTGAGCAGGGGGAGGAAGGTGGGGAGTGGGAAAGTGTGTATCGCTGATTACCGGGTGCTCGGTCTCTTGCTGGGGACTCCCTGAAGCTGCCTTTCCATACTCCCTGTCTGCTGATCTCAGTAGCTGAGAAGTCCAAGATGGCAAATCTGCACCGAGTTAGCTGATAGAGGACCTCCACTCCATATCTCTCCTAGCTCTCTGTTCTCTGTCAGTGTCTTATTCCATTCTATGCTTGGTTGGGTTCTTTATCTCTTCATTTGACACGTAGGGCTCCAGGATCGACATTTGTCTCTGTTTTACCTATTTTTTCAAGTCTTTGCTGCGGAAGGACAGCATGGTACTTCTGTCTATAGTGCCATGTTGGCTCTGCCTCAAATTGTAAATTCTTTAGATGAACTTAATAGCAGACTGGACACAGAGAAGGCAGTATCAATGAACATGAAGACAGGTCAATAGAAAGTAGCCAAACAAACACAAAGAGGAAAAAAAAAAGTAAAAATAGAAATAAAAAGAACAAAATCTGAGATAGGAGGGATAATGTAATGTTGCTAGAACATCTGTAAATCCATAGGAAAAAAAATGTAAGATGAATGGCTATACTTTAGTTGTTTCATACAAAAAAAGTTAATTTGAGATGAATCATAATATTAAGTGTAAGACCCAGAATCTTCCTCCAAAGCAAAAGTAGGAGAGTATCTACGCAAACTTAGGGTAGGCATGTATTTCTTGGATAGGATGCAATAAGTCTTAATAGTAAAAGGAAAAAATGTTAAATCGAACTTCATTAGAATTAAGAATAATTTGCTTCTCAAAATATGCATATTAAAGATTAGATTAAAAATTCACAGGACGTGTATCTGCAGAAAATTATATCCAGAATATATAAAGAAGTCCTGCAAATAAATAATAAAAACAATGAACAATCCAGTTTCTAAAATGAACAAATACTTTTAAAAATACACGTTTCCAATAAATGTAATATCAAAGAAATGCATATTAAAACCAAAATAATATGCCATTTCACCATTATTATAATGGCTAGGAGCTCTGGTGGTGCAGTGGTTAAGAGCTTGGCTGCTAATCAAAATGTCGGCAGTTTGAATCCATTAGCTGCTCCTTGGAAACCCTATGGGGCTGTTCTACTCTGTCCTGAATCGGACTTGACTGCAACAGGCTTTTTTTTTTTTTTTTTTCTTTACAATGGCTAATTTTTAAAAATCCTAATAATGCTAAATGTCAAATATGGGAGCACAGGAATTCTCATTCTTATTCTTTGATATAACCACTTCAGGGAACTGTTTTGCTTTTCTTTTTTTTTTTAAGTAAAGTTAAATACCACCAGTTGCTGTCACAACAGTTCTGACTCATGGTGATCCTCTGCGTATCAGAGCAGAGCTGTGCTCTACAGGGTTTTCGATGGCTGATTTTTTGGAAGTAGATTACCAGACTTTTCTTTCAAGGCCACTCTATAGACTTGAACCACCAACCCTTTGGTTAACAAAGAGCATATTAGCTGTTTGCATCACTCAGGGACTCCTAAAGTTAAATATAAATATGTCTATGAATACAAATATAAATAATCTATGATCCAGAAATTTCACTCGTAATTACTTAAGAGAAAATGAAAAGATATGTCCACCAAAAGATCTCTACAAGAGTGGTAATAGCCACCTTGTTCATAATACCCCAAAATTGGAAACAATCCAAATGTCCATCAACAAGAGAGTGATTAAACAAACACTGATATATACATGGAATATTTTCAAAAATAACATACTACTGACACACTCAATAACATGGATAAATCTGAAAAACAGTCAGCAAAAGACGTCAGGCACAACAGAGTAGACATTGAATAGTCATTTCTTATAAATACCAGAAAAGCAAAACTAAACAATAGGCAATGAAATCAGAAAGTAACTGTTCAGGGAAGAGTTGTTTGGAAAAGGGTGAACACTTAAGATTTGTTCATTTTATTGAATAATAATTATACTACAATAGAAAAAAATATATAAATAAATATAAGCATTTTCTCCAGAAAAATTATTTGTGGGAAAATGTGGTCCTCATAGAAAAAAGAGAAGCAACCTGATGAATGAAAGGATTTCAATTGGAATATTCTAAAATAATTATTTGATTGGTGTTTGCTTAAGCCCCAAGTGTCTTTATATTCATATCCCTAGCACTACAAAAATGTTGAAGACAGGCTTAGCAGGCACTATGGATTTATGAATGCTTGATCGTCCCAGTGGCTGACACGCACTATTTGTTCGATAAATGTTTACTTTATTTTAAGGGCATTTACACTAAGACAATTGGGGTCAAAAATGTTTCCAACTCTCAAAGGTATTGAAAACCACAATTGTCAGAGTCTAATTTTAACTTTCACTTTTTCTATCATGTCCATTTCCCTTTTCACCATATATTATGAATCAACTCTTTCCAAAACATACAAACAAAATTCTGATTTGAGTCTCGATTTCTGATGATTTCTCTGTCTCGTAACTCAGAAGACAGAAAAGAGAGAGAAAAACACAATGTAGCCATCAAATACACCCTTACTTTCCCCATCAGCAGGCGCATAGACACTTGCACACTTGTGTTGCAGGTCAGTTACTGAGTCCAATAATTGTTTTAAATAAATATGCAGCGGTGGTTTGTGAAGGGAAAGGGGAAGAGCCAAACAAGAGAAAGCAATAGTTAGGGGAAAGGACAGTGTATCTGCTATTTGAGTGCTTTTAAAAATTGTAGCATTGAATATCTAGGCAAGAGATTCAGAAGTTTCTCTTGGGTTCTTTAACAAATACTGAGAGAAGCCACTTTCTTAGCTGAAAGTAAACAATCAAAGATATTTTAACTCAAGAATATAGTATTTAAGACACTGAAATATCCTAAGATTAATTAGTATTTTCAGACTTCTCTTACCCCACTCACTAAAAATTGTGTCTTAACAGAATTAATTCAACTCAAATGGAAACGGTCCTTGTTAACAGCACAGTACTTTCTGCAAAATTACTAAGCTTCTTTCAAATGTACTAAAACTTCGTCAAATTTATTTAAAATGCTGGGATATTAAACTCTGATGATGTTGGCAGAACAAACCCCGTATATCAAGAAGTTGGCTTATGGAAACGATCAGTAGTGATTTGGTACCTTTTAATAAGGATTCACCAATTGACTTTGGAAGTCCTCAACCCCTTCCTTTAATTTGGGTTTCCCTGGCCTCCTGCTTTATCTAGCGCAGAGAGTGAAGTCAGGAAAAGGCTTCTGTGGAAGAGACTGGCAGAGCTCATCAACATCAGTGCTGTCCTCTGGGTATGTAGACCTTATTTTCTAGATGCCCTTGCAGTGCAGTTAGGCCAAGGTGACATCTGTGACCTGTTTATTCTCAGATTCTCTCCCTTTTCCTGAATAGCCTGATTGGCAGGAGTGCTGACCCCTGCAGCCTGTTTTTCCAGGCTTGGGGTAGTGGCTTCAAGCTGGGTTTGATAAATGAGAGATATGGGAGGGACGGTAGCAAGGGGGAGGAGGAAAAAGACCAGGATTGCATTTACTCAATGACTACATCCTCTGCAAGGCTCTGACTCCCACCAAACAGTCTCACCGTGATTCCAGCTTCCAGTGTGTAGCATGACCTAGATTCTAGTAATGCTGATACTCCAACTAGAGGAGGTAAGAGCTTCGAGCTTTTGCTAATCTCTGATTTGCCTTGTTGGCTTCTCAGCACTTTTATCACCTGTGTAACTAATTTCCTTTACTAAATTTCTTGTAACCAATACCGTTTTACATTCTTAAAGTAGTTTCTTTTTATCTCATTGGGCCTTGTTATAAACTGAATTGTGTCCCCCCAAAATATGTATTGAAGTCCTAATCTCTGTACCTGAAAATATGACCCTGTTTGGAAATAAAGGTTTTCTTTTGTAACATTAACGAAGTATGCCTAATCACTTCTAAGTGGTGTCTTATAAAAAGAGCAGAATAGAAACAGAGACATATACACAGGGGAAGACAGACACTGTAAGAGGATTGTCTACAAGTGAAGTTAGCCCCAGATTGCCAGCAGTGACCAGAAACAGGGAGAGACCTGTGTAAGAAATAGACATAGACAAGACCCTGCTTTGGACTTTTAGCCTCCAGAAATGTGATCGAATACAGTTCGGTTCTTTAAAGCCACCCAGTTGTTATGCTTCACTCAGTAACTAAGAGAGACCTTGACTGATAGCACCATGTTTCTGAGTTCTGGTGAAGCGAATACAAGACGTAGTGATGTGGGCCACTTCCAAAACCCACTCCTGTTCCCCTTCCATCAGTGAATAGAAAGGGCTCTGAGGACTCGGAAGCACAGAGCCCTGCCCCAGTGATCCACATTATATTGTGACATGAGCAAAAAGTAAAGATACATATTTTTTTCCTAATATTCAAAGTTAGAGCCCAAAAATATTTACCAGGCTGTGGTAAAATGAGGAGCCCTGGTGGTACAATGGTTAAAGCACTTGGCTACTAACTGAAAGGTTGGCAGTTTGAACCCACCAGCTGCTCTGAGGGAGAAAAATATGGCAGTCTGCTTCCATAGAGATTTACAGCTTGGAAACCCTTTGGATGCAGTTCTACTCTGTTTTACAGGGTTGCTATGAGTCAAAATCTACTCGACAGCAGTGGGTTTGGGTGGTAAAAAGAATTCCCTTATGTGGCCTTTTGCCTTGGTTCTTTGGAAAAATAGTTTGAGAGATTTTTCCCCTAATCCCTGAGGAGTTACCTTTGCCCTAGTTTTCTATCCAAGAGGGTTTTTTACATTTTCTGGGTAAACTGTGCACAACTTGATTTCAATACTTTTTGTCTGGTCCTAGGCTGCAGCCTGCCCTGTGGTTGGTATGCAACTTGCAGGGATTTGTCAATATACCATGCAAATGAAGTGACTATACCAAAACCAAACCCATAGCAACCCTATAGTACAGAGTAGAACTGCCCTACAGGGCTTCTAAGGAGCAGCTGGTGGATTTGAACTGCCAGCCTTTTGGTTAGCAGCTAGCTCTTAACCACTGTGCCACCAGGGCTATAGGTTATGCTAAGGAAATTACTATAGCCTACTACACAAATGAAGTGCCTTGGCTTACTGAGATGGGATTGGTCAGTTAGTGGCCCTGTTGGGAGGGCTATGTGATGAGGTGTTTGCGTATATATGCAGCCAATCCCACAAACGTTTTTCACACAGGAAGCAGTAAGAAGCAGAAAGGAGAAAAGGCAAGAGAGAAAGGAGGCCAGGAAACTCCTAAAAGAGCTGTAACGTGGGTCAAGGGCTGTAACACCGAAGACCATGACAGACTTGGAATGGGCCTAGTTGCAGGGCCGGTGGTGACAGACTGCAGGACCAAGAGGAGCTTGTGGTCAGGGGGGCAAGGGGGCAGAAAGGGAGGGCCTGCAGGGCAGAGAGAAGGGCCTGTTTACTTACACAGCTGAGAGAGACTGAGAAGTCTGTTCTGCGCTGTATAAGGAAGGGATGTGCTCTCTTCTTTAAGGGAGGCTTCCAGAACTTGCCTGTCTGCTTCCTGATCCTGATCCCAAGCTGTAGCCTGTTGGTCCTGATCCCAGGTTGTACCTTTCACTTCCTTAATAAACCACTTAACTCTGAGTACATTTGTTAGTTCTGTGAGACTTTGCAGAGAATTGCTGAACCCAAACAGGGGAGGAAAAAATGCTGAGGTGAGGGAGAGTGCTGGTGTCAGAGGTGGAGAGGCACAGCAGCTGGGAGAATGTGGAAACCTGGGATATATTTGACCTCTGCCTCATAGGAATTAGCTTTGTGCTGGTTTTTATATTTGAAGTTATTCAAACACAGGCAATGTAATTTTTGGATTGGTCATCAAAAACTCCATCCCAAGGAGAAATTACCAGAAAGGTGAAGTTAGACTTTGGTATATCACATGTGTTCTTTAAGGCTAATCCTCTAAACTTTTGTCTACCTGTCTCATGCTAAAAGAGCAATCTTACTATCCCTTAAAAAATATAACTTAAACAAAATATTTATTTTTTCCATATGTATCGGTAAGTATAGATGCTCAAATGCTAGTAGGGTGACTAAGTGGTATTAAGGCTTATTCTTTAATCTTAGTTTGTCATAGCTGGTTTGTTTCCACTGTGTTTATTGTCAAAAATGGCTTCCCATCACATCTACATTCCAACTTCAGGAAGGAAGGAAAAAAAAGAAAAAGGAGAGGTGAGGGAAATTTCTTTTATTCTAGCTGCACAAGCCAGAAATTTTGTATATCACTTCTGTTCACATTATGTAGATGTAGACAGAACCTAGTCATATTTGTCATATCTAGTTGCAAGGGAAGTTGGAAACATAAAAAAAAATATTGAACTAAAATTTCTACTACTCTAAAAAAAACAAAAATCAAATCATTGCTGACTCATAGCAACCCTGTAGGACAAAGTAAAACTGCCCAGTAGGGTTTCCAAGATGTAATGTTTATGGAAGCAGACTGCAACATCTTTCTCCAATGGAGCAGCTGGTGGGTTTGAACTGCTGACCTTTTGGTTAGCAGCCAAACATTTAACCACTGTGCCACCAGGGCTCCTTTATACTACTCTAGAAGGGAGTAATAGGTATGGGGGGCAGGGTGGAATAGCTCCTCTAGATTTATGTCCATATAAGTGTGTGTGTTTTTAGCACATATCACACTGCTCTGTTTCCTGTCTTTCTTACTAAACGATAACTCTCTGTATTATTGCTGAATCATAGTGTACTCTTTCCGATGATATTTTAAATGGCAATGAAAGTTAATGTGTGTGGTACTGATAATGTGTATCACTCAGTTGAGGTGATGATGTTATAATCCGTGCTCCCTCAGAAGACTCTAGAGAAAAATTCTTCCTTGCCTTTGCCTAGCTCCTGGTGACTCTGGCAATCCTTGGTGTCCCTTGGTTTGTAGCTGCGTCACTGTGATCTCTGCCTCCCTCTTCACATGGCCTCCTTTCTGTCTCCTCAGTGTGACTCTTCTTTAAGGACACCGATCATTAGATTTAGGACCCACCCTAATCCAGTATGACCTCATCTTACCTTAATGAATTACACCTGTAAAGACCCTATTTCCAAATAAACACAATGAGGTTCTCAGTGGATTTGGGGAAACATTGCTCAACCCACTACACATCCCAACTTCAGAGATGTTAAAATGTTAAAAACAGAAAGTTAATCTCCAAATCAATAAAATACAGTAATTATAACATACTCTGTGTACTCTCCCATCTTCCCTCTCTCCACTTTTTCTCATTTCTGTTAGTTATATTACTTTTTGAACAGCAGAAGTATTCTAAAGTAAAATCACATCATCTTCATTTAAAGGTTCAAATTTTATTTTGCAGTGAACATTTATGTAATTGTGAATTTATGTATGTGGACCATTGGTTTCTATTTTTAGATACCACTTACAAGCATAGCAAAGATATATAGTAAAACAAAATGTAAATAATAATACCCTTGACAGTAAAAACATAATGATGTGTAGTCAACAGTTGAGAATTGGAGAAGAGAAGGAAAACACAAAAGCGCTAAATTCCTCACATACATTATGGAAATGTAAACAATACTATCTAACACTGACAGATTGGGGAATAGAGAAGCTTAATATATTAAGTGGATCTTTAAATTTAACCAAAGAACTAAAAGCAAACACATGACTAATAGAGATATAGGGGCAGAGAAGAGACGAGGAGAAAGTATAAACCAAGTATACTAAATTCTCGATCTTTAATGGTGAGGAATCAACACGCATGGTATAAAGCCGTTACCTTAGTTCTATTAGGTGGGGAAAGGGAAGGAAAGAGCTCTTTACATTTTGTTGTATATCCTTTGTGCTTTTGAAAAAAAAAAATCATGTTCGTGTTACTTTTAATTTCAATGATTATCTTCTTCATTGTTTTTTCAAGAATGATTTTTAATAGTCATTTATTGTCTACTCATTTTATATTACTTTTTTTTATTTCTTTACAAATTCCGTAAACACTTGTATGCTAAATTTGATAATTCCAATGATTAAAGTCATTGGAGATCTATATCCGTATTTACTTCTACTCATATGGCTGTTTTCTTTTTGCTGTTGTTCTTGCTTTCATTTTCATTGTGAGTTCATTTTTTAATTTAATTGCTTTTGTTTCTGTTTTGGGGGCCTAGGGTCATGATCCTAAATCCCGAATTGGGTATACTTTTCATGGATACTGTTGACCTGGAACCTCTTTAGCCCCATTTAAGGGTCTCTTCAGATCTCCCACTTGCAGTGAACCCCAGCCTTGGTCTTCTATTTCCAGAAACGAATGAGCATTTACCCTAGGGTAGGCTTTCAGCTGACAAGTTCTAGTTTCTTTGGTTCTTGGTGAGACCCTTTGTTTTCTGTGATTCCAGTAATACATTAAAAAAAAGCTTAGTTTATTACAAGCTTGATTATTTTAGTTTAAATTTTGTTGTATTATAGTGGGAGGGTCCTTCAGAGTATTCAGTCAGCTATACTGGTAGAGGTAGAAGAATGTATTATTTCTATAATGATATATTAGTTATCTGCTGCTGTGTAACAAATTATCCCAAAACTCAGTGGCTTAAAACAACAAATATTTATCATCTCACAGTTTCTGTGGGTCAAGAATCCAAATTTCATTGAATTGGGTGCCTCTGGTTCAGGGTCTTTCACAAGGCTGCAGTCAAAGTATTGACCGGAACTCCAGTCATCTCAAGGTTGGACGTGAGGGAAGAATACGCCTCCAAGCTCACTCACTCTCTGAGGTCTCTTTTGAATGTTGACTTCAGTGATCAGTTCCTTGCCACTTGAACTTCACCACAACATGGCAGTTGGCTTCCCTCAAGTGAACCAGCAAGAGCAAGTAAGATGGAAGGCACAATCTCTGTAACCTGTCATGGATTGGATTATGCCTCCCCAAAATGTGTGTATCAACTTGCTTAGGCCATGATTCCCAGTATGTGTGGTTGCCCTCCATTTTGTGACTGTAATTTTATGTTGAGAGGATTAGGGTGGGATTGTAACACCACCCTTACTCAGGTCACCTCCCTGATCCAAGGTAAAGGGAATTTCCCTGGGGTGTAGCCTGTATCACCTTTTATCTCTCAAGAGATAAAAAGGAAAGAGAAGCAAGCAGAGAGTGGGGGACTTTATACCACCAAGAAAGCAGCACCACGAGCACAGTGCATCCTTTGGACATGATGTCCCTATGCCTGAGAAGTCCCTCAACAAGCGGAAGACTGAGGACAAGGACCTTCCTCCAGAGCCGACAGAGTAAGCCTTTCCCTGGAGCCAATGCCCTGAATTTGGACTTGTAACCTACCAGACTGTGAGAAACTAAATTTCTCTTTGTTAAAGCCACTCACTTGTATATTTCTGTTAAAGCAGCACTAGATGACTGAGACATAACCTAATCTTGGGAGTGATGTCCCATCACTTTCACTATATTATATTCATTAGAAGAGTCATTAGTCACTCGAGAGAAGGAAACAAAAAAGAGCCAGGAGATGAGGGTCACCAGGGGCCACCTTAAAAGCTGCTTACCAAAATGATGAAATAAAGAATTTTTAAGGCAAAAATTCTGTTATTTATATGAATTACTTGCCATCACAAACAAAAACAATTAAATAAAAAAAACTGAACTCACAATGAAAATGAAAGCAAGAACAACAACAAAAGGGAAACAGCCATCATAAGTAGAAGTAACATACGGATATAGATCTCCAGTGACTTTAGTCATTAGAATTATCAAATTTAACATATAAGTCAAGTGTTTATGGAATTTATAAAGAAATAAAAAATGTAATATAAAATGAGTAGACAATAAAAATAAGTGATTATTAAAAATTATCAGATATTCTTGAAAAAACATGAAGATTATTGTTGAAATTAAAAGTAACACAAACATAATTTTTTTTCCAAAACCACAAAGGATATATAACAAAATATATATATATGAATTTCCTTGGGTTCCTATTATTATTTTATTCAGTTAAATGTATTTAGAATATATTGCTATATTGTACTTTCTATTTTGATATCTGGATGAATAAATATACATTCCCGTTCTCACCAGCTTTGTTCAAGCCCTTATCCCCTCATGTAACTACCACAACTTCCTTCTAACTGGTCTCCCCCCATGAATCTGTTTTACTTCACCCCTATTTTTTTTTAATATATCCTTTAAATGATCCTTCCTCTATAAGTGATATTTTCATCACTTGACTCCTCTGACATAAAACTATCTTTGGTTTCTCATTTCTAACCTCTGTTTCCCTAATCCATCCTACTAGACCAATCTCAGTTCCTCTTCTGTTTACACTGGTCTTTTTCTTGTCACTTTCCTGTTCAGATCATTCCTCCTAGCTGTTTGACTTTCCCTATTTCTATCTTCTTAACTTATAATCTCATAGTCCTTCAGGGTTTAGTTCAAGTCTCATCTCTCCTACCTAGACCTTCTCAACTTCCTAGTCCATGGAAAGGTCCTTTATTAACTATATCACTAATTTGACAATTAATCACATAGTACCTTGTGACAGCTCTTATATGAATGGATCTTTCTACTCTCATTAATGTTTAATGTAAATGTAATATTTCTTCAGCTAGAAAGCAGAAATTGGCTTTCCGGTGTTTTTGTTAGGTGTCATGGAGTCAGTTCCAATTCACGGCAACCCTATATACAACAGAACGAAACACTGCCCGGTCCTGCATCATCCTCACAGTCATTGTTATGCTTGAGCCTATTGTTGCAGCCACTGTGTCAGTCCATATCATTGAAGGTCTTCCTTTTTTTGCTGACCTTCTACTTTACCAAGCATGACGTCCTTCTCCAGGGACTGATCCCTCCTGGTAACGTGTCCAAAATATGTGAGACGTAGTCTGACCATCCTTGCTTCTAAGGAGCATTCTGGTTGTACCTCCTCAAAACAGATTTGTTTGTTCTTTTGACAGTCCGTGGTATATTCAATATTCTTTGCCAACACCAGTATTCAAAAACGTCAATTCTTTGGTGTTCCTTTCACCATCCAGCTTTCGCATGCATAAAAGGAGATTGAAAACACTATGCATTGGGTCAGGCGCACCTTAGTCTTCAAGATGACATCTTTGATTTTCATGGTTTTCTATAATACCTATATAATTCACAATGCACCTACCACACAGAGATGTCACTCAAAAAGCCATCCGAAGGATTTACTTATGCAGAAATGAAACCAAAAATTCCACTCCTAAATGTACTTTTAACCTAAGTGCAGACATACCTAAAGATGTGAGGGAAAAAAAGAGGGAGCAAGTCATAAAGGACAAGGGATAAGAGTAGAAAAATAATCCTAAAGGGTTCTCCATTACCTAATAACCTCAAAAATGAAAACCAAAATTGGATCCTATTCCCACTCATGAAGCAAAGTTGAGGTAAAAATTCAGGTAATCAATTTCTCTTTGCTGCAGAGCAAGCCAGTGTTACAGCCTTAAGGAAAATGGGCAGTTGCATATTACTTTGTTGTGGGATGACGCAAGACAAGGCAATAGAAAAGAAAATGATAGGTTAGGCCTACTTCAGCTTTAAAGATGCCTTTTGAAAAGATCCTCACACTAAACCTGGATGACCTCAGAAACTTTTCAGTCTTATTCCTGTTACAGGTTATGCCTGAACAAGTCACAACAGGAAACCTAGGATCTCAAGTACTTTTAAGAAAACAGAGGAACATCACAATGAGGAAAACTAAAGTTTTCTGTCTCAAAACACAATCTAGTTTTGAAAAAAGGCAAGTCTTACTAGGTTACAATGTGTTAAGTGAGGTGTTCAAGGACAGAGAATGACTCACTGGCAAAGCTAAGAATAAAACATGGGCTTTATACCCTAGAAAATTTTAATATAGAAATTAAAAACCTATTTGCAACTGAAAAAAAAATGAATTTCTAAGTGTTGCACTGAAAAGTTTCTCTCCCTCTCTCTGTCGTTGTCACTGTTTCTTTAACTTTCAGGTAAGCGTTTGCAAAAAAAGGTTATGCTAAATATGATGGTATTAACCCCAGAGTACAGAAACCTTAAATAAAGAAAGCCAAGAAGAAAAGAAATAAAAGCAGAGACAGAGAATTAAACAAAGCTAATTTTTGCCATAGTTGGTTTACTCTGAGAGACATTTATTTTAGAGGACAAACTCACAAAGTGAAAAGTATATAAATTCTAAGATCAGAATATATGAGTTCAAATCCCTGTGCTGCCCTGTGAGGCCTTAGGTAAGTGTAATAGTCTTAGCTTCAAGGTCTTTAGCTGTAATTTGCATTACTGTGCAGCCCATAAGAGATACTCTATGTAAAAATGCTTTGTAAACTCAAAAGCCTATATAAACGCTAAGCCATGCCTGGCCCCCAAGTTTTTACATTGTTTTTCTCTAATGTATGAAAGGATAAGGGGTTAGTTCTAGGCAAAACTGTAAAATAGATCACTCCTTCCATTTCTGTTTCTCATCTTCATCCTTATTTCTCTCCTGTATCTGCCCGTATTTCACCCCTCTACAGCAGCAACACAAATGCCCTCCCTCCTACCATCTCCTCCCTTTCCCACACTCAACCAAGTTGAAAAGTCCATACCCATACATGCATACTCCTGTATAGACATGTAGGGATGAGGGTGTATTGAAGAAGAACCTAAGATTCTCCTTTTGCCTGGTAGTGTTACAACCGTGGGCTTCTAAAGACGGTGTCCCCATTCCTTGGCATATCCCAGAAAATTTGCTGCTGTGAAGCAAATTGTGGATGGTGTGAAACTGAAGACACATCAGGGAGGGTAGGAAATATTTGGGGGAAGGCAAAATTTTTGCACCACTATTCACCAAATAAAACATCAACCACTGGCATATGCCCTACATCTAATTTTTATTTTATTTTTCTAAACTGCTGAAAAATAACTTCTGGGCACGAGGCTATATTTTGGGGGCTTTAATTGGCCTTCACAGAGTTCAATACTAGAGCCATTAAGGCATTTAGGAAACAAAGTTACCCAACATGAACAGTGGTAATTTTTAAACATGGAACTCCAAGTGATATTAAGTAGCAATTTTAATTAAACTATAGTTCAGCCAGATTTCCACTTACAGGTTGAGTGATTGCCAAAGTATATTTTCATCTTTTTCCTAGAAACATTCTAAAAAGCATGAAAAGAAACTTTTCCTTCAATATGCAGGAAAATTAAGTGAAACAGTAAAAAGCAGACAACAATAATCTGAGTGGTTTGTCCTAGTGATGCCATGAGATTTAAGCAACTATAAAGCTTCTAATATCTTTCTGATTGCCACTTAAAATACATTTTAATAAGAATAATTACACATTCCAGCTAATACTTCTAGACTGGTCTTGCAGGAGAAATTTGTTAGTAGTATTTATATAGATTTGTAACAATCCTACCTTTTCCCTCTATCTCATGATATTTCCAAAGCCATTTGTTTCTAACATGGAGTATGCATAATTGTGGCATTAGTGAAGCTTCTTCAGAGGTAGATTCATATTAATATCCTATATTTTCATTTGTCAATGTGTTTATTATTTATTTTTCTTGGACCACATATAACGCTATGGTTTGTTAAATATCCATTGGTCCTAAGAGGTGTTTATGCTCACAACTAAACTTTATAAATGATAAAGGACATTGAAATTTACCTATGAACAATGACAATTTACTGGATTTTTATTGCTGATTTTTTTAATTATTTTGCATCCATTTTAAAAATCCATTTTCTAACACTCGTAACGTGATCCTTCATTGTAAAAATGTTATATTCGTATCTTCCTAAAACATGTATGTGTATGGCAATTCTCATTTTCAAATAGTGTTCTACCTCTTATGTGCAGTCACGTAATGTTTCAAAACATGGTAAATTGTTATAATTTAGAATTCCATTTATTCCTAGTTTTACAAATTTCCTAAGAAATCTTTGCAAAGCACCTGTCTTTGCAAACCAAACTTCCTACGTGAGTATCTTACTTGAAGATGTGAAGCTCCTCTTCAGCTAAACTCCTGTCCCCTCAACTCTGCCTCTTGAACAAGGAGCCTTTGTTTGCTCGTCACACTGCCTGGCACACCCAGGGCCTGCTTTCTTAGCCTCCACACCAGCACTTCTGAGCTCTGATGGAGAAAATCACACAACTGTTTGGATTGATTCCAATTCCAGTTAATGGCTTCCATATCCACTGGGCTCTCATCATGGCCTGGAAAACCTTCTGTGTTTCCCTAGGCGACACTCTTCCAGTCTCAAATTGGTAATTTCAAACTTTCTCCCTCTCCTCAGACCTCCTACTCCATCTCCTGAGCTGTCATTCTCCACACAAGACTGCTCCTTCTATTCAGAGAGGGGCGAGGACAGAGAGGGGCGAGGACTTCAGACATCTCTTACTGCTGAGCTGCCCTTCCCCCTTTGCTTGGCTCCTGCCCCATCTGTGCCCTGGACCTCAACACTCTGGCCTTCTCAGAGAACTTGCTCTTACACTCAGCCCTCTCCTTCCTGCTTTTTCAACCTCCTTCCTGCTTTTTCAACCTCCTTTCTGCTTTTTCAACCTCCTTCCTTTGCTTACAGCTTCCTTCCCACTGGCACTTACACTTGCCAAGTAAAAACTGACACTTTCCAAACTGTTATTAGTTATTGTAGTGTTAATTTGATTCATGGAGGCCTCATGTGTGCTCCATAGAGTTTTCAAGGCTGTGGCCTTTCAGACACAGTTAGCCAGGTGCTTCTAGGTGGGTTCCAACCACCAATCTTCCAGTAGGAGCCAAGCCCTTAACATTTTGTGTCACCCAGGGACTACCTTTCCAAACTAGTCCCTGCCACTTATTCTCCTGCCATATAATTCTCAAATCCTTGCATCTCATTCCATCTCCATACTACTAAAACTGCCCTTGCCAAGTTATCAATGATCTCCTTTTACCGAATCCAATAAATGCTCATAGTGACAAAGGGCTAACCTAACTAGAAAGGCCATAATCACAAAAGGCCAACTTGTTTGTCAGAATCCGAAAAGCTTGAAACAATAGGAAACTTCATCAAAGGAGCAGGACACAGTGCTCTAACCAGTTCAGTGGACATGTGTGCCAAAAACTAAATAAAAATTTATCACAAGAAAAGAGTTAAAGATCTACCCAATATCATACGTGGCCCACATAACAAATAAGAAACAACCATCATATGACAGACCTAGGACCCCTGAGCCAAGAGACCAAATTGTTAGAAAAGAAAAATAAGAAAAGGTCACCCAGTCGTGATCTTTGTTCTTTGCCTTTAACCAGTCATAGTTTTTTTTTTTTAGTCTGTAAGTAATGTACTCATAATGAATCAGCACCTGTCAAAATTGTATAAAAAGCACTTGTAGATTGTACTTCTTTGGATTTTGGCCTGTTTATAGCCTGAGGGCTTGCAGCCAATTTCCCATTTTGTTTTCTAATATGTCAAAATGTTACTGCATGGAAACCCCCGTTTCTGCTTGGCATGACTAGTATTGATCAATAAATAAATGAAAGACCAAGGCAGGAGAGCAGAAAAGGCACCTTTATTTTGTTGTGCAAGGAAAAGAGGCAGTCAGAGCTGCTGCTGCCAAGACTGCTCTACAGGCAAGGCGAAATGGTACTCTTAAGGTGTTTACAAGTAGGAGGTTCACACAAGTTACATTAGCAACATTCTTAATCATACTACCCAGGTGCAATGAGGTTTACATATGACTTCATGCATCTTTGGGGTTTTAAAGCAAAATTATGGGGCATGCCAAGCAAAGGCATGCTAATCCAAATCTGGTGGCGTAGGGTGGGGGGTGGCGGGTGGCAAGTAAAGAAAACAGGATTCTGATGCAAACCTGCTTGAGGCAGTGGAATTTTCCACAGCCTGGGGATTTCTGCCTTAACAATAAACATCTCTTTGTTGCAGAAGCCTTTGGTAAAAGTTGTTTCACTACAACAGTAGCCCTACTAATAATAAGTGCTACTTAGTGCTTATTTTTAGTGCTTAGTCCTACTTCTGTTTACTCCTACTCTCACTTGATCTTTGGAGTCCATGTGATATTTTGAATTAATCTTTTTTTTTTTTTTTTTTTTACCCCAAAGTTCTTCCTTTTTGTTGTTTCTCTCCTGAGTTTCCTCCCCCAACTCTCTCTGCCAGTTCCTTTAAGGCAGGCATCTGGAGGCTCTACCCTCAGCCTGCTTCTCTTCTTATGTTAAACATTTTCCCTGGATGATTTAAATCAAGTCCCACAGCTTCAGTTACCATCTATATACTGATAACTTCCAGAGCTGTTGCCCAGATTTATACAACTGCTTACTATTTTCACTGGGACACATAATACGTTCCTAACATCAGCATACGTATCTCATCACCCACTCATCTGCCCTGGTGCAAACCCATCTACCATCTTCTGGTTCTCTGTGAATTTCTCTAGTTTAATAAATGGCATCCTAAGCTTCCCCAGTCACTCAAACTGGAGGAGGGAATATATATATATGAATATGAATATGTATATATCACTCTCTTAATTGTCCCTCTTTCTGATATCAAGTTTCACATTAAACACTAAATCTTGGTAATTCTCACGTCTTAACATATCTTGAACCCTGCTGCTTGCCTAGTTCAAGACACCATCATTACTCTCCTGGATTACTGTTAGGACTGGTGGCTTGTCTCCCTGTCTCCTGTGTGTGGCCCTTCCACCATATTGCACACTGAACCACAGCAGCCATTTGAAAACACAATTTTCCTTTTTTTAAAATACCCCAGTCGTTTCTCACAATCCTCCATGACCATGCCACTCAGCAGCATCCCAGTCTTAGCCCTGCTTGGCTCTGCTTCTCATTCCTTGCCACTGCTAGCTCCTCACCTACTATCCCAGTTACACTCAACTCCTTGAAACCTCCTGCAAGTGCCACGTCTTCTTTCTTCTCAAGCCTCAGCATGTGTTGCTACCTCTGAGTGGAATGCTCGTGTCTACCTATTCAGTCTTTCTTCTTCCTCTGTGTAACTCCTCCTACTAGTTCTCTATTCTTCTTAAGTTAGAGGTTACCATCTTCAGAAAACCTTTTTGCTACACTCCTTGCTATAGATTAGTTACCCTCCACAGTGGTCCCTCAGTACCCTGCGTTGTATACCTTTGTTATCATTAGTACTACCTCATCATTTTCTGTTAACTTGGTTTTTCTCCCCCCAGTATCATGGCAAGGGCAAAGCATGTGCCAAATAAGCACATTTCAGTGAATGAATAGCTGAGTTATCCTGTAGACAGGTATTTGATTTATAAGTTTTTATCCCTTTATACATGATTCCTTACCAGGGAGATACGGAAGAGGTGGCATAATATATGTCCTTCTTTGACATATAAGTTTATCCATTTTAAATCAGAGAATCGAAACAGGATACTTGAGCATAAAATATGATAATCTCTTAGCATGTGGGGCAGGTGGGGTGTGTGTGGAACCTGAATATGGTTTAAGACTGTTGTATCTAGGCAAGTTAGGGGCTAGGGCACCTCATACTTGTCATTAGTAGTAAGGCCCACCAACAAGTGGGTTGAAAACAGAAATATCAGCAGTTTTGATACACTAATGTGTATCATAATGTGTGGTTCCAGTTGTCTAGTTCCTAAATTTTATCTGCTATATATGCATGGGAAACCCTAGTGGCATAGTGGTTTATTTCTATGGCTGCTAACCAAAAGGTCAGCAATTCAAACCCACCAGGCACTCCTTGGAAGCTCTATGGGGCAGTTCTACTCTGTCCTATAGGGTCACTATGAGTTGGAATCGACTTGAAGGCAACTGGTTTTTGTTTTGTTTGTTTGTTTTCTTTTTTATATATGCCTGAGTTTAAGAAAAGAGGATACTGGGACAGTCATCTGCACAAGAGCATGACCATCATTTTTGTAAACAACTGAAGATTAAAAAAATACTGAGAACCGCAACATAATTAAATTTTGCACTTAGTTAGCACTTACTGAAACTTTTATATCCTTCCGTTATTAGTTTTCTTTCTCAATAAAAAAAATACAAACTACAAAATGAGTAAACTCAATTTCCAAACCAGACACAATTGGTGCGTTTTTGTTTTAAGTAAAAAGCCTAGGAGGCTTTTTCTTTCTTCTTTTTTTTCCTTCTGGTAAATGACCTATCCTTTCTCCAATCCCATTTACGGTTTTTAGACCTATTCAGGGATTAGGCTGGTGACTACTTATTTCAGTATTAAAATGTCACATACATTTTTTTTTTTTTTTTATCACAGAAGTGGCATTACAACCTGTGCAAAAAAAGAAAAAAGGGACACCTTTCCCACTCCGAGCAGCATGGGTACAAAACAAGCTACCCAGCCTCTATCTTTACAAACTAACAGTCTATTTTTTGCTAAAATGCCCTACTTTTCTAACCCAATTTGTAGAGATAAAATAGTCATTAGAATGGTTATCCACCATTATGTAGGGTTGACCGATAAAATTAAGGATGTCTGGTTAAATTTAAATTTTGAATAAGCAGCAAAGAATTAGTATAAATATGTCCCAAATATTGCACAGGGCATATTTACACTAAAAATGATTCATTGCTTACCCAAAATTCACAGTTAACTGAGTGTCCTATATTGTTTTTTGCTAAATCTGGCAACTCTTGATCTAAGGGTCATTGCAAGGAAGTACCATCTCAAAAATCACTGTCCACTCTCTAGCCAGCCATGCCCACACACCTCCCTGTCTCATCTCTTCACCTGACAAGCCCCAGCATGGGATTTACCAATCAGAGATGCAGCTAGAGAAGACTTAGCGATCAAGTCTGAGCCCAGCTTCTTCTTTTTACTACTCAGGGAACACAATTCAGAGTTCAGTGGCTTGAGCAAGGCTGCACAATAATGTGACAGTGGAGCTGGGAAATGGGCCCAGTTTTTGTTTCTGTTGCTAACTACAAGCTCTATCTACTACCTGCAGGTCTTGTTGTTGTTGTTGTGTGCTGTTGAGTCAATTCCAAGTCACAGGGATCCCATAGGACAGAGTCACCCTAGGGTTTCCTAGGCTGTAATCTTTACATGAGCAGATCTCCAAGTCTTTTCTCCTGCAGAGTGGCTGGTGAATATGAACCATGCACCTTTCGGTTAGCAGCCAAGCACTTAACCATTGCACCACCAGGGCCCCTTCCTAAAAAACACATTTTTTTCTACAGGATGTCCTTACAAAATAAATGTAAGCAATGACATCTGTTATGTTTCCTGGTGTGGAATGTATATTTTTTACTAAAAAATGGCAGACATATGATTCTCAAAGATCATCCTCCCTTGCACCCCGGGGGCTTCTGGAAAGTGCAATTATAAAAAAAATCAATGGAAATAATAACAGAGAAAGGCCTCATCATTCATGAAACTGAGGACTTTCTGCTATGTTTGTCCTGCAAATGAACTGAAAACCTGTGGCTTTCCTTAGGAAGTGGGAACTTAGAAGATAGCCATGTTCTTTGGAACAAGAAGGGATAAGAGATCTATATGGTGCTGGTGGCCGAAGCTGATGTGATATAGACAGGCACAACAGAGAATGTCTTAAATCAGAGGGATCTAGTGACTGTGTAGACTAGGCAAAGAGTCTGGTTTAAACTAATCAACCAACCTAAAAGAAGATCTAATCCACTAGTAAATATATATAAAAAAAAAATAGTTACTAAAAATTAAAGAAGACACGGATCAGGGCAAAAGGCCATACAGACATCTAGAACTGGAACTCAGAAGGTCTCCACAAAGACAAAATGTGGAGTGTGCTGGAGCTGGCTTTTACTGGCTCTTAGGAGTTCTGCATGCAGTGACCTTGTGTTGGTAGCTTGAAACTGGACATGGTAGGAATACTTATACCACGGATGTTGACAAATGCTAAAATTTTTTTTTTTTTTTTTGAGAGCCAATTACTAGAATGGGTCCTGGCCACTGCCTAAAGCCCAGTAAAGGAAAGAGTAGGGGGCACTATAGGACCAACAGACTCAGGATGCCTTCAAAAAAGATACATAGAATGGCCTGGAGCCAGAGGATGCGCTTCCTGGCGCAAGGGAAGCAGACCTACAAATAAAATTGGAAAGAAGGGTCTACCATAATTTCCCCAGACCTAGAAGCCCTACCAACTCAAATCTAGCTCAGAATAGAAATCCAAGAAGTAAATTTCAAATTGTGTTGAGGCATGAAAAGGGAGAAAGTGTGAACTTAAAGTTATATTTAGAAACCAGTGCTCTGTAAGCGTGTCCATTTTTATTTCCATTTTGTTTGCTTCCTGAATTTTCTTTTGAAAAAATCAAATCCCATGTTTGCTGTTCTAAGGAGTATTATTGCCAAATTATAGTCACGACAGTCCCAAATAAAGTTGCTGGAGCTGGTGCAGAAAGTGGGAAACAGATGCCAAAACAGGCAAAAAGGAGATGAAGTTAAACTTTGCCCACTTTCAAACAGAAACTAATAGCTATTTGACCAAGCACAGCTATACCTGGAATTTACAAAACTGCCTCCAGAGGCTCCACAGGACACCCACACAGCAATGAAGACCCTAAAAGTAATAACAAAGACTTCAATCTGTGCCCTCAAGGATAACCCCTGAACTTGCTTGACAATATCAAAAGTGCCCATTAATTTGCTTTTCCTCTAACTTCAAGACAAGGACAAGCCTTCCACAATCTGTGTTTGCAAGCAGATAATTGGTTTTGCACTTTAGCAGCAGGTAATTGCTGAACTGATCCAAAACAATGGGAAAGAAACACATTTCTTGTATTTTCTGTGTAAATTTTACTGATCCCAATAAGGAATTTAAAAGACAATTCTCATAGTGAAATTGCCCTGTGTGGGCAATGAGCAGCATTCATCCCTTTGGCTTCGGCAATAAACTATTTTAATTTCCATTGCAAATATAATAGCCATTTTACAAAGGCTATATATATATATGTATATATATTTTTTAAAGAATGACTAGGGATAATATCAGAAATAAGAACATGGGGTCTGTGTGTCTGTGTTTCTACCTTGACCTGTTGTAATAGCCTTCTTTGATGCTTCTTTTCAAAAATTTGTGCTTAAATCACGATTCAAGGGAATCTTCACATTAAACTGGGTATATGTAAACCATCTTAAAACAGAAAAATAGTCTTAGTAATCAGTTAGGTCAAGTCCTAAATGCTACAGCTGAGGAAACTCAGCAAGTTTGCGAAGAGTAGAACTCAAGTTCAGTACCCTGGAGTCCAGTCTCCTGGCTCTGAATCCAGTGTTCTTTCTAATATTATCACGCTCTATATCCCTGAAAAGAAATATGAACCTGCTACTTATTGACTGTGATGTATAAAATATTAAAGTAATATACTCAACAATTCCGGTGGAGTTGAGACAAAACAGGTTAACTGAACGTGAAACACGATGTCCAGAAGATCCTATCTTCTGTCTTCAGTAGCCCAAGAAAGCCTCAGCTGGTAGGCTCAATTAGGGCCTTCTGCAATCTCTAATCCCTCCCCCTAAATTTATGCTGAATGACTTTGACCACATAATCACAATATTGATAATTGTAAGACAAGATTTCTTCTACCTGTAAAACGTTCCTAAATTCTAGCCCTTTCCCTCTCCCTTTCCCATCCACGTATTTTCCTACTCATTGGCACACTGAGTAACTGAGGTTAGATCATCTGTATTGTATTTGCCTAATATTGTAATAAAATGTTTTACTTTTTTTTGATGTGTAAAATGTATTTATACACATCAACAAAGTTTTAACTAATAAAAATTTTTTTTTTTATCATATTTCTATAGGGACAACCTTGCTTTAACTTTTTTGCTCTTAATATTATTTCATGTTTTCTGGAACAAGGATCCTTTGTACATCAAAATTTTGTATTAATTGCTGTCTTAGTTACCAAGTGCTGCTGTAACAGAAATGTCGTGGGTGGGTGGCTTTAAAGAATATAAATTTATTTTCTCACAGTTCAGGGGGCTAGAAGTCCAAATTCAGGATGTGGCTCTTCAGGGGCGGTCCTTCTTTATTTATTTCAGTTTGTAGTAACTGGCAATCATTGGAGTTCCTTGGCTTGTGAATGCATCTGCCGTGAGTGTCTATTTGCATATGGAGTCTTACCCCTACATGTGTCTTACTCTGCCTTTTTTGTAACTCACAACTGATTTGGTTCAGAGCCCACCCTACTCTGGCATGACCTATTAACATGACAAAAGAAAAGCCCTATTTCCAAACAAGATCACAACCACAGATCCAGGGACCAGGACATCAGTACATATTTTTGGGAGACACAATTCAGTCCGTGACAAAATTCAGAAGGATGATTCTAATTCAACATCATTTATTCTGTTTTCTAGTTTACACTGAAACCTGTGTTTGAAAATTTCCTGTGTTATGTTGTTTAAATTATAAAAAAAGTAGATAAATATTGAGAAATTGCTGCATATGAGTATGCAGGTTTGGCACAGCACAATTTTAGGGGTGCAATTTGCATCATAATGTAAGTAGGTGGTGCCCTTTCTGGAGCTGTTCTGTATATAACCTGCATGACCATACATGGTGGCATCATATTCTTGTGGGATGAATTTTTCTATATTACTTGTAGATTGTTAGAGTCAACCTCATGTGTTTTGAACTCTTCAGCAACTACTTACTTACATATTTAGGCCTTTTTTTTTTTTTTTTTTTTTGCCAGTTTTGCAAACTGCTCCCTCGATTGTCAAATAAAAGCATAACTCATTTTATTGTGCTTCACAGATGCTGCATTTTTTAACAATTTGAAGATTATCAGCACCGTTTTTCCAACAGCATATGCTCACTTTACATCTCTGTGACACATTTTGGAAATTCTTGCACTATTCTAAACTTTTTCATTATTATTATATCTGTTTTGGTGATCTGCTATCCGTGATCTTTAATGTTACTATTGTAATTGTTTTGGTGTGCCACAAACTGTGCCCACATAAGACAGAGAAGTTAATTGATAAACGTGTGTGTTCTGACTACTCCACCAACTGGGCGTTCCCCCATCTCTCTCCCTCTCCTTGGGCCTCCCTATTCCCTGAGACACAACAATATTGCAAACAGGCCAAAATGGCCTGTAAGTGTTCAAGTGTAAAAAAGAACCATACATTTCTACCTTTCAATCAAAAGCTAGAAATGGTTAAGCTTAGTGAGGAACGCATGTTGAAAGGTGAGACAGGCCAAAATTTAGGCCTCCTGTGCCAAACAACCAAGTTGTGAGTGCAAACGAAAAGCTCTGGAAAGAAATTCAAAGTGCTACTCCAGTAAATGCACAAATGATAAGAAAACAACACAGCCTTATTGTTGATATGGAGAAAGTTTTAATGGTCTGTATAGAAGCTCAAACCAGCCACAACATTCTCTTAAGCCAAAGCCTAATCCATAGCAAGGCCTTAACTATCTTCAATTTTATGAAGGCTGAGAGAAGTAAGAAAGCTGCAGAAGAAAAGCCTGAAGCTAACGGAGTTTGGTTCATGAGGCTTAAGGTAAGAAACCGTCTCTATAACACAAAAGCGCAAGGTGAAGCAGCAAGCACTGATGTAGAAAAAAAAAAAAATTTTTTTTTGAAGCTGCAGCAAATTATCCAGAAGATCTAGTTAAGATGACTGGTGAAGGTGGCCACACTAAACAACACATTTTCTTCTCTTTTTTTAGTAAAGCAAACTAAGTTTTATTTGGCATATATTTAAAGAGGCAAAAGTAGAAAAGCAGGCAAGCATACTGCCATACTCATGCCTGCTCAAGTCCAAAGAATATTACAGAATGATCAGTAATATAGTAACATTGCAAAATGGGCAAAACCATTGAAAATTTCACCTTTTTACAGATTGGCTAGAAACCGTGATCTTACGTTTTAAATTGTCTTTCTTAACAATCATTGGTATAGGTTTTAGTAAAGACAGTCAGAAAGGTCCTCATTGGTCCAACAAATTTTCTGTTCACTAAATGTTAATAGAAAAAGATAAAAGCAGAAAGTCTTCTGTGTTCTCTTTGATTGGCTTACATGAAATGTTCCTTAAAAGATATTTTCCGAGATTATCTTAGCTATTGTCTTCATACGTCAGGGCCCAGGTGATGTGTCATTGTGAGTCCTTGTGAGTCCAGCTCCAGCTGGGTCACATTCTCTGTGCTCCAGGTCAGGGAATCATGACTCCAATATTATTTCTTAAATCATTCCCTCCTTTTAATTGGTGATTGGAGATAACACATCAATGATCAGTACCTGGACTTAGTTCAGCTCCTAGATGGTGGCCATGGAAGGCTCTTTAAACTCACAGTGGTGGTTTTCCACTGGATTCCATCTGGTTCTTTACCAGGATCTTAAGAGCAATGTTCTCATCCATTGCATTGCGGGGAGTGAGCAGACTCAATGTCTATTAACATTTTAGCCTGAGGCCTTCTTTTGCTTTTCAAGTGTGTAAAACAATAGAAGATAAATCTTATTATTCCTAATACTATCAAGATGCAGACTAAGAATAATTACTTGCAGTAGTGATCTAGCCCGTGTACTTATTCCTGATGGTAACTAACCAAATAAATCTGGTGTTCGTAAGGGTGTTACAGTGTGTAACCAAGTAGCTTGCTGTCCAATTCTATGTAGAGCTTGTTCTACTTCTGCTGTATTATTTGTCCGAATGCGACAAGAGGTATTTGCTACAGCACAGTCTCCACCTTCCTGGGCTAATAAAAACTCTAAGACTATACTATTATCTAACGCTACCTTGACCAATGAGGTCAGAGATTGGTGTTGTGCCTTCATCCCTCTAACAACTTCATCTCCTATTTGCCCCATAGTAATTGACAGATTTCTTAAAGATTTTTCTAATTCAACTGTACCATAAGTAGGAATTAAAGCTCTTAGAAATGACCAACCCACCCTGAGTGTTGGACCAATGTGCTTTCTTCTGACTCTTGTTTTACAATGGATAACAAATTAACATTACCTTTCCAGTATTTACTAACATCATTGTTAAGAATATCTAAAGGTAATCCTGAGGTTCCCAAAGTGCATTGCTCACCAGGAATCTAAACAAGAGATTGGCCATATAAACTCATTGTCAGTGGGAAAGTGATCATCTAATTAGTTTAGTTGGAGCTACTACATAAAAACATACATCTATAAGAAGCACACAAAGTGTGTCTAGAGAAAACAGAAAATATAGAAAAACTTACATGAGACAACAAAGTTTGAATTCATGATTAGCAAGATAATAGAGGGTGGACCTCTCCTGTTGGAGGTCTCCAGTTAATCTATCTAAAACATAGTAAGTGTTCTCCCTGAGGGCAAGGTGCCCCTCCTTGGTTTACCTAATAATAGTCCTGGGTCACTTTCTCAGAACCAGGAGTGGAAACTAAGACAGAATGGAGTCTGAGCCATGAAGTTGATCTCTTCTGATAACTTGGTTTCTCTAAGACACAAAATTTCTACATCATAAGGAGGTGACTGTTTGATTATAAACATTAGACAGATATTTCATACAACAATGTCTTGATGACTGATTAAACTGATTACTAATTCACTCCAAACGTAACTCTCAGTCTGATCTCTGGAGTCAGTTTCACAAAACACACAGAACTATTAAAAAAAAAAAAAAAAAAAGCACACTGTCCAGAGCAAAACGGTCTTACTAGCTTACCTGGACAATGGTTTGGTTGATTCAAAGTGGCTTCAGGAAACAGTTTTTTTTTTTTTTCCTTTCAAAAGGACACCCAAAGGTGATGGCCTGTGTGGGTTACCCTAACTTCCATGAAAGCCAGAATTCTGGATTCCAGGAGAAATATAACTGTTTCATCATTCCCTTCTTTGGATCATGACCCTGCTATAGAATATTTGATCAAAAATGCTCAAAAATGGTAATTGGGCACCATTTGGTTTTTAAGAACCTAGGCACCATACAGGAAACCCTGGTGGTGTAGTGGTTAAGTGTTATGGCTGCTAAACAAGAGGTCAGCAGTTTGAATCCGCCAGGTGCTCCTTGGAAACTCTATGGGGCAGTTCTACTCTGTTCTATAGGGTTGCTATGAGTTGGAATTGACTCGACGGCAGTGGGTTTTAGGCACCATACAGCCAACTAGGAGGTAGAATAGAAAAACTAACAATAATATTAGGCCAATTGTCTTAAATAACCAATGAATCCATGACCCTAAGGTCTGTGAACCAGGAAACAAATCTCATGAGGTGTTTATGCATAAGCAGCATCAGTAACTGCTTTTCATGTGCTGAAACTACATTCAGCAAAACCTCAGCTTGCATATTAATATAAATACAGCAACATTTATCTATTAATACACAAAACAGTTTCTTGAGAGAACTAATAAATCTAATGTTATTCTAATTTGGAAAATTGTGGCTTGAACTTCAGACATGTATCTGGTTATGATATTTACCAGCAGGAACTAGTAATTCAAAATTGCAATATCTAAACCCATTTGTTAGATAATTTAGGAGAAAGGAAAATGATTTCTTATATCCAGAAAGTAGAGCCTTAAAACATCAGCAGTGTTTCCACATAAAAACCCAGAGTAATCCTTTAGTTTAACCAGTCTAATGTAGTTAATTTCTAGTCCACATGATTCTGGATCAGCAGCAGTCTGTGAAACCATCAGCTTCTGCATAAGAGTTCTGGAAATCTTGATTGAGTCTAGTCACAGTCCTTTTCCTAAGTCCAATATAGTACATCTTTCTTGTCGAGATATTCTGATCAATGTTTTCAGAAAATCAGCAAAATAAAAACTTATCTGCAGATGATAAAACTTAATATGACCGTGATTAATTCATAAACATAACTCTTAATAGTGAAAGACTTGGTAGAAATTAATTACAAGCATAATGTAAAGGCCAAATAAAATTAGTTTAAAAAAACTTTAGATAAAAATATTTCTAAATATAAACATTAACCATATTTTTAAAGAGCTTCAGATATAATACACAATAATCTTGAGACATAATACCATATAATCACGATATATTAAAAATGTACCAAGATTATCGAGGCGGGCCCAAGATGGCTGACTAGGTAGAAGGTACCTCGGATCCCTCTTGCAATAAAGACTCGGAAAAACAAGTGAATCGATCACATACATGACAATCTACGAACCCTGACCGTCAAATACAGATCTAAAGAGTTGACCTGACTGACAGAGACTGAGAACGAACAACCATGGGGAAGCAGCGACTGTTTTCGGAGCCTGGAGCCAGCGTTCCAGTCAGGAAACCTTGGCGCTGGGCTTTGGACTGGGCGTAGGGGAGCTGACCATGGCATCCTGAGATGGCACAAACACGGGGCGCAGCCCTAGCCCCCAAAACTCACCTCGGGGGAAGCCCAGCCAGTGCATGCAGGCAGTGCAGCGACGCGGCCCACAGGAGGAGAAGTCACCGGGAGGCAGCGACTGGTTTTGGAGCTGGGAGTGTGGCGTCCCAGCCGGGGAACCTTGGCGCTGGGCTTTGGACTAGGAGAAGAGGAACTAACCGGGGCTTCTGAGACAGCACAAGCATGGGACACGGGCCTGACCCTCGGGGGCAATCTCTACCCAGCCAGCACACACAGTCGATGACGCACCCCTCGGGAATCTCAGATAAAACAGTCATCCCAACCAAGATAAGTAACTTTGTCTATATTCCAGGGTGCTACTCTCTCCTATTTATCTGAACCCTCCCCTCCCCTTCCCAGGTGGCTTCATTTACATTGGAATTTCCTGAGCCAGAGAGTAAACTGCTCTGCAGTTTTTCCTTCTTTCTTTCTTTTTTTTTTTTTTTTTGGTCTTTTCCTACCCATTCTCCTGGACTGAGAGAAGCAGCTACAAAAAACCCAGGGACCAAAAATCCTTCCCTAATTGGACTAAAAACACAGAGTCAGCTCCAGCCAAGCATAAGTGATCCACAGTCTTGAGCTTTCATCCCTATAGGGAACAAGGTGGCTATTATAATGCAAAGGCAGTTCTGATAGGGATCTGACTGTAACTGATTTAGCGGATTACTGGAAAAACAAGTCTCCCAGGTCTGATATCTCTGCATATTCAACAGAGCCCTCATTGACCCACAACAGGGAACTGAGGGCTGAAGCTCCCCCCAGACCACCTAGCCTCCTGCCTTAGGGGTCTAAGAAGGGTGCCACCTACCAATCTGTAGAGGTACTTGCATTGGGGGCCTAAGGTACAGCTGCAGAGCCCACCCACCAAAGTGCTTTAGGAATAGAGACACACCTACCTCACTGGCACTTGGGGGAAGTCTGTCAGCACCCTGCCCCCCCCCCCCAGAGTGTGAAACCCTGCTGCTACTAGAATCTGGTGCACACAACTATCACCATTACTTCTCTAGGTGGATATGTGACAGTCTGCACCACACACTTGATGACCCAAAATCAGATTCTACTCAAGAATAGCAAATGGACTCTTAGGCTTATATATCTGGTAATAGCCCAAACCAGCTGGTAATAAGACATAAGTGACTCAAGGGCTACAACAATCAAGACAGCACAATCTAGTAGCCCATCTACGTATATTGAAAGAAAACAAAACGAGATAAGACTCAGTGAGCAAATATAGAATAAATCACTACAATATCTTAGTGATGGCTCAGAGACAGCAGTCGATATCAAACCACAAAAAGAAGCAGACCATGATTGCTTCTAAAAAAAAAAAAAAAAAAATTTTTTTTTCTTCTACAACTCCCCAAACTAAAGAGTCAAAATCTTTCCCAAATGAAGATACAATCCTGGAATTGCCAGATGCAGAATATAAAAAACTAATTTACAGAATGCTTCAAGACATCAGGGATGACCTCAAAAATGAAATAAGGCAATCTACAGAAGAAGCCAAGGAACACACTGATAAAGCAGCTGAAGAACTCAAAAAGGTTATTCAAGAACATAGTGGAAAAATTAATAAGCTGCAAGAATCCATAGAGAGACAGCATTCAGAAATCCAAAAGATTAACAATAAAATTACACAATTAGACAACTCAATAGGAAGTCAGAGGAGCAGACTCGAGCAATTGGAATGCAGACTGCGAAATCTGGAGGACCAGGGAATTGACACCAATATAAAAAAAAACAGCTGAAAAAAAATCAGATAAAAGAATTAAAAAAAATGAAGAAACCCTAAGAATCATGTGGGAGTCTATCAAGAAGAATAACTTGCGTGTGATTGGAGTCCCAGAACAGGGAGGAATAACAGAAAACACAGAGAGAATAGTTGAAGATCTGTTGGCAGTAAACTTCCCTGACATCATGAAAGACAAAAGGATATCTATCCAAGATGCTCATCGAACCCCATTTAAGACTGATCCATAAAGAAAATCACCAAGACATATTGTCATCAAACTTGCCAAAACCAAAGATAAAGAGAAAATTTTAAAAGCAGCCAGGGAGAAAAGAAAGGTCTCCTACAAAGGAGAATGAATAAGAATAAGTTCAGACTACTCAGCAGAAACCATGCAGTCAAGAAGGCAATGGGATGACATATATAGAGCACTGAAGGAGAAAAACTGCCAGCCAAGGATCATATATCCAGCAAAACTCTCTCTAAAATATGAAGGCGAAATTAAGATATTTACAGATAAACGCAAGCTTAGAGAATTTGCAAAAACCAAACCAAAGCTAGAAGAAATACTAAAGGAAATTGTTTGGTCAGAAAACCAGTAACATCAGATACCAGCACAACACATGGTCACAGAACAGAACATCCTGATACCAACTAAAATAGGGAAATCACAAAACAAATTAAGATTAATTTTAAAAAGAAAAAAATGCTCAAAACAGGGAATCATTGAAGTCAATATGTAAAAGATCACAATAATCAAAAAGAGGGACTAAATACAGGTGGCATAGAACTGCCATATGGAGAGAGATACAAGGCGATATAGGACAATACAAGTTAGGTTTTTACTTAGAAAAATAGGGGTAAATATTAACATAACCATGAAGAGGTATAACAACTCCATAACTTAAAATAAAAACCAAGAAAACATAATGACTCAGCAAACAAAGTCAAATACTATGAAAATGAGGAACACACAATTTGCAAAGAAAAACTTCTCAGCACAAAAAAGTAAGTGGAAAAATGAAATTGTCAACAACACACATAAAAAGGCAACAAAATGACAGCACTAAACACATACTTATCTATAATTACGCTGAATGTAAATGGACTAAATGCACCAATAAAGAGACAGAGAGTCTCAGACTGGATAAAGAAACACGATACGTCTATATGCTGCCTACAAGAGACACACCTTAGACTTAGAGACACAAACAAACTAAAACTCAAAGGATGGAAAAAAATATATCAAGCAAACAACAATCCAAAAAAAGCAGGAGTACCAATATTAATTTCTGACAAAATAGACTTTAAACTTAAACCCACCACAAAGGATAAAGAAGGACACTATATAATGATTAAAGGAACAAATGACCAGGAAGATATAACCATATTAAATATTTATGCACCCAATGACAGGGCTGCAAGATACACAAAACAAACTTTAACAGAACTGAAAAGTGAGATAGACACCTCCACAATTATAGTAGGAGACTTCAACACACCACTTTCAGAGAAGGACAGGACATCCAGTAAGAAGCTCAAAATTAGAGCTGAACTAAATGACTTCGAGAACAGAAAAACAATTGAAAGAATTAACAAAGCCAAAAGCTGGTTCTTTGAAAAAATTAACTAAATTGATAAACCATTGGCCAGACTGACTAAAGAAATACAGGAAAGGAAACAAACGACTTGAATAAGAAACGAGATGGGCCACATCACAACAGACCCAACTGAAATTAAAAGAATCATATCAGATTATTATGAAAAATTGTACTCTAACAAATTTGCAAACCTTGAAGAAATGGATGAATTCCTAGAAAAACACTACCTACCTAAACTAACACAATCAGAAGTAGAACAACTAAATAGACCCATAACAAAAAAAGAGATTGAAACGGTAATCAAAAAACTCCCAACAAAAAAAGCCTGGCCCGGACGGCTTTACTGCAGAGTTCTACCAAACTTTCAGAGAAGAGTTAACACCACTACTACTAAAGGTATTTCAAAGCATAGAAAATGACGGAATACTGCCTAACTCATTCTATGAAGCCACCATCTCCCTGATACCAAAACCAGGTAAAGACATCACAAGAAAAGAAAATTACAGACCTATGTCCCTCATGAACATAGATGCAAAAATCCTCAACAAAATTCTAGCCAATACAATTCAACAACATATCAAAAAAATAATCCACCATGACCAAGTGGGATTTATACCAGGTATGCAAGGCTGGTTTAATATTAGAAAAACCATTAATGTAATCCACCATATAAATAAAACAAAAGACAAAAACCACATGATCTTATCAATTGATGCAGAAAAGGCATTTGACAAAGTCCAGCACCCATTCATGATAAAAACTCTCACCAAAATAGGAATTGAAGGAAAATTCCTCAACATAATAAAGGCATCTATACAAAGCCAACAGCCAACATCACTCTAAATGGAGAGAGCCTGAAAGCATTTCCCTTGAGAACTGGAACCAGGCAAGGATGCCCTTTATCACTGCTCTTATTCAACTTTGTGCTAGAGGTCCTAGCCAGAGCAATTAGGCTAGACAAAGAAATAAAGGGCATCCAGATTGGCAAGGAGGAAGTAAAATTATCTCTATTTGCAGATGATATGATCTTATACACAGAAAACCCTAAGGAATCCTCCAGAAAACTACTGAAACTAATAGAAGAGTTTGGCAGAGTCTCAGGTTATAAGATAAACATACAAAAATCACTGGGATTCCTCTACTTCAAGACAAAGAACATCGAAGAGGAAATAACCAAATCAATACCATTCACAGTAGCCCCCAAGAAGATAAAATACTTAGGAATAAATCTTACCAAAGATGTAAAAGACCTATACAAAGAAAACTATAAAGTACTACTACAAGAAACTAAAAAGGACCTACTTAAGTGGAAAAACATACCTTGCTCATGGATAGGAAGACTTAACATAGTTAAAATGTCTATTCTACCAAAAGCCATCTATACATACAATGCACTTCCGATCCAAATTCCAATGGCATTTTTTAATGTGATGGAGAAACAAATCACCAACTTCATATGGAAGGGAAAGAAGGCTCGGATAAGCAAAGCATTACTAAAAAAGAAGAAAGCGGGAGGCCTCACTCTACCTGATTTTAGAGCCTATTATACAGCCACAGTAGTCAAAACAGCCTGGTATTGGTACAACAACAGACACATAGACCAATGGAACAGAATTGGGAACCCAGATATAAATCCATCCACATATGAGCAGCTGATATTTGACAAAGGCCCAGTATCAGTTAATTGGGAAAAAGATAGTCTTTTTAACAAATGGTGCTGGCATAACTGGATATCCATTTGCAAAAAAATGAAACAGGACCCATACCTCACACCATGCACAAAAACTAACTCCAAGTGGATCAAAGACCTAAACGTAAAGACTAAAATGATAAAGATCATGGAAGAAAAAATAGGGACAACCTTAGGAGCCCTAATACAAGGCATAAACAGAATACAAAACATTACCAAAAATGACAAAGAGAAACCAGATAACTGGGAGCTCCTAAAAATCAAACATCTATGCTCATCTAAAGACTTCACCAAAAGAGTAAAAAGACCACCTACAGATTGGGAAAGAATTTTCAGTTTTGACATCTCCAACCAACGCCCGATCTCTAAAATCTATATGATTCTGTCAAAACTCAATCACAAAAAGACAAACAACCCAATCAAGAAGTGGGCAAAGGATATGAACACGCACTTCACGAAAGAAGATATTCAGCCAGCCAACAGATACATGAGAAAATGCTCTCGATCATTAGCCATTAGAGAAATGCAAATTAAAACTACGATGAGATTCCATCTCACTCCAACAAGGCTGGCATTAATCCAAAAAACACAAAATAATAAATGTTGGAGAGGCTGCGGAGAGATTGGAACTCTTATACACTGCTGGTGGGAATGTAAAATGGTACAACCACTTTGGAAATCTATCTGGCGTTATCTTAAACAGTTAGAAATAGAACTACCATACAACCCAGAAATCCCACTCCTCGGATTATACCCTAGGGAAATAAGAGCCTTCACACAAACAGATATATGCACACCCATGTTTATTGCAGTTCTGTTTACAATAGCAAAAAGCTGGAAGCAACCAAGGTGTCCATCAACAGATGAATGGTTAAATAAATTGTGGTATATTCACACAATGGAATACTAAGCATCGATAAAGAACAGTGAGGAATCTGTGAAACATTTTATAACATGGAGGAACCTGGAAGGCATTATGCTGAGTGAAATTAGTCAGAGGCAAAAGGACAAATATTGTATAAGAGCACTATTATAAGATCTTGAGAAATAGTATAAACTGAGAAGAAAACATTCTTTTGTGTTTATGGGGGGGAGGGAGGGAGGGTGGGAGAGGGTTATTTACTGATTAGTTAGTAGATAAGAACCGCTTTAGGTGAAGGGAAGGACAATACTCAATACACGGAAGGTCAGCTCAAATGGACTGGACCAAAAGCAAAGAAGTTTCCGGGATAAACTGAATGCTTCAAAGGTCAACGGAGCAAGGGCGGGGGTTTGGGGACTATGGCTTAAGGGGACTTCTAAGTCAATTGGCAAAATAATACTATTATGAAAACATTCTGCATCCCACTTTGAAATGTGGCGTCTGGGGTCTTAAATGCTAACAAGTGGCCATCTAGATGCATCAGTTGGTCTCAACCCACCTGGATCAAAGGAGAATGAAGAACAAGAACACCAAGGTCACACAACTATGAGCCCAAGAGACTGACATGAACCAGAGTCTTACATCATCCTGAGACCAGAAGAACTAGATGGTGCCTGGCCACAACCGATGACTGCCCTGACAGGGAGCACAACAAAGAACCCCTGAGGGAGTAGGAGAACAGTGGGATGCAGACCTCAAATTCTCATAAAAAGACCAGACTTAATGGTCTGACTGAGACTAGAAGAATCCCGGTGGTCATCGTCCCCAAACCTTCTTTTGGCCCAGGACAGGAACCATTCCCGAAGACTACTCATCAGACATGGAAGGGACTGGACAATGGGTTGGAGAGAGATGCTGATGAAGAGTGAGCTACTTGTGTCAGGTGGACACTTGAGACTGTATTGGCATCTCCTGTCTGGAGGGGAGATGGGAGGGTAGAGAGGGTTAGAAACTGGCAAAATTGTCACGAGAGGATACACTGGAAGGGCTGACTCATTAGCAGGAGAGCAAGTGGGAGTATGGAGTAAGGTGTATATAAGCTTATATGTGACAGACTGACTTGATTTGTAAACATTCACTTAAAGCTCAATAAAAATTATTAAAATTAAAAAAAAAATGTACCAAGAGTATCAATTCTCTAAATACCTGAATAGTAATGACAAATAACTTCAAAGGTAAATGATGTGAATTCCCCAAACCTTTGGCTTTGATGATGCTAGACTGAAAAAAAAGTTGCAACCAAGTTAGCAACTAAAAAATAATAATATTATTACATAATATCATGCATTTGCTGTCTAATATTAGGCAAAAAAAAAAAAAAAGGGAATACTAACATATACATTTTAACCCAAAGAAAATCAGGTGTTTTTCCTGATTTTGACAACACCTTCCATGTAATTTACTAAATAAAACTTTTTTGCACTTTTCCCTTATATAAAAAAAAAATTGTGGCTTTTCATGAAGTTTCAAACTTGTCAGGAGTTTATTATAGGTCACCGTGGAACAATATTTTACCAAAGGTCTTAGAGCAAAAACCTTAGCTTTTTTTTTTTTTTTAACTAAAGACATGTGGCTTGGTTTTCAGCTCAGGAATATTATTCTAATGACAGAACCTTTGTCTTCAAGGCAGATTACACAAAGAATGAATTAACTCATGAACTGAGCAATCAAAGAAAATTTGTTATTTTGACAGTGAGAAACCCAATTCTTTGTTTTATATGCTATTTAACATTAAAGCTCCTAAATATCTCATAAATTAAACCATTAAACTATAGCCAGACAGATGAAACTTTTGACCATTTTCAAATAAATTTCTTTTTCAATAAACCTCTTAAACATTCTTTGTTCCATATCTCTTATAGTAAAATCCCTTTAAATGGCAAAATGAATACACTCATTAGCAGACTGAAATATATACACACACACACATATATCCTTTCTCTTGCAGCATAAAAAGCAAACGTATATAAACTTAAATGGCAAATATCTATTAAGTCAATTTAACATCAATAAGTTACCTGAACCCAGCCCAGTGCCATCTTGGAAATTATTTTAAGCCTGTGTACCATAAACTGTAATTGAAAGAAAGTCTGTTTAAACATTCTAAGTTTTCATTAGACTTCATTACTTCCCATATTTTTCCCAATCTAATTTTAGCCCTTAAAGATTTTATCGACTGGCTTTGGAAATCACAAAGTCTCTGCTCAACTGACCAATTCATTGATATGAATATAACCTTAAGTCTATAAAAAAAAAAGTCTATGGCTACTATTAATCCAGGCCATATCAGGATTATCTCATTGTGATTTCTATTTGCTGGATTCTTAAAGTTCCCCTACGGTAGAGAGAACTTGTTTATAGCTCTTTATGACTGGGATCCACCCAATTTCTAATAACAATAGCAAAGCAGCAAATTTTCTTATTTTTATTTTAAAAGGGTCTTCACCTAGTTGAAAAGGGTCTTTCCAAAATTTCCCTAAAGCTATATGACCTTGGAGACTGGGACTGGGGGCTGCAGAGGCCTGATCTTGCCCCACCCTACCTACCTTTTAACTCATGACAAGATTAGGTCATTGCAATTCATTTACATATTAAACAACAGATTTTCAATGTAGATGAAAACGGCCTGATATTGGAAGAAGATGCCACCTAGGACTTTCAGAGATAGAGAAGAGAAGTCAATGCCTGGCTTCAAAACTTCAAAGGGCAGGCTGACTGTCTTATTAGGGACTAACACATTTGGTAACTTTAAGTTGAAACCAATGCTCATTTACCATCCTGAAAATCCTAGGGCCCCTAAGAATTATGCTAAATCTGTTCTGCCTATGCTCTGTAAATGGAACAACAAAGCCTGAATGACAGTGCATCTGTTTATAACATGATTTACTGAATATTTTAAGCCCACTGTTGAGACTTACTGTTTAGAAAAAAAAGATTCCTTTCAATCTTTGACAATGCACCTGGTCACCCAAGAGCTCTGATGGAGATGTACAAGGAGATTAATGTTGTTTTCACACCTGCTAACACAACATCCTCACTGTAGTCCATGGATCAAGGAGTAATTTTGACTTTCAAGTCTTATTATTTAAGAAATAATTTCTCGAGGCTATGCTGCCATAGATAGGTATTCCTCTGATGAATCTGGGCAAAATAAATTGAAAACCTTCTGGAAAGAATTCACCATTCTAGATGCCATTAAGAACATTTGTGATTCAAGGCAGGAGGTCAAAATATCAACACTAACAAGAGTCTGTGAGAAGTTGATTCTAACCCTCATGGGTGACTTTTGAGGGGCTCAAGACTTCAGTGCAGGAAGTAACTGCAGATGTGATGGAAATAGCAAGAGAACTAGAATTAGAAGTGGACCCTCAAGATGTGACTGAATTGCTGCAATCTCATGATAAAACTTTAACAGATGAGGACTTGCCTCTTATTGATGAGCAAAGAAAGTAGTTTCCTGAGATGGAATCTACTCCTGGTGAAGATGCTGTGAACGTTGTTGAAATGACAATAAAGGATTTAGAATATTACATAAACTTAGTTGATAAAGTAGTGGCAGGGTTTGAAAGGATTGACCCCAATTTTGAAAGAAGTTCTGCTGTGGGTAAAATGCTGTCAAACAGATTCGCATGCTACAGAGAAATCTCTCATGAAAGGAAAAGCCAATCAATGTGGCAAACTTCATCGTTGTCTTATTGTTTTCTTTTAAGAAATTGCCACAGACACCCCAACTTCAGCAACTACCACTCTAATCAGTCAGTAGCCATTAACATTGAGGCAAGACCTTCCACCAGCACAAAGATTACGATTCGCTGGAGGCTCAGATGATGTTTAGCATTTTTTTTTTTTTAGCAATGAAGTATTTTTTAATTAAGGTATATACTTTTTTTTTAGATATAATGCTATTACACACCTAATAGATTATAGTAAGGTGTAAACAAAGGTTTTATATGTGCTGGGAAATCAAAAAATTTATGTGAGTTGCTTATTATGATATTTGTTTTATTGTGGTGGTCTGGAAATGAACCTACAATATCTCCAAAGTAGGCCTCTACACAGTCTCAATACCTACCAAAACCTCAACTATTGGATCTGTGATGACAGTCGGAAGACTTTTAGCTCAAAACTATCAAAAGTAGAAATCTCTTGAGTGGGAAGATACAGGTTCAAATCCTCATTCAACAACCTGAACAAGCAATTTATAGACTCTGAGCCTTGTTTTCTTCATCTGTAAAATAGAGCCTGACTTACCTCACAGTTAGAGCAGTGAGAGAATGAAATTGAAATCAAGTAGTAAGTTCCTGCCACTTAGCAAGAGTTCAACAAATGTTAAGGTACCCTGAAGGAATTCCTTATATATACCTAAGATTTAGCTCAGTTATTGACTTAGAAACCACCATTCACTCATGTTAAATTAAGGCACTCAAACAGAAGAAGCTACCCAGTCATGAAAAAACCAATGTCAAAACTTGAGGAGACTGGAAAAAAAAATAAATCACAGTAAGAAAGATATAAATTAATAATAAACGTGTAATCAACCTCACTTTTAATCAAGAAAATGCAAATATAAACTACAATGGAAAACATTTCTCCCTGATCATATTAACAAAGATAAAAATAAATAAATATTTGATGTTGGAGAAGTTGAAAAGGGATACTATCATACACGACTAGTAGAATTGTAAACTGACATCAATTTTCTGTAAATCAGTGTGACAATAGGACACTGGATCATTAAAAAGTTAATGCTCTTTAAGAAATTGTACTTACAGGAATAATTCTAAAGAAATAACTCAGAAATGTATGCAAAAATATATGCGTAAGGACAATGTACATGGGAAAAACTGGTAAAAACTATACCTCCAATAAAACCGTGGTACATTCATCAAATAGAATGTAATGAAGACACTAAAATAATTCTTTATCAGAACATCAAATTAAATGCAAAACGCACCTTCTATAGCACTAAGTAAACAAATCAGAGTGCTGTCATTGTTGTTGTTAGGTGCCATTGAGTTGGTTCCAACTCCATGTACAACAGAACAAAACACTGCCCAGATCCACGCCATCCTCACAATCTTAGTTATGCTTGAGCCCATTGTTGCACTCATTATGTCAGTCCATCTCATTGAGGGTCTTCCTCTTTTTCCATGACCCTCTACTTTACAAAACATGACAACCTTCTCCAGGGACTGGTCCCTCCTGATAACATGTCCAAAGTATGAGACAAAGTCTCACCATTCTTGCTTCTAATGAGCATTCTGGCTGTACTTCTTCCAAGACACATTTGTTTGCTCTTCTGGCACCCCATGGTATATTCAATATTCTTCATCAGCACCATAATTCAAAGGCATCGATTCTTCTTCTGTCTTCCTTAGTCGTTGTCCAGCTTTCACATGCATATGTGGCGATTGAAAACTCCATGGCTTGTGTCAGGTGCACCTTAGTCCTTAAAATGACATCTTTGCTTTTTAACACTTTAAAGAGATCTTCTGCAGCAGATTTGCTCAATGAAATCCATCATTTAATTTCTTGACTGTTGCTTTATAGTTGTTTTTTGCAGATCCAAGTAAAATGAAATCCTTGACAACTTCAGTCTCTTCTCCATTTGTCATGATGTTGTTTATTGGTCTGTCTGTTAGGATTTTTGTTTCTAAATGATGCAGAAAGCATCAAAAGAAGATGCAAGGAATACACAGAGTCACCGTACCAAAAAGAATTTGTCGATATTCAACCATTTCAGGAGGCAGCATATGATCAAGAACCGATGGTACTGAAAGAAGAGGTTCAAGGTACACTGAAGGCATTGACTAAAACAAGGCTCCAGGAATTGACAGAATACTAATTGAGATGTTCAACAAATGGATGCAGCCCTGGAAGTGCTCACTCGTCCATGCCAAGAAATTTGAAAGACAGCTACCTGGCCAAATGACTGAAAGAAATCCATATTTGTACCCATTCTGAAGAAAGGTGATCCCACTGAATCAGGAAATTTTTTAACAATATCATTAATATCACACACAAGTAAAATTTTGCTGAAGATCATTCCAAAGTGGCTGCAGTGTATATTGACAGTGAACTGCCAGAAATTCAAGCCAGATTCAGAAGTGGAATGAAGGATATCATTGCTGATGTCAGATGGATCCTGGCTGAAAGCAGAGAGTACCAGAAGGATGCTTACCTGTGTTTTATTGACTATGCAAAGGCATTCGACTGTGTGGATCATAACAAATTATGGATAACATTGTGAAGAATGGGAATTCCCGAACACTTAATTGTGCTCATGAGGAACCTGTACATAGACCATGAGGCAGTCATTTGAACATAACAAAGAGATACAGTGTAGTTTAAGATCAATATGCTGAGCAAAAAATCCGAGAAGCTGGACTATGTGAAGAACAACACAGCATTAGGATTGGAGGAAGACTCATTAACAGCCTGTGATATGCAGATGACACAACCTTACTTGCTGAAAGGGAAGAGGACTTGAAACACTTACTGATGAAGATCAAAAACCGTAACCTTCAATATGGATTACACCTCAACATAAAGAAAGCAGAATAGACTTCCAATTATGCAACATGACAGCATGGGCTTTTAGAGAATACACTCCTTTTAAAGCACACCTAAAAATGCTGAATGCAATATAAAAACACATTTTTTTACATGACTGTGCTACTATGAGGTTAAGGGAGTTATTTCATTAGACAATGTTCCTCTGCTATCCACAAGGTTTTCACTGGTCAATTTTTTCTGAAGTAGATCACCAAGTCCTTCCCAGTCCGTCTTAGTCTGGAAAAGCCTCTGTAATCTGTCCACCATGGATGACCCTACTGGTGTTTGAAATACTGGTGGCATCACTTCCAGCATAACAGTAACACATAAGTGACCACAACAAGACAAACTGACAGACTAGTGGTGGTGAAAGCTGTACACTGAAGAAGGAAGGCTGAAGAAGAATTGATACATTTGAATTATGGTGTTGGTGAAAAATACTGAGTATACCATGGACTGCCAGAAGAACAAACAAATTTTTCTTGGAGGAAGTACAGCTAGAATACTCCTTAGAAGTGATGATGGCAAGATTTCATCTCACGTACTTTGGACGTGTTATCAGGAGGGACCAGCTCTGGAGAAGGACATCAAGCTAAGTAAAGCAGAATGTCAGTGAAGAAGAGGAAGACCCTCAACAAGATGGATTGACACAGTGGCTATAACAATGGGCTCAAACATAGCAATGATTGTGAAGATGGCCCAGGACCAGGCAGTGTTTCATTCTGTTGTACACAGAGCTGCTATGAGTTAGAACCAGCTCAAAGGCATCTAAAAACAACAGCAATTTCACTGGAAACCAGAAAGGAGAAGCAAATGCAAATCCACAGAGGTAGGTGGCACTTGAACTTGTATTTTCCTAGGTGTGAGCTGTTAGGTCTAGACACTGGCACTCCACTAGAACGTGGATACTAAGGTCAGGAGACAAAGTCAAGGGTTTTAGGGGGAGTCAGAGGAATACATTATCTCTGGATTAAACTAGGGCCCCTGGGGGTAACATCTCAGGGGCTGATCTAGAGAAAATGACGCCCTGCAGAGAAAATCAGTAGAGATATTTACTGTCTCAGCTAGTGCAGAAAGGGAGGACAAAAAGAAGAGGGAGAGGGATAGTGGGAACATTATTTGCTGAGAATTCCTAACCATAAGCCTACATTTGGGCAGGTTTTGAAATGAAATTCACACTATATATGCGGCCTGAAAAATCTCAAATAAAAAATTTACTTTAAACTTGTCCAGGTAGATAATTACAGGAAGATATAACAACAATTCTAAACATGCATGTACCTAATTACATGTGTATGTGTGTAAAAATATATTTAGGAAATGGCAAAGTTAACATAAGAAATTAACACATCGTCATAGAAGAAAATGTTAACATACCTCTCCCAATGTCTGATGCATCAAACCAGATAAAAAAAATATTTCACTAAGCATACAGAAGATTTGAATAATACAGTTAACAAGCTTGATCTAACGGGAGTGTATAGAAATCTGCACTGAAAAACTTAAAATACACATTTTTTAGATACATGAAACATTTCCAAAAAGTAATCCTATATCACACCATAAAGAGAACCTCAACAAATTTCAAAGAATTGGTATCGTTCAGATCATGTTCTTTAACTCAGTGGTTCCCAAACTTTAGAGTGTGTTGAAATAGCCTTAAGACTTTGTTAAAATAGATTGCTTTATCTCACCCACAGAGATTCTGATTAGGTAGGTGTGATGGTTAATTCTATGTGTCAACTTGGCTAGGCTACGATTTTCAGATAGTAGACTGGTTGCTGTTCTGTAGTGTAACGTGATGTGATGTCATGTCATGTAACTACCTTCCATGATGGGATCTGTTATGATCAACCAATCAGTTGAAAGGGGAGTTTCCTTGGGGGTGTGGTCTACCTCCAGAGACCTGACTCTCTCTCAACCTTGCACTCTTCTTGTCCCCTGACCCCTGAATCTTGGGAGGGAAGCCTGCAGAAGTCTCCTGACCTGCAGATTTTGGATTCACCAGCCTCTACAATCCTGGGAACCAGTAGATGTCTCCAGTTTGTCACCTGACCTACAGGTTTAGGACTTGCCAGCCCCTACAAGTGCATGAGCCATTTCCATGAAGTAAATCTCTCTCTCTCTATTCCTATATCTATAAAAAAAAATACATAGGTATATTTTGGCCACCAGCTGCTTCTTGGAAACTTTATGGGGCAGTTCTATTCCATCCTATAGGTTCACTATTGGTCAGAATTGACTCAATGGCAACTGGTTTGGTTTGTTTTTTTTTTTTAATATGTATATATCTATATCCCTATATTCATATTATATCTATATCTATATACCTATTATATATTATATATATGTCTCACTGGTTTTGCTGCTCTAGAAAACCCAACTAAGAGAGTAGGTCTGGGGTGGAACCCAAGAATTTGCATTTTTAACAAGTTCCACACTAAGCTTTTTACTACTGGTCTTGGAATCACATTTTCAGAAACATTACTCTAAACAAAATAAAACTAAGTTAGAAATCAATAATTAAGAGCTTACTTTTAAAACCGTCCATATGTTGAACACTTTAAAACATTCTTCCAATTTATCTATGGGTGGAACAAGAAATCATAATGGAAATTAGAAAATGCTTATAATATAATAATAAATAGTACTACAAGCCTCTTCAAGGATACAGCTAAAGTGGTATTAAGAGGGGAATTTATGGTCTTATTTATATAGGAAAAGAAAAATAGTCAAAATTAATGGGCTAAGCGTTAGATGAGGGGAATAGAAATAGAAGTAGAAATAAAATAGAAAGCAAAAATACAATAGAAAGGACAAGCAAAACCAAAAGGTGGATCTTTGAAAAGATTAATAAAATAGGGATAAGGTGGGAGGGATCTCTGACAATATTTATCAAGATGTGATAGTTAAGATTGTGTATCAACTTGGCTGGACCATGATTCTCAGAGTTTATATGTGTCACCCCCTTGGTGGGATCTGCTGTGAGTAGCCAATCAATTGAAAGGGAGTTTCCTTGGGCCTGTGACCTTCATCCAAATATAAGTGGACATTTTGGCTTTTGCCTGCTCTGGATCCTGCGGCTACCTTCTATTTCACCTTCAGTTCTCGGGACTTGAGCTAGCAGCTTATCTGCTGATCTTGGGATTCACCAATCTTCACAGCCTGTGAGGAAGAGCTCTGCTGCCTGACCTGCCAGTCTTGGGTTTGCCAGTTCCTGCAGCTACATAAGGCAGGAGAAGCCTCTATCCTGATCCATGGACTTGGAATGTTCCATCCTCTACAATAATGTGAGCCATTTTCTAGATATAAATCTTTGTCTATATATATTTACACTTTACTGGTTTTGCTTCTCTAGAGAACCCAGCCTAAGACACAAGGGAAGGAGAGAGAGAGACAGAGAGAGGAAAAGAGAGAAAACTAAAAAGGCAATTTAAGTACAGGTATAGCAGTTTAAAAGTGATAAGAGTATAATAAACAATGAATTTAAAATAGGTGAATTGAAACATACTAACTAAAGGATAACTTCACTTTCAGCAGGCCATGCTTCAAGTCCGCTTCACTTTCAGCAAGCAAGTGCTGAAAGTGAAGGGGATTTGAGGCACTTACTAATGAAGATTAAAGACTATAGTCCTCAGTGTGGGTTACATCTCAATATAAAGAAAACAAAAATCCTCACAACTGGACCAATAAGCAACGTCATGGTAAATGGAAAAAATATTGAAGTTGTCAGGGATTTCATTTTTACTTGAATCCACAATCAATGCCCATGGAAGCAGCAGTAAAGAACTCAAGTAATGTATTGCATTAGGCAAATCTGCTGCAAAAGATCTCTTTAAGTTGTTAAAAACCAAAGATGTCCCTTTAAGGCCTAAAGTGCACCTGACTCAAGCCATGGTATTTTCTTTTTTTTATGGTCCTGTGTTTATGGTGTTTTTTATTTTTTAATTGTGCTTTAGGTGAAAGTTTACAGCTCAAGTTAATTTCTCATACGAAAATTTATACACGTAGTATTTTGTAATATTAGTTGCAATTCCCACAATGTGACATCACACTCCCCATTTCTACCACAGGTACCTTGTGTCCATTCAACCAGGTCCTGTCCTTTCCTGCCTTTTCATCCTGCCTCCAGACAGGAGCCACCTGTTTGGTCTCCTGTATTTGATTGAACCAAGAAGCACACTCCTCACCTGAATCATTTTTTGTCTTATAGTCTTGTCTAATCTTTATCTGAAGAGTGGGCTTCAGGAATGGTTTCATTTCTGGGTTCACAGAGTGTCAGGGAGTCATAGTTTCAGGGGTTCCTCCAGCCTCTGTCAGACCATTAAGTCTGGTCTTTTTAAGCGAATATGAATTCTGCTCCACATTTTTCTCCTGTTGCGTCCAGGACTCTCTGTTGTGTTTCCTATCAGGGTGGTCATTGGTGGTAGCTGGGCACCCTCTAGTTCTTCTGGTCTCAGGCTGATGGAGTCTCTGGTTTATGTGGTCCTTAGTCTCTTGGCCTAATATTTTCCTTCTGTCTTTGGTTTCCTTCATTATTCTTTGCTTCAGGTGGTATGGGACCAATTTATGCATTTTAGATGGCCGCTTGAAAGCCTTTAAGACCCCAAACACCCCTCACCAAAGTGCCAGGTGATGGCATTTTCAATCACCTCACATGCATGCAATAGCTGGACAATGAGTAAGGAACACCGAAGAATTGATGCATTTGAATTACGGTGCTGGCAAAGAATGCTGAATATACCATGGACTGCCAGAAAGGCAAACAAATCTATCTTGGAATAAGTACATTCAGAATGCTCCTTAGAAGTGAGGATGGCAAGACTCGGTCTTATGTACTTTGGACATGTTGTCAGGAGAGACCAGTCCCTGGTCATGCTTGGTAAAGCAGAGAGTCAGCAAAAAAGAGGAAGACCCTCAATGAGATGGATTGACTCACTGGCTGCAATAATGGGCTCAAAATAGCAATGTTTATGAGGATGATGCAAGACTGGGAAGCATTTATTCTTTGTATGTAAAGTCGCTATGAGTTGGAACCAACTCAACAGCACCTAACAACAGCAACAAAGAATAACTTACTAAAATTAACTAAAAAAGAGATAAGAAACCTGAATGGTGCTAGTCCATCAAAGTGGGTTTATCTAGGCAACATAAGACTGGCTCAAATTTCAAAATTCAATTGTTGTAATCCACTGTATTAATAGACTAAAGAAGAGAAATCACATGATTGTATCAATTGATGCAAGAAAAGCTTTTAACAAAATCTAACACCCATTTATGAAAAAAAAAAATCTCTCACCAAACTAGGGATAGAAGGTAACTTTTGCAACTGGATACAGAGCTTCTACAAAAAAAAAAACCTACAGCTAACATCAGATTTAATGGTGAAAGACTTACAGTTTTCCTCCTAAGTTGCAGAACAAGTCAAGTATATCCTCTCGTATCTCTCCTATCCCACATTGTACTAGAGGTTCCAGAAAGTACAGTAAGGCAAGAATTGTGATAAAAAGCACACAGATTGGAAAGAAAAATGAAGCTTTCTTTACTCACATAACATTATGTTCTATACAGAAAATCATAAACATCTTAAGAAAAAAATCTGCTAAAAATAATAACAGGACACAGGTCACAGGACACAAGGTCAAAATACAATAATCAGCTGAAATTCTAAATGACAGTAGTGAGCAAGTGGAAATGGGATTTAAAAAAATAAAGTAAAATTTATAAAAGCAGCAAAAAATCATGACATACTTAGGCTGTACATCAAAAACTATAAGACATTGAAAAAAAAATCAAAGATCTAATTAGAGAAATATGCAACGATAATGAATTGAAAGACTCAATTGTTTAGAAGTTAATTTCCCCAAATTGATCTATAGATTCCAACACAATTCCAATCAAAATTCCATTGAAATTGTTTTGTATAAATCGACAAGCTAACTCCAGACTTTACATGGAAAGCCAAAGGAAATAGGATATACATACAAAATAATTTTGAAAAAGAACAAAATTGGAGGATACATGCCACCTGAAATCAAGACTTACTATAAATCTAAGGTAACCAGGAAAGCATGGTATTGAAGAAAAAATAAACATATAGATGAATAGAACAGAATAGAGAATCCAGAAATAGACCTATACATGTACGATGAATTGATTTTTAACAATGGTGCAAAGGCTACTCAATGGGAAAGGACTGTCTCAATGAATGGTGCTGGAAAGATTGGACCTCTGTGTGCAAAAAGAAATGAACCACAACCCGTAACTTACACCCTACACAAAATTAACTCAAAAGGATCATATTCTAAATGTAAAACTTAAAACTATAAAACTGCTAGACAAAAACATACTAGAAACCTTTGTGGCCTCAGATTAAGAAAAGATTTTTTAGATACAAAATCTGAAGCATAATTCAACACACAAAAACAAGTAAGTAAATAAATAATGAACTTTATCAGAATTGAGAACTCCTGCTCTTTGAAATACACTGGTAAGAGAATGAAAAGCCAACCACAGACTGGGAGAAAATATTTGTAAAACACATATCTGATAAAGCTCTTGTATCCAGAATACATATAGAACTCATAAAATTCAGTTACAAGAAGACAAAAAACTCACTTAAAAAAAAAAAAGAGGAGTGAAAGATTTGACCAGACACTTCAACAACAACAACAAAAAGATGGATGCATGGCAAATAAGCACAAGAAATGATGCTTAACATCATTAGACATTAGAAAAATGCAAATTAAGACCACGTATAGATTTTTTAAAAAATGCTGATAATATCGAGTGCTAATGAGGGTGCAGAGCCACTGGAACTCTCATATATTGCTGGTGGAAATGCAAAACACGTTACAGAAATTTGGAAAACAACTTACAATTTGGCAGTATCTTGTAAAGCTAAATAATATGGTAACAATAGGTAATGTTCACACAGTAAACTATATGTAAATATTTACAACAGCTTTATTCATGATCTTCCAAAATGTTCTTCAGCAACAGTAAATGGATAAACAAACTGTGGCATATATCCACACAATGGAGTATTGCTCAGCAATAAACAGGATCGAACTACTAAAAGACACCACAAAATGGATGAATCTCATGTGCACTATGCTGTATAAAATAAGCCAGACTCAGAAGGCTGCATGCCATAAGATTTTATTTTCTTGACATTTGAAAAAGTCAAAGCTACAGGAACAAAACCCACATCAGTAGTTTCCAGGAATGTTAGATGGGGTTGTTGACTACAAAGTGGCATGTATGATTTTTTTCAGACGATGGAAGAGTCCTAACTCTTGATTGTGGCGGTGGTTACATTAAGACTCACAGAATTTTTCACTATATTAAAAAATAAAAAAAGGAAGCAGAGGTTTGGAGGCCAACTGAAGATACATTAGTGATAGTCGCTGAAGTGAGTTGAGTGGAAAGGATATCACTACCAGAAGAGAACTGGAAAGCACCCACTACACAGCAAATACTTCATGCACCTAATTTCAGTTGATATTTACACCAACCCCAGAACGAAGTCCTTCCATTTTGGCAAATGTAAGAGAAGCAGGAGTGGGAAGGTTTGAATCAGATAACTTCGTTCCCTTTTTTCTCCCAAGAAATGAACTTTAATCATCATGCTAAGTCTACCTTGTAAAAGATAACTATAATCAATATATCAGTATCCATACCAGTTGCTGTCAAGTCAATCCTGACTCATGGCAACCCCATGTGTGTCAGGGTAGAACTGTGCTCTATAGCGTTTCCAGTGGTTTTTTCAGAAGTAGATCAACCAGACCTTTCTTTTTAGATGCCTCTGGGTGAACTTAACCTCAAACATTCAACCTTTAGGTTAGCAGCCAAGAGTGTTAACCATTTACACCACCCAGGGACTAAAACTGGCAGTATAGAGTGGTAAAAAGATAACTGGACTATTTTTATAAAGTTCAAAAACAGGCAAAACTAATCTGTGGTGTTAGAAGCTAGGACAGCCATGACCTTTAGGGAATAAAAGGTAGTAGTGATTAGGGGTGGTTTCTCAGGTGGTGTTATTATTAGCTGTCATGGAGTCAACTGTGCCCTTATGTATAACAGAAGGAAACATTGTCCATTCCTGCATCATACTCACCCTCAGTGGCATATTTGTCCATCCTTGTGGCTGCTGTGCCAATCCATCTCAATGAGGGTCTCCCATACCCTCCTTGGCCCTCTGCTTCACAAAACACCATGTCCCTCTCTAGCAATTAATCCCGTATGGCTGCTGTCTTAGTCATCTAGTGCTGCTATAACAAAAATACCACAAGTGGATGGCTTCAGCAAAGAAAAATTTATTTTCTCACGGTCTAGTAAGTTAGAAGCCTAAATTCAGGGTATCAGCTCCTGGAGAAGGCTTTCTCTCTCTGTTGGCCTTCTCATCAATCTTGCCCTAGACTGGGAGCTTCTCTGTGCAGGGACCCTGGGTCCAAAGGACTTGCTCTGCTCCTGGCATTGCTTTCTTGATAGTATGAGATCCCACCCCCCATTCTGTTCACTTCCCTTTCTTTTTTATCTCTGGAGAAATAAAAGGTGGTGCAGGCCACACCCCAGAGAAACTCCCTTTACACTGGATCAGAGATGTGACCCGGGTATGGGGCGGGCGTTACAATTCCACCCTAACCCTCTTTAACATAAAATTAGAATCACAAAATGGAGGACAACCACATAATACTGGGAATCATGGCCTAACCAAGTTGACACATATTTTGGGGGGACACAATTCAATCCATGACAGCTGCTAACCAAAAGGTCAGCAGTTTGAATCCACCAGATGCTCCCTGGAAACCTCATGAGGCAGTTCTGCTCTGTCCAGGGTCTCCTTAAATGGGAATCGATTCAACAGCAACAGATTTTGTTTTGTTTTGTTTGTTGGTTTTAATGATGTGTCCAAAACAAGCAAGTTGGGCAATGTTCTGTTGTGATCTATAAGGTTTTCCTTCTAATTTTTGGAAGTAGATTTCCAAGCCTTTCTTCCTAGTCTGTCTTAGTCTTGAAGCTGCCACTGAAACCTGTACACCATGGGGTGAACCACTGGGTATTTGAAATACCAGTGGTATAGCTTTCAAATCATAGCAACCTCAGGCATTGGAATGTTTTATTTCTTTATCTGGTGGTGCTTACCTTGATTGGTTCACTTTGTGATAATTCACTGAACACACTTGAAGCTTATTCATTTTTCTGTATGTGTGCCATACTTCAATAAAAAGTGACATACACATAATTTGTTAAATGACGAAGAAAAGCAAAGGGATGTTTGTCATAAAATTCACTATGGTAGTTAGGAGAGTGATGCAATCCTTAGGGGTATATCTGCTTCTTCAAATGTAGTGATAAACTTCTACTTCTTAAAATGTGTAGAAGATACATGTTGTTCTTTTAAAACTGTTTGTTCCGTAATATAGAGCCCGGGTGGTACAAGCAGTTTGCCACTGGCTGCTCACCCAAAGGTTGGCACAGTTGGAACCCACACAGTGACTCCCCAAAGAAAGGTCTTTTGAACTACTTCCGGGAAGATTATAGCCAAGAAAGTCCTATAGAACAGTTCTCCTCTGTCACACCTGAGGTCCCCGTGAGGTGGGGGCTGACTAGACCACAACTTACAACAACAATTCCTTAATATATACAAATAGGATTTACAAACTTCTACATACATATATTTTAGAGTAAAAAAGAGTTTAAAAGTAATTTTCTTTAAAAAATAAAAGATAAGCGAAACTTTAAAATATGTATTTATGTATATGGTATCTGCGTATTCGTCTATGAGACAGGAGAGGCGATCTATTTTTCTTTCTATTAATAGTAAAGAGGCTGCAAAGATAATACACTAAAACGCCGTTAGTGTTTTTCTTAAAGGTGATTGTTATTTTCTGTACATCCTCCTGGATTTTCATATCTAGCATATATATCTATTGCTTTTGTAATCTGAAAGGAAAATTACAAACTTTAATTTGTATGGTTGAAAACCACAGGCTTTATGAAAACCAATTCTCAGGCGCTAAGAAAAGTCCCTGTGGCCCCAGCGGCATGTAAGCGGGGCTGCGCGGCCGGTGCGGCCGCGGGGAACCGGCTGTTTCGAACCTGGGGCCCTCGCGAGCGCGCAGACCAGCGTGGCCTCCGTTGGCACGTTGCGCGTTTGATCTGGGCGTGGGCAGGTGCGGCGGCTCGGTGGAGTCTCGCCTTTCGCCCCGCCCCCGCCGGGCCGAGCCACAGCTGCGTAGGGAGGAGGAGAATCGGGTCTGCCCACTAGCAGGTGGGTAGGAGGGTGTGCCACAAGGTGAAGGAGCCGTTAGTACACTGGGAAAGCAGGAGCTCCTTTCTCCCTTTCCACCTGCAGGCTCGTTGCTCCTGAGTAACCCTGCGCCACCTCGTCGCTTAGTCTGTAGCCAGGAAATCATTTGCTGCAGGCAGTTAGAAGTCCGGGGTTTCCAAAGTGGTTCCCTGTCCCCGACGCGGGCACTCCTGTCCCATCCCCACTTTGATGTGAAAGGAAAGGCTTAGATCCTATTTGATTCCCGAGTAACCGATTCTGTTTTTGTTTTATCCTAATTTGTATTCCGTAATAAAGTGTGTAATTTGAGGATATCGACCTCTGGCCAAGTGAGAGATGACAAGAATTTTAGAGGCCAGCTTTTTTTTTCAGCTGGGATATGGGCTATCTCTTTAACTCATGATATTACTGTGTATTGAGGACGTTGAACGTCACTGAGTGGGGTTTTAGGTCGAAAGACATTCCGAGCTCCTTTCCTCTCAGACACTGATCATGTCTTTATCTTAGTATCCTAACATTATGCCTGGAATAAAATGTGTGCTCTGAAATGTTTGATGTATGAATGAGTGAGTGAATTCATGAAGGAGTGTCTTTCACAAGGAGCCTGTGTTCCAAGGTGGCTCAGCATGAGCCATGAAAAATAACTGTCAAGGTTGTTTGTAATTTTCATTGCACATTCCAGGTCTATAAAATATTTATAGGGTGCCAGTAAGGGTCTGTGATTTTGAAATGCCAGGGAATTGTTTTGCCATTTTTAGTAAGCCACTTATTTGAAATGAATCCATGAAAACGTATTTTGTATCGGTAGATAGTTTTCTTTAGCCCTTCCTGATTCAATGTACTAATAATCTTATATACACCAAAGGCCTTCAGATCTTTCAAATTTCACCAATGAGGCCTTGGATGTCATGAATGTGCTCTCTTTTAAATATTATTGCAGACTGGGTGGATTCTTTTCCTCCAAATGGAAAAATATTTTGAAAGAAATTAACCAAAAAAACAAACCGATTGCGATCGAGTCGATTCTGATTCATAGCGACCCTATAGGACAGAGTGGAACTACCCCATAGAGTTTCCAAGGTTCACCTGGTGGATTTGAACTGTCAACCTTTTGGTTAACAGTCGTAGCACTTAACCACTATGCCACGAGGGGGGCCAATAACAATACTTTACAGGTTTCTTTTTTCTTTCATGTGATGCAAGAACTCAAGAATTTTTGTGAAGAGGAAAGTAAATAAAGATAGAAGAGAAATCCTAACATATTTGAAGCAAGAAATAGGCCAGAATGCTTCTAACTGCCTAACTCTGTAACAACTTCTGGTTTTCTCCATTGTCCAGAATGGAATTAGGAATGAAGTATGAACTCTGATGTGGGGAAAAGGGGATACAGCTGGAGGCAAGACTGTGTGAAAGAGCGCCTCAGAGAGGTTTAAGATAATTTTTCCACCTCCTCTGTAAGTGCATAGAATCAGTCTAAATTGGTGAGTTGCCATAGTGTGTCATTCAAGACAGAGCTAGATTTTTCTGTCCCCAAAGTGGACTTTTCACTTAAGTACTAGTTTGACCCTGTTCAACTATTACTCATCAATGTTATTTCAACTCTATGGTTAAAACTTCCAATCTGGCCATTTTCAAAGAGAAATAATTTAAAAGATCATTCAGGAAAAATGCCCTTTCTGTTTTTCTTTGTCACAATTAAGCAGGGAAGAGAACTATTTGTAATAGAAACTGCCCTAAATTCATTAAGTTGTTCATCTTCTGAGCAGTGAAACCAGCATCTTGGAAATTGATTACAACTTAAAAGAAAACAACAAATGAGCATGAATCTTGAGATACAGAACCTTAAAATGATCTCCAGACATAAACCCAAAGGTTATTCCTTACTATAAGAGAATTTTTTCAAATTAAGGCATGCAATGACTAAAGCCACATCGCTCTACATATAATTTGATTCAAAGTTGTTTCTTTTTTTTCTTTCTTTTATGTAACACATTGGTTGAAAATAGATAAATAGGTACCCCAACGATGGTAGGCTATGGCAACGAAAGTGATTCAGCACCATATGTTGAAGAGTTTTTAGTCTTTTTACACCAGGGAGTAGGGAATATTGTCTCTCAACTAGTGTAAAATATATTGAGTCATCTTCCTGGAAAATAACATTCAAGTTGTAACATTTTGCAGCATGAAGAGCCTTGATTTTTTTCAGCGATGCTGTAAAATAAAATATTAACAGGAGCCTAGCTAAAAGATCACTGAAGTAGAGACTGTAACCTATCACAACTCTGGCTAAATTTCGAAGTATACATGGTTAGTGAGTGTCAGCTGTATGTCCAGTAGAATAATGAGTGTTTTCCTAGTTGTTTAGTTAAAAATTACTGAGCAATAATAATAATAAAAGCAATAATATTTAACATTTATTGAGTGATTCCTATTATCAGGCAACTCTCTTGTATTACTCGTCTCAAGAACCATGTGAGGTAGACATTAACTCCATCTGTAGATGAGGAAACTGAGAACCCAATGGCTAAGACTGATACCAGCATCACTCTAAATTATCTATACAACAGGAAAAATTGTAAAATTAGCCTCATGGCAAAGATTCAGCTATACCTCGACATTTTAGAAAGCATTAAGGGGTAAATTTATTTACATGTGACATGAGATGTATAAACCAAAAACCAAACCCACTGCTGTCAAGTCGATTCCAATTCATAGCAACTCTATAGGACAGAATAGAACTGCCCCATAAGATTTCCAAGAAGTGGCTGGTGGATTCAAACTGCCAGCCTTTGGTTAGCAGCTCAGCTCTCAACCACTACGCCACCAGGGCTCCATGATATTAAAAATGTGCAGGATTTATGTATTTATACCGCTAATATTTCCCAATTTGGGCAACTTTGAAAGGTAATTGAGTTGATTTGACATGGGATAAGCATGAGAATATATCTCTTTATCCTTAATGAGTAGAAATGGAAGCTGAAGTCACATTGCAATCTAGAATGGTATGACAAGCACAAAAATGATGTGGTTTTAAGTAGACCATTTAAAAGGAAATATTTCAGGAAGTCTAGGATTATAATTACCAAATAGAAATCAGAGATACTGATTTCAATTGTTTCATAGATCAGTTAGTTGTCCTATGTTATTGTTTCTTTTAGACTTAAGTTGTACGTGTGCATTTTAAGAGGTAAACATTAATATATGAAATCAAAATTAAGAATGATGAAATTTCTACAGAGGAAGGGAATTGTATATAACTGAGCTGGTGTCTTAAAAATGTGTTTGAAAATACAGATTTGAAAATGTTTGTCTTGCTTTTTTTTTCAGGCCCCTTTATTTCTTATTAGAGTGATAACGCCACATTTTAATTTAAAAGTTATTGGCACTCAACCTGGCAATCTGTGTTTCTCCGTTAGAACAGTTTTCCTTAGGAACTTCCACCTCACAGGTGTTCATCTGATTCCACATGCAAGAATGCTTCGGTGCCTTTCCACCAGTCGTCGCTTAAATTCCTATTAGCCAACATAACTCAAGCAGAAGAATTCAGTGCTGTCTTTAAAGATCCCCTAAGTTATAACTTGAGAAGAAATTGTATTGTCAACCCCCCTTCAAAAAAGAATGTGCATTTAACTTGTTAGAAATCAGCTCAATTTTATTTACTTGGAATGTAAGGCTCAAGTCTATGGCATAGTAACCACTTCACATCTCTGTTAACAGCATTTCAAAACCTATGTTTAAGATATAGAACCAAAGGATGACAATAGTTCCCATGGTTTCCACAGTCAGCTCTCATATGTTTGTATTTCTGCTGGGTATATAGGAAAAGAATTGTCCAGACATAGGGTATGGGAGGAAGTAGATGCTCCTCACATTATTTGCTCAGTATACAGATTGAATAAGTATGGTCAAAGTTACAACCCTGAAGCACACCTTTCCTGATTTTTAAAAGACGCTGTAACCCCTTATTCTGTTCGAACAATTGCCTCTTGGTCTAAGTACAGGTTCTTCATGAGCACAACTTCATCTTCTGGGATTCCATTCTTTGCAATGTTATCCGTAATTTTTATGATCCACACTTTTTTTTTTTACACAGTCAAATGCCTTTGCATTGTCAATAAAACACGGGTAAACATGCTTTCAGTGCAGCTTGGACCTCTTGTTTCTGTTCTTGATTATATGCTACCTCCTGAAATGGTTGAATGTTGACCAATTCTTTTTGGTACAGTGACTCTGTGTATTCCTTCCATCTTCTTTTGATGCTTCCTGCATCATTTAGTATTTCCCCCGTTGAATCCTTCAATAATGCAACCCAATATCCTAGGCATTAGTGAGTTTAAATGGACTGGTATTGGCCATTTTGAATCAGACAGTCATACTATGCTGAGAATGACAAAGAGGAATGGTGTCGCTATTCGTTGCCAAAAAGAACGTTTCAAGACCTATCCTGAAGTACAATGCTGTCAGTGATGATATCCACATGCCTACAAAGAAGACCAGTTATTATGACTGTTATTCAAATTTATGCACCAACCACTAAGTCCAAAGATGAAGAAATTGAAGATTTTTACCAGCTTCTGCAGTCAGAAATAGATGCACTGATAATTACTGGCGATTGGAATGCAAAACGTGGAAACAAAGTTGGGAAATGTGGTCTTGGTGATAGAAACGACGCTGTAGACCAGTGACTTCTTCTTTGAAAATACCTTTTTTCAACAACATAAATGGCAACTATACACATGGACCTCACCAGATGGAAAACACAGGAATCAAATCAACTACATCTGCGGAAAGAGACTATGAAAAAGCTCAATATCATCAGTGAGAACAAGACCAGGGTCCAACTCCAAAACAGACCATCAATTGCTCATATGCAAGTTAAAGAAGCTAAAGAAAATTGAAACAAGTCTACTAGAGCCAAAGTGTAACCTTCAATATATCTCACCTGAGTTTAGAGACCATCTCAGGAGTAGATTTGACACTTTGAACAGTAATGACCAAAGACCAGACAAGTTGTGGAATGACATTCAGGACATCATCCTTGAAGAAAGCAAGAGGTCATTAAAAAGATAGGAAAGAAGGAAAAGACCCAAATGGATGTCAGAAGAGACTCTGAAAGTTGCTCTTGAATGTAGAGTAGCTAAAGTGAAGGGAAGAAATGATGAAGTGAAAGAACTGAACAGAAGATTTCAAAGGGCGGCTGGAGAAGACAAAAGTATTATAATGAAATTGTGCAAAGACCTGGAGATGGAAAACGAAAAGGGAAGAACACACTCAGCATTTCTCAAGCAACCCTACACCCCACTGTCAAGTCGATTCCGACTCATAGAGACCCTATAGGACAGAGTAGAACTGCCCCATAGAGTTTCCAAGGAGTGCCTGGCGGATTCAAACTGCTGACCTTTTGGTTATCAGCTGTGGCACTTAACCACTAAGCCACAAGCAACCCTATAGATCCCAATTAATATAGCAAACAGTTGGAGGGAGTTTGGATCATGAGAGAGCGGTTATTTTTCCACTTATCATAACTAAATTTTTGAAAATTGTGGAAATGACAATGAGCAATGTCTGCATGTCCTGTGCTGTGAGCCAGGTGCTCTGGGGCCATCAGAAATACAGGCGGAGGGTCTCTTCCACTCTACCCAGCACATACTCAGACTAATTATTTTCAAACAAATTTCATAAACTGCATTTATTCTGCTTTGTTTGGCCCTCCTGAAGAAAAACTCCTGATTGCCAAATTCTTACCCTGTCTTGTTGCTTGTATTTTCAGACAATGCAGAGATTGCAGGTGGGGGAGAGGGCCCACATGTTTAGGAAAGGCTTGCCTTAAGTAAACTCAGAGTGTTTGATATGTGAAATTCCAAGCTCTCCTTGATCTGATTTTCTTAATGTAAACCGTTTCTTGATATATGTGTAATGTACAGATCATACTTGTACAGCTTTATGATTTTTTTATCAAGTGAACATACTTCTATAACCAGCTCCCAGAACAAGGAATGGTACTACTAGCCCAGGAGCCCTCTTGTGCTTACTTCCAGATACTACCCACCCCTTTTAGGGTAAGCACTCTTCTGACTTCTAACACCACAAATTAGTTTTGCCTACCTTTGACCTTTACATAAACGAATCGTACAGTATGTATTATTTTGTGTCTTCTTTCAGTCAACATTTTGTTTGTGAGGTTTTTCCATGCGGTTGCTTGAAGTTGTAGTTCAATCATTCTCACTGCTGTACCATAATTTTGTGCAAATAATGCACGCCTTCTACATCTGTTTGCAGGCTGCTTCCTCCCTCTGCTAGGTTTTTTTTGAAGTGCACAGTGCTAATTTTTTTTGACAGAAATATGTAAACAAAAAATATTGGCATAACAGTGCTTCTGAATATACCTCACAGAGGGAGGGAGCAGTCAAAAAACAAATATAGAAGATGCATGTTATTTGTGTAAAAATATGGTATGATATTTTTCCGTAGTATAAATATACCAAAGTTTTTTTTTTTTTTTGTACTGTTGATGGGCATTTATTTGGTATGTTTTCAGTGTTTTATTATTATAAGTAATATTACTGTGAATATTCTTATCTATGTATTTTGTTGCATATATGTATGTATTTCTGCTGGGTATGTAGGAGAAGAATGGTCCAGACATACGGTATCAGAGGAAGTAAATGCTGCCAAAGTTTTCCAAATTGGTTGTACCAATTTACATTCATAGCAAGAGTGTGTAATAGTTTCAGTTATGCCATATATTTGGTAATGCTTAGTTTTGTTTGTCTTTTTAATTTAGCCAGTCTGGTAGAGTTGTGGTAATATCAACCTATGGTTTCAATTTGCTCCAATAACTAATGGAGTAATTTTGATAATCTTTTCCTAAGTTTATTGGCCATTTGGAGATTGTCTTTTGTGACATTTCTGTTAAAATTTTTGGCCCATTTCTCTACTGCCTTTTTCATAATGATTTGTAGAAGCTTTTTATATATTTTGGGTGAGGGTCTGTGTAAAATATACAAATATTTTCTTTCATTCTCTGAATTGCCTTTTCATTTTCTTAATGGCCTGTTTTGATGAACAAGAATTCTTAGTCATAAGTAAACTAATTTATTATGTTTTATGTCCTGTCTAAGAAATCTTTGTCTGCCCCAAATTCATGAAAATATTCTCCTATATTTTCTTCTAACAGCTTTAAAGTTATTTTTTTACATTTAGTTTTGGAATGCATTTAGAATTTACTGTTATGCATTATGGGTCAATTTTTTTTCCCCCATGTGGCTATTGACTTGACCCAGCACCACTTATTAAAAAGACCATAATTTCCCCCCGTGTACTACAAGGTCACTCTTGTTATATATTCAATCATCATTGATGTGTGAGTTGATTTCTGAACTTTTTATTCTATTCAAGGGTCTCTTTGTTTATCCTTGGATCAAAACCATAGTGCCTTAATTACTGTAGGTTTATAATAATTCTCAAGATCTGGTTATTTAAGTCCTCCAGTTTTTTTTCCTTCTTCAGGATTAATTTGGGTATTCTTGGCCCTTGGCATTTCCTTGTATAACACAAAATTCATTGCATCTTGATTTATAGTTAAGTCTATGGTCAATTTTGGTAAAGGTGTTAGGTACACTTGAAAGGAATGTACATTCTGATGTTCTTTGTTGGAATTATCTATATATGTCAATTAGGTTAAATTTGTTACTTGTGTTGTTCATAATTTCTATGCCTTTATTTATTTATTTTTCTTTTACCCTTTTTCAGTGGGGATGAGAAGTGATGGTGGTGGTGGTGAATTCTATCAGAGATCAAATAGATTTAATATAAATGATTAACTGTAAAAGGTAGTTAACTACTAAAAGGGATAAAAAACCTTGAGCATTATGCTCTTTGAAGAACTATCTGTATGGGATCAAACTGACAACAGCTACTAGAAAGATTAGATAGGAACCTTAGGGGCCAGTGAATTTATGGTAATGAGGGCGGAACAGCCCAGAAAAGGGGGGTGAGAATGCTTGCACGACTCTAAAAATGTAATCAGTGTCACTAAATGGTAAACATAGAAACTGTTGAATTGGTGTATGTTTTGCTGTGTATATTCTCAACAACATAAATTAGTTTTTTAAAAAAGGAGTAAAAAGTGAACCTTTAAGGCTTTTTGTAGGTCCCTGGGTAGTGCAAATGGTTTGTGGTCATCTACTAACCCACCCAGCAGCCTGGCAATCTGTTTCTATAAGGTTACGGCCAAGAAAACCCTATGGAGCAGTTCTACTCTGTAATACAGGGGGTTGCCATGAGTCAGAATCAGCTGGACAGCAGCTAACAATAAACAACAACAGAGGTAGTACCTGCAGGAGTCAGGCTCCTCCTTCTAGGACTGAAGGAAAGTGAACAAGTAAACAAGGCACCTCAGAGGAGGTCCCTGCACTAAGATGGAGTCCTCTGAGGAGAGGACTCAGTCTACAGGAACTCGCTGCTACAGGAACTCGCTGCCAGCCCCTGTGGTAGGATAAGGTTTTCTTGCCTTGGAACTGGGAAAGCAATGTGTCTGTAGTGAAGAAGAAACCTACCACTGAACTGCCACAGCAGCTCTCAGCCGAGTGACGAAGAAACTTGCCAAAAGGACACCTTCAGCGAGCTGTGAGGGCCGCCACCACAGTGTTAAAGACTGCCTAGACCCTTAAAAACTGATCCCTTGCTGCTGGTGGAAAGAGAACACCAGGAAAAGAAAAGGTGCTTCTTCTTCCTCTTGCAGCCTTGCAGTGTTTCTCTGGTACCCTCTACTGGCAGAGCCTAACCTCCAGCTGGAGTCCTTGGGAGGTGTAAACCGTTAACAGACTTGGCTGCTAACCAAAAATTTAGAGGTTTCAGTCCACCCACAGGTGTCTCAGAAGAAAGACCTGGCAATCTATTTCTGAATAATCTGCCATTGAAAACCCTAAGGAGCACATTTCTAATCTGACACGCATGGGGTTGCCACGAGTCAGATCAACTTCATGGCAACTGGTAACCTCCAGGCAGGTGTAGAAAGAGAAATGTAGCCAGCAGAGTTCTGTTCTGATATCACAATACAAGGTGAAGAGGGGGGTTGGTGCTGAGAGACAATAAATAATGGGCACACCTTTATGTCTAGTAAAACTTCTTACCATAAAGTCTACTTTGTGTGGTATTAAGACAGCCATCCCATTCTCTCAGTTGATGTTTGGCTTGTTTATTTTCTACATGATTTTATTTTCAACTTTTCTGTTTTTGTACTTAAGGTGCGATTCTTGTAAGCAGAATCTAATTAGGGTTTATATTTTTTTTCCGGTGTAGAAATCTTAGTTAGACTCTTAATTGGAATATTGATTACTTTTAAATCAAAAGTAATTGCTAATATATTTTGGTTTATAACTACTGTATTTTTATTTATTTTTTTTATTTAACCCACCTGTTTTTTAATTTTTCCTCTCCTTTTTTGTCCTTTTTTTTGGATTAATTAAGAACTATTTCCATTTTCCCCTATGTTAATTTGTTAGTTATATATTCTATTCTTCCTCAGTTTTACCTGAGAAATTTTATCCTAGAAATTACAACATTCTCTCCCAGACTGTGAGAGAATAAATTTCTCTTTGTTAAAGCCACCCATTTGTGGTATTTCTGTTATAGCAGCACTAGATAGCCAAGACACATACTAATAATTTTCATTGAATGCTGAATATTTTGTATAGAAAATTTCAGAGGATCCCAATTATGTGTTTTTCTCCAGAATGGCTTAATCCTTCCCTTTACTAGGCAGGTAACTTGGTAATTTATCTTAATTCAGTCAGGGCCTGTTCCGCATTGAGCCTACATTAAAGCCCTGGAACAGGTCCTTCTGCCTCTGGTTCACCTCTGTTTCTTGAGTTTACAGATGCAAGTCTGGTGTTTCCCCAGGGCCCTTCCTCCTTTTGGTCTTTATCTTACAAGACTGCCAAAACCATGTTGCTTTTGAGACTTTTCACTTGGGTTTTTAACCTCCAGTGCCGTGTAGACCCAGACAGAGACTGGCAAATTTTCTGAATGGTAAAACAGGTCTGTATTTGAGGCCTCCCAAATCTCTGACCAAAGCTGTGCTGGTTGCTTTATCGCCTAGCAGTGGCCTTCCTCAGTGAATAGCTGAGACACTCAACTCCCTCCCCTTGCCTGTAACAGACAAATTCCCCCAGGGTAAATAAAAATGATCGGAAAAGTCAGCTCACTTCCATGAGGGAATTATGGCCTCTCTTTTTCTCATTACTTGCCTTTTTTTTTTTTTTTTTTTACCTAGCTTTTCATTTTTTTTCATTACATTCAAACAGATGACTCGGTATTTTATCTCGCTTTCCTGTTTACTCTCAACAGAAGTTCTGATATGTTGCAGACGACCCCACGCCACCCATAAGCAGACCTACAATATGTAACAGAATGGTTTGGAGGATATATTTTGTCAGTCCAGGTTGCCAAAATAGTAATCAGGAAAGAAAGCCTTTGTTTGGTTACACAGGAAACTTTCTTTTCAAGCAACTCTTTTGACTTCATTCTCTTTTAAGCTGAGATCAGCTGGGAAAATATTAGTGGCTGATTAATAGTGCTATCAGCTTTCAAATATTTCTCAACTTTATAAAACTGTAAATCTTCATTAAATGTGATTGTAAAAATAAAAAAATAGGTTTATAAACTATTTTGATATCTCCTCTACCTTAATTCCAAAGCTAATTCCTCCCACAGACAAATGTATTTGTGCAAAATAAATATTATCACTTATAGACCAAAAAGGCTCAGAGGAAATCTTCAATAGTCCTAAAGCACTATAGTAGTAAGAAGTTAAATTTTTATTTTTCTTTATCGAGAACAAACATATACAAAATCTAGTTCTGTTTGAAAACACTTCATAAATATATTATCATCTTTAGTAAAATCTCAAACCAAAAATCTTGCAGTTGAGCAGGTGAGCCCTTCTTTTGGCTCTGATGTTTATGAGCCAAAAGAATGAAATGGTTTAGCAGCAAAAATGATAGCTAGGTAGGCTGATAGGATAGGAAAAAAAAAAAATTTTTTTTTTTTGATCTCTCTTTCTATGGGCCAGGTTCTGTGGTAAGTCTCATACAACACTGTGCCATTAATCCTCAGGAAAATAATATAAAAAAGTGTACCAACAGTTTCTCATGTGTTAAAAATGACCCATTTTTCTTTAACCTTTAAGGGGAAGACAGTTTAGGGATTATTAAATTAAAATGCATTGTAAATGTATTATAAAATATTAAAATAACAACAGTGAAAGTTCTATTAAATAGCATGTTTTGAGAATAGAACTCTTCTCTGTTCACTCTCTACCTGTCTGCCCTATATTCCAAAGGATAGTTTATAGACATTTATAATGAACTTAGGTAAAAATAAACATCAAATTCAGCCTCAAAAATAAACAAACCAAGCCAGTTGATGTCAAGTCAATTCTGACTCATGGCAACCCCAAGTGTGTCAAAGTAAACCTGTGCTCCCTTGGGTTTTCAGTGGCTGATTTTCCCTAAGTAGTTTACCAGGCCTTTCCTCTGAGGCATCTTTGGGTGGACTCAAACCACCACCATTTCAGTTAGCAGCTGAGTACTTAACCATTTGTACCACTCAGGGACTCCTCAAGTTCAGCCTCAGGAGAAAACTACCCAGGAGCATCTCGGCTTCATTCCTCAGCTTCTACTTGTGAGGTAACAAAGGCAAATATTAATTGTACAAACAGGACCCAGTGTGTACTTATTTTATGGGTCATGCATTGTTTGATCAAGTATGTAAAAGTAAAAGAAAAGCACCAATAATTAAATTTTATTAGTATATTTTATGCACAAATATTATATTTATAATTTGTATACATACAGTTTTTTTATACATATAGTATATATACTTATATTTAACACCAAAATAACCACTCTTTGTAGAGAACTTATTATGCACGTAAGTTCTTTACACTTGTTATTTTATTAATCTTGTAATCAATTCCATGAGAGATGAGTTAGCATTCATGTTTTTTTGGATGAGGAAACCAAGATCCATCAAAGCTAAGAAATTTGCTTGAAGTTATTCTACAGAGAAGAGACAGAGTTAGGATTCCAACTCAGACCTTTCCAAGTCCAAAATACCTGCTCTGTCTTCTGTACTAGTCTGATTCTTGAGCTTGGAACCAGCCTCGCAGATGAGATGGGTAGTGGCTTTATCTCTTGCTCCCAAGCGCCTAGAAAGCACAATGCCTTTTTCATTCATCTTTGTAATCCCCCAGGAATTAGCCTAATATTTTTGCCAAGTAGGAATTCAATGAGTGTTTTTGGACTGAATGGATGGATGGATGTCTACCAATAATTCATCCTTAAAAGCTGATTTTTTGAACAGGTAGACATGGAAACCTTAAAGTGTTCCTTTTAAGCATCAACAGCTAACACAGCCTCTGCCTTCCTGGCAGAGTATCTCATCAGTGCTGGCCCAGGTACTAGCTTTACTTCAGCAAAATAAATCTTATGAATGCATTGGCTCAGGACCAGCACAATCATCATACCACCTCTATCAAAACCCTTTGGATTAGACAGACTGTGACCATGCTTCAGGCACCAGCATAGTTACCAAAAAATAATTTCCTGGGGGAAATTTGGTATTTCAAAAGAAGCATGAAAGTAATTACCATGATAACATGTCAACCTTGTTGAACTTTTTTTTTTACATTTATTTTATAGTTTGATATTTTTTCACTAATACTTTTAATTTCAAGTTGAAAGGGATTTGGAAAGGCAAGAAGTAGAGCACATACCATAAACGTTTTAAAGCTTTGGGCCTCTTCTATTCCTAGTGCAGTCTTCCTCTGCTTATTAAATGTGCAGATTCTTGCGTCTTCCACGGACCCAGAAACTTCTTCAGAGAAGAGGCTAAGCCAGTGCCTGACACAGGTCATGGAACAGAGCAGTTGCTTAATAAATCACAAATTGATGACTAAATGAATTAGTGAATTCTTAAAAGCAGGTGGATATTTATAATCACCACTGTGTAATCCACCCTCGTCCCATCTACTCTATGCCAAGAGCTTTTGTTTCTGACTACTGAATAAACTATGTTTTAACAAATAAGTTTTGATTAACTTTAAGGTAATGTGAGCTAGAAACTTAGAGCCTGTAGACCGATGTTAAGTCCTACCCTTGTCACTAAACAGGCATGTGCCCTCTCTGGGCCTCCTTCTAAAAGAAAGGAATTAAGAGTATATACACCCTGTGATTTCCTTCAAGTGCTAAAAATTCATCTTTCATATCTAAAAATCTTTGTTTAAAAGATTCTTTAAAAAATGACTATTATTTAAATGTTTTATATACTTTTAGGAGTCCCTGGGTGTTGCAGATGGTTAAATGCTTAACTACTAACAGAAAGGTTAGTGGTTCAAACCCACCCAGAGGTGCCTCAGAAGAAAGGCCTGGCAATCTGTTTTGGAATGGTCACAGCCTTAAAAACCCTATGGAGCAGTTCTGTTCTGCACTGATGGGGTCACCATGAGTCGGAATCAATTCAACAGCAGCTAACAACAGCAGGTACTCTTGTGTGGCCAGTCCTCTATCTGAGCACTGTAATGATACAGCAAGTTGGGAAATGAAAATCACCATTTTGCAATCATCACAGTTAAGATTTGTTTGGGCAAGGATCATCAGAGGATGCTAAATTTAGGGAGAAAAATTTTATGAGGAGCAGGACAACTGCATAGTCTCAAAGTGTCTCTCCATAGACTGCTTATAAGTTGCAAGGGGGAAGTTTCTGGCTATACAGTGGAGAAACTGAGAGCATCCAATTTGGGTGTTGACTGGGTAACCAAAATGGCATCACCAAAGAAAAGCAAGTGTACATTGTGTGCTTCCAAATGTGATATACCCTGAGAAAGATGCATCGTTTTGTAATATTTTGGATGAAGATATGTAAGCTAAATTTAATTGTGAGGAAATATCAGGCAAACTAAAACTGGGATATACTCATAGTTGGCGCATACTCTTCAAGCATGTCAAAGTTGTGGAAGACAAAGAAAGACTGAGGAACTGCCCTAGATTAAAGGAGACTAAGAAGCATAACAACTATATGAAATACATTATCCTAGACTGGGTCTTATACTGGAGGGGGAAAGCACTAAAAGGACGTTATTGGGATAACTGACAAATTTGGAATAGGGACTGTAAATTAAATAACAGTGTTGCATCAATGTTAAAATCCCTGGACCTGATAGATGTGTTGTGTTACATTAAAAAAACATCATTGATCTTAGGGAAGGTACACAGAAGTATCAAGGGGTAATGGGGCATGATGTATGCAACCTGTTTTCAAGTGGCTCAAAAAAATAAATTAAATGTTATAAATACATATATATGTGTGCATGTCTGTGGCTATCTATACCTGTCTGCACACATACACGCACACACATTCACACATGTTAGGGGGAGAATTTTTAGTGGTCATAGTATTTAAAATCGGTGAATCTGAGTAAAGGGTCATTGTGAGTTCTTGATACTATGCTTGCAATTTTTCTGTGAAATTGAAATTAATTCAAAATAAAGAAGTACTTTTTAAAAATGCATTTCCTACCTGTGGGTAGATTTAACTTTCAAACATGTTTGTTAAATAGTTAAAAGAGTAGGTCCAAAGATAAGGAATCTTTCATGACTAAAGTTAATTTTGTGAGTCTTCAAACGGAGTATTAAACTGTTCAACATATGCCTCTTGTCATGGATTGAATTGGGTCCCCCCAAAATATCTGTCAACTTGGCTAGGTCATGATTCCCTTGTATGATTGTCTACCATTTTGTCATCTGATGTGATTTTCCTATATGTTGTAAATCCTATCACTATGATGTATGATAAGATGGATTGGCAGCTGTTATAATGACGAGGTCCACAAGATTAGGTAGTGTCTTAAGCCAATCTTTTTTGAGATATAAAAGAGAGAAGCGAGCAGAGAGACATGGGGACCTCATACTGCCAAGAAAGCAGCACTGGGAGCAGAGCACATCCTTTGGACCTGGGGTCCCTGTGCCTGAGAAACTCCTTGACCAGGGGAAGATTGATGACAAGGAATCTTCCTCCAGAGCTGACAGAAAGAGAAAGCTGTCCGCGGAGCTGACGTCCTGAATTTGAACTTGTAACCTACTAGAGTGTGAGAGAATAAATTTCTCTTTGTTAAAGCCATCCACTTGTGGTATTTCTGTTATAGCAGCACTAGATGACTAGAATACCTCTTCACTTGGAAAAATGGCTGTAGTGGTGACCATTTATCTGTGTATTGTGGTCAGGGGCAGTGGAGTGAAAATTCTGAGAACTGCAACATGTGGTTGTAAGAACCGATTCAGTGTGTGTCTAGGAGAAGCTTGTTTCATCTGCCTGAGACTCCATTTCTTCATCTGCAAAACCAGGAGATTAAATTCGAGTGTGTTGGACAGCCTCTCCATCCCTACCTTTCTACAATTCTGAGATATGGTTTAAAAAATAAAACGTAAAAGTCTAGGAATTAACAATTACATCAACAGAATTAAAAACTTGACCAAAGTTAAAGAGAATACGTATTTCTCTCCACATCTGTACAGTCTCAGCCTCTTAAGTAAATGGAAGTAAATAGAAACTTGGATCACTTTTATAGAAGGATGGAACAATGTTTGCAAAGAAACAGGATTTGAACTTTCTCTCAAGATGCTCCTGAATTTGGCAGGCTGATTGCATTTATGTTTTAAGAAGAAATGTAGCCAAAGCTCTCTGAAGTGCAGTGAAACACTACTTCCCCAACCCTCATATTTCTGCCACAGCAAATGAGTTATTGTTTTTACAATCAATTAGATTAAGGATTTTAGAGAAGTATGGTTGTATCCTCGTGAACCACACTTGTAAAGATAGCAAGTTGTGCCGTTATCACTTCCCCAGAAAGGTATGATTTTTCTGATACTTTTGGTTCTACGTGAGCCATGCTTTATGTCAACAAGGAATCAGGGAAATTATTTTCTCCCTAACAAAGGCTAAAATAAAAGAGACCAAGGTAGGTGCATCATAAATATTGTTGACTTAGAGTAGCAAACAATAAAAATAGAAAAAATGGGAGAATCAGGATGCCACAGTGCATGGGAAGCTTTCCACAGTGAAGCCAATTTGTAAAAAGCTAGTATATATTTAGGTGACTCTCACCTAAAACTGTATAAGCTTTTGGAATGTGGTACAATAAAAATGATAATTATGAATTCTTCATTAATGGTACCATAAAAGAAATTCATAGAATCACCTATTGTTCAGCCAACAAATATTGATTGAGTACCTACTCTGTGTAGAGCACATTCTGAATAAATAGCAGTGAAGTAGATATATAAGGTACATTCTCTCATGGAGCTTGTATTCTGGTAGGGGAAGATAGAAATGAAATAAGAATAAGGCAATATCACTGTGATAAGTGGTAAAAAAAGAGAAAGTTGCCATCGAGTCAATTTCCCCTCATGGCGACCCCATGTATGTCAGAGAACTGTGCTCCCAGGGACACATTACCCAATAAGCAAGGTATGCATGGGTTTACTTGTGCTTACTTACTAATTTGTAGTGCACAGTTTCACAGTTTCAAAGATGTGCTGGAACCCATGTGAAATTGTGCACTACAGGTTAGTAAGTAAAAACAACGAAGCCCGTAAGCTGCGTAGATGTGGGTGGCCTGTGCGTACTGTGCTTACTGGTTAATCCTCCCCTGTGTGCTCCATAGGGTTTCCAGTGGCTGATTTCTTGGAAATAGATCGCCAGGACTTTCTTCCAATAAGTGGTATGGAGAAGTTTAAAACAGATATATGACTAGGTGTGGAGGAGTTTAGTTCATCAGAGAAAGCTTCTTTGGGAAGTGACATTTAAGCTACAATCTGAATCAAGTGAAAAACAGGGTAGAGAGAACCTTCCAGCCCAGTTAGGGCAAAGGCTCAAAGGCAGGCATGAACTTGATGATTTAGGAGATCAGAATAAAAGCCAGGGTGGCTGGAACATAGTAGACAAGGGGGAAAAGGAATGTGTTGAATTTTCAGAGGAGGGTAGAGAGTAGGGGATTTATATTCTAGGTGTAATGGAAAGCAAGCAAAAGGTTTTAAGCAAGAATGTGAAGGGATCTGATTTTCATTTAAAAGGATGACTTTGCTGTGTTTTGGTGGGCAAGAATAGAATCAGAGGGATGGACGAGGAAGCCATGGCAGTGTCCTGTACAGGAAATCACGACCTAGAGGAGAGTTTCGGTCATGGGTACGGAGAGAAGTGGGCCTTTGGAAGAAAAGAGCCAACAGAACCTGAAGCTGGGCACAGTATGGAGAGACTGAAAGAAAGAATCAAGAATAACTTGTGAAGTTCTGTCCTGACCAGCTGGGTAGATGTGGGTGGCATATACTGAGATGAGGAAGACTGGGAGACGAACAATTTGAGGGGGTGAGAATTAAGAGATCTGTTTAGGGCTTGTTGATTTTAAGATGCCAATTAGACAATCCAAGTAAAGCTGCCATGTAGACAGATATAATATTTGAAGTTCTGGGACTATGTAAGGGCTATAAAACTGAGAGTTAGGAGCATATGATAGTATTTGAGACCATGGACTGGATGAGATGACCAAAGAAAAGAATGTAATTGGGTAAAAGAAGGGGCTCCAGGACTGACCTCTTGGGTGAAACAGAAAAGGAAGAACCAACTCAGGAGACTGAGACTGAGTGGCCAGTGAAGTAATAGGGAAATCAGGAGAGCATGGTGACATAGAAGGTAAGATGAGAGTGTTCTATTAAAAAGAAAGTATCAGCTGTGAAAAATGCTGATGAGAGGTCTGGCCTAGGGGTGGCCATTGGATCTGACAACCTGAAAATCATTGATGATCCATGTAAGAGCAGTCATAGTGGAACGGCCGGGACTGAAGCTTCAAGAGAGTGTATTGGGAAGAGATTCTGTGATGAAAATGTGGAGGCAGACTGTATAAAGAACTCTTTTTTGGATGTTTTACAGTGGAAGGGAACAGACATATGGGACGGCAGAGGGAAGGAGATGCAGTGTCAGGTAGGGTGTTTTCGTTTGCTTGCTTTTTTTACAAGAGGGGGTTGCTAGTTCAGTGTGTATGCGAACAAGTTAATTCACTAACAAGAAAGGAAGTAGTAATATGGAAAAGATGGCGATTGCAGAAGCAAAGTCTTTCAGAGGGCGAGAAGGATGGAATCCAGACCAAAAGGGCTTTGAAAGAGCAGAGGTTTGTTGAAAGATCCGCTTGTGTAATTACCTCAGTACCTCTCTTACAAAGCGCTGAGACATAAATTATCTCATTTGATTCTCACTAACGCTCTGTTAGGCAGGTATGTGGTCATTCCTGATTTCCAGATGAGGAAAATAAAGTCTATAGAGGTTGGATAATTTCTCCTAGAGCACTCATAAATAGTAGATCTAGAATTCAAACCTTTCTTTCGCCTCCGAATTGAATGTTTTTTCCACTGTGTAATATTGTGGTGAAGCTGCCCTTCTAATGTTCTGTCTGACGCAATGTGACCAAACGTTCACAGGTACAAAGAAGTATAGTTGCTTCCGTGTCATTATTCCCATTTTGGTAACTTGGTGATCAGCAAAACTTTGGTGGTTTTAAGTTTGAAATCCCTGGAATCCAGCTGGGTGGAGATTTCATGTCCTCATCAGTTTTCTGAATTTAATGACTACTGGAGTGTAATAGGGACATAATTACATTTGCACCTAAAGGTCTTATAAAAAACACTTAAACCTAATAACGCCTTTCTCAACAAGTTTGGTTCATATACTCAAGTTAACCATAAATTGCCTGTTCATTTTGTTACCATTTTGAAGGGCATCTCACCCAATAAAACAGCAGTAAATACTTGTTTATTAATTTTTGTAAAAATAACACACCATTTTTTAAAGTAAAAAAAGTACAAGTCCCAATCAGTTGGGGAGTGCAATGGGGAAGAATTTATTATCCCATGGTCCAAAAGGCGTGGAATTTGAATCAAATGTCCTGGGTTTAAGTTTAAGATCTGATAAACTCTCTCCAGGAGCTCTTTCAAGTTGCTTAACCTTAGTTTCCTCATTAATAAAATAAAGCTGATAAAATTTGTGGTAACAAATATTATATTGTTTATGCTAATAATGATTATTATGAGTTAACTGTAAAGTGGGAGTACCTGCTGGTTGTTACTATTATACTAAGCTGTATAGTGTGTTTTATTTTTTAGCAAGTCTTGTGAGGCAAATTCACATCTCCCTTCTGATAATAATGAACCATTCCTTATGGCTACTTGGATAAAAGAGAGAAGAAATTGCTTGTAGAGGGACACCTGTAATCTGCCTCCTCTTAAAAGCTTTCCCAAGTCTCTTGAAACTGCCTTAGTCGCTTGTGTTCCCACGGAAGCACGTCCATAATTGCTGCCATAGCACTCACCACAGCCACACACTCATTTGAACAACAAATGCGCCTTGAGAGCCTATTATGTTCCAGGCCCTGAAGGAGTAGACATCAGTGTAGAAAAATCATTGTGATACGTTTTTGCCTCTTCATCAGTTGATGGTCTAGTACGAGAGTGTCTCTTCTGTGTGAAGCTACTTTTTATATGAGTTGTAGAATGCCATTACGGGCTCTAGAATGCCAAGACTTTCTCTTGGTCATCTTAGTCTTCCTCAGGACCTTGCTGATAGTAGTGCTCAATAAATGATTATTGCATTAAAGAAACATTTTATAGTATGTTTTACAAAATACCAAGGTGTTTTGGTGGACTAGCAAGCAAGGTCTTTTTCCTCCTAATGTCTCTCATGGTTACATTGAACAGCAAGTTAAAATTAGATTTTTTTTTTCTCTTTTTTTTAAGGAAGGAAAACCATAGCAACTGTAATGTTGAATGTTTCAGAGAGTACATTTTTAAGGATTCTCTTTTTCGGAATTGTCTATGTTTGAGTTGCCTATTTCAATCGAAAATCTAATAAATAATTTGCGGCACTAGCAACCACATAAACCACAGATTGTATCTATACAGCAGTAGAAATTCCCACATGAAACAGAATGCTTGGTAATCTAAAAAAAGAAAAATCAATAAGTAAATGTGTTGAATAAATTTAAAATGGTTACCTTCCCCTCCCCCTCCCCCCGAAATGATTGAGCATTAACCTCTTCGGTTCTTACACCTGTGTTTATTATAAAGCCTTGGAGATTGTTGTAATGTTTTATATCAATATTTGCTAGAGATCTTTTTTTTAAGGCATGTCTTATGAGGAAATCAATTTTACAGTACTGTCTTCTAACTGAAAGAATGGGCATTTTTATAGAATGCCATCAGCAAATACTTCTCTGACATACATAATGATCGCCTAATACTTTTCTCTAAAAGTATTTTTCTTGAAGTAATGATTGAAGTGTGGCTCAGTGCCTCAGGAACACTGACTAATGTCATGTTAATCAACTTGACTAAAAAAAAAATAAAGAGGTTGATAGTTTAAATCTAGTTGCCTCATGATTCATTTGAACTATAAAAGAAGAAAATGTATTTTACCCAGGACCAAATTTAAAACAAAACAAAAATCTAGCAAAACATCTCAAAATCAACTTTATCAAGAAAAATCTAATTCCATTTCTCTTAAAACGTCTAAATTAGCCTTTGATTGATCAACATCAAACATCTATATAGATCAAAATCGATTCACTGCCTACTCTATGCAAAGCACTGAACTAATGCCAAAATAAATAAAGCCCATTTCTGCTATTAGAGATCTTATTAGAAGAAATAAGTCATTCACATAAAACTGGCTGTGTGAAAAATAAGTATTATAAATGCCGTCGGTATTCTGAGAAGGGAGAAATGGATAACTCTGGCTAGATTTGAACAGGTAGAATGAGGTGGAAACAGAAAGATAGAACATTGCAGACTGGAAACGAGCGTCTTTCAGAAGTAGCAAGAAGTAGAGCTTGATTTCAGGATAGTTTCCAGGAGTGCTGAATAAGGCTCTTTATTTAGTCCAAACACACCTCAGGCTAGGTAGTGAAAGGCCTTGAATTCCAGATTATGACAGTGATTGTTTAAATGGAATTTATATATAAATTCCAAATATATATATATATAATCACTGTCATATTATATATACCCACCAAAACCTACTGCTGTCAATGTTATATGTATATACTTATAATTATATATTATATTTATATATGTATACATATATAATTTTAAAAGCTGTAAGTGAGCAGTCCCATTAACTCTTCTGTGCACGCGCAACAACTTTTTTAAAGGACAGGCTCTAAATCTGAAATTGAAGCCACCTGATTTGCAAGCAACACTGAAAAATGTTGGCTGGGTTTGGCCATACTTTTTCAGTCTGAGCATTTAGTCAGTTTTTGACGTTCTGGTATTATTCTGGGGAGGTAAGTTATCGTTTTTTAGATAAATTTGGATTAATTTGTCTTCCAGAGGCAGGAAAAATAAGCATTTGCTTATATATTTATTACCACAGAATTTTCTGTGTACGCCATGTATACTTTTTTACCTTTGTAATTGTTTCTTGTATGAAACTGCACTAAGACCAAAATTAGTACTTCATCAGAGGCGTTTCATGACTGAGCCAGAAGTACTTGGAAACCCATTTCTTAAAAACAGTAAAACCTTCTCGTAGGGCAGTAAATGTGCGAGGTTGGAGCATGACAGTGAGAAGGAAGAGAGAGAGAGAACAATTATCTTCTAAAAGAAATGGCTATGAAGATAACTTTATACATTATGTGTTCAAAAGATGTGAAATAAATGTAGCAGAGATAGACAATACTGCTGTAGATGCTAAAAGTTGTCACTAACTACAACCAACTATGGAAATTCTCACACTTTTAGTCCCAGGCCCTTGAAATTGAGAGAAAGTTTAGATAAGACACCTAGGAGAAACCATAGAAATTTTGGAACATTTCACCTACGCTCATTTCCTGTTCATATTTGTATAATCTGCCATGAGAATGAATATACACCAGAGCTCTTTACAACCAGGTGTTCAGAGTTTTAAGCAAGTTTCAAGAGCTTCACCTCTTACCCTTCACAACAGCGTTGGACCAAGAGGGGAACATAAATATAATTAGAATAAACAAACAAAAATTATAGGATCCACAAGAATCAAGGTTTATTTAGAACTTCTCTATGCTGTGATCTATGAAGCTTACTCCAATGACATTTATACACCATATAATGTATGTGAGGAGCCCTGTGTCTGAAGAAGCCCTGGTGGCTCAACAGTTAAGGGCTTGGCTGCTAACTGAAAAGTCAGCGGCTCAAAAACACACCAGCTGTTCCTCAGGAGAAAAGACCTGGTGATCTGCCCTCGTAAAAATTACAGCCAAGGAAACCCTATGAGACAGTTCTACTCTGTCTCTAGGGTCACTATGAGTCAGAATTGACTCGATGGCGTGGAACAACAATAATGGAAGTACCTTAGGCTAGGAGTTGGTGAGTAGTAGTTTCCGGTAGAAAATAGCAAATATGAATGGCCAGATTCTGCTAATGACCTTAGTTTACATGAAAAATGTGGTCCTTATTCCTTCTTACCCAAGGAGAAAGAGTCTTAAAAATTAGGAACCAACATACATAATTATTCTGAAAGAAATCTAGAAGCACAGCAAGTATGCAGAGACCTTTGAATCAAAAGATTGTTGTTAGCGTGTTGACATGGCAAACAATTTGTTACGTATATATTCACCACTTTTTTAAAAAAAGGAAAAAAGATGGTTATTATATTTTTCCGAGCATTAGTAATTTAGGAAAATGCAATATTAATATGGTAGGCTCAAGATGAATGTGTGGCTCAACACTGATGTGAAGTTGAAGGTCATGTTCTTCTACTTTAAAGTCTATTCTGAGTGGTAGTTATCTTGAAAGCTGTTTAAATTTGAGGTTTTCATTGTTAATAGAAGAAACGAATCGAGGAAACATTGTGCTCCCAACATTTCTGGAAGCTTTTCAGAGGAAGCAGCTGTAGTTTCTTTAGACTCCCAAGTCTATTATGCAGGTTAGCAGTGTATTTTATAATGAGTTCTAGACCACCTGCCTTTCCAAGGAAATTAATATCGAGATGGATTTTTTTTTTTTGGTCTTTTTCATCCTCAGTGGTTATGTATAATATTTTCCTATTCAGTGACTTTGGGCATCCCATAAAAATGTTCTTTCAATGTTGTTCAGCTGTGGATGATTGTTTTTTTAGACATTGTCTAAATGTGTTTTCAACAAATTCTTGTCTTAGTGAGTTTTAAGATTGAATTGTATGTTGCCCTAGGAAAAGAGTAGTTCAGCAGATGAGGTGCACATAGTTTTTCTTCTAAGGCAGTAAATGCCTGTAACGAATAAAATAGTGTTTTACATGAATTTGACTCTTGTCTAAATCAGTGGAATTTCAAAATATTGTTTTAATTATTTTCCCTTTTCTCACCCCCATAGGAATTTTGCAGAGAGAAATCAATGGCTTTAGGAAGCCATAAGAGTTCGGAGAATACAGTCAAAAGGGTCTGTCATGATCAGCTTGTTCCAAAGATAAACACAAGCAAGAAAATGACCACCTTAGCAAACCCACCTACCATCTTGGAAATGCCAAAGGAAATTAAGAAAAACTGTGGAGGCAAACAGGTAGAAATCACAGTGGAAAGAATAAAAATAGCAAAGAGCACCAAAGAAAAACAAAGTCATGATTTAGAGAGAGTAGCCTTTAAACGAAAGGCAGAAGGTGAAGAAAAGCCAGCTGGAAAGAAAGAGGCAAAGATAATAGAACGTGACAATCAATTAATCACCATGCCTCTGCCTCACATCCCCTTAAAGAACATAATGGATGTGGAAGTGAAGTTGGTGTACGTTGATGAAGAGGATGTGAGCTATGAGTTTGCTGGGTCCTTCATGTCCACTGGGATTCAGCCAACACGCCGAGCCGCTGAAATACTAGACCCTTTGAGCATACCTAATTTCAGTTTTCCACCTCAGATTGACAAATGGCTTCAGGTTGCCTTAAAGGATGCCAGCTCTTGCTATAGACAAAAGAAATACGCCGTGGCAGCAGGACAGTTCAGAACAGCACTTGAGGTATGGGATTATATAAAATATAGATTGGTGGCAGGAAGCTGTGAAATGGAAAGCCTTAATTACATTGAGTGGTCCTGATCATACAGTAGTCAACAGTGATAAAAGGGGGAAAATGTTTAATGATATCAGGATTATGAGGTTCCTAGTTTACATACAGCAAATAAGAAATGCCTACAAATTAATATACCTGTGTGCACTTCACATGTAGAAATAACTCCAAAAGCATACCTCATGCTTTTTCTCTTTTAACAAGCACTGCAGTGAATGGTAAAATATATAAGAGTGCAGTTGGTTTTGTAATTTAGCTGTACACCTATAAAAGCTGTAAAATTTTTGTACGGTGGTAGTAGATAGAATATAGATTCTCTAGAAATAGGCAGTTAACGGGTCTCATGAATTGTCCCTTTTTTGATATGACATCTTCATGACTAAATATAACCATCTCTACTCTTTCGCATGGGCTGATAATATATACATAATACTATTGAAAACAAAATAATGCCAAAATAACATCAAACTTCACTTTACCATCAAAATTCACATTCTAGTGAATCTTTTTTTTTAAAAAGAAATAATTATTTGTCTTTCTGCAAGCAGGTCAGTTTGTCAATACCTTGGCATAAAGAAGTAGCCCATGGACTAAAATAACTTTGAGAATCACCCCTAAAACACAAAAGTAGTAGTGGGGAAAATTCCTTCATCTCATCTCATTGAAGGACTCATAGAAGGACCGAAATCTATAACTAGAAGTTCTGTTGGTCTGGCAATATTGGTGACTGTATATTTCATTAATCACAATTAAAAACAAAAAAAATCAGTGCATTCTATATGCCTGGCACTTTGTTAGGCCCTGGAGAGTCAAAAATGAGTTAAGACATTTAGGACTCCACCCGACTTATGGAGGCAAATTGTAAATAGTGAAATGGAGGTGGCATAAAGGAGCGATTGATCCACCATCCTGGGGAGAGGTAGGAATCAAACATGCAATGTCTGTGATGGAGATTTTTTAAAGAGTAAAAGATTATTTCCACTGTTACTTGCAGGTTAAAATGTCTCTATCTAGAATACATTATTAATGGGTGATACCAGCAATGATGCCCCTAAATATTTAAAAAGAAACTCTAAGTACCCAAATGGAAGCTCAAAAGGATGTGAAGTGATTAAGGAGCAGATAAATAGGCGTATCTATAAATATCACTGTCCTCACAGAGGGTCATCTCCACAAAGAAGGGACATATGACACATCATCAAAGTTCTACTCTGTAAACTGAATGATGCAAAAAGCACCAGAAAATCTAGGTTACCCACAAACTACTGAGAGAGCCCTTTGCTGCCCTTCGAGCTAAGGTCCAACAGAACTCCAGCTAAGGAAAAAATGCTAGAGAAAGACTCAATGAAGAACCATGCACACTTCTTCCAGGATCATTTTCAGCCAGATTTTTTTTTTTTGTTACGGTTATAATTTTATTGACAAATAATAACATTTTGGCAATAAAAAAAGAAAGGAATAAAATAAATGAAGATGCTATATAGCTTCAAATTAAGTGTAGGTGGAAACAATGCCTATGTTAAGTAGGAGAAAATATCTAGTTTTCCATGAAACGTGGTGTTCAAAATTATAACAATTGAATCAGATTTTAATGACTGCAAAATCTAATTGTATTCTGAGTCTTCTCTCTGGTATGCATTTTTTCTATCTCTGTTGCAGTCTTTCTTTCGCAGGGCTTTTAGGAAAGTTTTGGATGCTGACACTAATTACTAGTAATTAACAAAGGTAATTACTTTGAGACCAAAACTTAGCCTAGACATCTGGCCTAGCTTTTGTCTAATTATCTTGAGAGTTAACTTTGAAATCTTACCTACAATGTCTCTTAATAAACAAAAGCTACAGGGAATTGAAAAGCGTTGTAACCCTCTTCAACCCTTCTTCTCCTGAAGAAGTAAATTTAATTTCTTCAATATTGAGCATTCTTGGATTTCATAGAATGCATCTACCTTTTTCCTTTAGGTCCTAACGAGACTGAGTGAGATGGCAGAGACCAAGGCATAGTGATAACAGTCACACTTGTAAAACAGTACATCAGAGAATATTTGAGTGTGTATAAACAATGAGCTCAAGCATAGCAACGATTGTGAGGATGGCTCAGGACCGGGCAATGTTTTGTTCTGTTGTGCGTAGGGTCTCTATGAGTCGGAACTGACTCCATGGCACTTAACAACAAACAACAACATAAATTAGAGTTAGGTTTGAATGCAAATGAAAGAAAACCCAAAATACCAGTGTCCTCAGCAAATAGAAATTTATTTTTCTCTCACAGAAATGTAGATAGTCAAGGATCAGCTTGGTATGATTGTTAGGGTACTGGCAGTCTATCTTGCTTTTTAAGATGTGACTTTGACCTCATGATCCAAAATGTCTGTTCTTGTTGGTATCATTGCATCCACGTTCCAGCCTTTTGGAAGGAGAAAAAGGGATACAGAAAGGCACACTGTGTCCCTGTAAGGACACTTCACAGATGCTGTACACACCACTTCCTTTTTTCCCCCATTATCCAGAAATTAAGGAGCCCTGGGCAGTTCTGGGTGGGGCAGTTCATGCCCACTAGCCGCTCCATGGGAGAAAGATGTGGCAGTATGCTTCCCTAAAGATTTACGGTCTAGAAGCCCTGTGGGCCAACTCTACTCTTTCCTGTAGGGTTGCTGTCAGTAGGCACCCACTTGACGGCAATGGGTTTTTGGGTTCAGAATTTAGTTATATGGACACACATACCTGCAAGGGAGGCTGAGAAATATGGTCTTTGTTCTGGGTGACCTAACATCCAAGGATTCTATTTCCTGGCAATCTACTTCTGAAAAATCAGCCACGGAGAGCCCTATGGAGCACAGTTCTACTCTGACATGAGTTGGAATCGACTCAATGGCAACTGGTAATTATTGAGGAAGAAGGGAAAGTGAATATTGAAGGATAGCTAGCACCCTCCCACTGAGCGCTTATTACTTCAGATGTATGAAATGCTTGCCAAATGGGTGGTGAAAAATGTGCTCTAGGAGTGTACAGAAGACTAGCTGTCAGTAACAGGAAGACCACAGAAAAGAAGCAGAAATGTAAGAAATGAGAAAGGTCCTTGAGATTTATGAATATTTATTAATACACACAATCATTTCTAATCTATGTAATAAATCTATTAGAAATATTCTGTTTATATGGTAGTTTCCTTGTACTCTTGACTAAGTATTAGCTCCTTTTGTTTTCATAACAGAAATAACTAGATGGGTAATTTTACAATAATATTTTATTATTATTAAGATAAAATGTTATGCATTGATTCAGAAGACAACAGTTTAGCATCCTAAAAGCAGTCAATTTTAGTTCTTTAGGATTTCAGAATATAGCTGGCATTTAATATTTAATAATAATAATTTAAATAAAATTCAACTAATATAAACATTAATTTATATCACATACACTTAATGAAAAACTTATTTTTCTATGCTTTCTTTTTGCTAGATAAAGTTGAACCGGTTATGTAGATAAGATTAGTCCTTAGTGCTGTGACCAACTCATCAATCTTCGTCAAGTTATATTAAAATCAGCTGTCATTTGTTCCTGTATTTGTACTCACATCAGAAGCAAAACCAGAAGGGCAAAAAGTATAAGCTGAAGAAAAAAATACAAGCTCACATTAAATCGTATTTCCATGCCTAGATGCTATTCCCTGTAATTTTTAAACCCAAGTATACAAATTCACCAAGGTCCCCAGATGGCACAAACAGGTTGCACTTGACTGCTAGCCCAAAGGCTGGCAGTTCAGACTCACCCAGTGGTACTGCAGAATAAAAGCCCTGGCAATCTGCTTTTGTTAAGATAACAGCCAAGAAAACCCTATGGAGCAACTCTACTCTGTAACAGATGGGGTTGCCATGAGTCTGAATCAACTTGATAGGAACTAACAATAAGAACACACAAATTCACCTACTATCAAAATAGTTGGGGTTGTTAGAAAGAAAACTACAACACACTTGCCTGGTGTAGTGATATTTGCATATTAGGCAATATACACTCCCACTAAAACCCACAATATACACTACTATTCTATAAATTACTTGACTGTCAATAAAAAAGTAAGAAGGTGTTACTATCGTGGGAGAAGAATAATTATTAATAAAGACTTGTAGGACAGCTTAAAATTCTGGGGATGCAGTAGCCTTATATGTCTCCTACATGTAAGTACATATCACTTATAGGAAAAAAACTCAAAGAAATTATCAAAACTGTAAAAGGTTTTTCTAAGTTTGTGACATGCAGCCTAAACAATACTATCATTTCAACCTTAGTCACAGGAACTTCGTAATTAAGAGGCTTCTGCCTTTTGAATTAAAAGAGATCTATAGGCAACCTTCAAGATTCACAGTTTCCAATATTCCCACTGAGCCAGCCAAAGGAGACAGAACAATGCTTATCTCTTTCCAAGCAGAACTTCCAATTCTGATTTCACCATGTAAAAACCCCTAGAGCTGCTAATCTTTTTTATTTTTTTAATATCTTGGTGATCCAGTCACTGATCTGTGAAGTTAGAGTAATAACTCACATTTATGGATCCTTTTTTTTTTTTTTTTTTTCCTATGTGTCAGTTACTGTGTTTTACATTTGGGGAATATCTACATTTATTACTCTGTTTTCTTCTCACAAGTCCACGAGATAGGACTATTGTTATTTCTTTGTTACAACTGAGAAAACTGAGGCATAGATAGGTTAAGTAACTTGCCAAGCATCAACAGCTTGAAGTAGTGTAGTCAGGATCTGAACCCAGGAGGTCTAGTTTCATTGCTCACCAGCTCAACCACTATGCCATTGCTACACTATGAGTGAGATTGTTGAAAATACACAATTTCAGCCCCATCCCAGAGCTGCCAATCCGAATCTGCATTTTCACACAACCCCAGGTGACCCTGGTGCACATTGCAGTGAGGAGCCGGGCACCCTGTGATATGGCTACCCTGAACAGATGAGCCCTCTGCTTAGCACGTTGTGGTTTGCTCTCCGAAGTGTTGTAAGGGTATTTGCAGAACAACGGTTAAATATCTGGGGATTTCAAGGACCAGTAAAATTTTAAAAAGGGGAGAGGTATCAACATTGCATTTCTACTGTGCAGGAGCATTATAAAATTAGCATATATTTTCATCATTATTTCATAAAACATACGGAACAGTTTAATACCAAAATAAAGACAGAGAGAGGAAGGGAGAAAGAAAGAAAGAAAGAAGGGAGAAAGGGAGGGAGAAAAGAATAAAAGGGACGAAAGAAAGAAAATGGAAAGGGTATACTTTCAGAATGGAGAAGGTTTTTTTAAATAGATTATGCATTTCAGATTTTATGAAGAGTTTACTAAATTGTCTCCCCCGCCTCCGCTCCCCAATCAGTAAAACATTGGTCTGTGAACAAGCTTTTGGGAATCACTGTTCTAGAACACATTCCCTTTATGGTAAATGTTATGTATCCAGGACGATTGTACCCTCACCAGGGCCTTTTATGAGATTACTTCTAGTATAATGGAATTTGGTATGAGGCAGGTCCATTTTGGAGCCCATCTATGGGGGTTTATTTAATGAAGTAGCAAAGATATCTCATTATAGGGCAGCCTCACCTATAATGGCTCTGCTGAAAATAATTCTGTAGCAAAGCTCTAATGGCATGAGCATGTGGGTATCCCAGAAAGCTTGAATTAAATGGGTTCTAAAGCAGGCATTCTTTGGTTCTACATAACCAGTAATTCGAGACTTCACCAAATTCACTGAGCACCAGGGCTGTCTTTTCACAAATCTGTGGGTTTGCATGTAGATTCAATATGCATTTCTTAATCTGCTGGGGTTGCATGCACTTTTATTTATGTAATTGCAATAACCCTCTAAGATAGATATTCTCATCCCCATTTTACAGATGAGAAAAACTGAGACCCTCCAAAATTAAATAACTTACCTAAAGTGCTACAACTGATTTGTGGCAGGACTGAGACTGGATTCCTGATTTCACATCTGGAATTCTTGACACAATTGCTTTTCATACTTTAAGATGCCTGAGAACTATATAGGTATCTTACTAAAAATGCTGATTCTGATTTGATAGGTCTGTGGTAGGGAACTAGATAACTGCATTTTAATAAGCTCCCAGGTGATGTCCATGTTGCTGGTCCAGGAACCACTGTGAGTAGTGAAGCTTTCTGCCACACAACTAGTCAGTTCTCATATGTCTGCCATTGCCACCCTAGCAAGATATCAGCAAGCACTTTCATTATATGTTGTCTTAACTGGCCGCTTGATCCTCAGCTGTAATAGAGCACTGAATTTGCAGGCAGATTACCTGTGTTTGATGCTGTTCTGGTACCTAATTGTGACTTTGTGTGACTTTGAACAACTTTTGTAACCTTTTAGAACGATGTTAAGTAGGGATGAACAACCAATTTCCAAGTAAGTTGCTTTCATGTAGGATATTAATAATTTTTTAATAAAAATTCTTTATCCAGAATCATTAAATTTATCAAAAGAAAAACACAATGAACTCTAAATTCATGGACAAGTTGCCTTTGATATTCTCAAGTACTCTGTTTCCCTCCTCAGTACATATTTAACTTAAAACTTTAGTACTCCAAAAGATTTCACCCGAGAACAAAGGGCTACCGCATGATTTAAAAATCAGGAAAGGTGTGCACCAGGGTTGTCTTCTTCTACCACTTTTATTCAATCTGTATGCTGAGCAAATAATCCGAGAAGCTGGACTATATGAAGAACAACGTGGCATCAAGATTGCAGGAAGACTCATTAACAGCCTGTGATATGTAGATGACACAACCTTGCTTGCTGAAAGCAGAGAAGACTAGAAGTACTCACTGATGAAGATCAAAGACTATAGCTTTCAGTATGGATCACACCTCAACATAAAAATAACAAAAATCCTCACAATTGGACCAATAAGCAACATCATGATAAATGAGGAAAAGTTTGAAGTTTTTAAGGATTTCATTTTACTTGGATCCATAATCAATGCCAATGAAAGCAGCAGTCAAGAGATCAAATGACACATTGCAGTGGGCAAATCTAGTGCAAATTTTTTTTTTTTTTTAAAAGACCTCTTTAAAGTGTTAAAAAAGCAAAGATACTACTTTAAAGACTAAGGTACGCCTGACTCAAGCCATGGTGTTTTCAATCGCGTCATATGCATTCAAAAGCTGGAAAATAAATAAGGAAGACTGAAGAAGAATTGATGCCTTTAAATTATGGTGTTGATGAAGAATATTGAATATACCATGGACTACCGAAAGAAGGAACAAATCTGTCTTAGAAGAGGTACAGCCAGAATGCTCCTTAGCAGAAAAGATGGCAAAACTTCATCTCATTAACTTTGGACATTTCATCAGGAGGGACCAGTCCCTGGAGAAGGAGATCATGCTTGGTAAAGCAGAGGGTCAGTGAAGGACAGGAAGGCCTTCACCAAGATAAATTGGCACGGTGGCTACAACGATAGGCTCAGGCATAGCAACAATTGTGAGGATGGTGTGGGACAGGGCAGTGTTTCGTTTTATTGTATCAACTTGACAGTGCTTGTCATGGATTAAATTGTGTCCCCCCAAAATATGTGTCAACTTGGTTATACCATGATTCCCACAAAATGGTTGTCCTCCATTTTGTGATTGTAATTTTATGTTAAAGAGGATCAGGATGGGATTGTAACAGCCTTACTAAGGTCACTTCCCTGATCCAGTGTAAAGGGAGTTTCCCTGGAGTGTGGCCTTCACCACCCTTTACCTTACAAGGGATAAAAGGAAAGGGAAGCAAGCAAAAAGTGGGGCCCTCATACCACCAAGAAAGCAGTGCCACGAGAAAGAGCATCCTTTGGATTTGGGGTTCCTGTGTGGAGAAGCTCCTAGTCCAGAGAAAGATTGATGACAAGGACCTTCCTCCAGAGCCGACAGAGAGAGAAAGCCTTCCCTTTGAGCTGACGCCCTGAATTTGGACTTTTAGCCTACTAAAAAAAAAAAAAAAGAAGTAAATAAATTTCTCTTTATTAAAGCCATCCACTTGTGGTATTTCTGTCATAGCAGCAGTAGATGACTAAGACAGCACCTAACTACAAAAACAATAACAAGTATTTATCAACATTTATTTTTAAAAATCCATGGCCCTCTTCCTCTTTGATTAACATTAAAAATATATAAAAAATCCATTGCTGTCAAGTCAATTCCGACTCATAATGACCCTATAGGACAGAGCAGAAGTGCCCCGTAGAGTTTCCAACAAGCAGCTGGTGGATTTGAACTGACAAGCTTTTGGTTAGCAGCCAAGCTCTTAACCACTGAGCCACCAGGGTTCTTGTTAAAAATGTATAGTACACTTTTAATTATATTTGAAATTCAGTGAAAGCAAGAATTCAAAATACTGCATTGATTTCTACTCAATTCCCCCTTTGAGAAGCAATGACTTAAATCAAACGCTGTTTTGAACTATTAACTGCTTTTGTTAAAACACATAAGCCTTCCCTTAAGTGAAGTTGTTGAACTAGAAGTAGTTCGTTTTTTCTTAGCTGTCAGATATAAACTGCTGATTGAGTTCTGTATGTTCAAGATTAGGCATTTCAGTTTTTAACCTGATTGTTGCCATCTTTATTCCATCCAGGGCCTCTACAACCAATAAGTATCTAATGACAAAAGATATTTGGAAAAACATTGGCAAATTTGCCTGGTAGAAAACTACAAAACAAATGCCTCCCTTAACCACAGCAGTAAAATAATAAAGTTAGATATACACATATAACTGAAGACTACTTAAATAAGACAAATGTCTAGAAAATTAGAGTTTGCCTCTATTAGGAAAAGTGTTAATTCCACTAACATCAGCAGTTTCAGCCTGACATAGTATTAGGTGCTGGAAACGGAAATATACGTAAAACACAGGTCTACGCTTGAGGAGCCAGAATCTATAGATAAGGAATAGGGTGCTGCTATCTGAGTTTCAAGACTTCTCTTGCATTTTCAGGTTATATGCTTTTTATTTCTGATTTAATGTGTTATTATTGTTCATGTTTTAAGAGATACTTTTTTTTTTCTAAAATGTGTCCTTTAAATGGGCATGTATAAAGACTCCTTACACTGCAGTGTAATTTAATGACCTCCAGTGATCATTATCTCAACCCCAGTGGAATCAGAAAAATTAAAAGATCTAAGATACACGGCAGAGAGCGGGTTATTGGTTAAAGGAACAAAATATCTTTCAGGGTGAATATTGCTAAAAAGAGAAGGGAAATGGAAAGAATACCAAAGGTGATTCCTCAATTTGCTGGGCTCCTGCTGTTAGTGAGGCTTTGTATCCCAACGGCCCTGGCTCCTCTGCACACCCACCTCCTACTCTGACTCATGCCAAGCCACCAGCTGAATAGCAGCAATTGACCTAGCAGGGGAAAAGAGCAATAATTTCTATTTGCACGTAGCAGCCATGACGTGGGAGAGCTTGTAGAGTTGAATGTGAGGAGAATCAAAATGAGGGGAAGTGTGGTGTGAGGAGAGAGGTGTTGCAATGTAGGCACTGACTCTCTCAGGAAGAATCCAGTTTCCCCATTACATAGGTGATGGTAGAGTGAATTGTGTAAGCCAATAGTGATTAATATAATTACAATCACCAGGGAGCTATTAAATTCATATGAATGCCACAATCCCAGCTTCAGTCTGATACAATTGTCTGGGTACAGGCAGTGACCAGACCCAGGGCATGGATGTTTTTAAGAAGTTCTCAGGCCATTATATTGAGCAGCTAAAGAGTGAAAATCATTAGCATAGAGAATGCACATTACTTCCTTCTCCTTTAAAAATCACCCACTATAGGTGTTTTGTTTTTTTTTTTATACGCGTTAACCGTATGTGACTTTTTAAAGGGAATTAAGGGAAGTAATATCTAAACATTCTAAAGCTATTAAAAAGCATCAAGTAGAATGTAAAACTCATTGCCATGAAAATTTTCTCTCTGGAAATTTACACTTAAAATAATCTCATAGTCATTTAAGAAGCAAATTAACTTACTTAATGACGACTTTTCTATTAGCACCAAGAAATAGCTTGATACTACACTCCTGCCACTGTTTATTTAATAGGTGTCCCTAAAATTAATAACAATTAATAATTAAGCCAGCTCATGAGTGAAGTGAAGACCTCACAAAGACAAATGATTAGAGGAAGCGAGCAAGATATTTTTCCTGAGCAGAATTATTTCCATAGTTTACAGGTGGTCATTATGGGTTTCATTCAAATGACAGGAAATGTTAGTGTTTTTTTTTTTTTTATATATGTTGTATTTTTTTTTTATTAACTTTTATTGAGCTTCAAGTTAATGTTTACAAATCAAGTCAGACAGTCACATATAAGTTTATATACACCTTACTCCATACTCCCACTTGCTCTCCCCCTAATGAGTCAGGCCTTCCAGTCTCTCCTTTCGTGACAATTTTGCCAGCTTCCAACTCTCTCTATCCTCCCATTCCGCCTCCAGACAGGAGATGCCAACACTGTCTCAAGTGTCCACCTGATATAAATAGCTCACTCTTCATCAGCATCTCTCTCCTACCCACTGTCCAGTCCCTTTCATGTCTGATGAGTTGTCTTCGGGAATGGTTCCTATCCTGGGCCAACAGAAGGTTTGGGGACCATGACTGCCGGGATTCCTCTAGTCTCAGTCAGACCATTAAGTCTGGTCTTTTTGTGAGAATTTGGGGTGTGCATCCCACTGATCTCCTGCTCCCTCAGGGGTTCTCTGTTGTGTTCCCGGTCAGGGCAATCATATGTTGTGGCTGGGTACCAACTAGTTCTTCTGGTCTCAGGATGATGTAGGTCTCTGGTTCATGTGGCCCTTTCTGTCTCTTGGGCTCTTAGTTATCGTGTGACCTTGGTGTTCTTCATTCTCCTTTGCTCCAGGTGGGTTGAGACCAATTGATGCATCTTAGATGGCCGCTTGTTAGCATTTAAGACCCCAGACGCCACATTTCAAAGTGGGATGCAGAATGTTTTCATAATAGAATTATTTTTGCGAATTGACTTAGAAGTCCCCTTAAACCATGGTCCCCAAACCCCCACCCTTGCTCCGCTGACCTTTGAAGCATTCGGTTTATCCCAGAAACTTCTTTGCTTTTGGTCCAGTCAACTTGAGCTGACCTTCCATGTATTGAGTATTGTCCTTCCCTTCACCTAAAGCAGTTCTTATCTACTAATTAATCAGTAAAAAAACCCTCTCCCACCCTCCCTCCCTCCCCCCCTCATAAACACAAAAGTATGTGTTCTTCTCAGTTTATACTATTTCTCAAGATCTTATAATAGTGGTCTTATACAATATTTGTCCTTTTGCCTTTGACTAATTTCGCTCAGCATAATGCCTTCCAGGTTCCTCCATGTTATGAAATGTTTCACAGATCCGTCACTGCTCTTTATCGATGCGTAGTATTCCATTGTGTGAATATACCACAATTTATTTACCCATTCATCCGTTGATGGACACCTTGGTTGCTTCCAGCTTTTTGCTATTGTAAACAGAACTGCAATAAACATGGGTGTGCATGTATCTGTTTGTGTGAAGGCTCTTATTTCTCTAGGGTATATTCCGAGGAGTGGGATTTCTGGGTTGTATGGTAGTTCTATTTCTAACTGTTAAGATAACGCCAGATAGATTTCCAAAGTGGTTGTACCATTTTACGTTCGCACCAGCAGTGTATAAGAGTTCCAATCTCTCCGCAGCCTCTCCATCATTTATTATTTTGTGTTTTTTGGATTAATGCCAGCCTTGTTGGAGTGAGATGGAATCTCATTGTAGTTTTCATTTGCATTTCTCTAATGGCTAATGATCGAGAGCATTTTCTCATGTATCTGTTAGCTGCCTGAATATCTTCTTTAATGAAGTGCATGTTCATATCCTTTGCCCACTTCTTGATTGGGTTGTTTGTCTTTTTGTGGTTGAGTTTTGACAGAATCATATAGATTTTAGAGATCAGGCGCTGGTCGGAGATGTCATAGCTGAAAATTCTTTCCCAGTCTGTAGGTGGTCTTTTTACTCTTTTGGTGAACTCTTTACATGAGCATAGGTGTTTGGTTTTTAGGAGCTCCCAGTTATCTGGTTTCTCTTCGTCATTTTTGGTAATGTTTTGTATTCTGTTTATGCCTTGTATTAGGGCTCCTAAGGTTGTCCCTATTTTTTCTTCCATGATCTTTATCGTTTTAGTCTTTATGTTTAGGTCTTTGATCCACTTGGAGTTAGTTTTTGTGCATGGTGTGAGGTATGGGTCCTGTTTCATTTTTTTGCAAATGGATATCCAGTTATGCCAGCACCATTTGTTAAAAAGACTATCTTTTCCCCAATTAACTGACACTGGGCCTTTGTCAAATATCAGCTGCTCATATGTGGATGGATTTATATCTGGGTTCTCAATTCTGTTCCACTGGTCTATGTGTCTGTTGTTATACCAGTACCAGGCTGTTTTGACTACTGTGGCTGTATAATAGGTTCTGAAATCAGGTAGAGTGAGGCCTCCCGCTTTCTTCTTCTTTTTCAGTAATGCTTTGCTTATCCGAGCCTTCTTTCCCTTCCATATGAAGTTGGTGATTTGTTTCTCTATCACATTAAAAAATGACCTTGGAATTTGGATCGGAAGTGCATTGTATGTATAGATGGCTTTTGGTAGAATAGACATTTTAACTATGTTAAGTCTTCCTATCCATGAGCAAGGTATGTTTTTCCACTTAAGTATGTCCTTTTCACTTTCTTGTAGTAGTGCTTTGTAGTTTTCTTTGTATAGGTCTTTTACATCTTTCGGAAGATTTATTCCTAAGTATTTTATCTTCTTGGGGGCTACTGTGAATGGTATGGATTTGGTTATTTCCTCTTCAATGTTCTTTTTGTTGATGTAGAGGAATCCCAGTGATTTTTGTATGTTTATCTTATAACCTGAGACTCTGCCAAACTCTTCTATTAGTTTCAGTAGTTTTCTGGAGGATTCAGTAGGGTTTTCTGTGTATAAGATCATATCATCTGCAAATAGAGATAATTTTACTTCCTCCTTGCCAATCTGGATGCCCTTTATTTCTTTGTCTAGCCTAATTGCTCTGGCTAGGAATTCTAGCACAATGTTGAATAAGAGCGGTGATAAAGGGCATCCTTGTCTGGTTCCCGTTCTCAAGGGGAAGGCTTTCAGGCTCTCTCCATTTAGAGTGATGTTGGCTGTTGGCTTTGTATAAAAAAAAATAGATGCCCTTTATTATGTTGAGGAATTTTCCTTCAATTCCTATTTTGGTGAGAGTTTTTATCATGAATGGGTGCTGGACTTTGTCAAATGCCGTTTCTGCATCAATTGATAAGATCATGTGGTTTTTGTCTTTTGTTTTATTTATATGGTGGATTACATTAATGGTTTTTCTAATATTAAACCAGCCTTGCATACCTGGTATAAATCCCACTTGGTCATGGTGGATTATTTTTTTGATATGTTGTTGAATTCTATTGGCTAGAATTTTGTTGAGGATTTTTGCATCTATGTTCATGAGGGATATAGGTCTGTAATTTTCTTTTTTTGTAATGTCTTTACCTGGTTTTGGTATCAGGGAAATGGTGGCTTCATAGAATGAGTCAGGTAGTATTCCGTCATTTTCTACGCTTTGAAATACCTTTAGTAGTAGTGGTGTTAACTCTTCTCTGAAAGTTTGGTAGAACTCTGCAGTGAAGCCGTCCGGGCCAGGGCTTTTTTTGTTGGGAGTTTTTTGATTACCGTTTCAATCTCCTTTTTTGTTATGGGTCTATTTAGTTGTTCTACTTCTGAATGTGTTAGTTTAGGTAGGTAGTGTTTTTCCAGGAATTCATCCATTTCTTCTAGGTTTGCAAATTTGTTAGAGTACAATTTTTCGTAATAATTTGATATGATTCTTTTAATTTCAGTTGGGTCTGTTGTGATGTGGGCCTTCTCGTTTCTTATTCTGGTTATTTGTTTCCTTTCCTGTATTTCTTTAGTCAGTCTGGCCAATGGTTTATCAATATTGTTAATTTTTTCGAAGAACCCGCTTTTGGCTTTGTTAATTCTTTCAATTGTTTTCCTGTTCTCTAATTCATTTAGTTCAGCTCTAATTTTTAGTATTTGTTTTCTTCTGGTGCCTGATGGGTTCTTTTGTTGCTCACTTTCTATTTGTTCAAGTTGTAGGGACAGTTCTCTGATTTTGGCTCTTTCTTCTTTTTGTATGTGTGCATTTATCGATATAAATTGGCCTCTGAGCACTGCTTTTGCTGTGTCCCAGAGGTTTTGATAGGAAGTATTTTCATTCTTGTTGCATTCTATGAATTTCCTTATTGCCTTCTTAATGTCTTCTATAACCCAGTCTTTTTTCAGGAGGGTATTGTTCAGTTTCCAAGTATTTGATTTCTTTTCCCTAATTTTTCTGTTATTGATTTCCATTTTTATGGCCTTGTGGTCTGAGAAGATGCTTTGTAATATTTCGATGTTTTGGATTCTGCAAAGATTTGTTTTATGACCTAATATGTGGTCTATTCTAGAGAATGTTCCATGTGCGCTAGACAAAAAAGTATAGTTTGCAGCAGTTGGGTGGAGAGTTCTGTATAAGTCTATGAGGTCAAGTTGGTTGATTGTTGTAATTAGGTCTTCCATGTCTCTATTGAGCTTCTTACTGGATGTCCTGTCCTTCTCCGAAAGTGGTGTGTTGACGTCTTCTACTCTAATTGTGGAGGTGTCTATCTCACTTTTTAGTTCTGCTAAAATTTGATTTATGTATCTTGTAGCCCTGTCATTGGGTGCATAAATATTTAAAATGGTTATATCCTCCTGGTCAATTGTCCCTTTTATCATTATGTAGTGTCCTTCTTTATCCTTTGTGGTGGATTTAAGTCTAAAGTCTATTTTGTCAGAAATTAATATTGGTACTCCTCTTCTTTTTTGCTTATTGTTTGCTTGATACATTTTTTTCCATCCTTTGAGTTTTAGTTTGTTTGTGTCTCTAAGTCTAAGGTGTGTCTCTTGTAGGCAGCATATAGATGGATCGTGTTTCTTTATCCAGTCCAAGACTCTCTGTCTCTTTATTGGTGCATTTAGTCCATTTACATTCAGTGTAAGTATAGATAAGTATGTGTTTAGAGTTGTCATTTTGATGCCTTTTTATGTGTGTCATTGACAATTTCATTTTTCCACTTACTTTTTTGTGCTGAGACGTTTTTCTCTGTAAGTTGTATGATCCTCATTTTCATAGTATTTGACTTTATGTTTGCTGAGTCGTTACGTTTATCTTGGTTTTTATTTTGAGTTAGGGAGTTGTTTTACCTCTTTGTGGTTACCTTAATATTTACCCCTATTTTTCTAAGTAAAAACCTAACTTGTATTGTCCTGTATCGCCTTGTATCCTTCTCCATATGGCAGTTCTATGCCACCTGTATTTTGTCCCTCTTTTTGGTTATTGTGATCTTTTACATATTGACTTCAATGATTCCCTGTTTTGAGCATTTTTTTCTTTTTAAAATTAGTCTTAATTTGTTTTTGTGATTTCCCTATTTGAGTTGATATCAGGATGTTCTGTTCTGTGACCTTGCGTTGTGCTGGTATCTGATATTATTGGTTTTCTGACCAATTTCCTTTAGTATTTCTTGTAGCTTTGGTTTGGTTTTTGCAAATTCTTTAAACTTGTGTTTATCTGTAAATATCTTAATTTTGCCTTCATATTTCAGAGAGAGTTTTGCTGGATTTATGATCCTTGGCTGTCAGTTTTTCTCCTTCAGTGCTCTGTATATGTCATCCCATTGCCTTCTTGACTGCATGGTTTCTGCTGAGTAGTCTGAACTTATTCTTATTCATTCTCCCTTGTAGGAGACCTTTCTTTTCTCCCTGGCTGCTTTTAAAATTTTCTCTTTATCTTTGGTTTTGGCAAGTTTGATGATAATATGTCTTGGTGATTTTCTTTTTGAATCAGTCTTAAATGGGGTTCGATGAAGATCTTGGATAGATATCCTTTTGTCTTTCATGATGTCAGGGAAGTTTTCTGTCAGCAGATCTTCAGCTATTCTCTCTGTGTTTTCTGTCCTCCCTCCCTGTTCTGGGACTCCAATCACGCACAAGTTATCCTTCTTGATAGAGTCCCACAGGATTCTTAGGGTTTCTTCATTTTTTTTATTCTTTTATCTGATTTTTTTTCAGCTATGTTGGTGTTAATTCCCTGGTCCTCCAGATTTCCCAGTCTGCATTCTAATTGCTCGAGTCTGCTCCTCTGACTTCCTATTGTGTTGTCTAATTCTGTAATTTTATTGTTAATCTTTTGGATTTCTGAATGCTGTCTCTCTATGGATTCTTGCAACTTATTAATTTTTCCACTATGTTCTTGAATAATCTTTTTGAGTTCTTCAACAGTTTTATCAGTGTGTTCCTTCGCTTTTTCTGCAGTTTGCCTTATTTCGTTTCTGACGTCATCCCTGATGTCTTGAAGCATTCTGTAAATTAGTTTTTTATATTCTGTATCTGATAATCCCAGGATTGTGTCTTCATTTGGGAAAGATTTTGATTCTTTTGTTTGGGGGGTTGTAGAAGCTGTCGTGGTCTGCTTCTTTATGTGGTTTGATATCGACTGTTGTCTCCGAGCCATCACTAAGATATTGTAGTGATTTATTCTATATTTGCTCACTGAGTCTTATCTTGTTTTGTTTTCTTTCCATATACGTGGATGGGCTACTAGATTGTGCTGTCTTGATTGTTGTAGCCCTTGACTTACTTATGACCTATTACCAGCTGGTTTGGGCTTGTGCCAGATATATATGCCTGAGTCTATTCACTATTCTTGAGTAGAATCTGATTTTGGATCATCAAGTGTGTGGTGCACCCTAACACCTATCCCCCTTGAGAAGTAGTGGTGATAGTTGTGTGCACCAGATTCTAGTAGCAGGTGGGATTCACACTCTGGGGGGCAGGATGCTGACAGGCTTCCCCCAAGTGTCAGTGAGGTAGGTGTGTCTCTACTCCTAAAGCACCTTGGTGGGAGGGCTCTGCAGCTGTACCTTAGGCCCCCAATGCAAGTACCTCTACAGATTGGTAGGTGTCACCCTCCTTAGACCCCTAAGGCAGGAGGCTAGGTGGTCTGGGGGGAGCTTCAGCCCTCAGATCCCTGTTGTAGGTCAGTTAGGGCTCTGTTGAATACGCAGAGATATCAGACCTGGGAAACTTGTTTTTCCAGTAAATCCACTAAAAAAAAAAAAATGCAGTCAGATCCCTATCAGAACTGCCTTTGCATTATAATAGCCACCTTGTTCCCTGTAGGGATGAAAACCCAAGATATGGATCACATATGCTTGGCTGGAGCTCGTTCTGTGTTTTTAGTCCAATTAGGGAAGGATTTTTGGTCCCTGGGTTTTTTGTGGTTGCTTCTCTCAGTCCAGGAGAATGGGTTAGGAAAAGACCAAAAAAAAGGGAAAAGAAAAGCTGTGGAGCCGTTCTCCCTCTGGCTCAGGAAATTCCAATGTTAATGAAGCCGCCTGGGAAGGGGAGGGGAGGGTTCAGAAAAAACGGAGAGAGTAGCACCCCGGAATATAGACAAAGTTGCTTATCTTGCTTGGGATGACTATTTTATCTGAGATTCCCGGGGGGCGTGTCGCCTATGTGTGCTGGCTGGGTAGAGATTGCCCCCGAGGGTCTGGCCCGCAGAAGCCGCGGTCAGTTCCTCCCCTGCCAATCCAAAGCCCAGCGTCAAGGTTCCCCGGGTGGGACGCTGCACTCCCGGCTCCAAAACCAGTCTCTGCCTCCCGGGGACTTCTCCTCTCTCCAGCCGTGTTGCCGCGCCACCCGCGCAGACCGGGTGGGCCCCCTCCCGGGGTCAGTTCAGGGGGGTAGGGCTGTGCCCCGTGTTTGTGCCTTGACAGGATGCCGTGTTCAGCTCCCCTGTGCCCAGTCCAAAGCCCAGTGCCACGGTTCCCTGGCTGGGACGCTGCACTCCCGGCTCCAAAACCAGTCGCTGCCTCCCGGCGACTTCTCCTCCTGCCAGCTGTGTTGCCGAGCCACTCTCGCGGACCAGCTGGGCCCCCTCCCGTGGTCAGTTCAGGGGGGTAGGGCTGTGCCCCGTGTTTGCGTCATCACAGGATGTTGTGTTCAGCTCTCCTGCGCCCAATCCTAAGCCCGGCGCCAAGGTTACCTGAGTGAGACGCTAGCTTCAGGCTCCGAAAACAGTCTCTGCTTCCCTGTAGTTGTTCGTTCTCCGTCTCTGTCACTCAGGTCAGCTCTTTAAATCTGTGTTTGTTGGTCAGGGTTCGTAGATTGTCATGTATGTGATTGATTCATTTGTTTTTCCGAGTCTTTATTGCAAGAGGGATCCAAGGTAGCATCTACCTAGTCAGCCATCTTGGCCCCCCATCAGGAAATGTTAGTGTGTTTTTAAAATACAGGTAACTAACTCTGTGATTGTTGAATCAAAAGCTATGTGAATCAAAAACCAAACAACTTCATCATTAAATTCTTATACAACCCTAAATTATAATTCGACTTGATGATTCCATGTTGAGGTTCACACACACACACAAATATTATTCTTACTCAAATATTGGATAATGTTACCAAACATTTATCCCACTCTCCACCTTTGCAAGTTTATGACACAGCCCTGCAGGCCAGATAAAGTTAAAAAACAGCAATCTCCTCCCTTTTTCCTCCAACCCTTTACCCTATTCCAGACTTTATAACCAATATAGCCTGATGTTCAAGCAGACTCTTCAAGTACTGAATAGATGAGGTTCATTTTGTTCATAGAAATGTAATGCAGAATGATATAGCAGTTACTGTTTTGATTCAGATTATCTAAAAAAGAGAAAACCTTTTATTTCAACTTCTAGTTATTTGTTTCACTCTTTGGCTGTGACATTTGACATTCACTAATACAGAGAAGAATTTGTTTCCACCTGGGAAGTGATTCTGTCCCTAACCAAGAATAGGATGCAGTTAGGCAGGGGGGACTACAAAAGGGAAATAGGTTTTCCTTGCACTGTCTCAGCGTGGTTTCCTTATTTTGTGTGAATTGTTATGAATACCTAGAACATTGAATTTATATGTACTTGAATGCCACTGCTAAAGTATATTTTATGTCCAGAAATAAATAACTTCTGGAGTACTTGTTTTGGTCTATTATTTTTATTATTGAGGTTATTCTACTAATCTATGAATAACAGGTCACTGATTTCGTGAAATAAATTATACCCCCCACAAAAATCAATCACAAATTATTAAGTAATTAATTTCTCACTGAAGTGACTACTTTTTCATTACTTTCTATCAACCTGTTAGATGGCATGGGGATAAGAGCTTTTGTCATCAAGAAATTTAGAGTCATGCTCTAGAAAGAAGTCCTGTAACTATTAAAAAAAAAAAAAATTGCCGTCGAGTCGATTTCAACTCATAGCAACCCTATAGGACAGAGTAGAACTGCCCCATAGGGTTTCCAAGGAGCACCTGGTGGATTTGAACTGTCAGCCTTTTGGTTAGCAGCCATAGCTCTTAATCACTACACTACCAGGGTTTCCGCTATAACTACAGGCAATTATAAATCTATCAAGTGTTCAAGGATATGTAATGGCTGTGTATCAAAAAGCTTTAGAGACAGAAACTTCAATGGTGTCTGATATACATTTATGAGCACAAAATATGTGGCAGGCACTTATCTGTACCAGCTCATCGAAACCTGACAAAAACTCAGTGGGTTGGGAACTGTTATTATCCCCTGTTAAAGGTACGATTCAGTGGTAGAAGCCTTGCCTTTCATTAAGGAGACTAGGTTTGATTCCCTGACGGTATACTTTATGCACAGCTACCACCCGTCTGTCAGTGGGGGCTTGCATGTTACCATGATGCTAAACAGATATCAGCAGAGCTTCCAGACTAAGAAGGCCTAGAAAGAAAGGCCTGGAAATATGTTTTGAAAAACAGCCAGTGGAAACCCTGTAGATCACAACAGTCCAATCCCTTACCATTAATGGGGACTGATTCACGACTGACACTGGGGATGACACAGAGCCAGACAGCATTTTGTTCCATTGTGCCTGGAGTTGCCATGAGTCAGGGGTCAAACTGACAGCAGCTAACAGCAACAAACAAAAATAAATTTAAAATATGAATACTTTTTCCAAACTGGAAGAGTTAGGATTTTGATTGAATTTAGGAGTTTGGTCAGATCTCAAGAAATAAACAGCTTAATGAAAATATAGGGTAGAGAGAGAGCATGGAAGATAAGTGTGGTATGTGAGACAAACATTACTAACAGGATGGTGAATTTGAGGAAAGAAGCATGAAACATTACAAGGACAGCAGAGAAATGGGCTAAGTAAGGTCTTATTATGAAATAAGATAGGTAGAGCCAGATTCTGGAGGGTCTTAAAAACCAGTCAGAGCAAGTTGGAATTGGTATCAAAGACAATTGGTGAGCTCTTGGACATGGAAGCAGGATTAACTGGGCAATCAATGAAAGAAGCAATGAAATATTGAGTAGCTACCACTTGATCTAAGGAGCCCTAGTGGTACAACTGTCAAGCATTCGGATGTTATCCAAAAGTTGATGACTAGAACCCACCTAGCAATTCTTCGTGAGAAAGATCGGGTGATCTGCTTTAGCAAAGATTACAGCCAAGAAGCCCTATGGGGCAGTCCTACTCTGTCACATGGGGTCACTATTTATAGTGCACCTAACAACAACACTACTTGGTTAACACTATGCTGTTTATTACAAAAGTTGATGGGAAGTACAAGATTATACCCCCCAAATTATAGCCCTTTATCCTTTCTTCAGTAACATCTGAAATACAGTTATACTCTGCTCATGATAGACATTCTATTTGCCATGATTCAGGTGTTGATTTTAGAGGAAAATAGTCAGAGGGATGCAAATATGAGGAAGCCAGAAGGAGAACAATCCAGGGTGTGGTTTATGACCCACTACTGGGTTGTCAAATCAGTGTAATGAATTGTGACCAGCATTATGCTTAATTGAAATGGAAAGGGATAAAGTGGAATAGAATGGAATCAGAGGGAATTGAATAGAATCAAATAAAATAGAAAACAGCAGAGTGCCTTGGAAGTAGGAAAGGTAAGTTTTACTTTGCAAAAATTTTGTTTCAGTGTTGTGTCCTGGCATATCTATATATATCTAAATACAAAGAAAGGGAAAAAGAGAGAGGGAAATGGTGTGTGCTCTGTGTGTGTGTGTCCTGGGTTGTGATGTAAAATATATTTCTTACCATGGATCTTGTCCAAAATATTTGAAAGCTAATGGTTTAGAGCCATATGTGAGAGGGAAAAGACTAGAGGCTATTAGAAGGTTGTACCTGCCATAATCCAGGTAATGAGAAATGTAAGGGTGGAAACCAGGTCAGTAACAGTAAACACGAAGAGGAAAAAAGGAAAAAAGAAAAAGAGAGGGAAATTTGTAGACCTTAGTGGCAGATGATGGAGAGAGAAATGTTTTCTAGGAATCAACATGCCACTAAATCAGGAATAGGAGAATGTTTAGAAATAAAGTTGGCAAATGCGATTTTAGACATGTTGAGCGTGAAGGATGGTGGCAAGCTCAGTTGGAACTGCACACCCATTGGCTAGAGGCATGAAGGAAGCAGGAGATAGTTAGACATTGAAATAGACAAAGGTAGACTTTGAGGAGTCTTTGGCACCTGATGGCACTTGAATCATGAGAAGAAAAGAGGGATAAGAAAAGAATCCTAGAGAATATAAACAATTAAGAAAAACTATCTCTCATATTAAGAAATGATAAGAGACTAAATTAATTAAGAGAGAATCAGAAGAGGCTACACTTCATTGGCTAAAGACTGGGGGGGAATAGCTAGTTAGAGCATTCAGAGTGAGGAATTACCAGTTTGGCTGTCAAAGGTCTATGGAGAAAACATATTAAGATTATCTCTGCAATCAAACTATTACAGAAAGTCTTATTTCCTCAAGAATGAGAGTACATAATTTCCACAAACTGGGATGAAATAATTTAGATCTGAGAAGTTATACTAACCATATTAATTGTGTCAGGTTGAACAATGTGTTCAGGATGTGGACGAAAAAAATACCAGCATAATTTGTACCTTGAAATTTCACAAACTGATGCAATCTCAATGCCCCCCTGTTAAAAATAATAAACCACCATTCAACATCTGAAACAAAACCCTGATTGTATTGCTTTTAATCAAGGGAAAATTGTCCTGTAAGACACAACTTTTCTGAACAAAGCTAGCTCCCAGAAGCAGAGGAAAGACTGGGAAAGGAAGAAGTAAATACAGTGTCCAAGAAGTTTGTCTTGAAAAGGAAAGGAGAGATAGGATAGTAGCTCAAGGGGAATGTTGAATGAGGGGATAATTTTTTTTTTTAATAATATGAATACTCTGTTAGTTTCCTATTGTTTACTATAACAGGAATACCACAATTGGATGGTTTTAACAAACAGAAATTTATTTTCTTACAGTTTAGGAGGCTAGAAGTCCAAATTCAGGGCACTGGCTCTACAGGAAGGCTTTCTGTCTCTGTTGGCTCTGGGGGAAGATCCTTGTTTCTTTTTAGCTTCTGTTTCTGAGTTCCTTGACAATCTTCATGTGGCATGTATCAATTTGTTTTTGTTTTTGTTTTTTTACACTGATATGGTCTCATTAACAGAACAAAGAAAGCCGTACTTCTAAATGGTATTACATCCTCAGGTATAGGGGTTTCAGATTTACAGCACGTATTTTTGGAAGACACAATTCAATCCATAACGGATGCCAAAAAAGATTATATAAGAAAAGCCCCTAAGGAGAGTGAAGATGAAAGTAAACAAAAAGACGACTGAAAGCATGAGAATCCCAAGGAGGTATCAGAGGACAGGGACTGAAGACAGGTAGAAAGATTAGATTTGGGCAAGTGGAAAACATGTTCCACTGAGACAGTAAGGAAAGGTTTTTATGGGTGGAGGGTAAGTTGAGAGAATTTTTACCAATAGATTTATTATTTAATTAACTTAGAAGCAGCCAAGGAATTTGAGACCTGAAGCCAAAGATTGGACAAGCTGCAGAGACAAATTAAACAAGGGCTGAAACGGAGTACAAGGGAGAATTCAGGGCCTCTCTAAGGAAAGGGACCATGACTCTACAGTGATACCAAACCTCAAGGTTACATGATTTTCTCCAGTGTGTCTCTGAGAATCCAAAATTTGCATTGACCCAGACTTGAGATTTTGATGGGAAGAATGAGAGGGCAGCGTTGTTGTGATTAGTGATGAGAGAGTGGTTATGATGGTGATCTGTGGGCCTGGGCTGGGTAGGAAAGGATAGAAGAGGGCTGTTGGATTCAGAGAGTGCATACTCATTCAGGAACTGAAGATCAGAGAAAAGATGTTTGGTAAATATGAGAGTAAGAGAGCTGAAGGGCTAGTAGGTTTGGCCAAGAGATAATATTCTGGAGTCTGGAATATAAGATTTGAGAGGTTAAACAGTTCTACGGGATTGGGTTGCTAAAGCAGAGGAGTTGAGCTAAAGAAATCAGGTGTCAAGATACTACAGGAGTTATCCACAGCTGTGTTTCTGAAGTCACTCAAGATGATGGTGGGACAAAGAGCAAAGAGAAAAACCACAATCCTGGTGTCAAATGTTAGTAAAAGTGGGGGAATAATCAGGACTCTAGTAGACAACAGGGTTAGAGAGGGTAGAATATGTAGATGGCATGGTGTTCTGCCATCTAGATATTCTACATCTAGAGATTTGCCATGGGATTAGAAGAATGAATGACTTACAAGTGACAGAGGCTGTAGAGGACATGGCTCCTTGAAAGATGCTGCTTCCGTTGAAGAAGGAGGGGAGATTCTTCAGTCTCTTGTTGAGGGTGTAGGGTGATTTGTTTACAATGGAAGAAACTGTGTAAAAAGTAACTGAGCAGCAATGAGAGAACAGACTTAGGAAGGGAAGCCACAGAGCAGAATTGGAATGAGAGTCTGGGGGAATGTCACATTCAAAATGGTGGTGAAAGATGCTTGGGGCAGCAGATATAAATTACCCCCTCCCTACTTTGACGGGTTAATAGGTTAGTCAAGTTGGAGGTCAGGATGTAATGGACCTGTGCTCAGTGTTTGTGGGAAGATCAGTGAGCCCTAGTGTGAACAGGAAAGAAGAGGAGAAGAAGGGCTTCCATAACCAGCAAAGTGTAAGGATTATTTTCTTCTTTTTGTTACTTGTACCTCTCCTGCATCCTTTTTTGTTACGTATGTACAGCACTAAAAGAAAAGCAGTAATGGTTATTAGAATTATGTAAACTGCTCCCAAGATAAATTGCTTTTATAATACACCATTAAAGTTAGTCAGCAAGGTTGTTAGTATACTTTGACATGTTCATTTATATTTATTGGATTTTTCTCTTGTTTTTGATATTTGAAATATTACTGAATAATGGCTTGTGATTACTTACGAAGAAGCATACCAACACATATAGTGGTAAGCACACCTTTTTTGATAAACGAATTACCTTTGCTTACCTTGAGTTTTTAAAAAAAATTTAACTTAAAATATTGGTAAATAATAAGCATTCTCAATGGTTTTATTACTGTACCGTGTGTGTGTGCTGTTTTGTGCTCTTTAGTACACGCTATTTTGGATGTTTCTTAAACACTGGCTTTGAGATAAGAGCGATAATTATTTGGCGGCATGTAACGTTTTACACACAACAAATAAATGCTTTTGAAATGCCAAGCAGAATGGTGAAAAATGAGAATTAACAAAACAATCAATATTCACACTTTCTGATGCCTTCATAAGGTGTGAATGTTGAAAGCTGATAACTTTACACCAATTGGTTTTTCTGTTAGTTCTTTCATTATTTTATAAACTTTACAACTTCATTCAGGAATCAACTCCCTTCCCTCCCTCCCAACCCCCCCCCCCAAAAAGAAGATACCAAAACTAGTTTAAGTAGCTCAGCACTGATACTAATCTTAGATCAGGAGTGAAACAAATGTCCTACCATTTATATGGGTTATGAAAGCAGCAATCAAGTAGCCACTTAAGCAAAAGAAGTAAGTAAAATATTATGCTCTCTAACGCTGGGAACATATGTCATCTGAGAACACAGGAGGCCCCCGCTGACACCAAGGGGCCTGCTCAGCACTTCTGGCTCCCACAGAGAGGCATCCTCACAGACACTTTAAAAGTGAGTTATTGTGTGTGTCTCTCAGCTTTAGTGGCAGGAACACTGAGCGTGCATTCTAAAGCAGTGTTTGTGGGCTGATTGATTTAGGCACACTTCTCCTGAGACGGAGTATCCAGAGAACATGATATTATAAGTGGAAATGTCCATTTAAGGAATCACACAGTTGCCAACCCTGCCATTGGTTCTTTTAGGCTGTCAAAGGAGGGATGAGAAAAAAATTAATATGGATTTCAAAAGGCTGAGCTGATGATGAAGAGAGGTGTAGGTGCCTGTGATAGGTTATTGACCTCTGCGGAAGCGCATTCCCGCGTCAGCAGCAAGCACAGCAGATGCTTGGGTGAATCATGACCTCACCCACACAGAGCACAGCTACCACAAGGAGGAGGTGTGTGGTGCCATCCACTGGTTTTGTTTTATATATTTAAATTTTTTCACTCATTTTTTTGAATCGGTAACTGTTAAGGCTTGAATTGTGTTACCCCAAAACTTGTGTTGGAATCCTAACCCCTATATATACCTTTGGATGCAATCCCATTCAGGAATTTTTTTTTTTTTTTTTTATGTTTGAGGCCATTTAAATTTAGGGTGTATCTTAAACCTACTCATTTTTGAGATATAAAAAGAAGAGATTAAGCACAAATGGGGGAAAGATAGATGCTACATGGAAATCGCCAAAGAGAAGAATGCTACAGAAGCTGAGACAAGGGTTTCCTCCCAGAGCGGAAGGAAACTTCCCCTAGAGCCTGTGCCCTGAATTTAGACTTCTAGCTTCCTAAACTCTGAGAAAATAAATTTTTGTTCATTAAAGCTACCCAGGTGTGCTATTTCTCTTATAGTAGCACTAAGAAACTAAGACAGTAATACATTCCCATAGCGTAAAGTTAAAAAGTCTCCTTTCCATTCCTATCTTCCAGCCACCCAACTTCCCTCTATATGGACAACCATTGTTTATACTTTAAGTAAATAAAAACAATATGGTAGGATACAGTATTTGTCCTGCAACTTGATTTTTTGTACTTAAAAATAAATCTTAGAGGCAATTCTATATCAATACATAACTGATATAATTTCTTCCTTTTTGTGATTACATAATATTCCACTATATTAAAGAATACATATGCCCCATTGATGATTATCTGGGTTGCTTCCAATGTTTTGCTCTTAGAAATAGCACTGCAATGAATAAAATAATATTTTGTATGAATGAAGGCATATCACCAGAATATATTCCTTGAACTAGAATCCGAGAGATTGCACGTTTGTAATTTTAATAAATACCTCCAAATTACACTGTCCTCAGCTATGTGTGAGAAAAACTATTTTTCTTCACTCTCACTGAATCAGTGCCTTATCAAATTTTTGGATCTTTTTGCAAAACGATAGTTTAAAAAATCAGAATATAGTTTTAATTTGCATTGGTCTTAATATGAGTGAGTTAAGCAACTTTTCCTATGTCAAGAACCACTTGCATTTGTTTTTCTGTGTATTTCCATTTCTGTGTAAATTATTTCACCCCAGTTTTCTAATGGGTTGTTGGTTTTGTCTTAGGAGTGCTCAGTGATTTTAAATTTAAAAAAAAAAGTTTGACAAGTTCCTTTAGGTAAATAAGTTTTCCCTGTATAATTGTGGAAATTCTCCCCAGAGTAGGAGAAATGATTTCTACTTTTAATTTGTGTCCAGTTATAAACTTGCATTAGAACCAAATTACCATCCTTTAGTAGGGCCTGTGCTGACCTGAGTGCCCATTTCGTGCCATGAGAGGTAAATGTCTCAAAAATGAAGTGCAAGTTCATATTTTGAAGAAATGGGAGCATAGTTAAGCAATAATGTTTAGGAAAAAAAAATTCGTAGTCTATAAAATCAGAAAGCTATTAGTAGTGAGGTTCTTGAATGAAAGCATTATTTCTGTTATATTGGAAGATCGTAAAATCTACAAGGGCCACTTGGCAATTTAAGAATTGTTTATTATGTGAGATTGTAACATTTTAGGTTTTGATGCTCTTTCTAATACACCAAGGCTAGTGGCATTTCTCCTAGAAGATCCTTACAGACAAAATAAATATGGTAGAGGTTAATAGCTAGCTAAAGGTAGATTTCACCCAGAGTATTCATTAATAATGGAAACCCTGGTGAAAAAAACTGGCGTAGCGGTTAAGTGCTACAGCTGCTAACAAAGGGTCAGCAGTTTGAATCCACCGGGCGCTGCTTGGAAACTCTATGGGGCAGTTCTACTCTGTCCTATAGGGTCGCTATGAGTCGGAATCGACTCAACGGCACTGGGTTTGGTTTGGTTTTAGTTTTTTTTTTTTATTATTCATTAATAATGGAAACCCTGGTGAAAAAAACTGGCGTAGCGGTTAAGTGCTACAGCTGCTAACAAAGGGTCAGCAGTTTGAATCCACCGGGCGCTGCTTGGAAACTCTATGGGGCAGTTCTACTCTGTCCTATAGGGTCGCTATGAGTCGGAATCGACTCAACGGCACTGGGTTTGGTTTGGTTTTAGTTTTTTTTTTTTTATTCATTAATAATGGAAACCCTGGTGAAAAAAACTGGCGTAGCGGTTAAGTGCTACAGCTGCTAACAAAGGGTCAGCAGTTTGAATCCACCGGGCGCTGCTTGGAAACTCTATGGGGCAGTTCTACTCTGTCCTATAGGGTCGCTATGAGTCGGAATCGACTCAACGGCACTGGGTTTGGTTTGGTTTTTTTAGTCATTAATAATACACTTTATAGGTAGCATGTGGTAACATTGCTATATTAATTCTGGATGAATTTTTTCTTGTTAAATTTTGTTGAAAGTGTTACATTTTAATTAATCTGTGGTATAAGCCATGATTTCAAAAAGGCAAATCATGTAATTCCTTCTACTACGTATTTACTGTAGAAGAGGGAATATAAAGACTACCTATAATGGCTCAGTCAAACACAATAACCGACTGACTAGTGGTAATGATTTGATAGAAAGGATATTTTCCTCCATGACATCAGAAGAAAACTAGTGCTGTACTTTGAAACAAACAATAGCCTTCAGGATTCCTGTAAAAGAAACTACCTGAAATTTATAGATACATGGGTAGATTTTAAAATTTTTTTTATGTAGTGTTCATCTCTAAGAGGTTAAAGAAAGAAGGTTTTCTTTACTTTCATATCCGGCTAACAAAGGAATAGCATTCTATGACTGTCCTGATATCACTTTCTTTTAAACTCTTAGATGTATGGTTTTAACTCTTGTTTCCTTTGTTGTTGTTTGTGTGCTTAAGGTAGCATTTATTGGGTGGTAGGTGTGTGGTTTTTTTTTTTTTTTTTTTTTTTTTGAGTGTGTGCTAGTACTTTATGTAATACATCTCCTTCTATCCTCACAAGAAGAGGACACTATCATTAGCCCCATTTTACAGATGAGAAAACTGAGATTCTGGAAGTCAATTAACTTGCTTAGGATCATCTTAGCAGGAAGTAGCAGGACTAGAGTTTAAACCCAGACCAATCTGACTCAAAGCACATTGTGACTATAACCACTGCAATTTTAGCAATAGAGCTCTTTTTTTAAATAAGATCTTATATGGAACCATGAGCGATATTCAAAATATTTTATTATCAACATAGCCAAATCACTGAAAAATCATAAAATTTTAATAATGCTGACAAACGATTGCTGAGTATCAGCTCAATAAATTCAGAAAGATAAGATGGAGTTATTCTGATTAAAGCAGTATGGAAGGCCAATGACTCAGCCTTGTGGTCTATCTGTCACACCCTTTTGGAGGAAGTACCTTCTGTCCTCATTTCCCCCTCAGGACTTGATATTAAAAGAAAGAAAAGAAAAAGAAAAGAAAAAAAACCTCATAAACCCTCACACTCTTTGTGTTAATCCACAATCTAGCAGAAAAGCTTACATTCCTTTTATTTGTATTATTTATGAATAAATGGATATAAAGATAGGGATAGATCAATCTAAATCCCTTTAAATACCATTTGCATAGAACTATTCTAATTTTCCTAGTATCATTTCATAAGGAGAGTGTACCTCGCACATTTTAGCATACACCTGCAGGGAAATGCATGTGTGTCCTTTATGGTTATTTACTGAATGATCACAACTCTATGCTTAGCTCAAAATTACTTTCCACTTTAAAACATTATATAGACAGTATGATGTCCAAAAGGGGATTTGGCTTTACATACTTATGATTCATTTATTTAAATAGTTACCAGGTAAACTACTCAGTGGGTGACTGACCCTTGGATGTTGTTCTTAATGTGAGAAAGTCAGAGAAAATCCGATACAGAAAAGAATGTAGGACAAGCCTGGGAATTGTGAACAATCATGAATTGGGGCCTCAATATGTCAGGGATTCAGCTAGTTAGTGTTCTAATTCCCCCCCGGCCCCCACCAAAGGACTTCCAGTAGCTTACTACAAAAAAGAAACAGAATAAGGGTTGTTACTGCTGTTTTTTTGCCTTTTGTCTGCCGTTGGGTCAATTCTGACTCATAGCGGCCCTGTAGGATGGAGTAGAATGCCCCACAGTGTTTCCTAGGCTGTAATCGTTAGGAGAGCAGCTCTCCAGATATTTTCTCCAGTGGAGCTGCTGGGTGGGTTCCAACCACAGAACTTTCAGTTAGCAGCCAAGCACTTAACCATTGCACCATCAGGACTCCTTAAAGTAATGGTAAAGGAGCACAAATCCTAAAGCGAATTGAATAGGGAAAGGGCAGAAAGAGTAGGATAAGGAAGAGGAAGTAGAATAGATTAGAAATCCTATTCTGTGCTCCATGGCATTACAAATGAGCACAAAGTGGTATTCTGTGCTTTGCAGTGGTCAAGGTTAAAAGAGAAAAGGGATTCAGTTAGCTAATTCCTTTTTACTCATTTAGAAATATATTGATATATAGGAAGAGACTGTCTTTATTTCTACTGAGCCCTAAAAGAATCTTGTTACACAGGAATGTGTGGAAGTAGTGGCTGTATCAATATACATTGGGGTCATCTATTTTAGGATTAATTTTAGGGGTATGCTATATACAAAGGAAACCCTGGTGGCGTAGTGGTTAAGTGCTAGGACTGCTAACCAAAAGGTCGGCAGTTCGAATCCACCAGGCGCTCCTTGGAAACTCTATGGGGCAGTTCTAGTCTGTCCTATAGGGTCGCTATGAGTTGGAATCAACTCGATGGCACTGGGTTTGGTTTTTTTTTTTTTTTTTGGTTTGGCTATATACAAAACAATGGCTCCATTTTGCCTCAGTGCATAAGTTTTGCAGGTTTACCTTACAAGTTCTTGCATTATGAGTATGAATCCTTATAATGTCATCATACACATATTAACCTCTTGGAAATTTTTATTTGCTATTTCAATGATTGTATTTGTCAGGGTTCTCCAGAGAAACACAACTCAATATGATATAGATGGATAGATGATAGATAAATAGACAGACAGATAGATAGATGATAGATGTTACATAGATAGATGGATGATAGATAGACAGACAGACAGATAGATAATAGAGAGACAGAGATAGAGACACAGAAAAGAGAGATTCATTTCAAGGAATTGGCTCACACCATAGCGGGACTGGCAAGTACAAAACCCACGAGGGCAAGCAGCCGGCTGGAAACTTAGGTAGAATTTCTTTGTTACAATCTTGAGGCAGAGCTCATTCTTCTCCAGGAAACCTCAGTTTTTGCTCTTAAGGCCTTCAACCGATTAGATGAGACCCATTCACATTATTGAGGGTAATCTTTACTTAAAGTTAGCTGATTGTAAATGTTAATGACATCTATAAACTACCTGCACAGCAACATCTAGATTAGTGTTTGACCCAACGATTGGGCACTGTAACCTACCCAAGTGAAAAAATAAAATTAGGCATCACAATGTCATTTGGCAAATTTTTATTGTGTGCCTGTTCTGTGCCAGGCACTGCAACAGGCTCAGAAAAATGCAAAGAAAAACAACCATATTCTCTGTCTTTGTAAGAATTATAGTTCATAAATGAAGAGGCAATAAAAATAAGATGTAGCAGGTATTCTAGTTAGGGAAGAACAAGGTGTTATGACAGGAAATGGCACCTGACAAAATCTAAAGTGTGGTTCCGAAATTTTTTTTCATGAATCAGTACCTTTTTTTCTAAAATTGAGATCAGCATAGGTTGCCAATATTTTATTAGCCAAGAAAAGAAATTCTAAAAAGAAAAATATAAAGTATTGTTTTCTAACAGTTTCATTAATAGGACATTTTAAAATAAAAATGTAGGAAGACTATAGTCTTAGAATGAAGGGAAGACTTTCATGAAAAAGACAACTGTCAATCTTAACCTGATATATATATTTCAGGAGGTAGTATATGATCAAGAACTGTTGGTATTGAATGAAGAAGTCCAATATGCACTGAAGATGCTGACGAAAAACAAGGCTGCAGGAACTGACAAAATACCAGTTGAGATGTTTCAACAAACGATGCAATGCTGAAAGCACTCACTCGCCTATGCCAAAAATTTGGAAGACAGCTACCTGGCCAATGGACAAGAAGAGATCCACAGTTTTGCCCATTCCAAAGAAAGCTGATCTAACAGAATGCAGAAATTACCAAACAATACCATTAACATCACATGTAAGGAAAATTTTGCTGAAGAAAATTCAAAAGCAGTTGCAGCAGTTGACAGGGAACTGCCAAAAATTCAAGCTAGTTTCATGTAGCTTGAATTAAAAGGGATATCATTGCTGATGTTGGGTGGATCTTGGCTGAAAGCAGAGAATATCAGAAAGGTGTTTATCTGTGTTTTACCGACTATGCAAAGGCTTTCAACTGTGTGGATTATAAGAAACCATGGATAATATTGTGAAAAATGGAAATTCTAGAACACTTAATTGTGCTCATGAGGAATTTGTACCTAGACCAAGCAGCCGTCATTCAAACAGAACAAGGGGATACTGTTGTTTAAAATCAGGAAAGGTGTATGTCAGGGTTGTATGCTTTCACCATACCTATTGGCACTGGGTTTGGTTTGGTTTGGTTTATTCAATCTGTATGCTGAACAAATAATCTGAGAAGCCAGACTATATGGCATCAGGATTGATGGAAGACTCATTAACAATCTGCAATATGCAGAAGACACAACCTTGCTTGCTGAAAGTGAAGAGGACTTGAAGCTCTTACTACTGAAGGTCAAAGACTACAGCTTTCAGTATTGATTACACCTCAAAATAAAGAAAACAAAAATCCTCACAACTGGACCAATAAGGAGTATCATGATAAACAGAGAAAATATTGAAGTTGTCAAGGATTTCATTTCACTTGGACCCACAATCAATGCCCGGGGAAACATCAGTCAAGAAATCAAATAACATATTGCATTGGGCAAGTCTGCTTCAAAAGAACTCTTTAAAGTTTTAAAAAGCAAAAATGTCACTTTTAGGACTAAGGTGTGCCTAACTGAAGCCATTCTATTTTCAATATGCACGCAAAAGCTGGACAATGAATAATGAAGACCAAAGAATTGATCCATTTGAATCATAATCATGGTGTTGATGAAGAATATTGAATATACCATGGACTGCTACAAGAATGAACAAATCCGTCTTGGAAGAAGTACAGCCAGAATGCTCCTTAGAGGAGAGGCTGGCAAGACTTCATGTCACACACTTTGGACATGTTATCAGAAAGAACCAGCCCTTGGGAAGGAAATCATGCTTGGTAAAGTAGAGGGTCAGTGAAAAAGAGGAAAACCTTCAACTAGATGGATTGGCACAGTGGCTGCAACAATGGGCTGAAACACATAGCAACAACTGTGAGGATGGCTCAGGACAGGCAGTGTTTCGTTCTGTTGTACATAGAGTTGCTATGAGTCGGAGCCAACTCAATGACACTTAACAAAAACAACAATATTATATGTTAATATAATATATATATTATTGTTGTGTGCCACTGGGTTGATTTTCAACCTAAAGTGACCCCATGTGACAGAAAGAAGTGCCCCCATAGGGTTTTCTAGGCTGTAATCTTTGTGGAAACAGATCACCAGATCTTTCTTCTGCAGAGCTGCTGTTGTTGTTAGGTGTCATCGAGTCAGTTCCGACTCATAGCGATCCTATGCACAACGGAATGAAACACTGCCCACTCCTGAGCTGGATAGGTTCAAATTGCCAATATTTCACTTAGCAGCCTAACGTTTAACTCTTGTACCACGAGAGTACCTTATTTTATATATATACACCAAGCCTGTTGCCACTGAGTCAATTCAGACTCATAGAAACCCTATAGGACAGAGTAGAACTGCCCCATAGGGTTTCTAAGGAGTGGCTGGTGGATTGGAACTGCTGACCTTTTGGTTAGCAGGCAAACACCACTGCACCACGAGGGCTTCTTGATAGATAGATAGATAGGTAGGTAGGTAGGTAGGTAGGTAGGTAGGTAGGTAGATTAGATAGATAGATAGATAGATAGATAGATAGATAGATAGATAGATAGATAGATAGATAGATAGATAGATAGATAGATAGATAGATAGATAGATAGATAGATAGATAGATAGATAGATAGATAGATAGATAGATAGATAGATAGATAGATAGATAGATAGATAGATAGATAGATAGATAGATAGATAGATAGATAGATGATAGATAGATAGATAGATAGATAGATAGATAGATAGATAGATTAGACAGACAGACAGATAGATAGGGACAGAGGGACAGCCCTGGTGGCCCAGTGGTTGTATGTATGTATATTTACAACATGCCAAAGAATTACAACAAAACTTGATTTTAAATGCAATTTGTGGAAAGTACTACAAAAAGCAAACACGATATCATGAAGAGAGTACCAAGAGAGGACTACTTCAGAAGAGACGGCAGGAAACTATCCTCATAAAAGGTAAAACATTTAAGCCAAGGCCTGAAGGTTGAGCATAAACCAGACAGGCAATGAGAATGGAAACAAGACCTTCTCTGCCAGAAATGTTTAACACTTTCCTCTCTGTATTAGTTTTCTTTGGCTGTTGTAACAGATTAACACAATTCCAGTGGCTTAAACAAGGCTTTTTTCTTTTTTTATTTTACTTTCAGAAATGGGTCTCATGAGGCTAAAATCAAGATGTTGGTAAGGTTAAGCTCTTTTGCGGGGCTTCAGGGAAGAATTTATTTCCTAGCCTGTTCGAGCTTCCAGCGGTTTTCTCCATTTCTTGGTGTGTAGCCCCTTGTTCCATCTTCAAAGCCAGCATCTTCAAATCTCTCGCTCTGCCACTGCCTTTTCTGCCTCCTTCTTCCACATTTAAATAACCCTTGTGATTTTTTTTTTTTGTGATTACATCTGGCCCACCCGGATAGCATTACTTAAGATCAGCTGAGTAGCAACCTTAATTCCATGTGCAACTTTAGCTCTGCCTTGACATGTAGCATAACATATTTCTGGATTAGAATGTAGATATCTTTGACAAGCCATTATTCTGCCTATCACACTCTCTGACTAATGGATAACACTGTGTGTGCTAAATTGCATCCTTCTGAACTACCGGTTTGTCAAGAACTGTAAAGAGTATGAGGTTTTACTCTATGTGCAAGCTAACAAGTTAGTCTGCCAGAGCTCATGGACGCTGGTAGAAGACATGAGACTCCTGAGTCACAGACAAAGGACTTATTACTCGTGGCACAGTAAACAGCATGAGAATCAGCACATTGCATCAGTTCCCCTTGTCCCAAAGTCCTATAGGGTGATGCAGATGAGACCAGATGGACACCTGGGTTATAAGAAAGGAACCCAAAGCTTAGGGAACCTGAATATTTTATAAGTGACAGTAAGTAGGCCTGCCCTTTGCTGTAGTGGGAGCCACTACCTCTGCCTTCTATGGCTGTTCACTATACAAATATCCTTGGAAAGATAATCCAGAACAAAGCATGATTAATCTTTTGCCTGCAAGACGTGCGAACATGCTAGAGGCCCATGATAAGTTGTCTTCCAACCTGTTTTTGCTGCATCTACATTTAATAACCTGGTCTACAGTTTCTCAAATGCAGAACTTCGTTCTTCCTACTTTAGCATTTGAAAATCGAAGTTTAAGTTAAACAATTTGTTTTTCTTTTTTCAAATACCATTTTTCTCAATGTCTTTGTTTATTTAGCTCAATCTTTATGATTTATACATTTTATGTAAACATTTTTCTAGAGCCTACTCTCTTCCTGGTTCCTGTGATACTGTCAGATAATTCCATACGAATACACGTTGATTTTTCTGGCTAATTTAGTTTTGAAAAATAATTAATGCAAATGACAGCTTGACCTCAGTTCATAATTAGAAAATAAATGTTAGCAAATTTACTAATTAGGGTCCTGATACAAACAGGTAATTATGAAGAAAAACCAGGTGCCAATATCACCTTGATGTGAAATGTCATTCTCTGATAACAGTGACGGAGAGAGGTCTTCACTAAGAGGTAGAAGACAGATGAATTCATTTTTACCTGTTAAAGCCAAAACCTATTTTGACAGCAAGTAATGACAGGGACAAATTAAAGACATGTAGCCAAATAAACAAATGATTACACTTGACTTTAGAAGTATCAACATTTATGTATTTTGCTAAGGGCTCAATGCCCTCTTTTTACGGACATTCTTTGAAGTTAAAGCTATTGATGATGTATGTTTCAGGTTTTAAGGGCAAAGAAAATATTAAGCTATCTAATGATTTGGGTCGATATAAGTTGAATCGACTCGACGGCAACAGGGTTTTGTTTTTTTTTTTTAAATGATTAAAAAGAACTAGGACAGAAGAAAAATAAAAGAAATCGGTTTTATAGTCTATGTGCTGAAATGATGGTAGCAGATGCCTATGAATAAGATGTGTTCTTTGAGCAAACTTTTTCCCCGGAAGCATTAATATCTAAGGTGATTTGCCAGGGTTTTCCCACCTAATTATTTCTAAGGCTACCATTAAGATGTCAGACCAAAGGAGAGGTGACTGTCTTTGTGCATAGCGTAGAGTTGCTCAGAAGCCAACTAGATTGTATTTATATTTTACATACATAGTGATTACAGTCTTGCCACTTATAATTTTTTGGTCCTATTAACAGTTCTAAAAAACTGAAGTAGAGCACCATACCTAGTTTTCTTACATCCTTGATTTGTAATACATCATTGAGCCTGCTTTAAATTTATCAATTTGAATAGACCGACAAAAGGAGCACTTAGGAGTTGCCAAGGAATGTGACAAAGTGCAGCCACTCTCCTTGACAGGTAAAATGCTGCAGCAATTCAGTGCGAGCCATTTGGGAATGGCAGTCAGACAACCTACATTTTAAATCTGGCTCTTCCCTATACTGTCTCTGCGTGCTATCAAGGAGAGTGCTAAGTTTCAATTTCCTCATTTACAAAGTAAGGATAAAAATGTGTTCCCCTGTCTTTGATCTCAAGATCATGTAATGTATTTGTGGATACACTTTAACTCATATATGTAAGGCCTTTTTTTTTTTTTTTCCTCTCTCTCTTTTTGGTCTGGATTTCATTCTCTTAGTTTTATTTTTGTTTTGTGATATTCTTTGAGAGAGGCCTTCAGCACCTGTTAACATCATTTTCTGTAGTCTCTGGGTGGGACAAACGGTTAAGCACTGGACTACTAGCTGAAAGGTTGGCTGTTGTAACCTACCCAAGGGCACCTTGGGAGATAGGCCTACTGATCTGCTTTCAAAAGGTCACAGTCTTGAAAATCCTATGAAGCAGTTCTACCCTGCACACATGGGATTGCCATGAGTCAGAATCAATTTGACAGCAACCAACAACAACATTCAGTGGAAAGGTCCTGAGGAGCACAAACAGTTAGTGCTCAACTGCTAAGCTAAAAGTTGCCAGTTCGACCCCACCCAATGGTGCCACAGGAGAAAGGCCTGACAACCTGCTTCCGTAAAGATTAAAAAAAAAAAATCCATAAAGATTACAGCCAAAAAAATCCTATGGAGCAGGTCCGCTCTATAATGCATGGGGTTGCCATGAGTCAGACTTGAGAGCAACAAGATTTGTTTTTGTTTTTTATCCAGTTGAAAAGCAAGGGGTGTGATTACAAATGACAATTTTTTTTTTTTTTTAAGTCAGAAATCTCAGTGCAAGTCTCATAATCACAGCCACGCCTTCACCCTGCCTGTTCAAGGCTCCATGTGCCAACGCAGGAGAAGCCTTCACTTCTGCATTTCGTTGCTACTTTCCTCTTTCCTACAGCCTAGTGTCCAAATCTCCTCCCTCTTGCTCCTCATTATCCCATTAGTGCCCTCCTTGTCCCCCATTTTGATGAAGCTCACCACAATATACCCCTAATCATGACAGCTCCTTGTCCTTGTCTTTCAAGTTGAAAAGAAAACTGCCACCACCATTTCTTCATGTCCCTCAAACTCACAGAGACGCCCCACTTTAGAATCTCACTGCTCGTCTCCTGCAGAAGCTAATGGGCCCTGACCCTTGTCTTTGCTGACTGCTGTCCTTGATACAGGCAGTCAAGCTCTCCATCTCAGTTGTTAAGTTCCTGGTCCTCATTGCCTCATCTGCCTCCCGGTTCTTTCCTAAAGCTTCCTTCTAGGTAGTAATTTCCTCAGCCGTCCACAGATAATAGCATTTCAATAGTGAAGCTGAGATAAACTTGCTGGGGCCATCTGATGTGGCCTCCTGCCTCTGGAGGAGAGACTGCACCACACAAGATGTATGTTTTCGCATCTTCTTTCAGTGTTTCCTCTAACTTCTATTCACATCTTAAAGTGAATTAATACTCTGAAGATAAGTTCTTCCCTTATGTCCATGCCATTATCCACTGATTTAGTTTCTGGAGAACTTATTTCTTATTTATTGTTGCTGTTCTCAGTTTGTTGTTCTCTAGCAATTGGTCTTCCCTGATGACATGTCCAAAGTAAGTGAGTCAAAGTCTCACCATCCTCGTTTCTAAGGCAATCCTGGTTATATTCTTCTTCTAAGACTAATTTGCTCGTTATTCTGGTAGTCCGTGGTATATTCAATAATAAATTTCTTATGTACACCATGAGAAATAGGGAATATCAAAATTCCAAAGTAATCTTGTCATCTACTTTTTAAAATACCATTACCGCCAGTGGGTTGTGCCACCTAAAAGGGAATTCACTTCATCCCAGGAGGTCCGTCCGTTTCTGATCAGCCTTGACCACTAGAAATGTTTCACCTGAATCACTGAAATCTTCCTTCCTCCCCTCAAGAGGTTCCAATAGCTTCCAGAGTAAGACACTTCACCTGTTTAGTCCTCTTGGTCACTTTTTTCTCTAGCACCTGACACAGGGCCTTAAGCATAATAGACTCTTAAGAAATATATGCTAGAAGAATGAATGTTGTTGTTTTTGGTAGGTGCTGTCAAGTTGGTTCTGACTTATAGCGGCCCTATGTACAAAAGAACAAAACACTATGCATTCCTGCTCCATACTAGCAATCATTGCTATGTTTGAGCCCACTGTTGCAGCCACTGTGTCAGTTCATCTCATTGATGGTCTTCCTCTTTTTTGCTGACCCTCCACTTTACCAAGCATGATGTCCTTCTCTAGGGACCAGCCCCTCCTGATAACATGTCCAAATACATGAGACGAAGTCTCACCACCCTTCCTTCTAAGGAGCACTCTGACTGTACTTCTCAGACAGATTTGTTTGTTCTTCTGGCAGTCTATTTTCTCCAATACCACAATTGAAAGGCATCAGTTCTTCTTTGGTCTTCCTTATTCATTGTCCATCTTTCACAGGCATGAGGTGATTGAAGATACCATGGCTCGAATTAGGTGCACCTTAGTCCTCAAAGTGACATCTTTGATTTTTAACACTTTAAAGAAGTCTGTTGTGGCAGATTTTCGCAATGCAATATGTCCTTTGATTTTCTGACTGCTGCTTCCATGGGCATTGATTGTGGATTCAAGTAAACTGAAATCCTTGACAACTTCAATATTTTCTCCATTTATCATGATGTTGATTATTGGTCCACTTGGGAGGGTTTTTGTTTTCTTTATGTTGAGGTGTAATCCCTAATGAAGACTGTAGTCTTTGATCTTCATCAGTAAGTGATTCAAGTCCTCTTCACTTTCAAGAAGCAAGGTTGTGTCATCTGCATCTCACAGGTTGTTAACGAGTCTTCCTCCAATTCTGATGCCCTGCGTGTCCTTCTTCATACAGTCCAGCTTCTCAGATTATTTGCTCAGCACAGAGATTGAATAAATATGATGAAGGATACAATCCTGATGCACACCTTTTCTGATTTTAAACCACGCCCTATAACCTCTTGTTCTGTTCAAACGACTCCTTCTTGGTCTAAGGACAGGTTCCTCATGAGCGCAAGTAAGTGTTCTGGAATTCGTATTCTTTGCAATGTTATTCACAATTTGTTATGATCCCTAGAATCGAATGCCTTTGCATAGTCAATAAAACACAGGTAAACATCTTTGTGATATTCTCTGCTTTCAGCCAAGATCCATCTGACATCAGCAATGATATCCCTCATTCCATGTCCTCTTCTGAATCTAGCTTGAATTTCTGGCAATTCTCTGCTGATGTACTGCTGCAACTGCTTTTGAATGATCTTCAGCAAAATTTTACTTGTGTGTGATAAATGATATTGTTCTATAATTTCTGCGTTCTGTTGGATCACCTTTCTTTGGAATGAACACAAATATGGAGCTTTTCCAGTCAGTTAGCTATCTTACAAATTTCTTCACATAGACGAGTGAGTGCTTCCAGTGTTACATCCATTTGTTGAAACATCTCAAGCGGTATTCTGTCGATTCCTGGAGTCTCGTTTTTTGCCAATACCTTCAGTGCTTCTTGAACTTCTTCCTTCAGTATCATCAGTTCTTGATAATATGCTACCTCCTGAAATGGCTGAATGTCAGCCTATTCTTTTTGGTACAGTGACTCTGTGTATTCATTAGATGAATGAGTACATGCATGCATAAATGAATGAATGAATATAGGCTAAGTTTATGTTCCCTTCTATAGGACAGCCCTTTGTATCTAAGACATCTATGATATATAAGCCAGGCTTCTCTAGTCTGGAAGTTCTTAGTTTCTTTACTTATTTCTCGTAAGAAAAGATTTCAAGTTCAGTACCTGTACAGTTCCCTTCTTCAGATCTTCCTCCAACATGTCTAAATACATCTAGGTAAACATCAAAAAATATTAAATATACATTTGATGTATAGAATTTTATACAATCATATATAACCAAACTCATTGTGGTCAAGTCCAATTTCGACTCATGGTGACCGCATGTGTTACACAGTAAAACTGCTCCATAGGATTTTCTTGGAAAGCTACAGAGGCCTATCTAGGGGCGGGGAGAGGGCAGGTAGGGTGTGTGCCCTGGGCGCTGCCACTTGAGGAGAGCGGGTGCCAATGATCAATTTCTATTGGCCATCACAATTTCCATTGCCAGCTGTGAGAGAACATTCAGCAATTTAACACTAATTGCCCTAGGCACTATTTTCCCCATAGATAGGCCCCTAGGGAGCCCTGGTGTTGCAGTGATTAAGAGTTAGCTGCTAGCCAAAATGTCAGTAGTTCAAATCCACCAGTCATTCCTTGGAAACTCTGTGGTGCAGTTCTACTCTATCCTATAGGGTCACTATGACTCCCTGATGGCTCAGTGGTTAAAACCTTCAACTGCTAACCCAAAGGTCAGTGGTTTGAACACACCAGCCACTCTGGGGAGAAAGATGAGGCAGTCTGCTTCTGAAAAATATTAAACCATAAAAAACCAAACCCATTGCTGTCCAGTTGATTCTGACTCATAGGGACTCTATAGGACAGAGTAGAACTGTCCCATAGGGTTTCCAAGACTTTACATCTTTACAGAAGGACTGCCACATCTTTCTCCCACAAAGCGGCTGGTGGGTTCGAACCACAGACCTCTCAGTTAGCAGCCTAGCACTTACACAGCTTTGGAAACCCTGTGGGGCAGTTCTACTCTGTCCTATAGGGTCGCTATGACTCTACTCTACGGCAACATGTTTGGTTATATATATATATATAATTCAGTTAATTTACTTTTCTAAATAAATAAAGCTACATCAAAGTATAGAGCATGAGTAAACAAAAACTAATTAAGAGCAGTCTTATTAATTTATAACAAATATAATTCCGCCTTCTAAATCTACTCACAGCTGAAAAAAAAAGTGGTTTTATTTAGTATTTTTAAATTAATTTTTATTTTTGGACAGAGGCTTTGCTGTATCATTAAGCTATTTTTAAAAGAAAAAATTCAACCATAATTCTACCACCTTACCATAGCTGTTATAATTTTTCTGTTTTCCCCATCTTACTCTTACATAAAAATAATCTTTTTTTTTTTTTTTTTTTTACTTTGCTTTAAGTGAAAGTTTACAGCTCAAGTTAGTTTCTCGGACAAAAATTTATACACACATCGTTATGTGACCCTAGTTGTTCTCTCTATAATGTGACGGCACACTCTCCTCTCTATCCTGGATTTCTCATGTCCATTCAACCAGCTCCTGTCCCCTTCTGCCTTCTCCTCTCGCCTCCAGACAGGAGCTGCCCATTTAGTCTCCTATGTCTACTTGAACTAAGGAGCATACTCTTCGCAAGTGTAATTTTATGTCTTATAGCCCAGTCTAATCTTTGCCTGAAGAGTTGGCTTCGGAAATGGGTTTAGTCCTGGGTTAACAGAGAATCCAGGGGCCATGTCTTCCAGGGTTCCTTCAGTCTCAGTCAGACCATTATGTCTGGTTTTACTAGAATTTGAGTTCTGCACCCCACTTTTCTTCTGCTCTGCCAGGGACTCTCTGTTGTGTTCCCTGTCAGGGTAGTCATTGGTGGTAGTCCAAAAAAACCAAACCAAACCCACTGCCCTCGAGTCGATTCCAACTCATAGCAACCCTATAGGACAGAGTAGAACTGCCCCATAGAGTTTCCAAGGAGCGCCTGCCAGATTCGAACTGCCGACCTCTTGGTTAGCAGCCGTAGCACTTAACCACTACGCCACCAAGGTTTCCATCTATTTCTTCTGGTCTCAGGCTGATGGAGTCTCTGGTTTATGTAGGCCTTTCTGTCTCTTGGGGTAATATTTTCCTTGTGCCTTTGGCTTTCTTCATTCTCCTTTGCTTCAGGTGGGTTGGGACCAATTGATGCATCCTAGATGGCCAGTCACTAGCTTTTAAGATCCCAGGCACCACACACCAAAGTGGGATGAAGAACATTTTCTTAATAAGCTTTGTTATGCCAATTGACCTAGATGTCCCCGGAAACCATGGTCCTCAGCCCCCAACCCTTCTACTCTGTCCCCTGAAGTGTTTGGCTATATTCAGGAAACTTCTTAGCTTTTGCTTTAGTCCAGTTCTGCTGACTTCCCCTGTATTGTGTGCTGTCCTTCCCTTCACCTAAGATAATTCTTTTTTTTTTTTTAATCTAGTTAGTGAATACCCCTGTCCCTCCCTCCCCATCCTTGTAACCATCAAAGAATGTTTAAACCTTTCCTTAAGTTTTCACAATAGTGGTCTCACGCAATATTTGTCCTTATACAAAAATAACCTTAAGTTATTGTAATTATGTGGTATATATTTTACATTGCATTTTTTGCTTAATTTTATATTGTACATATTTTTAATGTTCTTTTCAATCTTTATTATTATATGTTCATTGATTTTAGATTACTCCATCAATTTGATATAGCATAACCATTTTCTAATTCTTGGTTATTTAAGATGTTTCCAGTTTTTTCTCTCTTATAGAAAATGCCATTAGAAATATTTCGTACCGATAGATTTTTTTTTCCTAAATATCTTGCCATATTTTAAAATATTTTCTCTATTATCATTTAAAAGGATTTTTCAATTTCTCTGTGAATGAGTTTTGTTTATATGTAAGCTATATAGTTCTGGTTTTAGACCAACAGAGTGAAAGACTAAAGTCTATGATATTCAACTTTTAGTTGAAATTATTCATTAAGTTCTAAGACATCATTTTTTAAATAAATGTTTTATATCTACTTTAAATGATGTGGTTCCATTTCGTTCCATAAATATTTATAAATGCTTAATGGACGCTAGGCATATGCTAGGGACTGCTGATACAATAGTGGACAAGGCAGATCTCTTAGGCCATTTAGAGTCTTGCAAGAAATAAAACGAAAGCAAACCAGTTGCCGTTGAGTCTACCCCAACTCATGGTGCCCTTATGTGTGTGAGAGTAAAACTGTATTCCAGAAGGTTTTCAATGGTTACATTTTCCAAAAGTAGATCTCCGGACTTTCTTCTGAAAAGCCTCTGGTGGACTCCAACCTCTAATTTTTTAGTTAGCAGCTGAGCATTGTTAACTATTTATACCACATGGGGACTCCAGCAAGGAATAAAAAAATGAAAATAAACTATACAGGGGGCTATGATAGCATCACGGAGACACTACTGCCCTTAGACCTAGATAAAAAAGCCTCTGCCTTTGGCCCCAGGTTCAGAAAACCCTACTGTGGCCCTCCCTCAGCTACACCTCTCCTCCCCAGGCAAAGAGGTTGTAGGGCGTCTGTTGGGGCATCCTGGACATGCCCACCTGGAGCCCACAGCCCCCTTGTAGACCCATCTCTGGGTACCAGGAGTGTCACACATCCCCACTCAACCAGCTCAAATGCACGTCCAGGACCAGAGCAGACTTCTCAGCGTCCACCTTCCTAAGGATGGACCTTGCTGCTTACATGTGCACCAATGGGTGACTGGGGAGGTTGTGGATGGTGTTTGGATGTATGGTCAGTGTTGTCCACACACTTGCAGGAGAAGCCTCTGGCAGTCCGGAAAGGACTTGAAGGTGTGAGTTCCAGAAAATTACTACCTGTCTATTAAAACACAATTTTATTTATCTCAAACTTTCTCCTTTTAGGATTCAATGGAATCCTGCATTTTCCTTCTTGTGATTTTGTATTTGTTTGGTCAACCATTGCCTAGAGCTGGATGTTTAGACCAGGAAGCAACTCATTACTCTCCCAAATGGTTCCCATGTCTGCATTACTAATCTGCATCAGCTAGAGGCAGATAGCATTCCCTACACCCTCCCATTTGACACATAATCAGGAACTTGGCATAGGAAGAGAGTGGTGGTGGAAGTTCTGGCCTGTCTGGCTACGAGGAACAGCAGTTAATCCAATATAAACAAGTCATATGGCATTTTTAATTTGAGTAAGAATACAAGTCTATTTTAAAGTTGTTTGCCTGGTCACTGCCAGGCATCTGTTAGCTACTGTGTTTGCAGATGCTCCTCTCTCTTATGCTGTAGCACTCTCTCCCTCTTTTTTGCTTCTAAACTAGAAATTCCCAGATAAGATTTTTATGTCTTGATAATAGGGATCAAAGAACCATTATTAAACAGCAACCACTGTGAAGACAAGACATCTTTATGAAACAGCAGTTTGGGTGTTAATTTCTGTCTCTATCTCTCTTTCTCTCTCTCTCTCTCTCATGCTACAATAGAGCACTTGAGGACTGAGAGGCTGCCTGTTCCCACAGTACGTTTTCAGAGAAAGTATTTCATTCCAAGCTTCTATAAGACATAATCCTTTTCTCCCCAGCGATTTTAGGACCCATGATTATTTTTTGCAGAACTCTCCTACATTAAGTAGAAGGCATGGCTTTAAGATATGTGCCATTTTGTAAGGTCATAAATCAGGGAACCCACTCAGAATTTACCTAGTGGTGTCCTTATCACTTAAATTTAAAAGCCTTGGTAAGATCAGAAATTGCCTGAAAATTATTGTTCCATTATTTATCAAACATAATTTTGACAACAAAAGTGATGTTTAAGACACTAGTTCCACAAACTTGCAAAATTCTCCACAGGTGTCTTCTCCATGAATTTCCACTGGACCTCATTTTCCAATCACCCTCTTCTCTCTTTTTCCTCCTCATCCCCGTTATACTTCTACAGTTCTAAGTCTTAGAGGGAATGAGCCAAATGACAGGTAACTGAGATAGCTTCACCCAGCTCTGGAATTTCAGCGTAAAAGCCCACTCTTGGCTTCTCCTTCTCTAAGTGGAGGCCTCCGTTCAGCTCTGAAATTCGCTTTGCTTTCTGACTCTCCAGTCTTTGCCCAGTCACTAACCACTTGATCCTCTGTGAAATGTCTCTACTCTTTTTTGACTCCTCCTTCCTGAAGGTATTTTAGTGGTTTCTGGTAGGGATCCTGGACTGGGGCCTAGGTATCTCTCACCTTAAGGCAGTTCCAAAATGCAAGGCTTGTGTGCTGTCTTCTCCCAAATTTTTATTCTAGAAAATCGCACCCTATACAACTCCACACAATGAGTGGGTAATGAGGAGGAAAAAAATAACATTACAAATATTCCATGACTCAGAGATAAACACTGTTGATGTTTTGGTGTAAAGCAGAACAGAGTATTCAGTATAATAGCATAGTGCAGTATTATGGTGTAAGTAATACATGGAATATTTTTATACCAAAAATTACTCGTTGCATATCTGAAACCTGAAGCTAACTGGGTGTCCTGTATTCTTATTTGCTAAATCTGGCAACCTTACTTACAGGTTTTTTCCCAACAAGATTGTTTTCCCTTACACATGCCCTCGTTAATAATCTCACATTTTTCTAAAATAGCCAGTAAATTTTCAATATCTTTTTAATTTTACTCAGGAAATTGATAACATTTTGCTACCCATGCACAGGGTAGTAAAATGTTGTCTCTCTCCTCTATTTATTAAAAAAAAAAAACCCAGTGCCATCGTGTCTCTATATTTATTAGTAGTATGTTAACGAAGAAAATAAGAATGATTTTAGTTTACATTCTGTGTTGTTGATTGAGAGTTTTAGCTTTGATAAGCCCTAGCTGATTGATCAGTGTGTACCAATTATTTCAGTTCACTCTGAGTACTAAGTAATGAAGTCGGGAGACTTCACAATCTTGCAAAGAGGAAATAGAGTAAACTAATGTTAAAAAGATATAGGAATAGCATTGCTTCTACTTCCCTCCTGCATATGACAAAATGGGAAAAACGAAATTTCTGGAACCCTCTGCAAGAAGAAAACAATAATTATTTTAGCGTTGTTCATGGAGTCTTGCTTTTTTGGAAAGGCATTACAGAGTATTTATTTTGTTAATTTTTAATTTTTTTCCTTATTTTAACTGAATATCTCCTCTTGGATGTGGCATTTCTTATTTATGTTGACCATAATATCGTCAGCAATGTGTTCCTTGAACCTAGGAGTGATTTCCTGTCATAATGAAGACGGCATATAAGATATTTGTGACTTGTCAAGCTCCCAAGAAATACAAAAAATTGCACCTGAGCTTCTGCCCCATCTATATCAACTCACTGTCAATCTTCTGACAGGATCATATTTCAGGGAGTAACTTTATAAATTTGGACACCTAGAGAAATTCTTTAACAAACTAAAACATCTTCAGGCTGACTTGATGGGTGGTGGCATTAATAATATAGACATTTTCTAGGTATCACAGGCAGGCCAGGTTGAAAAATGGATTTGTACTGCAAGCTTTTCCATGCTCCTGTAATTAGTGTAACCACAATGAAATGGAAAATAATGGCCTGAAGATTCCCTTCTGCTCCTCTGCAAACTCGTCACCTTGTACTCATCATCATCAAGGACTAGTGCGGAAGACTGTCACAAAGGCTGGGCGAAGGCAAAGAGTCTGCAGCTGCTCATTGGATGCTTTTAGAAAATGACACGGCATCAGGACTCACAAGGAGCCTGAAGGAAGACCTGCAATACTAATTAGGGGAAGGCAATTCTCATTCATCCGGCTTCTTTTGATATCACTTTTTGGCACTGAAAAGAGACTAAGACAGTGGAGAAACCTGGCAATTGGGAAGTCGATGAGTGAAAGTGGGTACTTAATATCGTCTCTGCTTTCTGGTCACCAAGCATCTATGCTATTTTGCATATTATTTTCAGTTTTAAAATATATATTCATATGGTCAGAATTGCTCAGGTATTGACCAGTCAGCATGACACAGCAGCAACGAAACATGGAATCAATGCATGTTTTTAGTCCATTTCGTCTGGAACTGTATTCAGCCACCTAGTGTGTTTTTACCCAAGGGATTTCCCCATTCTAGAGATATGGATACCTTTACTCTTTTTCTCAATACAATTGTCCTTTTTAATTTTGCCATGACTGCTAAGAGAACAGATTCCTGTTAAAAGTACCGTCTAGGTACCGGAGCTACAGTGCCTGTTCTGTGTTGTTATCGCTGTTAGTCGCCGTAGAGTTGATCCTGGCTTGTAGCTACACCATGTGATGGAGTACAACTGTTTCATAGGGCTTCCTAGGTTTTAATGTTTATGGGAACAGATTACCAGGCCTGTCTTCTGAGACACATCTGGGTGGATTCAAACGGCCAACTTTTCAGCTAGTAGTCAAGCGTTTAACCATCTGTGCCACCCAGGGACTTATCAGTGCTGTAGTAGTCAGTATTTAAAATACTATTTAAGAATGTAGTGGTTAAAAGCACACCCTCTAATCTCGGAGCTATGTGAGTTTGAATCCAAGCTCAGTTACTTGCTATAACTTTGTGACTTTGATGAAGTTACTTAAATTGTCTAAGCCTAAATTCTGTCATCTATAAAATGAAAATAATATTCATACCTATCTCATACAGTGATGCAGGGAACAGTCTTAGCACAATGTACAGAAATGCAAAAATTTAGCAAATAATTACTATTATCGTTACATTAAAATATTATTAACAAATTTAAGTTTAAATTATAGAGCACTTCATTACACCACATCAACAGGAAACTGCCAGAAATTCAAGCCAGATTCAGAAGAGGACATAGAACAAGGAATATCATTGCTGATGTCAGATGGATCTTGGGTAAAAGCAGAGAATACCAGAAAGATGTTTATCTGTGTTTTGTTGACTATACAAAGGCACTTGACTGTGTGGATCATAACAAATTATGGATGACATTGCAAAGAATGGGAATTCCGGAACACTTAATTGTGCTCGTGAGGAACTTGTACTTAGACCAAGAGGCAGTTGTTCAAACAGAGCAAGGGCATACTGCATGTTTTAAAGTCAAGAAAGATGTGTGTCAGGGTTATATCCTTTCACCACACTTATTCAATCTGTATCCTGAGCAAATAATTCGAGAAGCTGGACTTTATGAAGAAAAACAGCATCGGGATTGGAGGAAGACTCATTAACAACCTGTGATATGCAGATGACACAACCTTGTTTGCTGAAAGTGAAGAGGCCTTGAAGCATTTACTAATGAAGATCAAAGATCACAGCCTTCGGTATGGATTACACTTCACCATAAAGAGAACAAAAATCCTCACAAATGGACCAATAAGCAACAGCATGATAAAAGGAGAAAAGATTGGTGTTGCCAGGGATTTCATTTTACTTGGGTCCACAATCAACACCCATGGAAGCAGCAGTCAAGAAATCAAATGGTATATTGCACTGGGCAAATCTGCTGCAGAAGACCTCTTTACAGTGTTAAAAAGCAAAGATGTCACTTTAAGGACTAAGATGCACCTGAACAAAGCCATGCTGTTTTCAAGCGCCTCATATGCATGTGAAAGCTGGGTGATGAATAAGGGAGACTGAAGAGGAATTGATGCCTTTGAGTTATGGTGTCGGTGAACAATAGTGAATATACCATGGACTGCCAAAAGAATGAACAAGTCTGTCTTGGGAAAAGTACAGCCACAATGTTCCTTAGCAGCGAGGATGGCAAGACTTTATCTCACATAATTTGGACATGTTATCAGGAGGGACCAGTTACCGGAGAAGGACATCATGCTTGGTAAAATAGAGGGTCAGCGAAAAAGATGAAGATCCTCCATGAGATGGATTGACACAGTGGCCACAACAATGAGATCGAGCACAACAATTGTGAGGATGGTGCAGGACCAGGCAGTGTTTCGTTCTTTTGTACATAGGGTTGTGATGAGTCAGAACCCACTGGAAGGCACCTAACAACAACAAAGAGTGCTTCATTAAAAAAAAAAACATTGCCATGGAGTCGATTCCGACTCACAGTGACCCTATAGGACAGAGCAGAACTGCCCCATAGAGTTTCCAAGGAGCACCTGGTAGACTCAAACTGCTGGCCTTTCGGTTAGCAGCTATAGCACTTAACCACTATGCCACCAGGGTTTCCAGTACTTCATTAAAAGAAAGTATTATTATCACCTGTCTTCGTGTGTTTTTTCACTCACATGTGACTACCTGAAGAATTGAGATAGAAGTATTTTTTTTCCTGTACACATTTTCTCCCAGAGGCTGCTGCTATCAGTAGCATATAGGCAAACAGGAGATTGAAAGTGACGCCTCCATGTTAACCTATATTTTCTAAGCAAGGTCAGCACCGAGACTCATTTCCTGTACGTCTAGGTGAGTCTTTCTCTTTTTTTTCAGAAATTGAAAACATTTTCACAGAACTTTTAGGAGACTCTGATATAAGGGTATTAGTTGGTAAGAGGGAAAGTTATCGCTCCCTTCTTGTATGCTTGGACTGAGAGCCATCAAAGTAAGTTACCGCCTGTTCTCACATCCCTTGAAATCCTGATTAGTTCTCTAGCAAAAGTACTCCTTTCTGTTTTGTCTCAACACCGGCTCTGGGAAACAGCATGACTTTTTTTTACGTTAAAACTTCAAAGGTTGTGCTTTAAATAAAGTTTTATCCTTGTATGGAGGAATAACTTGTCTGCACTATAAAAATGTAGTTTCCTCTGCATTTACAAAACAATTTTAAAAAGCTGCTGTCAAGTCGATTCCGACTCATGGAGACCCCATCTGTCTCCATGAGGCTTTCAATGGCTGTGATCTTTTGGAAGTAGATCACCAGGCCTTTCTAATGAAGCACCTCCGGATGGGTTTGAACCAACAACTTTTCAGTTACTAGCTGAGTGCTTAGCCATTCGCACCATCCAGGGGCTCCATTTCTCGGCAAAGATTCATAAATATTGTTTTAAATTTCCTTTCAGGAATTCAGATCCTCTTATCATTGCTTTTATACCTCTTTTCTTCCAAAGTGTTTAAATTTGAAAACAATACTATTATTTTCTAAATGCCCAGCCCTTCTACCATTTTTCACTTAAAGTCAGGGTTGAGGAAGTCTAATTTATGATTTTTTTTTTTTGTTATTATATATACTTGGAATCAGAAAACAACCCTTGTGAGCAAAACATTTCAGAAAGAAATGTACAAAGATGTAGAAAAAGCACTGAATTTGAAATCAAAAGAATTAGTTTCAGCTATATGGAGCCCTAGTGGTGTAGTGGATAAGAGCTTGGCTGCTAAACTAAAGATTGACAGTTTGAATCCACCACCCACTCCTTGGAAACCCTATGGGGCAGTTCTGTTCTGTCCTATAGGGTCGTTATGAATCAGAATCAACTCTGTGGCAACAGTTTTTTGTTTGTTTGTTTGTTTTGTTTTTTAATATGCTAGATATAAACTATTTAACCTTAGACAGGTCACTAGCTCTCTCTGAGTCAAAGTTTTTTTTTATCCACAAGCTGGCGGTCATGGTGGCTGCCTTACCTGCCTCTTAGAGCCACAGTGAAGAGAAAATAAAATAATATATGTAGAACTGTTGTATAAAGCCACATTCAAATATTTGTAATAGTACAGAATTAACTCTTCATGGCTCTTCAGCTGCTCTTCAGAAGCCATCTTCTGAAGACTGCTACTTTTTTATAGTCAGGGACTATGTGCTGCCCTGCCATGTTGGAGGCTCAGGGTCCAGTACCATCAGAACATCATATAAGACATATTATTTCTTTTATATTATGATACAGTGATAAGGGAGAGATTTTGCAAAAATGCACTGACATTTTACCAGAAATATTAGTGACTAATTTTCCTTTATTCTAACTTTAAGAGTTTGTTGTTGTTGTTAGGTGCCATCAAGTTGGTTCCAACTCTTAGCAGCCCTACGTACAACAGAACAAAACACCGCCTGATCGTGAGCCATCTTCACAATCATTGTTATGTTTGAGCCCATTGTTGCAGATGCTATGTCAATCCATCTCATTGAGGGTCTTCCCCTATTTTGCTGACCCTCCACCAAGCATGATATCCTTCTCGAGGGACTGATCCCTCCTGAGAATGTGTCCAAGGTATGTGAGACAAAGTCTCGCCACCCTCGCTTCAAAGGAGCACTTGGGCTGTGTTTCTTCCGAGACAGATTTGTCCGTTCTTTTGGCAGTCCATGTTATATTCAATATTCTTTGCCAACATCATGATTCAAAGGCATCAGTTCTTCGTTGGTCTTCCTTATTCTTTGCCCAGCTTTCGCATGCATACGAGGTGATTGAAAACACCATGGCGTGGGTCAGGCGCACCCTAGTGATTTCCACCACGTGTCTGTCAGTTTGTTCTACTGTGGTGGCTTGCATGTTGCTGCGATATTGGAAGCTTTGCCACCAGTGGTTCAAATACCAACAGGGTCATCCTTGGTGGACAGGTTTCAGTGGAGTTTCCAGACTAAGACAGACTAGGAAGAAGGACCCGGCAGTCTACTTCTGAAAAAATTGTCCTGTGAAAACCTTATGAAAGCAGCAGAAATTGAAGAGCAAACTCTTAAAAATTCACAATATTGACTAAGATATTCCCCTCGTCTATATAACATGATATATTTTTCAAACTTTTTATTATCCCTGAGTGGCTATAAAATCTCAGCTGTTTAAAATGATGTTTTTTTTTTTTTGCAGATTTATAGCATTGCATAAAAATTTTAAATGTAAAAAATATTTTCTACTGAGCTAAAACTGTCCCAGCCTCATGGATGTTAAAGAAGAAAAAAAAAAGTGTTATTACCCAGAGCATAACATCAAGGTGTTAATTTAAACATTAGTTCTGAGAGGGAAACTCTCCATTGGTATTGCTGATTAAAAAAAAAAAAAAAAATTTATACTAACCAGAATTTCACACCTGCTGTAACACTGTGGATTAAATGACCCCAGAACTCCATTCTTTCTAAGCCTAGAAATAGAAATCTCTTGGCATACACAAACACTAATTTCAAGTCAACTTTAAATATGCTCATGAATATCTCTAAAATGTTTATAAAGAGGATTTTAAAAGACAAGGAGACATGCCTGGATTTGACTAACTTAAAAGTAACATGCATAACATACCAATTAAAATAGAGTATACTAGCTCATATCAATAATGACTCTATTGCCTTGTGATCAGATGTGTTGAATCTGCTTCTCCCTCTCCTCAAATTCTTTGGAGAAACATTTATCTCAAAATTGGGGTATTAACCAGATGCCAGCTCCATTTGAATGAAGGCGCAAGAGATAACAGAAGTTGCCTTAGGACGTCAGTGTTTCAAAATGAATTCCACAAAACTCTAGGCCCTCAAGATGTTCTCGAAAGAGAAAGAGAGGAAGAGAGAGAGTTTGTTGCAGAAAGGGAATTCTGTGGGTCAAATGAGTTTGTGAAATATTGTATGCCATATTTTCCTCTTAGATATTTGCAAGGTGCATTATTAGCGTGTTAAATAGATTTACAAGCCCTACAATGAAGAGTATCACACACTTATTTGATCTGGGAAGACATTTTTGGTATAGTAACTCCTATGACTCCTTAGTATCCTCTAGAACATACAGTTTCAGAGATGTTTCTGTCCTCAAGGAACACATGGTACTAAAAGAATAATGGTAGTAGAGACCCAGTCTTTTATCTTGTGTTATAACCCATACCTCACTCCTTCATACGAGGTTGCATGTATGAGGAATTTGGGGAAAAACTCCTTTGAGAAATAAATCTATTTCTCTTTTTATTAGATTGAATTATTGGTCCCAAGTCTTCACTCCCCAGTCACAGTATCCACCCTGGCCATGGTCTTGCCCCTTGACTTTGGGCTTTGCCATGTAACTTGCTTTGGTCAATGAGATGTTAATGGATCTGAAACAAACAAGACTAGAAATGTGTTTGCACAGTTGGCTTGCCCTCTGACACTCTTGCTTTTGCCATGAAAAGAGCAAGTCAGGGAGCTGCTTTTACATGTGCAGTAGACCTGGACTTAACTATCAATTTAGAGTCAAACGTAGCAGCACACAGCCTAGATCAGCCATCTTCAGCCAACCTGCAGATGTGTGGACAAGAAATAAATGTGTATTGTATGCAAGTTAGTCTTGGGTGGTTTGTTGTGCAGCGTTATTATGGCAATTGCTGACAGATACACTGTTGTACAGAGATTTTGCTCCAAAATAGTTCATGCTGCTATATAAGGCCATAAGGAGTCCCTGGTGGCACAAACAGTAAGCACTAGGCTGTATGCTGCTATGTTTGGCTCTAAATTGATAATTAAGTTATATAACTGAAAGGTTGGCAGTTGAAACCCACCCAGAGGAACCTCAGAATAAAATTCTAGTGATCTGCTTCTGAAAACTCACAGCCTTTAAAACCCTATGAAGCACAGTTCTACTCTGCAATACATGGGGTCACTAAGTGTCAGAATTAACTCAATGGCAACTAGCTTCGTTTACAGGTATATATAAAGGGCTTATTACAATACTCAATACATAGTCAGCATTCAATAAAGGTAGCTATTCCTATTATTGTACAAGATCCAAGTCTGTATGTGATAAAATATTTACTTTATAATACTAGCTACCCTAAATAACCATGCTATTAACATTTTCTTCATTTTAAAATCACTACCTTTATGAACTGGATGGTGGGGCAAGAAGGAAGGAAGATTTATTGTACTAATTTGTCTCAGTACTGCCATGTTTCTAATCTGATTTGCACATCAGGTAGCTGGAGTTTAGGGCTATCCCTGAAAAAAGCTGAAGGTTAATGTGTATCATCTACATGCTTCAGAGCATAAGCAAATTACTGGCTGGTCAGATCAAGGTGAAGCACAGTGGAATGAACTCACTTGGCCACACCTCTAGTCTAAGGCTATTGGAAAAGAAAAAAAAAAGTAGACTGAAGCATAGCTATTTTAACAAACAGGAGTAGGAGTGATTAATTACTTTTTACTGTCATTCAACAGCTTGTCATCCAGGGAGTGACCTCATTTCTCCAATTCCCATAAATTTAATAGAGGTCACACCATGGCCTACTTGGCTGAGAAGCATTGCTCCTGAAACCCTGATGGTACTTTTAAGTCCGCTGATGTGTGAACATAACTCTCCGCATCTCCGAGCCCCACAGACTCTGTCTTTCCCAGGGAGACACTTCAGGAGATCTATGTGGCACCATGTGGAAAGTTACAAGTGATGAGCTCTCTGATTCATTCCTCTTTCATGTAACAAAATGAGAGAAAATTTAATACCAAGGAGTGTTAGTCTATAGTGTAGAGCTTCTTTCCACTCTGTTAAGGGAATATAAAAAGATATTTATTGAAATTGAAAGCTATTAGTTACAAGACCCTTGAAGATGGAACATTTAGTCTGGTATTTGAAAAGGAATTTTAAAGATCCCATTGAGGAAACTTCAGGTTAGAATGGTGGCCAGCTGTTGTTCCTAATCAGCATCCCTCCATAGGCATTAGCCCACATGAAGGAATAAAAAAGTAAGATAACTGCAAAGATCAGCTAGATGCTAGGTGGAATTAAAAAAAATTAAAAAGCAGAGATTAGCTACAAGGAAGACCAGCTAATTAAAAAAAAAAAAGTAGATTACTACCTATACCCATTACAGGCCCAACTCAGAGACACACTGCCTTTTGCAACCAGAATAGCAACAGTCTCCCCCTTCAGCTCAAAGATTCACTTCTGAGACTCAGTGCTATTTCAGGCCCTAGGTTTTTTTTAATTTTTTTATTAGTGCCTCTCTTTTTATATCCACTGAAAAATTTCAATCCCTATTAGTCATGTCCAAGGTGGAAATGGACAAGCAGTGGTGTACTTCCTGTTGAGTTGTAAAGTTGGTAAGAGGAGGTGGTGAAATAAAAAGCAGTAAACTCTGAAAGTTGGAAGAATTTTTTTTTTTCTTCCAATTCACCTGGCAAAGAAAGCTTTATTCATTAGAACTAACAGCACCTAACCCTGGGCCGTCGGAAACAGCACCTGGATGAGCTAAAAGGAGAACAAAGAAGAAACCACCAACCCAAACTATTAGTAAACACTTGGCCTGAATCAGTCCCTTTTTATACCAAGACAGGCAAATAAAATGCCTTTGAAAATATTCTATATGATGAAAAGAAGAAAGCATTAAACTTGAGTGAAATTCAAAAGCCTATTTTCGAAAAAAATCCATCGGAAATTGTAATGAGAAGGTCTACTGAATTTCCAATTAAGGTTCTAGATACTTTGAAAGATAAGGAATATTTAAGGAATAGGAAACTTGAGGACAATGGGCCTGATGTAGAGGAAAGAGGGTTTTCCATTTATATATATATATATTCTAACTGGGACAAATCACAATATCTCATTAAGTTTGGATTTTAATACCTGTAAAATGGAGCAATAGTACCTATTTTGACTACTTCATGGAGATACTGAGAAGATAAAATGTAATTATGTACATGAAAATGCCCCCAAATGTCTGTCACTTTGTCTTACTGTGGGGGCTTGCGTGTTGCTGTGATGCTGGAAGCTATGCCACCGGTATTCAGATACCAGCAGGGTCACCCATGGAGCACAGGTTTCAGTTCAGTTTCCAGACTAAGACAGACTAGGAAGAAGGACCCGGCAGTCTACTTCTGAAAAGCATGAGCCAGTGAAAACCTTATGAATAGCAGCAGAACATTGTCTGATATAGTGCTGGAAGATGAGCCCCCAGGTTGGAAGGCACTCAAAAGATGACTGGGGAAGAGCTGCCTCCTCAAAGTAGAGTCGACCTTAATGACGTGGATGGAGTAAAGCTTCCGGGACCTTCATTTGATGATGTGGCATGACTCAAAATGAGAAGCAGCAGCTGCAAACATCCATTAATAATTGGAACCTGGAATGTACGAAGTATGAATCTAAGAAAATTGGGAATCATCAAAAATGAAATGGAACGCATAACCATCGATATCCTAGGAAATGGACTGGTATTGGCCATTTTGAATCAGACAATCATATAGTCTACTATGCTGGGAATGACAACTCGAAGAGGAATGGTGTTGCATTCATCGTCAAAAAGAACGTTTCAAGATCTATCCTGAAGTACAACGCTGTCAGTGATAGGATAATATCCATACGCCTACAAGGAAGACCAGTTAATACGATTATTATTCAAATTTACACACCAACCACTAGGGCCAAAGATGAAGAAATAGAAGGTTTTTATCAGCTGCTACAGTCTGAAATTGATCGAACATGCAATCAAGATGCATTGATAATTACTGGCGATTGGAATGCAAAAATTGGAAACAAGGAAGAAGGACCAGTAGTTGGAAAATATGGCCTTGGTGATAGAAACAATGCCGGAGATTGAATGATAGAGTTTTGCAAGACCAACGACTTCTTCATTGCAAATACCTTCTTTCACCAACATAAACGGTGACTATATACATGGGCCTCGCCAGATGGAACACACAGAAATCAAATTGACTACATCTGTGGAAAGAGACGATGGAAAAGCTCGATCTCATCAGTTGGAACAGGCCAGGGGCCGACTGTGGAACAGACCATCAATTGCTCATATGCAAGTTAAAGCTGAAGCTGAAGAAAATCAGAGCAAGTACAAGAGAGCCAAAATATGACCTTGAGTATATCCCACCTGAATTTAGAGACCATCTCAAGAATAGATTTGACACATTGAACACTAGTGACCGCAGACCAGATGAGTTGTGGAATGATATCAAGGACATCACCCATGAAGAAAGCAAGAGGTCACTGAAAAGACAGGAAAGAAAGAAAAGACCAAGATGGATGTCAGAGGAGACTCTGAAACTTGCTCTTGAACATTGAGCAGCTAAAGCAAAAGGAAGAATTGATGAAGTAAAAGAACTGAACAGAAGATTTCAAAGGGCCTCTCGAGAAGACAAAGTAAAGTATTACAATGACATGTGCAAAGAGCTGGAGATGGAAAACCAAAAGGGAAGAACATGCTCGGCGTTTCTCAAGCTGAAAGAACTGAAGAAAAAATTTAAACCTCAAGTTGCAATAGTGAAGCATTCCATGGGGAAAATATTTAATGATGCAGGAAGCATCAAAAGAAGATGGAAGGAATACACAGAGTCATTAAACCAAAAAGAACTAGTTGATATTCAACCATTTCAAGAGGTGGCATATGATCAGGAACCAATGGTATTAAAGGAAGAATCCAAGCTGCTCTGAAGGCATTGGCGAAAAACAAGGCTCCAGGAATTGATGGATTATCAATTGAGATATTTCAACAAACAGATGCAGAGCTGGAGGTGCTCACTCGTCTATGCCAAGAAATATGGAAGACAGTTCCTGGCCAACTGAATGGAAGAGATCTATATTTATGCCTATTCCAAGAAAGGTGATCCAACCAAATGTGGAAATTATAGAACAATATCGTTAATATCACACACAAGCAAGATTTTGCTGAAGATCATTCAAAAATGGCTGCAGCAGTGTATCGACAGGGAACTGCCAGAAATTCAGGCCAGTTTCAGAAGTGGGCGTGGAACCAGGGATATCATTGCTGATGTCAGATGGATCCTGACTGAAAGCAGAGAATACCAGAAGGATGTTTACCTGTGTTTTATTGACTATGCAAAGGCATTCGACTGTGTGGACCATAACAAACTATGGATAACACTGCAAAGAATGGGAATTCCAGTACACTTAATTGTGCTCATGAGGAACCTTTACATAAATCAAGAGGTAGTTGTTCAGACAGAACAAGGGGATACTGATTGGTTTAAAGTCATGAAAGGTGTGCGTCAGGGTTGTATTCTTTCACCATACCTATTTAATCTGTATGCTGAACAAATAATCCGAGAAGCTGGACTATATGAAGAAGAACGGGGCATCAGGATTGGAGGAAGACTTATTAACAACGTGCGTTATACAGATGACACAACCTTGCTTGCTGAAAGTGAAGAGGACTTGAAGCACTTACTCATGAAGATCAAAGACCACAGCCTTCAGTATGGATTACACCTCAACATAAAGAAAACAAAAATCCTCACAACTGGACCAATGAGCAACATCATGATAAACGGAGAAAAGATTGAAGTTGTCAAGGATTTCATTTTACTTGGATCCACAATCAACAACCATGGAAGCAGCAGTCAAGAAATCAAAAGACGCATAGCTTTGGGCAAATCTGCTGCAAAGGACCTCTCCAAAGTGTGGAAGAGCAAAGATGTCACCCTGAAGGACTAAGGTGCGCCTGACCGAAGCCATGGTATTTTCAATTGCATCATATGCATGTGAAAGCTGGACAATGAATAAGGAAGACCGAAGAAGAGTTGACACCTTTGGATTGTGGTGTTGGCGAAGAATATTGAATATACCATGGACTGCCAAAAGAACAAACATATCTGTCTTGGAAGAAGTGCGGCCAGAATGCTCCTTAGAGGCAAGGATGGCGAGACTGCATCTTACATACTTTGGACATGTTGTCAGGAGGGATCAGTCCCAGGAGAAGGACATCATGCTTGGCTGAGTACAGGGTCAGCAGAAAAGAGGAAGACCCTCAACGAGCTGGACTGACACAGTGGCTGCAACAATGAGCTCAAGCATAACAACGATTGTAATGGTGGCACAGGACCGGGCAGTGTTTTGTTCTGTTGTGCATAGGGTCGCTGAGTCAGAACCGACCTGACGGCACCTAACAACAACAACATGAAAATGTCTTAGAAATTATACAAATTTACTAGTAACGGAATCTATAATATCTTTCATTTTTTTAGAGATTGTCCTCCATATTTTTATTTGATTTTATCGCATATTAATTCGTATTGCTTCTCTTTTAAAAGCCATTCCACAATTTCATGTTTAATTTCTTCATAATTTTCATTATTTCTTCCAATTCTCTAATATCAAAGAATAGTGTCTTTTCAAGTTATTTTCTTTAAAAAAAATTTTTTTTGTGGTGAAACATATATTCCAAAACATTTGCCATATTAACTGCTTTTACGTGTATAATTCACTGGCATTAATTACATTCACCATGTTGCATAACCTTCCCCACTATCCATTTCCAGATTTTTCATCACCTTTAACAGAAACTCAGTATCACCTAAGCAGTGTCTTACTATTTCCTCCTCACCCACTCCTAGTAGACACTAATAAACTTTGGTCTCAACGCGTTTGCCTATTCTAGATATTTCATGTAAGTGGGATCATGCAATATTTGTAATTTTGTGTCTGACTTATTTCATTCAGCATAATGTTTTCAAAGATCATCTATGCTGTAGCATGTATCAGAATTTTATTTCCTTTATGGCTATATAATATTCCATGGTATGGATATACCATTTTTTGTATATCCATTTATCTCTGATGGATATTTGGGTTGTTTTCACCTGTTGGCCTATTGTGAATAATGCTGCAATGAACTTTGATGTACAAGTACCTGATTGAGTCTCTGCTTTTAAGACTTTTGGGTGTATACCTAGGAGTGGAATGTCAGGGTTATATGGTAATTCTATGTTTAACTCTTTTTTTGTTTGTTTTTTATTTTCCTAAAAATATTTTATTGTATTTTAGATGGAAGTTTACACAGCAAATTAGGTTCCCATTAATCAGTTTTTATACAAATTGTTCTGTGACATTGATTACAATTTTCACAATATGTCAGCAGTCTCATTATTTCTGTGTTTAACTTCTTGAGGAACCATCACACTGTTTTCCACAGTGGCTACCCCATTTTACATTCCCACCCACAATGGATAAGGGTTCCAGTTTCTCCATATCCTCTCCAACAATTGTTATTTTCTGTTTTTCTGGTAATAGCCATCGCTTCAACATAAAGAAAACAAAAATCCTCACAACTGGACCAATAAAAAACATCATGATAAACAGAGAAAATATTGAAGTTGTCAAGGATTTCATTTTACTTGGATCCACAATTAACACCCGTGGAAGCAGCAATCAAGAAATCAAAAGATGTATTGCATTAGGCAAAAGACCTCTTTAAAGTGTTGAAAAGCAAAGATGTCATTTTGAGGACTAAGGTGGGCCTGACCCAAACCATGGTATTTTCAATTGCTTCATATGCATCAAGAGACATTAGCGTAGAGCCAGAATGCTCCCTAGAGGGAAGGATGGTGAGATTTCGTACTTTGAATGTGTTATCAGGAGGGGCCAGTCCCTGGAGAAGGGCATCATGCTTAGTAAAGTAGAGGTTCAGAGGAAGAGGGGAAGACACTCAGTGATATAGACTGACATAGTGGCTGATCTGCTTCCAAGAGCTCACAACTTTGAAATCTTAGGGAACAGTTTTACTCTGCGCACATCAGTTGCCATGAGTCATAATCAACGAATCAGCAACTAACAACAATAACTAATGACTTTGAGCACCTTTTCATATGCTTATTGACCATTTGTATATTTTCTTTGGTGAAATATCTATTCAAGCTCTTTGCCCATTTTTGATTGGATTGTTTATCTTTGTTGTCAAGTTGTAGGAACTCTTTATATATTCTGTGTATTAAGCCCTTATCAGGTATATTTTTCCTAAATATTTTGTCCCATTCTGTAGGTTGCCTCTTCATTTTCCTGCTAATGTCTCTTGATGCATAAAAAAAGCATAGAAGCTATTAATATTGATGAGGTCTGATTTATCTATTTTGTCTTTTGGTGTCATATCAAAGAATAAATACATTGTCAAAAATGAGGTCCTGAAATATTACTTCTGTATTTCTTTCTAACAGTTTTCTGGATTTAATTCTTACATGTAGATCTTTCATCCAATTTGAGTCAATTTTCATACATGGTATGAGGTATGAGTCCAGCCTTTTTTTTTCACATGGAGATCCACCTGTCCCAGCATCATTAATTGAAAAGATTTCTTTCCCCCATTGGATGGACTTAGCACTTTTGTCAGAAATCAATGGGCTACACATGTATGAATTTATTCCTGGACTCTAAATTCTGTCCCATTGGTCTATGTGTCTATTATTATACCAGTAACCAGATTTTTTGATACTGAAACTTTATAGTATGTTTTGAAATTAGGAAATGTGAATAAGTGAACAATTTGTTTTCTAAAGATCAGCACAAAGCTGACTCCTGTGGGATGGAGGTTAAAGATGTCCCAAATGTCCAACTTTTCCAAGCTGCTGTACCACTCCATCATCTCTAACATCAACTACTCCCTCTTCCTTCAATACTCTCCCTCCTGTCTTTGGGTTCCCTAATTTTCTGCCATGTCTCACAGAACTCACAATCCACATAAAGGAAATGGCTCACATGATTGTGGAGGCTGACAAGTCCCAAATTCATGAGTGAGGTGTGGGCTTCTCCTGACCCATGTGGCTTAAGGGGTTGATGAACCCAAACCAGCAGTTCAGACCACAGGCTCCTGGCTCACAAGGCTGTGGAAGCTGGTGAATCAGGTCACACTATAGGCCGCCTACCCAAGGGCCTGTGGAGGCCAGCGAATTCCAGAATCGACACTTCAGACGGCAGGCCTCTGACTCAAGTCCCGAGAACTGGAGGTCAATTGATCGTGAACAGAAGCAGGATCCAGATGCAGAGAGAGCCTCACCAAGACACACACATATATCTTAGATGCAGGTCACACCCCGGAGGGGGTGTAATTTTAGTAAGGATGGAACTTGAGTCTTGCCCTCCTGCAAGGCTGCGACCCAAGACACACTCTACACCAGTCCTGCCTCATCAACATGCAGAGGTCAGGATCCACAACACATAAAATGGAGGACAACATACAATACCGGGAATTGTGACCTAGCCAAGTTGACACATAACCCCAACCTCTACAGGTTCCCTATACTTTATTTGCATAGCCCCACTCAGTCATTGTGTGTGAGTCACAAGGACCATGGCTAGAAGGGCTGTATTAAGTAATTCATTACACTGTAGTGAGTTCTACTTTGTTTTTCAAGTTTGCTTTGGCTGTTCGGGGCCTCTTCCAGTTTCATATACATTTGGGCATTGGCTTTTCCATTTCTCCAAAGAAGGCTGATGGAATTTTGATAGGGATTGCACTGAATCTCTAGAATACTTTGGATAGTAATGACATCTTAACAGTACTAAGTCTTCCAGTCCATGAACTGAGAATGTCCTTCTGTTTATTTAGGTTTTAGTTAATTTCTTTCAGCAATGTTTTATAGTCTTTGGTGAACAAGTCTTTTACCTCTGTAGTTAAATTTATGTCTAGGTATTTTATTGTTTCAGCTGCTATTGCAAATAGAATTGTTTTCTTATTGAAATTGTTTGTTACTAGTGTATAAAAATACAACTGATTTTTGTGTGTTAATCTTGTACCCTGCAACTTTGATGAATTCATTTATTAGCTCCAGTAGATTTTTTTATGGCTTCTTTGAGGTTTTCTATATATAGGATCATGTTATCTGTGAATAGGGATAATTTTACTTCTTCCTTCCTGGTTTAGATGATTTTTATGTATTTTCTTTGCCTAATTATTCTTACTAAGACTTCCACTACCATGTTGAATTGCAGTGGTGAAAGTGGACACCTTTGTCTTATTCCTAATCTTAAGGGGAAAGCTGTCAATCTTCCTCCTTTGAGTAAGATGTTAGCTGTGAGTTTTTTATAAATGTCCTTTACCATATTGAGGAAATTCCCTTCTTTTCCTAGTTTGTTGAGTGATTTTTTATTATGTGAGGTTGTTGCATTTTCTCAAATGTCTTTTCTCATTGATTGAGATGATCCTGTGGTTCTTTTCCTTTGTTCTATCAATGTGATACATTAGATCAATTGATTTCCTAATGTTGAACTACCTTTGCATTCCTCAAATAAATTCCACTTGGTCATGGTGAGGAGCCCTGGTGGCACAGTGGTGAAGACCTGGGCTGCTAACCAAAAGGTCAGCAGTTCAAATCTACCAGCTGATCCTTGGAAACTCTGTGGCGCAATTCTACTCTGTCCTATAGAGTCGCTATGAGTTGAAATCAACTCGACAGCAAGGGGCTTTGCTTTTTGCTGAGGGTTTTTGCATCTATATTTCTAAGGGATGTTGGTCTGTAGTTTTCTTCTCTTGTGGTGTCTTTGTCTGGCTTTGGTGTCAAGGTAATTCTGGCCTCTTAGGATGAGTTAGGAAGTATCAAATTATCTTTCATATTTTGATTCAAATGAACATCTTCAGGACTCAGTCTTGGGCTTTCCAGCTTCTCTGTCTTGTTCTGTTCCTTCTACACTGACTTCATTCTCAGACAAGTATCCATCCCCTAGAGCAAAGAAAGATCCCTGAACACTAAGCTGCTGCAGTTGTAACATCTGCATCCTGCATTCTACCCTTTGGGGTAGAAGCAATTCTCCAAAGGCGTTCAATTTATAGAATTGGGAAAGAAATGTAGAGCGTACTAAAACATGTGGCTTCCATAACTGAGGTCATAGAGATTAATATGAAAAATAGTAAGAACATAGAATACAAGTGGTAAAAGACCCAAACAAATAATCCATAAATGATGAAATAGAAAGAACTAACAAATATGCAATAAAAAAGTCTTGTCTCACAAGTAACTAAAAAAAGCAGGTGGTAAAGTTTTAAAGAATAATAAGCCCACACTTTCTTAAATAGCTCTTGGCAAAAGAGATGGAAATAAAAGCTTTTTTTTTTTTTTTTTTGAGTAAAGCACAGAAGCATTCAACTGTCAAAAACAAACAACTCAGAACACCATTAATAGATTGCTAATAGACACTTTAAAGATGGGTAGCACATCATTTACCCAGTAAATGAGTGCTCTGATTAACCAGGATTCTTATATAAAGTTATCAGTAACTTTGAACAAAACTTCTGACTGGTGGAAATTTACATAATTTTGCCAAACAGTTCCAAGACAATCACAAGATCAATGAGTCTTGGTTACAAGATCCCTGAAGTTTTGAAAACAGCCTATGTTCACCAATCTTGAACACAGGATATGTTCATTAGTTTTGAAAAAAGGATACGTTAATTAACTTGAAAACAGGATTGTTTATTAATTTTGAAAACAGGATGTGTTTATTAATTTTGATTGTTTTCTGAAAAAATAAGTTTAAGTTAAAGCCTTTCTGGTTTCAGTGGTCCTAGTCATCTAGGTACTTTTATTTATTTATTTTGGCTTTAACAAAGACAAGTTTATTCTCTCATAGTCCAGTAGGCTAGAAGTCTGAACTCAGGGCACTGGCTCCAGGGGAAAGCTTTCTTTCTCTGTTGGCTCTGAAGGAAGGTCCTCATTATCAGTATTTTCTTGGTCTGGGAGCATCTGAGCCCCAGGAACCTCAGGTCCAAAGAATGTGCTCTGCTCCCAGTGCTGCTTTCTTGGTGGTATGAGGTCCCCGTTTTAATCTAGGTACTTTTAAATGTTAGTTTATAGCATAGCTAAAGATTCTTTATTCATTACAGTGCGTTTAACAAGATGACCTTTAGTGTCATGTCTAATAGAATTCTTTATGTTTTCATAAAGTAAAACTTGCAATTTTTCAACACGAAAAAATTATATATAAGAAAAACTAAAATAAATGAACAAAGTATCCAACTACTGACATTAGGGGAAAAAATAAAAACTGGAAGAAAAACCCCTGAGAGAAAGAAATAACAAAGCCAAGTTAAAAACCAAAATTAATGAATTAGAAAGCAGAGTAGTAGAACTAATAAATGAATCTACGAGTTCCCTGTTTTTAGGGAAAACAAAATGAACCTCAGGCAAGCCTAGTGAATGACCAGAGAAAACACAAGTTCATAGTACAGCAACGAGGAAGGGGATAACAGCACCAGAACACAGGCATTTACAATGTTCTAAGAGTATAATATTCTCCACTATAAGGACAGATTTCACAATCTGGATGCAACTCATGATTTTCTAGGAAAATATAAATTAACAAAATTGATGTGAAGGGTTGGAAATCTGAACAGAAAAAATAATCAAGTAAGAAAACAAGACGTGCAAGGAACTGGGTTCGGATATTTTTCCAACTGTATTTAATTCGAAACGTTCCACAGCACTGGAAAATATGGGAATTTTTCCAATTTGTTTTACAAAGCTAGCAGAAGCCTGATACCAAAACGTGACAAACAGAAACTCAAAATAAATGACACACTGGGGGAAAAATCTAATTATAAAATGAAACTAAGTCAATAAGAATTAGAAGAATAGCCCAATTCAAAAATGAATAAAATTCATGAACAAACAGTATATTTGCACAAATGGCCAATACACATAAGAAGTTGAGCTAGTAATCAAATTAAGGTAAGGTGCCATTTTAGCCCATCTAATTAGTAAAGAATAAATAAACGCATTGCTAACACCAAGCATGGGTGAGGGTATAGAGAAACAACAACTTTCATACCTTGTTGGTAAAAGAGTAGAACTTTTTTGGAGAAGAATTTAATGGGGTATACACTGAAGAATTTTTTTGGATTGGATTGAATACCCCTGACTCAGCAGTTCCAATATGTAGGGATGGATTATAAGAAATAGAATGTAACAGTTAGAAAATGATCAAATATGAGGCAAAGATGTATTTACAAGGCTGTTCAGTGTATATTACTTATGACATTGGAAACTTTCAGTGTCACTGGAGAAATTTCTCACTAGAAACAGCATTAAACAGGGAGCTAGTAAAATTACGCAGTCATTTAAAATAATTATATTAATGTTACTTATTGACTTGATATATTCAGAGAAACAAAAGAAAAAGGTAGGTTACACAACAGTATGTTGTTGTTGTTAGGTGTCATAGAGTCATTTTTGACTCCTATCAACCCCATGTGACAGAGAAGAACTGCCCCATAGGGTTTTCTTGGCTGTAATCTTTACAAGCAGATGACCAGGTCTTTCTCCCACAGAGACACTGGCTGGGTTTGAACTGCCAACCTTTCGAATTAGTAGCTGAGCTCTTAACCATTTGCGCCACCAGGGCTCCTACATAATAGTACAGGTAATAATAATAATACCAGTTTGTAAGTGGATAGATAGGTGGGTAGGTAGATAGATAGATAGGTACCACACTAATATCTAACCCTAACCCTAACCTATAGATAGGTACCACACTAGTATCTATCACTAATATCTTCTATAGATAGGTACCACACTAATATCTATCAGTGGTCATTTTTAATAATAAAATTCTTCTTGCTATCAGTGGTGAAGAACCAGTTTTTATTTTTCTTCCCCAATCTGTTGTGGGCTGATACTTTATTAAATATGGTAAAAAAATAAATTACTAGGAAAAATGAAATAGAAATAAGAATATTATGTAAATGGAATCCTACCGTATGTAATCTTCTGGAATGAATTTTTACACTCAGCATAATTCCCTGGAAATTTATTCAAGTTTTTACATGTATTGGTAGTTCATTCCTTTTAATTGCAGAGTAATATTCCATGCTATGGATCTACCATAGTTTGTTTAACCATCTACTCATTGAAAGACACCTAGATTGCTTCCAATTTTTGGTTATTACAAATTAAGTTACTATAAACATTGTTGTGTGGGTTTTTGTGGGAACACAAGTCTTTACTTCTCTGGGATAAATGCCAAGAAGTGTAATTGCTGAGTCTTTTGGTAGTTGCATGCTTAGTTTTTTAGTAAACTGCCATACTGTTTTCCACGGTTCTATCATTTTACAACGTCACTAAAAATGTATAAATAATCCAGTTTCTCGGCACACTTACCAGCCAGCTCCTGGTGCTGTCACTATTTTTTGTTTTAGCCACTCTGATAGGTAGGTAGTGATATCTCATTGTGCTCTTAATTTACATTTCTCTTTGGAAACCCTGATGGCGTAGTGGTTAAGTGCTATGGCTGGTAATCAAGAGGTCAGCAGTTCGAATCGCCAGGCGCTCCTTGGAAACCCTATGGGGCCATTCTACTCTGTCCTATAGGCTCTCTATGAGTCGTTATCAACTCGGCAGCAACGGGTATAAGGCAGTTCTACTCTGTCCTTAGGGTCGCTATGATTTGGAATAGACTCGAAGGCAATGGGTTTGGGTTTTTTTTTTTTTGGTTTAATAGCTAATAATGTTGAACATGTTTTCATGTGCTTATTTGCCATCTATATATCCTCTTCAGAACCCTGGTGGAGCAGTGGCTAAGAGCTAGGCTGCTAACCAAAAGGTCAGCAGTTTGAATCTACCATATGAGGCAGTTCTACTCTGTCCTATAGGGTCACTACGAATCAGAATCAACCAGACAGCAACAGGTTTCGTTTTGTTTTTGGTATATCCTCTTCGGTAAATGTTTGTTCATATCTTTTGCCCATTTTAAAATTGGAATTTTGGGGGTTTTTTACTATTAAATTTTGATTCCATTATGGTTGGAGGATATACCCTACATGATTTCAGTTCTTTTCATTTTGTTAAAGCCCAGGGTATGGTCTATATTCTTGACTTTTCTATGAATGTTTGGCAAAAATGTATATTCTACTCCTGTTGGCTGGAATGTTTTATATATGTCAGTTAGATCCTGTTGGTTGTGTTATTCAGATTTTCAGTATTCTTACTGGTTTTCTATCTGATAGTTCTGTCATTTCCTGAGGGGGGTTATGGAAGTAACATTATTTTTTTAATGAATATGTGTATTTTTTTAATTAAAAGCATATCTAAAAAGCAAAGTGTGGAAAAGCAACATGAAAATTATATATGTATGTATAATCTTTATTACGATACAAAAACATGAAAAGGTAAAGATGGAAATATGCCAAAAAGTAATAGCAACTATGTATGGTGATAAGGTTATGAGCAATTTTCTCTCCACCTTTAGCTTTTTTTTGTTTGTTTGTTTTAATTTTCAAAAACAGAATACAAACCTTGAAGAGTTACTGAGTGGATGGATGATCTTTTTCCTTACTTACAGATATTTAATAACTCAAATAATGACACTTCTTCAAGATTTAGTGTTCTCTCCTAGAGGATCTCCAGGGACCACTCAAAATGATCTCCCAGGAATATAGTGGGCAAGCACTTACCATGCAATATTCTAATAAGAGGGAACCTATTAAAGTATCAATCTTGCTAATTATGATTCTACGTAAAGAAAAATGTTTGGGTGTGTTTTTAAGACTGGTTCTCATGATACGATATTTCGTATTGATTCTTTCTGTTCTTATTGTGCTTTATATTATTTTTATTTGTTTTTAAACAAACCTTGAAACCCCTTTGTGCCACAGTTTCTAGAATTCCATTTTATAATAATTTGCTTTATTGCAAACATGTTTCAAAGATGTACTGCTTTCGCACGAACAAATAAAACAATTTTTGGTAAAAATCAGTAACGTTCTCAGTCTTATAATACATGATTGGTAAACTAAGATTACCACAAATATTCATGCAACCTACACAGCAGGCTCCCTATTTTCCCATATAAATGTGAATAGAAAAATTACCCGTCTTTCACAGCTGTCTAATAGTTGGGTTTCATGGAGTATTTTTCTTTAGTGTGTTCAGACTGATCAATTTTATGCCTTTCCTGGCCTTGTATCTCACAGAAGTAGAAAATATTGCAGACGTTAGAAGATCAGCCATTTATTCTTCACTTTTTCTTACTGTTCATAGATAGAGCCTTTATTATTATTAAATCTTAAGGTCCGCTTCCTCCTGCCGTGAAAGACCTGAATGTCCTCCTGGAAGCTAGTCCCTGAAGGGCCTCTGCATTCAATACACAGGAAATGTGCCTTAGAAAGGAGGCTGTGCATACCATAAAGTGGGAGCACGTGTATAGGCAGGGGCTAAGTTGGCGCACAATGTTTCGCTTGTTTGTTTCATCTTTGTTTAAGAGTTTGTGTGAAGATTCCATAAAACCTGGACTCTTCAACTTGGGCTATTTAAAACCTGAGAGAGGGGGAATGCTTATTTCATTTAGAAGGTAAAATTAAACAAAAAGGTCCAGAATTTTACCGCTACGAGATATTAATAAATAAAACTACACAGTTTCCACTCATTTTATTTTCTACTACCTCAGTTTTTGTAAAGAGTTATGCCATACAATTTTTTTTTTTTTCTGGAATTGCACTGTTTAGATTTTTCTGGCTCCTCTGTGGTTGGATTGAGAGGAAAGAGGTAATACTGTCCCAAGCTGCCGTGTTCATACTATAATGCTTTTAAAAATTATTTTTTAAGGTCGGCTTACACTCACATTAACATTCGTGAGGTCAGATTCTCAAGAATAATTAGTAAATCTGCGTTAAGTGTTTTGGCTCCTGTATTGTCTGTATTACCAGCTGATCTTTATAAAAGCATCCAAACTTAGCATTGACTGAGGTCATTTCCATTGTATCTTCTGCATACAGTCTCTGGGTTTTTTTTCAAAATAATTGAAAACCTCTATATACAACATTTCACATGTAGTATATACTATACATTGTTTATACTCTAAGAGCCTTTATAATAAAAAAAATAATAAATAGTATGAATAAAAGTTGAGACTCTCTTGTCTGCAGGATACATTGGGGAAAAGACCTTACATTTGATCACGTATATAGAGTTTTGACAGGAAAACTGTTAATAGCACATATATCTAAAGAGCTCTTACAATTAATTTTTAAAAAATAAAAATGCCAGTGAAAACAGGCATGAAATAGAAAACAGGAATTTACAAAGGAACTAAAAAGTAGCCAAATTATGAAAATGGCCTCTACAATACAGAATAAAATGTGAAGGCAGCAATTTTTACTTGGCAAGTAGTAGTAAATGCTCTATAAATATTTGCTGACTGGATGAGTGAAGTACCAATTCTCACCCATAAAATTGGTAAAGAGTTTTAAAAACAATATGAGCCTCCAGAATTCACAGAATAGTCAAGCAAAAGATAACATCAGATAAGTAACAATTCAAATTAGGGATATTAAATATCTACATTCTTTTTTTTTTTTTAATTTATTGTTTCTGGGTAAAATTAAGAAGGGAAATACATTTTGGAACAGAAAATAAAAAACTCAAACTCATTGCTGTCGATTCGATTCCAACTCATAGCAACCCCATGTGACAGAGTAGAACTGCCCCATAAGGTTTTCTTGGCTGTATCCTTTATGGAAGCAGAACCTGTAGATGGGTTTAAACCACCGAACTTAACTGATCTTCGGTGGCTTAACCACTGTACCACCACGGCTCCTTTGGAACAGAATATAAAAAGCTCCCCTTAAATAACCAAATGGAGCTTTAAAAAAAATTTGACAATGACATTTATATAAATGGCAATCCAGTCTCAAGAATTAATCAGTAAAAGAAAAATTAGTTTAAATTATGTCATTTAAACAAGCAGGCTTTAGAATACAAGCAATTTTATACTAAGATATAGATAAATAGGAATTAACCCCAAATATTACTATCCCCTGTGAGAGAATCACCCTCCCCATGATGTATACACAAACAGAGGAAGAAAAAAAACAAAGGATGCAGATATAGAAAGTCAAATCACTAAACATTAGAAAATTCTAAGGGGAAAAAAAGGGCTGATCTACCCTTGTCACATTATTGACATTTAATGTTTGGGGTTGTCCCCAAAATTTAATTATTTTCTTCCCCTCCAGTTTATCTATGGTGCCCAGAAACCATGGACTTCCTGGAATTTTTATTAAGAATTTCACATTCTTGCCATGTTTTTCAGCTACTGTGGCCTCTGCCAATAAATTCTAATAAATTTTCACTTCTTTCCTTTCAATAACATCCTAGAGAATATGATTCAGACTCAAATTAATCACCGATCATGTTAATGGCTCCTAGGAGTTTACTTCCGATACCCCTTACTATATTAAATCAAACTTGATAGGATGCTAGATCATTGCTCAGCTCGGTTTCCATAAAAGCACTGGTATTTAATAAGATTTATACCTGGTTTTCTGTTAATATCTTTGCTTACTGTGTGCTTTATTTTAAAAATGGGCATTCTTAGCAAGTGGCACATCTTTAGAATCTATCACCATACTTTTAAAAATAATGTACAGGAAACATTTTACAGTTAAATGTGCTGCTTGTTTTATATTATGGTCATATAATGTGAATACAAATAACTTATTTAATTTACAATCAAAATATTAATGTTTTACCTGCAGTTTAGAAAGAGTAAAAAAAACAAACCCGTTGCCGTCGAGTTGACTCCAACTCATGGGGACCCTATAGAACAGAGTAGAACTGCCCCATGGGGTTTTCAAGGAGCTCCTAGTGGGTTCAAACTGCCAACCTTTTGGTTAGCAGCCGAGCTCTTAAACACTGAGCCACGCGTACATATATATGTTTTTGCCAGATTAAAACATATAGTATAGGACAAAAATATAAGGAAACTTAAAGTATTGTATTTTTTAAAGCTTTGCAGCAAAGGGGCAGCTCTGGGAAAGCCATTTGAAGCATCTGCTGAAGATATAGCCAGCGTGGCAAGTTTCATCGAGACAAAGCTTGTTACTTGCTATCTACGGATGAGGAAACCTGACCTTGCCCTGAATCATGCACACAGGTAATAGGAAATATTAAAAACCACAAGAGGAGTTCCTGGGTAGTGTAAACAGCTAAGCACTCAGTTACTTACTGAAAGGTTGGAGTTCAAATGCACCCAGAGGTGCCTTGGAAGAAAGGCCTAGCGATCTGCTTCCTAAAGTCCTACTCTGAAACAAATGGGGTCATCATGAGTCAGAATCGTCTTGACAGCAGCTGCTTTGGGTTTGTTTATTTTGTTTTTTTGAATAACCATAAGTGAGTACTATCCATACAAGCAGAGGTTACCATGTGGACTTCTAGGATCAACTTCCATTTCATTTAAACGTTAAGAAGAAACAAAAACATTTATTCACTACTTGACTTGTTGGAAGGAATAGACACAAAAACAACTATTCATAACACAGGGCAAAATAAGAAGGCAGATGAGTGTAGAAGCAAAGAGCTGCAGGAAGACAGGAAAAAGAGAATCAGGTAAGTAAGGGAGGTGGTATTGAAGGGTAAAAAGGATTTCCAAAACTGCAGAAGGGGTAGGGAGTGGTAGGAGGGAATTCCAACTGAAGCATGAGCAAAAGCCATGAGAGTTTGTGGCCTACTTGATGATAGCATACTGATTGAAAGGGTGCTCCACAGGGTGGGTGTTGTAGCTGTCCAAAGGTGGGAAACACTTTGTATCTATGTCCTTAAAAGTTTTCTTTTTCATATTTCTTTTCCTTCCCAGAAGTCTGTCGTTATGTTGTCTCCTGGTATCTTAGAAGCCCCAGGGTTACGCGAGCCTATCATTTCTTCTCTAAAAATGTACCTATCTTGTGTCTTATTTCTTAAAGAGCTTATTCTTGTCATGCGTAACTATCAGCTTTACCATATTTTTATGCAAATAATGCACACCCTGTGTTTGTTTGCTGGCTGCACCCTCCCCACCGGCAAGTCACCCTCACAAGTGCTGTCATGCCAGTCCTCTTCCATGTGTTGCTACAGAAAATATAGCATAATGCACTTAAGGAAATACCTTGTGGGGGGAGGGGCAGCCAGCCAAAAAGTGCAGAAGATGCACGTTATTTGTGTAAAAATATGGTAACCTACAACAAACATAATTAGAGTATACCTCTCAAATACCTCCTTCTTGGGAATTACTGTGCCTCTAACTGTCCCTGCCTGACTGAGAGGAATTTATCAAGAACTTTTATGCTGTCCATTTTCTGATCTTTTGTCCTGTACTTTTTTTGGTTACAATGGCAAAGCTAATACCAACATGAAGACATATTGCCTGCTTTGCTAATAACCACTGGGAAACATAATTATCGGTCATATTAAGACCCATTATGTAAGCGGGAGATCTGCCAACATGGTAAAAGTAATTTACAATCCCACATCCACGAGGATATAAAAGTTCTACCCAAGATTCTTCACAGCCCTAAGGAGACTAATAGTGGGTTTAAGCTTCACTTCAAGAACCGGCAGACAACAAAACCACTTTGAAATTCACTAGATAACCTGCTTGAAAGAAACTTTTGTACTTAAGAAAACTTCAGAATCTAAAGGTAGATTCCCTTTGATGCCAAATGAAAATTCTACTCCTCTGTACCTATTATCTGGAAGCATTTTATACAATCAAAATTTCCAAACCCAATATCTGGACATATGGTCTGTCGAAGAACTTTGCTCCATTTTCATTTGAAAGAAGCAATATTTGGAAGTGTAATGTATATTTTGATATGTCAAGATATTGGAATTTCTGGGATACTTGGGTAACTTGTGAGCACAATGAAAAAATATTTGAAATTGGGGCCAGTCCAGAAAAATCTATAGGTATATATAAACAATAATGAATTGAGATGACTGAAAGTAAATATATATCACCTTCTCCATGGCTTTCATGGCATGTAAAAAGAAACACCAACATGGCCTATATTTCAAGGAAATATCTCCTAGTTATCAGAATTGTTTGATGGGTTTTCTAATCCATTTTTAATAATAAATGAGTCCAAGTGTCACATCAAAATTCAGTACAATGTTATAAAAATAATGTGAATGAAAAGTCCATATTTTCTACTATAATCCAAATATAGGAACAATAAGATGATACAATTCCTGAGGATGCCAGGGTCAGCTTCAATGAGCTCACTATTTAAACTGAGAAAACTTATGTTTTAAAACAAAGACTGATCTTTCAAGACCTTGAAAATTACCAAGGGGCCAATACATAATGATGAATATCAAAATGATCTTTCTTATTATGTTAGGATTACCTTTCATACTCTTTTTTCCTACTATAAAATAATTTTTACTTCTGTTTCTAAATTGGACATTAAGTAAGAAATGCAAATCAATAGAGGTTAAACAGTCGATTCATACAATTAATTATGCACCAAGTGAAATAAATCATTTTGCTGGGCTTGTCATATTACAGAACTGCAAAAGTCAGTACATGTGATTCTAATTTAACAACATTTTTAAAGATCCCTGATTTGAAAACAGAGTCTGAAATATAATCAATAAGTATATTTCTCAAAAAAAATAAATAACTCAAGATACTCAGCCTATAAATAGCTTATAACCATGAAGTTACACACTGCACACAGGATTTTGCTTTTGTATTATTTTCACATTGTGATGGTTGGTACTAATCATGGCTCAAAATTAAAATATTCCTTTTTTGCATTTATTTGCATTTGCTGAAGCATCCTTTCTTTAATTTTATGTAAATGTGAGGTCTACTGCATATATTTAGGAGACTTGTTAACACAAAAATTAGCTTAAAAACCATCATGTCATTTTGCTTCTGATAAAAATAAATGCATATTGTTTTGTCATATAGAGATGATAAGAACCATAACTTTGTGGTTTTAAGTCCAACAAAGATATATTCTGAAATGAATCAAGCAAACATTGCAATTTTAAATAGGATAATAAGCGATACAAAGGGCTCTAGAAGCAACTATTACCGAAATTGGCTTTTCTCTTTTTTTTCTAATAGCACATACAAAGTGGCAAATATGAATGTCATTTTTTACTTCAACCACAAGTAACGTCTGGACTTACCAGTCGAACAAACACATTGATTCTACACTCATTTCAGTGAGTGTTTTAAGCACTCGACGGCAATGGGTTTGGTTTTGGTAAGACTGATTTCCAATTACTGCTATCTTACCAAGAGTAGAAATCCTGCCATAACTCTTTTCTTATCATATAATTATATTTTGATGTACATAGCTGTAAAGATTCTAACGATGTGTATCACTTCTTTGTACATTCCTCACCTCTAGTTTGTTTGTTTTCGTTGCAGAATTTTGATGCCACAAAGTGGCAGACAAAATAAGTCTGAAATTCCAAATATGCGGGAAAAAAAATCTTATTTTCAAAATTGTTTTATAATGGTGGCATCTACATTCTTCATTCATTCAATAAATATTTATTTAATACCCACCGAGAGTCTGTTCCTGTGTGAGGCAGTTGGAAGACAGGTGTAAATAGAAAAAAGATGGTGCTTATATACCAGTAGGAAAGGCAGCAAACAAAAGTGCAATAAATAAATAAATATGAATATATATGTGAGATAAATAGTGTGAGAATCGCAGTGAAGGAAATAAACATGACTTCCTGCTGCAGAGGCAGCCTAGTATATTAGTTCAGAGCACAGGGTCTGGAATCTGACTGCCAAGGTTCAAATTCTGACTCCTCCCCTCACTAGTTAGTCTGAGTTTACTTCTCTGTAAAATTGGGTTATATTAATAGCACCTACTTTACGAGAACTACTTCACAAGGCTTTGTGAAAATTAAATATAAACCCATGTATTTTTTATTCAGCCATGACAGAGTTACTGGTCCCAGACTCACCTTCCTGCCATAAACAACCATAAACTGGACAAAATATATGAAGCAACTGTTTTCAGACATTGGACAACAGTCACAGCAGGACTGTGATTCTTGAGAGAAGGGAAATACACATGGTGAGCCCCACAATCATCTCAGCTTTTTGCTGGGATTATTTTCCTGTCCCAGTTTAGGGAGGTGGAGCCCAAGTTGATCGTGCTGAGCTGAAGAGGCAGAGATCAGAATATCAGACTGCAAAAGAAGCAGTTATAATAGGGAAAGTAGCCAAAGAAGAGGTAATTATGTAAGGGTGGAATGGGGCAGGGGTCTACATGGGGATTTGACACAGATTCTTGGCCACGGTCTGAGCAACGCATGTGAGAAGTGAGACTGCATGAGGCCTAGCAGAGACGGCATGCTACAAGACTGACTGCTAAATGGAAATATCAAAGGACCGGCAATACTGGGAACATTGGAGAACTAAAATGGAGAGGTCTCACTGGCATCTCAGGCATTCAGCTGAAACCTCAGAAAGGCTATACTTTAAGAGTGAGGACTGTGACTCAGAGGAAGGACCACACTAAGCTTAAGACAAAATAGACCTGTTTTAACAAAGATGAAAACCAAGCTTGAAAAAAACAGAAAACCGAAAACCAAACCCATTACCATCGAGTGAATTCCAATTCATAGTGACCGTATGGGACAGAGTAGAACTGCACCACAGGGTTTCTGAGGAGCAGCAGGTGGATTTGAACTACTGATATTTTGGTTAGCAAGACCTGCTTTAACAAAGATGAAAATCAATCATGAAAATAACAGAAGGATGTGCCATTTAACTGCCTGCCAGAAAAAGAAAAAAACATGTTTTCAGAGAAGATTTTGTAATCCAGACTCCTTACAGGATGTCACTGACAATGTCCAACATAAAATAAAAATTACTACACATACAAAGAAGTGGGAAAATAAGACTCATAATTAAGAAAACAAATAGTCAATGGAAATCAGACTCCAAGATGACTCAGGTATTGGAATTAGCAGACAAGGATTTTGAAACAACTGTGAATAGTATGATCAAGAACCTTAAGGTACAACTTATCAGACATGAAAGGGACTGGTCAGCTGGAGGGAGAGAGATGCTGATGAAGAGTGAGCTAATTATATCAGGTGGACACTTGAGATTGTGTTGGCAACTCTTGTCTGGAGGGGGGATGGGAGGATAGAGAGAGAGGGAAGCCGGCAAAATTGTCAAGAAAGGAGAGACTGAAAGGGCTGACTCAAGAGGGGGAGAGCAAGTGGGAGTAGGGAGTGAGATGTATGTAAACTTATATGTGACAGACTGATTGGATTTGTAAACGTTCACTTGAAGCTTAATAAAATTTATAAAAAAAAAAAAAAAAGAACCTTAAGGTAAAGATGGTAATAAGAGTGAACAGATGGAAAACCCAAAAGAGAAACAGAAACTATAGAAAGAATCAAATGGAGATTTAGCATTGATGAATAAAATTTTTGGAATAAAAATTTATGAATAAAATATCTGAAATTAAAAATAAAATATCTGTTATAGATTTTTTTTTAATATCTAGGATACTGATTTACCTTAAGAGTAAAAATGGGAAATATACTTATTGATTTTTATTTCAGACTGTTTTCGAATCAGGGATCTTTAAAGGGTTGTTGATCTTGAAAACAAATCAACTGAAGTTTTCCAATATGAAGAACAGAGAAAAAGAGATTTAAAAAAATTAAACCAAAGCCTCATAACCAGTCCTAAGAGACAGTTAAAAAAAAAAAAAATCTAACATACTTGTAACTGATGAAGTCCCAGAGGGAGAGGAAAGAGAGAATGAGACATAAAAAGTAATTACTGGAAATTTTCCAAATTTTGTTTTAAAAAATCACATAAAAGAAAGATCCGTGAGCCCCAGCTAGGATAAACACAAACAGAACCACACCCGGGCGCATCATCATCAGTCTGCCAAAAACCCAAGATGGACTACTGAATTTGATGGTGAAATTTTCAGCTTTTGAATATGGTAAAGAAGAGAGCATTGTATTTAAAATATCTCATTTCATGAGATCTGCAAGAAATTTGCAAAATTCCTATTACCCCTACATGAAACAGTTATTTTCTAAGGCTTGTGAATATCTGTAATACTGTAAGCTGATATTACCTCTGAATGTTCTCATTATCCTCAAAATTGTGGACAATGACACCCCAAAAGTTATATTTTCATGGAAATTTTAAAACTGTCTATGTTACTATCTCTGAAGTTCAAGTAAAGTATTTTAAAAATAATAGTTTTCTCAATGCAAATACAGAATTTATTATTATTACTACTGAAAACAATATGTACTTATTATTGGTGATGGAAATATATACAAGCTATGTTTTGACATTCAGGAATTGTTCTAAACGGCTTAGTTGGATTTAAAGATGAGGTAATTGAGGCAAAGAGAAGTTAAGTGACTTGTGAAAGCCAAAGTTAGTAAGTGATAAAGTAGGAGTTAAAATCTGGGCCTTTGGTTATTTTATTTTCTTATGTTGTGATCCATGGGCTATTTAGCTGTACATTGTTAATTTCTACATATCTTAGTTAATTATTTTTAATTTAATTCCACTGTGGTTGAGATGGAAACCCTCGTAGTGTAGTGGTTAAGTGCTACAGCTGCTAACCAAAAGGTCGGCAGTTCAAATCCGCCAGGCGCTCCTGGGAAACTCTACAGGACAGTTCTACTCTGTCCTATAGGGTTGCTATTGAGTCGGAATTGACTCGACGGCACTGAGTTTGGTTTTCATTTTTTTGCTGATTAGAGAACAATCTGTAAGATTTCAAATTGTTTTGAAATTTTATTGAGCCTTATTTTTACCTGTAAATGATCTTTGTCTTGAAGTCTAATTTGATGTTAATGTAACCACACCTAACATAAAAAACTTTTTACATTTATCGTATGATGTATTTTTTCATACGTTATTTTCAACTTATTTATGTCTTTTTTAGATAGCATATAGACGAGTTTTCCTATTTAATCCAGGCATACTATCTTAGACTTTTAACTGGAATATTTAGTCAATGTATGTTTAATGTGGAGAAGAATATTAACTATGCCATGGACTGCCAAAACAAACAAACCTGTCTTGGAAGAAGTACAACCAGAATGCTCCTTAGAAGCAAGGATGGCAAGACTACATCTCACATTTTTTGGACATGTTGTCAGGAGGAATCAGTCCCTGGAAAAGGACATCATGCTTGGTAAAGTAGAGGGTCAGAGAAAAAGAGGATGGATTGACACAGTGGCTTTAACAATGGGCTTAAGCATAACAATGATTGTGAGCATGATGCAGGACCAGGCGGTGTTTCCTTCTGTTGTACATAGAGTTTCTATGAGTCAGAACTGACTGAATGGCACCTAACAATATAAGAACAACATGTTTAATGTAGTTATTGATATGGTTTAGTTGAATTCTACCATCTTCCTATTGTTTTCTAGTGTCCCATCTATTTTTTGTTCCTCTATTCCTCCTTTCTTCTCTTGTTTTCAGATACTTGTTGTTGTTGTTGTTGTTAGGTGCCATTGAGTCAGTTCCGACTCATAGCGACCCTATGTACAACAGAACGAAACACTACCTGGTCCTGCACAATCCTCAATTAAATATCCATTAATATTTCATTTTATGTCAATAATTGCCTTTTAAAGTATACTTTTTGAAATTTTTAAAAATTTTATTATTGTACTTTAGGTGAAGGTTTACAGAACAAACTAGCTTCTCATTAAACTATTAGTACACGTACTGTTTTGTGACGTTGGTTACCAACACCCTCCCCTTCTCAACCTTGGGTTCCCTATTACCAGCTTTCTTGTCCCTCCCATCTTCTAATCCTTATCCCTGGGTTGGTGTGTTCCTTTACTCCTGTTTTGCTTTATGGGCCTGTCTAATCTTTGGCTGAAGAGTGACCCTCAGTAGTGACTTCATACTGAGCTAAAATGGTGTCTGCGGGCCATATTCTCCAGTTTCTATCAGGCCAGTGTCTGGTATTTTATTGTAAGTTAGAATTTTGTTGTAAATTTTTCTCCAGCTCTGTCCAGAACCCTCTACTGTGATCCCTGTCAGAGTAGTCAGTGGTAGCTGGGCACCATCTAGTTGTGCTGGACTCAGACTGGTGGAGGCTGTGGTAGTTGTGGTCCATTAGTCCTTTGAACTAATCTTTCCCTTGTCTTTGGTTTTCTTCCTTCTCACTTGCTCCACATGGGGTGAGAACAGTGGAGTATCTTAGATAGCCACTTACAAGATTTTAAGACTCAGATGCTACTCACCAGAGTAGAATGTAGAAAATTTTCTTTATAAACTGCGTTATGCCAATTGTTCATCGAGACCAAGTCCCCTCAGCCGTCAGCCCAGTAATTCTGTCCCTCAGGGAGTTTGGTTGTGTCTATGGAGCTTCCATGCCCTTGCCTTGGATAAGTTGTGCTGGCTTCCCCAGTATTTTGTACTATCTTACCCGTCACCAAAGTTGTTGTTGTTAGATGCCCTCAAGTCAGTTCCAACTCATAGTGACCCTGTGCACAACAGAACGAAACACTTCCTGGTCCTGCTCCATCCTTACAATCGTTGTTATGCTTGAGCTCATTGTTGCAGTCACTGTGTCAATCCACCTCGTTGAGGGTCTTCCTCTTTTCTGCTGACCCTGTACTTTGCCAAGCATGATGTCCTTCTCCAGGGACTGATCCTTCCTGACAACATGTCCAAAGTATGTAAGATGCAGTCTCGCCGTCCTTGCTTCTAAGGAGCATTCTGGTTGTACTTCTTCTAAGACAGATTTATTCGTTCTTCTGGCAGTCCATGGTATATTCAATATTCTTCGCCAACACCACATTCAAAGGCATCAACTCTTCCTTATTCATTGTCCAACTTTCTCACGCATATGATGCAATTGAAAATACCATGGCTTGGGTCAGGCACACCTTAGTCTACAAAGTAATATCTTTGCTCTTCAACACTTTAAAGAGGTCCTTTGCTGCAGATTTACCCCATCCAATGCGTCTTCTGATTTCTTGACTGCTGCTTCCATGGCTGTTGATTGTGGATCCAAGACAAATGAAATCCTTGACAACTTCAATCTTTACTCCATTTATCATGATATTGCTCATTGATACAGTTGTGAGGATTTTTGTTTTCTTTATGTTTTTTTTATGTTGAGGTACAATCCATACTAAAGGCTGTGGTCTTTGATCTTCATTAGTAAATGCTTCAAGTCCTCTTCACTTTCAGCAAGCATGGTTGTATCATCTGCGTAGTGCAGGTTGTTAATGAGTCTTCCTCCAATCCTGATGCCCCATTCTTCTTCATATAGTCCACCTTCTCGTATTATTTGCTCAGCATACAGATTGAATAGGTATGGTGAAAGAATACAACCTTGGCGCACACCTTTCCTGAATTTAAACCAATCAGTAACACCTTGTTCTGTCTGAACAACTGTCTCTTGATCTATGTAGTTTCCTCATGACCACAACTAAGTGTTCTGGAATTCCCGCTCTTCTCAATGTTATCCATAAGTTTTTATGATCCACACAGTCGAATACCTTTGCATAATCAATAAAACACAGGTTTTTTTTTTTTAAAAACATCTTTCTGGTATTCTCTGCTTTCAGCCAGGATCCATCTGACATCAGCAATGATATCCCTGGTTCCACGTCCTCTTCTGAAACTGGCCTGAATTTCTGGCAGTCCCTTGTCAATATACTGCTGCAGCCATTTTTGAAGAATCTTCAGCAAAATTTTGCTTGTGTGTGATATTAATAATATTGTTCTATAATTTCCACATTCGGTTGGATCACCTTTCTTGGGAATAGGCATAAATATGGACCTCTTCAAGTCAGTTGGCAGGAAGCTGTCTTCCACATTTCTTGGCATAGATGAGTGAGCACCTCCAGTACCATCGGTTCCTGATCATATGCTACCTCTTGAAATGGTTGAACATCGACTAATTCTTTTTAATATAACAACTCTGCGTATTCCTTCCATCTTCTTTTCCCCATAGAATCCTTCACTATTGCAACTTGAGTCTTGAATTTTTTCTTCAGTTCTTTCAGCTTGAGAAACACCAAGTGTGTTCTTCCCTTTCGGTTTTCCATTTCCAGCTCTTTGCACATGTCATAATAATACTTTACTTTGTCTTCTCGAGCCACTCCTTGAAATCTTCTGTTCACTTCTTTTACTTCATCAATTTTTCCTTTTGCTTTAGCTGCTCGACGTTCAAGATCAAGTTTCAGAGTCTCCTCTGACATCCATCTTGGTCTTTTCTTTCTTTCCTGTTGTTTCAATGACCTCTTGTTTTCTTCATGTATGATGTACTTGATGTCATCCAGACTAAGACAGAGTAGGAAGAAGGACCAGGCAGTCTACTTCGGAAAAATATTAGCCAGTGAAGACCTTATGAATAGCAGCAGAACATTGTCTGATGTAGTGCTGGAAGATGAGCCCCCCAGGTTGGAAAGCACTCAAAAGATGACTGGGGAAGAGCTGCCTTCTCAAAGTAGGGTCAACCTTAATGACGTGGATAGAGTAAAGCTTTCGGGACCTTCATTTGCTGATGTGGCACCACTCAAAACGAGAAGAAACAGCTGCAAACACCCATTAATAATCAGAACCTGGAATGTCTCAAGTATGAATCTAGGAAAATTAGAAATCATCAAAAATGAAATGGAACACATAAACATTGATATCCTACGCATTAGTGCACTGAAATGGACTGGTATTGGCCATTTTGAATCAGACAATCATATAGTCTACTATGCTGGGAATGACAACTTGAAGAGGAACAATGTTGCATTCATCATCAAAAAGAACATTTCAAGATCTATTCTGAAGTACAATGTTGTCAGTGATAGGATAATATCCATATGCCTACAAGGAAGACCAGTTAATATGACTATTATTCAAATATACACACCAACCACTAGGGCCAAAGATGAAGAAATAGAAGATTTTTATCAGCAGCTACAGTCTGAAATTGATCGAACATGCAATCAAGATGCATTGATAATTACTGGCGTTTGGAATGCAAAAGTTGGAAACGAAGAAGAATCAGTAGTTGGAAAATATGGCCTTGGTGATAGAAACAATGCTGGAGATTGAATGATAGAATTTTGCAAGACCAACGACTTCTTCATTGCAAATACCTTCTTTCACCAACATAAACGGTGACTATACACATGGACCTCTCCAGATGGAACACACAGAAATCAATCTGACTACATCTGTGGAAAGAGACAATGGAAAAGCTCAATATCATCAGTCAGAACAAGGCCAGGGGCCGACTGTGGAACAGACCATCAATTGCTCATATGCAAGTTCAAGCTGAAACTGAAGAAAATCAGAGCAAGTCCAAGAGAGCCAAAATATGACCTTGGGTATATCTCACCTGAATTTAGACACCATCTGAAGAATAGATTTGACACATTCAACACTGGTGACCAAACATCGGATAAGTTGTCACCAAAGTTACCATTTATCTATTGTCTATTTAGTGTTTTTCCCTCCCGTCTTCTCCCCTCCCTCAAAACCATCAAAGATTGTATCTTTTTGTGTGTAAGCCTTTTCATGAGTTTTTATGGTAGTGGTCTCATACAATATTTGTCCTTTTGTGATTGACTTATTTCACTCATCGTAATTCCCCCCAGATTCATCCATGTTGTGAGATGCTTCGAAGATTTATCATTGTTCTTTATCTTTGCTTAGGACTCCATTGTGTGTATGTACCATAGTTTATCCATTCATCTGTTGATGGGCATCTAGGTTATTTCCAACTTTTTGCTGTTGTGAATAATGCTGCAATGAACACAGGTATACATATGTCTATTCCTGTGATGGCTTTCATTTCTCTAGGATACATTCCTAGGAGTGGGATTGCTGCATCATATGATATTTCTATTTCTAGCTTCCTAAGGAAGCACCATATCATTTTCCAAAATGGCTGTACCATCTTGCATTCCCACCAGCAGTGCATAAGAGTTCCCATCTACCTGTAGCCTCTCCGACATTTGTTATTTTCTGTTTTTTTTTTTTTTTTTTGACTCCTGTAAGTAATGCAGGGATGAGATGGCATCTCATTGTGATTTTGATTTGCGTTTCTCTGATAGCTAGTGATCTCGAGCATTTTCTCATGTCTGTTAGCTGCTTGAATGTCTTCTTTGGCAAAGTGTCTGTTCATTTCCTTTGTTCATTTTTTAATTGAACTATTTGTCTTTTTGTTGTAGAGGTTGTAGATTTTCCTGTAGATTTTAGAGATTAGACCTTTGTTGGATTCATCACAACCAAAAATTTTTTCCCAGTCTTTAGGTCCTCTTTTTACTCTTTTGGTAAAGTCTTTTTGATAAGCATAATTGTTCAATTTTTAGAAGATTCCAGTTATCTAGCTCTGGAGTTTATATGCTGTTAGTTATGGTTTGTATCCTGTCAGTGCTGTGTATTAGGGCCCCTAGCACTGATCCTATTTTTTCTTCTATCCTCTTTATAGGTTTTGGTTTTATATTTAGGTCTTGGATCCATTTTGAGTTAGTTTTTGTGTATGGTGTGAGGTATTGGTCCTGTTTCATTTTTTTTTTTGCAGATGGACGTCAAGTTTTGCCAGCACTGTTTGTTAAAAAGGCTGTCTTTTCCCCATTTGATGGAATTCGGGCCTTTGTTGAAGATCAGGTGACCATAAGTGGATGCATTTACATCTGGGTTCTCAATTCTGCTCCATTGGTCAATGTATCTGTCGTTGTATCAGTACCACACTGTCCTGACTGCTGTATCTGTAGAGTAGGTTCTGAGGTTAGGCAGTGTGAGTCCTCCTACGTTGTTCTTCTTCTTCATTGTTCTTCTCCTTCAACAGTGCTTTATTTATCCAGGGCCTTTTCCCTTCCCACATAAAGTTAATGATTAGTTTTTCCTTCTCTTTAAAGAATGCTGTCAGTGTTTGGATGAGGATTGCATTGTATATGTAGGTTGCTTTGGGTAGAATTGACCTTTTCGTAATGTTGAGTCTACCTATCCATGAGCATGATATGTTTTTCCATTTGTGTAGTTTTCTTTTGGTTTCTTGCGGTAGTGTTTCGTAGTTTTCTTTTTATAGGTTTTTTAGATCCCTGGTTAGATTTATTCCTATTTTATTTTTTTTAAACACTATTATAAATGGTATTTTTTTTTTGCCTGATTTCCTTTTCATCATTCTCTTTATTAGTGTATGGGAATCCAACTGATTTTTATATGTTTATCTTGTATCCTGCTACTCTGCTGTATCTTTCTATTAGTTCCTGTAGTATTCTTGTGGAGCCTTTGGGTTTTCTATGTATAATATCATGTCATCTACAAATAGGGACCGTTTTACTTTGTTTTGTTTTCTTGCTTTATTGCTCTAGCTAGGACTTCCAGCTAGGACAATGTTAAATTGAAGAGGTGATAAAGGAGATCCTTGTCTTGTTCCTGTTCTCAAGGGGAATGTTTTCAGCCTGTCTCCATTATGAATGATGTTGACTGTTGATTTTGTATAGATGCCCTTTAGTATGCTGAGGAGTTTCCCTTCTATACCTACTTTATCGAGAGATTTTATAAGGAATGGGTGTTGGACTTTGTTGAATGCCTTTTCTGTGTCGACTGAGTGATCATGTGATTATTTTATTTATGTGGTAGATTACATTGATTGATTTTCTAATGTTGGACCATGCTTGCATACCTGATATGAATCCTACTTGGTCATGGTGTATTTTTTTTTTTAATCATGCTGAATTCTATTGGCTAGAATTTTGTTGAGAATCTTTGTGTCTTCATGAGAGATATTGATCTGTAATTCTCTTTTTTTGTGATGTCTTTGCCTGGTTTTGGTATAAGGTTTATGCTGGCTTTGTAGAATGAATTTGGAAATATCCCTTCCTTTTCTATATTCTGAAATAGTTTGAGTAGTACTGGTGTAAGCTCTTCTCTGAATGTTTGTTAGAATTCTCCAGTGTAGATATCTGGGCCAGAGGCTTTTTTTTTGTTGGGAGTTTGTTTTATTACAGTTTCAATCCCTTCTTTTGTTATGGGTCTGTTCAGAGTTTCAACATCATTCTGTGTTAGTTTGGGTAGGTAGTGTGTCTCTAGAAATTTGTCCATTTCCTCTAGGTTTTCAAATTTGTTGGAGTATAGTTTTTCATAGTACTCTGTTATGATCTTTTTTATTTCAGTTGTGTCTGTTGTAATGTCCTCCATTTCGTTTCTTATTTGGGTTATTTGCATCCTCTCCTGCTTTTCTTTTGTCATTTTGGCCAGTGGTTTTCAATTTGTTGATCCTTTTTTTTTTTTCAAAGAACCAACTTTTTGTTTTGTTGATTCTTTCTATCGCTTTTCTATTCTCTATTTTGTTTATTTCTGCTCTGATCTTTATTATCTTCTTTCTTTTGGTGGCTGTGGGCTTCTTTTGCTGTTCTCTTTCTAATTGTTTGAGTTGTGATTTGTCCCTTTCTACTTTTTTGATGGGTGCTGTGTTCCAGAGGTTTTGGTATGATGTGTTTTCATTCTCATTTGATTCTTCAAATATTTCTTTATTCCATCTTTGATTTTTTTTCTATTATCCAGTGGTTTTTAAGCAGGTTGTTATTCAGTTTCCATGTATTTGATTTTTTTTTTCCTTGCGCTTCCTGTTGTTAATTTCTACTTTGATGATGTTGTGATCAAAGAAGATACTTTGTATTATCTCAGTGTTTTGGATTTTGTTGAGGGTTGATTTGTGGCCTAAGGTGTGGTCTATTCTGGAGAATGTTCCATTAGTGTTGGAAAAGAATGTGAACTTTACAGCTGTTGGGTGGAGTGTTCTATATATGTATATAAGGTCAAGTTGGCTGATTGTGGCCTTTAGATATTCTGTATCTTTGTTGAGTTTCTTTCTAGATGTTCTGTCCTTTACTGAGAGTGGTGTGTTGAAATCATCTGCTATTGTTGTGGAACTGTCAATTTTTCTTTTCAGTGCTGTTAGAGTTTATATATTTTGGAGCTCTGTCATTGGGTGCTCCAAAATATATAAACTCTAACAGCACTGGAAAGAAAAATCGACATTGTGTGCATAGATATTTATTATGGTTATGTCTTCATGATGGATTGTCCCTTTAATCGCTATATAATGCCTTTCTTTGTCTTTTATGGTCAATTTTGTTTTAAAGTCTATTTTATCTGAGATTAGTTTTGCCACTTCTCTATTTGGTAGCTGTTTGCTTGATATATTTTTTCCATCCTTCGATTTTTAATAAATTTATATCTTTGTTTCTAAGGTGTGTCTCTTGTAGACAGCCTATTGATGGAATCTTTATTATTATTATTCATTCTGTCTCTGTCTATGGATCTGTTTAAGCCATCTATGTTCAGTGTAATTATTGATGGGTTTGAGTTTATTGCTGTCATTTTGTGGTGCTTATTTTTGTGGTGCTGATGTTTTCTTTGTTCCTCTCGCTCTCCTGTGCTAAATTCCTTTTGTTTGTGGATTTTTTTTTTTCATTTCTTTTGTTTTCATAGATTTTGTGCTTACTGAGACTTTTTCTTTATTTTGATGAGTAGGTTTGTTAACTTTCTTTGTGGTTACCTTGAAATTTAACCTTATCTTCCTAAGTTTGAAACAGTCTTTTGTTACTTGGCATCACCATGCCTTCCTCTCCATTTGAAAGTTCTACACCTACACAGTTTATTCCTTTTTTTATTGTTCTGATACTTTTTGTAATTTTTAAATGGTTGCTCTAGAGATTATAATATGCATCCTTAACTATCACCCCCTCACACACCTTTTTGGTGTTATAGTCAAATACTTCATATCAACATATGTAAGGTTACTATTTTTACTTTAAATAATATGATGAAATGCTCTTATTTTTTCCTTAAACAGTTATTCATCTTTTAAAATTTTTTAAAGAAATATAGTATTTTGTATTTACTTGTTTATTTACCATTTCTGGTGTTCTTTATTTCTTTCTGTAGATCCAAGTTTCAATCTATTATCATTTCTTCAGACAGAAGTACCTCCTTTATCATCTCTTAGTGAATATCTGCTAAAGATTAATTCGTAACATCTTTAAAATCTTGGGGGGTTCTTATGTAGCAGTGGCAATATCCCTGAAATTATAAAGCCTAGCTTCAGATTTTTTTTAGCTTCAGATACCACTTCACTGATTGTTTTAAACGAGCTTCAGTTTTCTCATGTGTGATTTGAGGATAATAATATTTACCAAGTCTACTTTACATTACTCATGCAACACAGGTTTTAAATTACAAGATTGTACTTTATCATACATCATCATCACATTCCCTCCCTTCCTTACACCTGTAGCCCCGCCTTTTGTAATTATCACATGTATTAATAAAATAGCCTTGAAAAGTAGACTCATAGCTTTATTTGAAAGAAAGACAAAGGGAAGAGGAGACGGGAGGAGAGAGGAGAGGAAGCGAGGAAAGGAGGGGAGAAGAGAGGAAGAGACAGAGACGATGGCTTTGTTTGTTACAAGAGAAAAATTTTAAGACACAACAAAGAGCAGAAAAATACATATTTGGTCCTTCTTGGGCTTCCAATAACAGACAGTTCTAAAGCTGCATCAGATTCCTTGGGAAGCCTATCCAAGTTGAAAAGGATGTGATAAAGGGATCACATCCTCTTTATATTGAAGGCATTTGCAACCACTCAAAAGCTTACATTTATAACTTTTATTATAACAGAGTTTGCTATAGATTAATTAAGATAGCACTGCTCATAGTATCCCTGTATGGCCTTCAATACATTCCATTATTCTCTGGTGACCTTCCAGACATTTCATCTTCTACCACTACATTCAAGTGGCTGCATTTTAGTTACAATCAACTTGCTTTATGTCTTATGTCTCATTCTAGCTTCCACCCTTTCCTTCTAACCATTTAAAAAACAAAACCAGTTGCTGCTGAATCTCTTTCAGCTCATGGTGACTCGATGTGTTTCAGAGTAGAACTGTGCTCCATAGGGTTTTCAATGGCTGTGACTTTTTGAGTAAATTGCCAGGCCTTTCTTCCAAGGTGCCTCTGAGCAGATTCAGACCATCAACGTTTTGTGCCATCCAAGGACTTCTAGCCATTTGCTCAGCAGTCTAGTCTTAATTCTGAAGTCAGTACCCAATTGACTTTTATCTTTATTTCCCATTCACTAATGGATATAAAAATGCTTCATAAATGAGGGCTTATTATACCAGCATAATGAAGTGCTATTGCTATGCAACGGTCTACCTGTCAGGACCTCTCTATAGACCAGGTACTACTGGTTGATTTTTGATTTGTTTGACTTGATTATTGGTTTGTCCTCTGCTCTTGATATCCTTGTGGTTCTTGGAAAACAGACCAGGGATGCTAATGCATAGTTCCCATGCTGAGCACAGCCTTCAGGTGATATTCATTTTGATCCTTGAAGCCAGCAAGAAGGCTGCAGAGATACTCCTTGCGGGTGGGCTTATTCTTGTGTTATTTTAGGATAAGCCTTTTTATATTTGTTTCCCTCTTTCCAATACACCAGCTCTAATCTCCATTCTGATGGGTTGAACAAGTCACTTAGTCTTTCTTCACCTTCTTCCTCTGTAAGTTCTTAATGGGGCATTAAAAACATCAATGTACTTAAAACTTTAAAGTGTTCTAAAACATGTAAGTGGTGTGACCATAGGTTAAGTGCAAATAATGACAACAAGTGAACTATATTTGCTTCCCCTTCCCGCAAGATCAATTGATGGGAAAAAAAAAAAAAAAGGTTCTGGATTTTCAAGGACTAATTCTGTAATTACAAATATAAAAAAGTAGAAGAGCTGTAATTTTCCCTATAATGCGGGGAAACAAGCTTCAACAACCAAAGGCCTGAATTTGAATCCCTGAAACATTGACTAGCCTTGACCTTCACAAGTCCCTTTGCCTCATTTTCCATATCTCTAAATAAGGCAAAAAGACAATGCCTCCTTCAAACTTTGTGAAGGAGGTCAAGTGATATTATAGATATAAAAGTGTTTTGCAAACAGAAATTTTTTCTATAAATCTTAGCCTTAATGTCATCATTATTTTCAAGTGACCAATTTTGTTGAAATTTTACAAGAGTCTGAAATTTACGAACTTCTTTTCATGAGCACGTTTGCTCTGGTTAACATGGTGACTGATCTAACGCTCATCAATGAAGAGAAAGCTGTTTTGGTGGTCCCCATGGGACATACTTGTGTTTACCCTTGTAATTTGTTGCACTCTACATGAAAAAAGATATTCAGGCAAGTAGTTGAAAAATGGAATAGGTAAAAGCAAATATTAAGACGGAAATAAGTCTGGGTAAATACCAAAAGCCAAAACCAAGCCAAACGTGTTACCATCAAGTGGATTCAAACTCATAGTGACCCTATAGGACAGAGTAGAACTGCCCTATAAGGTTTCCAAGACTGTAACCTTTAGAGAAGCAGTCTGCCACATCTTTCTCCCTGGAATGGCTAGTGGGTTCAAACTGCAGGCCCTTTGGTTAGCAGCCTAGTGCTTAACCACTGTACCACCAGGGATCCTGATGAATACCAGATGTCCAAAAATGTCAAAAATAATCAACCTTGGAGACAAATAGAAGTCTATCCACATTTCTAAATTTAGGCAATTCTGTTATATGAGACTAAAGATCTATCCCACTGAATCTGCCTCACTGGAGGTTAAACTAATGTGTGCCTATGTCATATTCTCAAAGCTACTTCAGCTCTAGATTTCTTCCCCGGGACACTTGGCATAGAGCAATCACTGTATTTACTGGCTACTACATATGATATAGGATCACAAGTAGCAAGAGACAAACTCAGAGCAGACCAGGAGTTGGTTGATAAAAAACATGGCCAGATGCCAACTTCTAGTCATTTTACAGTTCTTGCCAGCCTTTGTTTGATATTTAAAATTTTCTCTTTACCTGTTTTCCAGGTAGAAATCTCTTGTTGCGTATACCTGCCTTTGCTCTCATGCTAATAGCTTACCTTAGAAGAGCTGACTACCTTACAAATATAGGCACCATTTTAGTTTTACAATTCATGAATGTATATTTCATGGATATAGATATTTTCCTGGATATTTCACATCATTAACATCATAATATCAACCTCAAAGAGCATTATGCAAATCCTGGGTTATATTGTGATTGCTGTATACACCTAAACTCTCCCTCATTCCCTCTTCTGTTGCTATGGCAAGAGTTCCTCATGTTTATCCTCTCAGGCCTGTAGCCTTTCCTCACTTTTTATAGAAGTCGGAAGAGCAGACATATGCTAAGTTACCATACCTTTAGTTTGAGAATAAATGTCTCCATGATAGCACTGCCTACAATGTTACTCCAGGTTATAGATGTGACGTATACATTTCTCATGATTGTTCATCACTGGAGAAAATGCAGATGGTGTGCCTTTCCTAGGTTTCCTGAGGCAAAATAATTTCGTAATTGGATATAAATGTTCTTACAAGATTACAAGTTATTAAGCTTTTGTTAGCAAATATGACTTTAACACAAAAGATAGTTGAATTCACTTAGTGTTTAATTTTTGAATGTTCAAAAGTAATAGATTTGTAGATGAAAGAAGTCTAATATATGACTTCACTATGTATTTAGCCTCGATCTTTTTGTTTTGTTTTTTAGACTTCTGTTTCCTATAAGCATTCTTTGTGGAACCTGCTTAACACATACAGTCTCTAAAAAAGCAGTTCCTAGTTTTTGTGGAAAGAAAAGAACATTAAGTCACGTATATGTACCAAAAAAAAAAAAAAGTATTTTGGTCTTAGGAGAGCACCTTTTCATGCCCTTATTAGCCATTTGTATGTCTTCTTTATTGAAATGTCTATTCAAGTTCTTTATCCATTTTTTTTATTGTGCTTTAAGTGAAAGTTTACAGTTCAAGTCAGTCTCTCATACAAAAACCTATACACCCATTGTTATGTGACCCTACTTGCTCTCCCTACAATGTGACAGCATACTCCTCCTTTTCGCCCTGTATTTCCCATGTCCATTCAAGCAACTTGTATCCCCCTTCTGCCTTCTCATCTCACCTCTGGACAGGGGCTGCCCTTTTAGTCTCATATATCTACTTAAGCTAAGAAACACATTCCTCACCAGTATCATTTTATGTCTTATAGTGCAGTCTAATCTTTGTCTGAAGAGTTGGCTTTGGGAATGGCTTTAGTTCTGAGCTAATACAGAGTCTGGGGGCATGTCTTCTAGAGGCCTTCCAGTCTCAGTCAGACCGTCAAGTCTGGTCTTTTTACTAGAATTTGAGTTCTGCACCCCACTTTTCTCCCACTCCATCAGGGACTCTCTGCTTTATTCCCTGTCGGGGCAGTCATTGGTAGGAGCCAGGCACCATCTGGTTCTTCCATCTCAAGCCGATGAAGTCTCTGGCTTATGTGGTCCTTTCTGTCTCTTGGGCTCATATTTTCCTTACGTCTTTGGTGTTCTTCATTCTCCTTTGCTCCAGGTGGGTTGGGACAAATTAATACATCTTAGATGGCCACTTGCTAGCTTTTAAGACTCCACTTGCTAGCTTTTAAGACTCCAGATGCCACTCACCAAAGTGGAATGCAGAACATATTCTTGATAAACTTTGTTATGCCAATTGACCCAGATGTCCCCTGAAACAATGGTCCCCAGACCCCCACCCCTACTACTCTGTCCCTCAAAGTGTTTGGTTGTATTCAGGAAACTTCCTAGCTTTTGGTTTAGTCCATTTGTGCTGACTTCCCTTGTATTGTGTGTTGTCCTTCCCTTCACCTAAGATAATTCTTATCTACAAACTAGTTAGTGACTACTCCTCTCCCTCCCTCCCCACCGTTGTAACCATCAAAGAATGTTTTCTCCTGTGTTTAAACTTATTCTTGATTTCTTATAATAGTGGTCTCATACAGTATTTGTCATTTTGCAACTAATTTCACTCAGCATAATGCCTTCCAGTTTCATCCATGTTATGAGATGTTTTGTGGATTCATCATCATTCTTTATCTATGCGTAGTATTCCATCGTGTGAAAATACCGTAATTTGTTTATCCATTGGCCCATTGAAGGGCACCTAGGTTGTTTCCAACTTTTTTGCTATTGTGAACAGTGCTGCAATGAACATAGATGTGCATGTTTTTGTTCGTGTGAGGGCTGTTATTTTTCTAGGATATATTCCAAGGAGTGGGATTGCTGGATCGTATGGTACTTCTATTTCTAGCTTTTTAAGGAAGTGCCAAATCGATTTCCAAAGTGGTTGTACCATTTTACGTTCCCATCAACAGTGTATAAGTGTTCCAGTCTCCCCACAACCTCTTCAACATTTATTATTTTGTGTTGTTTGGATTAATGCCAGCCTTGTTGGCATCATTGTAGTTTTGATTTGCATTTCTCTAATGGCTAATGATTGTGAGCCTTTCCTCATGTGCCTGTTAGCTGCCTGAATGTCTTCTTTGGTGAAGTGCCTCTTCATATTCTTTGCCCGTTTTTTAGCTGTGTTATTTGTCTTTTTGTTGTTGAGGCTTTGCAGTATCTTGTAGATTTTAGAGCTTAGACGTTGATTGGATTCGTAGTAGCCAAAATTTTTTCCCCAGTGTGTAGGTAGTCTTTTTACTCTTTTGGTGAAGTCTGGATGAGCATAAGCGTTTGACTTTTAGGAGCTCCCAGTTATCTAGTTTCTCTTCTGGTGTTTGTGCACTGTTAGTAATGTTTTGTTACTAACAAAACTGTTTATGCTGTGTATTAGGATTCCTAGCATAGTCCCTATTTTTTCTTGCATGATCTTTATTGTTTTAGATTTTATATTTAGGTCTTTGATCTAGTTTTTGAGTTTAGTTTTTGTGCATGATGCGAGGTATGGATCTTCTTTCCTTTTTTTGCAGATGGATGGATATCCAGTTATGCCAGCACCATTTGTTAAACAGACTGTCTTTTCCCCAGTTAACGAACTTTGGGTCATTGTCATATATCAGCTGCTCATAGGTGGATGATTTTACGTCTGGATTCTCAATTCTGTTCCATTGGTCTATGTATCTGTTGTTGTACAAGAACCAGGCTGTGTTGACTACCATGGCAGTAGAATAGGTTCTAAAATCAGGTAGTATGAAGCCTCTCACTTTGTTCTTCTTCAGTAATGTTTTACTTATCCTGGGCCTCTTCCCTTTTCATATAAAGTTGGTGATTTATTTCTCCATCTCTTTAAAAAATGCTATTGGAATTTGGATCAGGATTGCGTTGTATCTGTAGATCGCTTTGGGTAGAATAGACATTTTCACAATGTTGAGTCTTCCTTTCGATGAGCAAGGTATATTTTTCCCATCTATGTAGGTCTCTTTTGGTTTCTTGCAGTAGTGTCTTGTAGTTTTCTTTGTATGGGTCTTTTATGACTCCGATTGGATTTATTCCTAAGTATTTTATCTTCTTGGGGGCCATTGTAAATGGTATTGATTTGGTGATTTCCTCTTTGATGTTCTCTTTGTTGGTGTAGAGGAATCCAACTGATTTTTGTATGTTGATCTTGTATCCTGATAATCTGCTGAACTCCTCTATTAGTTCTAGTAGTCTTCTTGTGGATTCTTTAGGATTTTCTATTTATAAGATCATCTGCAAATAGAGATACTTTTACTTCTTTCTTACCAATTTGGTTGACTTTTATTTCTTTTTCCAGCCTAATTACTCTGGTTAGGACCTCCAGCACAATGTTGAATAAGAGTGGCTATAAAGGGCATCCTTGTCTGATTCCCATTCTTAGAGGGAATGCTTTCAGACTCTCTCCATTTGTGATAATATTGGCCGTTGGCTCTGTATAAATGCCCTTTATTATGTTGAGGAATTTCCCTTCTATTCCTATTTTGCTGACAGTTTTTATCACGAATGGGTGTTGGACTTTGTCAAATGCCTTTTCTGCATCAGTTGATCATCTTGTCTTTTGTTTTATTTATGTGATGGATTATATTGATTGTTTTTCTACTGTTGAACCATCCCTGCATACCTGGTATGACTCCCACTTGGTCATGGTGAATTTTTTTTTTTTTATATATGTTGTTGAATTCTATTGGCTAGAATTTTGTTCAGGAGTTTTCCATCTAAGTCCTTAAGTGATATTGGTCTGTAATTTTCTTTTTTGTGGTGTCTTTGCCTGATTTTGGTACTTTACCCATTTTTTGATTGGGTTTTTCATCTTTTTGTTGTTGACTTATAGAAGTTCTTTACATATTTTAGATATTAAGCCCTTATCAGATATATGATTCCTAAATATATTCTTCCATTCTGTAGGCTGTCTCTTGACTTTCTTGATAATGTCTTTTGATGCATAAAAGTTTTTCAATTTTGAAGAAGTTTAATTTATCTTTTTTTATTTTTAATTTTGTTGCTTATGTTTTTGGTGTCATATCTAAGATTCCATTATCAAATCCAAGGTCATGAAGATTTACCCGTACATATTCTTGTAAGAGTTTTATAGTTTTAGCTCTCATATTTAGGCCATTGATTCATTTTAAGTTAATTTTCATATGTATTGTGAGGTATAGGTCCAACTTCATTCTTCTACACATGGAGATTCCATTATTCCAGTACTGTTTGTTGAACAGACTTGTCTTTCACCCATTGAATGGGCTTGGTAACTTTGTCAAAAATCAATTGGTCATAAACATATGGGTTTATTTTGGACTCTTGATTCTATTCCATTGGTCTATATGTCTTTTCTTATACCAATAACAGACTGTTTTAATTACTATAATATTATAGTAAATTCTTAAATTGGAAGATGTGAGTTCTACTTTCTTCTTTTTCAAAATCATTTGGCTATTCACCTCTTATAATTCCACATTAACTTGAGGACTGGCTTTTACATTTCTTTAAAAAAAAAAGTCTCCTGTAATTTTGATAGAGATTGCATTGAATCTGTAGCTTACTTTGGGTAACATTGACATCTTAATACTATTAGTTTTTCCAACCCATAAACATGAATGTCTTTCCATTTATTTAAGTCTTCTTTAATTTCTTTACTGTTTTGTAGATTTTAGTGTACAAATCTTGCATCTCCCTGGTTAAATTTATTCCTAGGTATTTTATTCTTTTAAATGCTATTGTAAATAGAATTGTTTCTTAATTTCTCTTTCAGATTGCTCATTGCTGGTGTATAGAAATATAGCTGATTTCTGTGTACTGATCTTGTACCCTGCAACTTTGCTGAATTCATTTATCAGCTCTAGTAGCTTTCTTGTGGATTCTTTTGTCTTCTTTCTATATAAGATCATGTCATCCGTGAATACAGATAATTTCCCTTCTTCCGTTTTGTTGTGGATATCTTTTAGTTTTTCTTTCTTGCCTGATCATTCTAGGTAGGACCTGCAGTACAATGTTGAATAGCACTGGTGAAAGTAAGCATCCTTGTCTAGTTTCTGATAAGGATCACCTTTACATTTTTTAAACATTATTGAGAATCCGAAAGAATCTTTATTTATGTTGATTGTATCATATAAATTATCATATTGAAAATTAAATCTTGCAAATTAAAAAATATTTATTTACTTATTACCTTCAAAATAAGAATAAACCTATTACTTGTTAACATAAACTATTTTTTATGAAGAATAGCTATATATTTTAAGAGGAGCTTTATTGCAAAGCTCTTTAATGTCTGTTATAACAAAACAAAGTTCAGTTCTCAGAACTCATTCTGCATTCAGTATACTGCAATATGCTGTTTTGGTTGAACTACATGAAGGAAATCCACTATCACACAAGATATGTGGTTAGGAAAAGGGAAGATAATTTTAATAGCCTTTCTAGATAATTCTGAATATTCTTGGATACTATGCTATTATGGATTGAGCTGTATCCCTCCAAAATATGTGTTTGTTGTAAATCCTAACCCCTTTATCTGTGGATATAAGCCCATTTGGAAATGGGTTTTCTTTGTTATGCTAATGAAGTAGCATTAGTTTAGTGTATGTTTTGAATCAAACTCTTCTGAGATACAAAAGGAGCAGATTAAGCAAGCAGAGATGGGGAAGATAGATGCCATGCAACAGGATGATCACTAAGGAGCCAAGGAACAGAAATTGAAGAGACCTTCCCCCAAAGCCAACAGAGAGAGAAAACCATTCCCTAGGGCCAGTGTCCTGAATTTGGACTTTCTAACCTCCTAAACTGGGAGAATATTATTTTCTATTTTTTAAAGCCACCCATTTGTGGTATTTCTGTTATACAATCACTAGATTACTAAAACACTACCAAGACTTGACAAGTGATAGTTTCTTAAAGATTAATTGCAATGTGGATTCTGAAACCATAGCAAGAAATTTTTATACCCTGTTACATTATAAACTACTGGTCTATATTGCACTTTGAATGGATCATTTACTCATGCACAATTTAGTAACATCATTTGAAAAATATTAGTTTACTGCCTTATGCAAATTTCCAAGTGCTAACACATTTCGCTATACAATAGCAAATTAAAAAATCAAAATTTTTAGTATCACCAATCTCATCAGAAAAGCCTTTTACTACCAGGAAACTAACTGTCAAGCTCACAGTGATGGATATAAGTTTTATAAAGTACTAATTCTTTTCCTGAAAGCTCAAACTTTCATCAGTGGCAATAAATACTGTCAGTTGTGTCCCTTAAAGTGACAGGCACACTTATTTTATTTTCAAAAAAAATCTGCTAGATACCAAATCTGAAAAACATAGTCTTTTTTTTTTTTTTTTCCAGTATGCTTCTTAAGTAAAACTTGAGTTCCCTGAAAATAGCAGCTAGATCAGCTCACAATGCAAACAATGGCTCACAGGCACAAATGCTTTGCCTGGAGACAGCCAGCATACTTTGGTATGAAGCAGAAGTTCTTTATACATACTCCCCATTTCCAAATATTAAAAAGACATGTGCTCAAGGGTTGAGATTTATAAAATGATTAACTTTTACTGCCTCACCGATGACCCCTTACATAAATCTTTTTTTGGGGGAGTACACACAGCGGTGAAGAATAGTCAGTGCCCACTAGGCCAGTGTGGTATCACTGGTTTGATTCCAGGAAAGGAGCCAGAAGTTTTACCTGCCATGACTTTTGCAACATCAGTGCAAATGTCAGCACAGTAAAAAGAAAATAATATCTTAATATTATTAAAAAATAGTTTTGACCTGTTAGTCCCACAAAAGTGCCCAGAGAACCCTTGATGGCCTGCAGACCACACTTTGAAAACTATTATAATCGTCATTGCATCCTACTATCCCCCCAGCTTTTGTATCTCTCATCTTTCTTCAGAATAGTTGCAATGGTTATCTTCATTAAAAATGTTCCCATCAGGTACTTGCTTAGTAATCCCTGAAGCATAAGTAATTTCTTTCATAAAATTAAAAACCCTTTAACTAATGAATATACTTAACAGTCTCCTGCTTTCCCTTATGGTCAATTTATTACTTTAGCCGAGCAAATTTGCATGGCAGTTTTTAATATAGTTTACCATCCTCTATCTCCAAGTCATTTTGGGACCACTCCCCCAGTTTGCTTTTTCTACCTCTCTTCTCTAAATGTGACCATTTCCAAATGAAGCTCAAAACACACTTCCTCCTGGAATTCTTCTCAGGGTATACCCTTCTGAGTTCTATTTATTTCAGTCATTGCAGATGCATTCCCCAAACTTTTTGTCTTTTCCATATCATTTTATGCACCCAAGAATTTAACTGTCTCAAGTTTCAGTTTATTTATTCCTGATTATGTATGTATTGTGTGTGTGTGTGTGTGTGTGAGTTTTCACATTTAAATTAGACTGTATTTGGAGGCTAGTCCCTTAGTATCTAATGTATTTTTTTAAACAAAAGGAGGATAATGTATGCTTTTGTCATTATATGCATATAAATGGCATCCCTTCTAAAGATATCTGAAAAATGTTATATTCTTTTCAGTTTAATGTGCTATGACACTTTATCTGGAACAAGGCATAAAAAGTTGTGACTCAATATATTGAGCCAAAGAGGAAAGGATATCAAAAAGGAGATTTAGTCAACTGTTTTTTTTATTAATAAAAAAAAGGGATTAATAAGCTCATTAGAAAATCCTAAATCCCCTTATGTATTTCAAAGGAAAACTATTAATTATAACATTTATAACATGAGCAATTAGTAGACTCAAAATGAGAAGAAATAGCTATAAATACCTATAAACATCCATTAATAACAGGAATGAGAAATGTACAGAGTATGAATCTAGGAAAATTGGAAGTGGTCAGAAATGAAATGGAATGTATAAAGTTTGAATTCCTAGCCATTAGTGAGCTGAAATGGACTGATATTTGCCATTTTGAATCAGATAATCACATGATCTACTATGCCAAGAATGATAAATTAAAGAGGAGCAGCGTCACATTCAAGTGACCAGTTAATAGGACTATTATTCAAACGTACTCACCAACTACTAATGCCAAAGATGAAGAAACTGAAGACTTTTACCAACTTCTGCAGTCTGAAATTGATCAAGCATGCAATCAAGATGCACTGATAATTACTGGTGATTGAAATATGAGTGCTGGAAACAAAGAAGAAGGATCAGTAGTTGGAAAATACAGCCTTAGTGTTAGGAAGACACCAGAGATGGCATAATAGACTTTTGCAAGACCTATGGCCTATTCATTGGAAATACCTTTTTTCAATAACTTAAATGGCCGCTATACATGTGGACCTCGCCAGATGCAATACACTCGAATCAGATCAGCTGCATCTTTGGAAGGAGATGATGGAGAAGTTCAATACCATCAGTCAGAGTAAGGCAAGGGGTCAAATGTGGAAGAGACCATCAATTGCTCAGATGCAAGTTCAAGTTGAAGAAGAACAAAATTAAAACAAGTCCATGAGAGCCAAAGTACAACCTTGAGTATATACCACCTGAATTTAGAGACCATCTCAAGAACAGACTTGACACACTGAATGCTGACTGAAGACTAGAGTTTTGGGATGATATCAGAGACGTACTACATGAAGAAAGCAAAAGGTCATTAAAAAGAAAAGACCGAAATGGGCATTAGAACAGACACTGAAACTTGCTCTTGAACATAGAGTAGCTAAAGTGAATGGAAGAAATGATGAAGTAAAAGAGCTGAACAGAAGATTTCAAATGGTGACTCGAGAAGACAAAGTAAAGTGTTTGTGTTTGGTAGGATTGAATTGTGTCCCCCCAAAAACGTGCATCAACTCAGCTAGGCCATGATTGCCAGCATTGTCCTCCATTTTGTGTTCTGATGTAATTATCCTATGTATCCTCTATAATGTTAATGAGGCAGAATTAGAAGCAGTGATGTTAATGAGGCAGGACACAACGTACAGGATTAGTTTGTATCTTGAGTCAATCTATTTTGAGATATAAAAGAGAGAAGCAAGTAGAAAGAAGAGGAACCTCCTACCACCAAGAAAGAAAAGCTGGGAGTGGAGCTTGTCCTTTGGACAAGGGGTCCTGCTCTGGGAAACTCCGAGACCCAGGGGAAGATTGATGAGGACCTTCCCTGACAGCAGACAGAGAGAGAAAGCTGTCCCCTAGAGAAAGAAAAAGAAAAAAAAAAAAAAACCTCATTGCTGTCAAGTACATTCTGAATCATAGCGACCCTACAGGACACAGTAGAACTGCCCCACAGGGTTTCCAAAGAACAGCTGATGGATTTGAACTGCCAACCTTTTTTTGGTTAGCAGCCAAGCTCTTAAACCACTGTGCCACTAAGTCTCCTCCAGGTGCTCTGAATTTGGACTTTTAGCCTCTTAAAACGTGAGAGAATAAATTTCTCTTTGCTAAAGCCATCCACTTATGGTATTTCTGTTATAACAGCACTAAGTATTATAATGAAGTGTGCAAAGAACTGAAGTTAGAAAACCAAAGGGAAGAATATACTCAGCGTTCCTCAAGCTGAAAGAACTTATTCAAGCCTCAAGTTGCAATATTGAAGGATTCTATGGCAAAATATTGAATGATGCAGGAAGCATCAAAAGAAGATGGAAGGAATACACAGAGTCACTATACCAAAAGAAGTGGTTAACTTTCAACCATTTCAGGAGGTAGCATATGACTAAGAATCAATGATACTGAAGGAAGAAGTCCAAGCTGCACTGAAGGCACTGGCAAAGAACAAGGCTCCAGGAACTGACTGAATACAAATTGAGATGTTTCAACAAATGGTTGCAGCACTGGAAATGCTCAGTCATCTATGAAAAGAAATTTGGAAAACAGCTACCTGGCCAACTGACTGGAGGAGATCCATATTTGTACCCATTCCAAAGAATGGTGATCCAAGAGAATGTAGAAATTATCGAACAATATCATTAATATCACAAGCAAGTAAAATTTTTCAGAAGACATTCAAAGACAGTTATAGCAGTACATCAACAGGGAACTGCCAGAAATTCAAGCTGGATTCAGAAGAGGACATGAAATGGGGGATATCACTGCTGATGTCATATGGATCTTGGCTAAAAGCCTGGAATACGAGAAAGATGTTTACCTGTGTTTTATTGGCTATGCAAAGGCATTTGACTGTGTGCATCATAACAAATTATGGATAACATTGTGAAGAATGGGAATTCCAGAACACTTAATCGTGCTCATGAGGAACCTGTACATAGACCAAGAAGTAGTCATTTGAACAGAACAAGGGGATACTTCGTGGTTTAAAACCAGGAAAAGTGAGCATAAAGTTTGTATCCTTTCACCATACTTATTCAATTCATATGCTAAGCAAATAATTTGAAAAGCTGAACTGCATTAAGAAGAACACAGCATCAGAACTGGAGGAAGAACTCATTAACAACCTGCAATATGCAGATGACACAATCTTGCTTGCTGAAAGTAAGAGGATTTGAAGCACTTCCTGATGAAGATAAAAAACCATTGCCTTCAGTGTGGATTACACCTCAATATAAAGAAAACAAAAATCCTCACAACTGGACCAATAAGTAATGTCATGATAAACATAGAAAATATTGAAGTTGTCAAGGATTTAATTTTACTTGTATCCACAGTCAGCACCCATGGAAGCAGCAGTCAAGAAATCAAATGACATATTGCACTGGGCAAATCTACTGCAAGAGACCTCTTTAAAGTGTTAAAAAGCAAAGATGTCACTTTGAGGGCTAAGGTGCATCTGACCCAAGCCATGGTATTTTCAATTTCCTCATATGCATTCAAAAGGTAGATAATGAATAAGGAAGACCAAAGAAGAAATGATGCATTTGAATTATGGTATTGGTGAGGAATACTGAATATACCATGGACTTTCAGAAGAATGAACAAATGTGTCTTAGAAGAAGTACAGCCAGAAAGCTCTTCAGAAGCAAAGATGGCAAGACTTCATCTCACATACCTTGGGTGTGTTATCTGGAAGGACCAGTCTCTGGAGAAGGACATCATGCTTGATTAAGTAGAGGGTCAGTAAAAAAGAGGATGACCCTCAATAAAACAGATTGACACAGTGTCTGCAGCAATGGGCTCAATGATTGTGAGGATGGCGCAGGACTGGGTAGTGTTTAGTTCTGTTGTACATAGAGTTGCTATGAGTTAGAACTGACTTGAGGGTACCTCACAATAACAACAGACTTCCCTAATTGGAACCCTTTTGAGAAATGGCAATTTCATCTATAACTAAATGTTGAATCCAACATTGAGAGCTTTTGTCATATTAAAGTCCATATTCCATTCAAATTTTGGCTATTAACTGTCAAACTACATATATAATCCAAGTGTTTAGCTAGGATGGACATTGTATGTGAAAACACAATGCCCACTGTGGTACAACCCCACTAATTCTATTAATTCAACAAAAGGAGAACAGATAATTATCAGAAGTTCTAATACTTCATAAAGCATAGGAGTTTTATTCAATAATTACCTTTTAGTAGAAGGGCTGTGGAGGAAATTACAGTAGGCAAAATATTGTTATCTAGATGCCATTTTTTTATTACTCTAACAAAAAAATCATGTTGATATGATCAACTTTAATACCTGATAATACGTAAGTGATTTTTATATTTCTATACTGACTGACTTGGGAATTTCTCTAATTCTCAGATTCTAAAAGAGTAAGCATCTCATCCCATTACCCAGCAAATCTATAGAGCAGAATCCTCTACAATTTATTTCAGTTCATTTTAAGTGTTCTTGCATAATTGCCAGTTGAAGGCAGCCTGAAAAATAATAGAACAAAGACAGATATTTTTCCCCCATGCAATTGGGCTACTCAAAATATTAGTTTAAGCATGTATTTACCCTCCTGGCTCTTTTCTTTAGAACCTGTGCAGTGCCTGGAACATGGTTTACACTCAATAATTGTTGCTGAATGAATCATAAGTAATTTCTGGTAGGTTAGAACAGAGGGGCACTTATTAATTGTACTGATCAAAGGAATCATTCTAAAATGCATCCCACCCAAGTAACACCGAGAATAGAAAAAAGGGTGACATTTGACAGGCTGTACTTGAACCACCAGCATGCTTCTCCACCCCCTCCCCCTCAGTATCAGGCAGGTGAATAGGGCCTTATATATGCAACTTTGGTTCCTGATGCTTGGTAAATTTTCTGCAAAAGAGGTGATAGCTGGTATCTGTTTCATGGACCTTGAAGAAAAGATAACAGGGCCAACCCTGCATTATTTTTTAAGAGAAAATGTCAAGGTCAAAAAATGAAAATGTCAAAAGATAGGCTGATATACTGAATTACTTTAAAGACTGTTTTGTTGGAAGAACTGACCGAATGATTTACTAACCGCTTTTACTGGACAGTCTTTGGATTAAAATGTAGATGAAAAATAAATGGGAAGCCATTCCATGTTTACTCTATCCAAGCATTTGACAAATGGAGAAAAAAGATAGGAAGACACAATTACAGTCTACAAAAAATGTGAGTTTTTTTTTTAATCAGGTTTCAAATTAGGAAAAATAATTATGCATTGGGATTTGTTTCCCAAAGCCCAATTTATTTATCTCTATCTCTATATCACAGTATTGTATAGACTGCCTTTGATTCCTGATCACATCTGCATACCAGTAGGGATTGCGAGACTCTGTAAATCTGATATGCAACTGGTATGTATGCCCAAAAATCAGTGGAGAGGGACCATGGGCATATTTAGATCATGAAAGAGGTAGAGCTTGTTGGTGAATCTTAAATAAGATTAGGTTCTCTGCTTGGATCCTGAGGAAGAGTGTTATCCAGCCATTTCAGTAACATTGCTTTACTCCAAACTCATGTACTGAATGTCCATTATGTGCCAGGCACTTTCTAGGTGCTGCACACGTAAAGTTGCATAATATCAGTGAGCATCAATTGCCATTATGGAGAGGTCGCCAGCAGATAGAGACGAGTTAACCAAGTAAAAAAGTCAGAGAAATGGAGAGAAGATATAGTCTCCATTCATTGCTCAAGAAAGCATAACACTGCACACTTCTAAAGATCTGCTAGAGTATCATAAGTACTTTTGATGACTACTTGATGCATGTTAACTGGTGATAATAATTTTGATAAAGAATATGGAAAGCTTAAAGCCCTAGAAGACCTCCTTCTAAAGGTTCCTATCTCTTGCTATTGGTGACTCACTAAATTCACTGTTTGAATCCTTAATACTCATTCTATTTTTAAAAGCAAGATAATTTCACATTCAAATTTTAAAGTAAAATATAGTTAAACATTATACTGGTCATTCTTTAAGGTGAGTTTATTACTAGCTCTATACGGAAGAAAAGCAACATCACATCTGCCTTCTAACCACATATTTTTCGGTACTGCAACAATATAGCAAACTCTTTTGAGTATTTATTCCATTGACTCTTGGTCACGCCAAAAAATAAGGTGTTCGTTGCTCGTTTGAGGTAATTCCATAATTGAATATTTTCCACGTATGTATAATTAACTGTAACTTGAGAGGCAAAACATCAGAAATGATATCTGAGTTATTACCTGCTTGGCTGCTTCTTTCAGACTCTTTTTCTTCTGCTAAGCTGTGTACTTGCTAGGATCTCAGGAAATATTTGAGAATGATTTCCCATTGTGGTGTCTCTGAAAAGTTAAGTTTTACTTTCATGCTTTGCAAAAACATACTCTTGTTAGTTTTTTGGCAGAACGATATGCTTTTTTTGACAATGATCTACTGTAGTTTTCTTATTTTAAAAACCCATGCCTTTAATTCTAATTTTATGCTCTAATACTTTATAAAATAGCTGCATTTCTCTCATGTAAACTATATTGGGTCATTCCACTTTTCTGCCTTGCTTGTCAATATTTAAAGTGAGTATATGGATTTCTCAAATCATCTCGATATGTAGAGGATTGTTGTACTGTATTTTAGCATGTAAGTCTAATCGTCAATCTTTTCTAATAAACTAAGTGACCAAATAAGACACAATCACTAAGATTTCATCGTATCTCTTTGTAGTGACAGAATTATTGTGTAAATTTCTTCCCATTCCCATTCCTTGCCCCCCACCCAGAATTTTGGTTACTAGATTAAGGTTTGGTACTATACCACAATCCATGTTGAACGAGGCTGTAAAAAGCAGCCATGTAGAACACTTGCTGATTTTTCTATAAATCTGTTACTGAGGACACTTGCATTTTAGATCACCTTTGGATAAGCTTGGAAACCCTGGTGGTGTAGTGGTTAAGTGCTACAGCTGCTAACCAAAAGGTGCACGGTTTAATTCCACCAGGCGCTCCTTGGAAACTCTGTGGAGCAGTTCTACTCTGTCCTGTGGGGTCGCTATAAGTCAGGGCAGACTCAACAGCAACGGGTTTGGTTTTGGTTTGGATAAGCTTATTATTCTGATTCTAGTAAAAGAAATATTTGTTCCTCTCTTGAGCAACTGGCTGGTTTAAAACAGGTTGTATGTCCCTCTTTCCATTAGCTATCAGCAAATGTAGAAGAAAAAGTGTAGTCCATTTCAACCAACTTTTAGAATCTTATGATATTTCCCTGTACTAATTTTATCCAGGCTTCATCTTACCGCCCCTACTTTTTATCTTCCTTTGATCATTCAGTTATTTTTACTTCAATTTAATCTCATCGTATGTACTTTATACTGTCTTAAAATCTTCCTAGAAATAGAATATCGATAATAAGTGTAACTACTTGCTCTTCAATATTAGGCATTCTATCATTTTCCTATGATACCTTAATTTTTTTGTATCTTGTTATAAACCTCTTTTGTTGTTGTTGTTGTTAATGGAACAAATGTAACAAACAGTGCTTACATGTCTGAACAAAAGTTATCTATGTTGGAAAAGAATGGAAACAATTCTTTATGGGTGTCCTGCATTTCTGCACGTCTTGTAAACAAGGCACTGACTAGCCTTTGTTCTGGACTATCTTTACAAAAATGTTTGTGTGGTGAACACTTTTGGAAGCTATACCCAGAGACAGAGTCTCCCTCTAGAGCAAAAAAAAAAAAAAAAAAAGTAGTGCCATCAAGTCGTTTCCAACTCATAGCGACCCCAGAAAAAAAAGGCAAGCTTTATTACAGCCTTGGAAGATGGAAATAGTGGCTTCCTGTAAAGCAAAGGACAGGCATGCTTATAGCCCATTATGAAGAGCCACATTTCCTAAGCTCAGGATTCCTCTCCTGTAATGCAATCTACTGAATGCAAAAGTGTCACCTGGATTTCTTTGGATCATCTTCTGGGAAGTGGGGCTCAGGGAGCCAGTACAAAAAAAGGCTGATAGTCTGGCTAATGCTTTTGCTGTGAGTAATTTTTTTTTTTTTTTTTAATAAGCTGTCTTTTGTTTCTGACTCTGAAAGCTTCATGTCTTCTACCACCATCCATGACACTATGCCAGGAAAATTTGTTAGCTTGAAGGTAGGCGAAAAGTTCAGACCCTTCAGAGTCCTTGACAATGTATTATAAGGAATTTTTGTGAATATCCTTGAAAGTCATTTAGCCTAATCTGTCATTCAGTCCAGAATTTCTTCTTCTACACATCCTGTCAGATGGCCTTCTAAATATCACTTAAATGCTTCCCCAGTGACACAGTGCTGTCGAGTCGATTCTGACTCATAGTGACCCTACAGGACAGAGTAGAACTGCCCGATAGAGTTTCCAAGGAGTGCCTGGAGGATCTGAACTGCTGACTCTTTGGTTAGCAGCCGCAGCACTTAACCACTACGCCACCAATGCTTCCAGTATAAGAAAATTGTTCTTAAAGCCTGCTGCATCATTGGTCATTAAGTCCCCTCTTACAACGAAGTGAACTGTTTGTAACTTCGCAATGCTAGTTTTTGCCTGGCCTACTGTTTGTAACTTCGCAATGCTAGTTTTTGCCTGGCCTAAAAAAAAAAAAAAGAAAAATTTTTCTTTTTTTTTTCATCTGGTATCACATGGAATGATTACTCTGTTTTCCACATGGCAAGTCTTTGTATTTGAAAGAACTTATTAAATCTCAATTTTATTTTACTCTCTAAATATATCAATTTGATCAAATCAAATATATCAATTTGATTCAATAGTCTTCATATATTATGTTTTCTAGATCCATCAGACACTCTAGACACATCCAGTGTGGTGATGATTCTCAAAGAGCTTCAGAACTCAAGCCATGACTATATTTGTAAAAGTGGTATTTAAAAGCATGAGATAAAGTTTTTATTTTTAATCAGTCCAGATCTTTTTTAAATTTCACTTCTATCATCAGTGATATTAGTTTCTTATTATGTAAAATTTATGCCATCTGAAAATTTTATAAGCATCCTTTGAATTTCTTAATCTTAGTCACTAATGGATATATTGTCCACAAAAGGGGTTAAGGACAGAGCCATTAAATTCCTTCTTTAATAATAACCAAGACCATGCTTCAATAACCATGATCATTTATTCCTATATTGAGTGCTGTTTTTCCCTCCATCAAAGTTGTGACTGCCCCTCCCCACCCTTCCCCTCCCTTGAAACCATCAAAGATAGTTTTTATCTCTGTGTAATCCTTTTCTTAGAGCCCTGGTGGCACAGTGGTTAAGAGCTATGGCAAGCTACGGCTACTAACCAAAATGTCACAGTTCAGATCCACCAGCCACTCTTCGGAACCTCTATGGGGCAGTCCTACTCTGTCCTATAGGGTATCTGTGAGTCAGAACCGACTCCACAGCAATGGGTTTGGTTTGTTTTTTTAATCTTTTCTTGTGTTTTTGTAATAGTGGTCTCATACAACGTTTATCCTTTTGTGATTGACTTATTTCACTTAGCATAATGCCCTCCAGATTCATCCATGTTGTGAGATGTTTCACAGATTCGTCATTGTTCTTTATCATTGCCTAGTATTCCATTGTGTGTATGTACCATAATTTGTTTATTCATGCGTTGATAGGCACTTGTTTCCATCTTTTTGCTATTGTAAATAATGCTGCAATGAACATGAGTGTGCGTGTATCTATTTGTGTGATAGCTCTTATTTCTCGAGGATATATTCCTAGGAGTGGGATTGTTGGATCCTACAGTATTTCTATTTCTAGGTTTTTAAGGAGGTACAGTATCATTTTCCATGGTGGTTATACCGTTTTACACTCCCACCAGCAGTGCATATGAGTTCCAAAATCCTTCCAAACTCCCCAATGTTTGTTAGTTTGTTCTTTTTATTAGGGCCAGTAATGCCAAGGTGAGATGATATTGAAGTTTTGATTTGCAATTCTCTAATGGCTAATTGACTCGACGGCACTGGGCTAGGCTGTAATGGCTAATGATAGCCAGCATTACCTCATGTTTCTGTTAGTCTCCTGAACTTCTTCTCTTCGGTGAAGTATCTGTACACATCCTTTGCCCACTTTTTAATTGGGTTATCTGTCTTTTTGTTATTGAAGAGTTGAAGTATTCTACAGATTTTAGAGATTAGACCCTTGTCAAATATGTCATAGCCAATTTTTTTTTCCTAGTCTACAGGTTTTCTTTTTACTCTTGGTGAAGTCCTTTGGTAAGCATAAGTGTTTAATTTTTAGGAGCTCCCGGTTATGTAGTTTATTTTCTGGTGTTTGTGCATTGTTAACTGTGGTTTGTATTCTATTTATACCATATATTAGGGTCCCTAGAGTTGTCCCTATTTTTTCTTTCATGATCTTTATCATTTTAGGCTGTATATTTAGGTCTTTGATCCATTTTCAGTTAGTTTTTATGTACGGTGTGAGGTATGGGTCTTGTTTCATATTTTTACAGATAGACATCCAGTTTTGCCAGCATCATCTGTTAAAAAGACTGTCTTTTCCCCCATTTAATGGACTTTGGTCATCTGTCAAAGATCAGCTGACCACAGGAGGATGTATTTACGTCTGTGTTCTTGACTCCGTTCATTCCATTAGTCTACGTGTCTGTCCTTGTACCAGTACAGGGCTCTTTTGATTACTGAGGCTGTGTAGTAGGTCCTGAGATCAGGTAGTGTGAGGCCTCCTACTTTGTTCCTTTTCTTCAATAATTCTTTGCTTATCCAGGGTCTGTTTCCTTTCCATATAAACTTGGTGATTAGTTTTCCATCTCATTAAAGAATGCTGTTGGTATTTGGATTGGGATTGCCTTATATCTGTAAATTGCTTTGGGTAGAACTGACATTTTCAACAAAGTTAAATTGTCCTATACATGAGCATGATATGTTTTTCCATTCACGTTGTTGTTGTTGTTAGGTGTGATCAAGTCAATTCCAACTCAGAGCAACCCTATGTACAGCAGGACAAAACACTGCCTGGTCCTGCATCATCCTCACAATCATTGCTATGTTTGAGCCCATTGTTGCAGCCACTGTGTCAATCCATCTTGTTGAGGGTCTTCTTCATTTTCGATGACCCTCTATTTTACCAAGCATGATGTCCTTCTCCAGGGGCTGATCCCTCCTAATAACATGTCCAAAGTACATGAGAGGAAGTTTTGCTATCCTTGCTTCTACTGAGCATTCTAGCTGTACTTCTTCCAAGACAGATTTGTTCATTCTTCTGGCAGGCCTTGGCATATTCAATATTCTTGATCAACACCACCATAATTCAAAGACATCAATTATTCTTCAGTCTTCCTTATTCATTTTCCAGCTTTCAAATGCATATGAGGCAACTGAAAACACCATGGCTCTGGACAGGTGCACATTACTCCTTAAAGTGACATCTTTCCTTTTTAACACTTTAAAGAGGTCTCTTGCAGCAGGTATGCCCAAAGCAATGTGTTGTCTGATTTCTTGACTGCTGCTTCCACGGGTGTTGATTGTGGAGCCAAGCAAGATGAAATCCATTTATGTAGGTCTTTTTTGGTTTCTTGCAATAGTGTTTTGTAGTTTTCTTTGTATAGGTGTTTTGTATCCCTGGTTAGATTTATTTCTAAATATTTTATCTTTTAGGGGCTATTATAAATGGTATTGTTTTCCTGATTTCCTTTTTGAAGTTCTTTCATGGGTGTGCATGAATCCAACTGATTTTTTATGTTGCTCTTGTATCCCCTTACTCTGCTGAATCTTTCTACTACTTTCAGTGATTTTCTTGTGGAATCTCTGGGGTTCCCTATGTATAGGATCATATCATCTGTGAATACGGATAGTTTTACTTCTTCCTTTCCAATTTGGATGCCTTTTATTTCTTTTTCTTGCTTTATTGCTCTAGCTAGGACTTCCCGCATAGTGTTAAATAGAAATGGTGATATAGGGTGTCTTTGTGTTGTTCTCATTCTCTGTCCGTTGAGAATGATGCTGGCGGTTGGTTTCATATAGATGTCCTTTATTATGTTGAGAATTTCGGTTCTATTCCTTTTCTTTTCAGAGTTTTTATCAGGAATGGGTATTGGAATTCATCAAGGGCCTTTTCTGTGTTGATTGGAATGCTCATGTGATTCTTTTCTTTTGTTCTATTTATGTGATGGATTATACTGATTGATTTACTAATGCTGAGCCATCCTTGCATACCTGCTATAAATCCCACTTGGTTGTGATGTATTATTTTTTTGACATGATGCTGAGTTCTATTCACTAAAATGTTGTTGAGAATTTTTGCATCTGTATTCATGAAAGATATTGGTGTATAATTCTCTTTTTTTGTGGTGTCTTTGCCTGGCTATGGTATCAGGGTTATATTGGCTTCATAGAATGAATTTGGGAGTATTCCTTCCTTTACTATGCTCTGACATAGTTTGAGTTGTACTGGTGTGAGCTCTTCTCTGAATGTTTGGTAGAATTCTCCAGTGAAGCAGTCTGGGCCAGGGATTCTTTTTGGTTGGGAATTTTTTTTTTTTAATTACCTCTTCAATCTCTTCTCTTGTTCTGGGCCTGTTCAGATTTTCTATCTCAGTTTGTGTTAGTTTAGGTAGGAAGTGTGTTTCTAGAAATTTGTTCATTGACCTTCTTGGATGGTCAGCTTTTTGTCTTTTATGACATTTGGGAAGTTTTCTGCCAGAAAATCTCCAATGACCTTCTCTGTGTTTTTCATTTTCTCAGCCTTTTCTGGAACTCCAATCACACACACAGTTTTTTATCTTGATTTTATTCCATGTAAGTCTTAGGTTTTCTTCTTTTTTCTTCATTCTCTTCTCTGATTTTCCCTAAAATAAAGTGACACCCATGGATTTGTCTTTAATCTTGCTAATTCTGTCTTCCATTGTTTCAAATTTGCTCCTAAGTCTTTCTGTTGAGTTGTCCATTCTGAAATTTTGTTGTTTATCTTTTGGATTTTTAGCTGCTGCTTTTGTATGATTTCTAATTATTTACTTTGACGTTTTATTCTTGTGTTATTTTCCTGAATTCTTCTCTTGTTTTGTCTGTGTTTTCCTTGATTTTGGCTATGTTTTCTTTTTTTTCTGTGTTTTCCATGGTTTGGTCTATTTTTTTCCTTTGTTTTGTCTGTGTTTTCTTTGATCTCTTTTCTATACTCTTTGAGAGCCCTACATATTAGTTTTTGGAATTCCATGTCAGGCAGTTCCACTGCCTTTTCTTTTAATGAAAGGTTATCTGATTCTTTATTTCAGTCAGTTGCTGCAGCCATCTTGTCCCATTTTTCAGACGTTTTGATATTGTCTGCTGTCTCTGGGACATTAAGGTATTATTTACTTTATTTACTGATTGTTCATTTCTTTCATCCTGCTTTTTTATTTTGTTTTGATATGCCAGGGCAGGTGGGCCGGGCATACTTTGCTGATTGCTATTCTGTGGTTATAATAGCTCTCACCACCTTATCTAGGTGGTCAGGGTAGCAGCAGGCAGGGCGAGCTTCCTTTGCTGTACACTGGTTTGACAAGGTGGCTGAAGGTGGACTGGGTGGGTACTGTCTCCCTCCTGATGTTGGTCCAGAGGCATGAGAGCATTCATAGCCCCTTGCAAGCTGGGCAGGGATGTCAGGTGGAGAGTGGTATGGGCTTGCCTCCCACCATCCAGCAGCTGATTGAGTGGAGGAGGCGAGGGGTTATAAGGGCCCAGTGTGGTATTGGACTTGAACACCAGGGACACTCTAGCCGTGGCAGTGTGGCGGCGGCTTGCAGGAAGTGGGGTGGCCTATGGGGCTAGGTGGGAGTAGAAAGAAAAGAGAGAGAAGGAAAAAAGGGTATCTAGTGAGTGGGGCTGGGCAGACCTGGGGGACAGCTGGGAAGGGAGGAGGTGCCATATGAGGCTAGGTGGAAGTTAGAAAGAAAGAAAAAAGTTAAATAAATAGCAGCTTGGTGGGGGCTGGTGGGTGGGGTTGGGGCAAACCTAAGGAGTGGTGGGTCAGTGTGTTGGTGGCACTTTATCTGTGACATCATTGCATGGGCCAGCAGGAAGGGAAGAGGTGGCATACAGGACTAGGTGGGAGAGAGAAAGGAAAGTTAGAAAGGAAAAAAAAGTGGCACAGTAAGAGCTGCCTGTGGGATGGGATGGACCTAGGGTGGTGGTGGGCTGGGGGCCCTCTAGCTACAGTGGCACATTGGCACAGTGGGGGCTGGCAAAAGAGGGGGAGGTGGTGTATGAGGCTAGGTGGGAGAAGAATGTAAAGAAAGAAGATGAAGCAAAAAATGAAATGGTGGCACAGCAGGAGCTGGTGGGTGGGGGTGCAGTGGACCTGGCACAGTGGCAGACCAGTGGCTCTCTAGCCATGGTGGTGCAGCAGGAGCCGATGGGCAGGGAGGAGGTAGCATACGGGGTTAGGTGGAAGGGAGAATGAAAAGGAAGAAAGGGAAAAAAAGAAAAAAATCATGCAGTGACAGCTAGCAGGTTGGAGTGAGGCAGACCGGAGGAAGCAGTGGACCAGTGGCTCTCTAGCCATGGGAGCATGGCAGGGGCCAGGAAAGAGAAAGGTAGGGTACAGGGCTAGGCGAAAGGGAGAAAGAAAAAAAAAAGCCACAGGGCAGAAAGGGGTGAGGTGGGGCTGGGGGGAGGGGAGCTCATATTGTGGACCCTGGTCGTGGGGGTCGCCAGGATGGCATGGTTCTTGCTTCTACTGACCAAAAGGGTGAGGGATTAGAAAGTGTGTTTCTCTGTTTACCAGGTATTCTGTCTCCTGTTCGGAGCTCCATGAAGTTGCCTTCCCATACCCCCATCCAGGGTCGTTGCTAGCTGTGTTTCAAAGATGGCGACGCTTATGCCGTGTTAGTTTGCAAGAGACCTCTACTCCATGTCTCTCCGCATTCTCTGTTTTTATCAGTTTCTTCTTCCATTCAGTTGTAATCTAGTTCTTTATCCATTCGTTTGATGCTTAGGGTTTCAGTTTTACGTAGTTTTTCGGGTCTTTGCTGAACATTTGTCTAGGGTGCCTGTTGACTCCACATCCTCACTAATCTTTATATATATCAAAAGCGGAAATTGAAAACTACGCTTTGGAAATCAAATAATATTATCTTAAATAATTCTTCAGGCCAAAAGGAATTAAAATTTATAATTAGAAATTAGGGGGAAAAGTATGACAATCAAAAATACCCTATACTTAAAGAATTTGTTCAAAGCTAAAATCAGTAAAAATTTCATAACTATAAATGTCTTTATTTAAGAAGATAACATAAGCATAAATGCATTAAATATTAAATTGAGAATGAGAAAAGGAATAAATACAGGGAAAAAAGTGCATTAATAAATATAAAAACAGAAATGAATGAATTGAAAAGCAGAATGAACAGTACAATTAATAGCTAAATCTAATACAAAAATCACAGTAAAATTTTAAAAAATTCTTACTTTTATGTTTCTCCATAGATTTTTGTCCTTGATTTTATAGCTTTTTTTGCTATTAACTTTCTTAATCCCTGACTTTAATATTCTATTATTTTTTATGTATACCAGAAGGATGCTTACTTGTATTTTACTGACTACGCAAAAGCTTTCAACTATGTCTACTGTGTGGAGCGTAACAAATTATGGATAACATTGTGAAGAATGTTAATTCTAGAACACTTAATTGTGCACATGAGGAACCTGTACATAGATCAAGAAGCAATCATTTGGACAGAACAAGGGAATACTGCATGATTTAAGTTCAGAAATGTTGTGTGTCAGTGCTGTATCCTTTCATCATACCTATTCAATCTGTATGCTGAGCAAATGATCCGAGAAGCTGGACTATATGAAGAAGAACAGGCCATGAGGATTGGAGGAAGATTATTAACACCCTGCATTATGCAGGTGACACAACCTTGCTTGCTGGAAGTAAAGAGAACTTGAAGGACTTACTGATGAAGATCAAAGACCACAGCTTTCAGTCTGGATTACACCTCAACATAAAGAAAACAAAAATCCTCACAACTGGACCAATAAGCAACATCATGATAAAAGGAGAAAAGATTAAAGTTGTCAAGGATTTCATTTTTCTTGGATTCACCATTAATACCCACGGAAGCAGCAGTCAGGAAATCAAAAGATGCATTGCATTGGGCAAATCTGCTGCAAAAAATCTCGTTAAAGTGTTGAAAAGCAAAGATGTCACCTTGAAGACTAAGGTGCCCCTGACCCAAGCCATGGTATTTTCACTTGTATCATATGCATGCAAAAGCAGGACAATGAATAAGGAAGACTGAAGAGGAGTTGATGCCTTTGAATTGTAGTGCTGGTGAAGAATATTGAATATACCATGGACTGCCAAAAGCAAGTACAAATTTGTCTTGTTAGAAGTACAACCAGAATGCTCCTTAGAAGCAAGGGTGGTGAGATTATGTCTTACATACTTTGGACATGTCAGGAGGGATCAGTCCCTGGAAAATGACTTGGTGCTTGGTAAAGTAGAGAGTCAGTGGAAAAGAGGGAGACTCTCAATGAGATGAATTGACACAGTGGCTGCAACAATGGGCTCAAGCATAACAATGATTGTGAGCACAGTGCAGGACCGGGCAGTGTTTTGTTCTGTGGTAGGTAGGGTCGGGTCGCTATGAGTTGGAACCCACTTGAAGGCACCTAACAACAACAACAATGATACTTTCTTTTTGAGTTAAAAATTAGTACACTGCATTAGTAGAAAAGGTCAAAGAACAAAGTCCGTATGATCATTTTGATCAATCCAAAGAGCATTTGAAAAAATAAAATATTTATTTCTGATAATAACTCTTGAAAAAATTAAAAAAGTCTAATTTTTTCTCTAATTGATTCATAATCGTAATTATCAGTGAAATATTAAAGCATGTCTGGGTCACTTCTCTTATTTACTTTCTTGTACTTTAAATTGTAACCTATACAGTAAAAGAGAAAAAAAGACATAAATATTGAAAAGCAGAGACAAACATTATTTGCAGATGATATAGAAAAAAAATTAAATCAATGAGCTTTTAAGTCATAAGGATAAAAATATATTTTTTAAATAAATATCCTAAATGCTAGCAATAAAAAGTTAGAAAAATGTCATTCTTAATATGAATACACATCAAAAAAAAAAAAAATCCATTGCCCTCAAGTTGGTTTGGACTCATAGCGACCCTATGGGACAGAGTAGAACTGCCCCACAGGGTTTCCAAGGAGCGACTGGTGGATTTGAACTGCCAGCCTTTTGGTTAGCAGCCATAGCTCACCATACCTCTTAACAACTGCACCACCAGGCCTAAATCTACATAAAAACTTCTAAATCTTTAATATGCATACAAATCACCTGAGAACCCTGTTAAAACGCAGATTCTGATTCAGTAGGTCTGGGGTAAGGATCAATATTGTACAATTCTAATAAACTCCCAGTTGCTGCCGATCATACTTTTAGCAAGGTATATATGTATCCTAGACAACCCTATGGGGCAGTTCTACTCTGTTACATGGGGCTGTTGTAAGTCAAAAATCAACTCAACAGCACCTAATAACAACGTATATATATATATATATATATATAATACATATATATATGCACACAGATTCATATGTATATAGTTTTAAAACTTAAAAAATTAATAAGATCTCTATTTTTTAAAAGGTGAAAGGTTAAAATATTACTGGGACACAGAAAAGAATATTTGAATAAAGAAACATCACATTCCTGCATGGGAAGACAATAGTATAAAATGTCTATTCTTCCTAAATTTAATCTAATACTTTTAGTTTAACTTCAGTGAAAACCACCAAATGATGTTTTTTGCAACTTAAAAAAAAAAAAAAAGATTTTAAAGTTGATCAGGAAGAATAAATGTGCCATACCAGCTATTAAATTTTTTTGCAAAGAGGATAGATCTAGCAGTTTTTCCCCTTCCAGAAATTAAAATGTATTTTGCAACGATAACTTAAAAAAGTTGTTTCTGCCACAGGAACAGAGAGATGAAAAGCATGGACTAGAAAGTCCAGTCATAGACCCAACTGTGCATATGGATTTAGTATAAAAGATGGCTTGTCAAATCAATGAAAGAAAGAGAAATTATTTGACAAGTGAATTAGGACAGCTAAAATAATCACTAAAATAAACATAAACTCAATATTCTGACCTTATAGCACCGCAGCCTTAGGACTTAATGAAATAAGCAAACACTCACAGTGAACACACACAAATTATGTGAACTTTAATATAAAAGATAAATTTTAAATCATCCACAAAAAAGTCATCTATATGCACAAGACATGCCACATATAAAAAATTGATGAAGAAAATAAACTTGTATGTATTAAAATATATATTATTTTACACGATCCCATTCACTTAGGACAGAGAGAGTCAATCAAGTGAGCAACATTCCTGTTACTAACACTAACTCCATTTCTCTGATAAAAAAATTCAATGACTTCTATAATTTATTCTAACATGATTCTTGTTGTTTCCTGAAAACCCTATCAACATAACTAAATCAGTTATTTCCTCCCTGACAAAATCAGACCAATCAGCACAGAGACCTTCTCTTTCTGAATATAATTGTCCTTTTTCCCCCCATATGGTTCCAGTCATGGAAACCCTGGTGGCGTAGTGGTTAAGAGCTACGGCTGCTAACCAAAAGCTTGGCAGTTTGAATCCACCGGGAGCTCCTTGGAAACCCTGTGGGGCAGTCCTACTCTGTCCTATAGGGTCGCTATGAGTCAGAATCAACTCAATGGCAATGGGGTTTTTATAGTTCCAGTCAGATGGTCAATTTTGGCCCTAGACTACCTCCTACAGCTCTGGAAATGTTATCAAAGGCTAAATAATTTTTAAAAGACAAATAAATACTTCCTCTACAAGTTGTACACACCAAAAGCTATTTCTGAATAGTCATTTCAGAAAACATAAGATTAACAAAACATAAACACTAGGCTTTATAAACACCATTAACATGTTCTTGACAGATACCTAATAGGGCATATTATAGGACATGCTGAATGCTGCAATAATTACGAGTCAAGAAAAATAGATTGTTAAATATAATATCCCAAATTTCTAAATATCCTTTTACAGTTACACCTCAACTTCTCAGGGTAGAGACAGTGCATGGATCTTCTTTGGGTTTCTCTTATGAAACTGTGACTCACATGGTTCAGTGCAGGGTGGTGTTATGATTAAAAGAACCCAGTTCAGTCTAATGGTAATGATTTTCAAACCCATGTCCTCCACTTATGTTTCATCAACACCATAATGATGACTCATAATCACAAGCAATTTTTTTTTAATATATTCTTTTTAAGGCCACACTGAAACATTTCCCACAGTGCCTACCTCATCAGCTGTCACTCCCCACGAAATATCTTCTCCTCCACCGGAATCTCAAGCCAATTTGGGACCCCTTCCTTCCCGTCCTCCCTCGCTTGATTCTGTGTATAAATTGACTAAACCTCTTTTGCTAAACTTTTCCCTCGCCACTTTTCCTGCCCACTGCACCCCATCCTTCTTTCTTGCTCTGGTAGAGCAAGATTTGTCTTGAAGAATACCTCAGCAAAGCTAGAACGCTACATCGTGGGCAAATAAAGCTAAAAATATCCATTCAGTAAAGATTTTGTCCCATCACATTTGTAGGCACATACTAAACATGCTGAGTCCTGGTGATGTGCAGTGGTTAAGGGCTCAGCTGCTAACCAAAAGGTTGGCAGTTCACATGCACCAGCTGCTGCATGGAAACCCTATGGGGAAGTTCTACTCTGTCCTCTCTAGGGTCACTATGAGTCAGAATCAACTCAACGACAGTGGGTTGGGTTTTTTTGTTTGTTTTTGGTTTTTTTACTAAACATGCAGAAGTAAATAAATGATTACAAAATAAGTGAGGAAAATTAACCATGAAGTAGATGAAAAAATACAGGTCAAAGAGTTGGAAGATCCAGGCCTTAGGCAGAGCTCTGGTCTTAATCACTCCGCTCTACTTATACAGGGTTAGTTTTAGAAGGATAAAATACAAAAACATACTCTGTAGATGCTCATTTTCTGAAGACAACTACTGGATAGAGAATGAACCCATGTGATAGTTTTTAAATTTCTAATATTTTAATCAGAAATTACCAAAGCAAATAATCTGTGTTCTTGGAGGATTAATGTATTCATTTCTACAAATTATTAACAATTATTAACTCAGACCCCGCTAATTCAGAAATCATCTTGGAGAGGCAGTAAGACGTAGCAAACAGTTAAGTGCTTGGCTACTAACTGGAATACTGGCAGTTCTGATTTACCCAGAGGCTTCTCAGAAAAACAGGCCTGGTGATCTACTTCCGAAAAATCACAGCTACCGAAAACCCTGTGGAGCACTGTTCTACACTTACATGCATGGGGTCATGATGAGTCACAGCTGACTCAGCAACTGTTTGTTTTTTTTCTAAGGTGTAATACAAAACACTGAGGCTGAAGATAGGAAACATGACACACTTAAAACAGCTCTTTAACTAATTACGTAATTGTGTATGATTTTAGAAAGTTCCCTTAACCTCTCTGGTTTCTGTTCACATGCTTTAAAGTTTGGAAGTTGAACTAAATTATACAATCAATCCATTTCATATCTAGAATTCTATGATTTCCACATGGCCCAAATAGATGTTCTATTTCCATTTTGTTCTTTCTATAAGCAACTTTTCTGAGAATGGAATTATTTTAGTATGCATGATTTTTTTTTTTTAATCTGGAGTTCATAAATAGCCCTAAGTGGTCACATGATTTCTCTAAATTTGAACAACTCTTTTTATGTGCATTTTTCTGAACAGAGGTACATAGCTTTCATCTGATTCTCTAAAAGCTCTGCGAACCCCTCAAAAAAGATTAAGAATTATTGACTTCAATAATGAACTAATTTCAGGTGATTCTCATCAACTTGTGAAAACAGGCTCACTGTATCCCACATCAATAATTCTCACTATATATTCTGTTAGTACAATCTATATTTCAAACTTTCACTAACGGCCATCTCTTCATTCAGTAATGAGGCATAAACTGTATCTATCTAGGTCACCTCATTATATCAAATGCCTTGAGCAGTGCTAGCCATAATAGGTTCTCAGTGAAGGAAAGAAGGGACATGTCTACCAGTTCATGAAGAAGGTAGCAGGGGAGTGATCATTGTCTTCTCAGATGGGCTTGACTTGCCTCCAGAATCCTGTGAGACGATGAGGTGAAGGAAGAGAGAGCAGTTAAAGATAAATCAATCATCTACAAGAGTCACTCTTGTTCCAACGGATACAATGAATAAGATTTGCTGAAGCCGCAAGTACAAAAACTGCATAAACCAAAAAGTCATAATTAATTTTGCCAAAGATCACAGAATTCTAGAGTTGAAAAAAAACCTTGTAATGTTTAGTCCAGCCTTGTAATTTCAATCAAGAGAAAACAGAGGCTTAATTGAATAAGGGACTTAACCAAAAGTGGCAACATCAAGATTAGCACGCTTTACCAATTTCCACTACAATATCCACCTAGAGTAAGACACAGACCCTAATTACAGGATTCAAATGAACATGGCAGTCAAATTCCAGTTCATTCCTACTAGCTAAAATTCAGCAACAACTTTACCCTTCATTATAGGAGACATACCATAAATAGCGTAATATTTTTACTCAACCTATAAACATAAGCAAATAAAATAGCACCATGACTTATATGCAGTATAACTTAGGTTCAAATTCTTTCCAGCCCTTTCCTTATCTGTAAAAAATATCAAATGCTATGAAAAAGAAAATTACTTTTATGTTGCAAGCTTAATTAGCTTTTCAATAACTCTTGTTTATTTGTCTGACAATTACTGGAAGGGGCTTCATTCATGAGTACCTTTCAAAATACATAGTATATAAAGTTGAATGCATGTGATTTCATTCCTATACACTTCTGGTAATTGTCTTTTAAAAACCTAATAACACTTGCATTTCCTTTATCTTTTAACAGGAGCATTGTTTTAAACCCAGCCTATTTCCGAAATCATCTGCGTCAGGCAACAGTGTTTAGATGTCTGGAAAGATATTCAGAAGCTGCCCGGTATGTTTGTTATAGCATTGCTGAAGATTTATTTCAAGTTAAATTAATTTTATTCTCAGCTTCTGGTAATAGCATAATACAGCTCTCCATTTCTCTCATGGAATATGATTTTACCAGAATTATTGTCTTATAAACGTCAAACCAACAATTATTGACTATCTTTTTCTTTAATTAAAGCCATTCCTTGTTCATAGCTCTTAGCAAAATTCAAACTTTCCAGCCATGAGGTCACTGACAATGATGGGAAAACTTCCATGGGAGATTAGAAATGGACTTGACCTCTTGCTCTTGAATAAGTTCCTGGTCCTGGTTGTAATAAGACAATTCTCCTGCAACTATCTGTTTCTTGAGCTCTGGAAATGAAATCCAATCACATGGAAAAGATCCCAGCAGTCTATTTCTAGGGGAGATGCCATCGGTTAGATAACATCATTCCCCTCTATCTCCAACGTACAGATACATGCTGTTTCTTACAACCCCCTTTATCACCACAAGAATTTAGCATGAAAATGTGGATGGTTTCTAAATGTATTCCAGGCACAACTCCTAAGGAGAAATCTGGAGTAATAGAGATGGAAGGCCTAGGTTCTCTCTAGAACATTTACGAATAATTCTTTGCTTGAGTTTGGAAGCGGGAGTTTAAGCAAGTAATAGAATGGAACCATAAAATTGACACCTTAAGTTGATATTAATTCCATTCTTGAAAGATGGAGTCTTTGGGTGGTGCAAACTGTTTGAGGCTCAACTACTAACCTAAAGTTTAGTGGTTCAACCCCCCCCCCAGCAGTGCTTTGGAAGAAAGGCCTGGTGGTCTGCTTCTGTAAAGTTTAGGGCCAAAAAGAAAAAAAAAAAAACCCTACGGAGCAGCTCTACTCTGTAACATATGGGGTCACCATAAGTCAGAACTGACTCCATGGCAATGGGCTTGGTTGTTGGTTTGTCTTTTAAGATGGCCCTAAGAGTTCCCTGAACTCTATGAAATGATGTATGTAGAATGCAAAGTTAACTCTAATCACTCTCATTTTGCAGTCAAACATCCAATATGTCACAGGTCCTATTTCCCTGTGCCAATGCCCACTTTTAAAAATCTATCAATCTGTTTTTTGCATTCCATTTTCTCCTACACTGTTTTTTCCAGTGTTTTATCTAATGCACTCACATATGACTTCTTAACATTTTAATTACTCCACTGAATTCTCCCTGTGGTTCACTTTCTGCCCACACACTTTTCCTAATTGTGTCAATGAGAGGGAATTTAAAAGATGATAGTAAGCTTCCTTCTGCCCCACACTTCAATGACCGGGTTTTTATAACGGCCACCAGGTACCAATGAAGCCAACAGGTTCAGCATAAACAGGTAACAGCTACCTGCAAAATAGCTTTCCTTAAGAGGTGCTTTGTTAATGTGCCTGCTGAATCCAATCAAAATAGCAATCGGAAATGCCTAGATGCAATTCCAGAACTAAACTGCAGCTAGGAAAAAGCTGCCAGCCCTGTGATGGAGTCAGCTAGCACAGAACGAAACACTGCCCAGTCCTGCGCCATCCTTACAATCGTTGTTATGCTTGAGCTCATTGTTGCAGCCACTGTGTCAATCCACCTCCGTGAGGGTCTTCCTCTTCTCCACTGACCCTGTACTCTGCCAAGTGTAATGTCCTTCTCCAGGGACTGATCCCTCCTGACAACATGTCCAAAGTATGTAAGACGCAGTCTCGCCATCCTTACTTCTAAGAAGCATTCTGGTTGTACTTCTTCTAAGACAGATTTGTTCGTTCTTTTGGCAGTCCATGGTATATTCAATATTCTTCGCCAACATCACAATTCAAAGGCGTCAACTCTTCTTCTGTCTTCCTTATTCAGTGTCCAGCTTTCGCATGCATATGATGCGATTGAAAGTACCATGGCTTGGGTCAGGTGCACCTTAGTCTTCAGGGTGACATCTTTGCTCTTCAACACTTTGAAGAGGTCCTTTACAGCAGATTTGCCCAATGCAATGCATCTTTTGATTTCTTGACTGCTGCTTCCATGGCTGTTGATTGTGGATCCAAGTAAAATGAAATCCTTGACAACTTCAATCTTTTCTCCGTTTATCATGATGTTGCTCATTGGTCCAGTTGTGAGGATTTTTGTTTTCTTTATGTTGAGGTGTAATCCATACTGAAGGCTGTGGTCTTTGATCTTCATTAGTGAGTGCTTTAAGTCCTCTTCACTTTCAGCAAGCAAGGTTGTGTCATCTGCATAACGCACGTTGTTAATGAGTCTTCCTCCAATCTTGATGCCCCGTCCAGCTTCTCGGATTATTTGTTCAGCATACAGATGAAATAGGTATGGTGAAAGAATACAACCCTGACGCACACCTTTCCTGACTTTAAGCCAATCAATATCCCCTTGTTCTATCCGAACAACTGCCTCTTGATCTGTGTAAAGGTTCCTCATGAGCACAATTAAGTGTACTGGAATTCCCAGTGTTATCCGTAGTTAAATGCCTTTGCATAATCAATAAAACACAGGTAAACATCCTTCTGGTATTCTCTGCTTTCAGCCAGGATCCATCTGACATCAGCAATGATATCCCTGGTTCCACGCCCACTTCTGAAACTGGCCTGAATTTCTGGCAGTTCCCTGTCAATATACTGCTGCAGCCATTTTTGAATGATCTTCAGCAGAATTTTGCTTGTGTGTGATATTAATGATACTGTTCTATAATTTCCACATTCAGTTGGATCACCTTTCTTGGGAATAGGCATAAATATGGATCTCTTCCAATCAGTTGGCCAGGAAGCTGTCTTCCGTATTTCTTGGCATAGAGGAGTGAGCACCTCCAGCTCTGCATCTGTTTGTTGAAACATCTCAATTCATATGCCATCAATTCCCTGAGCCTTGTTTTTCGCCAATGCCTTCAGAACAGCTTGGACTTCTTCCTTCAGTACCATCGGTTCCTGATCATATGCCACCTTTTGAAGTGGTTGAATATCAACTAATTCTTTTTGGTATAATGACTCTGTGTATTCCTTCCATCTTCTTTTGATGCTTCCTGCATCATTTAATATTTTCCCCCATGGAATCCTTCACTATTGCAACTCAAGGCTTAAATTTTTTCTTCAGTTCTTTCAGCTTGAGAAACGCCGAGCATGTTCTTCCCTTTTGGTTTTCCATCTCCAGCTCTTTCCACATGTCATTATAATACTTTATTTTGTCTTCTTGAGAGGCCCTTTGAAATCCTCTGTTCAGTTCTTTTACTTCATCAATTCTTCCTTTTGTTTTAGCTGCTCGACGCTCAAGAGCAAGTTTCAGAGTCTCCTCTGACATCCATCTTGGTCTTTTCTTTCTTTCCTGTCTTTTCAGTGACCTCTTGCTTTCTTCATGGGTGATGTCCTTGATGTCATTCCACAACTCGTCTGGTCTGCGGTCACTAGCGTTCAATGCATCAAATCTATTCTTGAGATGGTCTCTAAATTCAGGTGGAATATACTCAAGGTCATATTTTGGCTCTCTTGGACCTGCTCTGATTTTCTTCAGTTTCAGCTTGAACTTGCATATGAGCAATTGATGGTCTGTTCCACAGTCGGCCCCTGGCCTTGTTCCGACTGATGATATTGAGCTTTTCCATCATCTCTTTCCACGAATTTAGTCAATTTGATTTCTGTGTGTTCCATCTGGTGAGGTCCATGTGTATAGTCACCGTTTATGTTGGTGAAAGAAGGTATTTGCAATGAAGAAGTCGTTGGTCTTGCAAAATTCTATCATTCGATCTCCAGCATTGCTTCTATCACCAAGGCCATATTTTCCAACTACTGGTCCTTCTTCCTTGTTTCCAACTTTTGCATTCCAATCGCCAGTAATTATCAATGCATCTTGATTGCATGTTCAGTCAATTTCAGACTGTAGCAGCTGATAAAAATCTTCTATTTCTTCATCTTTGGCCCTAGTGGTTGGTGTGTAAATTCGAATAATAGTCGTATTAACTGGTCTTCCTTGTAGGCATATGGATATTATCCTATCACTGACAGCGCTGTACTTCAGGATAGATCTTGATAAATTCTTTTTGACGATGAATGCAATACCATTCCTCTTTGAGTTGTCATTCCCGGCATAGTAGACTATATGACTGTCCGATTCAAAATGGCCAATACCAGTCCATTTCAGCTCACTAATGCCTAGGATATCGATGGTTATATGTTCCATTTCATTTTTGATGATTTCCAATTTTCCTAGATTCATACTTCGTACATTCCAGGTTCCAATTATTAATGGATGTTTGCACCTGCTTCTTCTCATTTTGAGTCATGCCACATCATCAAATGAAGGTCCTGGAAGCTTTACTCCATCCACGTCATTAAGGTCGACTGTACTTTGAGGAGGCAGCTCTTCCCCAGTCATCTTTTGAGTGCCTTCCAACCTGGGGGGCTCATCTTCCAGCACTATATCAGACAATGTTCTGCTGCTATTCATAAGGTTTTCACTGGCTCATGCTTTTCAGAAGTAGACTGCCGGGTCCTTCTTCCTCGTCTGTCTTAGTCTGGAAGCTCAGCTGAAACCTGTCCTCCATGGGTGACCCTGCTGGTATCTGAATACTGGTGGCATAGCTTCCAGCATCACAGCAACGCACAAGCCCCCACAGTACAACAAACTGACAGACACGTGGCGGAAAGCCAAAACAATAGTTTAGCTTAACTAGTAAAAAAAAAAAAAAAAATAGTTTAAAAAAAATAAACAATAGTTTAGCTTAACTAGTAAAAAATATCTGCCTTAAGCATTATGCTCTTTTAAGAACAATCTATAATGGATCAAAGAAACAACTCAAATGATTAGATAGGAACCTTAGCGGGCAATGAGTTTATGTTAATGGGGGAGGAACAACTCAGAAAAGGATGGTGAGAATGGTTGCACGACTCAAAAAATGTAGTCAATGTCACTGAATTATACATGTAGGAACAGTTGAATTGTGTATGTTTTGCTGTGTATATTCTCAGCAACAACAACAAAATAAAATACAAACTCCTCTGAAAAATTAACACATCAAGATGATTTCCTTTAGTATGCCAAATAGTCATGTTTCTGAGATTGATAGGCACTTGCTGTTGTTGTGGTTAGTTGTCTTCGAGTCTGACTTATGGTGACCCCATGTGTGCAGAGTAGAACTGTGCTCCATAGAATTTTCAAGGCTGCTACCTTTTGGAAGCAGATTGCCAGGCATATCTTTCAAGGCACCTCTGTGTGGCTACGAACTGCCAACCTTTCGACTAAGTCAAGCACTTACCCATTTGTACCATTCAGGAACTCCTGAGAGGCACCTACCATATCCAAAAGAATGCCCTTATTATATGACTTAACCCATTAACCCATTTCTATGGAGTCCATTGTGACTCACAGCGACCCTATAGGACAGAGTAGAACTGCCCATGGGGTTTCCAAGAGTGGCTGGTGGATTCACACTGCCAATATTTTGGTTAGCAGCCATAGCACTTTACCACTGGGCCATCAGGGCTCCTTATACTACTTAAAAATAAAAACAAACCCATTGCCGTTGGATCGATTCCAACTCATAGCGACCCGTAGGAAGTCCTGAAGTCACAATTGTCAAGGAAGTGGATCAGCTTCTATCTAATTTAACTCATTGCTGTCAAGTCAATTTCAACTCATAGCGACCCTAAAGGACAGAGTAGAACTTCCCCATAGAGTTTCCAAGGAGAGCCTGGTGGATCCAAACTGCCAACCTTTTGGTTAGCAGTTGCAGCTCTTAACCACTATGCCATAAGCGTTTCCATATAATCTAAGTTAGAGTATTTAAAACCAGCCCCTGAAAATTGGAACATCTAACATTTTCTGGGAATCTCTGGGTGATGCAAACAGTTAACATGCTCAGCCACTAACTGAAAAGTTGGAGGTTTGGGTTCATCCAAGTCACCTCAGAAAAAAAAAGACCTGGCACTCTATTTTTGAAAAACCAGCCATTGAAAACCCTCTGGAGCACATTTCTACTCATATACAGTGGGGTAGCCATGAGTCAGAATTGACTCAATGGCAACTGGGTTGGTTAAGGTTTTCTGAGCCTAACCATTTCTACCCAGGAAGGGGTTCCTGATGAATAGGCCGGAAAAGACTCAGAACAACCTTGAACAGGGCCAGGTTCTCAATCAGAGGGACTAGAAGAAACAACACTCCCTATGGTTGAATGGAAGGTGTCATTTAGATTTACACTGGGCAGGCCCCTTTGTTTTACGATCAACATATTTCCTTCAGTGATACCTTACAAGAGGAAAGAGCAAGATTAGATGGTAAAAGCTACATAAAGGGGAGGGGTGGGGATGGAAAAACATTAAGTGGACAATAGATAAATGGTAAGTTTGGTGAAGGGTAAAACAGTACACAATACTGGGGAAGCCAACACAACTTGTCCAAGACAAGGGCATGGAAACTCCATAAACACACCCAAACTCCCTGAGGGACTGAATTGCTGGGCTGAGGGCTGTGGGGACCATGGTCTCGGGGAACATCTAGCTCAACTGGCATTAACATAGTTTATAAAGAAAATGTTCTACATTCTACTTTGGTGAGTAGCATCTGCGGTCTTAAAAGCCTGTGAGTGGCCATCTAAGATATTCTATTGGTCTCACCCCTTCGGGACCAAGGGAGAATGAAGAAAACTAAAGATACAAGGTAAAGATTAGTCCAAAGGATGAATGGACCAGAACTATCACAGCCTCCACCAGACCAAGTCCAGTTCAACTAGATGGTGCCCAGCTACCACCACTGACTGCTCTGACAGGGATCACAATAGAGGGTCCCAAACAGAGCTGGAGAAAAATGTAGAACAAAATTCTAACTCACAAAAAAGACCAGACTTACTAGCCTGACAGAGACTAGAGAAACCCCAAGAGTATGGCCCCTGACACCCTTTTAGCTCAGTAACGAAGTCACTCCTGAGGTTCACCCTTCAGCCAAAGATTAGACAGGCCCATAAAACAAAATGAGATTAAAGGAACACAACAGCCCAGGCGCAAGGACTAGAAGGCAGGAGGGAACGGGAAAGCTGGTAACAGGGAACTCAAGTTTCGAGAAGAGAGAATGTTGACGTTTTGTGGAGTTGTTAACCAATGTCATAAAACAATGTGTACTAACTGTTTAATGAGTAACTAGTTTGTTCTGTAAACCTTCATCTAAAGTACAACTTAAAAAAAAAACTAAATAAAATTAAGAGCGTTTTATTATGGTTTAGTCTCTCAAGGGATTATGGGAACCCTTGAAGAAACATCTGGCACTGGTTAAATTGATGAAGAAATCACATTTTCAGATCAGAAAAGTAAATTGAAAAAGCTGTGAACTCTCCCCACCCCCCTCCCGCCACTGCCCTGTCCCAGGGTACAGCTACTTTGTGAGACCTCATCTGAAATAGCAAGTAGCCTAGCTCTTTTGACATCTCTCTGCTTCCATCTATATAAAAAAATCTGTGCGGAAGTATAATACCCTTGCTCAGATCTGCCGCTCCTCCAACACACACACATACACACACACACACACACACACACAGCACTGCTTTCATGACAAAGTGAGCCCTGGTGGCGCAGTGGTTAAGAGCTACAGCTGCTAACCAAAAGGTCAGGTCGACAGTTTGAATCCTCCAGCTGCTCCTTGGAAACCCTACGGGCAGTTCTACTCTGTCCTACAGGGTCATTATGCGTCGGAATCGACTCGACAGCAACAGGTTTTATGAGAAAGAGAAGACAAGAAAAATATGCAGAAATATGAAATAAAAAATGCAAAGACTGAATATTTTGTCAACAGATCTAATGACTTGATAATATGAATGGCATGGTGTCTTTCATCTCTGTATGCTTAATGACTACCACACAGCCAGGCATATACCAAGCACTAGTTAGGTGTGAATTAAATTAGCTAGTTTGTGGGTTTGTGGTGGTATGTAGGTGATAATCATTCAGCCACATAAGAGAAAAGGTATCACATGAAATTGTTAGTACAACTCTGGTCGAAAGATAAATATGAGAGTCTTCACATAGTAATTGAGGTCATGTAATATGATGTCGCTCTTGATGAAGATACATAGGGCATAAAAACAGATGACATTGCACAGAAGCTTTAGTTAAGACCATTCTATGCAAGAGAAAGTAAACAGAGGATAGATAAAGCAGCAAATGCAACAAGGCCTCTTTACCCATAGCTGATGGAGGATCAGCTGGGTATTTCTACATCAATGCACTGAGCAGGGAATACTAGAAGAGGAGTGACACTCCAGGAATCAGGGCTCCAGGGCTCTGGAGGCTTCTCTACCCCTCTATTTCCCATCTGTGGGATTCACATCTCAGGGTGTACTCACTGCTCACTGTCCATTTCCCCTACCCTGGTTTTCTCTAGCTTTGGAGCTCGAGCAGAAGAAAATTAAACATTGTTTAAAATGCTTACATGAAATCATAAAAGCCATTAGAATCCTCTTGTTTGATATGAATTATAAACTTTATACATATTAAAAAATAAGCTTTGTTAAACAAGTAAATTTGGTCACTCCACAAAACTGGGGAAAGAATGCTAAAAATATTAAAAACAGAAAGTGATTTTTTAAATATTAGAAAGAAATCACTAGAAACTGTGAAGGGAGCCAATTGCAAGACAAAGGATGTTGCATCAACTACGATGAACTGGAGACCACCAATTAGTGCATATGGTTTTTCTAAATGGACACTTTTGATAGTGAAAGTGGACACTCTTAAGAATTTCTCCAGGGCAACAGGCATAAGCCAGGATTTTCCCAAACACACTGGACATGTGGTCACCTTACTTCTGGCTCTTCCAAAGGAAGTAGCCACCACTCAACTCCAGCTAATATTGCTATATAGGAACACGGGCTCAGTGTTGCAGATCTTGTGATTCTTCAAGTGATAAAATAAATTCAAAGCTTTTCAGGGACGTTCTTGGCTTTTAAATGTTGGCAATTAACTCAATTTTTTAAAACACTATATCATCTAAAAACTCAAGTAGTCAGCCCCATTCATAAAAATGTAATTTACTGAAATATCAATTTCTCAAATGACCAATTTGCAGAATTCACCAAATTTTAAATTTACTAAATGCTTATTTGAAGAAAAATCCTTATTGAGTACATTCAGTCAATACGCATATGTATTTTTATGAACGTATTTTTCGTGAATATATTCTGCACGAATATTTTTTAAATGGTAAAGAATTTTCACATTTTCAAAAATCAAAGTAATAGAATGGTTTAGTCTTGTTATGAAGGCCTGTGTGTATGTTTATTCCTCTATTGTTCTTGAATATATTCTATGACTGTTTTCTTCTTCTAAATACAATCAAATTTTAATTAGGAAGTTTTAGACTTTATAGCAATTTTTTTAATATTTGTAAAGTCACTTTCTGTTTTTAATATTTTAGCATTTTGAGTATTCTTTCCCCAGCTTTGTAGAGTGACCAAATTTACTTCTTTAACAAAACTTATTTTTTAATATATATAAAACTTACAGCAACTCATATCAAATAAGAGGGTTTTAACAGCTTTTAAGATTTCACATGAATATTTTAAATAATGTTTGATTTTCTTCTGCTCTAGTCCCAAAGCTGGAGAAAACCAGAGTAGGGGAAAGGGACAGTGAGCAGCGAGTACACCCTGGCTGTGAATCCCACAGATGGAGAGATCGAGTGGTAGAGAAGCCTCCAGAGCCCTGGAGTCCTGGTTCCTTACAAATCAACTTATAGAACATGCTATCAATTTTCTAATGGACGAATAAATTAAATTTTAGTAAATAGACTATTATAGATTGGATTGTGTCCCTCCAAAAAATATACTGAAGTCCTAACCACTGGTACCTGTGAATGTGACTCTGTTTGGAAATAGAGTTTTTGAAGATGTTATCAGTTAATGTGAAGTCATACTGGAGTAAAAAAACGAAACAAAATGCCAAGCTATTTGCTGTCAAGTGGATTCCAACTGCTGGCAACCCCATGTGTTTCAGACTAGAGATGCTATCCATAGGGTTTTCAATGGCTGTGATCTTCTAGAAGTAGATTGTCAGGGCTTTTCTTCTGAGGTGGCCTCTGGGTGGATTCGAACTGCCATCCTTTCAGTTAGTAGCTAAGCGCTTAGTTATTTGCGCCACCTAGGGACTCCCAATCCTATATGAGTGATGTCCTTATAAAAGAGGAGAAAAGACACAGACAGAGAGATGCAGAAAAAAGCATGTCATGTCACATTGCAGCAGCAAGCCAAGGAATGCCCACCACTACCAGAAGCTGGAAGAAGGCAAAGAAAGATCCTCTCCTAGCGCCTTCAGAGCGACCATGGCCCTGCTGACACTCTGAATTCGGACTTTTAGCCAGAACTGTGAGACAATAGACTTCTGTCCTTTTAAGCCTTTTTACTTTGCAGCACTTTGTTATAGGAGCCCTAGAAAATGAACACATAAATACATTTATAAATCTGATGAATTTGTCATTCAGCAAATTCATCATTTAACGCAATGACCTAGAGCCCACAGAAGGCCGTGAGGCCCAGCAGCAGATCTGAACCCTGGATCAAACCCTCTCTACCCACTCTAAATAAGTAACTGAAGCCTAATCCCTCAAGGGCAAAGGCCAGGCTTCTCCCAAACAACAAGAGGGCTCCTTCCCGTTTCAAATTGTGTGCTATAGCAATTGGGAGAAGATTTTAGCCAAAAAGTAGCAGTCCTTCACCATTAGGAAAAAGTGGTATTTTACAGAGTTCAGTAACTTTAGTTAATTCACAAGCCACAACAAATTTGGTCAGCTTTCCCTTCTATTTTATAATAATATTTAATATGTAATGTATGTAATCACACAAGAAACAAATTAAATAATAAAATGTTCAGTCTAAAATATTCTCACCTTAACCCTTTTAAAAATTATGCACTAAAATGTCACACTGGATTTCACAGCCGTTTTATATTACATGTGCCTCTCAGGATAGAAAAACAAATTGGTAAGATGCCACTAGGTTCCATCAGTCAGCTTGTTGCTACACCAAGGATTGTCTCCCTCATAGCTAATTCTCATCTTTGCCTCTTTGTTCCCGGCAGCGTCTTTTTGCTTACTCCTATTTTGCCTTTTCAACTAGCTACCACTTTCGTTTTTGTTTTTTCTTTGTTTGATGCCCGTTTCTCAGACATTTCTCCCTTCCTCCTTGGAATTTGCTGCAGCAGAAATGAGCGTAATTACCCGCCCTCTGGTCCATTAGTAAGCCATTCTCAGTGCATCTTGTCTCCTCTGCAAGTCTTTGGCCTTCTTTGGGGATTGGTGTTACTTTAACTGGGATCAATGATTACTGCTTATTTATTCTATATTATTATCTATATTATTAATTATTTATTCTATATTTGACACTGAGTTGGAGACTACTTGTGATATTTAAATTTTCTGAAAATCTGATCTCTGGGTGAGTGTACAATGAAAACTTCAAAAGATAAACTCCTCAAAAAGCAAATCTTTTAGGAGTAAATGCTCAGCCATGCTGAAGGTGTGACGTATTCGAGTCTCGGTGTTTTAATGAGAATTAATATAGACAGGGTCTGGGCTCTAATGAGAGCTCAAGATACGCAGGGTTGTTCCTTCTTTTGACAAGCAGTTTGTTTCTATTAAGCCAGATCAAGACACAATACTTCAAGATGCATTAATTCATGGCTCCCCTCACTGACAAGCCAGATAGTAGGGGTGAGTGGAGGTGACAGCGAGCTGTTGTGGCTTTGGTTTGTTTTTGTTTGGTTTGGTTTGGTTTTTTTGCTTGTGCGGGTTGATCCTGCTGGAAATAGCACATATATAAATCACAATCTGCCAAAAGGAAAGAGTGATCCAGACATAAATTGAAGTGTTCGGGAATCTCGTAAGGTAAAACGGTGGTGTTGCTGTAGATAAGCATCACTCAGGAGGAGTACTACAACAGCACGCAGGAAGAAACTGTGCCAGCTTTTTTGGTGTCATGGAACTCTGTGATTTTAACTGAGATTATTACGTGTCTTGCAAGGGAGGAGAATATTCTGACAGGTAGACTCGAGACAAGTGATTCTGAAGAGATAATAGTAGTGTTGGGGGGTTATTTTAACTTAGTTCTGATTCAGTTAGAAGTGTAGAATCCATTCATTCACCATGCAAAATGCTAAAAATACATCACAGATATATTTTTTGGTTAAAATAGGCTCCCATTTATGCCTACAAATAGGTTAAATGAAGCCTGTAGGCACTGGTGTCACTAGGGCTGGTGTCACCCGGTGCATTAGCCTATGGTGTCACTTCCCCCATGGACCTCCTCCTGTACCAGACCATACAAAATCCTTAGTAATGTTTTTGGGCTCGTGTTACTAGTAAATTGTAATTCCCATATATCGCTGAATGTAACGGCAATAGTGGTGACATAAACAACTAGAAAAACTAAAATTACACCTGTAAATTCCAATATCATATGCATGGCCTAAATATATTTATATTTACATAGTTTCATGTGGTTAAAATAAAAATTAGGTAAGAAAATAATAGAATTTGAAATAAAAGCGTTTAAGAACTACATCAAAATTATGTTCATTTTAATGTTAAACTTTACCATTACAGGAGATACATTAATGGATTAAATTTGCATAATCAATAACAGCCCAAATAATGTGGAGGTTATAGACAAGTTCATGTGGAAATATATCAATAAATGAAATAATATCATAAAAATAAACAGGAACAAATACACAAACATTTCAGCACTTAGTGAACATCTTGACTAAATATACAATAAATATAGCTGTAAATTGTGTAAATGTAATGCTTCTTACATTATATGAATACTAACAACAAAATTGTATTGTAAAATCTTTCTGTATTGAATTACAACATTATTAGTTACATTACCAGTAAGTAGCGGAAGCCTTTTTTTCCTTCTTTTCCTTTAATTACTACTTCATTCTCAAAAGAGCTATTGATATAGATTCACAAATACTAATTACCACAATATTATAGCTAAAACATCAGAAAATTTGACAAAATCAGCGACTATGAAAATACCAGTAGCAACAAAAACAACTGTGCATGCTTGTCGCGCATGCAGACGAAACCACGTGATTTGAAGTGTCATTGTAATTGGGTAATAATGACAGCTCTGACCAGAGCTCATCAGAAAGTTCAAAAAGTAAATTACCATGGAGTTGTAGCCTTGTAGGTATATTGATACATATAAACTGAGCTTAGGAAAAATGTTTTTGTTGTTATAACTACAGGGATATTTTTACAAAAAAAAAATACATTTCTGCTGAAACACTGCACAAAAACTTTATGGACAGTCATTTTTGTGTCACCCCCCTCAGACAGTGTCACCTGTGCAGTCCGCACCACCCCATGCGCCCCTAGTGATGACACTGCCTGCTGGCTAGTTTTCTGTTCTTTAAACTGGTCATCTGTTTGAAGAGCTTTCTTTCTCTTTATTAGAGACAGTTCACCATTGCCAGAACAGCTTCAGTGTGAGCTGCCGTTAGTCAGCATACATAACATATAGTTACATGCTGGAAGATAGACCTGATAATGCCACCATTAAGTGACTTTCCTTTTCTCTAGACATGGCAAAGCTGTAGGCACCCTAAGCATTGCAAAAATTTTGCATTTTGGTTATGATTTTTAAAACTGGTGTTAATACAGATAAATTACGTAATTTGCCATGACTTAGATCAAATGTCTGGCTAGAAGACTACAAACCCACTGCCGTCAAGTCAATTCCGACTCATAGCGACTCTATAGGACAGAGTTGAACTGCCCCATAGAGTTTCCAAGGAGCGCCTGGTGGATTTGAACTGCCGACCTCTTGGTTAGCAACCACTACACCACCAGGGTTTCCAAGAAGACTACAGCTTACCTAATATTTAATAATCAGTAGGGTTGTAGTGTTTGTAGTTTCAAGGGGAAAAAAGGTTAAAATATAGTAAAGTATCCAGTTTATAGTCATCTCTTGTGCCTTAAAGGTTTAAAATTGCAGACTTAAAAATGTCTCTACTCTTACAACAAAAATACCAATTTTTAAGGTTGTAGTGACAGCACGTGACTAAGAAGTCATCTGTTGCTTTAACAAACACTGGACCTTCTGGGCATGTTCCAGATTGTAACTCAATTCTTGCAAGGGTTTGTGAACTTATATAAGTCTATTTTAGGAAATATTTTTTAAACACTTCTTTAAAACTTGGGCTGTTGAAAAGGACATCAAAAAAATTCATTAATGTAAAACAGACATTGACAGACTTTGTGAATTCACCTATCCTACATTGGTGTTTATCATGATAATTATTGTTGTTGTTTTTCTCTTGTGAATGAGGTGCTACGCATTTGTAGTACCTCTAAACATTTCTAGAATAATTTGGAAATGTAAAAGTTCTTAGGCTGTGTGAATTTCTGCAAATATGAGTCTAGAAACTTTGTGACTGAGTACAAAGTAATTTTTTTTCCTCTAAACCCAACGTTGTATCTTTAAAAGCTAGGTGAGAACAATAAAGACTACGTAAAAGAGAATGCAGAGAGGCCCCAGAAACAAAGTCCTTGCCTTCCCTTCTTTCTGCCTTTCAAACAGCATGTCCACCTGATGCCACATTTCCTACAATAATGGGATATAGAGAAGCAGTTAAATACAGAAATGTTTAACCCAAGGAGCTGAAGTTCAACTTTGAGAGTTTTGTGCTATTTTCTAATATCTACATGTTGCCAAGTGAATTAGAAGTTAGGCTACAGGTGGTGGAAGTATGATAAATGGATACAAACCTCTGTGATTTTTAATCAGCAAATTGGAGATTATAGTAGCATCTATGTCACAAAGATTATTACGAGTATTAAATGAGACAATTTATGTAAAGCACTTAGCATGGCTCTTGGCATGTCATAAACTCTCAATAAAAAATGAGCTATTATCATTGTTTTGTTGTTGTTAACAACTAGAGCCCTTTGAAGACAAATGAAACTGCCCCAGGAGACAATGAGTTTCTCAACATTGAAGCTAAAATACGTTGAGCAATCACTTAGCTGGGGTATTGTGAAGAGGGAAGTTTGGCTATTAGATCCTGCCTCACTCTGCTTTGGAAAACTTGGTGTTAAGGTAGCAGTTGAAGGGGCAAGACTCTGGCTGTCTTATCATTATTTTTTTTTAATTTAGTGTATCAATATATCGTGTATTTTAGCATCCTGTTTCATTCGGAGTGATATTTCAATCATTTCTGAGGGGAGTTAGAGTGTGGAATCCTTCAATAATATGGCCAGGTAGAACTTCGAATTACATAGAGAAAGACAAATGAGCAGATGGCCTGGTTTTACTCCAATTTTCCCTCCTTTCCTTCTGGTCTAAAGCAGTAACACCCTGAAAAAAGGAAAGGTTGGAAATCCTAAGGCACACTGCCAGAAACTCTTTGTCCTTTTTTTTTTTTTTTGGTTTGGTTTGTAATACTGGCATAATAGTTCATCACACTATTATGCACGTAATTTAATCTTGATGTCACTAATTGCGAAGATTGCTCATAAACCGGAAGCTGTTTCTGGGCCTGTCTGCTAAAGAAGACTCATCTACATGAGAGAATCGTAGTCAAGCCAGAGGGACCTACCTGTGTTCTACTCCTAGCATTACAAATTAGTAGCTATATGTGCCTTTGGGCAAGTTAATCAAGCTCTTTGAGTTACAATTTTCTGAACCATAAATGGAGATAATAATACTACTTTACGAAGCAATCACAAAGATTAACTGAAACAATGAACATAGAACACTTAACTCAGTGCCTGGCACACAGTAAACCCTCAACTGATTGTTGCTGTTGTCGTTACAAGCTTTGAAGAAAGGTGTTTAAAACCCTAATATATTCACTCTGAATTCATTAATATATTCCATTTCCGTTGAGTGCAACTTGGGTATAAGCATCTCCCCACCTGATTCTTTTTCAGAAATGCCTTGCCTATTCTTGGCCTTTACTTTTCCATATAAATTGTAGAAAGTGTGAATGCAAGTTATAAATTAGGATAGTGTAGGTTCTGAGTAGGAATTCTCAAAGAAGAGTTTCTTACTTTTTTCTTGTTCCAGTCAAATCCCAGGCAAAGGCTGGCATGTAGCCCCACCATTTTGCTCTGCAAGAGTTTCTCCTGGTTCTTTCACTGAAGGTGTTATTTTTAAAGGAAACCTTTATGTAGGGAATCTTCTATTCAATCTTCACTCTGCTCAGCTCCCAGGTTTTGTTTTCTTTTCTGCACACACATGTCCTGTTAAAATGCAGTCACTAGGCCACTATGGATTAGCAGATATCTTCAGAATAAACAGCAGCTTCAGTGCTTCCTTACCCCCTCTTATACATTATCCAAGCAGTTTTGGGGTTTTTTTGTTTTGTTTTGTTTAATGCTCATTAGACATGGGAACCAAGCAGAAGGCATTCCCAATGGCCAAAGCTGAAACAATCTGAATAACAAAATATAGTGTCATATTACAATTCAAAAAATTAAATGAATACCTGTAAGTTCATACTGTTATAAAAATAATTGAATAAATAAATATGTGGGGTAGAAAGAAAATTTTTTCCTTACAGAAGAATACCTATTAATAAATATAGAAAGAACGAAGGAAAATCAACATCGGGCAAATATTACAGTAATGATTTTATAGGTAAATCTACCAATGAATAGGAAAATAAATGGGTAAAAGTTTGAGAGGGAATACAACAATAACATAGTCTCAAAATATGTTCCCCAAATGTTTATCAATTAGAAAGGGAATATAGTAAGTTTGTGGTGAAGACACTCAGCGGTGACCACCTTAATCAAGTGGCCAAAGTTAATATGACCTTAATAAGACATCAACATCATGTACCCCAGTTACAGTGTTTTCAATTGCCTCATATACATGCGGAAGCTGGGCAGTGAATAAGGAAGACAGGAAGAGTGGAAGCCTTTGAATTATGGTGTTGGAGAAGAATACATGGACTGCCAAAAGAATGAACAAATTTGTCTTGGAAGAAGCACAGCCAGAATGCTCCTTAGAAGCAAGAATGGCAAGACTGCGTCTCACGTACTTTGGACATGTTATCAGGAGAGACCAGTACCTGGAGAAGGACATCATGCTTGATAAAGTAGAGGGTCTGCAAAAACGAGGAAGACCCTTAATGAGGTGGGCTGACACAGTGGTGGCAACAATGGGCTCAAGCATAACAACGACTGTGAGCATGGCCCAGGACCAGGCAGTGTTTTTTGTTCTGCTGTACATAGGGTTGCTATGAGTCACAACTGACTCGACGGCACCTAACAAAAAGACAATAGGATTCAAGCCTCAAGTTGCAATATTGAAGGATTCTACAAGAAAAATATTACACGATGCAGGAAGCATCAACACAAGATGGAAGGAATATACAGAGTCACTGTACCAAAAAGAATTGTTCAACATTCAACCATTTCAGGAGGTGGCAGCTTATGATCAAGAACCACTGGTACTGAAGGATGAAGGCCAAGCTGTACTGAAGGCACTGGCAAAAAACAAGGTTCCAAGAATTGACAGAATACCAATTGAGATATTTCAACAAACAGATGCAGTGCTGAAAGTCTCACTCATCTATGCCAAGAAATTTGGAAGAAAGCTACCTGGTCAACCTACTGGAAGAGATCCATATTTGTGCCTATTCCGAAGAAAAGTGATCCAATTGAATGCAGAAATTTTCAAACAATATCATTAATATTACATGCAAGTAAAATTTTGCTGAAGATCATTCAAAAGTTGTTGCGGCAATGCATTGATGGGGAACTCTCAGAAATTCAAGCCAGATATCCCTCATGGAATGAGAGGTATCATTGCTGATGTCAGATGGATCTTGGCTGAAAGTAGAGAATACAAGAAAGATGTTTACCTGTGTTTTATTGACTATGCAAAGGTGTTCGACTGTATGGATCATAACAAATTATGGATACAATTGCAAAGAATGGGAATTCCAGAACACTTAATTGTGTTCATGAGGAACCTATCCTAGACCAAGGGGCAATTGCTCAAACAGAACAAGGGCATACTATGTGGTTTAAAGTCAGGAAACGTGTGCATCAGAGTTGTATCCTTTCACCATACTTACTCAATCTGTATCCTGAGCAAATAATCTGAGAGACTGGTCTATATGAAGAAGAACACAGCATCAGGATTGGAGAAAGACTCATTAACAACCTGCATTGTGCAGATGACACAACCCTGCTTCCTGAAAGTGAAGAGGACTTGAAGCACTTACTGATGAAAATCAAAGACTTTTACAGCCTTTAGTATGAATTACACCTCAACATAAAGAAAACAAAAATCTTTACAACTGGACCAATAAACAATCTCATGATAAATGGAGAAAATGTTGAAGTTGTAAAGGATTGCAGCCAGAATGCTCTTTAGAAGCAAGGATGGTGAGACTTCATATCACATACTTTGGACATGTTATCAGGAGGGATCAGTCCCTGGAGAAGGACATGATGCTTGGTAAAGCAGAGCCTCAGCAAAAAAGAGAAAGACTGTCAATAAGATGGATGACATAGTGGCAGCAACAATGGGCTCAAGCATAACAACAACTGTGAGTATGCCCCACGACCAGGCAGTGTTTCGTTCTGTTGTGCATAGGGTTCCTATGAGTCAGAAATGACTAAACGGCACCTAACAACAACAGTAGAATGCACTGAGAAGGATACAACATAATTTCAATTTAATCATGAGAAAACATCAAACAAACCCAAGTTGGAAGACATTCTACATAATAACTGATCATTACTTATTGAAACTGTCAATATCGTGAAAGAAAAGGAAAGCAGGAAGAACTGTCAAAAGATTGGAGGAGACTAAGGAGACACAACAACTAAATGGACTGTAGGATCCTGGAACAGAAAAAAAGGAGATTAAGGAAAAAATTGGTGAAATTTGAAAAAGTCTATAATTTAGTTAATAGTAGTAATATACCCATGCTGATTTCCTTGTTTTGATAATTCCGTTATGATTATATATAATGTTACATTAGAGGAAGTTATGAGGAACTGAGTGAAGTGTATGTGTTAATTCTGTACTATTTTTTTCACCTTTTCTGTAAGTCTAATATTATTTCAAAATAAAAAAAAAATTGAGCCCTATTTGTTCTGTTTTCAGTCATTATGTTTAAGAGTATCAGCTGTACTAGGTAGGATATCTTTGATCATCTTATCAACTATATTCCCAAATTTGAAAGCCAAGTCAGTGTTTTAAAGCATTTTTTTGTCAGCTTTTTCCGCTAGCCTATTTTGGGATATCCTGCTTTGCCTGCTATAATTTAAGAACATGTTCTGTTTTTACATATTATATCTCCTACAGATTTCATTTTCATTTTAAGCTCCTAGAGCTTGTTCTGCTATTCTTTTATACTATTCTTTAATTACTTGAATCATAAAATGCAGTGCTAATTCTGTTAGAGTTGGAGCTAGACAGTCAGGGTTGGCAATCCAGTTTTATCACTTGCAATTCGTGTTGGCCTTGGCAAGACATTTAGCCTCTGTCAAAAGGGAATCATAATAATGGTGGTATCTAGGCTCATCTCTCCAAAAGTTGCTATGGAAATTTAACTCAATCCCCTGGATTCCCTGACATCATATTCTCTGGATTTTCTCCTACCCCTCTGACTTTTCTTTCCCAATATCTGATTTCTCTACCCACTGCTTAAATACCAGTATTCCCAAGAGTTCTATCCTCTTTATTCTTTTTTTTTAAATTGACCGTTTATTTTTTCCTGGGCCATTAAGTCCTATCTCCTGGATTTAAATATTCAATATCCTAAAGACTCCAAATTTATCCCTGTTTTTCGGACATGGCCTACTAACTGCACATTTATGCTTCCACACACCTTCTGAATATACTCACTGGGACTTGGCTATATTATAAGCGTTTAAGCAAACTATGTCCTAAACTAAAGGCTTTGTTGTTCTCAAAACCTTAACTTCTCCAATATCTTAATTGCCTAACACAGGGAATTGATAAACTAAATAGTAAAAATACCTACGGAATACAATGCAACCATTTTAATTAATGCTACAGATGAATATTTACTGATGTCAATGATATCCTCACCGTATTATTAATTTAAAAAAGCAAGTTACAAAGTAACATGTGTAGTACCCTTTGTCTACAGAACAATTTGAGCACAACTCTCTCAGGATTAACTACTTCAAAGGGCAACCCATAATCTAAAAAATAAATGCTGACAACAAAAATGAAAAGTTGAAATTAAAACCCGGTTTGTCTCTCTAGCCTCATCTGCCATCACTGATACACACATACTTTCTCTCTGTATATATATGTATACATATATATGTGTGCGTGTGTGTCTGTACGTATATATAAACCTGAAAAAACCAAACCCATTGCTGTTGAGTCGATTCCGATTCATAGCAACACTATAGTGTGTGTGTGTATATATATATATATATAATGTATTTCTCTCTTCACACACACACCCAGAGAGAGACACACACTTATCAATATTGAAATACTCCCCAAGCACACCATCCGTGCTATTTTATGCTTCCACACATTTTCATATGCCATTTTCTCTGCTCAGTATAGCTTTTCCCTGTTTGGTCACATTTGAAGAAAGCTTTATTGGGGCCCACTTCCTCTGGGAAAAGATTTCTGACTCTCCTTTCTTCCAGTAGAATTTACTACTCTTTTTTCTGTACTGTTTCTGTACCTTGTCTATATAGCTACTGCTGAATATCTATTATATGTCATAATTACTACTAAAATGACAATTTTTCTTAAGAGAGTATGGGTTTCTTGAAGACAGAAAGCTGACTGGTTGACCTTTTTTACTTCAGTACCTATCTTAGTGACTGAGTCACATTAGTCCCAGTGGCGATATCTCTGAATGCAATCAGAGCACATATGGAAGCACGTTAATACACCATAGAGGTGGGTGTTGTTAGATGCCATTGAGTAGATTTTCAACTCGTAGCAACCCCATGTGTGGGGAGGAGAACTGCCCATAGGGTTTTCTAGGTTGCAGTCTTTACAGTAGCAGAGTACTAGGTCTTTTCTCATGGAGAACCACTGGGCGGGTTTGAACCACCAACCTTTTGGTTAGCAGCCAAGCACTTAACTCTTGCACTGGTTGGTCTAAAATGAAAAATAAATATGATTGACACTTGAATTCATAGGATAACAGCTGATATTTTAAGTCAGCATTATGAAGAACAAATTCTTCCAAAGGTGGCAGTTTACCTAGATTAACATACTCTCTGTATGTAAATCTTGAATCTAGTAGTAAGTAGATAAGATCTACTTAGACTAAGTGTCTATATATAACCACAGAGAAAAAAGGGGGGGGGGTTTAGAACTTTATAAAAATCAACAAAAGAATTTATTGGGAAAAATTTGACCCAGACTCTGTAATGAGAACTTTATGATTTTCACTACGTATCTTATATGAGGAAACCCTGGTGGTGTAGTGGTTAAGTGCTACAGCTGCTAACCAAGAAGTCCGCACTTCAAATCCGTCAGGTGCTCCTTGGAAACTCTATGGGGCAGTTCTACTCTGTCCTATAGGGTCACTATGGGTCAGAATAAACTCGATGGCAATGGGTTTGGTTTGGGTTTTTTATATGACTTGAATTTCCGCAAGCCTTTATTTACCTGTGAGCACAAATCAAATCATAATAATGGTAACAAGTCAATAAACTGGCTCCTATCCCCACCTGCATAGTGCAACACTTCAACACACTCACACTACCACCACCACCACCACCACCTCCCACAACTTACTACTGGGATTCCCAAGGGGCTGGCTCACCTGTACTCCAGGAAAAGACACAGAGTGGAATAGCAACGTATGAAGAGATAAGGTTCTAATGTAAGCTTCTAAGGCAAAAAAAAAAAAGAGAGAGAAGAAAAGTTAAAAATACCCTTAAAAATCTTTTGTGTCATCCTGTATCTGAGGTACATGGTTTTGTGTATGCAACCCTATGTACCAAAATATGTAAATATTTAACGTTTATTGCAATGTACAGTATGGAATTCCATGAAGACATATCCAGAAACTGTCACTCAAGTATTTCTCTGCTTGAAAAAAACAAATTAATGATTCTATCCTGTTGGCTTTTTCTGTTCATCATCGTCATCTCTGCCTTCTATTGATGACTTTCTCAGTCCATCTTAACTCTTCCTTAGCCTCCAATGAATTATTTAATTTCTGCCTGCAAGGCCTGAAGGGCTATCCACTTGCCTGGCAGATGTTTGATTTATCATTGATCAAAAAAAAAAAAAAACGTTAAAATCGTTCTCGGTGTTTTTTTAATAGGTTTCAAACTTACAATGACGATTGGCTGATTCATCGCCTGTGGGCCTATTGAATGGTGTCGGAAGCAGAAGCGCAGCCACTTGGCCATATTTAAATTATGATTTTGCCTTTTTGTTTTTCCACCCAGATAGTGGAATCCAAGTAGAGTAAATGCATAATGTGACCTCGCTTGCTGTCCGCTGGGTTTTTCCCATCAGTCTCCAGGCTCTACTTTCCCCACCAAAGAACTGGGGCTAAGCCCCGCCCCCTGGCCTGAGGGAATTCTCTCTCTGCTAGCCTGCTGTGAATACTCTCCTAGGGCCCCACAATATTCTTCTGGCTTTGTTGTATTTTAAATGTAATTGCACAGAAGAGTGTCAGAGAGGTGAGTATCAACTGATTCCTGAGAAAACTTTTACTTTCTACAAATAAATTCTGCCAATTCCTGTCCATGATAGAGAGTTCCTAAATTTTCTGCCTCTCCCCTGAGCTCAAATGGCTGCATTGGCCCTTCAGGGATGCAAGCTCCTTGCCCCTTGATGGGGGGACCAGAGGGTACTTTCCTGAGTCAGGAAGAACTCACAATGGATCCCATTTGAATAGGGATTTGAGACTTCCAGGGTCCCACCTTTGGTCATGGCCAGGGCAGAATAAACAGCTAAGAAGTACATTAGGAAAATTGTTATTTAATCTCTTCTACCCAGAATCAGGCAGATTACATGAGCACAGTATAAAACAGGGTCTCCTCTGCAGTCACCACGAGTATTTAGATACTGTCACATGTCTTATCCTCCCTAGCTCTCACCTCCCACCCCACTCGCAGATTTATCCTAGGGTCCCACATTCCTTATTCTCTTTGGGTCTTCATAAAATTTTGAATTTTGTTAACAGCGTCCTGCTGCACTATCTGGTAGGGTTTGTTTCTTCATGCCCACACAACTCTATGTTTCCTTCCTTAAAAACAACTCACGTGAAAAAAGCCTTGCCAGCTGTTATTGCTTTTTAAAAAAATTATTTATTTGTGTTTTAATTTATAAATATGCTGCCATTACTTATGCCTCTGGGCACGTTTGCAAAATTAAAAACACAATTAAAAAAAATAAAACAAACATAATGCAGACTATGGTTTGAAAAAAAAAAAAAAAGAGCATCCTCTCTATACAGGTTAGCCCCCCTAAAGCCAATATCTAAATAAACAGATGGATATTGTACTGTGCCCCAGAAGGAATGCAAATGTTTCATAAAGCAATGCCACAAACCAGTTCAAGGGTACAGAAGTTTCTCCTAAGAGTGAAAGGGTGATTACCTTGTAAGAGCAGCAATGATAGTGCTAGAATCTAATATCCAGGTTCTAAGGTCTTCCGTGTCTGTTCTGTCTCAAAAGCTCAATAGTACAAATGCTACTTAACGGAGTACCTGGTACATAGTAAATGCTCTATAAATAAATTGCTTGCTTTCACCATGCATACCATTATAATCCCCAACTCTATATATTTGCTCACCTGAACTGAGAGCATCTGACCCAATTTCTAACGCTCACCATCTACCTCCACATTCATTCTCAAGGTGACAACAATAATATTAACAGTAATGGTATCAACCTATAACTTGTAGACCATTTCGTAGATTTCAAATCATTTTACCTATATAATTTCACTATTTACACACACACACACATGCAGACACATACAAGACCTTCAGGATATAGGCATTGTTATTATCACCTCCACTCTACAGGTGGGCCATAGAATGAATGTTAGAGGCCAAAGCTTGTACTAGGTGACTCGCTCAAGGTCAAACATGCCATAAAGGAATAAGAAGCATGGCTCCTTTGTCTGGGTTTGGCCTTCACAGAGAAGCATGCAAATGCTACTTCTTCCTTTTGCTTAATTATCTATAGTTATTTGTGTGCAGATTTTCCTCCTCATTAGACTTTAAGGACAGAACCCTGGTGGCTCAATGGTGAAGCGTTCGGCTGCCAACCAAAAGGTCAGAGGTTCAAACCGACCAGCCGCTCCTCAGGAGAAAGACGTAACAATCTGTTCCCATAAAGTTTACAGCCTTGGAAATCCTATGGGGCAGGTGTACCCTGTCCTAGAGGGAAACTATGAGTTGGAATCGACTTGATGTCACACAACAACTTGGTGCTCGGGTTATTCCACCTCAAGGTAGCTTTTCTAATATATACATACTCTTCCAGCATTAAGCAGTTTTCTTCTTGGTTGTCTTCTTTGTTTCATTTTGGAGCCAAAAACTTATCCTGTTCAAGACTGATAAGAAAGAACAGGGCTCTTTCTAATATGGTCCCAAGTAAAAAATGTTATGAAGTGAAATTCAACCTTTAAAAAAACATCTGTTCCATTAACCTTTAAAGGATCTATAATTTCCCCCACATCAGGTGGTTCACAGATCACACCCCCATCCATTTCCTGGGAAATGAGTGGGGTGTTGAGTTATACATCCTGCAATGCACAGGACAACAAAAAATGTAACTACCTAAAATTGCTAAGAGTACACGTAAAACCCACCTTTTTTCAATTACAAAATTCAGAAGTATTAAGTCTCTTTGCTCTTTTATTCAGCTTTAGTTCATTGTGTGATTGTTAAATGTGTATCATTTCAGCAAACTGTGATTTAAATGAGTGTGTTCAGACTGGCTTGAAAACCTAACAACAGTATAGATATACTTTGGTTCTGTTGGAAAATGTGTTCCAAGATCCATAGAACCAGGTTGTCATGCTCAGGCCTGCCTGTGCCAGCTAATCACTCTTTCCTCATTCTCTCCCTCTTTGCATGTAGGTTTCAGACTCTTGGGATTTTGTTGAACTGTATAGTCCCTTTGTATTCTAGGGCTTTTTTTCTATCCAAGCAGATATCAGGAGATGGAATGAGCCATCAGCACAACTCTGTGCTTTGATTTCCTTACTTCTAGCTGGTTAAGAGCTACAGCTACTAACCAAAAAATCGGTAGTATGAATCCACCAGCAGCTCCTTGGAAACCCTATGGGGCAGTTCTACTCTGTCCTATAGGGTTGCTATGAGTCGAAATCAACTTGACAGCAACAGGCAGGAAGTAAGAGGAGTTACTGAATGGTGCAAACCGTCAACACACTCAACTGCTAACTCAAAGGTTGGAGGTTTGAGGCACCTCAGAAGAAAGGCCTGACAATCTACTTCCAAAAAAATCAGCCACTGAAAACCCTATGAAGCGCAATTCTACTCTGGCACACATGGAGTTGTCATGGGTTGAAATTGACTCAATAGCAACTGATTCAACTAGTTAGGGAGTAATAAGAGAGTTAGTTCTCGCCACACTGTAAGTTGTTGTTTTGCTGTGAATGAATTTATTTTCCCCTTTGTAAACTCTTCTTTCCAACTGCTTTACATTTTATATGGGTGCCAGAAACTACCGGGGTGAATCAGGGAATGCAAAATTAAAGTTCAGGATTGCCTGTTTTTGTACAGCCAGAATCTCCAGAAGTTTTTGTCCCTTTTCAGGATGCCCTAACATGGCATCCCTCCTCTTCCCCTAATCTTTTCTCTCCCTTTGATGCCACCTGTAGTTGAACAAAGCTTTATGATCCTGTTCAAGGTGAGAGAAAAAGACATCTTGGATTTTTCACTCATACAAAAAGGTGAGGGCGACCTCTGCTGGTGAGGAAATGTTCCAAGGATGGTCTCTCCACTGCTGTCATGGGAGAGTGACTGGTAGTTTGGTGGGGCAGGATACGGTTTGGGGCAGCAACATTCCCTAAATGAATGCCCCAGAATGAGCCCTTCAAGAATGAGTGCTAAAAAAGTTTCTCTAATGCTTATTAGACTCCATCAACGCTCTTCAGAGAGTCAAGGAATCACATTATTTAACTTGCCACTGGCCTGTGGTACCAGTTGGTCTCCAGTGAAGAGTTATGCTGTTGGCTTCAGGTCAAGTGCCTTATTGTTTTATCATTATTTATGGTTTCCTTTAGCATCAGATATTAGTTCACTCATCTGGAAAAGGTGAAAAGTCAGTTTTAGGTTTTTCTTTTCTCTCAAGATTTATGGGACACTCTTCTATGGAAACTGACCCTGGTCTGACACCAAGTCACCACACAGCCTGGAATATTACCATGTTTAAGGAGTTAAATGCCTTCTCTCGTGTGTTTGTCATTTGGCTTTGCCCTTAGGAATGGTGCCAATATCTCACTTTACTATTTTCCTGTAGTCACTGCCCTAATTTAGGCTCATCCTTTGTCTCTCAGAAGAACTTCTACAATGACCTTCCACCTGCAGTCTTCTCACCCTCAAATCCATTCTCTATAGAACTGCCAAGGCTCTCTCTCTAAACCACAGATCTGCCCATGCCACTCTCTACAATGGCTCCTCATTGCCCACAGGATAAAATCCAAGCTCCTCCATGCCTGCCTCCTGCCTTCTCTGCCTGCTCTAAACTCAGCAAAACAATACTATTAAGGTTTCTCACACTTTCTCCTCCTCAATTCTGTACCTGTGTTCAAGCTGTATGTTATGCCTGGAATGCCCTTCTCTTTATCCATTGCTGGGCTACTCCTACTCATCATTTTATGCTGATCCTACTTACCATCTCCTCCAGGGCCCTTTCCCTGAACACCACCAACCCTCTGGGCTTCATTAAAAAACCAAACCCACTGCTGTCGAGTTGATTCTGACTCATAGTGACCCTATAGGACAGAGTAGAACTGCCCTATAGGGTTTCCAAGGGGCACCTGGGGGATTTGAACTGCCAACCTTTTGGTTAGCAGCCATAACTCTTAACCACTATGCCACCAGGATTGCATTCTCATAATACTTGTACACATATCAATTATTAAGAGTTCCTGAGAGGTGCAAATGGTTAATGTGCTTGGCTGCTAATCATAAGGTTGGAGGTTTGAGTCCACCCAGAGGTGACTCAGAAGAAAGGCCTGATGACCTATTTCCAAAAAGTCAACCATTGAAAACCCTGTGGAGCATAGCTCTACTTTGACACATAAAGGGTGGCCATGAGTCTGAATCAACTTTATGGCAACTTGTTTGTGTGATTTTATCAATTACTGTGCTTTATTCTTTGTGATATAATGATTTGTGTGCAGATTTACCTCCTCATTAAACTTTAAGGAAGGAGCCGTGGTGGCACAATGGTTAAGCACTTGGCTACCAACCAAAAGGTCAGTAGTTAGAACCCACCAGTCGCTCTGTGGGAGAAAAGACCTGGAGATCTGCTCCTGTAAAGATTTCAGCCTAGGAAACCCGATGGGGCAGTTCTACCCTGTCCTATAGGGTAGCTACGATTTAAAATGGACTCAACATCACACAATTACAGCAACAAAGACTTTAAGGATGGGAAATGGCTTATTCATCTTAGAATCCCTATCTGTGTGGAATGAATGAATGCATGAAGTATACAAATATGAGTCTAATAAAAATATTTACTCATACCTCTTCTATATCCAGATGGCCCTGTCAGGACACTGGTTCCCCAGAACATTCTGTTCATGCCAGAGAACAAGTACTGTGTAACTACCAAGGAGAAAATCATGACCTTGCTTATAAACCCACACCTAAAAAGCAGACTAGAGACACCCTGGTAGGCTTCCAGTAAGGCTAGAGGCTGTCATTGTCCCTATTAGATACATGCCCGAGAGGTCCTGACAGGGTAAGTTCTCCTTCCTCTCATGGAAGGCAGACCAGCAGTAGCTGCAATTTTAAAAGTAGAAGTTCCCATGTTCCAAAAGTTCTTCAGTTATTCCCCCAATGTCTACAGGACAAAGTCCAAACTCACCTGCCTGGAACACAAGTCCTACCATAACGTACCACCAACATAATTTTCTGGTCTTTTCTCCCTCTCTTCCTCTACACAAACTCTCTCCTTCCTCTCAGATCCTACATTAATACTTCCCAACTTCAATGCCCCCCCACCCCAAAATGCTCCTTTTTTTCCTCACCACTTAAAAACAACACTAGATATTCTTTAGATCTCAGCACAGAATTAGTTATAACCCAAAGTAATTATTTCCTTCATTAATATCCTATAGCACTCATGATTTGTATTTCTTAACTATTTGCATGGTTCTTTATGATTATAAATATACCTTATATTTTGGTTACTTTCTTCAAACATGGATGTCAGAAGAACTTATTTAGATGAAATTGTCAGGAAAGGTCTCACTGAATAGATGATCAGTGTGCAAGCCAAAGCCGAAAGGCCCAAATCTTGAGAAGGATCAGGCAGATGAAAAATTGAAAGGGGAACCACTTACACACATACCCTAAGGTAGGAAAATTCTTAGTGGCTTTGAGCAACTGAAATAGGCCACACCTGAGCGGAGGATGATGGGAGAGGAGCTGCAGAGGAAAACAGAGGGAAGCCTATTCAGATACTTGTACCCAAAGTAGGAGTTTTATTTGAGGTAAATTACATTTTCAATTTCTTAAAGATAACTGTGGCTGCTGTGTGGAAAATATGTAAGTCCACAAAAACTTGCTTCCTCTTTGTGTACTTGTTTGTGTGTGTGTATGTGTGTGTGTTTGAGTGAACTTGCTAGCTCAGCTCTTCTCTCCAGTCAGAATATAATCTCTTTAGTATTAGGGTGCCTTTATATTCAAAAGGAATATACACTTTGTATCAATATTAATTCATCTAAAATTAATGAGATGTATATACATATGTCCTTGAGCTTTTTATATACAGGACGAAGGAAACAATCTCTGACGTATGCTGATAATACAGAAGGATTCTGTGGTTAGAACTATCCAATAGACAAGCTTCTTCTAAAAAGTACCCATGCTAGTTACAGGAATGAAATAGCTGAATACAAAGACCATAAGATTATCCTTAGACCCTTGGGAGAGGCCATTTTCTGGCTGTAGAGGAAAAAAAGGAAGAGCTTAAACAAGTTGAAAAGTCAACCAAGACACCGACTAATGGCAAGAAAAAAGGGCCCATGGAAAAAGATTAAAGCAACTCGGTTTAATTTAATTAACCTAGGGAAGAGGAGAATAATAAATTATTGTGAGGACATTTAAAATGGCTATTTAGATGATAAGAAGCCCTGGTGGCACAATGGTTAAGGTCTCAGCTGGCGGTTTGAACATACCAGCCACTCCGTGGGAGAAAAGACCTGGCGATCTGCTCCCATAAAGATTACAGCCTAGAAAACCCTATGGGGAAGTTCTACCCTGTCCTATAGGGTCACTATGAGTTAGAATCAATTTGACAGCACACAACAACAACAACATTCAGAGGATAAATTCTAGCTGGGCTGCATTAACACTGGCAAGAGAACTAAAGCCAATAGGCTAAAACTGCAGAATATTCTATTTATGGCTGTGAAACTCTGGAGTCAGTGAGGAAAGCAGAGCAATGTCCTTCTCCGGAGGTCTTTAAAACAGAATAGATTCTCATCAGTCTCATTTGAAAGGTTTAAGTGTGATCCTGCCTAAAGGCAAGGTGATGAACAGAATGACTTTTCAAGGTCCCAGACAACCAGCCCGAGGAGACCACACAGCTGATTGTGTGCTGTGGTTTTCTTTTGTTTACCCATATCTTATTGTTTTACACCACCATGTGGCCACACTGAGTAGAAATGTTATAAAAGCCTTGAGAAATGTCAATAGTATATTCTTATACCCTTAGTATTGCAGTCTATTTAAAAATATTGAATCTGTAAAATCATCTGATTTGAATGTGCTTATACATCACAATCATTTTATAGTGTTAATTTTTGAAATAAAACTGGTACCTACCTTATTAATAATCATATGTCAAATTCTTTTATTGTGTGTTTGCCATCCCAAGGGAACAAGATTTGATTCGCAATAAGCTGAGTTCATGAAATAAAAACCTTTTAATTATATGCATAAATAAATGAGAAGAAATAGCTGCAAACATCCATTAATAATCAGAACGTAGCATGTACGAAGTATGAGTCAAGGAAAATTGGAAGTTGTCAAAAATGAAAATGACAGAAGAAGAACTAGATAAATGGTACCTCCTAAAAATTAAACACTTATGCTCGTTAAAAGACTTCTCCAAAAGAGTGAAAAGAGAACCTACAGACTGAGGAAAAAAAAAAAAAATTGGCTAAGATATACCCAACAAGGGTGTAATCTCTAAAATTTATAGAAAACTTCAACACTTCAACAACAAAAAACCAAGCAATCCAATTAAAAAATGGGCAAAGGAGATGAACAGATACTTCACCAAAGAGGACATTCGGGTGGCTAACAAACACATGAAGAAACGTTCATAATCATTAGCCATTAAAAAAAAAAAAATCAAATCATTAGCCATTAAAAAAAATTTTTTTTTAATTTTTTTTAATGGCTAGAGATGCAAATCAAAGCTACAGTAAGATACAATCTCACCCTAACAATAATGACAGTAATCAAAAAACAGAAAATAACAGATGTTGGCAAGGTTATGGGGAGATTAGGACTCGTATACACTGCTTGTGGGAACTTAAAATCTACAACAACTATGGAAAATGGTATGGCACTTCCTTAAGAAGCTAGAAACAGAAATACCATATGATCCAGCAATCCCACTCCTAAGTATATACTCAAAAGAAATAAGAGCCATGACACAAATACACATATGCGTACCCAGGTTCATTGCAGCATAATTCACAATAGCAAAAAGATGGCAACAACCTAAGTGCCCATCAACAGCTGAGTGGATAAACAAATTGTGGTACATACACACCAAGGAATACTATGCAGTGATAATAACAACAAATCCATGAAACAACTCACAGCATGGATGAAATTGGAGGACATTATGCTGAGTGAAATAAATCAATCACAAAAGGACAAATATGAGACCACTATTATAAAAAAACAAGAAAAGGTTTATACACAGAAAAAATATATATATTTGATGGTTACCAGGAATGGGAGAGGGAGGGAGAGAAAATTACTAGCTAGATAGGAGACCTGTGTTAATACTGGCAAAGGAAAAGGCGAAACACAGTATGAATGAAGTCAGCACAACATGACCAAGGCAAAGGAAGACAGTGAGATGAATGCAAGAATAAAGGCCAAGTACAGTAATTACTGTAACATGCAGAATCCTGCAACAATAGTATTAACAAACAATAATTTACAAATGGATACATAGGTAGATAGGTATGCTAAAAAGATGTGGGAGAGTATAAGAGAGCACACCCACCTGCAGATATAGGTTTGGTTGTGAATATTTCTACATACCTAACTGTAGGTGGTCATTTGTATTAACACAGACAAGACAGCACACAAAGAGCACAGTCATGGAAACTTCTTAGACATAACCAAACATCTCACAGGATGAAATTCCTAGGTTCAAAGGCAAAGGACCATAGACTTGGGGACATCTATGTCAATTAACACAACATAGTTCATAAAGACAATGTTATGCATCCTACTTTGGTGAGTAGCATCTGGAGTCTTAAGAGTTAGTGAGTGGTTAGCTAAGATACAACTATTGGTCTCTTCCCTTCCAGAACAAAGGAAAGTAAAGAAAACCAAAGACTTAGGGAGCAATTAGTCCACGGGGCTAAGGAAGAACATGGACCACAGCCTACGTGATCCTGATACCAGAAGAACTGGATGGGTGCTTAGCTACCACTACTGACTGCCCTGAGTAGGATCACTACAGAGAGTCCCAGACAGAATGGGAGAAAAATATAGAACAAAAAAATCAAATTTACAAAAAAGACCAGATTTACTGGTCTGACAGAGATTGGAGAAACCCTGAAGCATATGGCCCTAAGACATCCCTCTGACCTAGAACTGAAGACTTTCCCGGAGAACACTATTCAGCCAAACAACACACAGGCCCATAAAATGAACAATAACCCCTGGGAGAAACATGTTGCTTAGAAGAATCAATTATACTAAATCAAAAGGAAAACATTTACCCAAAAGCAAAGATGAGAAGGCAGGAAGGGGTAGAAAATTGGCATAAAATGAAATGGAAAACCCAGGGCAGAAATGGGGAGAGTGCTGACACATTGTGGGGGATACAACTAATGTCATGGAACACTTCATGTGCAAACTATCAAATGGGAAACTAATTTCCTCTGTAAACTTTCACCTAAAGCACAATAAATTAAAAAAAAAAAAAATGAACACTTGAAAATCAGTGTCCTAGGAATCAGTGAGCTAAAGTGGACTGGTATTGGCCATTTTGAATCAGATAACCATATGGTCTACTATGTCGGGAATGACAAAGAGGAACAATGCTGCATTCATTGTCAAAAAGAACATTTCAAGATCTATCCTGAAGCACAATGTTGTCAATGATAGGATAATATCCATACGCCTACAAGGAAGTCCAGTTAATACGACTATTACTCAAATTCACGTACCAACCATTATTACCAAAGATGACGAAATTAAAGATTTTCACCAACTCCTGCAGTCAGAAATTCATCAAACATGCAATCAAGATGCACTGATAATTAATGATGATTGGAATGGAAAAGTTAGAAACAAAGGAGATCAGTAGTTGGGAAAAAAATGGCTTTGGTGATAGAAAAGGTGCCAGAGATTGAATGATAGAATTTTGCAAGACCAACATCTTATAAATTGGAAATACCTTTTTTCAACAACATAAATGGTGACTATACCTGTGGACCTCACTGGATGGAATACACAGTAAGCAAATCGACTACATCCGCAGAAAGAGACACTGGAGAAGCTCAATATCATCAGTCAGAACAAAGCCAGGGGCCGACTGCAGAACAAACTATCAATTGCTCATATGCACGTTCAAGTTGAAGTTGAAAAGTAGAACAAGACACAAGAGCCAAAGTATGACCTTGAGTATATTCAACCTGAATTTAGAGATCATCTCAAGAATAGATTAGATGCATTGAACGCTAATGACTAAAGACCAGAAGAGTTGTGGAATGACATTAAGGACACCATACAAGAAGAAAGCAGGAGGTCATTAAAAAGACAGGAAGGAAAGAAAAGATCAAAATGGATGTCAAAAGAGACTCTGAAACTTCCTCTTGAACGTAGAGTAGCTAAAGTGAAAGGAAAAAATAATGACGTAAAAAAGCTGAACAGAAAATTTCAAAGAGCAGCTGGAGAAGACAGAGTATTATAATGACATGTGCAAAGACCTTAAGATAGAAAACCAAAGGGGAAAAAACACATTTGGCACTTCTCAAGCTGAAAGAACTGAAGAAAAAAATTCAAGCCTAGAGTTGCAATAGTGAAGGATTCTATGGGGAAAAAGGGAGCCCTAGTGGCGTAGTGGTTAAGAGCTTGCCTGCTAACCAAAAGGTCAGCAGTTCAAATCCACCAGCTGCTCCTTGGAAACCCTTTGGGGCAGTTCTATTCTGTCCTATAGGGTTGCTATGAGTCAGAAACGACTTGATGGCACCTAACAACAATAACAACAGGGAGAATATTAAACAACACAGGAATCATCAAAAGAAAATGGAAAACAATACACATGAGGAATCAACTCGACAGCACTGGGTTTTTGGTGGGAGGAGTGTGCTTCTTAGTTCAATCACATACATGAGACCAAATGGGCAGCTCCTGACTGGAGGCAGGATGAGAAAACAGGAAGGGACAGGAACTGGTTAAATGGACACAGGGAACCTGGGGTGGAAAGAGGCAGTTTGCTTGTCACATTGTGGGAATTGCAACTAATGTCACAAAACAATCTGTGTATAAACTTTTGTATGATAATTTAACTTGAGCTGTAATTTTCACCTTAAGCACAAATTTAAAAAAAAAAAGGAGAAGATGGAAGGAATACACAGAGTCACTGTACCATAAAGAATTTTTCAACATTCAACCATTTCAGGAGGTAGCATATGATCAAGAACTGATGGTGCTGAAGGAAGAGGTTACTACACTGAAGGCATTGATGAAAAATAAGGCTCCAGGAGTTGACTGAAGACCAACTAAGATGTTTCAACAATCAGATGCAGCTCTGAAAGTGTTCACCATCTATGTCAAGAAATTTGGAAGGCAGCTACCAGGCCAACCGACTGGAAGAGATCCACATTTATACCCATTCCAAAGAAAGCTGATCCAACAGAATGTGGAAATTATCAAACAATATCACACACAAACAAAGTTTTGCTGAAGATCATTCAGAGGTGGTTGCAGCAGTACATGGACAGGGAACTTTCACCATACCTACTCAATCTGTGTGCTGAGCAAGTAATCCGAGAAGCTGGACTGTCTGAAGAACGGGGCATCAAGTTTGGAGGAAGACTCATTAACAACCTGCAAAATGCAGAGACAAACTTTGTTTGCTGAAAGTGAAGGGGACTTGAAGCACTTACTGATGAAGATCAAAGGCCACAGCCTTCAGTATGGATTACACCTCAACATAAAGAAAACAAAAATCCTCACAACTAGACCAATGAGCAACATCAAGATAAATGCAAAGAAAAGATTTAAGTTGTCAAGGGTTTCATTTTCCTTGGATCCACAATCAATGCCCATGGAAGCAACCATCAAGAAATCAAACAATGCATTGCATTGTGCATATCTGCTGCAAAAGACCTCTTTAAAGTGTTAAAAAGCAAAGATGTCACTTTAAGGACTAAGGTGTGCTTGACCCAAGCCATGGTGTTTTCAGTCGCCTCATATGCATGTGAAAGCTGGACAGTGATTAAGGAAGACTGAAGAAGAATTGAACACTTTGAATTAATACTGTTGGAGAAAATATTGAATATACCATGGACTGCCAGAAGGACCAACATATCTGTCTCAGAAGAAGTACAGCCAGAATCCTCATTAGAAGCAAGAATGGAGATATTTTGTTTCACATACTTTGAAGATGTTATCAGGAGGGACCAATCCCTGGAGAAAGACATCATGCTTGATGGAGGTCAGCGAAAAAGAGGAAGACCCTCAAAGAGGTGGACTGACACAGTGGATGCAAATGGGATCAAGGATGTCAACGAGTGCGGATGGAGCAGGACAGGGCAGTGTTTTGTTCTCCTGTACATAGGGTCGCTATGAGTTGAAACAGACTCAATGGCACCTAACAACAACAACATGGGCAAAATATTGAACGACACAAGAAGCATTAAAAAAGATGTAAGGAATGCACAGAGTCATTATACCAAAGAGAATTGGCTGACATTCAATCATTTAAAAAAAACAATTCATTTAGGAGGTACCATATGATCAAGAGCTGATGTTATTGAAGGAAGAAGTTCAAGCTGCACTGAAGGCATTGACAAATAACAAGGCTCCAGGAATTGACAGAACACTAATTGAGATGGTTCAACAAAGGGATGCAAAACAGGAAGTGCTCAGTCGTGTATGCAAGAAATTTGGAAAAAAGCTACCTGGCGAATTGACTGAAAGAGATCCATATTTGTGCCCATTCCAAAGAAAGGGGATCCAACAGAATGTGGAAATTATACAGCAATATCATTTTTTTTTATCATTAGTATCATATGCAAGTAAAATTGTGCTGAAGATAATTCAAAAATAGTTGCAGCAATACATTGACAGGGAACTACCCAAAAATCAAGTCGGATTCAGAAGAGGTTGTGGAACGATGGATATCATTGCTGATGTCAGATGGACCTTGGCTGAAAGCAGAGAATACCAGAAAGATGTTTGCCTCTGTTTTGATTATGCAAATACATTCAACTGTGTGGATCGTAACAAATAATTGATAACATTGCTAAGAATGGGAATTCCAGAACAATTGTGTCCATGGAGAACTTGTACATAGACCAAGAGGCAGTCATTCGAACAGAACAAGGGAATACTACATGGTTTAACATCAGGACTCAATCTATATGTTGAGCAAATAATTTGAGAAGCTGGACTACAGAAGAAAAAACATGCAGGGCATCGGGATTGGAGGATGACTCATTTACTACCTGCAATCTGCAGATAAAATAACCTTGCCTGCTGAAAGCAAAGAGAATTTGAAGCACTTACTGATGATCAAAGACAGCCTTTCTTTCCTTATTGCTCTAGCTAGGACTTCCAGAACAATGTTAAATAGGCGTGGTGATAAAGGACATCTTTGTCTTGTTTTCGTTCTCAGGGAGAATGTTTTCAGCCTCTCTCCATTTAAAATGATGTTAGCCGTTGCTTTTGTGTACCAAACCAAACCAATCCCGTTGCCACTGAGTTGATTCCAACTTATAGCAACTGTAGCTTAGTGTAAAACTGACCCATAGTGTTTCCAAGGATCAGCTGGTGGATTCGAACTGCCGACCTTTTGGTTAGTAGCTCAGTTAGTAGCTGAGCTCTTAACCACTGTGCCACCAGAGCTCCAATGCTACCCCCAGAGGACCTTTATTATGTTGAGGAATTTCTCTACTGTTCTTACTTTATTCAGGGTTTTTAGCAGGAATGGGAGTTGGACTTTATCAATTTTTTTTTTCTGTATGGATTGAAATGATCATATGTGTGGTGGATTATGTTGATCGTATTTTCTAATGTTGAATCATACTTGCATACCTGCTATGAATCCCATTTGGTTGCAGTGTATTATTTTTTTGATATGATGCTGAATTCCACTTGCTAGAATTTTGTTGAGAATTTTTGCATCTATAGCCATGATACTGCTCTGTAATTTTTTATGTATCTGTGTGGTGTCTTTGCCTGGCTTTGATATCAGGGTTACGCTGGCTTCATGGAAAGAATTCAGGAATAGTCCTTCCTTTTCTGTGCTCTGAAGTAATTTGAATTGTACTGGTGTGAGCTCTTCTCTGAATGTTTGGTAGAATTCTCCAATGAAGGCTTCCAGGTTTGGGCTTTTTTGTTGTTGTTGTTAGGAGGTTTTTATTATTATCATTATTACCTCTTCAATCTCTTTGCTTGTTGTGGGCCTATTCAGATTTTCTGTGTCAGCTTGCATTAGTTTAGATAGTGCATTTCTAGAAATTTGTCCATTTCCTCTAGGTTCTCAAATTTGTTGGAGTACAATTTCCCATAGTATTCTGTCATGATCCTTTTTATTTTAGTTGGGTCTGTTGTAATGTCCTCTGTCTCATTTCTTATGGGCAGTTATTTGCTTCCTCTCCTGTGTTTTTCTTTGTTCAGTTCGGCCAATAGTTTGTCCATTTGGTTGATCTTTCAAAGAATCAACTTTTGTTCCTGTGGATTCTTTCTATTGTTTTTCTGTTCTCTATTTCATTTATTTCTGCTCTAATCTTTTTTTATATCCTTCTCGTGGCTGTAACCTTCTTTAGCTGTTCTCTTTCTATTTGTTCGAGTTGTAGAGCTAACATTTTGATGTTGGCCCCTCCTTATTTTTTGATACGTGCATTCATTGCTATAAATTGACCTCTGAGCACTGCCTCTGCTGTGTCCAAAGGTTTTGGTATGATATGTTTCATTCTCATTTAATTCCAGGCCTTTTTTTAATTCCCTTTGATTTATTCTATTACCCAGTTGTTACCAGATGTTATTCAGTTTCCATGTATTAGAGGTTTTTTTGTTTTTGTTTTTTCCTTGCTCTTCCTGCTATTGATTTCTACTTTTATGGCATTTTTTGTTGTCGTTTGGCTTAAAACAACAGAAATTTATCCTCTCACCGTTCTGGAGCCCAGAAGCCTGACTTCAGAGTGTCAGCAGGGACATGGTCTCTCTGAAGATTTTAGAGGAAGAACCTTCATTGCCTCTTCCATCTTCTGGTAACCCCAGGCATTCCTTGGCTTGTAGTAGCATTACTCCATTCTCTGCCTCTGAATTCCCTGGTGTCTCCTCTTCTTATAAGGATGCCAGTCATAAGGAGGTTAGGGCTTACCCTAAATGGCTTCATCTTAATTTAACTAATTATGTCTGTAAAGGCACTATTTTCAAATAAGGTCACATTCACATTGACATCAGGTGTCTTTTTTTTTTTTTTTTTTTGTCATTTTTGTTTGTTTTATTATTGTGCTTTAGATGGAAGTTCACAGAGTTTCTTATTAAACAATTAATACACATATTGTTTTGTGAACATTGGTTGCCAAACCCCATGACATGGCAACCCTCTTCCCTTCTCAACCTTGGGTTCCCCATTACCAGCTTTCCTGTCCCCTCATGCCTTCTCATCCTTGCCCCTGGGTTGGTGTGCCCATTTAGTCTCACTTTGTTTTATGGGCCTGTCTAATCATTGGCTGAAGAGTGAACCTCAAGAGTGACTTCAATACTGAGCTAAAAGGATCTCTGGGGGCCATACTCTCGAGTTTCTCCAGTCTCTGTCAGATCAGTAAGTATGATCTTTTTTTGTGAGTTAGAATTTTGTTCTACATTTTTCTCCAATCTGTCTGGGATCCTCTTTCGTGATCCCTGTCAGAGAAGTCACTGATGGTAGCCAGGCACCATCTAGTTATGCTGGACTCAGTCTGGTGGAGGCTGTGGTAGTTGTGGTCCATTACTCCTTCAAACTCATCTTTTCCTGTGTCTTTGGTTTTCTTCATTCTCCCTTGCTCCAGATGGAGTGGGACCAGTGGAATATCTTAGGTGGCTGTTCACAAGATTTTAAGACCCCAGACACTACTCACCAAAGTAGGATGTAGAACATCTTTAAAAATTATGTTATGCCAATTGAGCTAGATGTCCCCGAGACCATGGTCCCCAGCCCTCAGCCCAGTAATTTGATTCCTCAGGGAGTTTGGATGTGTCTATGAAGCTTCCATGAGCTTGCTTTGGTCAAGTTGTGCTGGCTTCCCCAGTATTGTGTACTGTCTTACCCTTCACCAAAGTTACCACTTATCTATTGTCTAGTTAGTGTTTTTCCCTCCCCACTCCTCCCTTCCCTCGTAAACATCAAAGATTATTTCTTTTCGTGTGTAAACTTTTTCATGAGATTTTATAATAGTGATCTCATACAATTTTTGTCCTTTTGTGACTAATTTCACTCAGCATAATGCCCTCCAGATTCATCCATATCGTGAGATGTTTCACAGATTTATCATTGTTCTTTATCGTTTCATAGTATTTCATTGTTTATAGTTTGTTTGTTCATTCATCTGTTGATGGGCATCCAGGTAGTTTCTATCTTTTTGCTATTGTGAACAATGCTGCAATGAACATGGATGTGCATATGTCTATTCATGTAACAGCTCTTATTTCTCTAGGACATATTCCTAGAAGTGGGATTGCTGGATCATATGGTGTTTCTATTTCTGGCTTTTTAAGGAAGCTCCATATTGTTTTTGAAAATGGTTGCACCATTTTGCATTCCCACCAGCAGTGCATAAGAGTTCCAATTTTCTGCCTATGTTATACTCTATTACCGCCTTAATATTCATTACGTACTTCCTAAGCTGTGGTATTCTGCTAATATAACCACGATATGGCTATCAAATTTGTGAAATTAAACATTGATACAATATTATTATCTGCAGCCAATATCCCAGTTTTGCCATTTCTCCCAATAATGTCATTTACAGTAACTTCTTCTGGAACAGTATTCAGTCCAAAAACCACACCTTGCATTTAGTGGTCATGTCTCTTTAGTCTTCTTTAATCTCCGGCCATATTCTATTCCTTAGCCATTATATGTTTTTCACAACATTGACATTTTTAAGATTATAGGCTTTTTATTTATTTATTTATTTTGTGTGTGGAATGGCCCTCAGTTTTGGCTTCTCCAATGTTTCCTTATGATTAGATTCAAGTGATGTATTTTTTGCACACACAAAAAAAAGAGTTCCAATTTCCCCACAGCCTCTCCAAAATTTGTTATTTTCTGTTTTTTTAATTAGTGACAGTAATGTCGGGGTGAGATAGTATTTCATTGTAGTTTCAATTAGCATTTCTCTAATGGCTAATGATCTCAAGCATTTCCTCAGGTATCTGTCAGCTGCTTGAATGCCCTCTTTGGTGAAGTATATGCTCATATCCTTTGTCCATTTTTTAAGTGGATTATTTGCCTTTTTGTTGTAAGGGTGTTGGATTTTCCTGGAGATTTTAGAGATTAGATCTTTGTTGGATTTGTCGTAGCCAAAAAATTTTTCCCAGTGTGTATGTTCTCTTTTTACTCTTTTGGTGGAGTCTTTTGATGACCATGAGTGTTAAATTTTTAGAAGATCCCAGTTATCTAGCTTATCTTCTAGTGTTTGTGTATTGTTAGTTATGATTTGTATCCTGTTTATGCAGTGTATTAGGGCCTCTAGCATTGATCCTATTTTTTCTTCTATGATCTTTATAGTTTTTGGTTTTATATTTAGGCCTTTGATCCATTTTGAATTAGTTTTTGTGTATGGTGTGAAGTATGGGTCCTGTTTCTTTTTTTTTGCAGATGGACATCCAGTTTTGCCAGTACCATTTGTTTAAAAAGTGATCTTTTCCCCCATTTGATGGACTTTGGACCTTGGTCAAAGATCAGGAGACCATAGGTGGATGAATTTACACCTGGGTTCTCAATTCTGTTCCACTGGTCAATGTGTCTATGGTTGTACAGGTGCCAGGCTGTTTTGGCTACTGTAGCTGTATAGTAGGTTCTGAGATTAGGCGCTTTGAGTCCTCATAACATTCTTCTTCAGTGTTGCTTTACTCATCCGGGGCCTCTTCCCTTTGCATATAAAGGTAATGATTAGTTTTTCCATCTCTTTAAAGAATTTTGCTTGTATTCAGATAAGAATTTCATTGTACTTGTAGATTGTTTTGGATAGGATTGACATTTTCACAATGTTGAGTGCACCTATGCATAAGCATGGTATGTTTTTCCATTTATGTAGGTCTTTTTTGGTTTCTTGCAGTAGTGTTTTGTAGTTTTTTTGTGTAGCTCTTTTACATCCCTGGCTAGAGTTATTCCTGAGTACTTTATTTTTTTAGAGACTATTACAAATGGTATTGCTTTCCTGATTTCCTTTTCATAGTTCTCTTTATTGGTGTATAGGAATCCAATTGATTTTTATGTGTTTATCTTGTATCCTGCTCTGTGCTGAATTTTTCTATTAGTCCCAGTAGTACTCTCGTGGGGTCTTTTGGGTTCTCTATGTACAGTATCATATCATCCACACATAGGGACAGTTTTACTTCTTCCTTAACAATTTGGATGCCCTATATTTCTTTTGGCCTTATTGATCTACCTAGGTACTTTTACGGCATTTTGATCAGAGAAAATGCTTTATATTATTTCAATGTTTGGAATTTTATTGAGGGTTGCTTTGTGGCCTAAAATGTGGTCTATGCTGTAGAGTGTTCTATATGTGTTGGAAAAGAATATATAATTTACTGCTGTTGGATGGACCATTCCATATATGTCTGTGAGGTCAAGTTGGCTGAATTTGGCTTTTAGATCTTAGGTACCTTTGTTGACTTTCTTTCTACATGTTCAATCCTTTACTGAGAGTGGTATCTTGAAGTCTCCTACGATTATTGTGGAACTGTCAATTTCTCTTTTCAGTGCTGTTAGTGATGTTTATGTATTTTGGAGTCCTGTCATTGGTTGCATAGATATTTATTAAGGTTATGTTTTCTTGGTGTATTGTCCCTTTAATCATTATGTAATGACCTTCCTTGTGTTTTATGGTGGATTTTGCTTTAAAGTCTATTTTATCTGAGATTAGTATTGCCACTCCTGTCCTTTTTTTTTTTTTTTTGATTACTGTTTGCTTGATATATTTTTTCATCCTTTGATTTTTAATGTATTTATGTCTTTGTGTTTAAAGTGTATCTCTTTAGACAGCATTTTGATGGGTCATGCATTTTTATCCATCCTGCCACTCTCTCTGTCTCCTTACAGGGTCATTTAAGCCATTTACATTCAGCGTGATTATCAGTAGGTATAAATTCATTGCTGTCATACTGTGGTTTTTTGTTTGTTTGTTTTGTTTTTGTGCTGCCAGCATTTTCTTTGTTCCTCTTACTTCCCTGTGCTCAGTTCCTTTTGTTTGTGGATCCTCTTTTGTTATGATACAATTTGTATTTACTGAGTCTTTATGATTTTCTTTTTTATTCTGATGAGTAGGTTTGTTAAATTTCTGTGTGGTTACCTTGAAATTTACTCTTATCTTTCTAAGTTTGAACTAGTCTTTTATGACCTGATATCACCTTGACTTCTTCTTCATTTGACAGTTTTATACCTACACCGTTTTTCCCCCTTTTATTGTTTTAACATTGTTGTCATTTACAGATTGATGTCTCTGTTTCCCTGTTTTAAGTCTTTTAGCCTTATTTTATTGAGAGTTCTTTACCTAGGTTGGTATCTGGGTGATGCTGTCCTGTGTCCTAGACTCCGGTTGTTGTCAGATGTTGTTCGTTCTCTAACTGAAAGACTCTCTTTAATATTTCTTGTAATTTTGGTGTGGTTTTTACAAATTCCTTTAATTTCCATTTATCTGGAAATGTCCTAATTTCACCATCTTATTTGAGAGAGAGTTTTGCAGGATATATTATTCTTTGTTGGCAGTTTTTTTCTTTTAAGGTTTTATATATGTCATCCCATTGCCTTCTTGCCTGCACAGTTCCTCTGAGTAATCAGAGCTTAGTCTTATTGTTTCCCCTTTTGTGAGAGACTTTTCATTGTTCTCTAGCTGCTTTCAGGTCTTTGGTTTTGGTGAGTGTGATTATGATATATCTTGGTGACTTCCTTTTGGGGGCTATCCTATTTGGGGTTCATTGAGCTTCTTAGATGATAAGCTTTTTATCTTTTCATGATATTTGGGTAGTTTTCTGCCAGCAAATCTTCAACAATCTTCTCTCTGTTTTCCATTTTTTCACCCTGTTCTGGAACTACCATCATGCTCAAATTTTTGTCTTGATTGTATCCCACATAATTCTTAGGTTTTCTTCACTTTTTTCCTCTGGTTTTTTTCTCAAACAACGTGGCATCCATGGATTTGTCTTCAATCTCACTGATCCTGTTTTCCATTGCTTCAAAATTGCTTCTAATACATTCTATGGTGTTGTACATTTCTGAAATTTTATTATCTTTTGGATTTCTAGTTCTGGTTTTTGTATGGTTTCTAATTGCTTTTTTTATTGTACTTTAGATGAAGGTGCACAGAACAAACTAGCTTCTTCTTAAACTGTTAGTGTGCACATTGTTTCATGATATTGGTTAACAACCCCGTGACATGTCAACACCCTCCCTTCTCAAACCTGGGCTCCCTATTACCAGCTTTGGTGTCCCTTCTGCCTTCTAGTCATTGCCCCTGGGTTGGTGTGCCCCTTTCATCTCATTTTGTGTTATGGACCTGTCTAATCTTTGGCTAAAGTGTGAACTTCAGGAGTGACTTCATTGTCAAGCTAAAAGAGCTTCCAGGGGAAGTTGCTTATTTATTTTGATGCTTTGTTCTTGTATTCTCTTCATGAATGCTATTGTTTTGTCTATATTTTCCTTGATTTTGGCTATTTTTTTCATTTTTGTGTGTGTGTTTTCCATGATTTTGCCAATTTTTTTTTCCTTCAGATTGTCTATGTTTTCCTTGATCTCTTTCCTAATCTCTTGGAGAGCCATAAGTATTCCTCTTTTGAATTCCACATCAGGTAGTTCCAACTGCCTTTTCTTCTACTGGAAAGTCATCTGATTTTTTATTTTGGTCACTTGCTGGAGCCATCTTGTCCTGCTTTTTTATGTTTTGATGTCATCTGCTGTTTCTGAGACATTAAGGTATTATTTTATTGATTGATTGTATGTTCATTTGTTTCATCCTGCTTCTTTGTTTAGTTTTGATACATCAAGACAGGCTGGCCAGGCATGCTTTTTTGCTTGCTTATCTGAGGGCATGATAGCTCTTACCACCTTATCCTGGTGGCAGGGCAGCAGCAGGCAGAGTGAGCCCACTTTGCTGTATGCTGGTTTGGCAAAGTGACTAAGGGCAGACTGGGTAGGCGCTCTCTGCTCCTGGTGTTGGTCTAGTGATGTGGGAGCATTCACAGCCCATAGTCTGATAGGTGGGGGTGTCAGAAAGCAAGTGCTACAGGCTTGCTTCCCTTCATTCAGCAACTGTTCCAGTGATGAGGGGGGAGAGGCAGGGCAGGCCCAGTGCCGTGGTAGACCTGAGCCAGAGATGCTCTAGTAAAGGCAACATGGCAAGGGCCAGCAAGAAGTGGGCTGGCATATGGAATAAATGGGGAGGGGGGGGAGAAAAAAGAAGGAAAGAAAGAAAAAGGGCAGCTGGTGGGTGGAGGTAGGGTGGACCTGGGAGCCAGCAGAAAGAGGGGTTAGAAGTGGTTAGACAGGAGGTAGAAAGAGGTGGGCCAGTGGCTTTCTAGCCAAAGTGGTGTGGTGTGGCCCAGAGGGAAGTGGAGAGGTGACAAACAGGGCTAGGAGGGAGGGAGAAAGGAAGAAAGGGAAAAAATAAAACAAAATGGTGCAGTGGGAGCCAGTGTGTGGGGGTGGGGCAGCCTCCAAGTGGCAGCAAGCCAGTGATTCTCTAGCCACAGTGGCAAGATGTGGCCCAGCAGGAAGGAAAAGAGGTGGCATACAGCGCTAGATGGGAGGGAAAAAGAAAAGGAAGAAAGGGAAAGAAGAAAAAAAAATGGTACAGCAGGAGCCAACAGGTTATGGTGGGGTGGACCTGTGTGATGGTGGGCTGGTAGCTCTCTAGCCGAGTGGTATGGCATTCCTCATTGGGAAAGGATGGGGGTGGTGCACATGGCTAGGTGGGAGGGAGAAAGGGAAAAAAATATGGCACGGCAGGAGTTGCTAGGTGGGAGCAGAGGGACGCAGGCTGGCAACTGGCCAGTAGCTCTCTAGCTGAGTGTTCAGCATGGCCTGTCAGAAATGGGTGGGGGTGGTGTATGGGATGGGAAAGTGTGTTTGGTTATCGGGTGCTCCATGACATTGCCTTCCTGTACTCCCTGCCTGGGGTTGTTGCTGGCTATGCTTCAAGATGGTGACACTGTGTGATGTTAGTTGGCAGGGGACCTTCACTTGTTCTCTGTTTTCCTTCAGTTTCTTCTTCCATTCGGTTTTGATTTAGTTCTTTAACTCTTCATTTGATGCTTAGGTTTCCAGGATTGGCATTTGTATTTGTTTTACTTAGTTTTTTTAGCCTTTGCTGCAGAGGGGTGTCATGATGCATCTGTCTGGGGCACCATGTTGGCTCTGTCTTCATAATCTCAATGAATCTTAATTCTTCACTTGTTTCAATATAAATTTGGAATGTGTTCCTTTGAAAATAGACTTGAGTCCCAAGGTGTAATAAAAATCACAGTTAAGAATGTGGTAAACTATTGACAACACAGAAAAAGCAACATTTGAAAAACACTAATAAATATTATGAAAATTCTAATTTTTCAGTGAACTCAAAACCAAGTCAGCAAAAGCAAAAATTCAATAAAGCCCTAGAAACCCGCTTTGGTGATTTATCTTCTGCTCTGTCACAATTATTCCAATCCAAGTGTCTTAGTTTTCTAGTGCTGCCATAACAGAAATACTACGTTTGGATAGCTTTAATGAACAGAAATTTATTCTCTCACAGTCTAGGAGACTAGAAGTTCAAATCCTGGGTGCCAGCTCCCAGGGAATGCTATCCCTCTGTCAGTTCTAGGGAAAGGTCCATGTCATCGATCTTCCCTTGGTGTAGAGGCTTTTCAGTGCAGGGACACCAGGTCCAAATGATGCTCTCTGCTCCCGGCACTTCTTTCTTGGTGATATGAGCTCCCTGAAGTATCTGCTCACTTCTCTCTTTTATATCCCAAAAGAGATTCACTCAAGACACAGCCTAATCCTTTAGGATTGTGTCCTACCTTATTTACATAACTGCCCCTAATCCTGCCTCATCGACATCATCCGTAACCATACTCGTTGCCATCTAGTCAATTCTGACTCCTAGCAACCCTATAAGACAGAGTAGAACAGCCCCATAGTGTTTCCAAGGAGTGGCTGGTGGATTTGAACTACTGACATTTTGGTTAGTAGCTGAGCTCTTAACCACTGTGCCACCAGGGCCCCAACATCACAGAGGTTAGGATTTATAATACATAGGATGAATACATCAGATCACGAAATGGAGGACAACCACACAATACTGGGAACCATGGCCCAGCCAAATTTACATGCATTTTGGAGGGACACAATTCAATCCATAACACCAAGGGTGACAATCACTAACATTATAGCTACTCTATCAATTTAGCTTTTGCTGGACTCAATCTACTGTGTCTTTAATCCAGGATTATTCTTTTACATTACTTTCTTTGCATGTTTCAAAATTGTAGTGTCTTTCCAGAACTCTGCTCAGTAATTTTAGTGCAATGTGTTGCATTGTCCCTGAAGAGAAAACAGTGGACTGAAATTATATAAGGGAACCTAAGTCTGAAGCGTATGGAAGCTGGCATCTGATTAATGGCTGACAAATATACCAGTGTTCACCATGGGGCACTCAACCTAATAATTTCTTTAACTCAGCTTTCAACAAACCCTTCCAAATCTAGCCCACTATATGCTTTATTAAATAGTATAGAGACAGCCACACTCACTTGTTTATATATTGTCTGTAGCTGCTTTAGCGTGGCAGAGTTGAGTAGTTGCAACAGAAACCACTTGGTGCACAAAGCCTAAAATATTTACTATCTGACCTTTTTATATGAATAAGTTGATAATTCCTGTTTTAACTTATCTCTGATGTTCTTGTTAAGCAATGTTTATTGAGCCATACCCATGGTAGGAGAAATCAGAGCACGGAAATGAGTTGTCACCTAAAAGTGTACAATGTTTATAAATTCAGGGGTGCTGTGCTTGAGAGTGAAATTTTTACATTTTTTGATAAGTTCTTAAATTCAGAATTTGATTAAATGATTTTCTACTAGGTAAAAAGCATCTACATGTTAAATAGACTTTCTTTTTTAGGTTGTCATAGAAGGAAAATGTTTCCAAGTGTTTCTATCAAAATGCAAATGTTTGAAATGTATTTTCATCTCTCTCTAGTCTATATAATTTTTATAACTTGTTTTCTACCACATACATATTCACATAATATCAAAACCTATCTCTTATTATCTTATCATCAAATTAAGGCTTTGGAAAATATGAAGAATTATTTCTAAAAGATTAGTTATTATTCTTTAGATTATTGTCATTTATTTTGAAATGTCAGGAACAGCTTCTTTTCAACACCACATGATAAAAAATATATATTGAGCTGAATAATTCTTCAAATGGTGGTATTTGTTTCCATGGTTTATTTTGAAAGTCTTTATTTTTGTCTGTCCTCAGCGAGAATCTAAACATTTTAATTCTTTCAACAGGGTGCTATAGTAAGCTTATAGCTTCTGTGCCTTAGACAACCTATATTTAGGGCAGGAAATTTTCTAATTCAATTTACAATGATGTCAAGAAACAACACATATCTGCAGGCAAAGATAAGAAAAACATTCAGGGGTACACAGTGATAGCTCCACTTCAATAAATAAACTTTTGGTACTAGTGATTAGGTACACAGGATTATTATATGTTTAATTGGCTAATGTGACAATTTGGAATTACTTCTAGTCACATTTAATTGAATTTCAAATCTCTAGAGAAAAGAAATATGGAGGCCTAGCAGAGAAACAGTCATAAAAGTAAACGTTTTTCCAAAGGGTGCTAAACAATGAATTAATATCTGTTGCACCATAGTTTTTAATATCCTCTCAGCTTAATAAGACTAATTCAGTTGTTGTACAGACTAGACACTAAAACCAATTCAATTAGATGCAATGATTGGGGGAGTGGGAATGTTTGTTGAACTGGACATTTTTTATTTTCAATTTTAAAGAGGCTGATTTAATCAGAGGTGAGTAATCTTTAACTCAGGTAAAGCCTGAGATATGCGTAAATACCAGTATAATAGTCAGCTTATATGCTATCCACCACCCTTTGTCAGTTTGTCATACTGTGGTGGTTTGCATGTTGCTGTGATGCTGGAAGCTATGCCACCAGTATTTCAAATACCAACAGGGTCACCCATGGTGGACAGCGTTCAGTGGAACTTCCAGATTAAGACAAACTAGGAAGAAAGGCACGGCAATCTACTCTCAAAAATTAGCCAGCGAAAACCCTATGGGTCACAAGAGAATACTGTCTGATATAGTGCTGGAAGATGAGTTCCCTAAGTTAGAAGGCAGTCAAAATACACAGTAGCCACAACACTGGACTCCAGCATACCAATGATTATGAAGATGGCCTAGGACTGGCAAAGTTTCATTATCTTGTACATGGGGTCTCCATGAGTCAGACAGCAACTAACAACAAGAAAAATAATATATTCTATGCTAGGTGTGAAGGCATTTCAAAGTACATAAAATATACATTAGTCTATAAATGCTTTGAAGCTTAAAAAGAAACAACCAAAATAAAGCATTCTCTTAAAGTCTTTAAATATTTTTATACTGTACAAATAGAAAACCATCTAAAAGAAAATGAGTTGTTGCTTCTCTCCTATAGTTTTAGTTTAGCTATAAACTAAATAAAGCTACCTCTACATTCCAAAATGTGCTTTATGCTTTGCTTAAAATTAGTCTAGTCAAAATTATTCATTACAAAAACTTTTTACTCAGTATTTGTATATACTTCCAGTTATGGTGTTCCTTCAGTCCTATAAATTTGTTTTTAAAAAAATCTGTCATTGTCCTTAGGAGTGCCATGATTGCTGACTACATGTTCTGGCTCTGTGGAAGAAGTGAGCAGTATATAAGCAAGCTCATCAAACTGTATTGGCAGGTAAAAATTGATGACCCAACTAGGAGGGGGAGTTCATCTCATTTTTAGAACTAAACTGAAGAATTAGTGCTTAAAAGACTAATGAAAAAGATAGCTCTGGGCATATCTATCAGAAGGACACTACCCAGTAGTGTTTTTAATGAAATTGTTTTCTGAGACTAGTTTTAAGGTCAAAACTCAAGTTTGTTAACCCTTGGCCCATACTTCAGTTTTACAACACAATATAAATTTTAGACATCCCAAGAATATTTTTCCAGGCATGTTGCTATAATAACATCATCCTTTAAAATCAGAACATTGTATTTTTATAGATTCTTGTTGACGTATGACCAGGAAAAGCACATTCTAGAATATCAATTATATCATAAAGCAAAATGCAAAGATCGGTTGTATTTGTTGAGTATTACCTAGTATTTAGAAGACTTGACCAAAACAAACTGCAGAATAATAAATCATAGCAAGAGTCAATTAGATGCCAAGAAGAGAATCATGATTTATGAAAATTTTAAGGAGAACTTAGAATTTACTAGTTAAATCTCCTTTACAACAAATCCACTTCCTTATCCAACTTGACAGCTAACCTCTCGAATTATCAATAAGTTTCTGCTGAAATATAACCAAATCGAAGAACTCACTTACCCCCAAGGAACAACATTCAATTTTCTGATTACTAAACTGTTTATCTCATTCAAAGTGACTATCTCCTCCCCTTAGAACTTCTTTCTAACTAGTAGTTCCCATTGGAGCAACACAGACCAAATGGAAACCCATTTCAAAATGTAAATCTTTCAAATCTTTGAAAATTGTCTACAGTAGCTACTTCCCTCCTCCATATCTTCCCCAGACTGTGAGTTTTTTTCCCCCTGTACTTCGAGATGGTTTAATTTAATTGAACAGAAAATTTTTGAATAAGCTAAAATAAAACTTACTAAAATAATAATAAGAAAGAAATAACCATCAATACTTTTTTATACTTCCTGATGTTTCCCACCATGTCACTATTATCTCTTGGTGCCTAGTTTTCTGTCTCTCTAACTCACAAAGTATCTTCATTATGTCTCAATTTTCCCTCCATATTAACTCCTACTAAATTAACAAACTAATTGGATCCTACCTTCCTTTTAGACCTACTTCTCACCTTGAATCCCACAGTCATATGAAATAACTTAGATGACAAATGAGCCTTCCACCAACCAGGATATCTATGTGACCTTACCATTGAAAATGTGGAAACCAGTACAAATGCAACAAGATAACCTTTATAAGCACCATACAATTTTTACTAAAATATTGTCCCTATTAAGTCAAAAGAATCTTGAATATTGAAGGCTGAAGAAAATTAGAACAAGTCCACAAGAGCCAAAGTATGACCTTGAGTATATCCCATCTGGATACCCTGGTGGTGTAGTGGTTCAGTGCTATGGCTGCTAACCAAAATGTCGGCAGTTTGAATCTGCCAGGTGCTCCTTGAAAACTCTATGGGGCAGTTCTACTCTGTCCTATAGGGTCAATATGAGTTGGAATCAACTCGATAGCACTGGGTATATCCCATCTGAATTTAGAGACCATCTCAAGAAAAGATTTGATGCATTGAACACTATTGACCAAAGACCAGAGGAGTTGTGGAATGACATCCAGGACATCCTCCATGAAGAAAGCAAGAGGCCATTAAAAAGACGGGAAAGAAAGAAAAGGGACAAAATGGATGTCAGAAAGGACTCTGAAACTTGCTGTTGAACATCAAGTAGCTAAAGCAAACAGAAGAAATGAGGAAGTAAAAGAGCTAAACAGAAGATTTCAAAGGGTACTTGAGAAGACAAAGTAAAATATTATAATGACATGTGCAAAAACCTGGAGTTGGAAAACCAAAAAGGAAGAACATGCTGGGCATTTTGCAAGCTGAAAGAACTGAAGAAAAAATTCAAGCTTTGAGTTGCAATAGTGAAAGATTCTAGGGGGAAAATATTAAAAGAAATGGAAAGCATCAAAAGAAGATGGAAGGAATACACAGAGTCACTGTACCAAAAAGAATTGGTTAACATTCAAACATTTCAGGAGGTAGCATATGATCAGGAACCCATGGTACTGATGGAAGAAGTTAAAGCTGCACTGAAGGTATTGGCAAAAAAACAAGGTTCCAGGAACTGACAGAATACACACTGAGATGTTTCAACAAATGGATGCTGTACTGGAAGTGCTCACCTGTCTATGCCAAGACATTCAGAAGACAGTTACCTGGCCAACTGACTGGAAAAGATCCATATTTATGCCTATTCCCAAGAAAGGTGATCCAAACAAATGCAGAAATTATCGAACAATATCATTAATATCACACACAAGTAAAACTTTGTTGAAGATCATTCAAAACCGGCTGCAGCAGTACATCAACAGGGGACTGCCAAAAATTCAAGCCGGATTCAGAAGAGGACATGGAACCAGGGATATCATTGCTGATGTCAGATGGATCTTGGATGAAAACAGAGAATACCAGAAAGACATTTGCCTGTTTTATTGACTATGCAGAGGCATTCGACTGTGTGGATCATAACAAATAATGGACAACATTGCAAAGAATGAGAATTCCAGAACACTTAATTGTGCTCATGCATAATCTGTACATAGACAAAGAGGCAGTTGTTTGAACAGAACAAGGGGATACTGCATGGTTTAAAATCAGGAAAGGTGTGCATTAGGATTGTACCCTGTCACCATACATATTCAGTTTATATACTGGGCAAATAATCCAAGAAACTGGACTATATGAGGAAGAATGTGGCATCAGGATTGGTGGAAGACTCATAAACAACCTGTGATATGCAGATGACACAATCTTGCTCGCTTAGAGCCAAGAGGACTGAGGTATTTACTGATGAAGATCAAAGACTACAGCCTTCGGTATAGTTTACACCTCAACAAAAAGAAAACAAAAATTCTCATAACTGGACCAATAAGCAGCATTGTGATAAATGGAGAAAAGATTGAAGTTGTCAGGGACTGATTTCACTTTATTTGGATCCACAGTCAATGCCCATGGAAGCAGTTGTCAAGAAATCGAAGGACACAATGCATTGGGCAAATTTGCTGCAAAAGAGCTCTTTAAAGTGTTAAAAGGCAAAGAAGTCGCCTTGAAGGCTAAGGTTCACCTGGCCCAAGCCATGGTGTTTTCAATCGCCCCATATGCATGCAAGAGCTGGGCAATGAACAGAAAAGACGGAAGAAAAATAGATCCCTTTGAATTATGGTGTTGGCTAAGAATATTGAGTATACTATGGACTGCCAAAAGAACAAACAAATCTGCCTTGGAAGAAGTACAGCCAGAATGCTCCTTAGAAGCAAGGATTGAGAGACTTCGTCTTACATATTTTGGACGTGTTATCAAGAGGGACCTGTCCCTGGAGAAGGACATCATGCTTGGGAAAGTAGAGGGTCGGTGAAAAAGAGGAAGGCCCTCAATGAGATGGATTGAAACAGTGGCTATAACAGTGGGCTCACCCACAACAATGATTGTGAACATGGTGTAGGAGTGGGCAGTGTTTCCTTCTGTTGTACATAGGGTCACTATGAGTTGGGCTTGACTGGACGACACCTAACAACAACATTCAAAATATATTAGACAGTAAAGTAGCAGGTTCACCATATAAAATTGCTGACATTTTATATGGCTCCATCTAAGTATTTGGAGCTCAATTTGCCTATTATACAAAAATAAAAGTTTGAATTAATCCTACAACACTTGAAACCTCTGATCATAAAAAGGGAAAGTTGCATTCATGCCATCTTAATTTGATTATACTTTTAAGACTTTCCTAAGAGAATTTGGAACCTACAAACAGTAACACTTGATTAAGGGCGTGCAACTAAATAGTTGTAAAGAATCACTGCACGTGAAAAACAAGCAAATAATATGAGCTATGAATATACAAAAGGCAGAGGACTTTCAGATTCCAGAGGCTTCTTAAGAGAGGTGGGAAAGGAGCTGAATCTTTGAATGGATAATATTCAGCAGACTTGACATATGCCAGGTCCCCAAGAATTGTTTGAGTTAATTTATTCATCCGTTAAATAAATGTATATTGAGTGCATATTGTGTTTTCTACATTGAGCTAGGAAAAAATAGATCCAATTTTGTTGTAACCCAAGCCAAGTTAAGAGCTTAATAGTTTTGTAAATGAAAATGTCTCCTGTCTCTTTGGTTTTCGAAGAACATTAATATATTAATACCATATTCCTACATTATTTTTCACCTCAAACTAAGAAAATATATCTCCACTTACCAACACATGCATGTTTGCTATACAAAAAGCAATAAAACAAAATAAGCAAGTAATATGAACTATTACTATTTGCTCCTTTACCATTCTGCATTAACAAAAAGATTAAAAAAAAAAAAAGTATTTCCTTTGTATTCTCTTTTCCTCCTTTATTTTGGCTCAATTTGGTGTAGCAGAAGAGAGCTTTTGTCTGGTAGTCAGATCTGAAACAGTTCAAGTTCTAATACCAACTAGTTACTTAGGGCAAGTCAGCATCTAGAGGAGTTTCAACTAGAAAACAAGGGGTGACTAGCAGAAAATGTTTGAGAATATCTATTCACAAGCCCATTTTAGCACTAAAATCTCGTAGCTTTAGGTACATCCAAAATGATGTCACAAATTTCAAGAAAAAAAAGAAGCAACATATTTTAAAATTGCATCATGAAGATATAGTCCATCAACTAAACCCTTCTGTCTAACCCCAACATTAACACACCACACCATCCTCTTAAGCTAGTTATGTACTTCTTTCTGCCGAACAGCCTCTCTCTGATCTTTTCAAATCTAAACATCCTCCTGTTGTTATGGATTGATTTGTGTTCCCCAAAAATACGCACTGAAATCCAAATCCCTATAAATATGACCCTGTTTGAAAATAGGGTTTTTTTTTTTTTTTTTTTATATTAATGAGGCCATGCCAGAGTAGGGTGGGTCCTAAACCTAATCAAGTCTGAGTTGTAAAAAGAACAGAACAGACAGGGAGACACACATGGGGCTGGGAGGAGAAGAAGATGGACAACAGACACAGATGCATCTACAAGCCCAGTAATGCCAAGTATTGCTAGAAGCTAGTAAAAGTTGAAATAGAGAAGGAAGGACACCCCCTCTGCCTAACGCCCCTCCCCACCAGAGCCATGGCCTGAATTGAAACATCTACCCTCCTGAACTGTGAGAAAATAAATTTCTGTTCTTTAAAGCCACACACTTGTGGCATTTCTGCTACAACAGCATTAGGCAACTAAGACACCCCCTAAACCTTGTCCTGTCCTAAATCAGAAGGGGGTTTTTTGACATTGTCAGGATGTGCCCAGTCTACGCCATCTTTAGAGACAGTGATGCCCCACTATCTAATTCACCATAGCCATTGCACTGTTGAACTTAAAAATGTGCCCAGACATCACAGCTAGAGATTGTACCCACAAGTACATTTGTCAACATTCATTAAAACTGAATAAACAAGGTCTATTTTTTTTTTTTTTTTACCTTCACCAGTCAAGAAGTCAAAAAATCAAATGACACATTCCATTGGACAAATCCACTGCAAAAGACCTCTTTAAAGTGTTAAAAAGCAAAGATGTCACCTTGAGGGCTAAGGTGTACCTGACCCAAGCTGTGATACTTTCAGTCACCTCATAGGTATGCAAAAGCTGGACCGAAGAAGAATTGACATCTTTGGATTATAGTGTTAGCTAAGAATTTTGAATATACCAAGGACTTCCAGAAGAATAAACAAGTCTGTCTTGGAAGAAATACAGCCAGAGTGCTCTTTGGAAGCAAGGATGGAGAGAATTCGTCTCATGTACTTTGGACATGTTATCAGGAGGGACCAATCCCTGGAGGACATCATGCTTGGTAAGGTACAGGCTCAACAAAAAAGAGGAAGACCCTCAATGAGATGAATTGACACAGTGGCTGCAACAATGGGCTCAAACATAGCAACCACTGTGAGGCTAGCACAGGACCAGGCAGTGTTCCGTTCAAGTGATCACAATGAATTGGGGCTGACTAGATGGCACCAAGCAGCAACAGCATATTCATCATCTTTGTAAGTTAAAAAGTTACTATGTATCTTCCTTTTCAAGCACATAAAAATTCTACAACTCTGGGTGGTTATTCTTTTTAGAGCTCTTAAACAAGAAAAGGAAATTTTCCGAATATAAAAGATTGAGAACCAGTTAACCCTTTTTTCGTACATTGTTGACTTAAGAACTCATAGATGCTTTGGTGAGCTCAAGAACACCTTTCAATTGCATCAGGAATATTTTTCATATCGTCAATCCAGCAAGAAAAAAAAAAAGCATAAAGCTCTACACTATATGACATCTCACACTGGGATATATCACTCTGAATAAAAATGTTTGCACATGTTATTTTATAACAGCATCACCTCTTCAGAGGTAGAGAGATTTGAAAATAACTTGTCACGACTGTACTTGAATGCATATCTCTATAACCTGATACACAGTCTCCTGTTATCAGCCATCCTCCTCCTCGAGAACACCTCAGGACCTCATCATAATTCTGAACTAATTAGCAAAATGGGAAGTACCTAGTCAGGCTGACGATGAGTTATTTTGAAGTAGCTATTGTTGCCCCTAACATAATAATATTGTTTCAAGAAGAACTTTACAGTAAACTCTAGTTCACCTCCTGAGCCCCTTGCCCCTCAGATCCAGGGTTAGATTTAAAAGTAGTGGGGTGCGGGGACGGGGAAGCTTCCGTCTTCTTCCACTCCCCCTTCCTGTTCTCCAGCCTTCATTTTCAGGCGTGCTCCCAGGCACACGTTGTAATGTGCGTGGCTTTATCTCCTGCAATGTAACAGAGCCCACTCTGGTCTGCACTGCTCAGCAAACTGGAGTGAGCAAAGGTGATAACAGCTAATTTTGTGGCAGAATGCCCACAAGACAAATGCAGAGGAAGCCCACTAAACACAGCAAGCTGCGTCATCAGCTCATCTTCTACTTTAATTCTTTAATTGTTGTCTTTTTTTTTTTGAGTCACAGACCCCTTTGAGAATGCGATGCAATTTATGCGTATCCATCTAGAAACAATACTTATAAGTGCATATATGGGAAAATATGCTTGCTATTTATCTCAGTGCACTGGAAATTGATCCCATACACAGTCAGCATTTGCAAAGAATTATGGTGTCTTGGTCATTTAGTGCTGCCGGAATCGACTCGATGGCAGTGGTTTTTTTTTTTTTTTTTAATAGACATACCACAAGTGGATGGCTTTAACAAAGAGAAATTTATTCTGTCACAGTCTAGTAGGCTATAAGTCCGAATTCAAGGTGCCAGCTCCAGGGCAAGGCTTTCTCTCTCTGTCAGCTCTGGAGGAAGGTCCTCATCGTCAATCTTCCCTTGGTCTAGGAACTTCTCCTTGGAGGAATCTCAGGTCCAAAGGGTGCGTTCTGCCCCCGGCAGTGCTTTCTTGGTGATATGAGGCTCCCCTGTCTCTTTGCTCACTTCTCTCTTTTATGTCTCAAAAGAGATTAGCTTAAGACCCTATATAATCTTGTAGATCTTACCAGTATAAACCACTAAAACCCACTGCCATCGAGAAAATTCCAACTCACAGCGACACTATAGGACTGAATAGAACTGCCCCATAGAGTTTCCAAGGAGCGCCTGGTGGATTCAAACTGCAGACATTTTGGTTAGCAGCCACAGCACTTAACCACTACACCACCAGGGTTTCCCTCATCAATATAACTGCCACTAATCCATCTCATTACATCATAGTGATAGGATTTATAACACATAAAGAAATTACATCAGATGACAAAATGATAGACAATCATAGTATACTGGGAATCATGACCTAGCCAAGTTGACAGATATTTTGGGGGGACACAATTCAATCCATGACATATGGCTTTCTTACTCTTGTGAGAAGGTGGTTGTAATTTTTCTGGAGTAAGAAATAGAAATATATTTTACATCCCATTGATTTTTTATTGCTTCATTTTGGAGGCAGTAAGGGCTAAACCCAGATTCACAAAGTCTCTTATAGCAAAGGACTCAGAGCTCCTGTAGTTCACAATATTTGATAAGGGTAGGTATGTGTCAAGAAGTACCAAAATTTTCTACTTGGATTCATATTACATCATTTCTTTTGTCCTCAAGTCAATGAGGTCATCTTTGTTAGGTCTGTGTATCATCAAAAATACCTGTGTCAGCAATTTGTTTCAATTTAAAGATTGTCTGGACAAAGACAATAAGAGTTAAGCCAATTTGCCAATTATCTGTAGATTTTTGTCCCTGGAAACTCTCAAGACTTTTATCAGTCTCACCTCAAATGCTGGAAAATTATATTGTTATTTAACTCCAATCACCTCTTCTAGATTAGCCACTTAGTTAAATAAGCTCGTAGTTTTTTCAGAACCACCTCTAATACTCATTTCAGCATTTTCAATTAAAACAATTACCTCATTCACGTGGCTAAGATGTCAGCCAGTATAAAGCAAGTCCTGGAACGAACTTCGCACTATCAAATTGTCCTGAGAAGGGGTTTTACTTTTCTCTTTAAAAAAAAAAGTAAAGCACTAACCAAATTAAATCACTCTAAACCTCTTCTCTGCATTGCCAACAAACTTCATCAGTAGGACAGAATAACATGGTGCACTCTGAAATCTTGACAAAGATCTCCTGAAAAGGCATTGATTCAAGCTCTTGGCTCTGAGAAGTTGAGACTTTCACAGCAGCAGAAAGACCTCCTTTGGGATTGCTGGAAGGGCTGTTGACACCAACAGAGGCCCATGTAAAAACCTGACATGTGGAGTATCTCTCTTCATTGAAACAGCAAAGACTGAGCAGTGCCAACTTCCCAGGTCCTCCATCTGTGCAGAGAACACCAAGACTCCCCATCCAATTCAAGTCGTACTTGGCAATGAATTGTTCACCATCTTAAAGATATCAGTGGCCTATATAGCTTCTAAAAGGGACCTTATACACACACACACAAACCATACATCTTTGGTATAATTAGTCTACTCTCAAAGGACAAAACCAGGGGCTGGCTACACCAAGAGACAAAAAGAGATTTTCCCCAAACCACATGCGCAAGGAAAATGGTGCATAGTTTGTTTGCTCCTAAAGCCTTTCCATGGACTTTAGGGATTCATGGACCACAGGCTAAGACCCCTCCAGTACTCTCACTTTGCATAATGCTCACTGTTGCAATAACCTTTTTTCCTGTAGTGTTGGGTCTAGCAAGAAACATTTACTACTTCCCACACCCAAAGCCAAAAAAAGCTCCCAGAATGTTGGTGTCGGTTATAGCGCCTCCATAAATTGCACTACGGTGATTCACAAAGCCTTTCCAATTCAGTGTGTCCAAACTATTTCTAAGTTAGTGGATGCATTTCTTCTTTATTCTGAAGTTATATGTGTCATTCATATTCATTCAACAAATACTTATTGAGCACTTTTAGTGGTATGTGTTGGGTATATAGCAGGGAACAAACTAAACATCAACCTGTCTTCAAGGAGCATATATTCTAGCACACATGAAGAAAAACTCCTGGACTATTGGTATTTAAGTTAGACACCATTTCTTGTTAACCTGTTTTTCTTCCAAGTGCCATCAAAGTACATTGCAAAAAGCAACTCAATATGTTAAACTAATAAATCAACCAAATTAAACCTTGGTGTGACATGAAATTCAAACAATAATGTCTGACATGAGAATATTTTGGCATAGTTGTTCACAATAAAAATTTTTAGTGCTAATATAAATTCAATGAACATTTCTCTCTCTCTCTCTCTCTCTCTGTGTACTTTACATACACAATTGTGGAAAAATTTTGTGCTTCATTTGAGTCTGTGGTTCATCAAATATTTGGAGAAGATTGCAGATTTCTGGTAGAGTCTTTTGGCTCACTGGTTTCTGTGTTACTGTTGTCTCCGTACACGTCCCAAGGTCTTGGCTGTTAGCTTCTTCCTTCAAACATGGAAAGCAAGACAGCAGTAAGCTAAGAGATGTTTCTGCACTGACCAGAGAGTGACAGGAGACAATTTATCACTGAACAGAAGTTGATCACTTAAACTAACAATGAAAACTAATCTTTCATCTTCTTTGTTTCATTTCTTGATATTGCAAAATCATCCCAATATCAGCCACTTATATAGCAAAAAGTTACAATACCTCAACCTCAGAATAAAAAAATCTTCAACATGAAATTACAGGCAAAATGAGGTCAAGGAACATGAAAGATTTTTTTATTATCTTTAACAAAATACCTACATTTTCTGGAGAAGAAAAATGTGTTTGCTCTAAAGATTTACTTCAATGTGAATTTTTTTTTCCACAGAAAAGAACAAAATAGAAATACCATATGAGCATGTCTCTTAACATTATATATGTAAAATCTATTTCTTTATTTGTCTCTGTCAGGCAGCAAGTTCATTAAAAAATTGATCAGGGAGTATCTGAAAGCAGCTCAGGCCCTATAAATACTTAGATTAGATATATTTGAGAACCGCTAAAGCCACTCACAAAAGTATTTCCCCTTCAACTTGCTATGTATCATGCTTAAATTCCCAACATTTGGCATTGAGTCTCTGGTCAGCCACATATCATATGCAAAAATAAATCTATCTATTTAACTCATTAATGGGTGGTTTCAGAACACAACTGTGGGAATTAGCTTATTTGAGATTTCTTAATCTCTCTAGAAAGGTGAAAGCAGAATCCTGACGGAACAAGTTGGAGGGAGAGGTAAGCTCTGTTGAGATAGGAGACCAGAATGTTCTGGAATACAGGAAATATAGACCAAATAGAAGTAGCTTGTGAAGGCAATAGGTAGCTGTGTTTAAGTCTATAAAGGAAAGGAAGCAAAATAAAATAGACAACATGGATCAGTGGAAATCATTCTGGTCTGATATTCAAAAGTCTGAATTCTGGTCCCAGTGCTAGTACTCAATTTCGGTTATTTCATTTCTGTATTGGTCAGCTACTGTTACAATAATGTGATATAACAAACTACTCTAAATTTCAGGGGTTTATAACAATAAGGCTTGGGTTTGACTCATCAGGCTGGGCTAGCCTGGGTTTACCTCCAAGGTGCAGGGAGGTGCAAGTATGTTCCACACATCTTTCATCCTTTTATGACCAATTGTTTGTCTAATGGCAAAAGGCAGAATTCCAAGAGAGAAAGTCAAACAGTATAAGCACACATGTCACGTCACTGCTCACACCATGCTTGCTAACATCTTACTAGCCAAAGCAAGCCATGTGGTCAAGTCCAAGGACAAGGGTAGTCATTCCATTCTGTCCACTACAAAGCCATGAGAGGTATGGATATGATATATTGCTACATGGAGGTAAAAAATTGAGACAAACAATTCAATCTGCCACACTGCTCTAGCCCTTAGTTTCTGCTTCTGTGAGACGAGGAAATTGGCCTCAGTTGTTGGTTCTCAACTAGTAACAGACTGCATCAGAGTCACTTGGAGGAATATTTAAAATACTAGATTTCCATACTCAGGTGGGGTCTTGAAAGCTGTATTTTATTTGTTTGTTTTTGTTTGTTTGTTACTGCTCTCCTTGTGATTCTGATGCACAACCCCTGAGCTAGAGAGTCTCTAAGGCCATTTCCAATATATTTTACTTTAGTGATGACCAACTTAGCCAATCGTATTTTTTATCTGGAGTTGCCTTATATATAATGATAGAGCATTAGGTGGCCTGCACTGGTGACGCTGCTTGCTGAACAGTACAACTGATGTACTTCATAAGGCCCAGATTCTCCCCTTAGTCTTCCCACTTAAGTAGATGACCCCTAGTAAGTTAGGTGACCTCTGCTTCCTCTTGTTAAAGGTTAGTCACTCCTGTCTGCTTCTCACCATGATGTAGGTCAGGTTTTCCTGCCCCCTCCCTCAAAGTAAAGTCCTTGCTACTTTGAGATCCTTTCCTGCATTCAAGGTTCCATCCGGAAAACAGTGACAATATTTTTTAGTCACTTGCCTACAAAGACATTTGTCCTTTAAGCTAGGCAACATTAAAATTTCCATTTTATGAATTTCCATATTTTTCAGTTAGAAGACAGGCTAAAGAGGAAGTGTCCAAACTGAGACGAGAGGTAAAAGAGAGCTTCCTTTCCTGGGTCTTGAAAAAGATAAATGTAGAAACGAATTTCCCATCTAATTATTCATTCCTGTTTATATATTCTTTAATGATATGTTTCCATGGTTACCAGCGTTGTTAAATGCTGCCTGTGTTTCGTTTTGCTTTGATGCTATTTGAGGTATCATGCCAGTAGGAGAGGTTCACTCTTAAATGAAAGATGTAACTGATGCATGTGTTTGATCCAAGGTTGAGTGTTCCTATGAAGGAGATAGTGACCGTGACATTATTTGTTGGTTGTATAGTTTTGTGTAGTTGGTCTACTGCCCATTGCTCTTCTGTGAGTGTCCCAGGCATTAGGAAGTAAGAAAGGGACAGGGGAGAAAGAAGGGACAGAGGAAACTGAATCACACACATATATAAATTCATCTGTATATTTTAGTACTGTTATATATATTTAAAGTACCTGGGTAGTGCAAATGGTTTGTGCTGGCTGGTAACCAAAAGGCTGATGGTTCAAATCCACCCAGTGGCTCCACAGAAGAAAAGTCCTGGCAATCTGCTTCTGTTAAGATTACAGCCAAGAAAAGTCTATAGAGCAGTTCTGCTTTTTAATATATGGGGTTGTCATGAGTCCTAATCAACTCAACAGTACAAAACAACACAAAACCAGCCCAAACTCGTTGCCATCAAATTTCAATCAGAGAGCCACCTCTCTGGAGATTTTTTGCCTTTGAAGCCCTAACTCACTGTGAAATAAATGGCTTTGTCCCCTGCTAAGCAATGTCAGTTATAATGGTCACACTAGAACAGTGGTGTCACTTGGGTTGGTGTCACCAAGAAGTAACTCATGGTGTCACCCTGCTGGGGTGGGCTGAGCGGGCGGCAAATCCTCCCCCTTGTGGGCTGAGTGGCCCACCCTCACCCTGCCCCTGCCCCCACACAGGGCCCAGCGCTGCACTGCACAGCCCCACCCCTCCAGTCTCCATCCTCAGCGGCTCTCCACAGCTCTTCCCCTCTCGCATTGGCCAAGGTGGAGCCCTTCCTCTCTGCCCAGTGGTGCGTGCCTTGGCCCGACACCCACACCCTGATTGACAGGTCATGGTGGGGGGAGGTTAAGTTACTGTACTGAGTGATGAGTGACACCAGCCCTACTGGTGCCACTGTCTTGGTGGTCTCTCCCACCATGGCGTCGGCCCACCTGTCGCCTCTGGGGACTCTGGGGTCATTTTGGTGTCACCCTCTCTGACAGTATCTGGTGTGTGATTTGCACCTGCACACTCCTTTAGTGACATCACTGCTAGAACAAGAATTTGGGGTCGGGTGACCCTGCCACCACCTCAGAAAGTGTCTTGCAGAGGTCAGCCTACTTAACATATACATTAGCTCTCCATCTGCAGGTTGATAACTCAGGCACATTAGGATATAATGGCATCATATCAAGCAAAACAATTACTCCTCAGCCATTCCTGCCCACTACTTACTTTGCACCCTTCTTCAGAAATGTATATAGCCAATCTTCATTAATTTCAGATTTTGTATTTGCAAAATTGCCTACTCACTAAATTGTAATTGTAACCCCAAAATCAGTACTTGCAGCACTTATTGGAGGACTTACACAGAGTGACAAAAAATTTGAGTAGGCCCATTCAGAAGCAAGGTCCAACAAGGCAATGCTCTGCCTTCTTGTGTCAGTGCTCATACTGTAAACAAGTGCCCTTTCATGGTCTATTTAGTGCCATGTTTTTCACATTTTTGTGCTTTTTTCAGTAATTTTCACTGTTTAAAATCACTCCAAAATATAGTGCTGAAGTGTTGTCTAATATTCCTAAGCACAAGAAGGCTGTGATGTGCCTGATGGAGAAAATAAGTATGTTAGATAAGATTCTTCAGGCCTGAGTTGCTCTTGGCTATGAGTTCAAGGTTAATGAGTCAACAATATATATTATATACATTAAGTAATGTGTCTTTAAACAGAAACACACATAGAACAAGATTATGTATTGATCAGTTGATGAAACTGTGTGACCAGAGGCTTACAGGAACCTCGCCCTGTATTTCCCCCTAGAAGCAATGGCTCAGTCTTTGCTAATTCCGTGTTCATGGCAACTTTATAGAACTTAACTACCATAAATAATAAGAATAGACCTTTTTTTTTTTTTTTTAAAGGTACTGATTTGGTTTTGTCAATAGGTGATGGAGGAAGCCGTCACCATTTAGATGGAGTCGGATTTTTCTTTTTTTTCCCTCTCCTAAAAAGCTTTTTGGGTTCTGAACGTTTTTAAAGGAGGAAAAAAAGTGACCTCTAAATTTATTTTCATTTTCTCTCATTTCAGAATGATATGGGTTTTAGAGAAGGCAATTGGGGCCTTCTCTTACTTGAACAAGTTTAGGTCTAGCTCTTTGATTCTCAGAAATCTTGTACCTAGTCTGCTAAATTTCCATGAGGTTATTTGGTTTGCATAGCAGCTTTGCCTTCCAGTTTAAATTTGCAAGCATGTTAATGCCTTCTTTGTTTCTGTTTGCATCTAAAAATCAAAAATTGTTATGTGCAAAACCAAATTTAGAGGGTTTTATGGTTGTTTTTTATATTTCCCACAGATTTTTACGGGTTATTGATTTACAAGCTTGCAGAGAAATTGAGGTCACTTTTTTTTTTTTTTTAGCAGTTGGAGGTGTGGAATAACTACTCCATGAAATCATGAAGTTTTTAAAGCTGTGTTCACCCAGGTATAAAATAATCAGTAAAACTCAAAGCTTTTAATGTTTTTATTTATATTCAGCCATCCTTTTGATGGCATTGCATACTAATTAAAAATAAATTCACCTCTTTTCTTGAATTCATAGGATTGTATTTTTCTTATTAATTTTTGAAGACTGCCTACTCTACCTGTGCTATAGTTTCTGCTGGTAGATTCATTTTCTTTTTCATGATAATTCTTCCTTTAAATAACAAGATCTTGGCATTTCAAATGTCAACCTTTAACATGTGGCATGATTTAGTTTTTCTCAGGATCATAAAATAAACTGTTAAGCTAACCTATTTTTAACCAAGAAAGCATAGGTACTATTATATATACCAAAACCTATTATATATAGTGGAGCCTAAACTAGGAGTGAACAACCTGTGAAACAAAATGACCTCCAGAAAACCCTGGGAGGACTTTTTCAAGCCCAAACTAAAAACCCATTATAATTGACATGGCAAGTCTTCATTTTTTTTTTTTTTTTTATTCTTCATCAGTTGGGGAGTTAGCCTGCTGTAGCATTCATGCAAAAGATGCAAATCAGAGATATAACAGAGACTGGATATGGATAGGGTGCCCTGGTGGCATAGTGGTTAAGAGCTAGGCTGCTAAACAGAAAGTCAACAGTTCAATACTACCAGCTGCTCCTTGGAGACCCTATAGGGTAGATCTACTCTGTTCTATATGGTCATTATGAGTCAGAATTAACTTGACTGCAACAGGTTTGGTTTTGGTTTTTTTGGATATGGATAACTTGGAAGTATAGTGACTCCTCTCTTGAAGATAGCACTTTATTTCACTTTCTTTCATATCAATTGAAGTTGTGGTTTTTGGTTGTCACAGGGCACATAGAAATATATATATATATATATATGTCTGTGTATATACACACACATATTCTTTCTGCCTAGAATCTGTCAGTTTGTCATACTGTGGTGGCTTGCATATTGCTGTGATAGTGGAAGCTATGTCACTAGTATTTCAAATACCAGCAGGGTCGCCCTTGGTGGACAGGTTTCAGCAGAGCAGCCAGACTAAGACAGACTAGGAAGAAGGACCTGGCAGTCTACTGAAAATATTGGCCAGTGAAAGCCTTATGAATAGCAGCAGAACACCGTCTGATATAGCATCAGAAAATAAACCCCTCAGATTAGAAGGCACTCAAAATACAACTGGGAAGGAGTTGCCTACTCAAAGCAGAGTTGACCTTAATGATGTGGATGGAGTAAGATTTCAGAACCTTCATTTGCTGATGTGGCTTAACTCAAAATGAGAAGAAACAGCTGCAAACATCCATTAATAATAGGAACAAGAAATGTGCAAGGAGCCCTGGAGATGCAGTGGTTAAGAGCTGTAGCTGCTAACCAAAAGGTCAGCACATATGAATCTAGGAACTAGAAGTCATCAAAAATGAAATGGAATGCAAAAAGATCAATATTCTAGGCATTAATGAGCTAAAGGACTGGTACTGGTCATTTTGAATCAGACAATCATATGGTATACTGTGCCAAGAATGACAAATTGAAGAGGAATGGCAACACATTCACAATCAAAAAGAACATTTCAAGATCTGTCTTGAAGTACAACACTGTCGGCGATAGGATAATATCCATACTCCTAAAAGGAAGATCCGTTAATAGGATTATTATTCAATTTCATAAACCAGCCACTAATGCCAGAGATGGGAAAATTGAAGATTTTTATGAACTTCTGCAGTCTGAAATTGATCAAACATGCAATCAGGATGCATTGGTAATTACTGGTGACTGGAATGTGAAAGGTGGAAACAAAGAAGAAGGATTGTTAGTTGGAAAATGTGGCCTTTGTGATAGAAATGATGCCAAAGGTCACACGTTAGAATTTTTATAAGACCAACGACTTCTTCATTGCAAATACCTTTTTTCAACCACAGACAAGTGGACTTCACCAGATAGAGCACACAGGAATCAAATTGTCTACATCTGTGGAAGAGACAATGGAAAAGCTCAATATCATCTGTCAGAACAAGGCCAGGGGATGACTGCAGAACAGACCAGCAATTGCTCATATGCAAGTTCAAGTAGAAGCAGAAGAAAATTAAAACAAGTCCACAAGAATCCAAATATAACCTTAAGTAGATTGCACCTGAATTTAGAGACCATCTCAAGAATAGATTTCATGCATTGAAAACTAATGACCAAAGACCAGAAGAGTTGTTGGATGACATCAAGGACATCATACATGAAGAAACAAGAGGTCATTAAAAAGACAAAAAAGAAAGAAAAACCAAAATGGATGTCAGAAGAGACTCTGAAACTTGCTCTTGAATGTCGAGTAGCTAAAGCAAAAGGAAGAAATGATGTAGTAAAAGAGCTGAACAGAAGAATTCAAAGCGCAGCTCAAGAAGACAAAGTAAAATATTATAATGACATGCACAAAGACTTGGAGTTAGAAAACCAAAAGGAAAGAACACACTCGATATTTCTCAAGCTGAAAGAACTGAAGAAAAAATTCAAGCCTCGAGTTGTACTTTTGAAGGATGATGCAGGTAGCATCAAGAGAAGATGGATGGAATGCACAGTCACTGTACCAAAAAGAAATGGTCAATGTTCTACCATTTGGAAATTTGGAAGACAGCTACCTGGCCAACCGACTGGAAGAAATCCATATCTGTGCCAATTCCAAAGAAAGGTGATCCCACAGAATGCAGAAATTGTTGAGCAATATCATTAATATTACACGTAAGTAAAATTTTGCTGAAGATCATTCAGAAGTGGTTGTAGCAGTACATAGACAGGGAAATTCCAGAAATTGAAGCAGGATTTAAAAGAGGTTGTGTAATGATGGATATTATTGCTGATATCAGATGGACTTTGACTGAAAGCAGAGAAAAACAGGAAGATCTTTATCTGTGTCTTATTGGCTATGAAAAGCATCACAAACTATGGATAACGTTGGGAAGAATGGGAATTCCAGAACACTTAATTGTGCTCTTGCATAACTTGTACATAGACCAAGAGGAAGTCATTCAAACAGAACCAAAAGATGCTGCATGGTTTAAAATCAGGAAAAGAGTGCATCAGATTTGTATTCTTTCACCATACTTATACAGTCTGTATGCTGAGCACATAATCAAAGAAACCGGACTATATGAAGAAGAATGTGGCATCAGGATTGGTGACACGATCTTGCTTGCTGAAAGCGAAGAGGACTTGAGGTGCTTACTGATGAAGATAAAAGTCTACAGCCTTCAGTATGGATTACACCTCAACATAAGGAAAACAAAAATCCTCACAACTGGACCAATAAGCAACACCATGATAAATGGAGAAAAGATTGAGGTTGTCAAGGATTTCATTTTACTTGAATGCACAATCAGTGCTCATGGAAGCAGCAGTCAGGAAATCAAACAACGTATTGCATTTGGCAAATCTGCTTCAAAAGACCTCTTTAGAGTGTTAAAAAGCAAAGATGTCACTTTAAGGACTAAGGTGCACTTGACCCAAGCTATGGTGTTTCCAATTGCTTCATATGAATGCGAAAGCTGGGGAATGAATAAGGAAGACTGAAGAATTGATGCCTTTGAATTATGGTGTCGGCAAAGAATATTGAATATACTATGAACTGCCAAAAGAAGGAACAAATCTGTTTTGGAAGAAGTACAGCCAGGATGCTCCTTAGAAGCAAGGATGGCGAGCCTGCATCTCACATACTTTGGACGTGTTATCAAGAGGGAAAAGTCCCTGGAGAAGGATATCATGCTTTGTAAAGTAGAGGGTCAGCACAAAAGAGGAAGACCCTAGATAAGATGAATTGACACAGTGGCTGCAACAATGGGCTCAAAAAGCAACAATTGTGAGGATGGCACAGGACCAGGCAGTGTTTCTTTCTGTTGTACATAGGGTCACTAAGAGTTGGAACCAACTCAATGGCACCTAACAACAACAACATATATACACTTTGACGAGTTGGTCACATTTCTAACAGATGCAATTACCCCTCTTCTGATACATCTTGATGTTAGGATGAGATGATGGGGAAGTGCATATGGGTGGCCACCGGCCCCATAATATCATCCTCCTGCAACCTATTGTTTCCTAAAATATGAAGTCCCCTAGGAGGAGCCACATCCTGGTAGAGATTAATTGCAGGCAAAGGAGATAAAAAGAGAAAAAGAAAAGACAGGAAATAATGGGGAGGCCAAGGAACAGTAAGGACAAACTATGAGTAATAATATCTATAAAGAAACTGTTCTATGTGGCATAGTAGTCACTTTTACTGGTTTCCAGATAGACCATCATCCCTCTTTGGTGGGTGTACCACCAATGACACGGAGCTGCTGTTAGCCTCCAAGATGAACAGTTTGCTTGTTGAAAGTCTCTAATTAGAATTTTCTTCCTCCTGCTAAGGATTCCACCTCTGCTCACTGGAGCTCTATGCAAGAACTAAAATTTGGAATCTTGGTGCTGAAAGGGGCTGTAGAGATTATTTATGAGGCAGCATAGCATAATGGTTAAGAGCACAAGACTCTGACTGAAATAGGACTAATTCAGATCCAGTAGTTTTATGAACTACGGCATGTAGTAGAACCTCTACAAAGACTGACTTTCCTCATCTATTTCCAGAGAAGTTTCTGCATCTGTAAAATGGGGTAATAACACCTGCATTCTAGTGTTGTTTTAAGAAATAAACAGAATGATTTATCTATAGCACTTAGCCAGTGCACAGTAAAGGCTCATTCAATTAATAAGTGAGTTTTATGGATTTACCAATGAGCTAGAAGAGGTTCGTGTGGGCAGAATCCAAGGGCACGTTGAGAGTTGATGGTCTGCGACCTAAGTCTTGTCTCCAAATTAAACATCCTCAAATTCTTTTAGCTTCTTCTCCAACATACACCTCTTCAAGGGAATTCTTGACTTTTCCTCTCAGTCATCTTGCACAGTCGCCCAAGAGATAAAATACATGCTAGGTGAAAAAGTCTGGGAGCCAGGTCACCCAGCCCTTGTCCCAGGTCTGCCATTAATTAGCAGCATGCACCAGCAAGCCATACTGCAGTCTAAACCACCAGTCAAGAAAGACAATCGGAAAACAACATACAGTTAGGAAAAGGAACACCTCCTTTTATATGAGTAAATGAAGTAGAGAAATTAAATGCACGATGACAAAGAAGGGTCCCAAACTGTATTGACATTAACCACTGAACACAGAGGCTAAATCTCATTAGCAATACCCAGTTGAGCTTATGAAATAATTGCAGGTAATATAGTTATTTATTCCCGCAATACCTTTTGGTGATTCATTTTAAGTCATCAAGAATAAAAGCTCTGTGGCGTGCTAAAGAGTCTGGAGGCTGCTAAAACCCACACTTGTAACTCTGAGTTTCTATCAGCTGGTGTTCTGTAATGTGCAAGCAGAAAATTATTCAGGGTCTTTAGAACAAGAACGTACTTTAAATTCTATTTATAAATTATATGTGCTATGCTATTAAATAAGCTAGACCAACCCGAGCACATTATTATTTAAGCTCCCCTATCAAGAAGTCTTTCATTTCATTTTTGCAAATGTTTCTTTTTGAGACAGCTATGCTTATAAAAAAAAGCATGCTCTAAATTTAATGAGTAGCCAGTGGATAAAATAGTCTTATTTATAGCCAGTAGGTGTGAAAGATGAATATTCTGTTTTGGGTTAGGATTATTGAAGAGGGGTCTTGATCTGGTTTTGGTTTGATGTGGTATATTTGTTTCTCAGTTAGTGTTACACTCAGCTCTAGTTGTCCTTTTAGACAGGAATAAGATAGCCATGGGAAAAGAAAAATGAAAGTAATAATTGATCCCATACTTCCAGGAATTTACAATCTAATTAGGAGGATGAAAAAAGGCTCAGTGCTCAGGAGATACGCGTTCTTGTCCTGCTTCCATCTCTAATTTTGTGACCTCAGATGAATCACCAGAATTCACTCAGCTTCAGTTTCCTTGGTTACAAAGTTGAGCGATTATAGAATAATTTCTTAGATTCCTTCCAACTCCGTCATGCCCCATGTTCAGAGAATGGAAATAAAATTTTGCCACAAAGTATAAATGATGGAAAATTAATGCCAGCTAAATTTTAGGCAGTCAAAAATATCAAACCAAACCCATTGCTGTCGAGTTGATTCCAACTCAAAGTGACCCTATAGAAATTATTCTGCTAATAGAAGCATCATACATAATCTAAGGCTTGATTTTAGCCAGTTTCAGCATTTTCGCCCTTAATATTCTTTATCTAATATTAACATATTAGCACACAAAAAACGCTCTGTTTCTATTTCAGTGCCATCCCATTTATTCAGCCACTTGTTTATTACATGTCATCTATGTAGACGATGTTGTTCTTGATGTTAGGAGCCATTGAGTCAGCTCCAACTGACGACGACCTTATATATAACGAGCTTGTGTTTAATTGCCCAGTCTTATGCCATCCTTACAAGGATTACTGTTTGAGCCCATTGGTGCAGCCACTGTGTTAATCATCCCATTGAGGGTCTCCCTCTTTCCCCATGACCCTTTACCAAGCATGATACCCTTTTCCAGGGACTGGTCCCTCCTGATAACATGTCTAAAATAAGTGAGACAAAGTCTCTCCATCCTTGCTTCCAAGGGATATTCTAGCTGTACTTCTTCCAAGACAGATTTTTTCCTTCTTCTGGCAGTCCATGGTATATTCAATATTCTTTGCCAATACCACAGTTCAAATGAATCAATTCTTCTTTGGTCTACCTTATTCATTGTCCAGCTTTTGCATGCATATAAGGTGACTGAAAACACCATGGCTTGGATCACAAAGATGTCCTCAGAGTGACATCTTTGCTTTTTATTATAAGAGATCTTTTGCAGCAGATTTTCCCAATGCAATACATAATTTGATTTCTTGATTGCTGCTTCCATGGGCATTGATTGCTGATCCAAAGAGAATCAAATCCTTGATTGCTTCAATTTCTTTTCCAATGTAGACAATGCCATGAATAATAAGATACAAGCCCTGCCTTTAATAAGGTTATAATCTGGTAAGGAAGAAAAGACATATACAAAAATAACTTTAACTCAAGATGAACAGCTGGAGACCATAGGAGGGTTATTACTTCCATCTGGAGAGATCTGGAAAGTGGCATTTGAACTGGACCTTGAAGAATTTAAACCTAAAAAGTTTTGGGGGAAAAGCATTAATTTCCCTCTTCCTTTATTAACCACACAATTTACCCCTTTTTCCATCACAAATATTTTTATTCAAGGGTAACTAATAGGAGTATCCAAGGTAGCCTTGAACAGAAAAAAGAAAATGTTATGTATGAAAAGATATAGAAGCTATTCAACCAAATTTCCCAGTTCATGTAGGAAGCAAAGGAACAGTTTATGGACTCAATTCTTTTTGGAAGCACCTGGACAAAGTCAACTCTATCTTCCCTTGCTGGTCAGTTTGGGTGTCTCCCTGGCCACCAGTAGCCTTGTCCCCTGAAGTTCTGTACTGGGGTAGTTGTCTGAGGCATTAGGCAGTTCTGTGTGTTCTAATTGGCAATAATAAGCAAAAAGTTTTAAGCAAGTATATAAATTACAGTTTTACCAGCACAAGTAACACAAGTAACTTAAACTAACCTGGTCAACTTAAGCAAATAAGGAGTTTATTGGAACCCTCACAATATGAAAGGGAAGATGAAAGAGATCAGGCTGAGACATAACAACAACCAGAGCAGCTTGGGCTGACAACAACTCTTTGGGATTCTTTGGCATAGCTGGAGGAGCACAAACTGTTCTCAGTCTTTGAGTCATTCAGCTTTAGTTTCAAATCCCAGGGATGGAATATTCAACTGCACTGTGAGCACATCTCTTGCCTAGAGCAGGGCAGAGCAGGTCAGCGAGGCCCACCAGGCTGCATTTAGTGGACAGAGATATGCTGCTTCTAAGGAAGGGAGTAGAGAGTACTGAGGAGCCATAAACCAGAAAACACCCCGAACAGGAGAAAAGAGAGGGAGAAACAAAACCTACTTCACAGAGTTGCTGAGAGAATGAAATAAAACAACACACATCAATGTGCTTGGCAAACACGACAGCACTCTTGGGAAGCAGCTGTGGTGTAGCAGAAAGATATAGGACTGAAGAGTTGAAACCTGCAGGGTAGACACTTAGCCGATCTGGGTACTTGAGGAAGCCACTTAACTTCAGCAAGAGGCTCAGCATTCTCATCTCTAAAATAGGGATGAAAAGATGTCTCCCAACCAGAGCGTTTCAAGTGATAGAAACTAATGTCCATAAAACACCATGAAAATGTTAGTTGTTATTGTGACCCTAACAGCAGTCCTAAGGAATCAAGAGTAACTGTTCACAAGCAAAACATCATAAATATGCCAATTTGTTTTTATATATAGATCCCCCCTTTTCCATAGTAAAATTTCAATTTATCAGGACTGGAGTCCTTGAGTCCCTGACCAAGTCTGTGCTGAGAGAAGGGGAGGGAAAAAGTCTGGAACCTGATATGTGATTGAAGTTTGAAACTGGGTGGGACTCAGTTTTACTAACTGAAACTGACAGAAAATCTATGGACTGAGCCCAAGATTTTACTAAATATTAAAAGGGGAGCTTCAGAAGATCAAGCAGTAAAAATCAGTAATTGGAGAAAAATAAATGGTTTCATATTTATATCTCATCAGTTGGATGCTGTTTGATAAAGCAATTACACTTTTTAAAATATGTTCTTACATTCCTGGAGTTATTTAGTTTACATTTTTGCACATTTTATAGATACTTTTCCCCAAGAGTTCAAACAAATGACCTTTCTGGTTTATATTTCCCGTGAATTTAAATGAAAGAAAGCAATGCAACCCTCAAGCATGTTCGTTCAACTGTTACTCGTTTTCAAGTCTTCCAAATGCAGTTGTACAGTGATAGGTTCCAAGCCACTCTCCAAATACCCCTGTATTTTAAACTTCCTATAACTTTATCTATGAGGGTATTAGGTGATTATACCATAATGAGGGTAAACCTCGTAGGTGAACACGTCTTATAATGAAATCCTACATCAGTTGCTAAGCCTTCAAAAATGATATTTTTATTAAATTATGTTCCATAGTGAAGATCAGTTTAATGAAATTAGTGTACTTTAAAATTCCAGAGGCAAAAGTCTCTCGTGTATAAAGGACATTAAATAGGATCTCAAGCTCTTTGTGTTCTAGTCCTAACTACCATTGGCTAGATGTGTGACCTCACCTCCATGGACCTCATTTTTGCCACCTCCAAAATAAGGGGGCACAGTAAATGATTTTAAGGTCCCTTGTGTTAAAATTCTATTATGCTGGTATATATTTAAATATTCTGCTTCAGTTTTGGAACTCTCTCAGGCATTTTAATTTTGGATTTAAAAGTTGCAACGGAGTACAGTGCAGAGATTATTTTTGTTCTAACATATCCATATCCTTCCATTTTTCAACTCCCAAAATTATCCCCAATATGCTCTAAAAGCTTGATGGATATAACTTAAATTGCCCCTCTCAAAAAGAAATATATATATGTATGCGTGTATGTGTTCTAAAATTCTATAGCATTCACAAACAGCAAAATTAAATTGATCTACATATTGTAGAATTTAAAATGATATTGATATTTATTATGGCTGTTTTTAAACAGGAAGGAGCCCATAAAAGAGAATCCAAAAAGGTATCCAAAAATCTGTCTTATCTTGGTACAAGTAACCTGCCCATATAATCTTTGGCCATTTCTAGACAATGCAAATAAAAATTAAGTTATCTTGACTTAAACTGCATGAAGATATTTATAACTTTTACATCACTAGGCTGACAGACTTCACAGCAAAGCTGCCAGATATTTCTTTTATTAGAAAAATACAGAGCATATACTGAAGGTTGTTTCATAAAGGAACTCCCATAAATCTAAGGTAATATTTCAGCATTAAAATGTTGATCACTATGACACAGGCAAACGATCATCTATTATATATTTATTCATATGTATAATTACATTAATAAAATCATCATAGAATATCAATCCTGGCTATGGTATAAATAATACAGTCAATGGATTTATAGGAAACTCTCAGGAAAGATATTTAGGAAACTCTGCTCTTTGGGTTAATTCTAAATTTCAAGAAAATTGGAATCTTTCAAATTAAAGCCAATATATAGTTAAATGGATTAACTTTGAAGAATACTGCTCACAGATTTATTTTTCCATTTTCTAGATAATTTTAGTCATTATTCAAATTTGTATTGTTGTTGATATAATAACAAAGAGCCACACTAGTCACCAAAGACTAAAGGACCCCATATCAAACGTTTATAACTTGCAAGTATAGCACTGCTTTCTTTGAATTTAACAATGTAAACTCTGAAAATAAAAAAATACAATTATAATATTCAATTGATAGTAATACCTACCTAGATAGATTTTATGAGGATTTAAGGAAATAGCAAATATAAAAAGCATTTATCATACTACTAAATGAAAGGTTGTTATCATTTTAAATATCATGTTGATTAAAGATAGGGTTGCACAGCCAACTATTGTAATTGCTGTCAATAAGTTGTACACCTGTAAAAAGTTGAATTGGCAAAAAATTGTGTGATAGAGATATTTACAACAATGACAAAAATAAACAGTATTCTAAGGCTGCTTATGGCTTACTACAACCAAAAACCTCAGGGGATTTGGTTTCTTGGTATGGAGGTTTAGGGTCATGGTTTCTTGGGACATCCCAGTTAAATGGCTTAATAACATGCTTAGTGCTTCTGCTCTACCTCCTAGTTCGATGCATAGTGCATGATGTCTTAAAGCTTGCAAGCAGTCATCCAAAGCACAACAACTGGACTGTATTCACCTGGAACAACAGAGGAAGAAGAAGAGCCAGGAATAAAAAGAGAATATGAAATGTGTGGCTGACTGCCTCCATGAACAATTGTCTCTTTGCCATGAGGCCGGAAGAACTGGATGGTGCCCAGCTAACATTATTGAACATTTTGATCAAAGTGTTCATGGAAGAATTCTCATCAAAAGCGAGAAAATATAAGACAGAATTTAAAATTCTCGTGACATCCTGGGGCCATGAAGTTTGAATGAAACCCTGAAACTGTTGTCCTGGGACAATCTTTAAACCTTAAACCAGAAATGTCCCCTGAAGTCTTCTTAAAATGAAACAATGGTTTAAGTTTAGCTTAACTAGTAAAAAATGTCTGCCTTGAGCATTATGCTCTTTTAAGAACTATGGGGGATCAAATTGACAACAGCAACTGAAAAGATTAGATAATAACCTTAGGGGACAGTGAATTTATGTTAAAGGGGGAGGAACATCTCAGAAAAGGAGGGTGAGAATGATGGTACAACTCGAAGAATGTAGCCAGTGTCACTAAATGGTATCTGTAGAAACTGTTGAATTGGTGTATGTTTTGCTGTGTATATTCTCAACAACAAGAACAAAATAAATAAAATTACAAAAAAAACTGTGTTTTCCTTTAATTTTTCATAATACATAAGGCTTAGTAGATAAAATGGATTATCAGAGAGATTCCAATTTTCATTTATTATTATTTGTGTATTAAGTCTGGGTAGACTACTGCTACATCAAACAATCCCAAAATTTGGTAGGTTAAGGCAATCGAAGTTGATTTCTCACTCATGCTGTAGTCCAATGTGGTTGTTCCTGGTTCATTCTTCTCCAATTAACAACTTGAGAATATACCTGCATCCATCTTGTAGCTCCATCTTCCTTCATGTCCTGAAAGTCCTCTTTCTTCAGCCAGCTAATAGAGAAAGAAAGTGAAAGATCAGTGCTTGGCCTGGGAAAAGTGAATCTTCACTTCCACTGCATTTCATTGTCTAAATTCAGCCACATGGCAAAACTTAACTGCAGCAGAGTCTGGGAAACGTCTGACCATGTGCTCAAGAGGCAAAGTCATAATTTTCAAAAAGAAGAAAGTGAGGTATAACTTTGGAGGCCCTACTTCTAAAGTCTATAAAGTTAAAAACTTTTACATTCTTAGAAAGATCATTTAAGGCTCTCCGAACCTCAGTGAATTCAGAATGGAAAATTCTTACGATCCCTTCTAGATCTAATATTCTAAGAAAATCATTTAGGGCAAATATAAAAAACAAAACCCACTGCCGTCGAGTTGATTCCGATTCATAGCGACCCTATAGGACAGAGTAGAACTGCCCCATAGAGTTTCCAAGGACTGCCTGGTAGATTCGAACTGCTGACCTCTTGGTTAGCAGCTGTAGCACTTAACCGCTATGTCACCAGGGTTTCCACCAGGGCAAGTATAGTCAACCCTAATACTGGGAGCTTTTAAGGAATAATTTGATAATAATCTATAGTAATTTGGTCACAATTTCTAATTAAGAATGACAGGATTCCCACTGACTGAATCACTAGCACCAGGCACACAGAGTTACAATTTGCACCAATCTTCCAGCAGAAAAAAAATTACATAATCTCATTACCCCGAAATAGCTGAAGTTCATAGTTTCTTCCAGCTTTATTCTGGCCACCTTGAGTGTACTTAAAAGTTCACCATGAAGAACCAACCGTCTTAGATTACAAGAGGGCAATGAATTTTCTTTCTTTTTACTATTTACCCTTTTTCCCTCTGCTTTTACTACTTTTCCTCTTCACTTAATGAAGTATCTTACTCCTGTTTCTCCCATAGTCTCTTTTACCTTGAAGTTATCCTGGGCTGGTTGATTTCGGAGTTAGCAAGTGGCTCTTTTTACTTAAAGTACAAGAAGATATCATTGTGAGTTATTGTTCACAGAAGAAATGAGCCACCCACACATACCCTTTGCTTATGTAACTGTAACGTAAGCCCTAGAACTTGATAAATACAAGGGTAACAATAGAAAGTTATTAGAACCCCTAAATGTATACAACAAATTTCCAAGCTGTTTTTTGAGTAGGAGCAGTGAAAACGTAATAAACAGCAATCCACATTTAACAACAGAATGTGTAGACTGCTTGTTTCCCTCATTCTCTACACACAATCAGTTCACCATTTATTGACGTCAGAGGGGCTCACAGAACAGGCAAGAAGCATTAATCACAGAATCTTTGTGTTAAAATTAAAAAAAATCATTTGAAGTCTACCTCCATTTTTAGTACAACTTAGGTTTTTCCAAGCTACACTTCCTTTTCTGGTTTCTTCTATTTTCAAACCTAAGAAAAAAACTTTAACTCGTGATGAAAAGTACATTAAAATATTTTTTTTACCTTAATGTCTATAAATAATTCAAAATATTCTAATTTTAAAAAGCCTTCAGTGTAATTTTTTTCAATTTGTACGTAATTAGAACATATTAGGCTGTTTATGGAAGTCAAACCCAACTTTAAATCACAAATATGATCGGGAAAGTATCCCCACTGAAAACTTAATTCTTTTTCATACATATGTGGTCTGCTCACTCATTCACTTCCTCACCCAGCCTAGGACGAATTGCAGAAGCCACAAAAGAGCCCCATCTCTGTTGGTTCTGAGTGTAGATGGGAGTGCGGGGAGGCTGCTCTACTGCCCTGTGAAGGTCCGAATGCAATGACTTGAGCTTAAAGCCAAGAGCACAGATACTTAAACCAACAGATCAAGCTGCCACATGAAAACCACACTTCTGCCACTTGCAGAGAAGCTGGTTAGGCTCTTGGGCATGCGTCTTACCATCCCCGCTGTGAGATGGCTTAGGAAACTACACTGCCAGCAGTCACATAGGCTGCCAACAGTTGGAAAAGAAAGGGGTGAAGAGAGTGTTTCTTCCATCCTGGCCTGGCTAGGATACTGCTAATGCCTTTCTGGAAGCAAATTGAAGGCTCAAGTACCCTAGCTAAAATTTTTGGTCCAGAATTTAAAGCAAAACATTCTGCCAAGGATTCATAGCAACTATTAGAAATGCTATTTAGGTGTTAGGAACCAAAAGCTTACAAAAGGAAGTAACATCAGATCATGACCTTAGAGATGATTATGACCTTAGATCATGACCTGTAGACCTTGAGGTATAAAACATCTTTCCTACTCAGCACATCACTCTATGCACATTTAGGGGCTACACTTCTGTGCTTACTCTAGACAGGTCATCACTCACAGGATTGATTCTAGCTAAGCTCCAAATTGAAGAAATTATTTCTCTGCCTCAATATAAAAGATCTTTATTTTTGCCACAGGACCAGTACCTGATGCCTAAATACCTTATTTGAGTTCTCAGTCCACACCTCAGGCCTGCCACCTGCATCAGTCTTCCTACCCCTCAAAATCTCACAGGTGGACCTCAGCATCTAGACCTTGCTGTACGCTCACAATCCATTGCTAACTGCATCTGAGTGCTGGCTCTGGGTTTGGTCTTACAACTATATTCCTCGTTCTCCTTGCAGTTTCTTGAACCTGGGAAGTAGAGTGTTGTGGGCAATGTAAATTCTGTCATTCAGTCAGAAATTTACCCCGCCATTGATTTTTACATCAGCCTCTAATGCTAGTCCCAGAGAAAGGAGGGCCTTCGCTTCCAGTAAATTTCTTGCAAAGCTGCTGTTTTACAGACAACATGGATGGTCACAGAGGCCATTTGAAGTCACCGAGGAATGGAGTAGAAAATGAACAAGTTCAGTTAGGCTTCTCAGTGTAAAATCAATTCCTTATTGCTTTTCACATCAATAGGAAACATGTTTAGAAAACACTGTGCAGGTAATAATATAATTTGTTGTTTGTTAAATGACTTCCTTTCTCTGTTGGAAAACACAAAACTATTATTTTTCCTTATTGAATGATGGCACCTTTAGTTGTTAGGGAGAAATTTTATTCCGATAAATAAATACAAATTTTTTTAACAATATGCTTTTATGCCATTTTCAGAAAAATGAGATAACTATAGATAGTTTCATTTTTTTACTCAACATTCAAGCCTCATTAGAAGAAAAAGTTGTAGGAAAGGAATAGAGTCCTTATAAAACTTCACATAACTTTCTTTTTGGTCTGTTACAAGTTGTAATGGCCCTATTTAAAGCAGAAAGTTCAGGATGATGGCAGGGCCTTATCAAGAACATTCCATGAGCAAAAATAATTTAAAGAAATTCTTAAATAGCTGAATCCATTTTAAATGGCTCTTGTGATCTGGAGGGAAGGGAAGCTTTGCTGAGAGGAAGTTGAGAAAGATTTCTCTTATCCAAAAAGACTTTCCCAGGTATTGGAAGAAAATGTAGTTTGTCTAGCTTGTTATGTTATTTATAGAAAATACTTATATCTAGATATTTCAACTAAGTTTTTTAAAGAAAACTTTCTCAGTACAAATTACTCACCAATGCCTGTTCATGAGTAAGTTAATTATAATGTTAGACATAAGATTTTGATTTTTAAAATCAAGTAAAATGTGACACCTTAGAAAATAGAATTTTTATTTTTATCTTAAAGCAAGCTCTGTTTGGAGAAGCCTATTTACAAATTTTCTTCATTTAATTGGTTTTCTTCATATGAAATAATATTTCCAGAACTAATTAAAATTTCTTTCTAATGAATATTCAAGACCAAAATATGTTATCTTTGCTGTACAGGATATAAATTTTTAAATCATCCATAAAGGTAATTATATTTGATACCTCTTTAAAAAACTATATATTGTTTTTGATGCCAAATGGGTGATTTCCTTCCTCTCAGGCAATGATTGAAGAGGCTATCACCAGAGCCGAAACCTTCTCAGTGATGTACACACCATTTGCAACAAAAATAAAAGCTGATAAAATAGAAAAAGTAAAAGAGGTTTTCACAAAAACTCACCCTGCCTATGTGGATTATATCTACACAGGTAAGAGCCAATGTCTTCATATTGTCAGCTGATACTTTATTCCCATTAAATCAAATACAGGATGCTTTCTGGTTTATTTAATGTTTCTTTTTAGAGGTTTGTTATTTTAATTTGTTGAATTGAAATGGGAAGTTATTTTAAAGTTTTAACTAGTGCAAACTCAACATGGCTATCATAATATTCCTTGTGCCTTCATATTTCTATATTCTAAGAAAAAAAAAATATTCTAAGAGGAGGGGGTAAAACCAAAAAAAACACTAAGGTTTAAAAAGCAAAAGAAATGGTGTCTTAGTTACCTAGTGCTGCTATAACAGAAATACCCACAAGTGGATGGCTTTAACAAACAGAAATTTATTTTCTCACATTTTAGGAGGATAAAAGTCCAAGTTCAAAGTGCCTGCTCTAGGAGAAGGCTTTCTCGTCAGTTCTGGAAGAAGATCCTTGTCTTTTCAGCTTCTGCTTCCTGGTTCCTTCAAGATGTGTCTTGGCATCTATCTGACCCCATTTCTCCTCTGCTTCCTTGTTTAATCTCTTTTATATCTCAAAAGAAATTGACTCAAGATACACCCTACACTAATCCTGCCTCATTAACATAACAAGGAAAACCAATTCCCAGATGGGATTATAGCCACAGGCATAGAGGTTAGGATTTACAACACATATTTCAGGAGGACATAATTCAAAGAAACTACTACAATGCCTGCTGTTTCTGCTTTCCTTCTGGTGGTGCAGTGGTTAAGCACTCAGCTGCTAACTGAAAGGTTGGTGGTTCTAACCTACCAGCCACTCAGTGGGGAAAAGATGTGGTAGTCTGCTTCCATAAAGGTTATAGCCTTGGAAACTCTATGGGGCTGTTCTATTCCGACCTATAGGGTTCACTGTGAGTTGGAATCAACTCAACAGCAATGAATTTGGTTTGGGTTTGGGTTTGGTTTTTCTATCATCTGTTTCCAATCTCAAGCCTCCTTCTTTTCTTATGCTCTTGGATTATTGGTATGCAAATGAGATCTGGATAATCAAGGGTACTGTAGAGGATACAATACTGTTAATATACTTTCTTTCTCTTTTTGTCTTTGAAAACCACTTGCTGTCATGGATTCATTCAAAATTCTTTTTTGTATCTACTAAGTGCCAAGTTCTGTTGCATTAGGAGGAGGATTTTGTGATGCCAAATTAAGAGCCATTCAACAATGGCTACCAAGTTCAGAAAAATACCTAAATATACACTCCTAACAGCACATCCTCCTTTCAAGGCCCCCTCATTCCTTTTCTCAGGGGTCACGTCACTGATTTATATGACTAATAATATATACCATTGCCAATCACTTGTAAGGTTCCGGGCACTCTACATCCATTATCTCTAGAGAGTCCAATAACTTATGAGGCGAGTGAAGTGATTCCTATTTAGAGATGAGAAAACAGAAACTGGAAAAAACAAATAGCTTTTCCAAAGATGCACAGCAAATCAGAGGTGGCAAGGCTGGGATTTGAATCTATGTCCTAGCCACTGAACTATATTACTTCCATGTGATAGGAGCAGAGATGTTTCAGAAGCATTAAATTTAGATCTTGTAAATTCCTTGTTTTTCTGTACAGGGGTTGAAGCACTTCAGAGAAAAGATACTGAATAAGGGACAATGGGGAATTTAGGGCAGAGAAAGGGAAGAGAAGAAAGCTAACGTATGCTGTAACAACCATTGATGCATATTTACCTAGTTTGAGCATTCTATTAGGAAGTAGGTAAAAATATGTCAGAACTCACATTTATTGCTAGTGGTTTATTCATTATTTCTCTACGGATATTTTGAGGGGTTTTGGTTTGTTTGTTTGGAAGGAGATATGGAAGTCAAGCCTGTCTAGTGTCATGGAAAATGAATCAAATTCAACTAGTTCTATATCTCCTTTCAGACACATTGGTAGTATAGAGAGATTCATTGGGGAGATCACCAGTTTGCCAACTCCTCTACCGGGAGAATAAGTTTAGTGATATTTACCTTACTTCATAGGGAAATCATGAAGATTAATTCATACTTAGGAAGCACTATTTTCACTGAGAGTTTACAAAACAATGATAATATTAATGAGCTAGATTCATGTCTCATGGAACTCCATCAAACCTGTTATCAAGATGAATTATAATCTGTTGGCAAGATGTTTCAAGCTAAAGGATCTTATTCTTTGGGAGGGAAGATAATTGTAAGTTACTAATGATTGTTGCTATTATTTTATAATTACTAATTGCTGAAGAATGACAGTGCTATATGAGAACCTAGAGAGGAAAGACACAGCTTCAGGATTGGTGAGGGAAGGTACAGAAGGCAGTCTTGAATCTTAAATTTCACCGGAACTGGTAAGATTCTTTGCTCTGTTAAACCGTGCGCTAAAACCCTATTGCACTGATGACATTATTTGCCTCTATTGAAAATGACTAACGGGCCTTCCCCAAAGCTGTTGCTCGGACAATGAAGAAACCACTATTCCTAGCTATATGTACAGAGTCTTAGAGATATGACTTCTTTTTCTTAGCCAATTCCAAAGTGTGTTGAGCACATGCATAGGAAGAGGGGAGGTCAAGTGTTATCTTTAACATTTGGACACATCTCCCAGAAGTTGAAAAGTGGAGATTAGAACAGGCATTAGTGAGAGATAGTAGCTAGAAGGTGTTAAGGAGTGAATTCCACTCCCCCACCCACAAAAAAATAATATGTGTTGAAATCCTAACCCTTCTACCTCTATATATGACCCTGCCTGGAAATAGGGTTTTTTTTAATTCTGTTAATAAGGCCATATCAGAGGAAGGTGGGTCCTAAACCTAATCACTTTTGAGTTATAAAGAATAGAATAGACACAGAGACGCATGTAGGGGGAAGGCACATGCCAAGGAACACCAAAGAATGCAAAGGAACCCCCGGGGCAACTGACAAGGAAGGACATCCCCCGAAAGTCAAGCCCTGAATTCAGACTGTTAGTCTACAGAACTATTAGAAAATAAACTTCTGTTCTTTAAAGTCATCCACTTATGGTAATTCTGTTACAGCAGCACTAGGTAATTAAGACAGGCAGTTACAGAGAAATAGAGAGACATGGCCTAGACGAATAGCTACCTTTCTTGTTGGTGCTGTCCAAAACCAAGATTCTCCTTTTATCAGTCTTGTAGATAAAATTTAATAAGCTTCTATACTGCTAACAATTTATTCAATTATTTATTTCAACAAATATTCATGCAGCATGTATGACTGGACAGACACTAATGTGTGCAAACATGAGTCTCACTATGTTTTCTTTACCTAACCGCACTCTGCTTTATCTTGCCCAGGACAAACAATATAGTCCGTCCCATCGCAGAGAACTCAGTACTATCCAATTATTTCTAAAATTTAGTTTCTCTCTAGTACATAATCAAATTCAACAGGCTCCTTCCTCTTCTTATGGGTTTTTCTTCTGTTCCTGATCTGGATTCAACTTTCTCAGAGCTCAAGTGTACCCAGTGTCCAAGCGAACAGTGGGTATGTGAAGGAGGGGTCCTCTTCCCAAGTCTGGTGCAGGCTGGCACTGCTGTGATGTCATGGCTAGCATAACTTTTTGTGTGTGTGTGTGTGCTTTAAATGAAAGTTTACAAATCAAGCCAGCTTCTCATACAAAAATTTACATACACCTTGCTATGTACTCCTAGTTGCTCTCCTCCTAATGAGACAGCACTCTCCTCTCCAACGTGTATTTCCATGTCCATTCAGGCTGCATCTATCCCGCTCTGCCTTCCCATATCCCCTCCAGACAGGAGCTGCCCAAATAGTCTCATGTGTCTACTTGCCGCAAGAAGCTCACTCCTCACCAGTATCATTTTCTATCTTATATTCCAATCCAGTCCCTATCTGAAGAGTTGGATTTGGGAATGGTTCCTATCTTGGGCTAACAGAAGATCTGGGAGTCATGACCTCCAGGGTCCCTCTAGTCTCATTCAGACCACTAAGACTGGTCTTTTTATGAAAAGTTGAGGTCTGCATCCTACTAATCTCCTGCTCCTTCAGGGATTCTCTGTTGTGTTCCCTGTCATGGCAGTCATTGGTTGTAGCTGCAATGAACATGGGCGTGCACTTATCTGTTTGTGTAAAGGCTTTTATTTTTCTAGCATATATTCCAAGGAATGGGATTGCTGGATCATATGGTAGTTCTATTTCTAGCTTTTTAAGGAAGCACCAGTTCAATTTCCAAAGGGGTTGTACCATTTTACATTCCCACCAGCAGTGTATAAGTGTTCCAGTCTCTCCACAACTTCTCCAACATTTATTATTATTTTGTGTTCTTTGGATTAATGCCAGCCTTCTTGGAGTGAGATAGAATTTCATTGTAGTTTTGATTTGCATTTCTCTAATGGCTAATGATCCTGATTATTTCCTCATGTATCTGTTACCTACCTGAATGTCTTCTTTAGTGGAGTGCCTGTTCATATCCTTCACTCATTTTTTAATTGGCTTGTCTTTTTGTTGTTGAGTTATTGCAGTATCCTGTAGACTTTTGAGATCAGCTGCTGATCGGAAATGTCATAGCTAAAAACTTTTTCACAGTCTGTAGGTAATCTTTTTACTCTTTTGGTAAAGTCGTTGCATGAGCATAGGTGTTTGATTTTTAGGAGCTCCCAGTTATCTAGTTTCTCTTCGGGTGTTTGTACACTGTTAGTAATGTTTTGTATACTGTTAATGCCATGTATTAGGGCTCCTAGCATTGTCTTATTTTTTCTTCCATGATCTTTATTGTTTCAGATTTTATGTTTAGGTCTTTGATCCATTTTGAGTTCCTTTTTGTGAATGGTGTGAGGTATGGGTCTTGTTCCATTTTTTTGCAGATGGATATCCAGTTATGCCAGCACCATTTGTATAAAGAGACTGTCTTTTCCCCATTTAACTGACTTTGGGCCTCTGTCAAATATCAACTGCTCATATGTGGATGGATTTATGTCTGGATTCTCATTTCTGTTCCATTGGTCTATGTATCTGTTGTACCAGTACCAGGCTGTTTTGACTACTGTGGTGGTATAATAGGTTCTAAAATCAGGTAGTGTGAAGCCTCCTACTTTGTTCTTTTTCGGTAATGCTTTACTTATCCACGGCCTCTTTCCCTTCCATATGAAATTGGTGATTTTTTTTCTCCACGTCATTAAAAAATGTTATTGGAATTTGGATCAGAATTTTATTGTATCTATAGATTGATTTTGGTAGAACAGACATTTTCACAATGTTAAGTCTTCCTATCCATGAGCAAGGTATATTTTCCCACTTATGTAGGCCTCTTTTGGTTTCTTGCAGTAGTGTCTTGTAGCCTTCTTTGTGTAAGTCTTTTACCTCTCTAGTAAGATTTATTCCTAAGTATTTTATCTTCTTTGGGGACATTGTAAATTGTATTGATTTGGTGATTTCCTCTTCGACATTCTCTTTGCTGGTGTAGAGGAATCCATCTGATTTTTGTATGTTTATCTTGTATCCTGACTCTCTGCTGAACTTTTCTATTAGTTTCAGTAGTTTTCTTGAGGATTCCTTAGGGTGTTCTGTGTATAAGATCATGTCATCTGCAAGTGGAAATACTTTTACTTCTTCCTTGCCAATCTGGATGCCCTTTATTTCTTTATCTAACCTAATTGCTCTGGCTAGGACATCCAGCACAGTGCTGAATAAGAGTGGTAATAAAGGGCATCCTTGTCTGTTTCCCAGTCTCAAGGGGAATGCTTTCAGACTCTGCATTTACGATGCTGTTGGCTGCTGGCTTTGTATAAATGCCCTTTATTATGCTGAGGAATTTTTCTTCTATTCCTGTTTTGCTGAGAGTTTTTATCATGAATGGGTGTCGGACTTTGTCAAATGCCTTTTCTGCCTCAGTTGAGAAGATCATGTGGTTCTTGTCTTTTGTTTTATTTATATAATGGATTACATTGTTTTCCAACGTTGGACAATCCCTGCATACCTGGTATGAATCCCACTTGGTCATGGTGAATTTTTTTTTTATATGTTTTTGAATTCTATTGGCTAGAATTTTGTTGAGGATTTTTCCATCTAAGTTCATGAGGGATATTGGTCTGTAATTTTCTTTTTTTGTGATGTCTTTACCTGGTTTTGGTATCAGGGATATGGTGGCTTCATAGAATGAGTTTGGGAGTATTCCATGCTTTTCTATGCTCTAAAATACCCTTAGTATTAGTGGTGTTAACTCTTCTCTGAAAGTTTGATAGAATTCTCTAGAGAAGCCACCCTGGCCAGGGCTTCTTTTTGTTGAGAGTTTTTAAATTACCTTTTCAATCTCTTCTTTTGTTATGGGTTTATTTAGTTGTTCTACCTCTGTTTGTGTTAGTTTAGGTAGGTAGTGTGTTTCTAGGAATTCATCTATTTCTTCTAGGTTTTCAAATTTGTCAGAGTATAATTTTTCCTAGTAATCTGATATGATTCTTTTAAGTTCAGTTGTGTCTATTGTGATATTGCCCATCTCCTTTTTTTTTTTTTTTTTTTTCTTATTCATGTTATTTGCTTCCTCTCCTGTTTTTCTTTTGTTAGTTTGGCCAATTGTTTATGAATTTTGTTAATTGTTTCAGAGGACCAGCTTTTGGTCTTGTTAAGTCTTTCAATTCTTTTTCTGCTCTCTATTTCATTTAATTCTGCTTTTATTTTTATTATTTGCTTTCTTCTGGTGCCTGAGGCTTTCTTTTGTTGCTCTCTATTTGTTCAAGTTGTAGGGATAATTCTTTGATTTTGGCCCTTTCTTCTTTTTGGATGTATGCATTTATTGGTATAGACTGACCTCTGAGCACTGCTTTTGCTGTGTCCCAAAGGTTCTGATTGGAAATGTTTTCATTCTCATTGGATTCTATGAATTTCTTTATTCCATCCTTAATGTCTTCTATAACCCAGTCTTTTTTGAGCAGGGCATTGTTCAGTTTCCAAGTGTATGATTTCTTTTCCCTGATTTTTCTGTTATTGATTTCCACTTTTATGGCCTTATAGTCAGGGAAGATGGTTTGTAATATTTCTATATTTTGGATTCTTTTAAGGCTTGCTTTGTGATCTAATATGTGGTCTATTCTAGAGAATCTTCAATGCGCACTGGAAAAGAAAGTATACTTGGCTACTGTTGGGTGGAGTGTTCTGTACACATCTATGAGGTCAAGTTGGTTGACTGTGGCATTTAGATCTTCCGTGTCTTTACTGAGCTTCTTTCTGAATGTTCTGTCCTTCACCAAAAGTGGTGTGTTGAGGTCTCCTACTATAATTGTGGAGCTGTCTATCTCACTTTTCAATGCTGATAGAGTTAGTTTAATGTATCTTGCAGCCCTGTCATTGGGTGCATAAATATTTAATATGGTTATATCTTCCTGGTATATTGTCCCTTTAATCATATAGTGTCCTTCCTTATCCTTTATGATGGATTTTACTTTAAAGTCTATTTTGTCAGAAATTAATATTGCTACTCCTGCTCTTTTTTGATTGTTATTTGCTTGATATGTTTTTTTCCATCCTTTGAGTTTTAGTTTGTTTGTTTCTCTAAGTCTAAGGTGTGTCTCTTGTAGGCAGCATGTAGACAGATCATGTTTTTTTAATCCATTCTGCCACTCTCTGTCTCTTTATTGGTGCATTTGGCCCATTTACATTCAGTGTGATTATGGATAGGTATGAGTTTAGTGCTGTCATTTTGATGTCTTTTTTGTTTGTGTTGTTCACAGTTTATTTTTCCCACTTAATTTTTTTGTGCTGAGTGATTTATCTTTATGTATTGTCTTTTCCTCTTATTCATTGTTGATGATTTTGTTCCAGCTGAGTCTGTATTTTTTTCTTATATTTTACTTTGATGAGTAGGATTGTTAGTCTCCTTTGTGGTTACCCTAATATTTACCCCTATTTTTCTAAATTTAAAGCTAACTTTTATTTCTTTATATCACCTTGTCTTCCTCACCATATGAGAGATCTACGTCTACACTTTTTAGTCCCTCTTTATTGTTTTAATATTGTCTTCTTTTACATAATGACATCGCTGTTTCCCTGTTTTGAGTGTTTTTTTGTCTTGATTTATTTTTATGATTTCCCTATCTGGGTTGACATCTGGTTGCTCTGTCCTGTGTTCCAATCTTGGGTTGATATCTGATATTATTGATTTTCTAATCAGAGAACTGCCTTTAGTATTTCTTGTAGTTTTGGTTCGGTTTTTACGAAATCCCTAAACTTCTGTTTATCTGGAAATATCCCAATTTCACCTTGATATTTGAGAGAGAGTTTTGCTGGATATATGATTCTTGGTTGACAATTTTTTTTTCCATCAATACTTTATATAGGTCATCCCATTGTCTTCTTGCCTGCATGGTTTCTGCCAAGTAGTGTGAGCTTATTCTTATTGACTCTCTTTTGTAGGTGACTTTTCATTTATCCCTCCCAGTAAACCCAGTGCCATCGAGTCAATTCCAACTCATAGCGACCCTATAGGACAGAGTAGAACTGTCCATTAGAGTTTCCAAGGAGCACCTGGTGGATTTGAACTGCTGGCCCTTTGGTTAGCGTCGTTTATCCCTAGCCACTCTTAAAATTCTCTCTTTTTCTTTGGTTTTGGCAAGTTAGATTATAAGATGTCTTGGTAACTTTCTTTTAAAATCTACCTTATGTGGAGTTTGATGAGCATTTGGATAGATATCTTCTCATCTTTCACGATATCAGGGGAGTTTTCTGTCAACAAATCTTCAACAATTCTCCCTATATTCTCTGTTATCCCTCCCTGTTCTGGTACTCCAATCACTAGTAAGTTATTTCTCTTGATAGAGTCCCTCATGATTCTTAGGGTTTCTTCTTTTTTTTTTTTTAATTCTTTCATCTGATTTTTCTTCTAAAAAAATTTTTTTTTATATTGGTACCAAGTGTTTCACCTTCAGTCTCACTAATTCTGCCTTCTACTTCCTCAATTCTGCTCCTCTGGCTTTCTGTTGAGTTGTCTAATTCTGTAATTTTATTGTTAATCTTCTGAATTTCTGATTGCTGTCTCTCTATGGATTCTTGCAGTTTATTAAATTTTTCATTATGCTTTTGAATAACCTTTTAAATTTCTTCAACTGCTTTGTCTCTGTGTTCCTTGGCTTGTTCTGCGTTTTGCCTGATGTCTGGAACAGTCCTGTATATTAATCTTCTGTATTCTGCACCTGGTAATTCCACGAAGACATCTTCATCCAGAAGATCCCTTGATTCTTTGTTTTGAGAGCTTGTTAGGGCAATCAAGTTCTGCTTCTTTATGTTATTCGATATCAACTGTTGTCTCTGAGCCATCTGTAAGTTATTATATTAATTTATTTTATGTTTGCTTTCTGTATGCTAGCTTCTTGCTTTGTTTTGTTTTGATATGCCCATATAGGGTTTTTGAGTGAGATAGCTGGATTATTTTCACCTTTGAAGCTCTAACGTCTGTCACCAGATAGCTAGAGCTGTTACCAGGTATATAAGCCTAGGAGTCCATTAAATTTTCTTGTATGGATTCAGCTCATGTGTCCAGGTAGTTGGTCATCAAGTGTGTGGTACAGGTTCTGTCTTAGGGTCTTAGATGGGCAGGGGTGATTGGTGTGGGTACAGGTATCTGGCTGCAGCAGAGGATCACACTCCGAACAAGGCAGGTGTATGGCCACCCCCCTTTCTGTGAGGAAAGCGCATCCCTGTTCCCTGGAGTACACACATAGGTGGATTCTGCAGCTGGACTATGGGTATCCAATACTTTTGGTTGTAAGGACTAGGATGTACCATTTATCCATTGACCCCTGTCGTGAGTGGCTAGGTGATATGGCTGGAGCCACCAGTCCTTAGGCCCCTGGTGTGGGTAGGTGAGGACCCTGTTTAATAGGCAAAGTGGTGTCAAACACCAAACACCCACCTTTCCACTGCACAGCTGAAACAGCTGCAGTCTGCCAACAAGAGCCTATTCTCCTGAAATGAGCCCACACAGGTCCCTGCAAGGGTGAAAAGTATTCAAAGTTCATGCACAGTTTGTGCCTGGGCAGGAGCTGCTTTTGCCTTGAGCTTCCCAGCTTAGTAGAGCTGGCAGATTATCTTTTCCCCCAGTTGTAAATTTATTCCTTCTTCAAGGCTAGAAGAATGGTTCAAGATGCACAGCAGGGGCTATCTCAGGCCCAGGGAAATTGACAGCCACTGAAGTCAGCTTGGGGGTTGGGGGCATGGTAAGATAAACACAAGTGCTTAGCTTTTGCCAAGAGCACTGTTCTTCTCTGGCTCCAGAGATGTGTTTAAGCTGTGTGGTTCACTGTCTCTCCCTGAGGAAATTGCTTACAGAATGCTACCACCAGCCCAGCCAGTTGCTTTAGGGAATGGTGCCGGAGGGTTCCCATTGATTCAGGTCCAGCAACTCCTCACTGCTTCTAAACAGTCTCTCCCTCCCCAGGCCACTCAGACCATTTTCTAACTTTGCCTTTCATATTAAGGGCTCCCAGTTTTTCATATATATATTCATTTCACTTGTTTTTTTGAGTCTTTCTTATAAGAGGGATCACTGGAAGTCTGACTACTCCACCATCTTGGCCCCACCTCATGGCTAGTATAACTTGAAATCGACTCTCTTGACATGGACAGGACCTAATGTGTGTAGAGCACATGTGGCATTCACATTTATGTGGCCCAAGGACACCTAGATGTGTTCCCCATGCTACCTCTTGGTGTGGAATCTCCTTCAGAAGTACAACAGTCACTCCCACCTCACAAGTTGGTCCAACCAAGAGTCACTCTTTGAGGTTCTTTTTCCCTCATGGAAAGGTGGTTCTGACCACCCCCAGCCACCTCTAGCTCTTTCTCTAAAAGTCCCCGCAACTCCACAGAAGACTGAAAGTAGTCCACTCTCTAACTTGCTAAGTTACTCTGCCATTTTCTTTTCCCTTTTTCTATGTTCCAGAATCATCAGGACAAAAAGAGGATCCACCATGGAAATAGGTGGTTTGTTCACCTATTCGTTTATCAACAGGCATTTATTGACAGTATATATTCTAGATTCTGAGAATACAGAAATTAATAAGACAGACAAGGTCTCAGCTCTCAATGGGATTTAGATTCTAGTGGGGGGAAGCAGACAGATGCATAAACAAATGAATATATAAGATAGTTTCAGTTATCAATTTCAGTCATCAATACCTTACCAAAAACAGGGCAATAAAAAGGTAACTAACTGGAAGACAGATAGAACAACTTTAAATAACCTGAGGGGGTGACATTTGATCTGAGCTATAAATGAAGAAATGACATAGTCACTACTTTCCTAGAACTAGAAATATGCAGAAGGGAAAAATGGCTACACAGTTTAATTACGTCAATTGTTGTGTTAAAATGAAAATTAAAAGATGCTATGAGAGGCTCTACTCTAGGCTCTAATATGATGGGGGATGGTCATAAAAAACTTTTGCAAGAAAGTGGCTCTTAAACTACACCTGGAAAGATGAGTAAGAGTTAATGTAGAAAATGGCAAAAAAGATTAGAGACCTAGGAACAGATTTTCTGGCAGAAAAAACAGCTACAAACCACAATCTGTCTGCATGGACCAATATAAACCACAGCAAAGACCCAGCAAATTTACCAAATAGCTTCCCATCTATCTCTGGACACCTCCTCTTCCCACTTGGTATGCCACTACCCTTTCACCCCCTCCTCTTCCTGTTCCTAAGAAAGGATATGACTGTAGTCATTAACACTTTAGAGTGGATATTGGACTATAGTTTTTCCTGTCTCCTAAAGAATATTTTCAATTAAGATCTAAGCACTAATTGTAAAATGGAAAGCTGATTCTTATTGAAAGAATAATGGAGACAAATGCAGATGGGAGAGCCATTTGGAAATAGAGATCTTTTACTAAATGTGCCAAAGGCATACTAATTGTTTGCCAAACACTCTTAGTTATCTAGTGCTGCTATAACAGAAATACCACAAGTGAATGGCTTTAATAGACAGAAACTTATTATCTCACAGCTTAGAAGGCAAATTCAGGGCGCCAGCTCTAGGGAAAGGCTTTCTTTCTGTGTCAGCTCTGAGGGAAGGTCCTTGTCTCCTGTCAACATCTGTGGGTCCAGTGTTCCTTAGAGATCTCCATGTGTCTTGGCATTAATCTCACACAGGGACCCAGGTCCAAACGATGCGTTCTGCTTCTGGCTCTTCTTTCTTGGTGGTAGTCAGGCGTCTCCTTCTCTGCTCGATTCTCTCTTCTTTTATCTCTTGTAAGATAAAAGATGATGCAGGCCACACCCTAAGGAAACTCCCTTACATTGGATCAAGGCTGTGACCTGAGTAAGGGTATTGTACCCCACCCTAATACGATCTTATTAACATAACAAACATAACCTAATCCTCTTTAACATAACCTAATCTTGCCTCATTGACCACAGGCAGAGGTTAGGATTTTACAACACATCACAAAATGGAGAATAATCACACAATACTGGGAATAATGGCCTAGCCAAGCTGACACATATTTGTAGGGGACACAATTCAATCCATGACACAAACTATCTTTTTTTCTCAGGCAAACAAATAGAATATTTTTCTCAGCCTTCCTAAGTTAGACGAGGCTTTTTGACTGAGTAATGGTCAATGGCATGCGGACAGAAATAATGTATGCTTCTTCCAGACCTGGCCCATAAAACCCTCCCATAGTCAAAACTCTTTTTCCCCACGCATTGACTGGCTGGAAAGGACCATGAGCCTAAGCGTCCACAGATAGAGGAAGCATAGATCTGTGAATGACCATGTGGAAGGTCACCGATTGAAAACTCACATTGAACTATTACATCAGCGAAAAACAAAATTCTCTTGCCATGAAGATTTGAGAGTGTTTGTTAAATCAGGTGACTTTTACTAATACACTGAGCTGCCTTATATCATAATAAGTAGGCAGCTTCCTACTCCCTCTACCACATGCATAATTTCTTGCTAACTCAATGAAGAAACAGTCCTCCATGTGCAGTCACCTCCATCCTCAAAAACTCAAAATTTCTACACATTCTCTCCCATTTCACGCTCACCCACTCTTTCATGGATAACTGTAGGTGGATGCTCTCAAACAAACATTTGTACTCACCCACAAAAAGATAACATTTCAGGGGAGATACTGATGCCCCATGTGAGATAGAACATTGCAGCTATCAAAATTGAGGCCATAGATAAGAATTTCTAAATTATAGAGGTCATATAAATAAACAGTCCACAAATGAAGGTCGTGAAATCTGTACCTCAAAGATCTTGGATGAGGAGTCTATCTATCAAAGTTTTGCTGGAGAAGCAGTTATTATCATTAAAACTTGGAGACTAACACCTTTAATTCTCCCAGTGGGGGCTGGCAGACAAATCCTCAACTCAGAAACTCTGCCCAACTCCATGTCACCTTCACCAAGCCCAGATCGTACTGAGTTCATTACTCTCTGGTCACATGACAGCGCAGTGAGCCCAGCAATAACTGGCAGAGGTAGTGGTGATGAGCAAGGAGAGTATTCACCATAGGGACCTCACCAGGCGATGTGTTCTCTCTAGCCAGCCCCTAGCTCACATTAACCCTTTATCAGTGACTTCCACATGAAAAGCAGATGGAAGGAGGAAAAGACTATAAACACAAATTCATTTTGAAATGCATATAGGTCTAGATATTTTTAGCTTTTTTACTGAGTGACCCAACTAAATTAGGAATTATCTTTACAGTGATATATTATGGCAACTATCCACTCACCACCCTCAATGGCAGGCGCAGGGCTATTACACTGATAGCTTCTACAAGACTGATGAGGAAGGGTTAAATTTCAAATCTGCCTCATAGGATAACCAGCTATATACATGCTCAGGAACTTCTATACATCCTTTTTCTATTTCTGGGTTATAGTTAGACCCACTGAAATCTTAAAGGCATATTATAATAGAGCTTTTTTTTTTTTTTAATAATAGAGCTATATTGTATTATGTTTCACGGGAAAAATATTACTGGTATTTTAGTAGTGTAGCTATCCATTTTTCTTATTTAAAGAAAACTCTAGTTTGATTCATGCAGAGTAGTCAGGATATATAAAACAAACAATAATTCACCAGCCCCAGAATTATTACGTTTTCATTTATAAAGACTTTACTCGAGATTTTTATTCATATATTCCAATGAAATAATGCAATTCTGCACAGTTCTTTTTCTTGGGATGGTTGTATTTTAATAATAATAAAGTAATACAATAAGCATATCTTGTCTCCTCTTGATGAAAATACCAAGATTTATTTACTAAATAAACAAATATTCAGTAATGGATCTGTGCTTAGTAATGCTTAATAGAAAAGTTTTCTGGATCAGATATCAATTACTTTAACGCTTAGGTGGATACAGTCATATTTTGTTTTTCCAATGCAATTTAACTCCCGAGAGTAAACATGTATGTTCAGAGGAATAATGTATTGTTTTAAAATAGACCTTTAAAAATGACTTTCCACTGAAATTTATAACCTTGATCTTGTTCAGTCATCATTTACCAGAAAAGATAATGTATTCTTATGTTCTCTAAAACATGAAGTTAAAATTCCTCATTTTATTCTTTCTTCTTAAAAATATAATTTTATCATGATCAAGAGTTTTCAAGATCAGACTATTTTCCTCTTTGAAACAAACTTTCTCAAATGGAAAAAGTTATAGAATCAAAGAGGCTACATCCCCACTATTGTTATAAAAGTGCAACAGCCAGGTTGGTTATAAAGATGATAAATCATTTCATGTTGTTCCACAGAATTCTTGTTAGAATCAGGGAATCATTTCCCAAGTAAAGAAATCCCTCACAGATAGAGCTAAAGTCTCTTTTCTTAAATGTTAAAATGCTGGCCTCCCCAGTGGGAGGTGTGGTGTTCTGGCATTACTCTATCTGATGGAAATAACACTTCTCGGGTAGCAATTCTTCTTTCCTTTGCAGCACTGTGTCACTAGTCTTCATTGTCTACTGCCTGTTGTCTTCTATGATCGCACAGCTCCTGGACTCCCTGAAACTACAATACATCCTGCTTAACATATTTCTTATGGGACCTGACTGAAGGCAGACAGGGTTGCCTTTAAAGAAACACTGGGCAATAGGGTATGAAGAGTTGATGTGCTCAGCTGCTAACAGAAAGGTTGGAAGTTTGAGTCCACCGAGAGGTGTCTTGGAAGAAAGGCTTTGTGATCTGCTTCTGAAAAATCAGCCATTGAAAACCCTCTGGAACACAGTTCTACTCTGACACTCTACACTCTACTTACCATCGACTCAACAGTAACCGGAAAATAGAAATCTTTACTGCAGCCTCTCAAGAAAGAATGAAAGAAAAAAAAAAAACAGTGAATTGGGGTGGTCGAGATGTGGTACACAGCAGGGAGCAGGTACTATAGGTATTGGAGAGAGTAGAACTGTCCCATAAGGTTTCTAGGGAGCAGCTGGTGAATTTGATCTGCAAGTCTTTTGAATAACAACTGTAACTCTTTACCACTATGTAACTATGGTTCCGTTATGTCCATAAACGGAAAATACGTTGCTGTTGAGTCGATTCTGACTCATAGCGACCCTATAGGAAGAGTAGAATTGCTCCATAGGGTTTCTGATGAGCAGCTGGTAGATTTGAACTGCCAACCTTTTGGTTAGCAGCTGAGCGCTTAACCACTATACCACCAGGGTTCCATTATATCCATAGTGCTCAGGAAACTCTTGTAAAATACACACTTACATGGCACTTTCCCTCAACTTCTCTTTTCCCACTCTAAACTCTCCAGATTACCAAAAAAAAAAAAAAAAGGCCAGTTGCCCTTGAGTTGATTTCAACCCATGTTGACCCCAATAATGCAAAGTGGAAGTAAATCTATATGGTTTTCAAGACCATGACCTTTCAGAAGCAGCTTACCAAGCCTTCCTTCCAGGATGCCTCTGGATGGGTTTGAACTGTCAATCTTCTGGTTAGTAGTCAAGCACTGAACTGTTTGCGCCACTGAGGAACTACTGCTCTCCCGGCTGTCTCCCAGACTTATTTCCTTGTGAATAGATTAGCTCCCTATCTGCTGTAGATCTTGGAAGCCTCATGAGCTCTTCAGTCTCTTACCCATCACCAGTTACCCCAAGCTGCATAATAAAGCCCCATGACTACTTCAGAACTCAGCTGGTAAGAAAATAGTGAGGTGAATGCTCGTATGTTAACGCTTTATTTTTCCTGAAGCACTTAAAAAATTATGTCGTCTAATTTAGCATCTCTGTAATATTAATCATCAGGCACTGCCATCTAATAAATCATGTTGCTGAACTTAAAATTCCTGAAGATTAAGCTCTCAATGGTATAAAATAATGTCTCCACTTTCTCAACTTTAAATTACACAAGTCAATTTTGCACAGAATTGTGTTCTCCTTGTCAAGTGCCGTCAGGTAGGTTCCAAGGCTCCGTGCAGAGAATTAGAAGGTGGTGTAGTGGTTAAGAGTTCAGCTGCTAACCAGAAGGTCAGCACTTCAAATCCACCAGGCGCTTCTTGGAAACCCTATGGGGTAGTTCTACTCTCTTTTATAGGGCCGCTATGAGTTGCAATCGGCTTAATGGCAATGGATTTATTTTTTGGTGTGGAGCCCTAGTGGTGCAGTGGTTAAGTGTTCGGTTGCTAACCAAAAGGTCAGCAGTTCAAATCCACCAGGCACTCCTTGGGAACCTTTTGGGGCAGTTCTACTCTGTCCTGTAGGGTTACTACAAGTGGCAATTGACTTGACAGCAACGGATTTGGCTTTGACTTTTTATTTTTTGGTGTTATTATTTTTTATTTAGCTTTGCATCTTAAGCATTCAAGTCCTATTTATTTCCGCTTGAATACTTGAGTCATAGTTAGCCTACATCTTATAGATAGGAGCGTGTCTTGATGACCCTGTGGCTCACATAGAATCACTTAATGGAGCCCTATCCAACTCATTTGTATTATTTGGTTTAAGAAAAAAAAAAATTCTATTGTAAAGTATTGCATATATAAGTAATGCATAAAGTAAATGTACCACTCAGCTATGTATTAGAGCAGACCCTGTCAATAAATAAAAATGAAGCATTGCCCACTCCCCAAACACCCTCAACTTGCCCCTTTCCAATCCCAAACCACTCCTTACTCCTGACCAATTTATAATAATTACTTCCTTAAATTTCTTAATAGTGTTATCACCTAACTATACATTCCTAAACTCTAGATTTTAGTTTGCCTGCTTTGAAACATTATAAATATGAAGTCATAGAGCAGATATTCCTCTGTATCTGGTTTCTTTTGCTCAATATTTGGTTACAAAATTCATCTACATTACAAATAGCATCGTTGCTCTTGTCAGCTGTCATAGAGTAGATTCTGAGTAAAGGTGACCCCATGTGTGCAGAGTAGAACTGCTCCACAGGGTTTTCAAGGTTGTGACCTTTTAGAAGCAGATTGCTAAGCCTGTCTTCTAAGGTACCTCCGGGTGTGTTCGAACCACCAATACTTTGGCTAGTAGTCAAATGCACTACCCTAGAAGTCCACAGATAGCATTAGTTGGTTTATTTTCATTTCATTCTATTATATGAATATTCCAGAATTTATATACATATCTGAACATTTAAGTTGTTTCCAGTGTGTGGCTATTACAAATAATGCCATTATGAACATTCTTACTTGTGTTTCTTGTAAATGTGCACATGTTTCTTTGGGGTATACACCTGGAAGTAGAATTTCTGGGTCAAAGACTATGTATATCATCAACTTTTAGCAGATAATAAGTTTTCTCCTTGAATCTGTTAATGTGATAAATTATATTGATTCGTTTTCAAATGTTAAACCAAATTTACCTTACTGATATAAACCTGATTACTCATGATAGGTTGTTCTTTTTGTAAATTGCTAGATGAATTTGTTAATATTTTGTTTGGGATCTTTGCATTCATGGTCATGGACGAGACTAGCCTAGCTACTTCTGGCTCCCCTCTGCTCCTCAGGTACAGACCCTAGTGTCCCCTAGCCTCATCAGATCTCAGATTTGAAACGTTGTTCCCCTAAAGTACTGTCAGCCTCTTGACCACTTTTTTCAGAACAGAAATGTCCCCTGGGCAAAAGCACCCCAGGGGTTTTAGTTGTCTTCACCAGGAGGGTTAGTCCGAATTATCAGACATGACTAAGACTCAGAAGTCTCTATTTTTTAATTACATGATATTTTAAATTTATTAAAGCATAAAAAAGAATAATATAATCAACTCCTGCATAATTATCACCTCATTTAAGAAACAAAACTTTACAAGTGTAGTTGAAGCTCTCAATCTCACTCTCTTCTCTCCCTCCTCTCCAGAGGCCATCACAACCATGGGTTTCATGTCATCATTCTTACACATACCTTTTACTATACACATACATGTAACATTAAATGATACATGGAATTGTTCTCTGTTTTTCAAATGTGTATAAATGGTATTTTCACTGTTTGTATACTCCTGCAAGTTTCTTTTATTGTCCAATATCATCTCGATGTTTGGGTGAATTTATGACAATTTATATATGAAGTCTGATGTTGCTGATTATTGAGGTTGTTTCCAATGTTTTATTATTACAAAAAGGCTGGTGTGAACATTCTTGTATAAGTTGTCATCTGCATATGTACAAGAGTCTCTATTACTGCTAATGAGTAGAGTTAATTTTTGTGTTTTAAAGCATGAGCATCTTCAGCTTGTTAGCCATTGCCAAATTCCTCCAATCCCCAATTCCTTCTACTCTTTCATTGAAGAATTTTAACTGGACATTTTGTTACTTCCACTTAACCTCTGCTCCATGTCTCTGAAGCTGCTTATTACATTTTCCATCTCTTTGTCTCTTGGTACTGCATTCTGTAATTTTCTCAGACCTATGTTTTCATTGTTTCCTTAGTTTTGTCTAGATTGCTCTTTAATATATATCCCTCAAGAATTTTAATGATTATACTTTTCACTCCTAGATGTTCCACTTAGATTTTTTTCAAATGTATTTTTTGTTTGTTTACTTTAACATCTTGTTTTCTTCTCCTGTTATTTATCACATTTTTGTACTTTAATCACACATTTTATATTCTGTGTATAATGCTGCTATTTGTCAAGATCCTAGACATGTAATTCTGCTCTTTGTGGTTTTGCCATCTCTCACTCATTATAGCTTGTACCTCTGTGTGTTTTTCACTCCTGAGTGTGAGGCCTTGTTCTCTGAGAATCCCAGGCAGCTTCAGTTGATTTTGCATCATTCCAAAGAAGATTTGTATTTGGGGGTTTTTCCAAATACCATAGAGTTCTACCAAGTAGAGAAACTTTATTTTTAGACTTGAGAGCTCAAACCTCACCCCACATGTCTATAGTTAAAATTCCCAGAGGAAAAAAAAAATTCTATCTTGAACCCCAGGCAAGCTGGACAAGTTTATTTTGCTAATTCTCTTTGTCAAAGGTTGGATTTTTTTATCTCAATCATTTCACTAGTACCCCAGTTTCACCTTCATTTAAAAATGTACCATGTTGTACCGTAATTGACTTTTTTACTTGTAATTATTGTAATTGACTCTTCACTTAATTATTGTAATTGACTCTTTACTCTTTACTGCATGCGCCAAATGGTAAACAACATCATGGCATTCATTGTCTTACCATTTTATCCTTAATGCCTAATGCATATTTGCAGACTATTGGAAGGAGGGTCTGTAATATTTGTCAGGTAAATTAGCTAATCAGTTCTTCATCTAAGTCATATATCTCATTAAGCTTATTTCTAATATTTTATCATTTTCACTACTATTCCATAATAGTTAATTGTTACATTTATTATACTACGTATTTTATTACATCAGTTGTTATGTTTATTATACTATATATTTTATTACACCTATATATTTTGTTTGGATTTTTTTGAATCTTATATATGTTTATATTAATTATGTATATTTTCTTTTTTGGTACATCACTGAACCCTTATCTATACTAATATAAACCAAACCCATCGCCAACAAGTTAATTCCAACTCATAGCAACCCTATAGGACAGAGTAGAACTGTCCCATATGGCTTCCAAGGAGCAGCTGGTGGATTCAAACTACCGGCCTTTTGGTTAGCAGCCGTAGCTCACTGTAGCTCTTAACCACTGCACCGCCAGGGCTCCTATACTAACATAGTTTCTATTTATCCTCTTGGATTTTCTACATAAACAACTACTTATTTTTAAGTAAAGATAATTCGTTGCCTTCATTCCCAATATTTGTATGACTCCTTATTATTTTAAGCCCTGCTGCTTTGGCCTGAATGTCCAAAACCACAGAGAATAATAATAGTTGTTTTATTTCTGAGTTTAACAGGAATAAAACAGATTAACAGCAGCTTTGTCTGATAGTGAATAGTAATATCTAATACCTAATAATCAAGATATCTCTTCTTTTAGACTTCCATATGTAAGCAACATTTTATCAGGCCCTTAAACCAAAGCCTGCTGACTTTGAAAATGATTGTTAGCTACAGGAAATTACACAGTAATTACCATAAGATCATTTGTTCATGAATCATGATAATTCATAAAAAAAAATTTTTTTATGAATAACAATAATTTTTGTCCATGATAATTATAATTCTTTGTTTATTAATTATCCTCAATAATTGGGCTTATTGAATGAAAATCTGTAGCACTCCTAAACCAATTTCAACAGAAAGCAAAAAAGAAAGTGTCCGATCTCAGTAAAAGAAATAGCTATGCTTCTCTTTGGTGGTAAGATTATTTTTTATTTTAGGAATATCATGAATAAGATAGCTGATCCTCTTCTGGAAAGTATACAAGACATTATAAAATACTTTTTGTATACTAATCTCACTTCTGGCTTCCTTGTCTATGTCTCACTTTTCCTTTTGGTCTCTTTTCCTCAAACACTAATTTACGTTTTTCTTATCTCATATGTATTTATGTAGGGCAAGTTATATCACTTCCAGAGCAAAGTGGGATATAAACACAAATAAATGCATCGCTAGCCGCAATCATTAGAAAAATTAAGATTTTGAAGTTATAGCAGACTTCTATTTTGCATTCTTAGGTTAACTGTCTAAAAGTCACTTTCTGTAAGACAGAGAACCTAACTAAAAGTGGGGGAGAGAAGTATGATATAAATCAAGAAAAAAGTATGTTAAGCAATTATTACTTTTTTTATTCTCTCATAAATTTAAGTTTAGATGTTAATGACAACAATGACATCACCAAGATGTACTCGATTTTACTACATTTGGTTTGGCTGTAAAAATTAACAATTCCCAGTTCTCATTCTATTATTTTTCTTAAGTAAGAAAAACATTCTTCCCACACAGTCAACTTGAAGGATTTATGGCTATCTTAAAATCTGCTGTAATATTTTAAGGATCCCACATCATTTGTAGATATGCTGAACTACTAGCTAACTCTTTGTACCAGGAGTATTTTGTTTGAAATGGTGAGAATCACAGCTCAAATCAACTTAAGTAAATTTAAGTTTTAAAGGCAGATGGGTGGAAGGTGTGGAACACATTGTTCTACATAACTGCAAGATCCCCAGGTGGGATTGTCCTTAAATACAGCTTAATCCAACAGTTCACACACTGCTTTTCACTGCTGCTCTATTTTCCATGAAGTTGGTTTTATTCTCAAACTCTACTGCGTATTCCACTACCCATGTCATGCTAAGCTCTTGGAGGCGATAGCAGAATGCTCAAATGTCATTGCAGATCTCAAATCACGCTGTCAGGAGGAACAGAGTGTATCTTCCACACACTTTGGGTAACTCACTGTCTCTTAGCCCAGAGGGAACATCATGGATTGATTGTTTTAAGTTAATCAGGTCTCACTTTGGGTGCAGGTGAGGATTGAAGGAATTCCCCAAGGGAAACCAAAGAGGAAGGAATGCTAGGTAGCCAACCAATGAATGTTCACTCCAACCCTCATATAGTACAGTTCCAAAAAAAAAAAAATCATTGCCATCGGGTAGATTCTGACTCATAGAAACCCTATAGGAGAGGGTAGAACTGCCGCATAGGGTTTCCAAGACTGTAAATCATACAGAAGTAGATTGCCACATCTTTCTCCTGGGGAACACCTGGTGGGTTTGCAAGCATTTAACCATTGAGCCAGCAGGGCTCATTATAATGTGCAGTTACACTACAGTTTATTGGAATTATAGCAATTTTTTTTTATATATAGCAATATCATATTATTTCACTGATACCAAACCCATTGCCATCAAGTCAATTCTGACTCACAGTGACTCTACAGGACAGAGTAAAACTGTCCCATAGGTTCCCAAGGCTGTAAATCTTACAGAAGTAGGCTGCCACATCTTTCTCCCATAGAACGCTGGTAGGCTTGAACCGCTGACCTTTCAGTTAGCAGCTGAGAGCTTAACCACTGCAGCACCAGAGCTCCTTTATTTCACTGATAGTGAGCTTTATATACATTAAAGAAAATAGCCATGTCTTTGATGTCTGCATTTTCTCAAATCTACTTTGGTGGTAGTGGAACTTCAATGTAATAAAGCCCAGAATAAAAAATCCAATACAGCTGATTAAACATACCACTTTGGAAACAATCAGAATTCCAAGTGAAATGAGAATGAACTGTGCATTAAAATCCTGTGGGATTTTTTGTTTTTCTAACTTTGGATATGGGTTATCAGAGGTAACTTAATACACAAATATTGGTCTTGAAGAAGTAGACCAGCAGCCTGAAGTGAAGATTGGGATTCTTGTAAATGGAAACTAATTTTTCCATTTGCATCTGTACTTTTGAAATTGTAATGAAGGTCAAAGGGAAAAATATAATTTATTTGCAAAGATTCATTATACCTACAGCTTTCTCACAAATCAAATGTAGAAATCAAAATAAGCTATGTTTTTAAAAGTAGAAATCATTTTATTATTTATGGGGGGCAATAATGATAACTTTGCTGCAAAGTTGCTGCCTTTTGCTATTTTCTTGCTGATGTGAATTTGTGGATAACTTTTTTTTCCAAGATAGAAGTATGGGAATAAAAAGGAGTGCAAGATAAAACTCAGAGAATGATTGGGAAAGGAGTAATGGTAAAGTGTTGGCATAATGAAGATACTGTAGGAGCTAAACTCTGAAACTGATCAATAAAAAGAAGTCATATAAAATGTCCATAGTCCCATCTCACACTGAACAATTGGGACCTTTAGAAATGAGATTTTGCTCTAATCCAAAATGTCAGAACATTCTGTTATGGACAAAGGGCATGGAAATGACTGAGATACCAGAAGATAAAGAAGGAAATGAAACTTACAGAAAGGTGGTGATAGAACACTCACAAATTTGCCTATTACCTAAGAATTTCAAAACCTCTGTGACTTTTTTTTTTAATTGCTTTGAAAAATTCCTTTACAATCTGTCGGTTGCAGTTATGATGAGGTGTCCAATAGAAAATACTGTTTCGTACCTTACTTCCAGAGAGCTCAAATTTTATTTTATGGATATTTGACTTTATATCAAATAAAGTTATCCTTTGTATATATAGAGATGAGTCTGCTGATTTACAATAAATACTGCATGTTTTTTAAGATGCTTTTTTGGTATTTTTGACCATTTCACTCAGCCAGACTCTATTAATCCAATAATCCAATCTTCCTTTGTGTCTAAGAGTCCGTGTTTTCCAGAAAACAAGCTGCAGAAGAGTACAATCTGACTGTAAAGCTGATTTTTTTTTTCATTCAGGCAAAGCTGCTCTGTTCATTTGGGCATCCACTTTACTGAGTTACCAAGTATAGATTATTTTACCACACTCACCTTCATAAGATGAACAGAACTCACTTAAGGTACAGGTAAAGCGAAGAACAAAGATTGCATACCATTTTTTTATTTTTCTTTTTTTTGTTCTGTTTTATTTCCCCGTGTTTAGTGACAGGGAAAAAAAAAATAGTATCTCGGAAGTTCTAAGCATTTCAGTAGTTTTGACTTTTTGCAGGTCTTATTTGGACCATTAAAAGTTCAGGATTTGGAAACATTTGTTTTTAGATTCAATTAAAGTATTGGTTGAGCACGTGCTAAATGCTTGGAACAAAACTTGGAGATGATGTCTTCAAGAGGATTCAACTTCTTAGGGTGATAAGACGTGCCCCATGAAATATTAGAATATTTACACTGAAGTGAATGGTGTAGATGCGATTTCAGAGCTTGAAGGGGAAACTCTGAAATATTCAGGAAAACTTTCATGGAAAAAGAGGGGACTTAAAGTACCCGTACCGTTGCTGTCTAGTTGATTCTGACTCATAGCGACCCTGCAGGACAGGGTAGAACAGCCCCATAGAGTTTCCAAAGAGTGCCTGGTGGGTTTGAACTGCCAGCTTTTTGGTTAGAAGCCATAGCACTTAACCACTACACCACCAGGGTTTCCAAGACTTAAATTAGGCACAGCTAAAAGCACAGCGTCCACCTGTAGGGAAACCCTGGTGGTGTAGTGGTTAAGAGCTACCGCTGCTAACCATAAAGGTCAGCAGCTTGAATCCACCAGGCACTCACTGGAAACCCTATGGGGCAGTTCTACTCTGTCTTTTACGGTTGCTGTGAGTCGGAAGCAACTCGACAGTAACTGGTTTTTTTTTTTTTTTTTTTAAGGAATTGATTGAATAAAGGGAAAATGAGAAGAATAGGTGGGTGTTTCGGCAAGGAAAAGCACAAAGGCTCACGGGCAGGAATGAGTACAGGTTGACGCAGCTTAGTGAAATCATCAGAGCTGATGATCAAGGCTTGATAAAGGAATTGGAATGAATTGTGAAGCAGAGGTACACAGTCGAGTCTTGAGAGCCTTGAATGCCAGGAATGGAGAAGTCACTGAAGTTTCTGAGGAAGGATGTGACAATGTCAAAGACGATATTCAAGAAACATTACAGGGGGGCTGGCATAGAGGTGCAACTGGTGTGAAATGATACCGGTGGCAATGAGGCTGGTTGGGAAATTCTTTCTGTAATTCACTGCCACCAGTATCAAAAAAAGACAGAAAAGTCAACAAGGGCTTCAAAATTTTAAGTGAGAATAACTGGGTTATTGGAATAAATGGCTATCTCTTTAATACATAGGTGAAAAGTGGGGAAAAGGGAAGTTGAGGAAATTATAAAATCACTTCTAAAGAACATGTTTGCTATATCTGACATAACTTTTGGAACAATAAACAAAGAGAAATGTCTCAGTAGACATTTGGAAATGCTAGTGGAAAATTTCAAACAGGACTATAGCTTTGATCACCAATCTTTTTGTTAGGAGTAATGGCTAAAGCCACAAGAATAGAAAAATTTCCCAAGCATGAATGTATGAAGGAGACAGCTTTGAGGAGGACTGAATGAGGAGGCAGGAAAGAACCAGTGCAATGTGTGTATGTGTGTGTGTCAGAAAGACAGACAAACAGAAAGACAAGAGACTGTCACTGAACTCCAGAGAGATAATTTTAAGAAGAAGGGGCCACAGTGCAAAGAGGTCAGAGAGCATGAATAACCTGAAGGTTTGAAAATTGGTCAATTCTAGCCTTTTGTGGCACAAGAAAATTCCTGATAAAGTGAAAATTGTTTAACTCTTTTTTTTTTTCTTGGCTGAGAGTTAGAAGACATCTTTCATCTGGACGAGAAGAATTGAATGATTATGTTTCTGCAAGAAGAAATTCAATCTGCATAATCTGTCTTTGATATTATTTTTAAAAGCATCCACTTCCCTAATGGTAAAAATTTGGAACGGCATCATACCTGCAGACTGATTTTTTAATAATAAATTCAGTCATAGTAATCTAAATTTTATTTTCAACTGCAATAAATTGTAAAGGAATGCATTAAAGGATTTATTTTCCCCAAATTTTCTTCTGACATGACAGGAGCAAAGAAGATATTTTGTAATCAATTCCACTTGCCAACAAAGGGCAATATAATCTGGTTAATTTTCACATCTCTCATAGGCACAGGGGTTTTTGGATGTGGATAGAGGTGTATGAGCACAAAATTGAGAGCAATTAGCACTCAAATTAATGTTACATGAGATTCAACATCTGGCAAGCATGTCATCATTTTGAGTCATAGACCACCTTATAGGCTAAATGTTCATACAATTGCAATTTACTCTGCATACAAATGGAAGAAGAATACTTCAAAAACATTTTTTCCCCTAAATGTAACAACATGTATGTAGGGGGCTCTCACACTTTAAAACTTTGACTGGAAGTTAATAATGGATCAAACACCCACAGGATGAGACACAGAGGATCAAAAGAGACAGAAATACTTATTTTGTACCAGCATATTTTATAATAATTAGCTGTAGTGCTAATATTAGGTTTTCTAATCCATCTAATCATGGCCAGTATTACTGTCACTTTCCTCTTTATCCACCAAGTAGTTAAGAGCAAGAAGAGGTCAAACTTTCAAAGTCTTTGTGGTGTTTACGTACTAGAGCCTTCAAACACCTGGCTACTTTTGGCAATAGTATGCGCCATGCAAGAAAATGCTAAATCCTGAGATGTCTCCTACAACCCACTACAAACACCAGTCCATGCACACAGCACAGCCTAATCTGAGCTTCAGGACTGTGGGGCCCCTAACATCATTGTAATGTCGGTCTTAAAATCTGAAGGTTCACTGCAAGGAATCCTCTCTGCACTGGAAGCAGCTGCTGATGGAATTCTTCAGGGGACCTGAGATCCAGAGGCTTGTATGCCCACAAGTTAAGTCTTTGTAGAAAGAATGCTCAGCGAGTCTAGAAAGGGTTTTCTGGACTTCCGGAGTTATCCAGGAACCCAAGGACCTCCTGGTAGGACAGCTCCAAACTTTATCACTAGCATGTGCCAGGAGGCCCTGGAGGCTTCTGAGTTAGAGAGCAAAATCCAACGGAAGAGCAAACCACAGCCAGGGAACACAGACCTATCTTCTCCCACCCTCTCTCCCCAGAACACTGCAATTCCTGCAAATACCACAATTTAGAAATGCCGAAATCTTATATTGTGCTAAAGGACAGCCACAATCCCAAGAAACTTGGTAACCATACATCAGAGGAGTTACCTAGAGTCCTTTTGATTTGTACTCAGTTTCTTTTTCACATAATCAAGTTATTGGGAACTTCTTTTTTTTTTTCAGTAAGATTAGTGAACCCATCTCTTATTTTAGGACGTAAGTCGATGGCAGTGGGTTTTGTTTTTTTTTTTTAATATAGTATTAGGCTGGAAACAAAGGATGTGTTTGCAATTAACTGCTGCAGATTTCAAAAGCAAAGAAACTTCCTGAATGTTTGGAATAGAAAAACAGAAATCACGTTTTTACCTTGTTTATAGAAATGATAAAAACAAACAAACCCAATGCGATAGATGCGGGAAACCCTCTGAGGGATGGACTGGCATAATAACTACAAAGTGAACTCAAACATGCCAACAATCATGAAGGTGGTGCAGGAAGGAGCGATATTCTGTTCTGTTTTATGTAAGGTCACCATGAGTCTGAGCCTACTGGTCAGCTACAAACAAAAACAACAGAGAAATGAATCATCCTTAAAAAAAAAAAAAAAATGGCATTTTGTAATGCAAACACCCACTAAATAGGCACCTGTACCGTAATCTGCATGTTAAAGTGCTTAAAAGATACCCTTCTAGTTCTGAGAACTCTGGGCTTTGCTCTACTTTTCTAGGTAGAGAGTAAGAGGTATTCTGTCTGGAATTTTGCCTGGTAAAGCCTTCTGTTCACTGACATTTCCACGCTCCTGTAACCCATTTCCCATTGATTTTCACAGCCATCCTACGTTGTTATGGGGGCAGTTTTGAGAGGTAAGACTTTGTACTTTGGAGTTCAACTGTCTGACTTTCAATTCTGGCTGCCCCATTTGTTCACTGTGTGATCCAGGCAAGTTTGTAACCTCTTGAAGCTCCAGTTTTACCATCTATAAGGTGGGCCTAAGAATGTGCCCTGTACCACAAAGTTATTGAATGAAAAATATAATCTTGATAATATTTATGACACAAAAGTAATACCAGATACATTTAAGTTCTCATAGATATTAAGAGACTGTTGTTGTTATTTGCTGTCTAGTCAGCTCTGACTCGTGGCCACTTCATGCACAACAGAACAAAACATTGCTCAGTCCAGCACCATCTGCACAATCAGCCATCGGCATGATCAAGTCCATTGTTGCAACTGCTGTGTATTTTGAGTGCCTTCCAACCTAGGGGGCTCATCTTCCAGCACTTTATCGGACAATATTCTATAATGACCCATAGGGTTTTCACTGGCTAATTTTTGGAAGTAGATTGCCAGGCCTTTCTTCCTAGTCTGTCTTGGACTGGAAGCTCTGCTGAATCCTGTCCACCACGGATAAACCTGCTAGTATTTGAAATACCAGTGGCATAGCTTCCAGCATCATAGCCATATGCAACCTACCGCAGTAGGACAAACTGACTGTCAGGTGGTGGATTAAGGGATTACCTAATTACCAAAGAAAGACTAAAGCATGTTTAATATAGTATCTGATCTGTGTTTAAGTGTTTAAAAAGATATTTTAATAGTCTAGATATTCAGAAATGTGCTGTGAAATATGATTTAACCAAAATGCGCCAAATAATTTACTGCAGGGCTCTTCAAACTGTGCTTTGAAGAATCCGGGATCTATGGGAAGTGCTCCAGGCAGCTACTGCATGTGGGGTGTACAATGGAGCCCCGTGTGAGGGTGGCAGTCAGGGTTCCAGGCTGCAAGCAGAGCAGCTCTACTGACCGGCTTTAAATACTGACTTCTGTGTGAAATTTAGCTTGAACAAAGAGTCATGCAGCTAAAAAGAAGGGGGTGCAGAGCAGACACTCATGATTTACTATGTCTATTACTTTTTTAAAAGAATATTAAAGGTAAATAGTGAAAGCTATATTTGAGCCATACCATTTGAGTTCTGATTCAGTATTAAAAATTGACCTTTAACTAAGTCATAATTCAAGAATATTTGAGATTTCACCCTTCCCCCTTCCTGGCGATGTCAAGTAGGGAGGCTTATTTAAACCACTCTGTTCATCATCTTTCGTTGGAGAAATCTATTACAATACGCCAAAGCTTTGTTACTCAAAATGGAAATGAATTAAGTGAATCAGATCTGCAAGACCCCAGGGCTGACATTTGTCCACATCCCAAGAGCAATCCAGAGCCAAGCAAGCCTGAAGCAGAGTGTAGTAGGTAGACCTGTAGTCTCTGGAGTCAGACTACCTGGGTAACACTCCTGCTTGACCAGCCCACACGCAGTGTGCTTTGGCAAATTACTTCCCATCTGTGCACCCCAACTTCTCATCCATAAAATGGGCACAATAACACCAATCTTGTAAAGTTATTGTGAGGATTTAAAAACCCAGTATTTTGTGTATACACAAAGCCCTTGGAACAGGGACAAGAAGAAAGGGCTCAGTCAACATTAGCTCCTAAGGTCATTAAGAACTAAGTTTGTTTTAGAACCATTTTTATGATGTTTGAATTATTTCCAACTCTGATTATAAAAGTCAATGCATTTATTATATTACATTTCCTCCTGTAACTAGAGAAAGGGTATTAACTAGATTATTTAGCTCACTAATTCTCACTTGGTAATCTCTCTTTTCTTCCATATGATATTATTTTCTTGAATCTCAAGCTATGAACAGAAAATTCAAATTTTCTTGAAAAGAATCTCACAGAAAAATATTATGCTTGCCAACTGGTCCTGAATTGTCTATTGTTTTGAAGATTGGGAAAGGTGGCCATGTAATCCAGCCATATTTTATTGCCAGGTTTTCTGTATGTTTAGATTTCTAAGAAAAACATGAGAGATGAAATATGATTTTGATATTTAACCTTTTGGTGCACAAAATTTTACTTTGTGCTTCTAATGTACATATTGATCATTTTTTTCCAAGTCCCATTCACAAAATCTAGATTTTGTGAATTTTTTTTGTGAATTTTTTATTCACAAAATCTAGGAAAAAAAATACTCTGAAAATAATAAAATAACAAAACTTCATAGTTCTTTTTCTGTCGTATTTCAGATCTCCAAGGACTCCACGTGTTGCCTCAGACAGCTGACTGGTCATCTTTTCCTCCCCAGCAATATCTTTTGACTCTTGGGTTCAAAAACAAGGAAGATGGGATATTTTTGGAAAAAATATCAAGTAGGAAGTTGCCAACATTTCCCGGTAAATCACTTAGACTTATTATAATCTTTCATTACTGCTATAAGACAGGGACTGTGCCCTATTCATCTAGTCTTATTCATCACAAGACCTCATGTATAGCAGGACCTGGACCTCAAAAGGAACCCTGGTGGCATAGTGGCTAAGAGTTCGGCTGCTAACGAAAAGGTCAGCAGCTTGACTCCACCAGCCACTCCTTAGAAACCTTATGGGGCAGTTCTACTCTGTCCTATAGGGTTGCATTGAATTGGAATTGACTTGACGACAACAGATTTGGACCTCATAAATTGTTTATTGGGTTATAGTAAACTCCTTCTAATCTTCTTTTGGGTTAGTTAACAACACCTGGGATTCTAATTCCACGAAAGCTTTCCCCCAACACCAAACAGTCGTGGAGTGCCCACCCTTCTCACTGCAACCGTTTCATCCCAGCCACCACCCCAGCAGTGCCTAATCATTAGACATTCAGAGAATATAAGCTTTTATCATCTTTAATTAAGCAAATATAGAGGAAAAGTATAACAAAATCATCATACGAAAAAATATAGCCAATGTCAAGCTTAAATCACCTGGATTATCTGCTTTTGTATTAAAGTTATCTGTTCCACTCTTCTTACGTAGTTAGCCAAGCGCTTAGAACTCCTGAAGGGTATTAATTAAATGGTGACCAGTAATTCTAGTTGAAACTTTCAAAAATTCGACAAAATATTCACATAGAGTTGAGGTCTCAAACTTCTGGGCTGAATTCACGACTAGGTTAAATTTGTTCCTTCAGCTGTACCCACATAATTAAGGATTTGTGTTTTGTGCTGAAGATGTATCCTCTGAGGCTTATCTCAACTTTGGGCTACCTTCAAAGTCAATGGAATCTGCACACTCGAATAATACCTGGGAGGAACGAGACAAGAATCAGACACGTTTATGAGACCATTTTCTCACAGCTCAGGAAAAACATACTCTGCAGAGATAGGCGAAATTGTTATAGGCTGTCTCTTAGATCTCTCAATCAGGAAACACAGCACCGTGAATAAATGATAGTTCTCTAAAGGGCAACGGCTCCTCTGCCTTTCTCCTCGTAGAGCTTTCCTTGTTACACATTTGGTCTGGGGATGGGACTAGCTTCTCTACTAAAGATTTCCTATCTATTAACATAGAAATATCTGTTTATAGCTTCCTAAAGAAAACATTTTGAATCGGAGGTCTAGAAAAGACAGTATAAAAGTTTATCATTACAATTTTTAGAACATAAAACGCCCTTCGGTCCGCTGACCAGAGATGACACCGTGAGACACATGGAGACCATGGGGAAGCACATCTTGCCACTATTGGATTTCATCAGAAGCACCCAGTTAAATGTAGGTCTATGAGACTTTTAAATTTGTCCCAGGTTTCTTTTACCAATATTAGAGCACTCTAGAAGTATTAAAAGTTTATGGTGCAAATATTGCAAGTATTGGAGAATTTTAGCAACATTCACAGTAAATCTCGTTTGTAAAACCAAGCAGATCTTAGCTAATGATTTTATTCCTTTTGTGTTTTAAAATGTATTACAATGCTATGCTTTGCAATTTCCAGCATATATTAGGCTACAGTTTATTTCAAGAGCCTTTTCTTATGCCTTCCTGATACCTAATTCTGGGGTGTCGTGAATTTCTCATTTCAAATCAATAACAAAATTTTTTGCTAATACAATGTTTTCACTATTTCTTTTATTGGGCCATTGCCTGTAACAATCTCTTTACCTACACAAGAGTTTAGAACTTTTCAAAGAGTAGTTCCTCCACACCACGCTGATAAATTGGCTGCTACTCTAAACATTGGCAATTGGTCTTTGTATACTCTAAAGGCAAATTATCTGATCTCTTTTCATAATCCAGAGAAGAGGTATCTTTTCTACTTTTCAGCCTTAAAAAGCTCAAAATAAAACCTAACTTATGCTGTGCTATTTTACCAAATTTAAACCGTGGTACTGAAAATACATAAAGAGAACTTCTCACTAACAGGCTATAAGACCTTGGATTGCCCCTCTTCTAATATTTTTTCAAAAGGCCTTTAAGTTGGAAAATGTTAAGTATTTTCTTCTTGTGCCCTTTGAGTTACATCATTGATGTGGTGGTCTTAACTTTACAAGGGTAACAGAGAGCGTCAATAAAAACAGCTCTTTAACATCTGGTCAGCAGTTTATCAGCTCAATAACATTATTCCACATTTTTGAAAAGCTACAAAGCCCCTAATCTAGTTGCATAATTTATAAATCTATGCATTACAAACACAAGAGCACATTTCTGCTGCTTTTCCATATAGCTCCCTTATCCCTACAATTTTGCTCCATTCAACTATCATCGCTTACAGATATCTGTTAATAATAAATCCATCTCATTGTCTCTACTTCAAATTTTGAGCCCTGTTCTTCCATTCACCCTCTGTCATAGCCCCTCAGACACACAGACACACACACGCACATCTTCCCATCCTAAATGTGGACCCACAAACATTATCGTTGTCATCATCGGGCCTTTACCAGCAGAGGAAGCCTTTCTAACAAGAATAATCACCAGGTGGTATTATTTCACCTCATCTGCACATGGTGTGCCAAGCAGAGTCAGTGTGCTGGGTGTGGGGGAGGTGATCTGCCTGCTCCCAGGCTCACCTTGTTTCTTCTCAGATAACTGACCACAGTGTCTGGTCATCTTCTGATGCTGGGTCAGATCTCACAGTGGGAGAACAGATTGGGCCGATCTGGGCAGCATGCATTTTTTAATGTCCTTAATTCATTTTCTTCTCACCTCTCAGAGGGCAATCTGGCTGCTTGAAAATTTGTCTATGCATGTATATTTATCTGTCTAAAAAAGGAGACTTAAAACCCATCAGTAACGAAATTCTTAGCATCCAATTCATAACTTCTTTAGAACGAGCCCCAGTATCATTTTGCTAACTGCAAAGAATTTCATCATTTCTCCTATGTCTGCTTCTATGGGAAATAACAGTTTTTGGAAGATTGTCTTAAAGAGCTTTAATGGGATTAAAGCTAGTGAGCCTGAAGGGTTCCAGGGACCACAAGTGTACCCAAACACTGACCTCCCAGCTTCTTATTAAATGCTCAGCCACAGCATCATGAAGCAGGATTGAATAAAATTGTCTGCAAAGGTAACCTAGCCTAACGAAGCAAGCAATGAATTGGTGACTAGAAATTATTCCTACATGATACTATTAACTGTGACCACGCAGCCCTCAGTAGTATTAAGATCCTCTGAAATTTTTTTTTTCTTGTCTGTTGTCAAATACCATCCACTTTAATGATTATGTGTTGTATTTTCCTCACTATTTGTTACCCTAAGTTGTCACACCTGTAGGTGAAGACTTGGGGCCCAATGCTGTGCTATAGCTAGGTACCCCTACCTAGGGCACATCACTTAAACTATGAGTTATTTGTTGTTGTTGTTGTTGTTCTCATTTATCAAGTAGAGCTGATATCGTCCAAGCCCACCTCCCAGAGTTGATGTGAGACCAAAAGCATATAATCCACTTTAAAATACTTTGTAAAGTATTACAGATTTTAAAACTTTGAACTACTTGAATTAGTTTAGGTTTGCTTTGACAGACTGTTTTAATGACCTTTCTTTTTCTTTATATGAATTATATAGTTTGAAATCACATATTCTCCTTCTAAGATGAACACTGGGCCAGTGTCCTGTGGATTTAAATTCTTAACAGTGATCATTGATTACACAAGTAGGATTGAAAGGGTCATTCCGAGCCATGGAGTAGATCTACTGCCTGCAGCAGGGCTGGCCTTGGGACTTGTGTCTCATTAACAACCAGGAGCTAACCGGTCCCCAAGTGTGTTGGTAGAACAGAGCAGATATTCAGATCACCTCCACTGGAAGACAGTGACCAGTATCTTATCCTGAAGAACTTTAGATTTTTCAAACATCCTTCACACTGGTGATGGAGACGGGATTTTACTCTTCCACTAGGGTAAAGAGTTGTCCTTTTGAAACATCTGCGTTTTCATCCAGGCCTAATGGCTAAGAAATACACTTTGTGTCATATATGTTCACAGTTATTTTATTCATTTTGACAACGTTCCCTAATGGAAATTCCTTTGGAATATGAAATTAGAATTCATTAAAACTTCAACATTCATGATAGCGAGATGCCCAAAAGATAATACTAGTGCTTAACATAATACAATGACCAGAATCAGTTATGCAATTTTTAATTATTACAACATTTATTTAAGTCACATAAATTATGAGACGTATGTAGATTGCTAAACGATTATTTACATTATGCCATGGATTCTCATATTCTATCCTCTAGACATATTGAAACCCTAATCTACCCTGGTGGCACAGTGGTTAAGAGCTATCCAAAAAAGTTTGGCAGTTTGAATCCCCCAGCCGCTCCTTGGAAACCCTATGGGGCAATTCTACTCTGTGTATAGTGTTGCTATGAGTTGGAATCGACTTAATTGCAATGAGTTTTTTTTTCCAAGGGGGGTGTATAAAGTTTATGATATCTACCTATACAAACAAACAAAAAACATAGCTGTGGAGTCAATTCTGACTCCTAGTAACCCTACAGGACAGAGTAGAACTGCCCCATAGGGTTTCCAAGTTGCACTTGGTAGATTCAAAGTGTCCACCCCTTGGTTAGCAGCCGTAACTCTTAACCTCTATGCTACCAGGGCTTCCAATATCTACCTAGTATCTTTAATTAAGAAAAAAGTTGACTTTGCAGTATACTCAATTATAATATCCCAAGAAATTTTTAATTGGTTGCTCCTATTTCAATTTTCCTCCTTCAAATAAAGACACAGGTTTTTGTTCTCCACAAATTATACATAAAGAGATAGCACAGCAAGTTAGCAATTTACCTTCAGTTAGGAGCTAGTTTTTTAGGAGCATAATAAATATAAGTAAAATAAGTAAAAAAAAATTTAAAGCTAACAAATCACTCTTGCTTTCAAAATTTCTGAAATATTCTATAGTCAAGAAATTTTCTTAAACATATTAGAAAAAAAGACAGGGTAGTCCTGGTTATTGCTTGGGTGCTGACAGTGTGCAGAAAGTTTCATTTAGTGGCTGGGGTGCAGAGAAACGTAAGTATATGTTCTACAGTTTAAAAAGTGTTTTCCTTCATGTATCTCGTTGAATCCTTACAACTCGGTGACATTGTGTCACTTGTATTTTACCAGTGGGGAAACTGTGGCTTGGAGCAGTGATCCATTTTTCTCACACAGCTAGGGAAAGGAGAGCTAGAATTCAAAATAAGAACTTCCAAATATTGGGCCCAGTATTGGTGCAAAGAATGTGCACCTAAAGGCTGGTGGTTCAAACCCAGCCGGTGTTACTGTGGAAAAAAGGCCTGGCAATCTGTTTCTGTAAAGACTTCAGCCAAGAAAACCTATGAATTAGTTTTGCTCTGTTGCCATGACTTAGAATCAACTCAACGGCAATAAGTCTGGATTTTGTTGTTCTTATTGTTGTTTTGCTTTTTTATTCTTTCACTACAACACAATGCATCTCTTTGAAGCAAAACTATGATCCTTGCTGGGAGCAAAAAAAAAAAAAAACAAAACTATGATCCTTGCTGGGAGCAAAACATGCATAAAACAACATGGGACTGATTCCATAGCTAGATTCAATAGAAAATGAACATAGAAGTAAATGAGTCAGACTCAAAGTTAATTGTGAAACACTTCCTAGAGACCACGAATTTTCACCTCTTACCAGGAAAAAAAAATTTTTTTTTTTTTTTTTACCAGGAGGGCGGTAGACGCAGTCAATGAAGGAGACAAAGACATTCCTGGTATGAATGAACCCCTGGTATGAAGGAGGTTTCTATGTCTCAGGCAAGGATTCCCTTTATACGTCTCACACCAGTTCTTATCTTTATATATCACTCTCTTAGGCACACAATACAGGGCCAAACAGGAAAGATTCTGGAGTTTCAGAGTTATAATCTAAAATATTCTACCGCCTTCCAATCTGGTGGCTTCTAATCCTACTGAACACCCAACCCCATCCAACCTGCAGTCCTGCTATAGTGGGAAAAAAAAGTTTCCTTTCTGAAACTGTTATCCTAATTATTTCACATGCCACCTGATGGCTTTGTGCTTTTCCATCCATTAACTTTGCTGGGTGCTGTCAGTGTCAAACCTTATATACTGTGCTTCCTGGGCTAAATGCTAAAGAGTTAAAATAATAAAACCCCTTGCATGCATGAAGCCTCCTTCGCAGGCTGACATGCCAAGAAGTGACCTAACTAACCATGTTTTTAATACCTCATTGATTTTACTTTTAATTTCCTCCAAGTGAAGCATAAAAAAGTTTACATATGCACATTTGAAATGAACGATGATATGTTTCCAACTCCTTTTTTTTTTTTTTCAATTAATGTTTCTATATGTTATGCCAAATGGAAATACATTCCAAATACCTGATCTCGGCTTCTCGGCGGTATTATATGGTGTCACTTATTTGCCAAACCTGCATCCATACCTGCTGTTATATCTAGGCAATTCTCTGACTGAAGCCTTCATTTGGACTTGCAATTTACCTAACCTTCATTGCCCCGGGTGAGGATTTAGCTTCGATCTTGGCCACTTTACTACACTCTCTCCAGCAATTAGGGAGCCATTTGGTTGCTCCTGGAGCCTCACTGGGAGTGCTACTTCTCTTGAGATGTAGCCCACGCTACCATTAGATGTCTAAGCTAATTCCTTCATTTCTTTTTTTTAATTATTATTTTCTTTATTTCATTAAGGCAACGTCATTGAAGTATCCCTACTGGCATTACATATTAGTCATTTCTTTTTCCCTTTGCTTTCAAAAATCCCTATCACATATAGGTTAAATATTAATCTGCAGTGTCCTGATAACCAAAATTGCGTTCAGCTTGGGGCAGGGGAGGGATGGATGACTATTAATAATATCAACTATATTCCTTCCCTAGTGTCTTATTCATACGGTGCACTTCCTGTTTTGTTATGCATCCAGCAATCAAGCTAACAAAGCACTGTTGCCTTCCACAATTTTTATTTTCCTAATGTTTGGGAAAATTACACTGTTAGATTATGTCCCTGAGCAGGCTGCAGTTGTTTCTGCTCTTTGAGGTTGAGTCACTACACCGCTTTCCTACAACCAGCACTATTGTTTATTTTAAAGGAAGACAAAGGAAGCAATTTTTCTTTGGAATGAATGCTGCTTCTCCTCCAACTCACTTTCCTCTGTTTGTCAGAACCCCATTGTGTAGCTGCATGTTTAAACTGAATGGGCAGACAAACTATTTCATCAGTTTGGGGAAAGAATCCCAAATCCTCCATCACTCCTATAGGCTTATAGATTTTCAGATAAATGATTAATCAGAAAGACCAAATTAGCATGAAGAGGACATTAGTTGAGTGGCATAGATAGGTGTTGGGAAGAAATAAAGAAAATAAAATGCAATGGTGCCCAACCTTCATTTATTTCTAAGACTCCAGCTTTCTAATGACTAAATAACTGCCTTCGAGGTAAAGTACAGAAAGAAAAAAAAAAGAGTTGCCCTTGAATCATTTCCAACTCATGGAGACCCCATGTGTGTCACAGTAGAACTGCTCTATAAAGTTTTCAATGGCTGAGTTTTTGGAAGGAGATCCAGGCCTTTTCACCTAGGTACCTCTGGGTAGACTCAAACCTCCAACCCTTCAGTTAGCAGCTAAGAGCATTAACGATTTAGACCACCCAGGAACTGAGTATTTCAGGTGTTCTTTAGTAGCACTAGTTTCTAAAAATCTTCTCTTTAGAAGAACTTCTTTCTTAAGAGAAATCATATGTCTGACCTCCACATTCTCCAATTTCTGGAAGACATTCTGCTTTACAAGTATGCAAAACAAAAGCAGGCCTTGTTAAGACACTAAGATTTAAAGTAGTGGTTTGTTGAAAAGAACGTTGAGGTAAGGGGAGAACCTGGATAAAATTCATGTATCTAGGGCCACGTATCAAGAGATTCTGATTCAGTGAGCCAGGTCCAGGACTCTATTTAACAAACAAGCCTAGCGATTCTGATATATGTGGTTCTGGGGGAATGCTGCCATGAAGGGTGCTGGGCACCTGGCCTTCCTCTTCCGATCGCCAGGATGTGAAAGCGATTGCCATACTCAGTCCTCCTATGACGCCCCATTTCTCATCACCCCCCAAACACGGCAGAAACCCAAGGCTTTTAACCCTTATATTCCCCCTTATGTCAGAAGTACTTTTTCCTAAATATAAACTCAAGAATTTTACAATGAGCTTTGTCTTTCCTATCAAGCACTAAAATTTGTATAAAACTTTTTAGAGAAGGTAAATTCTTCCTCTTTTTTGGATTGCAGTAGCAAACAATCACATAGGTGGGCCACCTTATTCTGGTGGGCTCCATTTTATAAAACTCCTAAATACCAATACATTCCTGATGGTTAGTGGTCCTTACAGATTTGCATTAGAGTCTATTTCAAGATGGATCATGTCGGTTGCCAGAATGACCCTCGGAGCCAGGGCAAAGCATTAAAAACCCAAAAGAGGAGGTGCCAGTGTGCAAGGCAAACCAATGTGAATTAAAGGTAAAAGCAGGGCTGGAATTTTAATGTAAGGATACAGACAAGTCTCTAAACTGGTAGAAAGAAAAATGTATTTGTAGCAGATACCATTGCTTCAAATGTTGTAGATGTATTATAACAAGCCCTGACTTCAACCCCCAGGGAAAGGTCTTTTTCTGTGGTTTTGTTCTGAACCATTTCCTTTTACTGCGAGACTAGGGGAGCTTCCGTGCATGCTCAGGTGTGATGGAGAAGTTGCAATACGCCAGCCTCCTCCGGCGGCTGCAGAGAGTAAAGGAGCAGTCCCAGGTGATCAATCAAGCAATGGCGGAGCTGGCAACCATCCCTTATCTACAGGACATCAGTCAACAGGAGGCGGAATTGGTATTTGTTTTTCTTTGTTTAAAGCTTTTAAAGGCCTTGAGCCAAGAGAAAAGTGATATGATCTAGAAAAAAAAAAAATGGTGATAATAAATGTGGTCTGAGGGAAAAGTTCCTACCCCTCATGAGGCATTCTAATGAAGAGACAGGAAAATGTGTGCATCTGGGTTTTATTTGCTCACATTCACTGGCTTCCATTTTTTTATAGCAAGAACTTTGCGATGTGTTAAAACATGCAAAGGGGCTGGTTTTTCACACTGCATGTCAGGCTTTTTTATCTTGAGTAAAATGAAATTTTAATAAAGTGTTTCCTAAGCTCCCAGGTATGTCAGTACTAAGATTCTCTTTTATGGAAAAGTCAGGGGACAAAAGAGTAATTGCTGAATTGAAAGCTGACCCTGCAAAACAGTCTTTAGAATTTTCTTGATCACTTCAGGTGTCACCAGATACATTCGCATTGCCAACCACACGTGCACTTAGTTAGATCAATAAAACAAGTGGTTATTTGAAGGGAAAATTCAGTCAAAATTCCTGTGTGTTTTTAAGTGATACCCAGTTAACTCAGAAAACCAGACACTTTAGCCTTAGAAAAATCCAGTCAAAAACTAATGAAATGACCCTCACAGAAACAATCTTCAAACAGACGTGTACAGTATAACCACAGCTAATACTAGGAATGCTACCATCTTGTTTGAAAAACAGTTACTAAACGGTGAACTGGCCATTTGAGGAAAGGTGAAATTTACTCCGTATGGAGATCCTACTGTGTATTAGGGAAGGCTCTTTACTTTGAGGCTTTAACTGAAGTTAGATAAAACTAATTATTGACCTGAATAGAATTCAAAGAGCAAAGATGAGACCAGCCCAAACCGATCACCTATAATTTGCAGATAACTAAAGGAAGCCTCTCTTCTTTGAGCCTTTAAAAAAGATGCAACAAATTTATCAATCGAGAAATGAACTGCCCACATTATAATATTCATCTAAACCTGTCAAAGTATATTAAATAAATACTGATATCAGAGTAAGCATATAAAACAGTCTGACTAGCCAAACAATAAAACCATACATGCTAAAGATTAAAACTCTGAAATAAATCTATTAATCAAGGAATTGCTAAGTCAAAACTGGCAATGAGACTTTCAAAACCCTTTATGGTTGTGTGTAGAAGAACACCTTCTAAGAGGCTAGGTGTTTATGCTATCATTCATAAGGCATTCAGGAGTGCAGTAAGTATAGGGCTTTCAAAGTGCATATTATACCCAATTTTAGATGATTAAGGCTCCTCTGAGATAAGAGGAAGCAAAGAAAATGTTAATTTAAGAAACCAGGAGATGTTGAGCCTGTCTTTCTGAAAAGCACATTCAGGATTTAAATGAAGAATACAGGGGTGCTCTCTGCACTTATAAGTCCTGGTGACGCAGTGGTTACGAACTCAGCCGGTAACCAAAAGGCTGGCAGTTCAAATCTACCAGCCGCTCCATAGAAACCCCATGAGGCAGTTCTACCCTGCTTAATAGGGTCACTGTGAGTCGGAATTAACTCATTGGCAATGGGTTTCGTTTTTTGGTTTGGTCTATGCACTTAGGGCTTCCTAACCAACCATCCACATCTATGACTTTCTTTTCTGGAAATACTTGTGTTTCAAAATATACACAAAGAGGACCAAGCCAGCATTACAGACAACCCTTACTCTAACATGTGCAATATCCCACCCACTAAGACTTTTGAAAATGGGATTTCATAGAACATTTTCGTAATTTATAAATATGCCTACCAGAAGGTTAAATGTATGTGGATGTGCATGTAGAGGCCAAATATTTAAAAATCATGTGTCTTGCAAGATTTTGTCACATTAATAGATTTTACTTTCAAACTGCTACAAATGGATTAACTTAGGGGAAAAAAAATCCTAGTAATACATTGTCAGGTGCTATATAAACAGTGACAGCTCAATAGAAGATTTTTGACTGACTCAACTATCTGCCCTCCTGCATAAACTCTGCAATATCTAAAGCACGGAAAACTATCTAAGGGCTCATACTTCTCAGTGTCACAGGGAACTGAGCTGGTACTTGGCAGAACTCTTTGTTGGCTCTGAGTATCACACGGTTTGGGGCAACTTCATTACTTTGCAGCCACATATGCATCATGTGTATAGCATTGTTTTAAATTCGAATATGACAGATGCTTGTTTGGGGCAAAGGATAGATTACTTTTTAATTTAAAAATGGAATCGAAAAATACTTTGCTATTTTGAAATTTTGCATTAGAAAAGAATAGTAAAAGAACTTAAATGAGCTAGATCCTTTAAGAGGCAATAAAACAGCACAATTTTAGTATTGTCCCCTGGTGAGCTTTTGCACGATGCTTAAAATTATGATACATTAGCCTCAGGAGAAAATACTAAAATGTGTTCATGTACTACATGCCATTTCCTGAGAGAATTAACTAGTGTTTTCATTCTTTACAATCTAAATCTGTTTTCGCAAAACATCAACACTTACTACGTTAAGACCTATATGTTTTCTACAAATTTTCAAGAAGAATCTTTTCATTATTTCCATATTTTATATCTGCAGTAAGACTTGGTAATGGCTGAAGCCAAGATGCAGTGGCAGCATTCATTGTAGGAAAGATGAGTAATAAAATCATCAGCGTACAAATGGTTTTTTAATTAGGTTTTAATCTGTGTATTTAGAGAAGTTATTTCTGTGTGAATTCCACACTGATAATTTTTATCTTGGTGCCACAGCTGCAGTCATTAATGGCAGATGCTATGGACACCCTTGAAGGAAGAAGAAACGATAAAGAACGTGTGTGGAATACAGTCCAAAAGGTAAAACTTTCAGCTGAAGGAAAAAAATACCTCATTCTCAAAGAAAAGTGTTTATCTTGGGTCAAATCTCTTTAGAAGGTAAACAGGAAGTTCTTCTGGTCATTGTTTGTTTGCTCATTTGTTTGTTTTGTTTAATAAATGCGGCACTCTCCTGGAAGTGTAACCAAATCAAATATGGATTTATTTAATCTGTTCCCTCAGGTCTGCTTCTTTTCCAACAGACTGGTTGCATGCCTTCCTGGTTCTTCTTCATTTTCATGCTCTTTTTCATATTCTATTTTCATCATCTGCTTCTTCAATGTTGGGTAATATTGGTGGGGTTTTTAGCACTTCTATCACTATTTTAGTCCCCACCCAACTCTTTCCCCATTTTTTGTCACTTGAGAAATAATGGCTACAATTTAGTGAACTACACAGAAAAGAGAACATCAATGTTTTTGGTAGAAGAGTAACATACTGGCTGTTAGAAGTAGAAGAACATCCTGGATCCACTACTGGAATTTAAGGGCAAAGAGCACAGACATGGACCTGGTCCCAGGTACTCTAGAAAACTTGAGTGACACTATGGGCTTTATCATGGATTGAGTTGTGTCCCCCAAAAATATCTGTCAACTTGGCTAAGCCATAAAAAAAAAAAAAAAAAAAAAAAAATTTTTTTTTTTTTGCCATATTTCCCAGCATTTTGTGAGTGTCCCCCATTTTGTCATCTGATGTGATTTTTCTATGAGTTGTAAATCTTGTCTCTATGATGTTGATAAGACGGGATAGGCAGTTATGTTAATGAGGCAGGACTCAATCTACAAGATTGAGTTGTGTCCTGAGCCAATCTCTTTTGAGATATAAAAAAGAGAGAAGCAAGCAGAGAGACAGGGGACTTCAAACCAACCGGGAGCAGAGTGCACCCTTTGGAACTGGGGTTTCTGCATGGACAAACTCCTAGACAAGGCAAAGATTGATGACAAGGACCTTCCCCCAGAGCCGACAGAGAGAAAATGTCTTTCCCTGGAGCTGACACCCTGAATTTGGACTTGTAACCTACTAGACTGTGAGAGAATAAACTTCTATTTGTTAAAGCCATCTACTTGTGGTATTTCTGTTATAACAACACTAGATAACCAAGATAGGGCCCTATAACAATATAAGAGTATGTAATGTTGGATAAAAAAGGTTTTTTTTGTTTTTTTTTTTAAAAAAAAAAAAACTTTTTTTTCAATGTTGGATCCCAAGCCCAGCTCAAAGTAGTAAATTCTGATCAATCTACCCTTCACTTAGTCTCCTCCAATCCCCTAAAGAGCCCACAGAGAGAGAACTGGTGTCAGAAGATGTGAGAGGAACAAGCCAAAAGAGGATTCAGTTTAAGAAACAGCAGCCAGCCAGGAGGGTTTCTAGTGCATCTAAGGAAATGTGTATCTGCTGTAATCAGTTCAGAGGCCCTATGGTGAATTTATAAAAGAGAAATCAACTAAACTCAGCAAATATTTGTTGAGTGTCTACTGTGCTAGAAAGAATTCAAGGTGTTAGGGAAATTGTTCTGGGTAAGACAGACACAGCTCCTGCCTCTATGGAACTTGCCAACTAGAGAGAAGACAGTTGTCCTAAACAGTTACTTACAAGTTTGCTGAGTATGACAGTAAAGACGTGGATGCTCAATGATTTATGGAAACAAATTGCAAGGGAACATAGCCTGGGCCAGGATGTCAGAAAAGCCGTCTCTGAAAAATTGATAAGTATATAACATTTAAAAGACATGGAGGCATTTTCAGGTGAAAAGGGAACAGACTTCCAGAGGGAACAATAGCATACACCAAGAATGCAAAGAAAGCATATGTGATATTCAAAACCTGCCAAGAGAGTGGGGAAATGAAGTGCAAAATGAAGAACAGAGGCAGACAGAAGTCTAGTCACAGAGGAACGTACAAATGATGTTAAGGATTTAGGATTTTTAAGAAAGTATTTAACTGGGAGACATATCTAGGGCTGTGTTTGGGATAATAGACTGAGAGGCTGTGGAAATGTGGAGAGATCAGTTATAAGGCAGTGACCAATGTCCACACAAGACATGGTAATAGCCTGAGCTGGGGTAGTGGGTGTAGAGATAGGGAGAAACAGGCAGATACAAAAACCTATTTAGGAAGCCAGATATGCAGGCTTTGTGCACTGATTGGATATGGGAGCTGAGAGAATAGAAAAAGTTAAGAATGATGCCCAGATAGGCAACTTGAGCAACTGGGCAGGAGCTGAAGAGATGGTTTGCTTGTGCCATTTACTAAGGATGGAAACGCTGTCAGGGAGTGGCTTTTGACTGAGAATAGAAGCTCAGAGTTCAGTCTTAGAGTCAAGAGATAGAACCACAAAAGATATCTGAAAGGGAATTTGTTAACTAGGTAGGAAGTTTTTAACTAGGTACCTGAAAAAGCAAAAGAGAACAATAAGGTATCACAGAGGAAGCAATTAAAAGAAGCAATCACCTCCTGGGCTGGGGAATCAAACGGAAGAGGTTAGAACCTGAAGAAACTTGGAGCGGGGCCCTGCGGAGACAAAACTCAGATCTCCTGTGAGAAGGTGCTCATCAGCAATGCTGATGTCCCTGAGAATAGAGGAGGGGTTCTGAAGGGCTGGAACCCAGAACAAAGGCAATGCAGAACAAAGAGGAGGGGTCACTAGCCCACTGAGACAGATGTGTGAGGTGGGGAGATGGGGAAGTGGGGGGTACAATTCTGCAACTTTTTGGAAGAACTGGATTCAGCTAGGAAACCCTGATGGTGTAGCAGTTAAGAGTTTCGCTGCTAACCAAAAGGTCAACAGTTCAAATCCACCAGGTGCTCCTTGGAAACACTATGGGGCAGTTCTACTCTGTCTTATAGGGTTGCTATGAGTCAGAATTGACTTGACAGCAATGGGTTAGATTCAGCTGCTGCTAATAGAAAAGAACATGTTTCTGGAGTGAAGAAGCTTTGCTAAGGAGATGTTCACATGAACGGCAAGCATACAGGAAGCCCACTGCAAGTCAACAGGAAGCAGAGAGGAAAGAACAAGTCCTTTCTTTCACCTGCAGCCTTGTACTCTCCCTCTAGCATCCCTTACTGGCAGATATTAACAACTGGCAAAGCAGAACCAAGGTTTGCAGAACCCGAGTCCCAGCATCACGGAGCCAACTAGAGATATAGAAAGATGGGTTTGAAATTGAGAGACTAGAGGTTAATAACTGGCACAAGAGGGTATTGAGCTCAGGGTCTTGGCAAGACAGCCAAAGGGAAATATAGAGGCCTGAAGTACTGGATAGAAGACTGAAAAAAGATAGAGGCTTAGAGATACTGGCAAATTGATGTTAACGAAAATCATCTGAGTGGGGGACATGGCTAAGAAAGAGGGTATAGAGTAAGGATAAAAGAGAACATTGAAGAGCACATTTAAAACTTAAGAACAGAAGCCTACAAATAGAAGGAATGGCTGGAGGGATTGGAGCTAGAGGTCAACCAAATCCAATGTTGATGAAAGTCAATCAATATAATCAATACCTCTGTTGACTATAGAAATAAGAGTTTAGAGCAGGGGTCAGGAAGCGATAGCCTGCAGATCAAATCCTGCTCACCATCTATTTTTGTAAATAAAGTTTATTGAAAACAGCCATGCACGTTCATTTATATATTGCCAATGTTGGCTTTGATAGAGCTCAGCAGTTGCCACAAAGACTGTTGAGCTCACAAAGCCTAGAATATTTACTATCTGACCCTATTCTGAGTAAGTTTGCTGAATCCTGGTTTAGAGCACCATCTCTCCCAGAAATAGTTGCTTTTGTACAGTAAATATTTATATTTACAAATCCAAGTGACAGTAGAACATCAGTCCAATTATGAAATTCCAGGGATCAACCAAAAGGTAGAAGAGAAATTGAGCAGGGGGTGTCTTTCCAAGATCTCTGAAGTCACATCATGTAGACAACCTCTGATTCCACCTTACTCTAAGCTAGTGTTTTTGATGCCCACATTTATAGAAACACTTAGCCTGTGGTTTCTCACATTGCCCCTATTCCAGTTATCTACTGCTGTGTAACCAACCAAAGCCAAACCCAGTGCTGTTGAGTCAATTCTGACTCATAGCGACCCTATAGGACAGAGTAGAGCTGCCTCATGGAGTTCCCAAGGAGCCCCTGGCGGATTCCAACTGCTGGCCCTTTGGTTAGCAGCCATAGCACTTAACCACTGCACCCCAGGATTCCCTGCTGTGTAACAGACCACCCCAAATTAGTGGCTTAAAACAACAATTCATTGTTATCTTCCACAGTTCTATGGGTTGACTGGACTCAGGTGGTTCTTGCAGTTCAGTCAGATGGCTCTGTATGTGGGGATGGAATTATCTGAAGGCTAAAATGAACTGGGCATCTAAGATGGTTCACTCACATGGTTGATCGATGATGTTAGTCAACTGACGTAGTTGGTTGGAGTGTCTAAATGTGGCCTTTCCTTATGGCTTCATATGGATTAGGCTTCAAACAGCATGGCAGTTGGGTTCTGAGTGGAAGTATTTCAAGAGAAAGAAAATAGAAACCATCAGTCCTCTTAAAGCCTAGGTCCACAGTTGGCATAGAAACTTCTACCATATTCTATTGGTCAAAGCAGTCACAGGGCAGACCAGATTCAGAGTTAGAGACATAGACTCCACCTCCCAGTGGAGGAGTGACTTGTGCATTCACTGACAGAATGAAATGAGAGCACCCATCTTAGAGACAAGCTACAGAAACAGAACTCTGGCTCTTTATTACAGGCTGGAAAACATACCTGCAAGCAAGCAGGAATCAGGAAGACAGTGAAGTCAGGGCCTCCAAGGCCTCAGTGATTGGAACACTGCAGAGCCACTCGACCTGACCACTGGGTATCTAGAAAAACTCACTGGTGAACAGCCAATCTTTCAAAAATAAAAGCCCTGGTAATGATCATAGCTTTCTAAATGGAAGCTCCTGAGAGGTCTTTAGGAAGATGTGAATGGGAAGGAAGAGGGCGCCAAATTTTTCCCAAGGGCTTTTAATTTGGTTAATGTGGCTCTACAAAGGATGATTGTATCACTTTCAGGCAATTCCGGTAGCAAATAAGTAATTTCCTTTTACTGCTACAGAGTTAATTTGTGTGTGCAGAAAAAAATAATTAAAAAAAAAACCCTAATTGTACAAGCTACACTGTGTTCTGAGCCCACTAGAAGTTGATATCAGCATCACCACCTCTGAGATCTGTTATCTGTAATAGAAACAGCTGTTGTACCTAATGAAAACACTTGAAATTTTTATCTGAAGCAGCAGAATTACAGCAGCACCTCTTAGTTCCACGTAAAGGGTCTGTCAGAATCCCCATTACCTAACACAATTTTCAGGGCCCTACTTTGTTATGAGCCTATAAAAAGCTTATCAAGATGAAATCTGATTCATGAGTGCTGACCTCCTATCTACGTTTGAATTCTTTGAGTTTTCACTAAGAACCCAGAAGGAGAAAGACAATTGCCGTTTTTCCCTAATTCACCAGGACTTAAAATACATTCTTCAATGAAATTTTAGGGAAGTGGCTATTGTTTTGAGTTGAGCTTGCAGAATATTTCCTTTCTAGTAATTAATTCAAGACATAGGTAGGTTTAGTGGTGCAAATATAAAAATAAGCAGCTTATGTCAATAAATAAATAAATTCTCTGTTGGAGAGTCCTGGGTCACAACATATTTAATCAAGGGTATCACGGTTTTTTAGTTTGATTACATTTCTATAACAACAACAACAAAAAAAAAAAACTTGAGAAAATACAGCCTTTTGTATCCGCAGGTCCTGTTAACACACTGCACAGACATTCGCACATTCATCAGACATTTTCTGAGCACCTCCTCTGTGTTAGACAATCTTCGAGGCTCAGAGATACAGCCATGAAAAGGCAGTACTCTAATGGTTTTTGCCTTCCAGAAGAGTGAGGTAGATAATCAGTGACATAAATAAATATAGAATATGTTATAAGGTAATAAACGCACTGGGGGAGTAGGGGACAGGAAAGAAAAATGGAAAGTGTCAGAGGATTGCAACTACAGTAGCATGGTCAGGGTAGGATTCACTGAGAAGGTGACATCTGAGCAAAATTTGAACAGAAAGAGGGAGGAAACCATGCAAATATCTGGTGAAAAGCACTCTCAGTAAAGGAAATGTAAATGCACAGCCCTGAGACTGGAGTGTGCCTGGCACATACAAAGATCAGCAAGGAGGCTAAGGTGACCAGAGTAGAATGAATAGAATGACTAGAGTAGAAGAAGAGGGCGGGGGGAGTAAAAGGAGAGAAAGTGAGAAAGGTAAGGGAGGTGGGCAGATCTAGTAGGGCCTTTCAGTATGACAGAGCAGGGAAGCTACTAGAAGTTTTTGAGCAAAGCACTACATATGTTGTTGTTGTTGTTAGGTGCCATCAAGTTGGTTCCGACTCATAGTGACCCTATGTACAACAGAACTAAACACTGCCCCGCCCTGTACCATCCTCACAATCTTTGCTATGTTTGAGCCCATTGTTTCATTTTTGACATAATGCGTTATAAAAGAAAAAAAAAAAAAAGTCACTCTAAGCTGCTAAGTTGAGAATAGATACAAGGGAGCAAAGATAGAGGCAGGGAGGCTAGATAGTAGGTTATTGTGATGATCCAAGAGAGTAGTAATGGTGGCTTGAACCAAGGTGGTGGTAATGCAGGTGAGAAGTGGTCAGATTCAGGGTGCTATCCAGAACGACAGCAAAGATTTCTTAGGAGAAAGGCTCCAAACCCAAAACCCAATGCCGTCACTAGTGCAGTGAAAAAGGGGCCCTGGCCTAGCAATCCAGACATCTGGGTCTGTCATAAAGTAGGTCAGAAACAACTTCCTTTCTCTGGGCTTCAGTTTTCTCATCTATAAAATAAGGGCATTGGACTAGAAGATTCTAAACCTCCTCCCAGCTGAGATGAATGGGTCTTTAGAATGGTAGACCACTAAAATGAAAGAATAAGAGTTAATATTTACTGAGCTCTTAATATGCGCCAAGAATTCGCCTCTCCTATTTAAAAAAAAAAAAACCTCTGGCTCCTTGAAAAAAAAGAAAGAAAAATCTCCATTCTATTTACATATATCAACTCATTAATCCTTCCATGAAGCAAAAACTATTAAATAGAGAAGCTTAGCAGTTTGCCTAAAATTACACAGTAAATAAGTGGTAGAGCCAGGACTTGATCTAACCACAGAGCCTAAACTATATCTTTCTTCTTTTTTTTTTTTTTTAAATATCTTATTGTGTTTTTAGCGAAAGTTTACATGGGAAATTATGTTCTCTTTTAACAATTTCTATACATATTGTTCAGTGACATTGGCTACATTCTTCATGATATATCAGCATTCTTGTTATTTCCATTTTGGTTGTTCTGTTTCCATTAATTTGGCTTCCCTGTCCCCCCTTGCCTTCTCATCTTTGCTCTACGGTTAATGTTAACCTTTTGGCTTCATCTAGATTTTTTTTAGACAATTACTTTGAAGAAACACAGTACTCAGGGGTAATATTATTTATTTTATGGGCCACTCTATCATTTGGCTGAAAGGTGACCTCTAGGTGGTTTGAGTTCCAAGTTTAAAGAGTATCTCGGGACAACAGTCTCAGGATTTCATCTAGTCTCTACTGGTCCAGTAAGTCTGGCCTTTCTGTCTAAACTATTTCTTGATAGAAACCCAAGCTCTTGTGTTGCCTGAAAAAGCCTGACAAGCCAGCATTGTTACATGTACAACTGAGCATTCTGGTGTGGGCAAAGTGGGCAATTAAGGTGACTTCCAACCAAAGTGGAATTTGGCCATAAATTAGCCCAGTTTGTCTATCTTTGATTCTCAAAATAAAGCTTTTTTACCCTGAGCCAAATAAGTCACTAAGAAATTCTTGGTTTAGTCTCTCTTTGTAACCCACCTGTATATGATCCTCTTTTTCTGTCCCTAAGAAGCCCTGGTGGTGCATTGGTTAAGCACTTAGGGCTAACCCAAAGTTCAACCGTTTGAATCCACCAGCCACTCCATGGCAGAAAGATGTGGCAGTCTGCTTCTGTAAAGATTTGCAGCCTTGGAAACACTATGAAGCAGTTCTACTCTGTCTATAGGTCACTATGAGCCAGAATCGAGTCGATGGTGAGTTGTTTTTTTGAGGGGGGGGGGGAGTTCTCTGTCTCTTAATTTTCTATTACCAGAAAACAGAGCCCAAATCTGCAAATCCATGATTAATTCAGCTCCCACTATGGGACCTTGGGCAAGTCACAGCCTTCTGAGTAACATACCGTTATCACTTTCAGAGTCTATGATTTTATGTTACTTAGCATTGAACCCTAAGACCTATGGACGATTTATGAACTAGGCATGGAAAGAAATAGAAAAGAGAGTCCTTAAAAAAAAATGTGCCAACTGTTGAGTTAAAACCCAAAAGTCAAGTAACACTATGTATGCAACTCGGAAAGAAAAAAAAAAGGGGTATTTCTCTTCATCTACAAAGTTTAAATTTTGCACTAAGAAGATCAAAATTTTGCACTAAGAAGATCAAAATTTAATCTGTTAGAGCATAAAGCATTATCCGTTATGCCTCTGGATCACTGATTTGAGACTAAATGAGGACAAACGAGACCTTGTTATTTTAAAAGCAATGAGAGAAAGGCGCTTACATACGATCATAGTCCTGTGAGTTGTCATGAGAAGACATACTTCCTTAGAATTCCATTCAGTATTATAAAGTAGTTCATCATGAGCTTCAATGAATCCAACTAATGGAGTATAGATAGATTTCTTTAAACTATTGATATGAATTCATTCAAAATCATTTAGCTTTTTGTATTCCTTTTTACCCCAAAATCTTAACTTGTAAATCATACTCATTGTCATTATACAGGAGCCCTGGTGGCACAGTGGTTGAAAGCATTTGGCTGTTAACCTAAAGGTTGGTGGTTGGAACCTACCAGGGGTTCCACAGGAGAAAGATGAGGCAGTCTGCTTCTGTAAAGATTTACAAGCCTTGGAAACCCTACAGGAAAGTTCTACTCTGTCCTATATGGTCACTATGCCAAAAAAAAAAAAGGAAAAAATCCCTGCTGCCATCAAGTCAATTCCAACTCCTAGTGACCTTATAGGACCGAGTAGACCTGCCCCATAGGGCTTCCCAGGAGCAGTTGGTGGATTCGAACTGCCAACCTTTTGGTTAGTAGCCAAAACTCTTAACCACTGCGTCACCAGGGCTCCAGTTGGAATCAGCTTGACAGCAGTGGGCTTGGTTTGTTCATTATACAGAAATGACATTCGCTGATACACTAATTCAGTGTTTTAAGATGAAAACATGATAAAACTGTATGTCACTCAGCAACTCTGTTCTGTTCAAGACTGTTGATGCAGGCAAAGCAAACCAAAACCAAATCCAGTGCTGTCAAGTCAATTCCAACTCATAGCGAGCTCTATAGGACAGAGTAGAACTGCCCCATAGAGTTTCCAAGGAGCACCTGGCGGATTCAAACTGCCAACCCTTTGGTTAGCAGCCATAGCACTTAATCACTACACCACCAGGGTTCCCAGGCAAAGCAAAGAGAGATAAATACAAACTTGGGAGGTGGGGCAGGGGCAGTTGGTGGAGGAGAGAGAGGGAAGAGCAAACTGGAACATTTTATTTACTTTCCACTTCAGCATTCAAACCTGAATCCTTCCAGAAACAGATCTGAGAGAGATTGCACACACGGCACTATCATTCATCGGCCAGTCATCTGGGCTGACTAATATGTGGTTAGGGCATGCAGTCGTGTCTCTCTGAGAGTACTGCTGTCTTTTCAAAGATTTGGCAACTGTACCACTCATTTGCAAAGCAATTTTTCCAGCAATCAGGCTTTTCCTCTGTGTCTTGTTCTTTAAGAAGTCTCTGCAGATTTATTGCAATTTGATTGTGAATCTTCTCAGCTCCTGGTTATGGGCTTCCTCGTTAGCATATCCCCAAATTCCTTTACAGTGTGTGCTCCAAACACTGCTAAGCAGTTCTGTCCACACCATAATGCAGTTCATGTAGGGAAACCCAAGTGCTCCTATTGCTGACCATACTGGGGAAGGGTGGAGGAGACTCTGAGGACAAGCAGGGAGGAAGACAAGGCCCAAGGAGTTGAGGGAAGCCAGGTTCCTGGGATATATCATTGCAGTGCCTGGGATGAATAAGTCTGTGCTAGTATGCGTCCGGGCCAGCACTGTAGTAGAGGAGCTTCCACCAAAGCCCTGGCAGAACCACATGATCATAGTCAGAGGCTGGGCCCTGACGCAGCAAAGCCAAGTCTAGTCCAGGGAGTAGAGAAAGCCTGGGTCCTGGCTGTCTCCCTGGGCAACAGTACAATGGTCCAAATCCAAATGACAAATTTCAATTGTCATTTAAGCCAATGTCTTTCTCCTCTGATTTAGAGGAAAAGGCATGCAGTAGAATTATTAAACATTTTCATTAGCTGCATTGGCTAATCACCCACTTCCCACCTGTGCTTGACCTTTTCTCCAAAACTGGGAACGCCTCATAAGCTATGTTGACTGCAAACATTGTCTTCTAAGACTTTGATGAGTTCGCATGAAATTTCTGCAGCAGAAACATTGCCATACAGAAGTTGAATCCTAGCACAACCCTCATCTAGGGAGCATGTATCTAGAAGCTCTGCCATTTTTAATGAGGAGTTTATCAAGGTGCAGAGACAGCTAATCTGCCATCTTGGACATGTACCTAATAAAGTACTGTGTTACCCACCAAATTATTGAACTATGTCAGTCTGTCCCAAGCTTACTTTTGAATAACTATCGCAATTGAAACATAAGCTATAGGTAATTTATTTCAGATAAATAAGTTAATTAATAATGATAATAATAACAAATATTATCCCTGATTTTTAATTGGTTCTTTAGTATGTGCCAAGCACTTCAAGACATTATCACATTTAATGATTGCCACAGCCTTACTAAGGAGATGTCATTACCCCTCATTTGAAAGATGAGGACAAAGAGCTTTGTAGAATTAACAAGGAAACTAGCCCAAGCTTGTAGTTACAGGGTTTGGTTTGAATTGAATTCATTTGGGTCAAAAGCTCTTTTGTAACTACTAAGTCAAACACTTGTTAAGCCAAATGTAGCTGCTAAAAGTCAATGGTACAAAGAACATTACCTGACCGAAGCTCAGATTCCTTAAGACAGTCAATGAGACAACCTTTGATTCTATTCCTGTAGGTGTCATCCTCCTTCCATAGCACGCTACCTACTAGCCAAGCCGAGGACTTACCCAGACTGCTCTAGGGCAACTGTATGACGTATCCAAACCACTGCACCCACTGCTTTTCCCTGGATCATGCTTCTCTTACCATCTCCCTTTATCAACCTTCCCTTTATAGACATATCACATTTAGCTTTGCTTTGATAGCCTAGCATCTTCCCTTTTCTTGCAATATTAGAACTTTGAGAAAATAGCCTAGAAGTCCAGTCATTCCTATAGTGTATTTACTGTCACTCTGAGGGCCACTAACTGTGGAGTTATCTCAGCATTCTGAAATGCATCAGGATGGCTTCATCTATGAAAGCGCAACTTCATAAGCACATATAGCTCTAACCCCTCTAAGTTTTACCATCACCATGGAAAACTCTGAGGCCATAACAAGGCCAGCACACTTTTCACCTCTTTCATTTCCTGGGTTCCTTCAAGGCTGCCTGATTCATTATGAGCTAACATAGGGACATGGCTAAAACAGAAATTAGAAATGCTTACATTACTCCAAAGCTATTAGTATTTTTATCTTTGAAAATGCTTTCCAGAATCTTTCAGAAGGGCAGGGATATATTCTGGGGTTGAGGGAGGGAGCACATATCTCAATTGTATTTTGAACCGAAGAGTGAGTGCAGTTCATTCTAAAAGCTACTCCCTTTAAATTACCATGAGTGTCTTCTTTGCTTGGCAGCCTAGCATTTTATTGCACGCATTTTATACATTAAGTTTTTGCAATCCTTTATAATTCCAGAGAATAACAGAATAACAGCTTATACCACTTGGTAGCTAAATGAACCATGGGACATCTTCCATTCTGTATTGAAAGTGGGATTAATACAGAGTTCAGAACAATTGACTTGTAGCTCACTCAGTCATTTATAGTGTACTCATTATACCTTTCATCTTTTGGAGAAGGGCAAGGATGAAAGTGCCTTTACATGCAGCCCTGAAGGAAGGTATGGGTCATTTATCATTCTGATTATGACTTTCATAAAATGGTGTATGTGGAGGAAAGGACAAGATTGTAATCTAAAACACACACGAATGCCATAAGGACAAATATATCCATATCTCTTCGCATCATCAAAACTCTGTGTGTGTAAAACTTATGTATACTCTGCTAAAATGGCTTTCTGATAGAGAAAAGACTCTGAAGAGGAGTATAAGATGGCTGGTGAAAAGATGAATATGGACATAGTTGAAAAGATCCTAACCTAGAGATAGGATATAGTATGTCCACTTTCTTTTTGAGCTAAAGGTATTCAAAAAGGCTTTTAACTTCCCAAGATCGCTTATGGAGAGAAGGTCCCTTCAGCTTCATGATAGGTGATTCTCTTCACATTGATGGAGATATTTGGAAACAACTGGGCAAACTGATTCAAGAAGTGAAAAGACATCTCCCTGAGGCACAGGATAAAATTATTTTTAAAAAAAACATGATAGAGGACTTCTACTTCCAGGAAGATGAAATAGACAGGCTTTTCCCTATTCCTACCATTAAGTAGAACTTAAAACCATGGCCATTATATGTAAAACAAACATAAGACTCCTAAAGGTAGAAAGAAAAAGGCAGACATTCTAGGGACATCAGGACCAAAGGAATGACACAGTGGCCAGTTCACTGGATTTTTCCAGAACTGAAAAAGCCAGCAACCCAAAAATACCAACGGACAGAGCAAAATAAGCCTTCAGGAATGCCTGTTCTCCCTAGCTAAAGGGTAAGGAAAGGGATAGCATAGCAAGACAGGCTAGACAAGACTTTCAGACAATAACCATTCTACTCCATCCAAATACCACAGCAAAATGTGGTCTCCATCCCACCTATGTCAGCATAGCCCAAGTGATGAGTTAGATTTCCACCCCTACTAGGCTGTAACAATGTGCCCCAACCCTCACACCCCACCAAGTTGGTATCAGAGAAGATCAAGTAGGAAGTCTTAACCTTCATCCCCACCTGACAGTGACAAGGTGTCCCTCCTCCTCAATCTCGATGGGGCGGTGTCAGAGGAGGCTTAAGTGGAGAGCCAGAACTTTCATCACTGTCTAATAGTAGTAACCCCCCATGTGGTGTTGGTGGAGGTCACTTGAGGAGGAATAAGGCACTGCTACCCCTCCCAGAAAGGGAGGTATTAGTGGAGACCTAGTGAGCAATCTGAATGCCTACCCCCACCCAGTAGTAATGAGGAGCCCCTCTCTCAGATGTCATTGGAGACCAAGGAAGTAATCTGGACTTCTATAACCACCTGGCAGTAACAAGGCAGTGTCTCTCCATTCTCCTGCCAGAGTGGTGCCAGAGAAAGTCAGGTAAACCAGGGTCTAAATAAGATTTGGAGTCTCATAATACCCAAAATGTCCAGGTTTGAATTGAAATTCACACATCATAAAAATAACCAGGAAGATCTCAAACTGAATGAAGAAAATCAATCTATAAATGCCAACACTGATATGATAGAGATATTAGAGTTATCTGATAAAGATTTTAAAGCAGCCATCTTAAAAATGCTGCAATGAGCCATTACAATATGCTTAAAACAAATGAAAAAATTGAGACTCAGCAAAGAAATAGAAATTCTCATCAAATAAATACAAGATATGAAGACAAATCAAATGGGAATTTTAGAATTGAAAAATACAACAACCAAAATAAAAATCTCAATGGATAACTAAGCAGCAGAATGGAGTGGGCAGAGGAAAGAATCCCTGAAATAGAAGATAGAACAATAGTAATTAGTCAGAACAGCAAACAGAAAAGAAAGAAAGAAAAGTCTCAGGGACCAATATGACTTTAACAACAGATCTAACATTCAAGTAATTGGAGTCCTGGAACGAGAGAAGAGAGTGGGTGGGACTGAAATAGTACTTAATGAATAATGGCTGAAACACATAAACCTACAGATTCAAGAAGTTAAGCAAATCGCAAACAAGATAAAGCCAAAGAAATCCATATCAAGGTACATCATAGTCAAACTTCTGAAAACAAAAACAAAGAAAATATCTTGAAAGCAGTGAGAGAGAAGTGATGCATTACCTGTAAGGGAAAAACAATTCTAATGACAGTGAACTTCTCCCAAAAAACATGAAACCAGAAGGAAGTAGCACAATATTTTTCAAGAACTGAAAGAAAATAATTGTTAACCCAGAATCATATACCCAGCAAAAATATCTTTCAGGAGTGAAAGAGAAATCCACACATTCTAAGGTGAAGTAAAACCAAGAGAATTTATTCCCAGAAAATCTGTCCTAAAAGAATGACTAAAGGAAATTCTCTAGAGATTACAAATAATAACAATAAAGGAACCTTGAAATATAAAGAAGGCTGAAAGAATGCAGTAAGCAAAAATGTGAGTAAAAACAATAGACTTTTCTACTCTTTACTAAATTATATTGAAAGCAAAAATAATAACACTATGAGGTGGTATTAAATGTGTGTAGAGCAAATAGTTAAGACAACTATTAGTGGGGTGAGGTTAAGGGAACTTAAAAGAAGGTAAGGTTTCTATGCTTTAATTGAAAGTAAAATTAAGACACCAATAGACTATGATTAAATTATGTATGTGTGGGTGCACACGCATGTGTGTATGTGGTGTGTATAATATAATAATATCCAAAGCAACCACTAAAAAAAAGATATTCAAAAAGATACACTCAAAAACATTATATATAAATCAAAATGGAGTTCTAAAAACTGCTCAACTACTCACAGAAAGATAGGAAAAAGAAAACAGACAAGCAGGATAAAAAAAAAAGAAAACAAAAATAAGTGCCAGAGGTGGGGCCAAGATGGCAGAAAAGACAGACGCTTCTGGCGAGCCCTCTTACCACAAAGACCAAAAAAAACAAGTGAAACGAGTATATTTATGACAAGCTAGGAGCCCTGAACATCAAAGGCGAGGTTAGAAAATGAACTGAAGGGCAGGGGAGGAAGAAACCGTTCAGAATCAGAGAGGAGTTACCAGACCTGAATCGTTGGAAGCCTTCAGGCACCACTCCCGGGAGTGGCTGTGGCAAGCTGATACTAGCATTCAGCAGTAGTTTCCTCAGGGAGAAGCAGCCAGCCACACAGCCTACTCACACCTCCGGAACCAGAGCAGAATGGCTCTCTCAGCAAAAGCTAAGTACTTGTGTATAGTTTACTGCACCGCCCACCCCCAAGCCAACTTCAGCAGCTGTTGATTTCCCTGGGCATGAGATAGGACCAGGTGGGCACCTAGAGCCATCCTCCAGGCCCTGGAGAACGAATAAATTTGCAACTGGAGGAAAAGATAATTTGCCAGCTCCACTAACCAGGGGAGCTCAGGACAGAAGCAGTACCTGTCCAGGCATAAACGGTCCATGTACTTTGAGTATCTTTCCACTCTGCATGGACCTGTGTGGGCTATTTCAGGAGAATACACCCTTGTTGGCAGACTACAACTGTTTCAGCTGTGTGGTAGAAAGGTGACTGTTTGATGTTTGACTCTGCTTTGCCTATTAAACAGGGTCCTCGCCTACCCACATTGGGGGCCTAAGGATGGGTGGCTCCACTCAGGCCACTCAGCCACCCATGACAGGGGTCCAAGAGTAACTGGTACCTCCCAGTCCTTACAACAAAAAACATTGGGTCCCCATGGTCCATCTGCAGAACACACCTATCCGTACACTTTAGGGATCAGGGACATGGTTTCCTCAGATACACCTGGGGAATGATTCTCAGCCCCTTGCCTTGTTCAGAGCATGACCCTCTGCTGCAACCAGATACCAGTACCTATAACAATCACTCATGCCCCTCTAAGACTGTAGGACAGGGTCTGTACCATGCACTTGATGATCAGCTACCTGGACACCTGAGCTGAATTCATACAAGAAAAGTAAATGGACTCCTAGACTGATATACCTGATAACAGCTCTAGCCATCTGGGGACAGGATGTCAGAGCTCCAAAGGCAAAAATAATCAAGATAGCTCACTCAAGCAACCCATTTCGGTATATCAAAACAAAACAAAACAAGAAGCTATGATACAGTAAGCAAAGCAAATTAATCAAACATAAAATAAACTAATACAACAACTTATAGATGGCTTGGAGACAACAATCGATATCAACTCACATAAAGAAACAGACCGTGATGGCCTCAACAAGCTCTCAAAACAAAGAATCAAAGGATCTTTTAGATGAAAGTGCCTTCCTGGAATTACCAGAGGCAGAGTACAAAAGATTAATATACAGAACCCTTCAAGACATCAGGAAGGAAATCAGGCAACACACAGAACAAGCTAAGGAACACACAGATAATGCAAATGAAGAAATTTAAAAAGGTTATTCAGGAACACAGTGAAAAATTTAATAAGCTGGAAAAATCCATAGAGAGACAGCAATCAGAAATTCAGAAGATTAACAATAAAACTACAGAAGTAGACAACTCGATAGAAAGTCAGAGGAGCAGAAATGAGCAAGTGGAAGGCAGAAACTGTGAACTTGAAGATAAGGCACTTGACACCAATATATTTGAAGAAACCTCAGATAAAAGAATTTCTCAGATAAAAGTTTTCTTCAAAACTTAAGAATCATGTGGAACTCCATCAAGAGAAATAACCTACGAGTGATTGGAGTACCAGAACAGGGAGGGATAACATAAAATACAGACAGAATTGTTGAAGATTTGTTGGCAGAAAACTTCTCTGATATCATGAAAGATGAGAAGATATCTATCCAAGATGCTCAGCAAACTCCACATACGGTAGGTTTTAAAAGAAAGTCACTGAGACATATTATAATCAAACTTGCCAAAACCAAAGATAAAGAGAGATTAAGAGCAGCTAGGGATAAAAGGAAAGTCAACTACAAAGGAAAGTCCATGATAATAAACTGGGACTACTCAGCAGAAAAAAATGCAGGCAAGAAGGCAATGGAATGACTTATATAAAAAAACTGAGGAAAAAAACTGCCAGCAAAATCATATATCCAGCAAAACTGTCTCTCAAATATGAAGGTGAAATTAAGACATTTCCAGATAAACAAGTTTAGAGAATCCGTAAAAACCAAACCAAAACTACAAGAAGTACTAAAAGGAGTTCTTTGGTTAGAAAATCAATAATATCAGGTATTAACCCAAGACTGGAACACTGGGCAGAGCAATCAGAAGTCAACCCAGAGGAAGAAATCACAAAAATAAGTCAAGATTAAAAAAAAGCTGAAAACAGGGTAGCAGCAATGTTCTTAGATAAAGGAAGACAACATTAAAACAATAAAGAGGGACAAAGAAATATAGTCATAGATCTTTCATATGGAGAGAAAGATACGCCAATACAAAGAAATAAAAGTTAGGTTTAAATTTAGAAAAATGGGGTAAATAATAAGGTAACCACAAAGGAGACTAACAATCCTATACATCAAAATAAAATACAAGAAAAAAATAGAGGCTCAGCAACAGCAACAAATATGAGGAAAAGACAACATATAAAGATAATCTACTAAGCACAAAAAAATTAAGTGGGAAAAAGAAACTGTCAACAACACACAAAAAGTGACATCAAAATGACAGCACTATCTATAATTACCCTGAAAGTAAATGGATTAAATGCACCAATAAAGAGACAGAGAGTGGCAGAATGGATTAAAAAACATGATCCATCTATATGCTGCCTACAAGAGACACACCTTAAACTTAGAGACACAAACAAACTAAAACTCAAAGAACGGAAAAAAATATATCAAGCAAACAACAATCAAAACACAGCAAGAGTCACAATATTAATTGCTGACAAAATAGACTTTAAAGTTAAATCCATCATAAAGGATAAGGAAGGACCCAACCCAGTGCCATCGAGTCGAGGACACTATATCATTATTAAAGGAATAATATACCAGGAGGATATACCCATATTAAATATTTATGCACCCAATGACAGGGCTGCAGGATACATAAAACAAACCCAATTGGCATTGAAAAGTGACATAGCTCCACAATAATAGTAGAAGGCTTCAACATACCACTTTTGGTGAAGGACAGGACATCCAGAAAGAAGCTCAATAAGATCTAAATGCCATAATCAACCAATTTGACCTCATAGACAAACACAGTGCACTCCACCCAACAGCAGCCAAGTATACTTTCTTTTCTAGCGCACATGGAACATTCTCTAGAATAGAACACATATTAGATCATAAAGCAAGCCATAGCAGAATCCAAAACATGGAAATATTACAAAGCATCTTCTCTGACTATAAAGCCATAAAAGTGGAAATCAATAACAGGAAAAGCATGGAAAAGAAATCAAACACTTGGAAACTGAACAATACCCTGCTCAAAAAAGACTGGGTTATAGAAGACATTAAGGATGGAATAAAGAAATTAATAGAACCCAATGAGAATGAAAACACTTCCTATCAGACCATTTGGGACACAGCAAAAGCAGTGCTCAGAGATCAATTTATATCAGTAAATGCACACATACAAAAAGAAGAAAGGACCAAAATCAAAGAATTATCCCCACAATTTGAACAGATAGAGAGCAACAGAAGAAACCCTCAGGTACCAAAAGAAAACAAATAATAAAAATTAGAGGAAAACTAAAGGAAATGGAAAACAGAAAAACAATTGAAAGAATTAACAAGACCAAAAGCTGGTTCTTTGAAAAAATCAGCGAAATTGATAAACCATTGGCCAAGCTGACCAAAAAAAACCAGGAGAGGAATCAAATAACCTGAACAAGAAATGAGATGGGTGATGTTACAACAGACCCAACCGAAATTAAAAGAATCATATCAGATTACTACGAAAAATTGTACTCTAACAAATTTGAAAACCTAGAAGAAATGGATGAATTCCTAGAAACACACTACCTACCTAAACTAAAACAGAGGTAGAACAACTAAATAGACCGATAATGAAAGAAGAGATTGAAAAGGTAACCAAAAAACTCCCAATAACAACAACAACAACAAAAAGCCCTGGCCTGGATGGCTTCACTGCAGAGTTCTATCAAACCTTTAGAGAAGAGTTAACACCACTGCTACTAAAGATATTTCAGAGCATAGAAAAGGATGGAATGCTTCCAAATTCATTCTATGAAGCCAACATATCCCTGATAACAAAACCAGGTAAAAACACCACAAAAAAAGAAAATTACAGACCTATATCCTTCATGAACATAGATGCAAAAGTCCTCAACAATATTCTAGCCAATAGAATTCAACAACATATCAAAAAATAACTCACCATGACCAAGTGGGATTCATACCAGGTATGCAGAGATGGCTCAACAGTAGAAAAACAATTAATGTAATCCATCATACAAATAAAAGACAAGAATCACATGATTTTATCAATTGATGCAGAAAAGGCATTTGACAAAGATCAACAACCACTCATGATAAAAACTCTCAGCAAAATAGGAATAGAAGGAAAATTCCTCAACATACTAAAGGGCATTTATACAAAGCCAATAGCCAACATCATTCTAAATGGAGAGAGTCTGAAAGCATTCCCCTTGAGATCGGGAACCAGGCAAGGATGTCCTTTATCACCACTCCTATTCATCATTGTGCTGGGCGTCCTAGCCAGAGCAATTAGGCTAGATAAAGAAATAAAGGGCATCTGGATTGGCGAGGAAGACGTAAAAGTATCTCTATTTGCAGATGACATGATCTTATACACAGAAAACCCTAAGGAATCCTCAAGAAAACTACTGAAACTAATAGAAGAGTTCAGCAGAGAGTCAGGATACAAGATAAACATACAAAAATCAGCTGAATTCCTCTACACCAACAAAAAGAACATCAAAGAGGAAATCACCAAATCAATATCATTTACAGGAGCCCCCAAGAGGATAAAATACTTAGGAATTTACCTTACCAGAGAAGTAAAAGACTTATACAAAGAAAACTACAAAACACTTCTGCAAAAAACCAAACGAGACCTACATAAGTCGAAAAACATACCTCGTGCATGGATAGGAAGATTTAACATTGTAAAAATGTCTATTCTACCAAAAGCGATCTATAGATTTAATGCAATTTCAATCCAAATTCCAACGGCATTTTTTAATGAGATGGAGAAACAAATCACCAGCTTCATATGGAAGGGAAAGAGGCCCCAGATAAGTAAAGCATTACCGAAAAAGAAGAACAAAGTGGGAGGCCTTACTCTACCTGATTTTAGAACCTATTATACAGCCACAGTAGTCAAAACAGCCTGGTGCTGATACAACAACAGATACATGGGCCAATGGAACAGAATTGAGAATGCAGACATAAATCCATCCACATAAGAGCAGTTGATATTTGACAAAGGCCCCAAATAAGTTAAATGGGGAAAAGACAGTCTTTTTAACAAATGGTGCTGGCATAACGGGATATCCTTCTGCAAAAAAATGGAACAACACCCATACCTCACTCCATGCACAAAAACGAGCTCAAAATGGATCAAAGGCCTAAATATAAAATCTGAAATGATAAAGATCGTGGAAGAAAAAAAAGGGACAACGTTAGGAGCCCTAATACATGGCATAAATAGTGTACAAAACATTACTAACAATGCAGAAGAAAAACTAGATAACTGGGAGCTCCTAAAAATCAAACACCTGTGCTCATCCAAAAGAGTAAACAGACTACCTACAGACCGGGAAAACATTTTTAGCTGTAACATTTCCCATCAGGATCTGATCTATATGATACTGCAAAAACTCAAGTACAAAAAGACAAATAACCCAATTAAAAAATGGGCAAAAGATATGAACAGACACTTCACTAAAGAAGACATTCAGGTAGCTAACAGATACATGAGGAAATGCTCAGGATCATTAGCCAATAGAGAAATGCAAATCAAAACCACAATGAGATTCCATCTCACTCCAACAAGGCCGGTATTAACCCAAAAAAACATAAAATAATAAATGTTGGAGAAGTTGTGGAGAGACTGGAACCCTTACATGCTGCTGGTGGGAATGGAAAATGGTACAACCACTTTGGAAATCGATTTGGTGTTTTCTTAAAAAGCTAGAAATAGAACAACCATAAAATGATCCAGCAATCTCACTCCTTGGAATATATCCTAGAGTAATAAGAGCCTTTACACAAACAGATATACGCACACTCATGTTCATTGCAGCACTGTTTGCAATAGCAAAGAGATGGAAGCAACTGAAGTGTCTATCACAGATGAATGGATAAATAAATTATGGTATATTCACACAATGGAATACTACACATCAATAAAGAACAGTAATGAATCTGTGAAACATTTCATAACATGGAGGAATCTGGAAGGCATTATGCTGAGTGAAATTAGTCAATTGCAAAAGGACAAATATTTTATAAGGCCACTATTATAAGAACTTGAGAAATAGTTTAAACAGAGAAGAAAATATTCCTTGATGGTTATGAGAGGGGGGAGGGATGGAGGGAGGATGAGGGGTATTCACTAATTAGATTAAAAAAAAAAAATTTTTTTTTTTTTTTTTAGATAGTAGATAATAACTACTTTAGGTGAATGGAATGACAACACATAATACACATGAGGTCAGCACATCTGGACTAAACCAAAAGCAAACAAGTTTCCTGAATAAACTGAATGCTTCAAGGGCAGCATAGCAGGGGCAGAAGTTTGGGGACCATGGTATCAGGGGACATCTAAGTCAATTGGCATAATAAAATCTATTAAGAAAACATTCCCCATCCCACTTTGGATAGCAGCATCTGGGGTCTTAAACACTAGCAAGTGGCCATCTAAGAGGCATCAATTGGTTTCAACCTACCTGGACCAAAGCAAAATGAAGAACACCGAGGACAGAAGGTAGTTACAAGCCCAAGAGATAGAAAGGGCCACATAAACAAGAGACTACATCAGCTTGAGATCAGAAGAACTAGATGGTGCCCGGCTACAACCAACGACTGCCCTGACAGGGAACACAACAGAGAACCCCTGAGGGAGCAGGAGAGCAGTGGGATGCAGACCCCAAGTTCCCATAAAAATACCAGATTAAATGGTCTGATTTAGACTAGAAGCACCCTGGTGTTCATGGCCCCCAGGCCTTCCATTGGCCCAGGACAGGAATCATTCCCAAAGCCAACTCTTCAGACAGGGATTGGACCAGACAATGGGATAGAAAAGATGCTGGCGAAGAATGAGCTTCTTGGATCAAGTAGACACTTGAGACTATGTTGGAATCTCCTATCTGGAGGGTAGATGAGAAGGTAGATGGGGTTAGAAGCTGGTGGAATGGACACAAAAAGAGAGTGGAGGGAAAGAGCGGCTGTCTCATTAGGGGGAGAGCAATTAGGAGTATATAGCAAGGTTTATATAAATTTTTGTATGAGATACTGACTTGATTTGTAAGCTTTCCCTTAAAGCACGATAAAAATTTTAAATAAAATAAAATAAATGGCAGATTTATGCTCTAACATACCAATAATTACAATAAATGTAAATGGCCTAAACACTAAGAGACATAGAAAGGTAGAATAGATTAAAAACCTAACTATATGCTGTGTATAAATAAATTCACTTGAAATATAATGACACAGGAAGATTGAGAGTAAAGTAAAACCATGGAAAAAGATATATCATGCAAAAATTAATCAAAGGAAGCAAGAGTGGCTATATTAACACCAAATAAAGTAAAATTTATAACAAAAATAATTCCAGAGACAGAAAGGGACATTATATAATGATAAAAGTTTCAATCTACCAAGAAAACATAGAAATACTAAATGTATATGCATCAAACAACAGAGCTGCAAAGCATGTAAAGTAAAAACTAAAAGGAAAATAGAACCATAATTATAGTTGGAGACTTCAGCACACCTGTCTCAAAGGTTGATAGAACACCCGTCTCAAAGGTTGATAGAACACCCAAAATGAAAATCAGCAAAGACACAGAAGAACTCAATAACATCAACAACCAATAGGATCTAATCATATTTATAGAACAGTCTAGTCACCAAAAGTGGAATACACTTTATTTTCAAGTGTCCATGGGACATATACTGGAATAGATCATATCCTGAACCGTAAAACAAACCTCAACAAATTTTTAAAAGCTGAAATCACACAGAATGTGTTCTCTAACTGCAGTGGAATCAAATCTGAAAATTAATAACAGAAAGATAACAGAAAAATCTACAAATACTTGGATAATCAATGGATCTAAAAGGAAGCCTCAAGGGAAATTTAAAAGTTAAATGAAGTGAATGAAAATAAAAATAATATATATTTGTGGAACACAACAAAAGCAGTTTGAGGAGAGAAATTTGTAGTACTAAATATATCCATTATGAAAAAATATCAAATCAATAATCAATGCCCTACCTCAAGAACCTAGAAAAAGAGAAACCGGCTAAATACAAAGCAAGTAGAAGAAAGAAAATAATAACGGGTAGAAAGCAATGAAATCGAAAACAAACAAAAATAGAGAAAATCAATGAAACAAAAGCTGGCTCTTTGAAAGTATCAATAAAAATGACAAACTTCTAACAAGAATAATGAAGAAAAAAGGGAGAAGACACAAATAACCAAAATTAGGATGGAAACTGGATACCACTACAGACCCTGTAGACATCAAAAGCAAAATAAGGGAATATTACTAACAACTCTACACATATAAATTTGACAACTTAGATGAAATGTTCCACAAACTACCACAACCTACCCAATATGAAAGAGATAATTTGAACCATCCTATAACTATTAAAGAAATTAAATTCATAATTAAAATCTCCCCAAGACTAACTCTCCAGGCCTAGCTGATTCACTGAAGAATTCTACCATTTAAAGACTGAATACAAGTTCTACACAATTTCTTCCAGAGATACAAGAGAAGAAAACATTTTCTAATTCATGCTATGAAACTAGAATTACCTTGATACACACCTGGTAAAGACAGTTCCCAAAAAAAGGAACTTACAGAGCAATATTCCTGGTGAATACAGATGAAAAAATTCTTAAACTGTTAGCAATTGAGAATTCAGCAATACATTTAAAAATATATATTATATACCATAGCCAAGTGGAGTTTATCCAGTGATGCAAGACAGTTTCAGTATTTTAAAATCTATGTAATTCACCATATTAACAGGTTCCAACCCAGTGCCATCGAGTCGAAGGTTCCAACCCAGTGCCGTCGAGTCGATTCCAACTCATAGCGACCCTATAGGACAGAGTAGAACTGCCCCATAGAGTTTCCAAGGAGCGCCTGGTGGATTCGAACTGCCGACCCTTTGGTTAGCAGCTGTAGCACTTAACCACTACGCCACCAGGGTTTCCATATTAACAGGTTACAGAAGGAAAATTACATGATCATATCAATTAATGCAGAAAACATTTTTAACAAATTCAATGCCAATTAATGATAAAAACTCCCAGAAAACTAGGAATAGAGGGGAACATCCTCAAATTGATAAAAACAGCTACAAAAATCCTAAAGACTGAGTGCTTTGCCACTAAGATCTTAAACAAGGCAAAGATGTCAGAGCCCACCACTCTTATTCAACTTAGTGTTAGCAATACTACTGAGTGTAATAAGACAAGAAAAAGAAATAAAAACCATATAGATCAAGAAGGAAGAAGTAATATTTTCCCTATTTTTCTGTGTAGAAAATACCAAGGAATCTGAAAAAAAAATTTTTTTTCACATAACAATAAGTGAGTTCAACAAAGTCGCAAGATACAAGACAAACGTACAAAATACAATTGTACTTTTATGTACTAGCAATGAACACAAGGATACTGAAATTAAAAATACGATATCATAATCACTCAAAAAAAAAATACTTTGGTGTGTATCTAACAAAACATGCACAGGACCTGTCTGCCAAAAACAGTTATTGTCAGGTACTGTCTAGTAAGTTCCAACTTACAGAGGCTGTACGTTCAACAGAACAAAACACCACCCAGTCCTGTACCATCCTCACAATCATTTCTGTGTTTGAACCCACAGTTGCAGCCACTGTGTCAATTCATCTCATTGAGGGTCTTCCTCTTTTTCCTTGACCCTCTACTTACCATGCATGATGTCCTTCTCCAAGGACTGGTCCCTCCTGATAACATGTCCAAAATACGTGAGATGAAATCTCACCATCCTTGCTTCTAAAGAACATTCTGGCTGTACTTCTTTCAAGATAGATTTGTTCTTTTTCTGGAAGTCCAAGGTATATTCAATATATAAATGTATCAATTCTTATCTTTCTTATTCATTGTCCCACTTTCACATGCATATGAAGCAATTGAAAGTACCACAGCTTGGGTCAGGTGCATTTTAGTCCTCAGAGTGATATTTTTGCTTTTTAACCCTTTAAAGAGGTCCTTTGCAGCAGATTTGCCTAATGCAATATGTTGTTTGATTTCTTGACTGCTGTTCCCATGGGTGTTGATGGTGGATCCAAGTAAAATGAAATCCTTGACAACTTCAATATTTTCTTTTTTTATCACGATGTCGCTTATTGGTCTAGCCGTGAGGATTTTTGTTTCCTTTATGTTGAGGTATAATCCATACTAAAGGCTGAAGTCTTTGTTCTTCATCAGTAAACACTTCAAGTCCTCTTTTAGCAATCAAGATTATGTCATCTCCATATCGCAGATTGTTAATGAGTCTTCCTCTAATCTGGTTGCTGTGTTCTTCTTCATATAGTCCAGCTTCTCAAATTATTTGCTCAGCAAACAACTGAATTAGTATAGTAAAAGGATACGACCCTGATGCACACCTTTCCTGATTTTAAACCATGTAGCCTTCCTTTGTTCTGTTCAAACAACTGCCTCGTGGTGCGTGTACAGGTTCTGCATGAACTCAATTAAGAGTTCTGGAATCCCTCTTCTTTGCAAAGTTATCCATAATTTGTTATGATCCACACAGTTGAATACCTTTACATAATCTATACAACACAGATAAACATCCTTCTGGTATTCTCTGCTTTCAGCCAAGATCGATCTGACATCAGCAATGATATCACTTTGTTCCATGCCCTCTTCTGAATATGTCTTTAGTTTCTGGCAGTTCCCTGTCAATGTACTGCTGCTACCACTTTTGAATGATCTTTAGCAAAATTTTACTTGTGTGTGATATTATAGAACCTCTGGTGTCGTACTGGTTAAGAGCTACAGCTGCTAACCAAAAGGTCGGCAGTTTGAATCCACCAGGTACTCCTTGGAAACCCTATGGGACAGTTCTACTCCATCCTATAGGGTTGCTATGAGTTGGAATCTACTCAGTGGCAACAGGTTTGGTTTTTTGGTGATATTAATGATATTGTTTGATAATTTCCACATTCTGTTGGATCACCTTTCTTTGGAAAGGGTACAAATGTGGATGTCTTCCAGTCGGTTGGCTTGGTAGCTGTCTTCCAAATTTCTTAGCATAGACGAGTGAGCACTTTCAGCACTGCATCTGTTTGTTGAAACATCTCAATTGGTATTCCATCAATTCTGGAAGACTGTTTTTCACCAGTGCCTTGAGTACAGCTTGGACTTCTTCCTCCAGGACCATTGGTTCTTGATCAAATTCTGCTTCCTGAAATGATTGAACTTCGACCAATTCTTTTTGGTACAGTGACTCTGTGTATTCCTTCCATATTCTTTTAATCTTTCCTGTGTTGTCCAATTTTTTGCCCATAGAATCCTTCAATATTGCAAATAGAGGCTTAAATATTTTCTTCAGTTCTTTCAAGTTGAGAAATGCTGAGTGTGTTCTTCTCTTTTGCTTTTCTAACTCCAGGTCTTTGCATATTCATTATAATATTTTACTTTTTCTTCTCGAATGGCCCTTTGAAATTTTCTGTTCAGCTGTTTTACTTCATTTCTTACATTCATTTTAGCTGTTCTAAGTTTAAAAGCAAGTTGCAGAGTCTCTTGTGACATCCATTTTGATCTTTTTTTTCCTTTTCTTTTCTCTCTTTTTAATGAATGTTTGCTTTCTTCATGTATGATGTCTTTGATGTCATCACACAACTTGTCTGGCCTTCAGTCATTAGTGTTCGATGAATCAAATATACTCTTGAGATGGTCTCTAAATTCAGGTGGGATATATCCAAGGTCATATTTTGGATCTCATGGACTTGTTTTAATTTTTTTCAGCTTCAACATGAACTTGCGTATGAGCAATTGATGATCTGTTCTGCCAGCAGCCCCTGGCCTTGTTCTGACTGTCTCTTTCCACAGGTGTAGTCAATTTGATTCCTATATTTTCTACCCCATGAGTCCTACATGTATAGTCACTGTGTATGTTGTTGGAAAAAAGGGTATTTCCAATGAATAAGTCGTTAGTATTGCAAAATTTTATCATGCAATCTTCCATGTCATTTCTATCACCAAGACCATATTTTCCAACTACTGATCCTTCTTCATTTCTAACTTTCACATTCCAGTCACCAACAGTTATTGATGCATCCTGATAGCATGTTCCAGCATCACAGCAACACGCAAGTCACCACAGAATGACAAACTGACAGACGAGTAGTGGAATGCCAAAAATTACAAAACAGTAATGAAAGAAATCAAAGAAGATCTAAATAAATGGAGAGACATACTATGTTCATGGACTGGAAGATTCAACATGGCATAGAAGTCAAATCTTCCAAAAATGGTATACAGGTTTAATGTAATTCCTTTTAAAATCCCAGCAAGATTCTTTTAGATATAAGCAGGATTATTCTTTTAAAATTTATATGGAAAGACAAAGCAACTAGAATAAATAAACCAATTTAGAAAGAGAATATAGTAGGACAGATCAGTCTACCTGGTTTCAAGACATTTTATGTAGCTACAGTAATGAAAACTGTATGATACTAAAGGAGGAATAGACACATAGATCAATGAATAGAACAGAGAATCCAGAAAGAAACTCATACAAATATTCCCAATTGATTTTTAATCAAGGTATACTGCAGGAACATTTGGATTTCCATAAGCCGAAAAAAAAAAGAGTCTCAACTTATGTCTCACATTTTATACAAAACATAATTCAAGTGGATCACAAATTTAAAGGTAAACCGTGAAACTTCTGGAAAAAACACATAGGAAAAAATCTTTGGGCTCTAGGGGTATGCAGAGAGTTCATAGATTTAACACCAAAAGCACTGATCCATAAAAGCCTAATTGATAAATTACATTCACCAATATTAAAAACTTTTGCTCTGTGAAAGACCCTGTTAAAAGGATGAAAAGGCAAGCTACAGGAGGAGAAAATATTTGCAAATCACATATCCGACAAACTAGTATGTAAAAATATAAAGAACTCACAAAATTCAACAGTAAAACACCAATCAATCCAATTTATAAAAAGACATAAATAAACATTTCCTAAAGAGGATATAGAGATGGCAAGAAAGCACACGAAAAGTTTGTTCAACATTGTTAGCCATTAGGAAAATGCTAATTAAAACCACAATGACATAGAACCACATACCTATTAGAACGTACAAAATTAAAATAAAGACAGTAAATGCTGATGAAGATGTGAAGAAATTGAATCACTCCTACATTGCTGACAAGAATGTCCAATGCTACAGCAACTGTGGAAAACAATATGGCAGTTTCCTAAAAAAAACTAAACATGCAACTACCATGTTGTTGTTGTTAGTTGCTGTTGGGTCAATTTTGACTCATGGTGACCCCATATGTGCAGAATAGAACTTCTCTATAGGGTTTTCAAGTCTGTGACCTTTCAGAAGCAGAGCATCAGGCCTGTCTTCCAAGGTACCTCTGAGTGGGTTCAAACTGCCACCCTTTGGTAGATTTTCTGCTATTCAAATGTTAACTGAAAACTAAAGGCAACTGCTATGTTATAAATAATAGAAATGACTCTGTTTCAGACAATAAGTTTATTTTAGAAATTAATTTCAAGCCTGTTTGAAGACAATTGTGATTCCAATAAGAATTAAAATTCAAACCATTTTGGATGATAAATATTTAAAAGTGCTCAGTCTGGAAATTAAATTGGAACAGAGCAAAGAAACTAGTGTTAACTAATCCACTGTCGTAGAGTAAAATTTCTGTTTTGCCAAGAGGATTTTAGTCCAAACTGCTAATCACTGAAAACACATTCTCATTCAGTGACCACCACTACCGTCAGGTAAGCCCAGTATTTATTCCTGGTGAGTCAGATTCTTATTTCTTCTAGCTTCTTGCTTCCAAAAAGTATGTTTAAAAGCCTTATTAAAAAAAAAAAAAAAATCTCTGGAGCACTGAATTTCTGAGGCAGGAACATATACAAACAAACCCATGTAAACATACACAATCTTCTCTCCTTAGTCTAGACTACGTGAAACTCAACAGGAATTCCCAAATTCAAGTCCAGTGTCTTCCTTCTCAATGTAATTTACCATTGCCTTTGTTTTTGAGATCAATGTTTTCTCACCACCATTATTAGAAAGAGACAACTCTGGCTCCTAAGATGTACAGTAAAGATAAGCAGGAGACATCAACTAAGAAGGGAGCACCAAACAGTGGGAAAGTGAATTTTTGAAAGCATCCAAGTCATCTGTGAGTGGAGAACTAGAGCTTAATTGAGTTTTATTCGCTTATTTTATGGCTTCATAGTGTTTGATTTTAGATGACTCAGGAGCCCTGGTGGCACAGTGGTTAAGAGCTGAAGCTGCTAACCAAAGACTGGCAGTGTGAATCCACCAACCATTCCTTGGAAACCCTATGGGGCAGTTCTACTCTGTCCCATAGGGTCACTATGAGTTGGAATCAATTCAACAGCAACAGGTTTGGTTTGGTTTGTTTGTCGTTGTTCTTAAGTGCCTTGAAGTGGGTTCCAACTCATAGTGACCCTATGTACAACAGAACGAAACATCGTCCAGTCCTGTGCCATTCTCACATGCATTGCTATGCTTGAGCGTGTTGTTGCAGTCACTGTGTCAATCCATCTCATTGAGGGTTTTCCTCTTTTTCGATGACCCGCTACGAAGCACGATGTCCTTCTCCAGAGACTGATCCCCCTCCTGATAACGTGTCCAAAGTATGTGGAACGTAGTCTCGCTATCCTTGCTTCTAAGGAGCGTTCTGGTTGTACTTCTTCCAAGACAGATTTGTTTGTTCTTTTGGCAGTTTCAAATGGGTATATTCAATATTATACTTATTGGATATTGAATATTATAAGATAAATTTAATATTCTTTGTCAACATCACAGTTTGAAGGTGTCAATTCTTCAGTCTTCTTTATTCATCATCCAACCTTTGCATGCATATGAGGTGACTGAAAACACCATGACTCTGTGGCACAGTGGTTAAATGCTTGGCTACTAAACATAAGGTAGGCAGATCTGACCCACCAGCCATTCTGAAGATGTGGCAGTCTGCTTCCAGAAAGATTACAGCCTTGGGAACCCTACTGCACAGTCTCTATGAGTTGAATCAACTCCATGCCAATGGATTTTAAGATCATGTAAGAGGGCAGTGGTAGAATTCTTACCTTCCATGTGGGAGACGTGGGTTCAGTTTCCAGCCAATGCATTCCAGCAATGCTGAACAGGTTTCAGCAGAGCTTCCAGACTAAGATGGACCAGGACAGTAATCTGCCTCTGAATATCAGGCAATGAATGCCCTCTGGATCACGATCATCTGCAACCAAACAATCATGGGAATGGCACAGGACTAGGCAGTATTTTATTCTGTCATACATGGGATTTCCATGAGTCAGGAGCCAACTTCTCTGCAGCTAATGACAAGATCATATGAATCGACTAATAGATAAGGAAACTTGGGTTCTGAGAGGTTAAATAAAGTTGTACAACTTCACACACTAAGAAAATGGTAGAGCAGGGATTCAAACCTGGATACATGTGACTTTGACTCACGAGGTTCTATCTCTGCCAAGACCTTCTTTTTGCTCAGACTTTAACTGAAAGCATCATTTTTTTTTCTTAGTGCATTTTAACTTCTAGAATGCTGTTCACATGGTAGACTACAAAAAGTGCTTTATTTTTTTCAATTTGGAGCCATGCATCTTTCTGGCTTTCAGCCTTGCATTAGGCTATTATTACAGGTCCATTTTTTAACTCACTCTTGATTATGTGACCTTTTTTCCAATTTGTTATAAATCAAACTCATTCTTTTTTCGCTAAAACTATTCATCTAATTGTGCTCCTTGCGTCCATTATGACATCATCATTATCTCAAGCTAGAAACTTCACATTCGTTCCTGGTTTTCTCTTCTTCCTTATCCCAACACAGGACTTTTCATCAAGTCTATAGCTTTTAGCACCTTAAATTTTGGTTCAGGCTTTCCTAGTATTTTACATATCCTATGGCTCTGATCCCTTAACCTATACACCTACCTCAAGTCTCCCTGACTGTTCCACTCCCCACAATAGCACCAGATTTATGTTTCTAACCACATAGCTAAGTTTTTTTCAGCTTTTTACAAGTTGCATGCCCTTCACTTCCTCACCTCACTCCTGGATCTGTGCTCTAGTAATACCAACCAACCCACCCCGATCTGAAGAGCCCATGGCCTTTTACAACCCTGCTTTTTTACCTGCTGTTTCCTCTGTCTAAAATGCATTTCTTGGCCTGGTAAAGACCCATCCTTTTAAATCCATCTAGTCACTACTGTCTTGGTCATCTAGTGCTGCTATAATAGAAATACCACAAGTGGATGGCTTTAACAAAGAGAAATTTATTTCTTCACAGTAAGGTAGGCTAAAAGTTCAAATTTAGGACGTCAGCTCCAGGGGAAGGCTTTCTTTCTCTGTTGGTCTTCTCATGAATCTTCCCCCAGACTAGGAGCTTCTCTGCATAGGGAACCCAGGTCCAAAGGACATGCTCTGCCCCCAGCACTGCTTTCTTGGTGGTAAGAGGTCCCCCTGTCTCTCTACTCACTTCTCTCTTTTATATCTCAAGAGATTGCCTCAAGACACAATCCAATCTTATAGATTTGAGTCGTGCCTCACTGATACAACTGCCATGCATCCTCCCTCATTAACATCATAGAGGCAGGATTTACAACACATAGGAAAATCACGCAATACCAGAAATCATGGCCCAGTCAAATTGATACACACTTTTTGGGGGGGACAAAATTCAGTCCATGACAACTACCAGTGCACCTCCACATTGCTTCAGATACAATTATCTGTTCTGACTGTTTTGCTAACAACTTTTTGTACATCGTTGTTGTTGTCAGGTGTCATCGAATTGGTTCCAACTCATAGTGACCCTGTACACTACAGAACAAAACACTGCCCAAACCTGCACCACATTTACAATTGTTGTTATGCTTGAGGTCATTGTTGCAGTCACTGTGTCAGTTCATCTTGTTGAGGGTCTTCCTCTTTTTTGCTGACCCTCTACCAAGGATGGTGTCCTTCTCCAGGGACTGGTCCCTCCTGATAACATATCCGAAGTATGTGAGTCTCACCATCCTCGCTTCTAAGGAGCATTCTGGCTGTACTTCTTCCAAGACAGATTTGTGCATCCTCCTGGCATTCCATGGCATATTCAATATTCTTCATCAATACCATAATTCAAATGAATCAATTCTACTTCAGTCTTCTTTATTCATTGTTCAGCTTTCGCATGCATATGAGGCAATGGAAAACACCATGGCTTCGGTCGGGTGCACCTTAATCCTTAAAGTGACGTCTTTGCCTTTTAACACTTTCAAAGGGTCTTTTGCAGCAGATTTGCCAATTTCAATCCGTCATTTGATTTCCTAACTGATGCTTCTGAGGATGTTGATTGTGGAGCCAAAGAAAATGAAATCCTTGACAACCTCAATCTTTTCTCCATTTATCCTGATGTTGGTTTTTGGTCCAGTTGTGAGGATTTTTGTTTTCCTTATGTTAAGGTATAATCCATACTGAAGGCTGTAGTCTTTGATCTTCATCAATAAGTGCTTTAACACCTCTTCACTTTCAGGGAGCAAGATTGTGTCATCTGCATATCGCAGGTCGTTAGTGAGTCTTCCTCCAACCCTGATGCCATGTTCTTCTTCACATAGTCTAGCTTCTTGGATTATTTTCTCAGTATACAGACTGAATAAATATGGTGAAATACAACCCCGATGCACACTTTTCCTGATTTTAAACCACGCATTATCCCCTTGTTCTATTCAAATGACTGCCTCTTGGTCTATATTTTTGTACATAAAAAAACAAAAAACCAAACCTGGTGCCATCAAGTCAATCCCAACTCGTAGCAACCCTATGAGACAGGGTAGAACTTCCCCATAGAGTTTCCAAGAAGTGCCTGGTGAATTCAAACTGGCAATCTTTTGCTTAGCAGCTGTAGCACTTAACCACTACGCCACCAGCATTTCTGTTTTTGTACATAGTTCTTACATAAACAGTTATCATGCTGTATTGCAATCATTTTTTATTAACCACCTCTCCTACCTGAATATGAGTTCAAGATACACAAGTATCTTTTTATTTTTGCTTATCACATAGTAGGTGTTCAATAAATGTTTGCATGGAAGAATGAATGTACTTCCTTTGAAATCAGATCTGACAAGAAATTTTCCTGGGATATATGTATATTTAGTTGCCTTCTGATTTCCTCCCAATTGGCATTATTTGTTTTGTACTGAGAATCTCAATTTTCAGATCTCTCATACTTCTCATGCTGTCTTCCTTTTTTAGTTTCATGTTCATCTTTATACTGAACATTTTGAAGCTGTACTACATAATGGCTGACACAACTTTGTGTATATGAATTCTAAGGCCCTAGGAAGCTAGTTGTTGACAATCTCCTTAGTCTTTACTGTGGATTATGACCAAAAACCATATGACGGGTTAATCTGCTCCCCCACTGAGACCTTCAGTTACCCTCAATCATCTGATTTCCCAAAATTCTCTGCAAGCTCATTTGGTCCGTATCACTGTAATGTACACTCAGCATTGGCGCATAAATACACAAGAAAACATTATCTGCCCATTTTATAAACAGGAAAATTAGACCCAGAATGACCAAGTGACTTTTTCAATACAGTCAAGCAAAAAGATTCTGGACTGAAAAGAGAATCTAATAAGGCCTCTGCTCCAAAAAACTGGCTCATTTCCTTCCTTACATACTTACATATTGCTTGGTACATTTTTATTCCTAAAGTCTTTGTAAAAATTTCTGTCATTTGCAATCTGTTCTTCTTAGTTATATGAATCTATTTTCTCTTCAACTAGCATTTTTCTTTCCTTGACTTAAAAAAAGAAAATAAAGAACCAGCTTTACTAAAAACATGCTGCAGCACTACCCTCCAATAAGTAGAGAAGCTAAAATTGACTTTCTTTCCTGCCTAGCACGTCATTCACCTAATGGTGTAACCTAAAATGTGAGTCTTCATCTTAAGGACTGGACTGCTTAGATCCAATGTGAGTAAAAGTTATAGAATTTTATGGCCGGTTATGTCCTTAGAGATTATTTGGCCAACCCTCTTAATACCAAAGATCGGTGAAAACTGAAGCTCACAAAGGCCACACGATTTCCCTGGGATCACAGGTGGGGTTATAAGCCAAGCCAAGAGGAGAACTCAACACTCCTGACTACTGATCCAGTATCCAGTACTCTTTCTACTGCTACCCTTGGCTATTTCAAGGGCAGAGGAAACACACTGTTGTTAACTTGCCTTGATAGTTTCAATGGTAAAAGGATGGTGGCATATAAACCTAATAATTTAATTTACAAGAGAAAAGAAGGCCTTCTGACATGTTCCTCATCAGCTATCACTTTGAGTATGGAAAAACACATTGGTTTTTGAATTGCTTCAACGTCAGCTCTATTGTCAGGCAGTAGGTTTTTTGAGGATCTACCATATTCTGGGTGCTGAAAATGGTTAACATGCTCAGCTGCTAATCAAAAGGTTGGAGGTTCAATTCCACCCAGAGACACCTTGGAAGAATGGCCTAACAATCTACTTCCATTAAGTCAGCCACATCGAGAACCCTATGGAGCACAGTTCTACTCTGACACACATAGAGTTGCCATGAGTCAGAGTTGACAGGACGGGCAACTGGTTTTACTAGACCATAACCTAGGTGCTGGGAATAGTCAGCAACATGAACTTTGTTCCTGCCTTATGGAGTTTAAAATCTAGATGGGAAGGCAGATATTATACAAGTCATTATAAATGATTAAATAACAAATGACACTGTGTAAAGAGGTGAACGAGTTACCATAGGACTACTCAGCAATCCAGCCTGGCCTGGGGTATCAGGGAGGACTTCCCTGAGACAGTGATGTTTGAACTGAAATCCAGAAGCTGTATGAGGGTTCTGAAGGGAGCATTCTGTCAAGAGGACAGATGGAGGATGCAGAGAACACTACCCAGATGTCCTCAGACACCTGATGGTTGTACTACATGGTTACGCAGATGGAGTATCGTGAGATGGAGCTACAGACAGGAGACCAGATCACCCAGGGCTGCATAGGCCATGATAAGGATGTGAAAATCCACTGAAGTATTTTGAGCAAGGGAAAGATGTGACTGGATTTACGTTTTTAAAAGACTGCTCTGGCATCATGAGGAAAATGGATTGCAAGGACTGCATGTAGAAAGACCAGGTAGGAGGTAAACAGATAGGGCCAGGTGAAACGTGCATACACCCTAGACCTCCCAACCTAACTCAGCAGTACTCTTCCAGTGACATGTCTTGTGTCTCTTCCTTGGCTTTTTTAATGAAAACCAACCCAGTTTGTCAACAATGCTCTTAATAAACAATTAAAAAAAAAAAAAAGGACAGTAGCCACCTAATGGATATTTTAAAACTTTGTTTTTTGTCTCATTAAAGGAAGCTTTTTTGTTGCATTAGGATTGTAATTTAAAATTGTATTTGGGCTAATTGCAAACATTCTGATTGTAAAAAGCTTTGGTTTCAATGATACATTTTCAGGGCAAGTAACATGAGAGAGTATTCAATTCAATTACTGGTGTAACAGTAGAGTGCCATCCATTATGTTTGTTTTGATTGTGCTCTATGTTCATTTTTCTTTTTTACTTATGGTTTTGGTGTAAATTGGGTAGAATAAATATATGCAACATGTAGAATAATGCATTGACTTCATGACAGGATCCAAAAATGTTCTGTCAAATTACTTGGGTGATTTCTACAAATGATCAGACATCATAAACGACAATGTCCTTTGGGACTTTTCAGGACAAAATTTACCTGAAGTAGTTTTTTTAAAAAGTTCTCACAAATTATTGTCCCCATATAAATAAGTTATCTTGTTTTCTTAAGAAAACCAATGGACAGTTTACATCACCAGGTGTGATATAAGACCTAAGTATAACATGTGTATGCGTGCTACCATTTATTATTCTCTTTTTGACACCCTAAATTATCTTCAGAGTATTACTCTGAATGATAAATCAGGTGATTTAAAAGGGGAACTCAAAATCGAAGTTGTAAATGCTTTTATCTTAAGTAGATGGTATCGTTGTACCTTGAATAGTAAGTGCTCTCTCTTCGAACTGACTTTATGAGAATGGGCTCTTCAGGGAGTGGCATTAGGCTAATACAGTATGCAGGTGCTAGGAATTGTGGTTAAGTATGAATTGTTACATCCACAGACTTTCAGGAGGGCCCAACTCAGCATATATGTAAATTGTTTTTTCCGTAGTTCTTTCTGACAAATGGTATAATACATTCAACCATCACTGAGTAATTTTAAGTTTCCTTTGGAGAAAAACTAATAGATTTTTTTAAGAATTATTGTTTTGTATAACATTATTTTGCCTTATTCCCCAGGGCATGGCATTTTTAAAGAAAATACATTTATTCAAAATTTCTTTTTAAATTCGTAGAGAAATGGTGCTTGCTGTTACAGTGTAGAATATTACTTTTTCTCCCATGTTGGCTAAAAAAACCAAAAACCAAACCCAATACCATCGAGTTGATTCCAACTCATAGCGACCCTATAGGACAGAGTAGAACTGCCCCATAGAGTTTTCAAGGAGCGCCTGGCAGATTTGAACTTCCGGCCCTTTGTTTAGCAGCCATAGCACTTAACCACTATGCCACCAGGGTTTCCCCATGTTGGCTAGGGACATGCAAATGCTAGAATCTCTGGCTTTGAGGAAGGTGAGTTGGTTGGTGGGTTGGTTGGTGGGTTGGTTGGTGGGTTGGTTGGCGGGTTGGTTGGTGGGTTGGTTGGTTTTCCCTATTCTTTTTGATAAAGGAGGCAGGGAAAGGGCTTGCCATGGGTTAATTTATCATCATGCTTTTCCACTGAAATTCATGGTTTTCACTCGCCATTAAAGATGGTGCAGTGATGATAATCCTCATTCCCATTCCTGGTCCATGAGACTGGATGGTAAAGCAAACTCCTACGTGTCTGTTTCATGTTCATAAAACAGGGAAATCTGAAATGGAAACAGAAGGAGCCTTTTATGTTTAATCGTTTCCATTTCTGCTAGCTCTGTTCTAAAATGGACCTGTACGTGCCATTTATTTTCAAAATACCTCACTGTTTTCGTGAAAAGTGTGTAAAACCCAGGAAAACAAAAACAAATCTTGTTGGGTCTGTTTATATCTTCCAGGTTGGGCGAGTTGAAGATTTTCTATACCAATTAGAGGATAGTTTCCTAAAAACTAAAAAACTGAGAACTGCTCGAAGGCAAAAAATGAAAATGAAGCGGCTTCAGACCATGCAGCAAAGCTAGCGGCTGGGGAACAGCCGCCACCTCCGAGATGTCCCAGAGAAAGGGGCAAGGGCATCCACCCACACAGACTGACAGCCAGTTAAGAAAGACCGATCACCGAATAATTGAGGTGGCTCTTCCTACTCTGTCCCCCACTCATCGTAAGCAAAAAAGGTCTATACTTCATTAGTCTCAGGGGGCAGCAATAAAATGTTCTTAGCAAGTTTGTCTTGACTCTTACTCAAATTTGTCTTAAACAGCTTATAAAATAACCATTGCTGCCTGTTTCACCTGCCTTGTTCTTTCAAAACTGACTAAGGTATTCCAGATCTAAGTGCCCAAATATGCCCATAGCAGACTTGCATATTCATGCGTAGTCAGTAAGAGTTATTCACAAGCCATATACAGATATGGACAATGTAAATACAAATTAAAAACTGTAAGACTGCTAATATACCTTCTCATATCCTTTTAGAGATAATCATATGTGGTGTGGATGATATCATTAATTAACCATGAAAAAAAAAAATCCATTGCCATGGAGTTGATTCTGACTCATAGCAACCCTATAGGACAGAGTAGAACTGCCCCATAGAGTTTCCAAGGAACGGCTGGTGGATTCAGACTGCTGACCTTTTGGTTAGCAGCTGAGCTCTTAACCACCACCAGCGCTCCATCATCAGTTAAGTTTTCTCATTAAAATCTCAATTCTTTCTTCTGGGTCCTCTACTTTGTATTTCTCCTGCCCCCTAAATGACTCAACATAAACATATTTGACAAGATAGTAGGTCAATAACCATCACTCAAGCCTCAAATGACGCCAACAAGGAAGTTTGAGGAGAGGATGAGAAGGAGGAATTCAGATACAGAATAAATTAAACAAGAAAGCATAATTTTTTTAATTAATAGTAATAATAACAATAATAATAATATCCCAGAGCACATTGATAATAAACAACATGAAAAGGAGAAGAGAGAATAAGATAGTTACTGGTGATTTTTTAATTATACATTGCAGTTGTAAAGGAATCAATTATTAATTTAGTCTTATATGTATGTCCGATTTGCATAGTCCTAAAAAAAAAAATTTTTTTTTTTATTTAATAGTGCAAGATATAAATATATTTACAAACTTTGAAATAAAATGGCCAGTGATTTTGGTTGCCCTAGGGCTCATCTGGGGGCACTGGTTGTTCAGTGGAAGAATGTTCACCTTCTGTGAGGGAGACCCAGGTTTGATTCCCCGCCATGTACCTTCTGTGTAGCCACCACCCATCTGTCAGTGGGGGCTTGCGTGTTGCTATGTTGCTGAACAAGTTTCAGCAGAGTTTGCAGACTAAGACGATCAGTGAAGGAAGGCCACTTAAAACCCTGTGGATCACAACAGTCCAAGTCGCAACTGATCATGGGGATGGTGCAGGACCAGGCAGCATTTTGCTCCATTGTGCACGGGGTCGCTATCAGGTGCCAACAGGACAGCAGCTAACAAAGCAAGAACAAGGGACCATTGGCTTAATTCCTACATTTATTAATTAGTCAGCCAGAGAATCCCATCAGTTATTATCATAGTTGTAATCAATCAAAGACAGTGGAGTTTAAGAAACTCTTTTTTATCTCCAAACCCACACCACACAGCATCTCAGTTCTATTCTTGCGAATAATAGAAAATGGTTTATTTCTTACTGTGTACTTCAGTCTAATCAAATGTGTGAGACTTAGCCTCCCATCTGACCGCTCTGCCATTATCACCTCTCATCATTGTCTAGGAATTTCCTCTTATTAAAAAAAAAAATCCTTATATCGTTTCTAGGAAACAAAGCTTATCAGCTTTGAATTTTAACTTTAGCATTAATTTTCAAAGTTTTTTTTTCCCCAAAAAAGGATGTTTATGTTCTGTGAGGAATTAATAGTTTTAAAAAATAAAAATGAGTAGGTATGTTAGCACCATTTGTTTACTTAGCAATTTTCTGAAAATCCTGTTGACTCAACAGCTATTCAATTGCTTTATCTTTGTTCTTTAAAAATTACGGTTGTCTCATTTCACAGTGACTATAGTTTGTATTTTAATATGATAAAAATGGAAATTATTAGATGTGGTTTCACTGACCATTTACCCCCAGATCTAATACAAAAGATCCATTGGTTATTTCAGCTAGGGTTTGGGTCAGGGAAGAAGGGCAGTTTTAGTTGGTCTTAGGGAGAATGATACAGAGTGGAAACCCAAAATTTTTCAATAAGAAAACTGTTTTCAGGAAAAAACAAGTTAATCAACATTTATAACTCTCCAAGTATCTATCAAATCTTTAGGGTTCTTACTAGAAGCAATAGCAATGTCCATAGGAATGAATTTTGCTCAGAGTTTCAACATCAACGTCTACGGCCTTAAATAGCAATAATGCAGCATAATTTACTGCACCTGGCCTCCCATCCCTTGTTTGTTATTAAAATATCTGCAGGAAAGATTTGTGAAATGATATGGTAATAGTAAAAACAAAATGAATACTAGAGAAATCAAAGTCTACAAAGTATTTTCAGAAAGCTTATTTCACCTTTACAAGAACGTCGTCATGTCTGAATTATCTCCATTTTACAATGGAAGACACCCAGGCCTAAAGAGGTTAATATCTTGCTTGACTCCAGAGTTCTGTCTCCACTTGTTATTCCAAATGTGGTCCGTGAACCACCAGTATCAGCATCAACATCACCTGCGATTTTGTGAGAAATGTAGAATTGAAAGCTTCACCCCGATCTACCGAATCAGAATCTGCATTTTCACAAGAACCCTGGGTGACTGACATGCACATTAAAGTCTGAGAAGTTCTTTTTTACCATAATGTGTTTTCCTGTCAGCACAGTGTGAACCTGACACAGGGGCAGATAATATAATCATTCTTACGTTTGATCCAAAAGAGCATCTCTTAGTATGATTATTCCTGCAGAGGTTTATGAGCCAAAAAATCAATTAAAAGTCCACCTGAATGTGTTGCCCTAGAAGTTGTGTAGGGTTATTAGAATCGTTAAGGCTGAGAATTCAGTGATGTTGTACATGCTCTTTCTCCGCCATTTTCTTGAAGACATATGGAATTTTATACCATAACATTTCAAACACGTTATATGCGAACTAAAAAGGTGAGACATCTTGGTACAACAGAAAAAGTGATATACAGTGGACAGATCAGATCCGTACTCAAAATGCTTCAAAAACCTGGGCTCCCTTTGTCCCCCACTGCTTGATATGACCATGCATCCTGTGCTGATGCACCTGGATGGGGGCACTTGGCAAACCTGGATGGAGAGCAGAGCCATGTGGGTTTGTAGTGCTGGTGGCAACTTGTCTCTCAAAATATCTAAACATTCTTCCCAATGTGTCTACAATAGGGTGATAAATTCAGTCTATAAAACGTGTTTGGAAGTTATTGATATAGGTTCACAAATATTAATTATCACAGCGTTGTAGCTAAAACACCAGAAATTTTGACAAAATCAGTGACTGTAAAAACATTGGCAGCAAGGAAAACAACAGCGCGTGCATGTAGTATGTACAGACAAAACCACGTGATTTGAAGCATTATTTTAATTGGGTAATAATGACAGCTCTGACCAGAGCACATTAGAAGGTTCAAAAGTAAATTAGCACAGAGCTTTAGCCTTGTAGGTATATTAATACATGTAAACTGGGCTTATGAAAAACGTTTTCGTTGTTTTAAGTAACTACAGGGGTATTTTTATTAAAAATAAATTGCTGAAATGCCGCAAAAAAAAAATGTGTTTGGGTGTCTGCCACCGGCTGGCTATTCTTCTGGAAGAAATAGTTCAAGTTCAGAAGTCCCACTGCCAAAGGAGGAATCCTATGAGCTATCCATGACTGCATGACTGTCATAAGGGTTGTTCTGATCTGCATCTGATTTAAAGCCACCTGATCATCCTTGATTGTTCCTTAATCATTCTTCAAGGAATTTTGGTATTTATTTCTTTGTTTGGCTTTTATTTTCAAATTTTTCAAGCCTACCGAAAATTTTCAATAATAGTACAATGTAACTGATATACCCTTCATATAGATTTCCCCAGTTATTAACATTTTTCCACATTTTGTTGTCTCTGTTCCTTTCTAATTCTCTCATCAAGTAAAATTCATTATAATACATTCCGTAGAACAACCAAAATGGTTTTCTTTTGATAGGATTATCTTATAATGACTATATATTGCTAATCCCCAATTTGCAGGTCTAAATTTTTTCTCTGTATCATATTAGCCAAGTGACTGTAGTTACTTAGAAACTGCTGGGACAAGACAGCACTTTCCTACTGCCTCTGTCCTCCTCCTCCTTGCTCCTGCCTTTCTCCAGCATTGATTTGGTCACAGCAGCATTCAGCAGGGTCAGGATGCTTGAAGGAGGGAAAGCAAGCAGCAAAGGCTATTTGCTGGCAAGATATACTTCAGAGCTGATGGCTCATACTTTCGTATATCTTTATGGGGGCAAATCTTTACTCTTTGAGAAAAGAATGACCCAATTTTTGAAAACAGCTAAAAAAGATCCAGAACCCAAATTGGTGACTAGAGTAGATGGTGAACCGAGTAATGCCACTCGGTCTCCAAGCACGTGTAACTATGAAGTAATGGCACACACAAAAGCAACTGAATTGAAATAAGTGCAATGCAGTTGTACTTTGAAATATTTCCAAGACGAATCCTGTAAAGAGAACCACACATACCTTGGTCTCTACATGCTGGTATATTTCTCTTAAAAATCTATCTTGCCAGGTGTCCCTATATGCTGTTGGTGGGACAAAAACTTTATAAGTTAGAAACCTGTTTAGAAATCAATTTATTAGTACGTGTTAAGAGCCCTAAAGATGTTTCTACCTTTTGCCCCAATAATTCCACTTCTAGAAACCTATACTAAATTTTAACAAAGATTTGTTAAAAGATAAAAGTTCAAAGATATTCATCATGGAGTTATTTAACTAGAAAATAAAATAATCCCAATCAAAATTTCTTAACATAGATCATGGACTGAATGATTTATGACAGTCTATCCAATGTTTCTACCACATGTTTGTCATACTGTGTTGCCTTGCATGTTGCTATGATACTGGAAGCTATATTATCTCAAATTATCTCAAATACCTGGAGGGTCACCCATGATGGACAGTGCTTTCAGACTAAGACAGACTAGGAAGAAAGACCTGATGATCTACTTCCGAAAATTAGCCAACGAAACCCTGTGGGTCACAACAGAATATTCTCCAATATAGTGCTAGAGAAGGACATCATGTTTGTAATGGGAGGATCAGCAAAAAAGAGGAAAACCCTCAATGAGACGAATTGACACAATAGCCGAAACAATGGACTCAAACGTACCAGTGGCCATGAAGATAGCACAGGACCAGGCAACGTTTCGTTTGTTATATATACGTGGGGTAACCATGAGTCAGACCTGACTCAATGTCAGCTAACAACAACATCAAATGCATAAACTAATATATAAAAATGTTTATAATGTTAAAAGAAAGATATAAAACTATGTATAGCAAAATATAAAGATTATAAAATATATGCATACAAAAGACTAGGAGAATTCAAGGTACAACAGTTGGTCTCGATTTGCCTGGAGCAACAGAGGAAGAAGGAGAGTCAGGAATAGGAGGAGGAACTGGAAAGCATGGCTAATTGCCCCCAGGAACAAATGCCTCCTTTGCCATGAGACCAGAACTTGATGGTGCCCGGCTACCATTGCTGAACATTTTGATCAAAGATTCTATAAAAGAATCCTAATCAAAAGAGGGAAAATGCAAAATAGGATTTCTAATTCTCATGAAATACAGGCTTTCTGAAGCCATGGAGGCTGGATGAACCTCTCAAACTATTGCCCTGAGATAATTTTAATCTTTAAACTTTAAGCCTTTTAAAACCGAACAATAGTTTAGCTTAACTAGTAAAGAATGTCTGCCTTCAGCATTGGGTTCTTTTAAGATCTATCTATATGGGATCAAATTGACAACAGCAACTCAAAATATTAGATAAGAAACTTGGGGGGAATGAGTTTATGTTAATGAGGAGGAACAACTTAGAAAAGAAAGGCGAGAATAGTTGTACAACTCGAAGAATGTAGTCAGTGTCATTCAATTGTAAACGTAGAAACTTGAATTGGTGTACGTTCTGCTGTGTATATTTTCACAAAAAAAAATGACAACAAAATAAAATAAGTTATTAAAAAAAGACTAGGAGAAAATACAATTAAATGTTAAGAATGTTTGTCTTTAGTGGGAGGATTTGGGGTGGTTTTATGATCTTTTCCTTAATATTATGCAGTAAGTATATGTTCCTCGACAGTAAATTTTTTTTAATTTGTATTATTTTTTTTTTTTTTAGTATCATTCTGCAGAAAAGAATTAATTCAGATCAGATTTCTTTTTTTTTTTTTTTCCTTTTCCCCCCGTTTACCGGAAAATAACATTTGTTTACTGATACTTGCATTACAGATAATGGCTGTTGCATAGACAGAGGCCAAAGGAAGTATTTTCATTATAGAATTCTTTGTGGCATAAAAATTTATTGTGACTACCTCCACCAAGCGTCACCAGCGCAGGTGGTCCTGAAGGTCACTGAAGTAACTTACACAGCACCAATTATGGTGTTTTACTGCATTTGCAAATAATACGCCATCCTCTGTGAGTTGTTCCTTGTCTCTCTTGCTTGTGTTCCTCTTAACTTCTGCCTCTGATTATTTTGTTTGGTTCTTTCTCTGCACTCACTGGATATCATCTCATGAAATATGGGATGATCACACACCAAAGTCCCTTAAATCAAAATGTATTGAAAGTTGAGAGACCACTGGGAGAGCAAAGCTATGATTTACAGCAGCTTGATTCATCGAGATGGTGTGATGGAGTCTAAGTTCAATCAGATATTTCACGAGTTGCCTGATCCACTCAGCAGTTCCCTGGGCTCCCGGGACATGGACACAAAGGACTATTGTGCAGCCCTGACAAGCAGCAAATTGTCAAGATGGAATGAAATGACACCTGGGAGCAGGAACCTACTTTTGACAAGCCATTGAAGGGAAGGAAAATCAGAAAATAGACCTAAGAGGCATCCCAAAAGTTGCAAATGTAAGCATATTCCACTTGTACACTAATGAAAAGAAGCCAGAAAGCACTCAGACTGCATGAGATAATCAGAGCTCAAAATCACTCTCCGTGCACATGATATAATAAATAGTATGTTGCTGTTAGTTGCTGTCAAATCAATTCCGACGGGTGCAGAGTAGAACTGTTCCACAGGGTTTTCAAGGCTGTGACTTTTTGGAAGCAGATCGCCAGGCCTGTCTTCCTAGGCACCTCTGGATGGGTTCAATCCACCTACCTTTTGGCTGGTAGTTGAGCATTTAACCATTGGCACCACCCAGGGACTCCAATAAATGGTGTGGGATCTTGAAAAGTAAATATTGGGTATTCTTTTTTGTTGTGAGTTTCTATTGATCCAAGGCAATGTGCAATATTAATATGCATTGATAATGAAGACTTTAACTTTCCTTTTGTTTATTTGATTTTTAAGACTTTAATTTTCTTTTGAAGTAAATGTTTGGAAACTAGAAAGGCAAAGAAGTTCAATATTGATGGAAGCCAGGCTTTTCTCTAAGACTTGTACAGCAGTTTTACAGATATAAAGAGCTGTGTCAGGCCTGTCCCCCTTAAGGCCAGGAGGGAAGAAGTGCTGACATATAGCTATTAAATGTAAAGTCTTTAGAACAGTACCTCTCACAGATACCACTCAGATCAAGTTAGATGGTGGTAATCATAATATGGAGAGCAAAGTGAACTTGGATTTTGAAGACCTGAGTTCAAGTTCTGACTTTGTTGTAAACGAGGATAATAATTACTTCCCTACCTAATGAGGCTTTAGTAAGGAGCAAATTAGACAATGAACGTGAAATGATTTTTGAAACAAGGAAGCGATAATACCTAACCCTTTATAAACAACCACTATCAGCCAGGCATTGTCCCGTTTAGTCCTCACTACAAAGCCTTGAGATAGGTAATGTTACTATCTCCTTTTTATAGATGAGGAACCTGAAGCCCAGGAGATGAAGTGACTTCCTTACTGTCAGTAAGTGGCAGGCCTGAAATTCAAACTCAAGCAGTTTTATTTCAGAGTTGCAGCTTGCAGATGCTAGGATATGTTGCCTCTCTGTGTTTTATTATTACTTTGTTTTTAATTTTTTTATTGCACTTTAAATGAAGGTTTACAGAACAAACTAATTTTTCATTAAACAGTTAATAACGCATATTGTTTTATAACATTGGTTAACAACCCCATGACACGTCAACACTCTCCCTTCTTCATCTTGGGTTCCCTATTATCAGCTTTCCTGTCCCCTCCAGCCTTCTAATCCTTGCCCCTGGGTTGGCGTACCCCTTTTTGTCTTGTTTTATTTTATGGGCCTGTCTAATTTTTGGCTGAAAGGTCAACCTCAGGAGTGACTTTATTACTGAATTAAAAAGTGTGTCTGGGGGCCATATTTTCAGGGTTTCTCCAGTCTCTGTCAGGCCAGTAAGTCTGGTCTTTTTTGTGAGTTAGAATTTTGTTCTACATTTTTCTCCAGCTCTGTCCTGGACCCTTTATTGTAATTCCTGTTAGAGCAGTCAGTGGTGGTAGCTGGGCACCATCTAGTTGTGCTGGACCCAGTCTGGTAGAGGCTGTGGTAGTTGTGGTCCATTAGTCCTTTGGACTAATCTTTCCCTTGTGTGTTTGGTTTTCTTCATTCTCGCTTTCTTCCGATGGGATGAGACCAGTGCAGGATCTTAGATGGCCATTCACAGGCTTTTAAGACCCCAGACACTACTCACCAAAGTAGAATGTAGAACATTTTCTTTATAAACTACGTTATGCCACTTGAGCTAGATGTTCCCCAAAACCATGGTCCCCACAGCCCTCAGCCCAGTAATTTGGTCCCTTAGGGAGTTTGGATGTATCTATGAAGCTTCCATGACCTTACCTTGGACCAGTTGTGCTGGCTTCCCCAGTACTGTGTACTGTCTTACTTATCTTTCACCAAAGTTACCACTTATCTCTTGTCTATTTAGTGTTTTTCCATCCCCACCCTTCCCCTTCCTGGTAACCATCAAATATTGTTTCCTTTTGTGTGTAAACCTTTTCATGAGTTTTTATAGTAGTGGTCTTATACAATATTTGTCCTTTTGTGATTGATTGATTTCACTTAGCATAATGCCCTCCAGATTCATTCACGGTCTGAGATGCTTTGCAGATTCATCATTGTTCACTATCGTTGAGTAGTACTCTGTTGTGTGTATGTACCATAGTTTGTTTATCTATTCATCTGTTTATGGGCATCTAGGTTGTTTCCATCTTTTTGCAATTGTGAACAATGCTGCACTAAACATGGGTGTGCATATGTCTATTCGTGTGACGGCTCTTATTTCTCTAGGGTACATTCCTAGGAGTGGCATCGCTGGATCATATGGTATTTCTATTTCTAGCTTTCTAAGGAAAGCCCATATTGTTTTCCAAAATGATTGTACCATTTTACATTCCCAGCAGCATTACATAAAAGTTCCAATCTCCCTGCAGCCTCTCCAGCATTTCTTATTTTCAGTTTTTTTTTTTTTTTTTATTCATGCCTATAATGCCAGGGTGAGATGGTATCTCACTGCAGTTTTGATTTGCTTTTCTCGAATGGCTAGTGACCATAAGCATTTCTTCCTGTGTCTGTTAGCTGCTTGAATGTTGTCTTAGGCTGGGTTCTCTAGAGAAGCAAAACCAGTAAAGCATATAAATATATATAGAGAGAGAGATTTATATCAAGGAAACAGCTCACTCAATTGTAGAGGCTGTAGCAACCGAAGTCTGTGGATCAGGATAGAGGCTTCTGATTCACGTAGCCTCAAGAGCTGGTGAACCCAAGATCGGCAGGTCGGAGAGCAGAACGCTTGTTCACAGGCTGTGAATCCCAAGATCAGGAGGTAATCTGCTAGCTCAAGCCCCAAGAATGGGAGTTCGGATGAACAGGAGGCAGCTGCAGGATCTAAAGCAAAAGCCAGAACATCCACTTATATTCAGATGCAGGCTACGTGGCCGGGCTGATCACATATAAACACTGAGAATCATGATCCAGCCAAGTTGACACACAACCTTAACCATCACAAATGTCTTCTTCAGTGAAGTCTCTGTTCACTTCTTTTGGCCATAATTGGTCTTTTTGTTGTAGAGATATTGAGTTTTCCTGCAGATTTTAGGGATTAGACATTTGTCAGATTTGCCATAGCCAAAATTTTTTTCCCAGTCTGCAGGCTCTCTTTTTACTGTTTTGGTGAAATCTTTTGATGTTTAATTTTTAGAAGATCCCGGTTATCTAGCTTATCCTCTGGAGCTTGTGTTGTTGGTTGTGGTTTGTATCCTGTTAATGCTGTGTTTAGTGTTGATCCTATTTTTTCTTCTATGAACTTCATGGTTTTTGGTTTTATATTTAGGCCTTTGATCCATTTTGAGTTAGTTTTTGTATATGGTGTGAGGTATGTGCCCGGTTTCATTTTTTTGCAGATGGACATCCAGTTTTGCCAGCACAATTTGTTAAAAAGACTGTCTTTTCCCCACTTGATGGACTTTGGGCCCTTGTTGAAGATCAGGTGATGATAGGGTGACGGATTTACATCTGGGTTCTCAGTTCTGTTCTATTGGTCAAGTATCTGTCGTTGTACCAGTACCAGGCTGTTTTGACTACTGTAGCAGTATAGTAGGTTCTGAGGTCAGGTAGTGTGAGTCCTCCTACTTTATTCTTCTTCAGTAGTGCTTTACTTATCCAGGGCTATATTACTATTTTTAAGACCTCATGAGTCTCAGGTAACATTAATTGTCATGGATTAAATTATGCCCCCCCAAAAAAATATGTGTATCAATTTGGCTGGACCAAGATTTCCAGCATTGTGTGGTTGTCCTCCATTTTGTGGTTATAATTTTTTATTAAAAAGGATTAGGGTAGGATAGTAACATCACCCTTACCCAGGTCACATCCCTGATCCAACGTAAAGGGAGTTTTCCTGGGGGGTGGCCTGCACCACCTTTTACCTCTCAAGAGATAAAGGAAAGGGAAGCAAGCAAAGAGTGGGGAACCCCATACCACCAAGAAAGAAGCACTGGGAGCAGAGTGCATCCTTTGAACTTGGGGTCCCTGTGTGAAGAAGCTCCTAGTCTGTGAGAACACTGATGAAGAGGCCAACAGAGACAGAATGTCTTCCTCTGAAGCTGATGCCTTGAATTTAGACTTTTAGCCTACCTTACTGTCAGGAAATAAATTTCTCTTTGTTAAAGCCATCCATTTGTGGTATTTCTGTTATAGCAGCACTAGATGACTAAGACATTAGTATTATACAGGTATGGGATGTCAAAACTCACCCCCAGGGGCTCATTTTGCATTCCATTTGGTAACCACATCACATGAGGATATTGAGCCCTTGAACTGTGGCTAGAGTTGCCAAATAACTGAATTTTAACTTTAAATTTAAAAACCGACACTCAGTTTGGTTATTGGAAAAACTTGAAATATGTTTGGAATAACCTGGGTGTATAAATTGACCTTTTTAACTGTAATTTTATGAAATGTAAATACAGATCAAGTATTTCCAATGAAAATTTAGCATCTGAAATGAGATATACTTTGTATATAAAATACATACCTGATTTCAAAGACTTAATATAAAAAAAGAATGTAAAAATACCTTAATAACACTTTTATATTGATTACATTTTTAAATGATAATATTTGGAATATATTGCATCAAAGAATATATATCATTAAAACTAATTTTACTTGTTTTTCCTTTTTTGATACAGTTTTTGGAAAATTCAGAATTATATATGCAGCTCACATTTTATTTCTATTGAACAGTACTGGCTTGGACAATAAGTCAGCTCCAACAGTGAATTACCAATAAAAATTTAGTATCTAAGTTGAAATATGTTATTACTACAAAAACACACCCGACTTCAAAGACTGTATAAAAAAAAAGTAAAATATCTTAATAATTTTTATTTTGATCACATGTTGATAATATTTTGAATATATTCAAATAAAATATATGATTAAAATTAATTTCACCTGTTCCTTTTTACTTTTTAATGTAGCTAATAGAAAATTCAAAGTTACACTTGAGGTTCTCATTATATTTTTATTGAAAGGTATGGGCCTGGACAATAAGTCAGCTGAAACGGAAAGTTATTCTCTTCTCCCAGCAGGAGGGGCTAAACAGAAACTTGGCCTTCTTCCGCTGGCTGTAACTTACCATTGGACCAACCATCCCCAGATAGAGGACAACTGACTTCTCCAAAGGAATGGACTGGTTATGAAAGACTTGCAGGCTGTTAGTATCACTTTTGATAAGGTTGCCACTATGCTTGTCCTATAATCCCTATGAGGCAGTTCTGCTCTTTCACGCGGGGTTGCTGTGAGTCAGAACCGACTCAGTGGCACCTAACAATAACACCATCACCTACCGCACAGGGCTGTATTGAGGATCCAAGGATCTAATATATGTGAAGATACTTTGGGAACCAGCTTTTCAAATGTATGATGTCTTCAGTGTTATCTGGTAGTGAGGTGAAAACGCCAAATAGGAGGTAACCAGTAATAGTAATTTGTGGCCTTGTGTGTCCTACAGGATGAGAGATTGGCAAGGAGGCAAGGTTCTGCTCCTGGATTGTACAACCACAGTGCGTCCTGCACAATGCCCTACGCCCAGCACACTTCTCTGTGGACGTGATAAACACTGCAGCTTTTTTTTTTTTTTTTTTCCCTTGCTGAGTCTTGCTTTAAGTATCATGAATAAAGCCTTTCTAACTCATATAACTAGGAACCTGTGGTGGTGCAAAAGTTAATTGCTCGGCTGCTAACCAAAAGTTTGACACTTCAAACCCATTCAGAGGCTCTGTGGGACAAAAGACCTGACAGTCTGCTTCTGCAAAGATTACAGCCTAGGAAATCCTATGGAGCAGTTCTACTCTGTCACGTGGGGTCACTATGAATCAGAATTGACTCGATGGCACACAACAACAACAATCCATAGAACTAAGAGTTTGCCTTGGTTCATCACAGATGGTGACCACCAAGAGACCCACCTTGCACAACAAAGGCTCTTCGGAATACTTGGAAAGAAGAATTCGAGGAAAAGACTGAACTTCCATTTAATAAGCAGGTAGATACTCAAAAAACACTAAGATTTGTGATCTTACTGTAAATGTGACACATGTGTACTTACCACAGGAGAAGCCAAGGACTAGCGTCAGCTCCCTGAGTCTCATTACCCCATAAAAACATAAGCGGTAGCAAAGCAAAGTTCTTATATACAATGGTGCATTTAACCCAGAAAAAAGCTGAAACACATCTGGTCTGTGCGCTCCAGGGACAAGGGAATCCCTAGCCACTAGCAAGTATGACAGAGATCTCCCTACTGATGAGAAAACCCACCTCCATATAAATGTTAATCAAATATCGACTGAGAGCATCCAACTACATGCCAGGAAGCAGAACAGACATTAGGACAGTGATGTTATCTAATAGAAAAAGCATTGGCTTGCTCATTTTGTGACCTGATCTGTCTCTTATTCTTTAAAACAAAGATTATAGTCTTAATATGGGTATCTAGAACCTTAAATTGGTCATGTATTTTAATTATCTAGAACATTGTGTGACACATACGTGAGACTCTTTAAATAATTGTACCCTCCCTCTGAGATAGAGGAGTCCCTGGGTGGTGCAAACCATTAACGTGCTTGGTAGCTAACCAAAAGATTGGTGGTTCAAATCTACCCAGAAATGCCTCAAGAGAAAGGCCTGGTGATCTACTTCCCAAATGTCATCGTTGAAAACCCTGTGGAGCACAATTCTACTCTGACGCACATGGGGTTACCATGAGTTGGAATCGACTCACAGCAACTAGGTTATTTATTTATTTGTTTTTTAATGAGTGGGAAGAATGAAAAACAGTCCATGCACTGAAAGAGTTAACAGCGTAGCTGGAGGAGAAGACTAGCCACCACCTTAGGGAGTATAGGCTAGTGCTAAAGCGGCCATAAACTGAGAATGTCTAGAGTGGCAGGGAGGAAGGGGTCACTGTCCCTGCCTGTCTATGGAACTGCAAGACAACCAAAAGGTGAGTTTTCAGAGGCAAAAGGGGACAGGAATATGACATAGAAGATGTAAGAAATTAGGCTGTATGACATGATCCCAGAGCAAAAAGGAGGAATTGCTTCCTGGAAAATAAAGTTGTTCTCAGATTGTTTTCTTGTCATTTGCCTTTCTCATAAATGCTTAACACAGAAAAGCCAATTATTTGAGGTATTTAATGAGCTGTGTTCCAAATAATCACAATTTTAAACTAAATGTGTTTGTTTTACCAGAATTCTAGATCTTTTAAAAATAGAAACATGCCTTCTCTCTTACACTCTACAACCAGGAAGGCATTAAATCCTCTTTTTTTTTTCTACCTCAAAATCTCAAATGTGTCCACCATTAGCACCACCACCACCTCCCCCCACCCCCATGCCCACTGCTTCAGTTCAGACTTTTTGTTATTTCCATGAGTTGTTATAATTCCAGAGGGGTCTCATTCTTCCCGGCTTCTCCTCACTCTAATCCCTCTTCCACACTGTGACCAAACTTTGGAAACCCAACAGCTTCCATTGTTGTACTGATTTCATACCATCAGCACCTCTCACGGCCTATGGGATAAGCCAGACCACTTGAAATGCCCTGGAACTTCAAGACCCAGCACTGCCTAATTTCCTGCCCTGTTTTTTGAGCAGTCTCAATCCCAGGCCTGATATCAGTGATGCTGAACACTATACCCTGACATTCTCCTGTCTTTGGTTAACTCGTTTCCACTCTCCCCTATGGCCTTTCTCTTCTTCTATACTCAGTCTTCAAGGCCTCTGTTGGGAAAGTAGTCTATTGCTTGGCCTTCTGACCCTCACCTGGACCACTTAATCAGAATCTTGGGCCTGGAACATTCCCTGATAATGGAGGCTGGGTACTGAGCCTCCCTGTGCCCCAGTTTCCTCATCTTCTTCCTTATCGGGAAACTGAAATCTTTCCCTATTGTGGGTACACAGTAAACCTTCTTTGTACTGTTAATGCTTAAGCATGTGGGTCATAGGGCACCTGGCCAACACCAACACTATTTCATTCCCTGCTGGGGACTGTGGGTGGGGTGACAAAGGGGACAAGGTCTTCTACCTGCACTATGAAAGTGGGGTATGTACAGACCACTAGTCCTACATCAGTTGCAGAGTGAGACCTGCTGGCCATGGGAGACTGACATTCACATATGGAACTGATCATTATGTGTGTCTTCTCTATGTGTCTTAGGCTGGTTTCTCTAGAGGAGCAAAACCAGTAAAGTGTATAAATATATAGAGATTTATATCAAGGAAATGGCTTACGCAATTGTAGAGGCTGGGACGTCCCAAGTCTGTGGATCAGGATAAAGGCTTCTCCTGATTCATGTAGCCACAGGGGTTGGTGAACCCAAATTGGCAGTTCAGATAGCAAGGCTCTTGCTCACAGGCTGTGAAGATTGATGAATCCCAAGATCAGCAGGTAAACTGCTTAGCTCAAGTCCCAAGAACCAGAGGTCAGATGAACAGGAGCCAGCTACAGAATCCACTGCAGGCAAAAGCCAGAACATTTGCATATATTCAGATGCAGGCCACACACCCAAGGAAACTCCACTTCAACTGATTGGCTACTCACAGCAGATCCCACCATGGGGTGATCACATATAAACACTGAGAATCATGGCCCCACGAAGTTGACACATAATCTTAACCATCACACTATGTGAATAAAGTGTTATTCCAACCAGTGATTGTGTGACTTGTCTTTCTTGGTGACATCAGACCTTCCTTGGCTCAACAGCCTCAACTCAAAATGTCCTTATTCATTAAAGCCTTCATCCATTCATTTCTTCCTTCCCTAACACTCAGGCAGACTTTATCCCACTTTTCCCAACATTCACATAATACTTTGTTCACATGACTGGCATAACGCTAGTAATACATGAGTGAATTATACACACATTATTTTTCTCTATTATATCATGGACTTCAGATGGCAGAGGAGTTTTTTTTTTTTTTTTTTTGTATCCCCAAAGCTCATCTACAGTTTCTAGTATAGAACACATGCTTCATAAATATTTATAGAAAAGAAGAAAAGTAAGGAGGGTGAAAGGGTAGGGAAGAGAAGAGAAATGTTTAACAACTGAGTTTAGAATCTAACACAATCGATTTTTAGCCTAGTTCCTAGAGATGAAGTTGCTGCATTGTGATCAAGGACAACATACATTGTTCCTCTGAATGTCACCCACCTCTTCTGCAAAACAGAAATAATAATATCAGATCTTACCTCCCTGAGACTGTTATGAGAGTAAATGAATTGAAAGAGTGGCTGTAAAATTCCCATTTTGAATTGAGTCCAAGGTCATTCTATCTAAAAAATGCATTTTCCAGAAAAAGAAAATTGGAAATTTGCTCTAAAATTTTCATTGAAAAAATATTCTATTTAGTTGAATCATGGGAGGAGATAAAACATACCACAGCTCCAATTCTCTCCCTTTATTAATGAATGAAACTGCATCAAAATGCAAGAGAAAGGGTATAAGAGGCTCCAAAGAATCATTCAAATTTTTATGTCATTTTTCCTCCATAAAACGAGCATTTCCATTAAAATGGTATTACATAAAAATTGAATTTTAATGATTGGGGATTCTTTAATATCACTAGACCACCTGGTAAAAGGCTGGCTTAACACTATTTTTCCCTCCATAGAAATTAGAAATGAAAGAAATTAGAAATTAACAAAATTAGAAAATACAAAACCAGATCAGACACAAAATAAAATGTGCCCACCAAATGCGGAAATGTTAGGGCATCCAACACAAAGATACCAATAATTAAGCATGTTAGGTCTTTTCAGCCAAGAGCATAGGAAATGTGGATTTCTCCATTAATAGAAAGACCACATGGGTTATGCAGAAAATGAAATCTTGAGTTGTAGAGCAGTGTGCGATTAGAAAACAGAAATCATGACATCACAGTACTGTTGAAAATATGACTTATTTGCCAGTAAAGTAGATGCCATGAGAAAAGATCATAGTAGGCAAAATAATAATAATAATTTTGAAAGGATGGTCACTCCAGAGGGAAGCAGGTTCCTCAAAGAATAGGAAAAGGATGCACTTGGTAAATTTGTATCAGTAATGAAGCTTTGATATCATTTTCAAGATATGACTAAGGTGATAAATAGAAAGCAATTGAAATTGACAAGTGTTGAGATAATAAGTTTAGAACTTTATATACTGTGTTTTAAAATATTTTGGGGATGGAAATATTTATCTTGATTATTGCTGAAAGACTTCAATTTGCAAAAAACTGTTTGGGGGAGGACAAAAGACCAAACAAAAAAGATTCTTCCAGGGTATAAGCTGAGCACTTTGGAGAATACATTACCTCCATCATTCTCTCAGACACAGCTTCAAAAAAAAAGAAAAAAACAGTCACCATTGAGTCACTTCTGACTCATGGTGAACCCGAATGTGTCAGAGTAGAACTATGTCCCATAGGGTTTTCAATGGCTGGTTTTTCTGAAGTAGATCACCAGATCATCCTTTCGAGGTTCCTCTGAATGGACTCAAACCCTCAACCTTTCAGTTAACAACTGAGCATGTTAACAGCTTGCACAACCCAGGGTCTCCCAGACACAGCTTAGCAAAACTTTTCTTACCCAATATCTCCCAAGTGTCCTAGAAGAACTTCGCCTCTCAAGTGACCTCATTCACTGTTAAGAGTCCTTTATAAACAGGAAAAATCTAGTTCAAAGTGTTCAATGTACTTTAAAAAAACCGATATTTTGCTGTTGAGTGGATTCCGACTCATAGTGACCTTACGGGACAGAATAAAACTGCCCCATAGAGTTTCCAAGGAGCACCTGGTGAATTCGAACTGCTGACCTTTTGGTTAGAAGCTGTAGCACTTAACCACTATGCCTCCAGGTTTATTATTATTTAATGTACTTAAGAAATCTAAAAACCGCACTGCCATGGAGTCAAGTCCAATTCATAGCAACCCTATAGCACAGAGTAGAACTGCCCCATAGGGTTTCCAAGGCTGTAATCTTTACAGAAACAGGCTGCCACATCTTTCTCCCACAGAGTGGCTGGTGGATTTGAACCACTGATGTTTTAGCCAGCAGCTGAGCACTCAACCACTGCAATACCAAGGCTCCATTTTGGGCATATAACTAGATATAAAATTGTCCTGTTATGTGGTAATTCTATGGTTAGTTTTTTGAGGAATTGCCAAATTGTTTTCCAAAGAAGCTGCATCATTTTAAGAAATTTACAAGGCCACAAATCACTATTACTATTACCTCCCGTTTGGCTTTTTCATCTTACTACCATATATTAATACTAAAACATCTTATATTTATTTATTTGAAAAGCTGGTCCCATTTCCCAAAGCACTTACACATGCATTAGTTCCTTTGATCTTCAACAAAGCCCGTCTGGTGGTGGTTTTGTTGTTGGGTGCAATCAAGTTGGTTTTGACTCATAGCAACCCCATGTGACAGAGTAAAATTACCCCACAGGTTTTCCTAGGCTGTAACCTTCACTTAGGAAATATGGCTTTGGTGATAGAAATGACCACTGGAGATCACATGATAGAGTTTTTCAAGACCGATGACTTATTCATCAAAAATACCTTTTTCAGCAACATAAATGGTGACTATACAAGTGGACTTCACCAGATGGAATACACAGGAATCAAATTGACTACATCTGTGGAAAGAGATGATGGACAAGCTCAGTATCATCAATCAGAACAAGGCCAGGGGCCAACTGAGGAACAGATCATCAATTGCTCGTATGCAAGTTCGACTTAAAGCTGAAGAAAATTAAAACAGTCCACAAGGGCCAAAGTACAACCTTGAGTATATCCCACTTGAATTTAGAGGTCATCTCAAGAATAGATTTGATACATTGAACACCAATGACAGAAGACCAAATGAGTTGTAGGATGACATCAAGGATATCATACATGAAGAAAGAAAAAGGTTACTAAAAAGACAGAAAAGAAAGAAAACACCAAAATGAATGTCAGGAGAGACTCTGTAATTTCTTCTTGAACATAGAGTAGCTAAAGTGAAAGGAAGAAATGATGACATAAAAGAGCTGAACAAGAGATTTCAAAGGGCAGTTCGAGAAGACAAAAAATACAAAGACCTGAAGTTAGAAAACCAAAAGGAAAGAATATACTTGGCATTTTTCAAGCTTAAAGAACTGAAGAGAAAATTCAAGACTCAAGTTGCAATATTGAAGGATTTTATGGGCTAAAAGTTGAATGACATAGGAAACATTGAAAGAAGAAAGGAATACACAGAGTCATTGTAACCAAAAAGAATTGGTCAATGTTCAACCATTTCAGGAGGTAGCATATGATCAAGGACTGATGGTACTGAAGGAAAGTCCAAACCGCACCGAAGACATTGACGAAAAGAAAGCCTCCAGGAACTGATGGAATAGCAACTGAGATATTTAAACAAACAGATGTGTGATGGTTAAGATTGTGTGTCAGCTTGTTTGGGCCATGATTCTCAGTGTTTTGGCAGTTGTATGTTGTGGTCACTTCCCTGTTGAAATTTGATATGTGACCACCCCCATGATGGAATCTGCTGAATAGTACCAGTGGGGGGTGGGGCCTGTGGTGGCTCCCCGCCCCCTGAGCCTTCATCTCTCCGCCCTCCACCACCTAATTCCTTCCTGCTCACCTTGCCAAGGTTTTAGGCTTGTTCTAGATCCTGCAGCTGCCTATTGTTGTCTGACCTCTGGTTCTTGGGACTTGAGCTAGCAGCTCACCTGCCGATTTTGGGATTCATCGATCTTCATAGCCTGTGAGCAAGAGTCCTGCTTTCTGACCTGCCAATCTTGGGTTCGCAAGCCCCTGCAGCTATGTGAATCAGCAGAAGCTTGGCAGTCTTGCCTGACGATCTTGGAATTCATCAACCTTCACATCCTGTGAGCAGGAGCCCAGCTCTCCAACCTGTCAATCTTGGGTTCAGCAGTTTCTGCGGCTTCACGAATTGGGAGAGACCTCTATCCTGATACATGGACTACAATCACGTGAGCTGTTTTTTGATATAAATCTCTCTCTCTATATATATTTTATCAAACATTATCATTATCAAACAATGTCATTAATATTACACACAAGCAAAATTTTGCTGAAGATCATTCAAAAGCAGCTGCAGCAGGATATCAACAGGGAACTTCCAGAAATTCAAGCTGGATTCAGAAGAGTACATGGCACCAGGGATACCACCGCTGATGTCAGACGGATCCTAGCTGAAAGCAGAGAATACCAGAAAGATGTTTTCCTGTGTTTCATTGACTATCCAAAGACATTCAACTGTGCAGATCATAACAAATTATGAATAACATTGTAAAGAATGGGAATTCCAGAACACTAAATTGTGTTCATGAGGAACCTGTACATAGATCAAGAGACAGTTGTTTGGACAGAACAAGGTGATATTGCATGGTTCATAGTCAGGAAAAGTGTGCGTCAGGGTTGTATCCTTTCACCATACCTATTTAAAAAAAAAAAAATTTTTTTTTTTTTTAATTCAATCTGTATATTGAGCAAATAATCTGAGAAGCTGGACTATATAAAGAAGAATGGGGCATCAGGTTTAGAGGAAGATCCATTAACAACCTGCAATATGCAGAAGACACAACCTTGCTTGCTAAAAGCGAAGAGGACTTGAAGCACTTACTGATGAAGATCAAAGACCACAGCCTTCAGTATGGATTACACTTCAGCATAAAGAAAACAAAAATCCCCACAACTGAACCAATAAGCAACATCATGATAAAGGGAGAAAAGATTGAAGTTGTCAAGGGTTTCATTTTACTTGGATCCGCAATCAACACCCATGGAAGCAGCAGTCGAGAAATCAAAAGACGCGTTGCATTGGGCAAATGTGCTGCAAAGAACCTCTTTAAAATGTTGAAAAGCAATATTTTCAAGATATCACCTTGAAGACTAAGGTGAGCCTGACCCAAGCCACAGTATTTTCAATTGCATCATATGCATGCGAAAGCTGGACACTGAATAAGGAAGACCTAAGAAGAATTGAAGCCTTTGAATTGTGGTGTTGGTGAAGAATATTGAATATACCATGGACTGCCAAAAGAATGAACAAATCTGTCTTGGAAGAAGTACAACCAGAATACTCCTTAGAATCAAGGATGGTGAAACTGGTCTTACATACTTTGGACATGTTGGGGGACATAATCCAATCCATGACATTCCACTCTTTGGCCCCCTCAAAATCACACCCTTGCAACATGCAAAACATATTCGCCCCATCATATCATAGCAAAAGTCTTAACTCCAAAATCCAAAAGTTTCTCTTCATCTATGAAATCTAGAATACAAGTTATCTGCTTCCAACAACCAACACCCATGGAAGCAGCAGTCAAGAAATCAAACAGTCTTTTGATTTCTGCTGCAAAAGATCTCTTCAAAGTGTTGAAAAGCAAAGATGTCACCTTGAGGACTAAGGTGCACCTGACCTAAGCCATGGTATTTTCAATCACATCATAGGCATATGAAAGCTGGACAATGAATAAGGAAGACCAAAGAAGAATTGATGTCTTTGAATTGTGGTGTTAGGAAGAATATTGAGTAGACTGCCAGAAGAAGGAACAAATCTGAGCCAGAATGCTCCTTAGAAATGAGGATGGTGAGACTTTGTCTCACATACTTTGGACATGTTACCAGGAGGGACCAGTTGCTAGAGAAGGAGGACATCATGCTTGGTAAAGTAGAGGGTCAGTGAAAAAGAGGAAGATCCTCAATGAGATGGATTAACACAGTGGCTGCAACAATAGGCTCAAACATAGCAACAGTTGTGAGGATGGCACAGGACTGGGCTGTGCTTCATTCTGTTGTACATAAGGTCGCTATGAGTCAAAACCAACTCAACAACACCTAACAACAACAACTATCTTTATGAGAGTAGGTCACCAGGTCTTTTCTCACAGAACCACTAGGTGAGTTTGAACTCTCAAACTTCCCATTAACAGCCAAGTGCTTAACCATTGCATTACCAGGAAGTTATTTCCCTGATGAGAAAACAAAGACTCAGATAAGGAAGGTCACACTCCTATAAAAAAGCACATGAAAGATCAAAGTCCAGTTCTTCTCCTCCCAAGTTTAGTACATCTCCCACTTCCAGTTTAAATTGAACCACGATCATGAGAATGGTGCCATTTTCCTGGAAAGAGCAAAACCCTTGGCAAGTGTTCCTAGATTTCCCAGAGCCCCTTGGAGGAGTAGGTGCTGTGTTTTAATCATGTGGAGGGGAAGAGACCGAGATGGCTGAATTTCTCACACGAGAGGCATTGGCAGCAGGCTCAGGCTGCAGACGGGCAGAGGCAAAGCGTATCAGGGTGCAACCCTCCAAGCAAGGATTAAATATCAAAATCAGAAACAGAACAGCTGTAGCTGTTTTAAAATTCCAAGCATGTAAAGAACCATAAAAATCACAAGTAGGCCCCTGGATCATAACAGATGAATAAGGGATTTATAATCTTTAAACTGCAAGGAGAATGGCTTACGTTTGTCCCATTTCCTATTTTGATTACAATCATTGTCCTGAGAGCAGATTCATGTTGTGCCTTCTCTGATTCTTTCTGCAATCCATCACGAGGAGACAACAGAATGGTAATGCCTCTGTACAGTCTTCGAAAGGCAATAAAAACCTATGTAACTTCCAGCCTTTCTCTTTTTTTTGGTTGTTTTTCATAATTTGACTGGGCTGTCATTTTCTATTGTGGCCTATTAGTCACTTCATTAACCTGCAAGGGTGAGATGGTCTGGACAATTAGCTTCCAGATACTAAAAAGGTTAAAGTAAAAAAAAAAAAAAAACACCACTACTTAGTGCCTTTCGTAAACTAGCCTGAGTATTAAATTCCAATATCTTGTTCCAGGTTCCCTGCCTCCAATCATATGAAATGGCACAAAGCAAGGCTCTCCCTGAATGGTTTTAAAACGACGTTCTCCTAACGCTTTCCGGGCGATACACAGCTTATATATCAATAAACCTGGGGGAAATGTCTACCTCTCCCTTCCCTACATACACACCCTACCACAACAGAATGTCCTTTATTCCTAATCAGGGAACTTTTTTTTCAGCTCGGTCTGTTTTCCTTTGCATTAAAGGTACTTTTATAAAATCATTAAGGACTTCTGTAACAATCAAAATTCTCTATTTTTTTTTTTTAGAAATTCACTGAAATGAAATGCAGTGCGAAATGCAGTGCAAAGCTATCAAAGCTCATATGTAAAGAGACAAATGCAAAGATCTTCGATCCAGGGCCTCTGAGCTCTAGCCTGGCTATCAACCATTAATAGCCTAAAGTGGAGCCAAGGCAGTGAGCGACTACCTGTATAATCGTGCTATGTATACAACCATCTGGAAAACCATAGCTGCATCAATGAAAGAAAAATGAAAAAAGAGACTTGGATTATGTTACATTTTTCGAGTGTTATTGAAATCCCACAGTTGGATAAATACAAGGATGACATAAAAACCCAGGAATTTCTAAATTAAAAAGGAAACATTGACTTTTCTTCCCTGTGTTGGTTATTTGTTTCACTCTTGGTCCAGCTGGATTGCCTAGCCCTAGTAAAAAAAAAAGCATAAAAATATAGAGAGCGTGAGAAACTGGTACCTTGCCCACAGCTGACCTGACTTTATAGAATTGCCCTCTGATCCTCATCACTTATATCATGCTCCATCTGCCTCAGGGTGGCTTTATACACAGGTGACATCTGGGGTCTGTGGGGAGTTCCCCCTCAAAGGCTGCAAAGCTTGACGTAAATCATATCACATGTGACCTATCTGAGCTCTCATTAAAGCATTTCCACACAGCGCTTCATGATAAATGTGGCGGCCTCAGGAATCCCAGTTGGGTATCTAAACAGCCTCTTGTTGATTGTTATTTTAATTGTGGTCATAATACAAATGTAAATGAAATGTACTCTCAGCTTCTCCTCATTCACATATAGATTTAGCAAATAGTAATAAAGAAAATTTTTTTAAAGTCGTTTTGTCACCCAGTTCCTTTACCAGTCACCGCTCTTTTCAGACAATAGATGAATTCATTCATTCATCCATTCATTTATTCCACGTATAGTGAGCATCTGCTATGTGTTAGGCAGTGTAAGAAGGTGACAGGCAGGGAGACACAAAGATGGCAAGGAGACAGTCCCTGTCCTCAAGGAGCATAAGGGTAAGTTGGCAGAGAAAAACAAACAGATGAATTACATGTACTATTTCTTAAGTGGTGGAATTTGTCTACAAAGTTCTATGTCAGGAGGCCCAAGCAGGCAGCTTTTACAGAGAGCTTTGAACTGGATTTTGAAGGGTGAGTGGGACATTTCCACACGGAGAAAGCATAAAAGACATCCCTGAAAGAGGATAGAGGACATGAAGGAGCTACATGTCAAGGGAATGCAATTTTAGTACTGGCCTAAGCAAAATGTAATTAGGTAAAGGAAGTCCATTTCCTATCACTTCCCCTTCCCCTTCCCTAGATCACATGACACCGGCAAAAGTCCAATACAATTAAATTCTGTTCCTCTCTAGTGGTATGAACAGAGATAAGATTTTGTTAATAATAACCACAAAAATAGCAACTAACTTGGTTACATTCATACACCTATCACCCTTGACCTGAGAGGTTCCTGGAAGCAATCCAACCAGGCTTGTTGAGAACTGCCGGCTGACAAAGGCCTACTTGGTATTAGTAAAAAATGGTGGTGTCATGGCATGAGAAGTTTTCAAGGCGATCATCCAGGATTTCAAGCCACAGTGTTCTCAGCTGTGTAGCTGTTACTACAGGAATTGGCTGAGCCAATGGCTCCTACCTTCTCAGATCTTACTGAACGTCTCCAATGGAGTTATACCATGGTGTTTTAGGACACAGAAACTTCTCAAAGACTGATTACCGCCCTGGCAATGAAACAGTGTGGGGACCATCATTTCTAAACACAAAATGAAAACACATAATCTGCTAGCAGGACCTGCAATCTGAAAGTAAGACCATCTAGAAAAATTTCCAAAATGGAAGAATGCAGCAACCAATTCCCCCAAACTCCCTGCTCTCTATCCCGGCACTGTCCAGTAAGAACATAATGGGAGTCATAAATGTGAGCCACATATGTAAATTTAAATTTTCTTACAGACACAATAAAAAATTAAAAAGAAACAGGTGACATTAATTTTAATAATATATTCTATTTAACCTAAATTTTTTTTTTTATCTGCAGTTTGAATATGCCAAGCACTGCTTGGAAACTCTATGGGGCAGTTCTACTCTGTCCTATACGGTCGCTATGAGTCAGAATCGACTCGACGGCACTGGGTTTGGGTTATCTAAAATATAGGAGCCCTGGTGGTGCAGCGGTTAAGCACTGGGCTGTTAACCAAAATATCAGTGGTTCCAAACCACCACCTGTTCGGTGAGAAAGATGTGGCAGTCTGCCTCCATAAAGATTACTGCCTTAGAAACTCTAAAGGGCAGTTCTACTCTGTTCTATAGGGTCACCGTGAGTCAGAATCTAAAATAGTTGCCTTTTTAAAATTTAGCCAACATAAAAAATATTAATGAGATATTTTACATCTTTTTTCTTGCTAAGGCTTTAAAATTCAGAGTGTATCTTGCACGTACATCACATCTCAATTTGAACTAGCCACATTTTAAGGGTCCAGTAGCCACATGTGGCCAGTGGCTATGATATTGGACAGCTCAGCTCTATACCAAAGGATCTAGCTGTGGTCCTCCCTCCCCTGCACCACCACGCATGTCTAATAAACGCCAAAGAACCAAAAAAGTTAGCCAGAGTTAAGCAAAACCTTCGCTAAGGACATATGTAAATGTTCTTGGCTCTCTCATTCATTCATCCACTTAGTAAACATAGGTTCAGTAACTATTACTTTGTGCCAAGCTACGTGCTTTATGTGGGAAAACAAAATCAAGAAAGAGTCAGTCTCTGCTTTCATGGTCTAGTTCAGGAGAAAGAAATAAAACAATAAAAATGCTGTGCCTTAAATGCTTTGAGGTATGTGTACTTGGGGGTTTTAAAGGCAAGTCGGGGAATGAGTGGTGAAGAGAGGGAAGCTGGGAAATAATTCAGAGCACGGCAGAACTAGTGAAGGTTTAGTTGGCCGGTTGTAAAGTCGAGAAAAAAACATACCATGGAAGAAAAACTGACATGTGCAAAGGCTAAGGCACCCTTCTACAGAAGTGAAAAGTAAAACCTGTGATAGGCAGGTTCCATGGATACCAGAAAATACGTTAGGAGAACTGGACGATCTCTGTTGCATATACCCAGGCACAGCTGCCCTGGCATGGAGCCAGAGAACCTGCAACCCAATACCCAGTTTAGTGTCTTCTGCTAGGTTTCAAGTAGACCCTCACCACTTGTTTTTAGACAGAAACAAAATGGGTCTGTTATCAAAATTCCAGAACAAACCTAAGAATCCTATCATTTATGCTAGCAAATGTATATTCTGGGTATGATTTTAGGTAGTGTCATTGTCGTTCAAAGTCATAGTATTTTCAAGAACCAAAAGAACTACTGCCTTAAGGTTGGGATAAACAATAGAACTTTTACATCAACTCAGAGAACTCTTTGCTAAAATATCTTAGGCTACAGAAGCACAGAACTTCACCTACTTTGATTGACTCCCTTTGGATTTAAGATGGCAGGTAAGGTTCCCCAAGATCTGGCTCCTGTCTACATCCCCAGCCTCACCTCCACTTTCTCCCCAATCCCTGATACTCACTCATTTATTTTCATAGTAAATTACTTGTGGATCCTGCAATACAGAGCTGTGGTCTCTCCCAGTTGCACATAGGATTCCCAGAATGCACTTTCAATCTCTACCTAATCAATTCCTTAAAACCCAGCTCAAGTGCAACCTCTTCAAGGAAGCCTCCCAATCCTCCTCACTCTTCATCTCCTCTAGGTAGATGCTGCTCCTAGGTGCCCCCATGGTCCACTATGAATATAGCAGCCACAGATTTTTCTCACATTTGCTTGTTAACATCCTCCACATGACTGTGAATTCCTAGTGGGCAAAGACTTTTTATTTCTATCCCCCCCACACTTACTGAAGTACTCAGTAAGGGCTTGATTAATGGGGGAATAAATGAAACAGTTAATCCTAACATCTTTAGAACAAAATGATGCCTAGTGGAGAGTTTATGTGGTGTGAATAATTTAGATAAAGAAGGCAGAGTTGCGACAAATCAATCAAAAGGTTTTTAAGCAAAATGATGTGCGGTAGAGGAAATAAAGGGTTGTGGCTAATTTAAAGGGAGGCAGATGTTGGCTGAAGGTAGAGCTTTGTAACAACTAAGGCTGTGCCACAGAAAAAATGATCTCTCTCAGGGGTAGGCAAACCCTGACTGTGAGCCAAATGCAGCTTGTCACCTGTTTTGGTAAATAGAATTTTATTAGAACACAGCCGCATCCATTTGTTTACACATTGTCCGTAACTGCTTTTTTACGGTATCAGCAGAGTCGAATAGTTGTGACAAAGATGTATGACTTGCAAAGCCTAAAATATTTGCTATCTGACCCTTTACAGGAAAAGTTGCTGACTCTTGGTCTACTAATGAGGTTTTGAGATTCCTGTTAAGTATTCAAGTAAAGGCTGGATCCGCTCAGGATATGGAAGGAATGTGTTCTTTCAAAGGGAGAAATGATAGCCTTTAAAGTTTCTCCCCTCTGGGTAAGCCTGTCACCATACCCTGCTTTTCTATGATAAAAAGCCATACTCACTAAATTGTCTTTGAAAAAATGCATGCCCATTTGACTGACAACCCTATAGACAGAAGGAATGATTTCCTACTCTGTAAGTAGCAATACTGTCCACTATAGAGAAGGAAATCATCCCCTCTGTTTTAGTTATCCAGTGCTGCTCTAACAGAAATACCACAAGTGAGTGGCTTCAATAAACAGAAATTTATTTTCTTACAGGTTAGGAAGCTAGAAGTCTGAATTCAGGGCACCAGCTCTAGGCAAAGGCTCTCTCTGTCTGCTCTGGGGTAACGTCCTTGTCTCTTTTCCCTTTCTGTTCCTAGGTTCCTTGGGGATCATGTGTATCTTCCCCTCCTTTTGTGCTTGCTCACTTACTTGTTTAATCCTCTCATTTGTATCTCAAAAGACACTGACTTAAAATACACCCTACACTAATACTGCCTCATTAACATAACAAATAAAACCCATTCCCAAATGAGATTATACCCACAGGTATAAGGGTAGGATTTACAACACATTTTGGGGGATAGAATTCAATTCATAACACCCTATAGAAGGCCAGAGAGTCCCCAAAATGTTGACAGCACTTGGATTTGCAGTTCAAATCCACCCAGAAGCACCTCAGGTGAGCAATCTAATTTCAAAACATCACAGCCATTGAAAACCCTGCGGTGGGCAGTTCTCCTCTGAAACACATGGGGTCGCCATGAGTGGGAATTGATAGCAAATGTTCGCTTTTGGGTTTTTGTTTGTTTTCAAAAGTGGGCCATGAATTACGTAACACACCAGGCTTTCTAAATACAGTTTACTGCCCCTTCGAAAAAAACGAAGGGAAGAAATTTGTGACTTCAGGCATCACAAGAGCACTATCATAGGAAAAAGCTGTGATTTGGTTCAAAGGAAGCCAAGGGGATAGTCACATGACCTGCTGCTGACTCTGCGTTCCCCAGAAGACCCAAAATCGGGTCCTCCCTTAGCCTTCAGCCTCTGTTGTTCTTTATGAGGCTCAGTGGTCACAGTGGGGAAGCCAGGCACCTATGCAATTACCTCTTATGCTTGCCCTATGCTTACTGACTGCCCCCTGGCAGTGTGGTAGAGAAGGCCTCCAAGGTTGCTTTTTAACCCTTGGCTGGCTTATTTAGTGGGAATGAAAAATCCTTACCCTGAATCACTTTGTACGATAAAAATTTTCTTTTCAGACTTCATTCACTTTTCCCATGTTAAAATGAGACACTGTGAAATGTTTTGAACGCTGGGTGAAAGCCACGTGTGTACATCCTTTTTATTAAGAGGTTGAAACGGCTGGGATAACTCCATGCTTTCATTTCTGGTGGATGTAAGTGACGGTATGTACCGGAAGGAGCTGCTGCACCAGAAGGAGAAAGAAGTTCCTGCTTCTTGTTTAACTGGGGTACACATTGCTCCCGGAAACTAGCCAAGGATGGCAATTTGGGGGCACGGTGTACACCGTCACCTCATCAGTAAAGTTCAGCAGCTACCACAGCACATTCCTGGTGTTTTCTGAATATATTCTTCTACAAATGAAGAAGGATAGGAACAAGTCCCAAAGACTCCATTTTAAAGTGGCTTTATGAGCTACGCCTTTAGGCACATGTCCACTCTACCTCCTCTTCAAGGTTCCCTGTACTAACAAAGTCCCAGAACATTCTCAAAGATGAACACAGCTAAAAAGACCCCAAAATCCTTGATGTAGAAATTATTTATAGCTAACTAAAAAAAAAAAAAAATTTTTTTTTTTTTAACTGTTTACTTCTTTTCTGCAGTCATCACTGAAAATGCTCACAGGGTTCTAGGAAATCCTCCTTATTTCCCTGCAATCCCTTTGTGGAGTTCTTCTCTCCCGCCTTCTTCACCACGGTAAACACCCTGTGTCAATGCAGTGCACTCTTGCTCTCGGGTTTCTGCAAACTCTTGTTATCAGTCTGAAGGGATTGGCTATTTTAGGAGGAAAGGGAAAAAAATCTTTCCAGGTTCAGGTAGTATACAAGGAGGATCATGTAAGTTATAGCTCTCTAGGGCCAGCTTGTGAAGATACTTGGCATTGGTTCTTCTCCCCCCTGCCCCGACCCCACACACACACACCTCCCCCTGTGCTGGAGAATACCTGCAGTAGTAAAAAATAATGGAGACGATTTGCTCCCATGAAGCTTTATTGAAATGCTCTCTGAGAAGGAGCGACTGCAGTTCGGGAGGGGAAATGTTCAGTCAACGGGATTCAGAGGGATGCTCCTCTTCTGAACTCCCGTGGTACCCATTGGCTCAGCCACTCGGTAGCATTTATCAAACCCTGCTCGGCTCTGTTGTCTGTGCATATGTGTCTCATCCACTCAAATAGTGTGTAAAAATGCCTCAAAGGTAGTGTAATCCCACATGTTCTCATCTGTGCCTCCTTGCACAGGGCCTTGCACCCTCAAGTCATTTGAAAAATATTTTTGGCATGCTACTTTTGAACTGTGAATTATTTTGAATACACTTTAAGAATTTTCAAGCTTTAAGAGTAACCAGAACACAGAAGAGAAAAAAAAAAAAAAAACATTGCCATTGAGTCAATTCTGACTCACAGCAACCCATAGGGCAGAGTGGAACTGCCCCACAGGATTTCCAAGGAGCACCTGGTGGATTCAAACTGCCGACCTTTTGGTTAGCAGCCATAGCACTTAATCACTACACTACCAGGGTTTCCCACAGAAGAGAAAGGGGCAGATTTTTTCATACTTCCTCACTTAAGAAGAATACCCTGCAAAAAAAACCTACATCCTAATCTCCAGAGCCTATGCCTATGTGATGTTACATGGCATGGTTGTAGACGGAATTCAGGTTACTAATCAGCTGACTTTAATACAGGGAGGTTATCCTAGGTTATCCAAGTCAACCCAATGTAATCAAGGGTTCTTAAAAATCAAAGCAGGAAGCAGAAGAGTTAGTGTCAGAGTGATACAATGTGAGACAGACTTGACCAGTCAATGCTGGTTTTGAAGTTGGCAGGAGGCCACCAGCCAAGGAATTCAGGCAGCCTCTGGACGGTGGAAAAGGCAAGAAAACATATTCAAGAAAGAAATGCAGGCTTGTCGACCCATTTTGGACTTCTGACCTCTAAAACTCTAAGATGATAAATTTGTGTTGTTTGAAGCCACTAAATTTGTGGTAATTTGTTACAACAGCAGTAGGAAATTAATATACTCATACCTATCTATTTTATCTGAGACTTAAGCAAAACAAAGGAAAGTTCAATATTGAGACATTTTCTTCTGATAGGTTCTAGCCTAAAAAAAAATAAAGAGGCCCTTAAGTCCTTTTGATCAGAAAGGTTTCTAACTGAAGGAGACTAAGGAGTCAAGTGACTATAAAGCAAAATCTTTGGCCTCCAAGGTACCCGTATGTTTCAGGTAATATCTATTGTGGTAGGCAGAGCTAGCCTTGCTCCTAAGTGAATTGAGCAGTTCCCCTTGTAGTGTAATTTCAGAGGGGAGGATAAGGCTCCCCTCACCTGCTTTCCCAAAAATGTCCCTCCCACTTTCCTACTGGTCCCTGAAAACCAAGGAAGTAACAGCATAGTCAATTGAATAAGGCAATATCCTTGCTTTCTGTGAGGAAATCTTATGCCTGTGGATATCAAGGGCCTAGTTTTCCCAGTGAAAAACCACTTGCTACTGTGCCTACATAGCAAAATGTCGATTGAAAAGACACATTCCCAAGCCTGAAAAACAGTGGATATTGCCAAATGAGATGGTCTCAGATCCATAAGAGGACACATGGACACACAGGTGTTTGCCAAAGCAGGGAAGAAAAGAGGAAGAATTGGGCTCCAAAGACTATCCTTGCCAATATTATAATTTTGCTTACTGCCAAATGGGTAGGATCCCCAATTCAGACTGTATCAGGTTAATATAGAGGACTGAAGAAGCTGCCTCTATTATATTTTCAAAGTGAAATAGGAGCTTCCATGGTTCTCATAATTGTTAGGTACTGAGGTATAAGTCTAATGCATTTATGGGAGTTGGCCTCTGGCCCACTGCTTATGAATACACATAAGCACACCTTTTATTGCTCAATAATGTTTTCCCTTTTGCAACTTTTTATGGACCACTATAAAAAAATGGGGCTTGTGTTTTAATTTTTTCAGGCGAAAAAACCAAATCTTCCAAATGGGAACTTCTCTTGCCTGCTGCCTCAACCAAAAATTATTTGTCAAGGGAGTGGTCAAAGCTTCAACATCAACAACTCGTGATATTCATTTGGTCCAAATCCAACTGACTTGCTCTCCAGACTGAGTTGCTGCATTTCTCTTTATGAGCCCAAGTTCCCTTTCTGGGGTGCTTAAGGTGCAATTCAGCAGAATTCATCAGCTCTGTATGCCAGTGGGATATGCTCCCCACTGGCTCTGTTACAGATCAGGTTTCTCTCCCCTTGGCTCCCATTCAGAAGAACAAGGGCTCTTTCATCCATGCCTGCCTGTCCATAATTGCCACTTCCACACCACGAGTCCAGGCCTTTGTGATCTCCTGCCTGGACCATTGCAATAATCTCCTAACTGGGCTTCCTATCTCCAATATCTCTGTTCTCCAATTCATATAGCCACGCTGCTGCCAGATTTATCTTGAAGGAGAGATACAATCATATCACCCAGCTTAGATGCTTCAACAGGTCTCCATTTTCCACCAAGTGTAGTTGAAAATTCCTTAACCTGGCTTATGACCTCATACACTGGGGCCTCAAATGACTTTCTGAAGACATCTCTCACTGCTCTCCTTCATGCACTTTGTCCTGCTGACAATATGGAACATTTGGCACTCTGCGGTCTGCCCCACATTTTCCCACATATGGGCCTTCACTCTTGCCACTTAGAGATCTTTGCTGAAACTGACTTTTCCCACCTTAGGCCACAGCGGAGCATGCTAGAAGAATGTGTGGAAGCTTCTAGACACTGAAGATCTAGGCTCAGAAGTGATGGGAAACAAAGTTGTTTAGGGAAAGAGTCTCAACTGCAGGATCTGTTGAACAATCTCTTCAGAGCACAGTCTGGTTGAATAAGTTAATTCAGCCATTTTCAGGCTTTTGGTTTTTTGTTTTGTTTTGTTTTGTGTGCCACTCAGGTTCCAGTTCCAAAAACATCATATCCAGTGGGTCCAACCTTGGCTAAAGAAAATTGGAGCACCTTGATAGATAATTTTACAAACTCTATCCAATAGGAGAAAAGAATTCCCCAAAAGTAAATCAGAGTGCTATTGCCAAAAAAACCAGAAATTATAATACAGGCTGGGCAGCCAAAAGTAACAAATATCTTCTACACATTATCTCCATTTAGAATGCCTGTTTTCTACCAACCATAGCTCTGCCCATTCTTCAAAGCCCAGTTCATACATCACCTTCAAGCCTGAGGTCATCATTCTTGTTGTGAAATTCTGGTTCAGAGCTTGTTCTTCCCTTTTGGTCTTCTTTGCTTAATTTTTTTATTCATACTTTCAATGTCTTCTCTTTTCTGCTTCTTAGTTTTGTAATGAGAAAGTCACCTCTCCTCTCTATGCTTCAGTTTCCTCATCTATAAAAAGTAGATAATGACAACTATTTCACAGAAATGTGAGTAGAATTAATATCCGTATGAAATGTACCATATTTTTACACAAATAACATGCGCCTCCTACCTTTGTTTGCCATCCAATCCCTCCCACTGCAAGGTATTTTCATAAGCTCTGCTATGCCAATTTTTTTTTACATGTTGCTGTAAAAAATTAGCATAGCACACTTATGAAAATATCTCAAGGGGAGAGGGGGTGGTTGGCAAACAAGCATAGAAAGCACACGTTATTTGTGTAAAAATGCGATTAGTTCAGTGCCTAACACGTAGTAAGCTCTCAAGCTGCTGCTGCTGTGTTTTTGTTAATCATTTATTTTTTTGTTGTTGCTGAAAATATACACAGCAGAAGATACACTAATTCAACAATTACTACACGTATAATTTCAGTGACATTGATTACATTCTTCAACTTGTACAACCATTCTCACCCTCCATTCCTGAATTGTTCCCCCCCCATTAATATAAACTCACTGTCTCCTAAGCTTCTATTGAACCTTTAAGCTGCCATTGTCAATTTGATCCCATATAGTCAGAACTTAAGATAATGACTCAAAACATTCAGTTAAAAGAGCACAATGCTCAAGGCAAACATTCTTTACTACTTAAGTTAAACTATTGTTTGGTTTAAAGAAGACTTTAGGGAATATTTTTGGCTTAAGGCTTACTTTCATTAGCGTGTCATCATCATCTCTATCAATATACAACTCCACGACAAGGAACCAAGATTTATTCATCTTTATAGCACCTAGTCAAATATTTTACACATAAAAGCTATTTGCTATTACTGGGAATGAATGAATCAATCAACCAATAAAACAATCAATCAGTGAAGGAAGAAAAACACTGGAGACTGGACCTGAAACTGGAATTCGAGTGTATCTGTCTTTTTCTTCCATACAGGAGACCAGGGTTTGATTCCCGGCCGATGCACCACATGTGAACCACTACCCATCTGTCAGTGGAACCTTTCATGTTGCTGTGATACAGAACAGGTTTTAGTGACTATGATGGACTAGGAAGAAAAGACTGGTGAGCTACTTCCAAAATTCAGTCAGTGAAAATCCTACAGATCAAAACAGCCTGATCCACAACCAATCACGGGAATGGCATAAGACTGGCAGCGTTTCATTCTGTTGTTCATGAACTCTCCACGAACTGGGGGCTGACTTGATGGCAGCTAACAACAAAGAGGGCCCAGTTGTAGAGCAAAAATTAACATAGATGTCCCCAGGAAATGGATGGGAAGAGGGATTTGCATTGAACATTCTATGGTTCTGAGGCAATCGGAAATCCAGCCCCAGTTCTTCTTTTGCAGCCATAGCCTGTATCTGTAGGCAATTTTAAAACTGATAACAAAATGAAAGGAAAGTTAAAAAAACAAAGAGATTAGTTAACAAAAATTTTAAGGTGGCCTACAATGATGGAAAAAAGACCATCCCAACCTGCAAGCCCCAGGCCTAGCCTTCAGCTCTGCCAGTGGCCCCGACAGGGACTACGTGCAATTGTTTAAGATGCCCCCCAGGCATCCTTATCACCTTGATTACCAATATGGATCTATCATCCATGAATTTATCTAAATCTTCTTCAAATCTATTTATGTTTTCAGCCCCTGCTACTTTCCACGTGTATTTTCAGCTTTGCTTTTAGTCTTACCTGGATGGCTAAGGTATGATAAGAAAAAACAAGCCCTTGCAACAGAGAACTGAAGAAAGCTACATTTATATCTTGCATGTGTTACTCACTCAACAGCCTTGGGCCAGGCATTTGCCCTCCCTGCCTGCCTCACTCTGATCCATTTAAAATTGATATAACAATCTTCAGATGAGTGCATTAAAGGTTAATTAGATTTTAACTTTTTCATGCCACTCAGAAAATGAAGGAGATTATATAAGTATTACATCTTATTATAGATTCTGGATAAGAATCCTTTTATAATTGACTAAATGTGCATCCCTACCTGACCACTCACTCCTCTGTCCTCAACACCATCCTCTTTTTCACACTCTGGTTAATCCCTATAGGGTGTGTAGGTTACACACTGTGCTACTCTAAGGGACAATGTTCATATCCTATTTATCACAGATATACAGATTCATTATGAAAATTTTTAGATAAATGGCACTAACATGTCTGGGGGAAGAGACCCTTTTTTCTCCTTCACACAAAAACATTAAGGAAATGTCATGGCCAGATCTGAGACATCAGAATGTTTTTCCCCACTTTATCCTTGTGGCTTTCACAAACTTCTATTTGTTAAAGAGATCCAAATGGTGTTTCAAATATAACACACATGTAGTAATTATCTCCAGCATCAGGCTGCCCACTCTTAGTGTGCATCTCTTTGATTCGAACTGCTCTTCATGGCACCAGTTTTGAGGCCCAGCTCTTCTTCTGTGAGCTCTGGTTCTGAGCCCAGCAGTCACACACTCTAGCTTAGGTCTATAAATTAATCAGGGTTGAACGTCTTCTCTCCAGATCCTACATGTCTGGCACAGACATCTGTCTCAGGTTGAGTGTGAGCGTGCCAGGCAATTCTACAGAGTAGTGCTAAATGTTGCTCCAATTAGCAGTATCTTTTATTCTCTCTTCAAAAGGAGGCCAGTGCCTGGATTTGGCTCCTCTCAGGCACTGAAGAGCATACATATGCTTAACCCCTCTAGAGTACAGCCAAGAAAAATATCCCTTGGTTCTGTTCCTTGATTAAATATTTTTAGGTAGATTTAAGAGAAGCACTACTAATTTTTATTTTCTTCTTCTCTTCCCACATATAATCACATGCCCAGATATACGTACATACCGGTTATTTATCTAAAACAAGATTTAACCATTTAATTAAAAAATCGTTGAGTCAATTCTGACTCATAGCAACCCTATAGGACAGAGTAGAACTGCCCCATAGAGTTTCCAAGGAGCGCCTGGTGGATTTGAACTGCCGACCCTTTGGTCACCAGCCTTAGCACTTAACTACTTCACCACCATGGTTTCTAACCATTTATTAGGAATGGTTATACTTCTAAAAAAAAAAAAAAAAAAAGCAGTCAGAATTCTTATAATAATGCAGTTAATCATCCAAATATTTATTTAGCTCTTAATGTTCAGCTTATTGACACTACCAGTAACCAGTTTCCATCAAGTAGATTCTGACTCATGATGCCCCCACTCATGTCAGTAAAGAACTGTGTTCTATAGGGCTTTCAATGGCTAATTTTTTGAAAGTAGATCACTCGGCCTTTCTTCTGAGGCACCTCTAGGTGGACTAGAACCTCCAACCTTTCAGTTAGCAGCAAAGCACATTAACTGTTTGTACCACCCAGGGACTCCTATCAACACTACAAAAAAATACAAAACCAAACTCATTGCCATCTAGTCAATTCCAACTCAGAGTGACCCTGTAAGACATACTAGAACTGCCCCATAGGGTTTCTAAGGAGCACTTGGTGGATTCAAACTGCTAACCTTTTGGTTAGCAGCCATAGCTCTTAACTACTATGCCACCAGGGCTCCATTGCAGGGGAGGCAAAATCCTTGCCCCAGGATAGGTATAAAGAATAGATTTAAAATACAAAGACTGAATTCAAATCCAAACTCAGTGACCATGGGCAAGTCATCCTACTAGACTTCAGTTTTCTAATCTGTAAAAGGAGGATAATCATATCTACCCCACAGATCATTATGTTAATTGAAATAATATGCATAAAATCTCCTAAGTAGCTAATAAATACTCAACAAATATTTCTGGAAGACCTACTGCACTCATAAAAAATATATGCATTGTTCCTGCCTTCATGGAACTTTCATTCTTATTAGTTTTTTTGTTTGTTTACTCAAGAGGCTCTTGAGCAAGGGAGCAACCATCGGTATGGTAGGGGACATTTATACTGACTTGCAAGAGTGAATTATCAAACATTTAGAAATTCCGAGAACTGGTTGTTAAATGACTGGCAACTTAAAATATAAGCATATTTATTACCACAGAAATTGGCAAACACTACAAACAGGCCTCCCCTCCCCCCACTCCACACCCGCACCCCCACCGTTTCCACCCCCCAAAAGCCAGTTTACCAGCACACCTTTGGGAGCAACACTTAAAAGCGTGAGGGAGATAGCATGGTATTTAAGAACAGGGACTAGCACTGGGCAAAAATGGGTATAATTCTAGCTCTGTAACTTACAAGCTGTGAGACCTTGAGCAAGTCATTTAGCTACTTGGAGCCTCATTATTCTCATTCATAAAATGGGGTAATATAACCTGCCTCTTAAGTTTATGGGGAAGATAAAATGAGATTCAACGTGTATACTTAACAAAAAAAAAACTTAACAAGTACTCAGTAAATGTTAGTTATCATCACTGTTACATGTTAGAAAAGTGAGTCTGGCTTTGTGACGTGGTACAAAGAGAGGCTAGAGAAGTGAAGGCTACAGTGAAGATCATTGAGCATGTTGTTGGACAATCTCAGACAATAATGGACTGGGCAAGGACCAATTCTAACAAATGAAAACTTAACAAGATGTAGGAAGTGATTAGATTTGGGGACAAGAAAAGGAAAGGATCAAAGATGGTTAAGAAGACTGAATGAATAGAAATTGATGGCAAAAGGCAGCATAAGATGAAAATTAGTTTTAGAAGAAAGATGAGATCAATTGAGAACTTAAGATAATGACTCAAAACATCCAAAATCCCCAATTTCAGTTTCTGATAGCTTCTTTTCATTGACCAAATATTTCTACTATGTGCAAGGCGCTGTAAAGGATGTAAAAATGGTCAGAATGTGATTCCTGTCTTTGATGTGCATATGGCTCATTAAGGGAGAGAACATGAAAAAAAAAAGTTCTTAAACAAGCTTAAAAAAGGCTCAAATTAGGTGCAGTGAGTTTTCAAAAGAAAAGGAGTTAATTTCTTGCCTGGCATGAATTAGAATTTCATGGAGGTAGAGGCAGGAGACATGGAGGATAGATTGAATTTGGATAAACAGGAAGATGGGAAAGAGGGTAGAGAAAGATATTCTGCTAGAAACTCCTTCTAACATGAGCAAAGGGCACTGAGGTGAGACAATGTATTCAGGGGCATTTCAGTTCAGCCAAAATATAGGCAGCATATTGGACAATGGTAGGAAATCACTGAAACAGTCATCTAAAACCAAACCACAGAAGATCTTAAAATCTAGAGTAAAGAATTTGAACTTGATTTAGTAGGAAGTGAAGAGTCACTTCCATGTTGCTCAAATATAAGCATCTTTCACCCCACCTATAATTGATTTTGGAAACCCTGGTGATGTAGTGGGTAAGAGCTATGGCTGCTAACCAACAGATCAGTAGTTCGAATCCACCAGTCGCTCCTTGGAAACTCTGTGGGGCAGTTCTACTCTGTCCTATAGGGTTGTTATGAGTCAGAATGGACTCGATGACAATGGGTTTGGTTTTTTGCCTTTTTTTTTTTTATCATTGATTTACTTCGATTCTCACATTCCTAAATAACTCTTCATTGGCCTTGGCTAAAATTACAAGTTCTTGATCCCTGACATGAATCCTCTTGCAAGACCTGCAGCAACCAGGCTGTCCAAGATCCCAGAGTGCTCCATTTCCCAACCTCTGGAGAACCAAACCATCTCTTGTCTTCACCGTAGCTTTTCACTCTCAGAGCTTCCTCAAAAAGGTAAAATAGAAAAGTCAGCTGCCATCACTTCTGCACATATCCCTACGTGGAGTGTAATCTGTGAATGAGCACTAAGCAAAAGAGAAAAGCTAAAAATCCAGGTAATTTACCAAGAACCTTTGGAAGGTCTCCTCCAGGCCCTACTCCTCTTCTCTTCACTTGGAGTGTCTGGGAAGAGTATCAGAAGAAGAGTGTGGAAGCCAAAGTTTTTGAGGCTCTGGGTCACGCACGTGTAGCCATCCACTGTCTTCCTCACAAGCATCTGCAATGTATGCTTCTTGCTACCTCCAAGTGAGGGACTTGCCTGGGAATTTGTGAACCTCTGGAGAGCATGCCCAGTGTCTTATTTTTCTGTGTACCCCAGCACCTGTCCTCGGGCCTCACAAAAAACAGGCACTCAGTAAATGGTGATTGAAGGAAGGGAGGAAGGGAGAAGCAGAAGGGAAGGAAGGAGGGAGGTGGCAGCAAGAGGACAGGACACAGGGCTTTGGCACGGAGGCTTGCCAGGCTCAGTTACTTGAGTGCATGTCTTTACCACTTTTAGATTTTGAGCTTAAGAACAAAGACCATAACCTAGAATCATTTTTATATTCTTCCAGCCAAAATGATTAACACAGAATCAGACACTGAGCATTCAATAAGTGTTCAACTGAATTTCCTCAGTGAAGTGAGCCCGTCTTCTTTCTCATGTAGGGGGTGTCTTAGAGCCTGGAGGCTTAGTGGTTAAGTGCTCCAGCTGCTAACCGAGAAGTCGGCAGTTCAAATCCTTCAGGTGCTCCTTGGAAACTCTATGGGACAGTTCTACTCTGTCCTATAAGGTCGCTATGAGTTGGAATCGACTCGATGGCAGTGGGTTTGGTTTGGTTTTTTTTCTTAGTCATATAGTGCTGCTATAACAGAAATACCACAAGTGGATAGCTGTGACAAAGAGAAATTTACTCTCTTACATCTAGTAGACTACAAGTACAAATTCAGGACATCAGCTCCAGGGGAAGGTCTTCTCTATCTGTCGACTCTGGAGGAAGGTCTTTGTGATGCATCAGTCTTCCTTTGGTCTGGGAGCACCTCAGCGCAGGAACCTCAGGTGCAAAGGGTGCACTCTGCTCCTGACACAGCCTTCTTGGTGGTATAAGATCCACCTGTCTCTGTGATGTCTTCTCTCTTTTATATCTCAAAAGAGATTGGCTTAAGAAATTATATAATTTTGTAAATCTCATCAATATAACTGGCACTAATCTGTCTCTTTACATCATAGTGATAGCATTTATAGCACATAGGGAAATCACATCAGATGACAAAATGGTAGACAATCTCGCAATACTGGGAATCATGACCTAGCCAAGTTGACAGATATTTTAGGGGGACACAATTCAATCCATGACAGGGAGGATGCCGTATAGGTTAGTCAGGCTTAAAAAAGAAATCCACAGGTCTTTTTAGATGTATGACTCCTAAACTCAGGGTTATAATGGGTTTGTTATTAGTATTACTACTACTGCTGCTGCTACTATTGCCACTATTCCTTCCTCTTCTGCCCCAGAGACTTATAAAGACTCAAAACTAACTTGCCTTCACCTTCTCTCTAGCACACTACCAAGAATTAACTGCTTACTTTGGGAGAATGAACAGAAGCATTATCCTATTTAAAGTGGGAAAGCCAGACCCTCTAGAGGTCTTCAAAGCTGAGCCTGCTAAGCTACATCAATTTAAGGAAGATTTAAATGCTTACCCTGCTTTATCTCTGTCAGTAGTGAATCACATTGAGATGAGGAGTCTGGCAATGACAGCAAACATCTCGCATGAGGTCAGTTGGTATAGTTTATCCCAGGCACATGAAGTCGAAAGATGGGAATCCTGTGTCTGAGCCTAGGGTACCTTTAAAATACTAAGAATAGGGATTGGAGATTAGAGAAAGGCTTTGCATTTAAAAAGTAGATGAGTTTCTCTTAATTTCTAGAGAAAGTAAGAATGCTATTGATGGAATCGACTTCTCATATTTGCACACTACAGGGCTGGTGCTGTATTTGTGCTTTATAAAAACCTGAAATCCTTAAGTGCTCTTGAGCAGTAACATCTCAAGGAAGCAGAGCCTGAAGGAGTTCCTTTGTCCATATCCCTCATCATCTTCCACTTCTCCTCTTCCACTCTGCACCAAGCACTCTCTGATTCAAAGACAATCACCCATATAAGGAGTCCAGAAGCCTGGCAAAGGTAATGAGTTCTTCCCATTTGTAATGGAATCTCAAGCCGCTACCCAAATCTACCAACACATCCGTTTTAAAGACCTGTAAATTTCCCAGGTAGTAATTAGTGCATAGGAATTTGCCGATTAATTCAACAAGCTTTTCTTGAGAACCTATATTATGCCAAGGACCATGTTTTAAGAGGTTCTGGTCAGAGTCCATCATCAGGACTTTGTGGTAGGAAGACCACTGGCCCAGGTCTAACATACACAAATGTCCAATGTAGTCCAAAGTAAAGTGTAGTCTTGTGATGTTTTCCCAAGAATACACTGCCAATATTGAAAGATGTTCTTCATAGTGCCTACAGTGCACTGTGAAATAAACTTTTATAAATCTAATGACTATCTTGTGAACAGCCTATAATATTGCACTATACTCTTTGTTGGAATAATAAATTGATTATATATGCATATGTAAATTATTTTATTTTATTTTAGGTGAAAGTTTACAGTGCGTATTAGTTTTTCATTCAAAAATTCATACACAAAATGTTTTGTGACATTGTCTTAGTTATCTAGTGCTGCTGAAACAAATACCACTAGTGGGTGACTGTAATAAACAGAAATTTAATCTCTTATGGTTTAGGAGGCTAGAAATCTGAAGTCAGGGCACCAGCTCCAGAAGAAGGCTTTCTCTCTCTGTTGGCTTTGGGTCAGGTCCTTGTCATCAATCTTCCCCTGGTCTAAGGGTTTCTCAGCAGTGGTACCCTGGGTCCAAAGGACACACACCACTCCTGGTTCTTCTTTCTTGGTGGTAGGAGGTCCTTCCTCTCTCTGCTCCCTTCTCTCTTTCATATCTCAAAAGATATTGACTCAAGATACAACCTAATCCTGTAATTTGTATCCTGCCTCATTAACATAACTGCCTCTAATCCTGCCTCATTAATATCATAGAGGTTAGAATTTACAATGCATAGGATAATTATATCAGATCAAAATCGAGGGCAAACACACAGTACTGAGAATCACGGCCTAGCAAAGTTGACACATTTTATTAGGGGACACAATTCAATCCATGACAGATGTTGATTGCAATCCCTGCAATGTGTCAGCACTTTCTCCCTTTCCCTTTACACCCCGAATTCCCCATGTCCGTTCATCCAGGTTTCCCATCCCTTCCTGCCTTCTCCTTTTTGCTTTTGGGCAGGTGTTGGCATTTGGTCTTTTATACTTGATTGAACTAAGAAGCATGTTTCCTACAAGTGTTATTTGTTTTATAGGCCTGTCTAGTCTTGAGCTAAAAAGTGGACTTCAGGAGTGGCTTCAGTTCAGAGTTAGGAGGGTGTCCAGGTCTGTAGTCTCAGTGGTTCCTCCAGTCTCTTTCAGACTAGTAAGTCTGGTCTTTTTTTGTGAATTTCATTTTGTTCTACATTTTTCTCCCACACTGTGATCCCTGTCAGAGCAGTCAGTGGTGGTAGCTGGGCACCATCTAGTTCTTCTGGGCTCAGACTGGTGGAGGTTGTTGTAGTTGTGGTCCATTAATCCTTCGGACTAATCTTTACATTGTATCTTTGGTTTTGTTCATTCGCCTTTGTTCAGAGAGTGATAGGACCAACAGACATATTTTAGATGGCCTTTCACAAGCTTTTAAGACCCCAAGATGCCACTCACCAAAGGAGGATGTAGAACTATGTTATGCCTATTGATCTAGATGTCCCCTGAGACCATGGTCCTTGGTTCTCACCCCAGTAACTCAGTCCCTCAAGGTGTTTGGATATGTCTAGAAAGCTTCTATGACTTTGTCTTTGTCAAATTGTGCTGACTTCTCCTATGTTGTATGTTGTCTTTCCCTTCACCAAAGTTAACACTTGCCTACTACCTAAGTTGGTGGTTTCCCCTTTTCCTCCCCAAAGATAGTTTTTTCTGTGTGTAAAACTTTTCTTGGGTTTTTATAATAGTGGTCTCATACAATATTTGTGCTTTTGTGATTTACTTATTTCACTCAGCATAATGCCTTCCAGATTTTGTTCATCCGTGTTGTGAAATGTATCATGAATTCATTGTTGTTCTTTATCATCGCATAGTATTCCATTGTGTGTATGTACCATAATTTGTTTATTCATTCTTCTGTTAATGGGCACTTAGGTTGTTTCCATCTTTTTGCTGTTGTGAATAATGCTGCAACAAACATGGGTCTGCATATGTCTCTTCCTGTGAAAGCTGTTATTTTTCTAGGATATATTCCTAGGAGTAGAATTGCAGGGTGGTATGATATTTCTATTTCTAGCTTTTTAAGGAGGTGCCATATTGTTTTCCATAGTGGTTGTGCCATTTTACATTCCCACCAGCAGTACATAAGAATTTCAACCTTCCCACAATCTGTCTGTCTTAGGCTGGGTTTTCTAGAGAAGCAAAACCTGTAAAGCATATAAATATATGGAGAGAGAGATTTATATCAAGGAAATGGCTCACATGGTTGTAGGGGCTGGAACATCCCAAGTCTGTGAGTCAGGATAGAAGCCTCTTCTGATTCACATAGACAGCAGGGCTCTTGCTCACAGGCTGCAAAGATCAACGAATCCTAAGATTGGCAGAAAAGATGACGGGTAAACTGCTAGCTCAAATTCCAAGAAGCAGAAGTCAGATGAACAGGAGCCAGCTGCAGGATCCAGAGCAACCAAAAGCCAGCGAGCCTTGACAGAAGGTCCCTCATATTTGATGTAGGCCACACCCCTAAGGAAACTCCCTTTCAACTGATCGGCTACTCAAAACAGAGCCCAGCATGGAGGTGATGACATTATATCAAATTTCATCATGGAAGTGATCACATTGTAGTATAACAGCCAAGCTACATCATAACTGCCAAACCACTGAGAATCGTGGCCTAGCCAAGTTGACACAACCTTAACCATCACACATCACTTAACCATCACAGTCCACCTCTTGTCAACTTGGCACTCATACACATCTCCTTAAACCAGACATAATCTCTGAACAAAGACAATTATAAAGCCACACTGGCACCTAACATGATGGAATGAACATGCATACAACTGAATATGCACTAGCGCTGTTTACATCTTATAAGAAAAAAACAAAGGTATTAGATGTACACATGCAAGGCAGAAATATAACGATTACAGTCTTCATTTCTGCAACTGGGGACATAATAACTGATATTTAGAACTACCTTCTTTCACCACGCATTCCAGATTTCCTTTGCCCTCAGCAAGCAACTCAGCTGGTCATGGTTCTTTGCCTGGTGGGGTGACCCAAACCTTCAACACTGCAGGCTCTGAGCCATTAGTGGTCACGTCAGAATTGGGTTGCTGTAGTTTCCCATTGAATTTAATCACAGAGCATGGTAGCACTAAGAGACACCCTAAGGGATCTCCTGCATTCCAGACATACTCTTTTTTTACCTCCATTATGTAATATTAATCCAATTTTCTTTTGGTAATCAAGATCAATGACACCAGCCAATAAGTTAACTCCCTTCTTTGCCCGTTGATCCAGAGGCATAAGGAGATCCAAGTGGCCAGACGGCATTCTTAGCTTCCAGTTCAATGGAATCAGTTGATGTGCCTCCAGGTAGGAGCATTCCTCACTTTGGAACTAAGACCTCTAGACCCGCAGAGCATAAGTTCGCAGGGACAGGAAGCAAAAATTTTACAAGTGGATCACTAGGGGTAATAGTGAGCGATGCCACGCCCATTTCTACTCCTTGATTCCTGGACCCATGAATCTTGGCTATGGGAGAAACAGCACCATATATTGGATGCTGGATTAGAGCATATACAGCCTTTTGGAGAACATTCCCCCAACACTGCAAGGCATTGCCACCTAGCTAGCACCGTGTCTTTAAAAGGCCATTACATCATTCTATCAAGCCCCCTACTGCAGGACGATGGGGAACGTGGTAATACCAGTGAATTTCATTAGCATTGGCCCACTGCCACATTTCATTTGCTGTAAAGTGAGTCCTTTGATCTGAGGTGATGCTGTGTGGGATACCATGATGGTGGATAAGGCATTCTGCCAAACATAACTGCCAAACCACCGAGAATCACGGCCCAGACAAGTTGACACATCGTTAATGATCACACACTCCAACTTTTGCTATTTTCCTTTTTTTTTAATTAGTGCCAGTAATGCCGGGATTAGATGGTATCTCACCATAGTTTTGATTTACATTTCTCTAATGGTTAGCAATTGTGAGCATCTCCTATTGTGTCTGTTAGCTACCTGAGTATCATCTCTGATGAATGTCTGTTCGTATCCTTTGCCCATTATTTAATTGGATTATTTCTCTTTATATTATTGAGGTGTTGAAGTATTCTGCAGACTTTAGAGATTAGACTCTTCTTGGATATGTCAGTTGGAAACCCTGGTAGCATAATGGTTAAGTGCTACAGCTGCAAACCAAAGGGTCGGCAGTTCAAATCCCCCAGGCGCTCCTTGGAAACTCTATGGGGCAGTTCTACTCTGTCCTATAGGGTCGCTATGAGTCAGAATCGACTGGATGGCACTGGGTTTGGTTTTGGTTTGGTTGGATATGTCATAGCCAAAAATTTTTCCCAGTCTGTAGGTTCTCTTTTTACTCTTTTGGTGAAGACTTTTGATGAGAGTGTTTAATTTTTAGGAGCTCCTAGTTATAATTTATTTAATTATAGTTTATTTCCTGGAGTTTGTGCATTGTTAGTTATGAATTGTATTCTGCTTATGCCATTAGGGCCCCAAGCATTGTCCCTATTTTTTCTTCCTTTATTTTTATCATTGTATGTTTTATATTTAGGTCTTTGATCCATTTTGAGTTATTTTTTGTGTGTAGTGTGAGGTATGGGTCCTGTTTCATTTTTTTTTACAGATGGACATCCAGTTTTGCCAGCACCATTTGTTAAAAAGACTGTCTTTTCCCCATTTAATGGACTTTGGTCCTTTGTCAAAGGTCATCTGACCATCGGTGAATGTATTTATGTCTGGGTTCTTGATTCTATTTCATTAGCCTATGTGTTTGTCATTGTACCAGTACCAGGCTGTTTTGACTAACGTGGCTTCATAGTAGGTTCTGAGATCAGGTAGTTTGAGGCCTCCTAATTTGTTCCTCTTCTTCCATAATGCTTTATTTATCTGAAACCTCTTTCCTTTCCACATAAAGTTGATTATTAGCTTTTCCATCTCATTAAAGAATGCTGTTGGTATTTGGATTGGGATTTCATTATATCTGTATACCGCTTTGGGTAGAATTTACATTTTCACAATGTTGAGTCTTCCTGTCCATGATCATGGTATCTTTTTTCATTTACATACGTCTCTTTTGGTTTCCTGCAGTAGTGTTTTGTAGTTTTCTTTGTATAGTTCTTTTAAGTCCCTGGTTAGATTGATTCTATATTATTTTATCTTTTTCAGGGTTATTATAAACAGCATTGCTTTCCAAATTTCCTCTTCAAAGTTCTCTTTGTTGGTGTATAGGAATTCAACTCATTTTTGTATGTTTACCTTGTATCCTGCTTCTCTGCTGAATCTTTCTATCGGTTCTAGTAGTATTCTTGTAGAATCTTGGGGGTTAAGTATAGAATCATATCATCTGGGAATAGGGATAGTTTTACTTCTTCCTTTCCAATTTGGATGCTCTTTATTTCTTTTTCTTGCCTTATTGCTCTAGCGGGTTTTTTAGGACTTCCAGCACAATGTTAAATAGGAGTGGTGGTAAAATGCATCTTTGTCTTGTTCCCATTCTCATGGTGAATGCTTTCAGTCTCTCTCCATTGAGAATAATGTTGGCCTTTTCATTTTGTATACATGCCCTTAACTAGAGTTTTTATCAGGAATGAGTGTTGGACATTATCAAATGCCTATTCTGCATCAATTGAGATGGTCATGTGATTCTTTTCTTTTGTTCTATTTATGTGGTGGATTACACTGGTTGATTATCTGATGTTGAACCATCCTTGCATGTCTGGTATGAACCCTACTTGGTAGTGGTGTATTATTTCTTTTTACATGATACTGAATTCTATTGGCTAGAATTTTTGCATCTATATTTATGAGCAATATTGGTATATAATTTTCTTTTTTTTTTTTTGTGGTGTCTTTGCCTGGTTTGGTATTAGAGTCATGCTGGCTTCATGGAATGAATTTGGGAGTATTCCTTCCTTCCTTCTATGCTCTGAAATACTCTGAGTAGTACTCGTGTGAGATCTTCTCTGAGTGTTTGGTAGAATTCTCCAATGAAGCCATCTGGGCCAGGGCTTTTTCTTGGAAGTTTTTTTTATTATTATTACTTCAATGTCTTCCCTTGTCATGAGCTTGTTCAGATTTTCTATCTCAGTTTGTTTTAGCTTAGGTAGGTAGTGTGTTTCTAGAAAGTTGTACATCTCCTCTAGGTTATCAAATTTGTTAGAGTACAATTTTTCATAATATTCTGCTCTGATCCTTTTTATTTCTGTTGGGTCTGTTGTAATGTTCCCTATCATTTCTGATGTGGGTTATTTGTTTCTTCTCCTTTTTTTCTTTAGTCAGTTTTCCAATGGTTTATCTATTTTATCAATCTTTTCTATTTTTTTTTTTTTCCTGTTCACCATTTCATTTCTTTCTGCTGTAATCATTAGTATTTCTTTCTTCTGATTCCTGTGGGCTTCTGTAGCTGTTCTCTTTCCATTTGTTCTAGTAGTAGGGCTAACATTGATTTGGGCCTGTTCTTTTTTGATGTGTGCATTTGCTGCTATAAACTGACCTCTGAGCACCCACTTAGTCTTATCATTTCCCGTTTGTAAGTGACTTTTCATTTTTCTCATGCTACTTTCAGGTTTCTTTCTTTTTCTTTCAATTTGGCAAGTGTGATTATGATATGCCTTGATGAATTTCTTTTGGAGTCTTTCCCATTTGGAGTTTCTTGGGCTCCTTGCATGATCAGCTTTTCATCTTTCATGATATTTGAGAAGTTTTCTGCCAGCGAATCTTCAGCAATCTTCTCTGTGTTTTCTATTTTATACCCCTGTTCTGAAACCTAGATTACACACAAATTTTTGCTCTTGATTGTGTCCCACATAATTTTTAAGTGTTTTTCATTTTTCTTCATTCTTTTCTCTGATTTTTCCTCAAACAAAGTGGCATCCATGGACTTGTCTTCAATCTCACAGACTCTGTCTTCCATTGTTTCAAATTTGCTCTTAAGACCTTCTATTGAGTTGTCTGTTTCTGAAATTTTGTTAACTTTTGGATTTCTAATTGCTGTTTTTGTATGATTTCTAATTATTTATTTTGACGTTTTGTTCTTATATTATTTTCCTGAATTCTTCTATTACTTTATCTGTGTTTTCCTTAATTTTGACTACATTTTCTTTGGTTTTTGTCTGTGTTTTCCATGATTTTGTCTGCATTTTCCTTGGTTTTCTCTGAGTTCTCCTTGATCTCTTTCCTAATCTCTTGGAGATCCATAAATATTAGTCTTTTGAATTCCATATCAGGTTGCTCCACTGCCTTTTCTTCTACCAGAAGTCATCTGATTCTTTATTTCGGTTACTTGCTGGAGCCATCTTTTCCTACTTTTTTATTTGTTTTGATATGGTCTGCTGTCTCCAAGGCATTAAGGTATTATTTCCTTTATTGATTTTATGTTCATTTGTTTCATCCTGTTTCTTTGATTTGCTTTGATATGTCAGGGTGGGTGGGCCAGGCATGCTCTTCTTCTTGCTCAGCTATAGGCACGATAGCTCACAACAACTTGTCCCGGTGGGCAGGGCCGCAGCAGGCAGGGTGAGCCCACTTCACTGTGCACTGGTTTGATGAGGTGGCTGATGGTGGCCTGTGTGGGTGCTCTCTTATTCCTGATGTTGGTCCACCAATGTGGGAGCATTCATAGTCCCTCGCCCCATAGGTGGAGGTTTCGGACAAGGAGTGGTAAGGTGCTAAGTTGGGGGAAGAAGGTAGAGAAAAAATAAAGGTAGCCAGCAGATCAGGGTGGGTGAACCTGGGGGCCTGCCTGAATGGGGTGAAAGTGGCACTTGGAACTAAGTGGGGCAAATGGCAGCATGGTAGGAGTTGGTGAGTTGGGGTGCAGCAGACCTGGAGTGGTGGTGGGCCAGTGGCTCTGTAGCAGAGCAGTGCAGCATGGCCCATTGGGAAGGGGTGAAGGTAGCATACAGGGCTAGGTGGGAGGGAGAAATAAAAGGAAGAGGGAAAAAATGGCATGGCAGGAGCCAGCCAATGGGGAAGGGTAGACCCAGAGTGGTGGTAAGACAGTGGCTCAGTAGCCAAGGTGGTGCAGCACGGCACAGCCTGAAAGGGTGGAGGTGATGTGGCTAGATGGGAGGGAGAAAGAAAAGGAAGAAAATGGAGAAAATAAAAAACGTAGAAAATAAAAAAATGGTGTGGCAGGAGCGAGCAGGTGAGGGTGGCACAGGCCCAGAAAGCAGCAGGCCAGTGGCTCTACAGCCACAGTGGTATAGGGGCAGGGGGGATGTGGCATACTGGGCCAAGTGGGAGAGAGAAAGGAAAAGAAGAAAGGGAAAAAATAATAAAATAAAATTTAAAAATTGGCACAGCAGGAGCTGGTAGGTTGGGGTGGGGCAGATCTGGGATGGCAGTGGGCCAGTGGCTCCCTCATTGAGTAGCATAGCATAGCCTGTCAGAAGACAATGGAGGCATCCTACAGGGCTAGATGGGAGGGAGAAAAGAAAGGACGAAAGGGGTGAAAAATGGTACAGTGGGAGCCAGTTGGGGGGGTGGACCCAGGGTAGCAACAAGCTAATGGCTCTCTGACCAAGTGGCATGGTGTGGCCCATCTGGAAGTGGTGGAGGTGGCATATGGGGCAGAAGGCTGAGGGATGGGAAAGCATGTTTCTCTGGTTACCAAGTGCTATATCTCCATCTGAGAGCTCAGTGAAGTTGCCTTCCCATACTCTCTGGGGTCATTGCTGTCTGCGTTCCAAGATAGGGATGCTATGCCATGTTAGTCGGCAGGGGACCTCCACTCCATATCTCTCCTTGTTCTCAGTTTTCCATAAGTTTCTTCTTCCATTCAGTGATTGATCTAGTTCTTTATCCTTTCATTTGATGTTTAGGGTTCCAAGATAGATGTTTTTATCTGTTTTACTTAGTTTTTCAAGACTTTGCTGCAGAGGGTCAGCATGGTGCACCTATTTATGGCACCATGTTGGCTCTACCTCTGTATATGTAAAATTTTGCTGAAAATAATTCAAAAATGGTTCCAGCAGTATATCAACAGGAAACTTCCAGAAATTCAAGCTGGATTCAGAAGAGGTTGTGGAACAAGAAATATCATTGCTGTTGTCAGATGGATCTTGGCTGAAAGCAGAGAATACCAGAAAGATGTTTACCTGTTTTTTATTGACTATGCAAAGGCTTTCAACTGTGTGGATCATAACAAATTATGGGTGACAATGAGAAGAATGGGAATTCCAGAATACTTAATTGTGCTCATTTGGAATATGTACATAGACCAAGAGGCAGTCATTCGAACAGAACAAAGGGATGTTGCATAGTTTAAAAACAGGAAAGGTGTGTGTCAGAGTTGTATCCTTTCAGCATACTTATTCCATCTGTATCCTGAGCAAATAATCTGAGACACTGGACTATATGAAGAAGAACAGGGCTCAGGATTGGAGGAAGACTCATTGGCAACCAAGGATATGCGGATAACACAACCTTGCTTGTTGAAAATAAAGAGGACTTGAAGCACTTAACTGGTGAAGACGAAAGACTACAGCCTTCAGTATGGGTTACACCTCAACATAAAGAAAACAAAAATCCTCACAGCTGAACAAATACGCAACATCATGATAATCAGAGAAAATACTGAAGCTGTCAAGAATTTCATTTTCCTTGGATCCGCAGTTAACACCCATTGAAGCAGCAGTCAAGAAATCAAATGACTTATTGCACTGGGCAAATCTGCTGCAAAAGATTTCTTTAAAATGTTAAAAAAAACAAAGACGTCACCTTGAGGATTAAGGTGCATCTGACACAAGCCATGGTATTTTCAATCACCTTATATGCATGAGAAAGCTGAACAGTGAATAAGTAAGACCAAAGTAGAAGTGATGCCTTTGAATTATGGCATTGCCAAAGAATATTGAATATATCAGGGACTGTCAGAAGAATGAACAGATCAATCTTTGCAGAAGTGCAGCCAGAAAGCTCCTTGGAGGCAAGGATGGTGAAACTTCATTTCACATACTTTGTACATGTTATCAGCAGGGACCAGTCCCTGGAGAAGAACATCATGCTTGGTAAGGTAGAGGATCAGCAAAAAAGAGGAAGATTCTCAACAAGATGGAGTGACACAGTGGGCTCAAACATAACAATGATTGTGAGGATGATGCAGGACCAGGCAGTGTTTCATTCTGTTGTACATAGGGTCACTATGAATCAGAATCAACTTAACGGCACCTAACAACAATAACAACATATATATATGTGTGTGTGTGTCATTGTTGTTAGGTGCCATGGTTGCAGTCACTCTGTCAGTCCATCTCTTTAAGGGTCTCCCTCTCTTTTGTTGACCCTCTGCAGAGCATGATATCCTTCTCCAGGGACTGGTCCCTCCTGATAACATGTCTCTCATGGATTGAATTCTGTTCCCCAAAAATATGTGTCAACTTGGTTAGGCCATGATTTGAAGTATTGTGTGATTGTCCTCCAGTTCGTGATTGTAATTTTCACATGTGTTGTAAATCCTAATCTCTGCCTGTGATTAATAAGGAAAGATTAGATTACATTAAAGAGGGTTAGGATGGGATGGTAACACCCTTACTAAGGTCATATCCCTGATCCAATCAAAAGGGAGTTTCCCTGGGCGTAGTCTGCACTGCCTTTTATCTTACAAGAGATAAAAGGAAAGGGAAGGGAGCAGAGCATTGGGGATCTCATACCACCAAGAAAACAGCGCTGGGAGCAGAGCATGTCCTTTGGACCCCAGGGTTCCTAGGTGGAGAATCTCCTACTCCAGGGGAGTATTGATGAGAAGGACCTTCCTCCAGAGCTGATAGAGAGAGAAAGCCCTCCTCTGGAGCTGACACCCTGAATCTGGACTTTACTAAAAAACTAGACTGTGAGAAAATAAATTTCTCTTTGTTGAAGCCATCCACTTGTGGTATACCTGTTATGGCTGCACTAGATAACTAAGACAATGTCCAAAGTACATGAAATAAAGTCTTGCCATCCTCACTTCTAAGGAGCATTCTGGCTGTACTTCTTCTAAGACAAATTTGTTTCTTCTTCTGGCAGTGTGTATACGTATATATATATATGTATGTGTGTATATATCCGTAGGAAACCCAAACAGCTTGTGCTCAACTACTAACCTAAAGGTTAGTGGTTTGAACCCATCCAGTAGTGCCACAGAAGAAAGGCCTGGCAATCTGCTAGATGTAAAGATTACAGCTAAGAAAATCATCAGAAGCAGTTCTGCTGTGTAACATATGGGATCGTCATGAGTCAGAATTGGCAGGACAGCAGCCAGTCTGGTAGATATAGACATAAATATCACAATGTTTTAACCTTTCTCCATTTGTAAATAGACTGGTTGCCTCAAAATGTGGAAGTGGCCAGGACTCTCTGAAAGTATAAAATAATAAAGAAAGCATGAAACCATGGCAATGACATCATCATTTTCTAGCACTTAAATGATTTCAAAATAGTAACTACTACCCTTTTCCTTTAAGTCTCCACTAAAGCCTTCTTACTGACTTTCTTTATGAAGGCATTACAGCATTTCACTGTGATTTGAAATTGGGTTCTGTTGCACTTTAACGTAAATCTTTCTGCTTCAATTTCACTCCATTCTTTCTTGACCTCTTGGTATAAATAGAGAAAAGAATCATTTACCAGCACTTATACTAGCTTTTTATTATTATTTCTTACACTTTTACAGTGTATGTGGACAGAATACTTTGCTCATCATAGATGTTGAACAAATGTCTCTCAAACTTAACCAAACAAGTCATGCAGATTAATATACAAAAAAAAAAAACGCTATTGGCAGAGTATGCACTTCATGTATATTATTTCATACCTGAAAAGTTGTTTTTATTATGCCTGATTAGGCAGCTGAGGAAACTGAGTCTCAGAGAGGCCAAGTAACCTGCCCAAGGTCACCCAAGTAGTGAATTACAGGGTTGGAACTTACAGCCAAGCCAAGACCTCAAAGGCCATGTTTTTTGACTCACCTTTGGTCCTGGAGCTAGATTTGAGTGCTTTTTAATTGCCAACCGGCTTCATATGAACTTTCTGATGAAAACAATTCTTAACTATGAACAACTTTACAGGGAATTTGTAAAATTAAATGGTAAATTTGGAAAGGGCAGAGCTTTGAAATTTTTTCCCATCATATTTCCTGAAAGTAATTGCTCAGGAAGATAAGGTGGTACTTCCAGTAAAACTGTGACAGTCCCAGAAAAGCTGACTCACTTGTAATGGAATGTCATTCCTGGAACCATGGCCCATATAAAGTGGCCTGTCAGGGCTCCAGCAGAGATGAAAGTCCTCTCTGGTCATGGTGCCTCTCCCACCGTCACTGGCATGAGTGCTCATGTAATACCTTTTGTCTGCTTAATGCTTCCATTATGGGCTTGTGTTGGAGAAGAAAACACTTCTCAAGTTGCATCCTAAAAAATATACAACTACCAGGGCATTTGATTAGCTTTAAAATGAGCAAGGTATGAAAATAATAACTCGTTTCTTAATTATTTAATATTTTAATATTAATATTTTATCATTTTACTTTTGGATTATTTTACCCTGCTTCATTTCCACGGAAGTCACATTGGTATGGTGCTGCTTTTCAACCATATAGAAAGAGAGCTCTAGACAACTCCGTCTCTCCAAAACCCCTGCCCAATCATTTCTAGCATCCCTCTGTGGCCAAGCTTTTAAGACTCATTTTCACTGTTTCGACTCTCATTCTCTTCTCAGTTCTTAGCTTTCAACACGCTGCTCCCCACACTCCAGTGAAATGGTCTTATTTATGCACCTACAAAGAGTCAAGTTGAAAGGATGCTTTCCATTCCTTATTTTCATTATCTCTGCAATACTTGGCGTTATAGATTGAATTGTGTCTCCTCAAAACGTGTGTTTACTTGGCTAGGCCATGATTCCCAGTATCGTGTGATTGTCTACAATTTTGTCATTTGATATGATTTTCCTATATGTTGTAAATCTTACCTCTATGATGTTAATGGAGCAGGATTAGAGACAGTTATGTTAATGAGTCAGAACTCAATCTACAAGATTAGGTTGTATCTTGAGTCAATCTCTTTTGAGATACAAAAGAGAGAAGCCAGCAGAAAGACAGGGTGACCTCATACCACCAAGAAAGTAGAGCCAGGATCAGAGCATGTCCTTTGGACTGGGGGTTCCTGCCCTGAGAAGCTCCTAGGCCAGGGAAGATTGATCACAAGGATGTTCACCCTGAATCGACAGAGAGAGAAAGCCTTCCCCTGGATCTGGCATGGTGAATTTGGACTTCTAGCCTCCTAAACCATGAGAGAATAAACTTCTGTTTGTTAAAGCTATCTACTTGTGGTATTTCTGTCATAGAAGCACTAGTTAACTAAGGCAGAATTTGGCATCAAAGAGTGGGATGCTGCTCTAACAGAGACCTAAAATGTAGAAGAAATTTTGAAACTGTGAATGGATAGAGGCTGGAAGAGTTTTAAGTGCCCAATAGTGAAAGCCTAGATTGCCTTGAAGAGACTGTTGGTGGAATTACAGACATGAAAGTTCTGGTGAAGATTCAGAAGGGAGTGAGGAGAGCCGTTACACTGGAGATGGCACAGACAGCAAGAAGTAACAGCTGAAAAACAACAGGAGCAGAACCAAGAGACCAGCGCAAGGCAGCTTTGGAGCCAACCCACAGAGTGATAGAGCTGAGTGCCTTAGCATAGGAGGCTCGCTGGCAGTGTGGGGCACCTCCGAGGGCTTAGTGGTAGAGCTAGGTTTGCCTACCTACAGCGCACGAAAGCTGAGTGTCTTTTGGCTGAAGCTTACTGGCAAAGTGGGATGCCTCCAGGCATTTATTAATGAAGCTACAGAACTTTGGAACACTTGTACCAGCAGGGCAGACACAAGTGATGAGGCCTGAGGGACTGAGAGGCCAAGGAACCAGGAAGCAGAAGTTGAAGAGACAAGGAACACAGGAAGCAGATCTGTCTCAGTCTCACAAGGTAGAGTCATGACCTCTGGGGTCTCAAAAGGTGGAGTTGCCACTCAGATGGACTAGGAGAATGGGGCCACCCAAATTTGAGGGAGCAGAGTTGCTGTTCCAGTGGGCCTAGAAGGCAGAGCTGAAGCTTAGGAAGGAGGGGCCACCACCCAGAATCCGGAAAGTATGGCCAATACCTACAGTCTGGAGGGTAGGGCCATTGTCTAAATGGTCTCAGAGAACAGAGGATTACTTTCAAGACTTGAGGGCTAATATAATGTGTTCTGCTGAATTGCTTGGTGCCCGTTGTCCCTTCTTTCCCTAGAGTTTCTCCCATTTGTAATGGAAATGTCTAGCTTGTGCGTGTTCTACCACTATACTTTAGAAGCAGAAAACTTTATTCTAGATTTCAGATATGAAGAGGAGTTTTTGAATTTTGGTCTTGGAGTTAAGACTTTTGCTATGGTATGGTGGGGTGAATGTGTTTTATATGTGGTAAGGACATGAATTTTGGGGAGTCAAAGGGTAGAAAATTATAGATTGGAGTCCCCCAGAAATGTGTGTCTACTTAGCTAGGCCATGATTTTCAGTATTGTGTGATTGTCCACCATTTTGTCATCTGATGTGATTTTCCTACGTGTTCTAAATCCTATCTCTATAATGTTAACGAAGCAGGATTGGAGGCAGTAATGTTAATGAGGCAGAACTGAATCAACATGGTTAGGTTGTATCTTTAGTCAATCTCTTTTGAGATATAAAAGAGAGAAGCAAACAGAGAGATAGGAGGACTTCATACCACCAAGAAAGTAGTGCCAGGAGCAGATCATGTCCTTTGGACCCAGGATCCCTGAGTTGAGAAGCTCTTAGACCAGGGCAAGACTGATGACAAGGACCTTTCTCCAGAGTTTCCAGAGAAAGAAAGCCTTCCCCTGGAGCTGGCACCATGAATTTGGATTTCTAGCTATGAGAGAATAAACTTCTGTTTGTTAAAGCTATCCACTTATATCCATTATAGCAACACTGGTTAACTGTGACACTTTGTACCATTCACAATTCCCTCCTTGAAACTTTTATATCCTTTGACTTCTTTGGTATCATTCTCTTCTTGTTTTCTTTCTGTTTATTTGACCAGTCTTTCTCATTTTCTTTTATATGATACATTCATATCATTCATCCTGCTTCTTAAATGCTAATCAACCATGGGATCCTGTTTCTGCACTTTAAATTCCATATTCTCCTCAGGTAACCTCATCCTTAAGATTTCAAGTGCCCCATTATGCCATGTCTGCCAAATACTGGAACCATACTGAGGGCAAGGATCACACTAATCTTGGCCTGGAGCATAGAAAATGATTAGTAAATGTTTGTCAAATGCATTAAATATTTCTCTCCAGACCAAGTCTTTCTCCTGAACTCCAGACAACGAATGTGTATATTTGTGTGTGTGTGTATATATATATATTATATATCTGCCCACTAGACAACTGTCTATAAGACATCCAGGTGGCGTTGTCTAGTGGGCAGATATATAATACGTATACATACTATGACAACTCACATTTACCTAAAAAAAGTAGCTTATTCTCTACTGCCCAACCTCTTCCTCACCTTGGTTCTCCATTTTAATAAATGGCACCATGCAAATAAGGCAACGTGGAGATGTTGTTACCCGATTAGGGTCTGTGCCCTGTGCCCTGGAGCAGTTGAGCCAATGAAACATACTCCAAGTCAGAAAGAGTGAGAAAGTTTATTCAGGAGATGCATACATCACCGGGGACCCGGCAGCAACATAGCCTGTCTCTATGGAATCCCAAAGAGCAGTTTTACATTAGAGCTTACACAGAATCTTACAAGGGTTACCAGTATCTTTGTGGTCCCCAGCCAGACATTTCTTTATTACGCTAAAGATATACATATCTCATACCTGGGCTCCAACTTTCCTTTGGGGGTTGTATGCCACAGGTAGTCTGAACAGAACAAAAGGTTATTTGCATCAGTTTAAAACAAAGAACAAAGTCAGTAACATTTGGTCATAACAAAGTCATTAACACAGGTATGTGAAGGAGGTAGGCAGAGAAAGAACAACTTATAGGTTTATCATGGCCTTAGTTATGTTAAGCTCTCAGTTGCCCATTTTGAAAAAGAAGAAAACATGCTGGGGAGTATTGGGGTCACAATGTCCTGACGACTCCCTCATCTTCATTTACTTGTTCTCTCCCCATAGCCAACTACTGATCAAATCTATTCATTTTCTCTTGTAAATCTTTCAGATCTATCCTCTGTATTCCATCCACTCATGCTGAAACAACTTTAGTTCAGGCCTTCATCATTATGTAACCGCAATAGCCTCCTAACTGGTCTTACTCTTTTCACACCTTCTCTAGCTTCTAAACATCCCAATGCTTCCTCTACACTTCTGTCAGTATGTTTATTCTGAAAACAAAGCCAAACATATATAGTGACATATCCTGTATTACAAACTCCAGGGATTCCTCGTTCTCTGACTTTATAGGCACTGCAACAGGCGCCTTTCACAAGAGGTAAGGCAAATGCAGCCAACATCCATGTGACAGAATTCAGTCAACCTTCTAGTAGGAATCAGAGCCCTGGGTCAAGAGCAGCCCCTTGAAGGGCGTTGTCAACTGAACTTGCTAGAATTTTATATTCTCTTCAAGAAAGCAGAAGTACCTGTGCTATATGTCTAGGCAGTAAGCTTAATCTTGAACAGTACTTATTTCACTAATTTAAAAATTATTCTTAGCATTCCTCATGATAGTTAATAAAACCTCTAGTGCTAATTGATATGGCTGAAAGTTGACCATTTGTAGTAGTTAGCTGATTAGCATCTTTCAAATACTACCCAATCTCCTCTGGAGTGTGTATTTCTGATGAGGGCACTTTGAATACTAACTAGCTGCTCCTGGAGGTAAGTTAAAGCTAACTAAACACACATACACATATTGTACTTTCTATGCTGAAGGATTTTAAATTACAGACAATATAATCACTTATTTTGCAGAACACTACATGCCTAATTTGCATCCTTGCCTCAGTGATGGTGTGTGAATGGATATGAAGCAAATGTTTTGTTAATGAACAAATGAGTGACTTTACTATTTCATTACCTATAAAGACAAAGATTCTGGATGGGAACTCAGAATTCATTTCATCTCTCTGGGCTTCAATCGTCCATGTCCATGACATTAGTTAATATCGGGCTGAACTATATGAAAGTGCTATTTTTAAAGCTCAAAAACATGCAAGTACTGGCAATTGCATATGATTTTTTCTTACATCATGCTTCCAAGCCACCTTCAAATAAACAAAGACAGACTAGTTTAAATGCACTTGTTAGAATTAAGCCCAATTCACGTGCTTAATGACAAGGTCTCATGAGGAGAAGCAAATCCCTAGCTCCTGGTTTGCCAGTGCCACCAGTCTCATTAATATTCTTAATCATTCAGTAAAGGCTGTGGTTGCCATTAAGTTGTCACAGATCAATTAAATTCTAGGAGCTTCTGAGGTGACATTCAGACTAGTAGGAGGGTGAAAGGAAATCAATTCTTAGCTTTTTAGCCTGCAGGTGCTCACAGATTTCCTGGTGTACATAGTGAACTCTCATTTCAAACACAAAGGCAAAGATGGCGTCTCCTTTCAGGCCCACTGGCTGATTGCTGAGGTGATGCAAAGAAGAATGGAAACCACAGGGGTCTGGCCTTGCCATTCTGGGCACTGACACAAAAAGACCTCTTTATTCCAGGAGTGAGAAAAAGGAGAGGATGGAATTCCTATTTCACCAATCCTTGAAGTAAAATTACCTTGAGAATTCGGGCTTCAAACAGGGATAAGAGCACCAGCCTTCATTATCCAGCCAACATGCGAGGGGAAAAAATGTTTTTAGAGAACAAGTGTCATTTTGGAGGGGGAAAGAAAGGAGAGAGAAGTCAAGGTGAGGTAAAGTGAATTCTACCATTCAATTAGCAATCATTCCTGACCTGCCAGACACAGCTACTCTAATTTCCGAACGGCTGAGTCAAAGCAAGAAGGAGCCCTGGTGGCACAGTGGTTAAATGCTGAGCTGCTCACCGAAAGGTTGGTGATTCAAACCCACCAGCTGCTCCACGGGAGAAAGATGTGGCTGTCTGCTTCCGTAAAGTTTACTGCTTAGGAAGCCCTACAGGGCAGTTCCTCCCTGACCTCTATGGTCATTATGAGTTGGAATCGACTTGACAGCAATGTGTTTGTTTGGTTTAGGTTTTTTAATCAAAGCAAAAGAGCAGATAATCAGACAGCAAGCACTAGAGCATTGAGAAGCTCTACGTTTCCACAGTTTGCACTGAGAGCAAATTGGGTATATGTGCTATGCCTTTATTATATCCTGCCTTCTAATTAGCAATCAGGGCTGATTTGTCAGTCATAGCACCTATAACGCATAAAGCACTGGAACATAGAGGAAAAAGGCAGGTTTAGAAAATCAATTATGCTCATATTTACATTCCCTTAAGGCTGAGGCATTGCAAAAACCGCCTAAATAGTACCTTTCTCTTCACAAAGGAGCGGAAAGGAAGGGTGAGATTGCAATTCAATATAAAGAATAAATCCCTGGCTGTTTTTTTTTTGTTTGGGGAAAGGTACAACATTTGAATATTTATGAGGTTTGTGATAAGAATACAGTGCATATGGATAGCAATTGCAGAAAAGTTCTACTATTTTTAAAGAGCATAGGAACAAATACATGCTCAAGAAATATGGAATCTTTTTTTACATAAGAAGAGTTAACAGGTTATATATTATGGAATGGTGGTCGGCAAAGTAAGAATTTCTCATCACTTTCAAATAGCCACAAAAGTATAACACTGCACTCAAACAAGAAGTAGTATATAACTTCCTTCTAGCCTTCTCAAGACGATAGTATAAATTCAGTGTTTCTGCTTCCTCAGCTCCTAATAAGTCCTCAGCCAAAGCATTCTGCCCTCCACCACCACCAGTTCACCAAAATTAGCCAGGCCACCAGTAGCCTCTTAATTTACAATTCAGTGGATACTTTACAACCCTCATCTTAACAGACGTCCCTGTGGTTGCTGACACTGATGACTTCTCTTCCCTTCTTGAAGCCCTCTCACCTTTGGTCTTTGGGATACCCTGTTCTTAATTCTCCACTCTCTCTCTGATCATCCCATTTCTATTTCTTTATCTGCATGTCTTTTAAATATTGGCGATCCCCACTTCAGCCTGCCCATTTTCTTTGCCTCTGCCCTTATAGTTTTCACTACCACTGACAAGCTGATAATACCTAAATCTCTATCTCCCATTCTGATCTGGTACCTGAGCCTCAGTCTTCAGTATGTCATTTCCAGATGGACATCTCCACCTAAATATTTACCAATACTTTGTACTCGCATGTCCAAAATAGAATTGATCATCCTTCCCTGACTTCCAACGCTACTCTTCTTTTTGCCCTCCCTGCTGTTGTTTGGTGCTTGTGGTAGGTAGCCTCTAGATAGCCCCCGTTGGGCTCCATTTCCAGATACCCATGCTTTTGGGTACTCGCCTCTCCTTTGAGTGCACTGGACCAAGTAACTTGCTTCTAACAAATAGAATACAGCAATATTTCATTTCCAAGATTAAATTACAAAAAGACAGTGGCTTCCTTTATTTTCTTCTTTTTTGCCCCATTGCTTTCTCCCTGTCTGGCCCTGATGGAAGCCAGATGCCCTGTTGTAAGCTGTCCTACAGAGGGGCTCCATGGTGAAGAACTGACGTCTCCAGATTACTGCCACGTAAATTTTTTTTTTTTTTTTAAGTGAGTTTGTTAGCAGATTCTCTCCCAGTTGAACCTTGAGATGGCTTGGCTCAAGGAAAACTTGATTGCAGCCTTGCAAAGCTTGATCCAGCTCATGTATTGTTACTCATTGCCTACCTTGGCCAACAGAAACTTTCTCCCCCTGTCTGGAGCTCACTTCCTTGGAGTCCTTCCCCATCGCCAGGCCTCTGGGCCACCACAGGTTGAGAGACCTCCACAATTTGAGGAGGGGTGCACCTTCTCTTCCCAGGTTCTTCCCAGGGCTCGGTCCTTAGGGAGATGGACTGAAAACCTGAATAATTCAAGCCCTACATTGGGAGCCAAAAATTTGTTACCCGAATAGGGTCCATGCCCTGGAGCAGCTGGCCCAATAAAACCTACTCCAAGTCAGAAAGAGTGAGAAAGTTTATTCAGGAGATGCATACATCACTGGGGACCAGCAGCAACACAGTTTGTCTCTATGGAGTCCCAAAGAGCAGTTTTACATTAGAGTTCATATAGAATCTTACAAGTGTTACAAGTGTCTTTGTAGTCCCCTGCCAGACATTATTAGGCTAAAGATATACATATCTGATACCTGGGCTCCAACTTTCCTTTGGGGGTCGTATGCCACAGGTAGTCTGAACAGAACAAAAGGTTATTTGCATCCGTTTAAAACAAAGAACAAAGTCAGTAACATTTGGTCAAAACGAAGTCATTAACACAGGTATGTGAAGGAGGCAGGCAGAAGAAGAATAATTTATAGGTTTATCATGGCCTTCAAAAAAAATTTTTTTTTTTCATTATGTTAAGCTCTCAGTTGCCCATTTTGAAAAAGGAGAAAATATGCTGGGGGGTATTGGGGTCACACTAGCATAACCGTGATAGCACAACTCACGAGAATATTACAAAAAAGAAAATTACAGTTCAACATCCCTTGTGTACTGAGCTTCAAAATTCCGTAACAAAATATTAGCAAATTTAATACAGCAATACATAAAAAAGATACTATATCATGACCAAGTGGGACTTATTTCAGTAACTCAAAGTTGATTTAACATTTGAAAATCAATGTAATTCACTGTTAACAGATTTCAGGAAAAAAAAAATCACAAAAAATTGCCAAAAAAAATTATAAGGTCTACTAGGATTAATGAGTAAAAAAAAAAACCCACTGCCATCCAGTCGATTCCGACTCATAGCGACCCTATAGGACAGAGTAGAACTGTCCCGTGGAGTTTCCAAGGAGCGCCTAGCAGACTTGAACTGCCGACCTCTTAGTTAACAGCCGTAGCACCTAACCACTACGCCACCAGGGTTTCCTAATGAGCGAAGTTACCAAGATTTCAGGACAACTCATTGCCATCTAGTTGATTCCGACTCATAGCTCTTAATCACTGTGCCACCAGGGCTCCATAGTGCAGGATAAAAAGACAATATACAAAAATACAACTGTAGTAGTGGTTAAGAGTTCAGAGCTGCTAACCAAAAGGTCGGCAGTTCAAATCTACCAGGCGCTCCTTGGAAACCCTATGGGGCAGTTCTACTCTGCCCTGCAGGGTTACTACAGGTAGAAATCAACTCCATGGCAACAGGTTTTTTGTTTTGTTTTGTTCTGGTTTTTATTTACATATATGCTACCAACAAATAATTCAAAATTGAAAAAAGAAATAATATGGTTTTCAAAGCATCAAAATACATAAAATACTCAGGGATAAATTTAATAAAAGGTATGCAAGACCTCTACACTGAACCTCAAAGCATCATAGAGACAAATTGAAGAAGGCCTAAATAGAGAAATACTGTATTTTTACGCAAAAAAGCTTGCACCTTCTATGTTTGCCAACCATCCTCTTCCCCCCACAAGGCATTTTCATAAGTATGCTATGCTAATTTTTTTACAGCAACACATTAAAAAGAATTGGCAAGGGGGGAGGAAGCAATTGGCAAACAAAGGTAGACTGCGTGAGTTATTTGCGTAAAAGTACAGTGTATTGTGTTGACGGGTTACGGGTTAATATGTCACTTCTTCCCTATTAATGGTCTAGAAATTCATCATAATCCCAGTGAAAATACCAAGAGCCTTCTTTGAAAAAACTGGCAGGCTAATTCTAAAAGATTTATATGAAAATGTGAAAGACTTAGAAGAGCAGAAACCAAAAAACTCAAGGCCGTGGAGTCGATTCCCACTCATAGCGACCCTATAGGGCAGAGTAGAACTGCCCCACAGAGTTTCCAAGGAGCGCCTGGCAGATTTGAACTGCCGACCTCTTAGTTAGCAGCTGTAGCTCTTAACCACTACACCACCAGGGTTTCCAGAAAAGCAGAAACAATCTTAAAAAGAAGAACAAAGTTGGAGGACTTACATTTCTTGATTTCTAGACCTGTCACAAAGCCTCAGCAGCCCAGATTGTGTGGTATTAGCATAAAGATAGACACATATATCAATGGAACATATATCAGTGGACACAAAATTATAGTCAATTGATTTTTTAAGAAAAATGCCAAAATATTTAAATAGAGAAAATTTTCTTTTCAACAAATGATGCAGGAATCACTGAATATCCACACAGTCACTGAATAACCATGAGATCATCTGACACCACATAAAAAAAATTGATTTGAGATAGAAAAAAGATCTAACTGAAAAATCTAAAAACATAAAGCTTCTAAAACAGGGACCAGCAAACTATAGCCCATGAGCCAAATCTGGCCCACCCCCGTTTTTGTAAATAAGGTTTTATTGGAACACAGCTATGCCCATTTTTTTATGTATTGTCTAAGGCTTCTTTCATGCTGTAATAGCAGAGTTGAGTGGTTGCAACTGAGACCATTTGGCAACAAAGCCTAAAATATTTACTATTTGGCCCCTTACAGAAACGGTGTGGCTACCCTTATTCTGAAAGGTCGCTAGGTGGTAGCTTTCAGCTACTAGCCAAAAGATTGATGATTCAAATCTACCCAGTGGTGATACAGAAGAAAGGCCTGACAACCTACTCCATTGAAAACTCCATGGAGTGCAGTTCTACTCTGACATACATGGGGCCTCCACGAGTTGGAATCAACTTGATGGCAACAGCTTTGGTTTGGTTTGGTTTTTTTCTAAAATAAAACACTAAGACTATAGCTTTGTAACCTTCTCACTAAAACTCACTGCCGTCGAGTCGATTCCATAACGATTTCTTAGACAATATACAAAAGGCATTAACCATAAAGGGAGAAAAAATGATAAATTGATTTCAAAATTAAAAACTTCTCCCCACCAGACTGAGTCTAACACAACTAGATGGTGCCCAGCTACCACCACTGACTATTCTGACAGGGATCATAATAGTGAGTTCCAGACAGAACTGGAGAAAAACGTAGAACAAAATTCTAACTCACAAAAAGGACCAGACTTACTGGTCTGACAGAGACTGGAGAAACCTGGAGAATAAGGCCCCCAGGCATTCCTTTAACTCAGTAGTGAAGTCACCCCTGAGATTCACCCTTCTGCCAAAGATTAGACAGGCCCATAAAACAAAACGAGACTAACTGGGCACACCAGCTGAGGGGCAAGGGTGAGAAGACAGGAGGGGATGGGAAAGCTGGTAACAGGGAACCCAAGTTCAAGAAGGGGAGAGTGTTGACATATTGTGGGGTTGGCAACCAATGTCACAAAACAATATGTGTATTGTTTAATGAGAAACTAATTTGCTCTGTAAACCTTCATCTAAAGTACAATTAAAAAAAATTAAAGACTTCTGTTATCAGAAGATACTATTAAAATAAAGAGCCAAACCATAGAGTTGAAAACGTATTTGCAATACATACATCCAACTAAGCAATTATTTCCAGGATAAGGAAAACCTACAACTCAACAACCAAACTAAAAGGGAAGAAAAAACTTGAACAGACATTTCACAAGAAGATGGATGGGTGGCCAACAACCACATGAAAAGTTGATCAACATCATTAGTCATCAAAGAAATACATCCATATTAAAAAACCACAATGAGATACTATTCATACCCAATAAAATGGCTAAAATTAAAAGACTGTCAATACCAAATATTGACAAAGGTGTGTAGCAAATAAGATTTTCATATACTGCTGGTTGTTTTTTTGTCATTAGGTGCCATCGAGTCAGTTCCAACTCATAGCAACCCTGTGCACAACAGAACAAAACACTGCCCGGTCCTGCACCATCTTTACAATCATTGTTATGCTTGAGCCCATTGTTGCAGCCGCTGTGTCAATCCATCTTGTTGAGGGTCTTCCTCTTTTCCGCTGACCCTGTACTTTACTAAGCATGATGCCCTTCTCCAGGGACTGATCCCTCCTGACAACCTGTCCAAAGTATGTAAGAAGCAGTCTCACCACCCTTGCTTCTAAGGAGCATTCTGATTGTACCTCTTCCAAGACAGATTTGTTCGTTCTTTTGGCAGTCTGTGGTATATTCAATATTCTTTGCCAACACCACAATTCAAAGGCATCAATTCTTCTTCAGTCTTCCTTATTCATTGTCCAGCTTTCACATGCATGTGATGCGATCGAAAATACCGCGGCTTGGGTAAGGCACACCTTAGTCTTCAAGGTGGCATCTTTGCTTTTCAACACTTTAAAGAGGTCTTTTGCAGTAGATTTGCCCAATGCAATGCATCTTTTGATTTCTTGACTGCTGCTTCCATGGGTGTTGATTGTGGATCTGAGTAAAATGAAATCCTTGACAACTTTGATCTTTTCTCCGTTTATCGTGATGTTGCTTATTGGTCCAGTTGTGAGGATTTTTGTTTTCTTTATGTTGAGGTGCAATCCATAGTGAAGGCTGTGGTCTTTGATCTTCATTAGTAATACTGGTGGTGGGAGTGTAAAGTGGTAAAATCATGTTGAAAACTGTTCTACCATTTCTAATAAAGTTAAACATACACCTACCCAGGAATCCCATTCCAAGGTGTTTACCTAGGAGCGAAGAAAACCAAAGTCCACAAATAGACTCATATGAAAATGTTCATAACAGCTTTCTTCATAATAGCCAAAAACTAAAAGTAACCCAAATGTTCGTGAACAAGATAAATTGATGGTGGAGTAGTAATACAATGTATTACTTAAACAAACAAACAAACAAAAAACCCATTTGAATCGATTCCAACTCATAGCAACCCTATAGGACAGAATAGAACTGCCCCCTATAGTTTCAAACTGCTAACCTTTTGGTTAGCGGCCAAGCTCTTAACAGTTGTACAACCAGAGCTCCTAAATGTATTACTAGTGAACAATAATAAGGAATTAAGCAAAAGAATCTGGACAAAATAGAACACGTTTAGTATGATTTCATTATATGAAGTTCCCAAATAGGCAAAACTAATCTATAATGATAGGTATTAGAACAGTGGTTGTATCTTTTTTCAGGGATGGGAGAGAATGACTGCGGGGAAAAGGATATAGTGTTTCTGGAGTGATGAAAATGTTCTGTATCTTGAATGTATACTTTATCAGTGCTCACTGATCTGTATTCTTAAGTGTATTTTACTGCACATAATTATGCAAAAATTTTTTAAGTAAATTAAAAGAGAAATGTAAAAATAAGTCTCTTGAAAACACTTTTCCTTTCCTTATTATTTTTTAAGACATAAAACACAACTGAATCAACTGCAAGTGTCTCTTGACTAGTTTTCTAATCCAACAAAAATTCTATGGCTCTCATTTAACACAAGAATTAAGTTGGGAAATCATTTATTTGTTCTTCTGAAATTGTTTTCCATTTCAACCCACAAAGCCAAAGGCATAATGCAGAGCTTCCAGTCACATCTATAGTAACATCTTGGCATCACCAAAATACTTTCATTTCCTGGAAAACAGCTGGCTATAGTGTTCATTCAATTCTTCCAGCTGTGAATTTTTATCTTTTGCTTTTGGCTTTTTAAAAATTTGCTAATTCATTTCCATTCTTCTATAAAAGCTTCCGATAATGAGAACATCAATTTGTGTTAAAGAGAGTGGTTTTGGAATTGGACTTTTTATTCTTAAAGACCATGAAAAGCCAAGTAAAGCAGCTCCTGGCTACATTACAAAGGCAACCCAACTCCAAGTTCAATCTTGAGCCCTTTGTCTGCTTCCTACCCTGCAAAAGCATCAAGAGATGAATCATTTAATTTTGTAAAACACTTGATGTTAATTACCAACTGGATGATAACTTTTTCTATAAGTAGGGTCAGTTTGACATTTAGGAAACACTCCAGAATCCAGCTTTACAGTGTGCATGAGGTGAGTAGACTAAGTACTACCACCCATACCTAAGGACTCATCCATATCTCTGAGCCACTGGAATCAGTGAGTCAGCCAGAGCCTTCATGCGTATGAAATGCCTTTCCCCCAAGGAGTTCTCCTCATGTTCATTATCTCATTAATCGTTCAAGTAAGGGAAGGGAAGTGAGGAAATATAAGTTATATTAGCTATTTTATTTCCCAGAGGGAATATTGAGGATCAGAGAGAACAAATAATTTAGTCACTTAAATCTGTGACATAGAGAAATGTTGTCCTAAGAAATTTGTGAAGTAATCAGGTAGATTTTATTTTATTTTTTTAATCCCCTAAAGTTGACACTGATATGATCAGAAACTTTGTCGTAAAACAAGAATCTACCAGAATCTCTTCTGCCCAGGCTCCCAAAAACCTTATCCCCTTCCTCGTACTCTGAAGGCTTATGAGATCTGCCTCAATTAGAGATAAATCATTGTACTTCCTCATCTGTAAAATAAGTCCTCGGGGCTAACTTATTCCCCTTGCCCTAGGCACATTGTGAGGATGACAGATCTGAGAAGCTCTCTTATTCTTTAGGAAAAAAAAAAAAATTACATACGGCTAGTCAGGTATATTATTACAGGTCAAACATCCCCAGACTTCAAGAGAAATGAGGGTATGCAACTATAATCTGAATGGGAATTTTAACAAAAATGAAAATATACCCAGCAAGAACCTATTGCTGCTTTGTGGCTCTTGAAATTGATTGCTGATGAATCAAGGTTATTATCCCAGCCAATGAGGCTGGGAAAATAAGCATTTGCTATTATCCACTGGTCACTATTCGAAGATATTGACACGTTTTTTACAAATATGAGGGAAAGAGATTAATGAATATTTTGGGAATATCGTCTTTGCACGCATAATTTTATTTAATCATGGCAATAACCAAAAGAAGAAAGCATTATCATCCCCATTTTACAGATAAAATTACGGATCAGAAAGGTCAAGAAACTTACAGAGCCTCCCACCTCCTGTAGGTGGCAGAGCTAGGATTAGAATCCAGGTCTTTTGATTCTTAAAAACATGTTCTCTCCGATACATGGAACATTTGCCAGTAACGACTTATTTCATCTTAACTTGAGTTAACTTCAAATACTTTAAATTATGTAATTCACAGAATGGCCATGTGTTTTTATTCATCGATTTGGAAATACTGTTATTCTGGACACAATGAAGGCAAACTCAACTGTCATAAATGGCAACACTCCCTGGGAGGAACTACCCTGGAGAGTTTGTGGCTCGTAGAGACTCTCTGAAGGATGCTCCATGATTGCTCCATGACCCAGCATGTCCGGAGAAGAGAGCATTGTGGGTATTTTTTAATATCTTACAAAAGAACAACTTTCAAGGCTAAAATTACTATTGCCATACACCGTGGCATAAGTTTTCAACTCTTTTTGTCCCATCCCTGAAGGATGCGATATACATCTACCAGTAACTGTTGTTTTTAGCTACCATTGAGTGGACCACTCAACTCATGGTGCAACAGAATGGTCCCACTATGAATTCTGAGTGGTTAGGGGGTTCATCTTCCAGTACTATCTCAGCCAATACTCTTTTGTAATCCAAAGTGTTTTCACTGACTAATCTTTGTACGTAGATTGTCCGGACTTTCTTCCTAGTCTGTCTTAGTCTGGAAGCTCCATTAAAATCTGTCCACTATGCATGACTCTGCTGGTATGTGAAATAATGCTGGCATAACTTCCATCATCATAGAAACACACAAGCCACCACAGTATGACAAACTGACAGAAGGGTGGGGCTCTCAGTATTAGTGGTGTGGTGTTCTGTTACACCAATTCACAGCCGAGTGGCAGTCTATCTGAGTCTCTGAGGATGGGTTGGGGAGACATCGGTGGGAATTTGGAAATGGTCTCTTCCTCAGATGATTCAGCTATGGGGGAGAGAAGGGAAAACCTAAAAAAAAAAAAATTGTTATGGAGTCATTTCTGACTCACAGCAATCCCATGTATTCTGAGTAGAACTGTGTTCCAAAGGGTTTTCAATGCCTGTGATCTTTCAGAAGCAGGTCATCAGGCCTTTCTTCTGAGGTACCACTGAATGGACTCCAACCACCAACTTTTTGGTTAGTAGCTAGGCACTTTGTGGGAAAGTAAAGAGAGCCCTTTTCCCACCACTGAAGTAAGCCCAATCCTCATTAGACAGTGAACAAGCCATGCCTTTGTGCAAATTAGAAAAAAAATCACTCCAAAAAATGACAAGTAGGTCCCCTTCCTCCAACCTGATGTAGTTCCATGCCAGGGCATGTGGCTTGATGGTACAGGTTGGACTTCCTCCTCCACTCTCCTCCCTGGGCTAACTGGGGCATAATCTCCACAACTATAGGCGTCAACACTGCTCAGGCACTATGAAAAGTACAGGTCTCTGCATTTCACTAGCAACACAGAATGGCTCCAGGGAGCTGTTAGAAGATTAAAACCTGCTTCCTTTTAAAAAATTTACTCCTCCATAATTATCAACAGCTCAACTGATTTACTAAAGGAGAAAAACATATTTAAAAAAATGTTTAACCAGGGTAGTAATTAAATAAAGGTAAGTTAAAACCATTTTCTCTTCTCAAAGTTGTAATTTTGTAAAGTTGAAAACCAATGCTGATGAAGATAAAGGGTGATACCCTCGCACACTGCTGGTGAAGTGTCCACTGGTGCAAGCTTGCTGGAAAACACTTTGGCGATGTGATTCAAAAGTTATCGATGCTGGTGCACTTTGGTTCAATAATCCTACTTCTAAGAATCTATCTTGAAAAAAATACTCAAGACGCAATAAAAAATTCATATTAAGAATGTTTATCACAGAGTAGTTGTGTTAGGGACAAACTAAGTATCTAACAATAAGATAATTAATGGCACAGCTATAATGACATTTAAATGCACTTCTTTGATGCGTATTTAAAGATTTGAGAAAACTATTAAGCCAAAAAAGCCAGACACAATACTAAATGTGATTCCAAGGGTAAGTAGCTCTTCCTGTCTCCTAGATTTGGTAAAACCTATATCTAGGAGAAAATGTAAAAGGTTGTTGGCTTTTGTTTTGTTTTAATTTTGGCATGAGAAATACTTTTTTAAGCATGACAGCAAAAGTAGACTATAGAGAAAAAATAGGTAGAATTTAATATATAAAATATGTTAGCTTCTGGGTATTGAAAGAGCAACACAAATAAAAATTAAAAGAAAGGTGGGGAAAACATATTTGCAGCAAGCATCACACACACGCATTACCATCAAGTCAATCCTGACTTATAGCAACCTTATATGATAGACTAGAACTGCCCCATAAGCTTTCCAATGCTGTCTTCTTTACAGAAGCAGACTGCCGCATCTTTCTCTCACAGAGCATCTGACTAAGCGTCTTCCACTGACCTTTTGGTTAGCAGCTGAGCGCTTAACCACTGCACTACCAGGGCTCCTTAGTTGCAGCATAAAGCCAAAACCCATTGCTGTCGAGTCAATTTCTACTCATAGTGACCCTATAGGACAGAGCAGAACTGCCCCATAGAGTTTATTTGCAGCATAAACCCAAAAAACCCACCGCCGTTGAGTCAATTCCGACTCATAGCGACCCTATAGGACAGAGTAGAACTGCCTCATAGAGTTTCCAAGGAGCGCCTGGCAGATTTGAACTGCCGACCTTCTGGTTAGCAGCCATAGCACTTTAACCACTAAGCCACCAGGGTTTCCATATTTGCAGCATAGATGACCAAAAAAAAATAAAAGAACTGAAAAATCGGTTGATAAACTAACCTTGTGATCTGGATTAAGTAGACCTGGGTACAAATTACACTACTTACTGTTGGGTGATATTAAACTTCTTTTAACTCGGTTTCTACTTCTCTAATGTGTGAATGATAATGGCTGTTGTGAGGATTAAATGAGATAAAGCTTATAGAGTTCTTTGTACAATCATGACACATAACTTTCAATAATAACTATTGCTGTTAATAAGCTAAAGAAAACTATATGCATGAGAATATTGGCGAAGAACATAAAAATATAATTCACAAAAGGAATACAAATGGACAAATAATATCATAAAAAGATGTCCAATATGACTAGCAATAAAATATATTGGAAATGAAGCAAATCAGCATTTTTTACCCAAAATATTGGTAAAAATTAAAATGAAAAATAATACCCAGTACTGGGAAGAGGGGGTGAACTGACACTGTCATAGACTGCTAGTAAAAATCTGTAAAATCTTTATAGGTGGCAGTTGGAAAATAAACCAAAACCAAACCAAACCAAACCAATGCCAGTGCCGTCGAGTCAATTCCGACTCATAGTGGCCCTGTAGGACAGAGTAGAACTGCCCCATAGAGTTTGCAAGGAGCACCTGGTGGATTCAAACTGCCAACCCCTTGGTTAGCAGCCATAGCACTTAACTACTACGCCACCAGGGTTGGAAATAGATACTAAAAATCTTGGAATGACCATGTATTCTTTGAAGAACTTACAATTCTAGGAATTTATCCTAAGGAATGTTGTACAAGAATTTTCATGACAAAGTTGTATAATTGAAAATTGGATAATCTTAATGCTCAACAATGGAGAAGTGATTAAATAAGTTATGGTACACCAATACTGTTAGGAGTTTTTGGTTACAAAAGAGAAACTCACTCAATTTGCCTCAAGTAAGTGAATATTTACTGGAACTGTAAATGGCATAAAAACAAATTGGGAATCTTATCCACATGGCCGTGCTTCGGTGGAACTCAAATAAAAAAAAAATTCTCAGAGGAGGTCAAGTGAAGCCACCCATTAAGACTTCCCAAAGACTAGGATGGGATTAAAAGAATTAGAAAGCCATTTAGGACCCAGACAGTTTAGAGAACCAGAGTATTTGTCCTCTTCTCCTCGGTCTGAATGTGGTACTCCTGAATCAGCTGTTACCTGTTTCTACTACTCCTACTAATAAACTACTATGTTTTACTTAGCTTCTAATGCTCGTAATTTTCTCCTGCTCTCCAAATCTGCCAGGCTTATCTCTAAAGATCATCTCCCTTCTGCTCTCATTGTTGTTGTTGTTAGGTGCCATTGAATCACGCCCAACTCATAGAGACTCTATGCACAACAAAATGAACCACTGCCCAGTCCTTTGCCATCCTCATAATCATTATGCTTGAGCCCATTGTTGCAGCCACTGTGTCAATCCATCTTGTTGAGGATCTCCCTCTTTTTCACTGACCCTCTACTTTACCAAGCATAATGTCCTTCCCCAGGGACTGGTCCCTCCTGATAACGTCCAAAGTACATAAGACAAAGTCTCACCATCCTCACTTCTAAGAAGCATTCTGGCTGTACTTCTTCCAAGACAGATTTGTTTGTTCTTTTGCTAGTCCATGGTATAGTCAATATTTTTCACCAACACCATAATTCAAAAGCATCAATTCTTCTTCTGCCTTCCTTATTCATTGTCCAGCTTTCCCAAGCATATGAGGCGATTGAAAACACCATGGCTTGGGTCAGGTGCACCTTAGTCTTTAAAGTGACATCTTTGCTTTTTAACACTTTAAAGAAATCTTTTGCAGCAGATTTGTTCAATGCAACGCGTCTTTCGATTTCTTGACTCCTGCTTCCACTGGCGTTGATTGTAGATATGAGTAAAAAGAAATCCTTGACAACTTTAATCTTTTCTCTATTTATTGTGAGGTTGCTTATTGGTCCAGTTGTGAGGATTTTGTTTTCTTTATGTCGAGATGTAATCCATACTGAACACTGTAATCTTAGATCTTCACCAGTAAGTGCTTTCTTCACTTTCAACAAACAAGGTTGTGTCATCTGCATAACTCAGGTTGTTAATGAGTCTTCCTCAAATCCTGATGCCATGTTCTTCCTCATGTAGACCAGATTCTCAGATTATTTGCTAGGCATACAGATTGAATAAGTATGGTGAAAGGATACACATCTTTCCTGATTTTAAACCACACAGTATTCCCTTGTTCTGTTCGAACCACTGCCTCTTGATGTAGGTACAGATTCCGGAGGTGGAGCCAAGATGGCAGAATAGACAGGCACTTCCATCAAGCCCTGTTTACAACAAAGACCCCCCAGAAAAGTGAAACAAGTATATTTGTAACAAGCTGGGAGCCCCGAACATCAAAGACAAGCTTAGACAATGAACTGAGGGGCAGGGGGAGCAAGAGCCCGTTCAGAAGTGGAGAGGAGTACCGGACCTGAATCGCGGGGAGCCCTCATGCACCATTCCCTGAGCAGCGGCAGTTTCCTCAGGGAAAAGCAGGCAGCCACACAGCCCACTCACACCTCCGGAACCTGAGGAGAACAGGGCTCTCGGCAAAAGCTAAGTATTTGCATATATTTTACCACACCCCCCCACCTCCAAGCCGGCTGGGCCTGAGATAGACCCTGGTGAGCACTTAGAGCAGTCCTCCTGGCCTTGGGGAAGGAAAAAATTTTCAACTGGGGGGAAAAGATAATTTGCTAACTCCATTAACTGGGGGAGCTCAGGACAGAAGCGGCTCCTGTCCAGGCATAAACCGTCCATGGACCTTAAGCATCTTTCCCTTCTGTGTGGGCCTATTTCCGGAGAGTAGGCCTTTGTTGGCAAACTCCAACCATTTCAGCTGTGCGGTGGAGAGGTGGGTGTTTGATGTTTGACATTGCTTTGCCTATTAAACAAGGTCCTCACTTACCCACAACAAGGACCTAAGGACTGGTAGCTCCAATCAGGTCACCCAGCCACCTGCGACAGGGGTTCAAAGATAACTGGTACCTCCCAGTCCTTACAACAAAAACTTTGGGTGCCCATGGTCCCTTTGCAGAACCCACCCACCAGCATGCTCTAGGCAACAGAGATGCGTTTTCCTCAGAGACACTAGGGGGTCTGATCTCAGCCCCCTGCCTTGTTCAGAGTGTGACCACCTGCTGCAATCAGATACCGGTATATACGCCAATCACCCTTGCCCCTCTAAGACTGTAGGACAAAGCCTGTACCACACACTTGATATCAGCTACCTGGAAACCTGAGCTGAATTCATGCAAGAAAACTGAATGAACTCGTAGACTGATATATCTGATAACAGCTCTAGCCAGCTAGGGACAGGACACCAGAGCTCCAAAGGCAAAAATAATCAAGGTAGCTCACTCAAGCAACCCATAGGGGTATACCAAAACAAAACAAAACAAAGCAAGCAGCTACGACACAGGAAGCAAGCATAAACTAATACAATAACTTATAGATGGCTCGGAGACAACAGTCGATATCAAGTCACATAAAGAAACAGGCCATGATCACCTCAACAGGCTCTCAAAACAAAGAATCCAGGGATCTTTTAGATGAAAGTGCATTCCTGGAATTACCAGATGCAGAATCCAAATTTTAATATACAGAACCCTTCAAGACATCAGGAAGGAAATGAGGCAATATACAGAACATTTCAAGGAACACACAGATAAAGCAACTGAAGAAATCAGAAAGATTATTCAGGAACATAATGAAAAGTTTAATAAGCTGGGAAAAATCCATAGACAGACAGCAATCAGAAACTCAGAAGATTAACAATAAAATTACAGAATTAGATAACTCAATAGAAAGTCAGAGGAGCAGAATTGAGCAGGTGGAAGATAGAATTTCTGAACTTGAAGATAAAACACTTGGCACTAATATATTTGAAGAAAAATCAGATAAAAGAATTTTAAAAAATTAAGAAACCTTAAGAATCATGTGGGACTCTATCAAGAGAAATAACCTACGAGTGATTGGAGTACCAGAACAGGGAGGGATAACAGAAAATACAGAGAAAATTGTTGAGGATTTGTTGGCAGAAAACTTCCCTGATATTGTGAAAGATGAGAAGATATCTATCCAAGATGCTCATCGAACTCCACATAAGGTAGATCTTAATAGAAAGCCACCAAGATATATTATATTTAAGCTTGCCAAAACCAAAGATAAGGAGACAATTATAAGAGCAGCGAGAGATTAAAAAAAAGTCACCTACAAAGGAGAGCCAATAAGAATAAGCTCGGACTACTCGGCAGAAACCATGCAGGCAAGAAGGCAATGCGATGACATATTTAAAAAATTGAAGGAAAAAAAATGCCTGCTAAGAATCATATATCCGTCAAAACTGTCCCTTAAATATGAAGGTGAAATTAAGACTTTTCCAGATAAGCACAAGTTGAGGGAATTCGTAAAAATCAAACCAAAACTACAAGAAATACTAAAGGGAGTTCTTTGGCTAGAAAATCAATAATATCAGGTATCAACCCAAGACTAGAACACTGGGCAGAGCAACCAGAAGTCAACCCAGATAGGGAAATCCAAAAAAAACAAAACAAGATTTAAAAAAAAAAAGCCCAACACAGGGTAACGACGATGTTATTATATAAAGAAGACAACATTAAATTAATAAAGAAGGACTAAGAAATGTAATCATACACCTTCCGTAAGGAGAGGAAAATATGGCGATACAAAGAAATAAAAGTTAGTTTTAAATTTAGAAAAATAGGGGTAAATAATAAGGTAACCACAAAGGAGACAAACTATCCTACTTATCAAAATAAAATACGAGGGAAAAATAGAGACTCAGCAGAAACAAAATCAACAACAACAAATATGAGGAAAGGACAATATATAAAGAAAATCTACTCAGCACATAAAATCAAATGGGAAAAAGAAACTGTCAACACACAAAAAAAGACATCAAAATGATAGCATTAAATTCATACCTGTCCGTAATTACCCTGAATGTAAATGGATTAAATGCGCCAATAAAGAGACAGGGAGTGGCAGAATGGATTAAAAAACAAGATCCGTCTATATGCTGCCTACAAAAGACACACATTAGACTTAGAGACACAAACAAACTAAAACTCAAAGGATGGAAAAAAATATATCAAGCAAACAACAATCAAAAAAGAGCAGGAGTGGCAATATTAATTTCTGACAAAATAAACTTTAAAGTTAAATCCATCAGAAAGGATAAGGAAGGACACTATACAATGATTAAAGGGACAATATACTAAGAAGATATAACCATATTAAATATTTATGCACCCAATGACAGGGCTGCAAGATACATAAAGCAAACTCTGTCAGCTTTGAAAAGTGAGATAGACGGCTCCACAATAATAGTAGGAGACTTCAACACACCCCTTTCAGTGAAGAACAGGACATCCAGAAAGAAGCTAATAAAGACACGGAAGATCTAAATGCCACAATCAACCAACCTGACCTCGTAGACATATACAGAACACTCCACCCAAAAGCAACGAAGTACACTTTCTTTTCTAGTGCACATGGAACATTCTCTACAATAGAACACATATTAGGTCATAAAGCAAGCCTTAGCAGAATCCAAAACATTGAAATATTACAAAGCATCTTCTCTGACCATAAGGCCATAAAAGTGGAAATCAATAACAGGAAAAGCATGGAAAAGAAATCAAACACTTGGAAACTGAACAATACCCTGCTCAAAAAAGACTGGATTATAGAAGACATTAAGGATGGAATAAAGAAATTCATAGAATCCAATGAGAATGAAAACACTTCCTATCAGAACCTTTGGGACACAGCAAAAGCGGTGCTCAGAGGCCAGTTTATATCAATAAATGCACACATCCAAAAAGAAGAAAGGGCCAAAATCAAGGAATTATCCCTACAACTTGAACAAATAGAAAGAGAGCAACAATAGAAACCCACCGGCACCAGAAGAAAACAAATAATAAAAATTATAGCTGAACTAAATGAAATAGAAAACAGAAAAACAATTGAAAGAATTAACAAGACCAAAAGCTGGTTTTTGAAAAACTCAACAAAATTGATAAATCACTGGCCAAAATGACAAAAGAAAAACAGGAGAGGAAGCAAATAACCCAAATAAGAAATGAGATGGGTGATATTACAACAGACCCAACTGAAATTTAAAAAATCATATCAGATTACTATGAAAAACTATACTTAAACAAATTTGAAAACCTGGAAGAAATGAATTCCTAGAAACACGCTACCTACCTAAACTAACACAAACAGAGGTAGAACAACTAAATATACTGGTAATGAAAGAAGAGATTGAAAGGTAATCAAAAAACTCCCAACAACAACAAAAAAAGCCCTGGTCCAGATGTCTTCACTGCAGAGTTCAACCAAACTTTCAGAGAAGAGTTAACACCACTACTACTAAAGGTATTTCAGAGCATAGAAAAAGATGGAATACTACGAAACTCATCCTATGAAGCCACCATATCCCTGATACCAAAACCAGGTAAAGACACCACAAGAAAAGAAAATTAGAGACCTATATCCCTCATGAAATTAGATGCAAAAATCCTCAACAAAATTCTAGCCAATAGAATTCAACAACATATCAAAAAAATAATCCACCATGACCAAGTGGGATTCATACCAGGTATGCAGGGATGGTTCAACATTAGAAAAACTATTAATGTAATCCACCACATAAATAAAACAAAAGACAAGAATCACGTGATTTTATCAATTGATGCAGAAAAGGCATTTGACAAAGTTCAACACTCATTCATGATAAAAACTCTCAGCAAAACAGGAATAGAAGAAAAATTCCTCAGCATAATAAAAGGCATTTATTCAAAGCCAACAGCCAACATCACCCTAAATGGAGAGAGCCTGAAAACATTCCCATTGAGATCGGGAACCAGACAAGGATGCCCTTTATCACCACTCTTATTCAACATTGTGCTGGAAGTCCTAGCCAGAGCAATTAGGCTAGATAAAGAAATAAAGGGCATCCAGATTGTCAAGGAAGAAGTAAAGTATCTCTATTTGCAGATGACATGATCTTATACACAGAAAACCCTAAGGAATCCTCCAGAAAACTACTGAAACTAATAGAAGAGTTCAGCAGAGTATCGGGATACATGATAAACATACAAAAATCAGTTGGATTACACTACACCAACAAAAAAAACATCGAAGATGGAAATCACCAAATCAATGCCATTTACAGTAGCTCCCAAGAAGATAAAATACTTAGGAATAAATCTTACCAGAGATGTAAAAGACTTATACAAAGAAAACTACAGTACACTTCTGCAAGAAACCAAAAGAGACTTACATAAATGGAAGGACATACCTTGCTTGTGGATAGGAAGACTTAACATTATAAAAATGTCTGTTCTACCAAAAGCGATCTATATATTTAATGCAATTCGGATTCAAATCCCAAGGACATCCTTTAATGAGATGGAGAAACAAATCACCAATTTCATATGGAAGGGAAAGAGGCCCTGGGTAAATAAGGCATTACTGAAAAAGAAAAACAAAGTGGGAGGCCTTACTTTACCTGATTTTAGAACCTATTCTACCGCCACAGTAGTCAAAACAGCCTGGTACTGGTACAACAACAGATACATGGGCCAATGGAACAGAATTGAGAATCCAGACATAAATCCATCCACATATGAGCAGTTGATATTTGACAAAGACCCCAAAACAGTTAAATGGGAAAAAGACAATCTTTTTAAAAAGTGGTGCTGGCATAACTGAATATCCATCTGCAAAAAAATGAAACAAGGCCCATACCTCACTCCATGCACAAAAATTAACTCGAAATGGATCAAAGGCCTAAATATAAAATCTAAAACGATAAAGATCATGGAAGAAAAAATAGGGACAATGTTAGGAGCCCTAATACATGGCATAAACAGTATATAAAACATTATAAAGAATATAGAAGAAAATCTAGATAACTGGGAGCTCCTAAAAATCAAACACTTACGCTCATCCAAAGACTTCACCAAAAGAGTAAAAAGACTACCTACAGACTGGGAAAAAGTTTTAAGCTATGACATTTCTGATCAGCACCTGATCTCTAAAATCTACATGATACTGCAAAAACTCAACTGCAAAAAGCCAAATAACCCAATTAAAAAGTGGGCCAAAGATATGAATAGACACTTCACTAAAGAAGACATTCAGGTAGCTAACAGATGTATGAGGAAATGTTCATGATCATTAGCCATTAGAGAAATGCAGATCAAAACTACAATGAGATTTCATCTCACTCCAACAAGGCTGGCATTAATCCAAAAAACACAAAAGAATAAATGTTGGAGAGGCTGTGGAGAGATTGGAACAGTTCTACACTGCTGGTGGGAATGTCAAATGGTACAACCACTTTGGAAATCGATTTGACACTTCCTTAAAAAGCTAGAAATAGAACTACCATACGATCCAGCAATCCCACTCCTTGGAATATATCCTATGTACAGATTCCTCATGACCACAATTCAGTGTTCTGGGTTCCAACTTCTAACATTTTGGTTAGCAGCCATACATCTCCGTAGCTCTTAACCACTGTGCAACCAGGGCTCCACAGGCCACAAGAGTCTGCTTTCATTATCACTGACTAAATCCTGGTATACCCTGTATAAATTCTCAAAAGAATCTGCTTGATTCTATTAATCGCCATGGTCCCTAACTGGGCAAGCTTTTGTGGCAAGCCACCTCAAAGGTTGTAGGTCATTGGAACATCCACACCTTACAGCCCTTGGAGTAGGTCAAAGATTGCAAACAAGCCACATGCGGACTAAATCTGACCAACAGACACGATTTGTTTCATACGTACTTTGTGGGCCAACACAGTGGAAAAATCAGGGGGTTTCTTTTAAAAATTGAGATTTTCAGCTTTTCTTGAAAATCCAAAGACTTGGCAACACTTGGTCTGTATGCCTGGACACCAGTTGGCAAAGGCTGAGTTTTAGCCTCTCCCTTTTTTTTTTTTTTTTTTTCTTGACCTAGATCATGCTATCTCCAGCCTTCTACAGTTTCTTACATCTGCCTGCTTAACTTACTTATGCTACTTGCCTTTTAATCGTGGCAAAATACATATAAAATAAAAGTATCATTTTAGCCACTTTAAAGTTTAAAACTTTACAGGTACAACATCGTGCATTATCCTCTATTTGCTTTTGAGTTTGCCAACCGTGAGTTAGGTGCCTTCCTCTTGACCAATACTTGTGAACAAAGTGATAGAGTCAGTTGATAAAAATCAGCCACCTATTTATAAGAAACTGTATGGTTCTGCTCCCGCAGCAGAGGGCCATGGACAGGAAAGTTTCAGAAGGAGCTGTGGCAGGCATTCTAAGGCTTGATTTATCCATTACACAGCAGGGCAAATGAATATAGTTTATAAATATCAATGTAATGTTTAATAATATAGAGACACGGTCACAATATACTGTAAAAAAGCAGATTCAAATCAATAGTATAGTATCCCATTTTTTGTTTTAAAATACATACACACAAGTTTATATACAGGCATTGCTTGTTATTTGAATTTCATTCTGTTTTGATTTGGTATGTTGGATAACAAATTTGGAGATAGAAGAAAATGGATTACATTCCATTTTTTTAAATGAGAAAAATTATAATATTTCACGAGCTCATCCAAAAACCTTAACCAGTTTCCCAAAATTAATTAAAACACTCTTAAACACCTATATAATAATACTCCAAGGACTTGTGCATAAATATGTTATATAAAACATCAACTACATAATTATTTAATAATTAATGGGCTCTTTATTGGTATAATTTCATGTAATATGCAATAATACAGTATAGTATCCAATAGGAATTAGTTTTCCTTATACAATGCAAAAAGCATGTACTGTAATATAAATTACAAAACTGCATATTTTAAAGTTATGCAATGAATACAAATAAAACATCATTAAATAAAATAAACAAAAATGGAAATTATTAAAAAACACCAAATAAAGAGTGGCTTCTTTTTTTTTTGGGAGAGGAAAAGGAAGGTTATAGTCAAGTAGACACTGACACCACTCAGTGGTGGGTTAAGGTGAGTGGGAGTGAGCTGGTGAAGAATGAGCGAAACAGCCAATGTCTACAGTTCATCCACATTGAAGTTTTGTGGACAGCCTTCCCTTTTTGGCACTTGAGACTCTAGAATTCAGTGGCTATGAATCATTACTGGAAATGGTAGATAAAGCCATGGACACACACAAACATGCAAGGATAATCATTTTATCTGCCTAATTCCAAGTTTTCTAAAGATCTGGCATGGAGTGTTTATGGTTCCTCTTCTTTTTCTTCCTTTGATCTATGAGGAATATCAAGTTGAACAAAGTTCTTGGTTGTAAGTTCTTTGTACCATGCACTTCACTAAATCTAGCCTTCTTCGCAAGATTTTGGATTTTCGCTTTATGTTAGTCACTTCCTTGAAATCTCGGAAGTCAACAACAAATTGCGAGACCTAGTTTCTTCCATACTCCATTCATTGTTTGTGATGATACGTGCCAACAAAATTTGAAGACCTTCTTAATGTCAGGAGCCTTCCATAAATCCTTTATTGAAGCAGTGCTGCCTGCTTCATCAGGCCATATATCAGCATATAAACTCTGCATACTGCATCACCATCTGCAAGCAATATACCTTGAAGGATGCAGGGACTCTTTGTTCCAGAGGCTGAAAAAATGACATAATGCTGGAAGGCAAAAATACCACTGTGATATTATCTCCGCACTTGTCAACACTAGAAGGATATCTGGGAGCCTTGTTTGCAAGTTTTCCATCCTTGTGTAGTCTTTGATGAATAGAGTTAGCTCCCCATGTAATTATTGAACATCGCCTTGAACATCCGATCTTTACGAGTCAAATATCACATAATAGGCAATTCATTCTTCAATAGTCCCTTGAAAGGCACTGAGATTTTTGAAGTGACACACCAATAGAGGTTTTAGCTTAACATCACGTTCACCTAAAAGCAGTGTTAGCCTATTTTAGATGCTTTATGTCCTGGCACTTTTGTCTCCTTTTCTGAAATGAACATACAAGATGGCATTCATTTCCAAAATAGCTCAATTTCATCAACATTAAAAATTTGCTTCGCAGTTCAATCACCTTTGTCAATAGTTTTCTGCAATTTGTGTGCTCATCTACTTCCTTCACAGGCTTTTCGGCATTCTTGGAAGACATTTTCATATAATAATGTGAGGAATAAGATGTGATAATGCACAACAGGTTTAAACCGTGGAAACACAAGATTCAGTGTTATTGAAAGAAGAGTTGAGAATCTACTGCAGCACGCTATATTTCATCCCCTGAATTTGTGCACAAATCAAACAGTTTTACTGCTATAACCATGTGGATTTGTTATAACAGGTTTCCTCTCAAATAGTGAAGTTTGGGGAAAAAATGTATAGGTCATTAAAACAAAGATTGGAAAGTGAGATTTCATACGGTAAGGGATACCCATTATTGTACAAGAACAATAGAAAAGGATATACGCCAAGGTTAACAGTAACTATGCCTGAAAGATGAACCAGAAAGAAGACTTGCAAAGAAAGTGTCAAATTTTAATAATTTTTGTGTTCATCAAGGTTTCTAATATATCTAAAATTAACATGCATCTATTTTGTAGTTTAAATGGAGAAAAGAGTTAAATCAATAGAATTATCAATAAATCAATAGAATTTTAAAAAATCTTTTACTTACCTAGTGCCTAAGTGGGTGGCTTGAGAGAAGAGGAATTTACCTTCTCACAGTTCGGGAGGCTAAAAGTCCAAATATGCGTCCACGGTGTCGATTCTTTCCTTATCAGTAGCCCCAGGTATCCCTTGGTTCCTTGGCGTTCCTTGGTTTGTACACTATCCTAACGTGGTGTCTGCCTTCCTCCGTGTGTGTGTCTCTGTGTCTATCTTGATCTTTTTATAACTCAGAAGTGATTAGGTTTAGGAGCTACCCTACACTGATATGACTTCATTAACTTAATAAAAGAAAAACCTTACTTTCAAACAGGATCACATCTACAGGTACAGGGATTAGGATGTCAACACATATTTGGGGGGGGGACACAATTTTATCCATAACGTAAAATAAAATCTTTAAATAAATAGACTAAAATACCATGTACCTGGATGAAATCCAACTAGGAAAGTACTTCATACATAAACCAAATTTTGGGGGTCTCAAAACAGAAAGGCACTTTAAATAATAGTTCCCATTCAGTTGTACTGCAAGACTTTATGAAAAAAAAATGTAACAGAATTTTAAAGCAGGACTCTTTTTACATCCACTTCAGGGAGGGTAACAAAAAGCTGAGAGCCAAACAATAGATGACATAGAAGATTTGCAAAGAAAAGTGTCAAAATATTGGTTTTGAATCTTTAGCTCAATACCCACATCAAGCATATAAAAAAGGTTTCGTAGAAGAGGCCACCTGGAAAGAAAATTGGGGAAACATTGTTTGCAATACTGTTTCCTGTTCCCTCACCCATCCATTGAGAAGGAAAAAGGGTGCACCCACCTTCCCTTACCTCATGCATGGAGAAAGGAGCTTTAAGGAGAACTTTTGGGAGCTTGGTATATTTCCTGGATTGTGGAGGGCACCGTGGACTGGTGTCTGACACACCCTTAAGGAGGTACAACTTGAGGCTGAATGGAGAACCCGGAAAAAGTTCCAACTGCAGGGGGAGCTAGCTACACTTGCACCAAGAGAGAGGGCACAGCACTCCATTCAAATAAGATGTTTCCTGTATCTGACTTCTTCTCCCTAACTCAAATCAGGGGAAATCTAGGACAACTTAGTTATGGGAGGTAAGAGAGGAGGGTGTCAAAAGGAAAGAGAGAGAAAAAAAAAATTTCAAGCCCTGAAAAGAAACAAGATGTAAGACTTTTACCACATCAGACTTTCAGTCCAACCTGTGGGAAGAGAAAAGTTTAACTTCAAATGAAGTTCAGAATGATTGATTTTATGCACTAAACATAATAAAAATTAAAAGGAGACTATTCTAGTAACTAAAAGCAAAGGAAAATGTTTTGTTTTCTGAGAATGATAAACAAAAACAAAAAACCCTAGAGACCTGTCCTAAATTTCACAAAAGGTGCGGGGAAAATGTTGTTTTTAGGTGTTATCAAGTCAGTTCTGACTCATAATGACTCCATGAACAATAGAATGAAACACTACCCAGTCCTGCACGATCCTCAAGATCATTGCTATGTTTGAGCCCATTGTTGTAGCCACTGTGTCAATCCATCTCATTGAGGGTCTTCCTCTTTTTCCCTGAACCTGTACTCTACTAAGCATGATATCCTTCTCCAGGGACTGGTCCCTCTGGGTGACATGTCCATCCTAGCTTCCAAGGAGCACTCTTGCTGTATTTCTTTTAAGACAGACTTGTTCGTTCTTCTGGCAGTCCATGGTATATTCAATATTCTTTGCCAAAACCATAATTCAAAGGCATTAATTCTTCCTCTGTCTTCCTTATTCATTGTCCAGCTTTTCAGTGTATATGAGGTGATTGAAAATATCATGACCTGGGTCAGGCGTACCTTAGCCTTCAAAGTGACATCTTTGATTTTTAACACTTTAAAAAGTTCTTTTGCAGCAGATTTGCCCAATGTAATACTTCATTTGACTTCTTGACTGCTGCTTCCATGGATGTTGATTGTGGATGCAAGTAAAATGAAATCCTTGACAAGTTAAATATTTTCTCCATTTATCATGAATTGCTTATTGGTCCAGTTGTGAGGATTTTTATTTTCTTTATGTTGAGGTGTAATTCATACTGAAGGCTGTAGTCTTTAATCTTCATCAGTAAGTGCTTTAAGTCCTCTTCACTTTCATCAAGCAAGGTTTTGTCATCTGCATATTGCAGGTTGTTAATGAGCCCTCCAATGATCCTGAAGCCACATTCTTCTTCATATAGTGCAGCTTCTTGGATTATGTGCTCGGCATATAGATTGAATAATTAAGATGAAAGGATGCAACCCTGACACACACCTGTCTTGATTTTAAATCATGCAGTTTCCCCTTGCTCTGTTCGAATGACTGCCTCTTGGTCTATGTACAGGTTCCATACAAGAACAATTAAGTGTTCTGAATTCCCATTCTTCACAATGTTGTCCATAATTTGTTATGATCCACACAGTCGAATGCCTTTGCATAGTCAATAAAACCCTGGTGTCACAGTGGTTAAGAGCTATAGCAGCTAACCAAAGTGTTGGCAGTTCTAATTCACCAGGTGCTCCTTGAAAACTCTATGGGGCATTTCTACTGTGTCCTATAGAGTCACTGTGAGTTGGAATCAACTCGAAGACAATGGGTTTTTTGCTTTTTAGTTAATTAAACAAAGGTAGACATCTTTCTGGTATTCTCTGCTTTCAGCCAAGATTCATCTCACATCAGCAATGATATCCCTTACCAATCTTCGATTTCCTCATCTTTGACATTAGTGGCTGGTGCATAAGTTTGAATAATAGCTGTATTAACTGGTCTTCTTTGTAGAAGTATGGATATTATCCTCTTCTGAATCTGGCTTGAATTTCTGGAAGTTCCCTGTCAATGTACAGCTGCAACCGTTTTTGAATGATCTTCAGAAAAATTTTATTTTCGTGTGATCATGGATCTCTTCCAGCCAGTTGGCCAGGTAACTGTCTTCCAAATTCTTTGGTACAGAAAAGTGAGCACCTCCAGTGCTGCATTCATTTGTTGAAATATCTCAAATGGTATTCCATCAGTTCCTGAAGACTTGTTTTTCACTAATGCCTTCAGTGAAGCTTGGACTTCCTCCTTCAATATCATCAATTCTTGATCACATGCTACCTCCTGAAATGATGGAATGCTGAACAATTCTTTTTGGTATAGTGACTCTGTGTATTCCTTTCATCTTCTTTTAATCCTTCCTGCATCATTAAATATTTTGCCCACAGAATCCTTCAAAATTGCATTTCAAGGCTTGAATTTTTCTCTTTCAGCTTGAGAAATGTAAAATGTGTTCTTCTCTTTTGGTTTTCTAACTCCAGGTCTTTGCACATGTCATTATAATATTTTACTTTGTCTTTTCAAGCCTCCTTTGAAACCTTCTGTTCTGCATTTTTACTTCATCATTTTTCCACTCATCTTAGCTACCCTATGTTCAAGAGTAAGTTTCAGAGTCTCTTCTGGCATCTGTTTTGGTCTTTCTTTCCTGTCTTTTCAATGACCTTTTTCTTTCTTCACGTATAGTGTCCTTGATGTCATCCCACAGTTCGTCTGGTGTGTGGTCATTAGTGTTCAGTGTGTCAAATCTATTCTTGAGATGGTCTCCAAATTCAGGCAGAATATATTCAAGGTTGTATTTTGGCTCTCCTGGATTTGTTTTAATTTTTTGCAGCTTCTATTTGAACTTGCATATAAGTAGTTGATGGTCTGTTCTGCAGTTCGCCCCTGGCTTTTTTCTGGCTGATGATATTGAGCTTTTCCATCGTCTCTTTCCACAGGTGTAGTAGATTTGATTCCTGTGTTTTCCATCTGGTGAGGTCCATGTATATGGTTGCCACTTATGGTGTTAAAAAAGGTAGTTGCAATGAAGTCATTGGTCTTGCAAAATTCTATCATGTGATCTCTCTCATTATTTCTATTACCAAGTCCATATTTTCCAACTACCAATCCTTCTTTGTTTCCAACTTTCGAATTCCAATCACCAGTAATTATCAATGCATCTCGATTGCATGTTTGGTCAACTTTAGACTGCAGAAGTTGGTAAAAATCTTTAATTTCATTCTCTTTGGCATTAGCGGTTGGTGTGTAAATTTGAATAATAGCTGTATCTATCATTGACAGCGTTATATTTCAGGATAGATCTTGAAATATACTTTTTGATGATGAAAGTGACATCATTCCTTTTCAATTTGTCATTCCTGACATAACATACCATATGATTTTCTGATTCAAATTGGCCAATACCAGCCCATTTCAGCTCACCAAGACCTAAGATATTGATCTTTGTGTGTTCCAGTTCATTTTTTACTACTTCCAATATTCCTAGATTCGTACTTCGTACATTCCAATTCCAATTATTAATGGGTATTTGCAGCTGTTTCTTCTCATTTTGGTTGTGCCACATCAACAAATGAAGATCCCGAAAGCTTAACTCCAGCTATGCCATTAAGATAGGCTCTGCTTTGAGGGGGCAGCTTTTCCTACCATGGACTGAATTATGTCCCCCCAAAAATGTGTTTATCAACTTGCCTGAGCCATGATTTCTGGTATTGTGTGATTTTCCTATACGTTATAAATCCTGCCTCTATGATGTTAATGACGAGGCATGGGTGGCAGTTGTGTCAGTGAGGCATGACTCAATCTATAAGATTGAGTAGTGTCTTGAGGCAATCTCTTGAGATATAAAAGAGAGACTTGAGCAGAGAGACAGAGAGACCTCATACAACCAAGAAAGCAGAGGCAGGAGCACAGCGCATACTTTGGACCCAGGGTCCCTGCACAGAGAAGCTTCTAGTCCAAAGATTGATGAGAAGGCCAGCAGAAAGAGAAAGCTTTTCCCTCATGCTGGTAACCTACTTTACTGTGAGGAAATAAACTTCTCTTGTTAAAGCCATTCACTTGTGTTATTTCTGTCATAGCAGCATTAGATGACTAAGACACTTCCCCAGTTGTATTCTGAGTGCCTTCCAACCTGAGGGGCTCATCTTCTAGCACTATATTGGACAATGTTCTGCTGCTATTCATAAGGTTTCCATTGTCCAATTTTTTTCAGAAATAGACTGCCAGATCCTTCTTCCTAGTCTGTCTTGGTTTGAAAGCTCCACTGACACCTGACCACCAAGGGTGACCCTGCTGGTATTTGAAATACCAGTGGCAAAGCTTCCAGTATCACAGCAACATACAAGCCACCACAGTACAACAAACTGACAGACACATAGTGGGTGGGGAAAATAACAAGCATTAAATGAATACTGATTATGACATGAAGAGAGGAAAAATAAAGTTGCTTATAATTCTACCCTGTCGGGTTCTGCTTATTCATATTATTAAAACTCCCATATGCTTCATATTGCTATATTTACTGTAAAGAAGTTATGGAGAACATCATTCTTTACATAAACATATCTTCTTTACCAATGCCCACAGGAATTAGCCCTAGTCTTAGTTCTGGCAATAGTTCTCCTCCACAGCAAATTGTTTTTATGTTATGGGCACTGTGAATCAAGGAACTGACCCTGCTGGCTGTGGAACTGATTTTTGCTCAGCAGTGGGAATGTTCAGAATAAAACGTGTGATGTACTTCTACTAAATGCATCAGAACCTTGCAAGCACTTTGAGTACCAACCTCAATCCTAAATTCAGCTTGGCTTTGCTACTCTTTTTCCCATTATTTTCTTTTATCTTTTTCTGTAGTAGGTATTTATGTAAAGTATCTTGAATCTTTTCTCTAATACTTCAGGGCAATAAATACAGTATCAAAAAATACATATTGACCTAGCTTAAAATAACATGAGTTAAAATTAACTTTGAAAATGATTTAACTTTATTCTTATAATTATGAAGATGCTTCAGGGTCTTGCATTGCTTCAAGGGCACTAATATGTGCATCAATTATTATCATGCTATAAGTGTAATCAAGCTGATAACCAAAACCGAACCTATTGCTGTTGAGTAGATTCCCACTCATACTGATCCTATAACAGAGAAGAACTGCCCTACAGGATTTCCAAGGCTGCAAATCTTCATTGAAGCAGACTGCCACATCTTTCTTCCATGAGCAATTGATGGGTTTAAACTGTTGACCTTTCAGTCAGCAGTCAAGTGCTTAATCATGACATTTGACCCCACCCTGCCCATTAAGCAGGGTCCTCACCCACCCACATCAGGGGCCTGAAGTCTGACAGCTTCACTCATTCCACCTAGCCACCCACAACGAGGGCCCAAGGATAAGTGATGCCTCCCAGTCCTTACAGCCAACAGCACTGGGTGCCCAAAGTCCAGCTGCAAAACCCACCCACCTCAAGCTGATAGAGAAGTCTAGTTAAAGATGGGTCAGATAACAAAGTTCACTGTCTTTGCGTTATTAGCCTGGGGTGGGTAAAAAGGATAAAATAATGTTCAGAAATCATATTCTTTCATTTTTATGTATTTCTAAATAAATATCTATATCTTAGCCATTTAGTTGTAAAGAAACAAATGTTGTTTTTCCTGGCTGTTGCAGATTGAATTGTGTCCCCCAAAATATGTGTTGTAAATCCTAACCCCCGAGAGATGGGGCCAAGATGGCAGAATTGTCAGATGCTTCCTGTGGTCCATCTTACAACAAAGACCTGAAAAAAAAAAAAAGTGAATTGATTGTAAATGACAATCTAGGAATTCTGAATATCAAAGACAAAGTCAAGTGGTTGGACTGAGTGACGGGGAAGGGAGAGACAGCTCAGAAGCAGCAACGAAGTGCCAGACCTGAGCCAGCTGGCACCCTGCAGGCTGGATCAGCTGGAGCACACAGGCTGAGGCAAGCAGTAGTGATCGGGTGTGTTCTACCACGTTGAGAGAGACTGGGCAGCGTAGAGTCTGCACAAGCTTCCATTGCCAAGGGGAAGTGGTGCTGGATCTGCAAATTTAAGTGCAAGCATCTAACCTACTATGCTGAATCAAAATAACCTTTCCCCCTCTGGGACTTCCATAGTGGAGAAGTGCCTCTTTTCCCCTCACCTGCTCCTTCTCCACTCTGCTCTGGTGCAAGTCCGACAGTGTTCAGTGGCTACCATGCCCTCTAGGCCAGAAGTGGGACCTGTTGCACCCAAGCCAGTCTCCTGGCTTTGGAGAGGGAACAAACAAATGAAAAAACAACAAAAAAGAAACCACCAACTCCCCTAAGGTGGGTTCTCAGGACAAACTGTGCCCAAACCAGTCTTGTGGCTTCAAAAATTGCCACAGCTCCTAAGCTGGAAACTCAGGGCAGGCACTGTCCCTTTACTTAGGCACAAGCATAAAGGATTCACTGACTTTGAATGCCTTTCACCTCTGCCTAGACCTGTGTGGGCCCATTCAAGAGCATAGGCCCTCATTAGCATAGTACAACAGGGTATATACCCAAAGCCTATTTTCAAATGCAACAGCCAAGGGAGATTGGCAGATCATGACATTTGACAGCACCCAGCACATCACCCACCCACATCAGGGGCCTGAAGACTGGCAGCTTCCAGCATTCCACCTCGCCACCCAAGATAAGGGTCCAAAAAAAAGTGGTGCCTCCCAGTCCTTACAACCAACAGTACTGGGTGCCCAAAGTCTAGATGCAAAACCCATGCACCTACTTGATCTAGGGACAGGGACACACCTTCCACCTAGGCACTCAGGAGCAGCCATCAGCTCCCTACCTTGCTCAACACATAGTGCTCTACTGCAGCCAGATATTTGTGCCTGCTCTAATCACCCCTACATAGCCGTGCCCATCTAGGACTGTAGGTAAGAGGCTGCACCATACACTCAGTGACCAACAACCTGGACATCGTCACTGAATCCACACAAGAAAAGTAAATGGACTCCTGGGCTCATATACCTAGTAGCAGCTGTAACCACCTGGTAAGAGGATGTGAGAACTTCAAAGATGCCAATAACCAAAGCAACTCACCCTTTCAGCCTATTTGGGCATATCAAGACAAAACAAAAAACTAAGACACAGTAAACATATGTGCAATAAATAAATATAATAATTTACTGATAGCTCAGAGAAAACAGTCAATATCAAATCACATAAAGAGGCAGATCAGGATGGTTCCAGCAAGCTACCAAAACAAAGACCCAGGAAATCTCCTGGAGGAGGAGAAAGTCTTAGAATTACCAGGAATAGAATTCAAAAGATTAAAATACAGAGCTCTTCAAGAGATCAGGAGGCAGATCAGTCAAAACTCAGAACAAGCCAAACGACACACAGACAAAGCAATAGAGGAACAAGATCAGAATGAAAAATCTAACAGGCTGCTAGAATCCATAGGGAGACAGCAAATAAAAATCCAAAAGATTAACAATAAAATTTCAGAATTAGACCACTCAATAGAAAGTCATATGAGCAGAATTGAGGCAATGGAGGTCAGAATTAGTGAGACTGAAGATAAAGCACTTGACATCAGTTTAGTTAAGGAAAAGTCAGAGAAAAGAATTTTAAAAAATAAAGGAACCCTAAGAATTATGTGGGACTCTATCAAGAGGAGTAACCTACGAGTGATTGAAGTACCAGAACAGGGGAAGATAACAGAAAATACAGAGAGGATTGTTGAAGATTTGTTGGCAAAAAACTTCCCTGATATCATGAAAGATGAAAAGATATCTATCCAAGAATCTCACCAAGCCCCACACAGGGTAGATCCCAAAAGAAAGTCACCAAGACATATTATAATCAAATTTGCCAAAACCAAAGGTACAGAATTTTAAGGGTGGCTAGGGATAAACCGAAAGTCACCAGATAAACCAAAAGTCACCACAAAGGACAGTCAATAAGACCAAACTCTGACTACTCAGGAGAAACCATGGAGGCAAGAAGGCAATGGGACGACATATATAAAGCCTTGAAGGAAAAAAATTGCCAGCCAAGAATTATATATCCAGTAAAACTGTCTCTCAAATATGATGGCAAAATCAGGGTATTTCCAGATAAACAGAAGTGTAGGGAATTTTTAAAAACAAAACCAAAATTACAAGAAATACTAAAGGGAGTCCTTCAGCCAGAGAACCAACAATATCAGATAAACCCAAGACTGAAACACTGGACAGAACAACCAGATGTCAACCCAGATAGGGAAGTCACAAAAACAAGTCAAAGCTAAAACACTGAAAATAGGAAAAAGGAGAGGTCAATATGTAAAAAATGACAACACTAAAACAAAAAAAGAGGGATTAAATAGTGCAGTCATAGAACTTTCATATGGAGAGGAAGTTAAAGTGATATCAAGAAACAAAAGATTGGTTTAAACTTTGAAAAATAGAGGTAAATTTTAAGGTAACCACAAAGGAAACTAACAAACCTATGCATCAAAACAATAAAGAAGGAAAACATAAAGACTTGGAAAATACAAAATAACAATAGAGAAAAAGATGAAAAGAAAATAATAAAGAAAAATAACTCAGCACAGAAAATTAGGTAGAACAAAGAAACACGCACACAAAAACACATCAAAATATAATTACACTGAATGTAGTTGGACTAAATGCACCAAAAAAAGACACAGAGAGTAGCAGAATGGATAAAAAACACGATCTATCTATACACTGCCTACAAGAGACACACCTCAGGCTTAAAGACACAAACAAACTAAAACTCAAAGGATGGAAAAAGTATATCAAGCAAACAACAATCAAAAAAGAGCAGGAGTGGCAATATTAATCTCTGACAAAATAGACTTTAAAGCAAAATCCACCACAAAGAATAAGGAAAGATACTATACAATGATTAAAGGGTCAATACAGCAGGAGGACATAACCATAATATATACTCACCCACCAACAGGGCTCCAAAATACAAAAAACAAACTCTAACAGCATTGAAAAGAGAAATAGACAGCTCCACAATAGTAGTAGGAGACTTCAACACACCACTTTCGGTGAAGGACAGAACATCCAGAAAGCTCAGTAAAGACTCGGGAGATCCAAATGCCACAATCAGCCAACTCGACTTCATAGACATATACAAAACACTCCACCCACCAGCAGCCAAGTATACTTTCTTTTCCAACACCAATGGAACATTTTCCAGAATGGACCACAGATTAGCCCATAAAGCAAGCCTTAACAGAATCCAAAACATCAAAATATTACAAAGTATCTTTTCTGACCATAGAGCCATAGAAGTAGAAATCAATAACAGAAAAAGCAAGGAAAAAAAAATCAAATACTGAACTGCACCTTGCTCAAAAACTACTGGGTTATAGAATAAATCAAAGATGGAATAAAGAAATTCATAGAATCAAATTAGAACAAAAACACATCCACCAGAACCTTTGGGACACAGCAAAAGCAGTACTCAGAGGTCAATTTTTAGCAAAAAATGCACACATCCAAAAAGAAGAAAGGGTCAAAATCAAAACATTAGCCCTACGACTCAAACAAATAGAAAGAGAGCAGCAAAAGAAGCCCTCAGGAACCACAAGAAAGGAAATAATAAAAATTAGAGCAGAAATAAATGAAATAGAGAATAGAAAAACAACTGGAAAGAGTCAGCAAAACCAAAAGGTGGTTCTCTGAAAAGATCAACAAAATTGATAAACCACTGGTCAAACTGACCAAAAAAAAAAAAAAGCCAACAAAAAACAGGAGGAAGCAAATAACCTGAATAAGAAATGAGATGGGTGATATCATGACAGACCCAATTGAAATTAAAAGAATCATAACAGAATACTATGAAAATGTGTACTCCAACAAATTTGAAAACCTAGAGAAAATGGACAAATTTATAGAAACACACTATCTATCTAAACTAACACAAACTGAAGTAGAAAAACTAAGTGAACCTGTAACAAAAGAAGGGATTGAAGAGGTAATTAAAAAAAAAAAACAAAAAACAAAAGAAGGTCCTTGCCCTCATGCCTTCACTGGAGGATTCTACCAACCTTTCAGAGGAAAGTTAACACCAGTACTATCAAAGGTATTTCAGAGCATAGAAAAGGATGGAGTACTCCCAAACTCATTCTATGAAACCAGCATAACCCTGATATCAAAGTCAGGTAAAAAACACCACAAAAAAAGAAAATTACAGAACTATATCCCTCATGAACATAGACGCAAAAATCTTCGCCAAAATTCTAGCTAACAGAATTCAACAACATATCAAAAAAATAATACATCCTGACCAAGTGGGATTTATGCCAGGTATGCAGAGATGGTTCAACATCAGAAAAACAATAAATGTAGCCCATCACATAAATAAAGCAAAAGAACCACATGACCTTAACAATCAATGCAGAAAAGGCATTTGACAAAGTCCAACACCCATTCATGATAAAAACTCTCAGGAAAATAGGAACAGAAGGAAAATTCCTCGACAAAATAAAGGGCATTTATACAAAGCCAACAGCCAACATCATCCTAAACAGAGAGAGCTTGAAACCATTCGTCCTGAGATGGAAAGCCAGACAAGGATTCCGTTTATCACCACTCTTACTCAACATTGTGCTGTAAGTCCTAGCCAGAACAATAAGGCAAGAAAAAGAAATAAAAGGCATCCAAATTAGTAAGGAAGAAGTAAAGGTATCCCTATTTGCAGATGATAAGATCTTATACACAGAAAAAAACCCAAAATTTACAAGAAATCTAGTGGAACTAATAGAAGAGTTCAGCAGTTCAGCAAAGTATCAGGATACAAGATAAACATACAAAAATCAGTTGGGTTCCTCTACACCAACGAAGAGAACTTTGAAAATGAAATCACCAAATTAATACCATTTACAATAGCCCCGAAGAAGATTAAAAAAAAAAAAACTTAGGAATAAACCTAAACAGAGACAAAACAAGAAAAAAACTAACAAAAGACCTACATAAAGAAAACTGCAAGAAACCAAAAGAGACCTACATAAGTGGAAAAACATACCATGCTCATGGATAGAAAGACTCAACATTGTAAAAATATCTATTCTACCCAAAGTGATTTACAGATACAATGCAATCCCAATCCAAATTCCAATGACATTTTTTAACAGGATGGAGAAAAAAGTCACCAACTTCATATGAAAGCGAAAGAGGCCCCGGATGAGTAAAGCATTGCTGAAAAAGAAGAACAAAGTGGGAGATCTCACTCTACCTGATTTTAGAACCTATTATACCACCACAGTAGTCAAAACAGCCTGGTACTTGTACAACAACAGATGCACAGACCAAAGGAACAGAATTGAGACTCCAGAAGTAAATTCATCTATGTATGAGCTGCTGATATTTAGTAAAGGACCAAAGTCCCTTAAATAGAGAAAAGGTGGTCCTTAACAAATGGTACTGGCATAACTGGATACCCATCTACACAAAAATGAAACAAGACCCATACCTCATACCATTTACAAAAACTAACAATGAATCCTTTGATCCTAAATATAAAATCTAAAATGATAAAGATCATGGAAGAAAAAGTAGTGAAAATGCTAGGAGCCCGAATACATGCATAAACAGAATACAAAACATAACTAACAACATACAAACACCAGAAGAGATACTAGATAACTGGGAGCTGCTAAAAATCAAACACTTATGCTCATCGAAAGACTACACCAGAAGAGGAAAAAGACAACTTACAGACAGAGAAAAAATTTTTGACTATGACATATCCAATAAGGGTGATGCCCCACCTACCACCCCCACCACCCCACCCTCCCAACAAGCAGCAGCATGCACTGTCATGCTGCCAGACAGACAGCTGATGATGGTATGTGTCCACCACACCCACCACCCCCTTGCTGCTCCACCTAGCCAGCAAGTGGTGGCACACACCTCCACACCACTGGATGGAGGATGACGGTGGTGCAGGTCCAACCCACCCATCACCCACACCCACTCAGCAAGCAACGACATGCACTCTTGTGCCACTAGATCAATGACTGAATGACAGCAGTGAACACTCGCCCTGCCCCCCCCACAGCCACCCCACCCACCTGGCAATAGGTGGTGAGTACTCCTGTGCCACCAGACCAGGGCTCAGTGGAGCATACCTGCCCACCCATCCTGATATATCAAAATAAAACAAAACAAAAATATCAGGACAAAAACAAAAATACAATCAATCAGTAAATATACACTTACTCCTCACTTATCAACTATCTCATCCGATATTTTGCATTTATGACAACAGTAAAAACCTATCTGACTATTATGCAAATTAACGATGTATGTCTGGCAGTAACGAACTCCAAGGTGCAAGGCGAGACTAAAGCTCGATGCGATGGTTAAGGTTATGTGTCAACTTGATTGGGTCATGATTTTCAGTTATATGGCAGTTATATGATGATATAATTTTGCAGGTATGTAATAAGGTAATTTGGCAGTATGTACTGATGTAATTTTCCTCCATTTTGTGATCTGATGTGGTCATCCTCCGTTTTTGCATAATGTCAGTTTTCACATACTGACATGATCTTTGGAACCTAACCATGTTGATAAGTGAGGAGTGGATGTATAAATAAATATTTTAAAAAACCTTAATGCCTCAGAGACAGCAGACAAAAACAAATCACATGAAGAAACAGGATAAGATGGCCCAAACAAGTGAGCAAAATAAAGGAAAAGAAAATCTTCCTGTGAAAGAAATGATAATAGAACTACTTGAGGAGGAATTCAAAAGATTTGTGTTTAGGATCCTCAAAGATATCAAGGAAAACATGGAAAAAAAACTCTAGAATGTTTCAGGAAAATAATACTAGAACAAAATTACAGACCCAATAGACAATTATAAACCGTATAAAAACAACAAATAGAAATTCAAAAGATTACCTATAAAATATCAAAAATAGATAATACAACAGAAGGACAGAAAAGTAGAATTGAAACAGTGGAAGAATCAGCAAAATAGAGGATAAATCCCTTGTACTAATTTTTAAAGGAACAGTCACAAAAAAAAATGAAGAAAGCCTAAGAGTTATGTGGGAAACCACCAAAAGGAATAATTTACGCTTAATAAGGATTTCAGAAATGGAGAAAAAAAGGTACAGACAGAATTTTTGAAGATATGCTCCCTGAAAACTTCCCAAATATCATGAAAGACAAGAAAGTTTCCATCCAAGAAGCCCAACGAACTCCATATAATATAGATCCCAGAAGAAATTCAACAAGACACATCATAATCAAACTTTCCAAAACCAAAGACAATGAAAGAATCCTAAAAGCAGCTCGAGAAAAATGAAATATCACTTACGAAGGGGTACCAATAAGACTAAGTGCAAATTTCTCACCAGAAACCATGCAAGCAAGAAGGCAATGGGATGACATATATAAAATCCTTAAAGAAAAGAATTGCCAACCAAGAATCATGTATTCAGTAAAACTGTCTTTCAAAAATGATGACGAAACTAAGACATTCTCAGACAAGCAGAAATTAAGGGAATTTGTAAAAACCATATTAACCTTGCAGAAAATATTAAAGGGAGACTTTTGTATAGAGAACCAACTATATTAGACAAAAAACTAAGGTAAAGACACATGACAGCATCACCTAGATACTAACCCAGATAAAGATTTCACAAAAGTGAAATAAAGCTACAAAGATCACTACAGAGAACCAGGGGTGTTGAGCTATAAATGACGACAACTTCAAAACAGAAAGAGGAAATAAAAGGTATAGTTATAGAACATCCATATGAGGAGGAAGTCAAGGTGTTTCCAAGATAAAAAGACTGTTTTAAATTTAAGAGATAAAAGTAAACTTCAGGATAACCACAGAGAAAATTAATCATTCTATTGAGCAAAATAAAACTCAGTAAACACAAAACAACAAGATCGATTGATAGGAAAAGAAAATCCATATACAAAAAGAACTCAGCACAGAAAATTAAGAGGAACAAAGAAACCATTAACATCACAAAAAAAGTATAGCAAAATGACAGCAATGAATTTACACTTATCATTAATCACACTAAATGTAAATGAATTAAATGCACCAGTCAAGAGACAGACAGTGGCAAAATAGATTTGAAAAAACATGACCCATCAATATGTTACCTACAAGGGACACACCTTAGACACAAAGACAGAAATATGTTACAAATCAAAGGATGGAAAAAACTATATCAAACAGTAACCAAAAGAGAGCAGGAGTAAAATAATAATTTCAGATAAAATAGACTTTAAGTCCAATTCATTATAAGAGACAAAGGAAGGCATTATGTAATGATAAAAGGGTCAATTTACCAAGAAGACATGGAAGTAACAAATATTTAGGCAACCAGTAACAGCACCCCAAAATACATAAAACAAACTCTAACAGAATTGAAAAGAGAAATAGAAAGTTCTACAATAGTAGTAGGAGACTTTAATATACCACTTTAGACAATGGACAGAAAAACTAGAAAGAAACTCAATAAAGATACAGAAGATCTAAATAACACGATCAACCAATTTGATCTCATAGGCATATAGAATGTACTACCCAACAGCAGTACAATACACATTCTTCTCCAATGCAGAATGGACCATATTCTAGGTCACAAAGAAAGCCTCAATAAATTTTAAAAAATCAACATAATACATCTTCTCTGACCATAATGATATAAAACTAGAAATCAATAATAAGAGAAGCAAGGAAAAAATTAAATACATGGAAACTGAATAACACATTACTTAGAAACTATTAGGTCATAGAAGACATTACAAATGAAATTTAAAAATTTTTAGAATCAAATGAGAGTGAAGACATAACATACCTAAACCACTGGGACACAGCAAAAGCAGTGCTCAGAGGAAAATTCATAGCAATAAAACAAACCACACTTCAAAGAAGAAGTTTGAAAATTAATAGCTTAACACAACAACTTGAACAAATAGAAAAGGAACAGCAAAAGAAGTCCACAGTTACCAGAAGAAAGGAAAAAATAAAGATCAGAGGAGAAATAAATGAAATAAAAAATAGAAAGTATTGACAAAACTAGAAGTTGGTTCTTTGAGAGGATCAATAAAATTGACAAACCACTGGCCAAACTGACAAAGGAAAAAAGTGAGAAGAAAAAATACCCTAAATGAAAAGGCAATACTACAACTGAACTGACTGAGATAAAGAGAATCATAACATATGTTATGAAAAACTGTACTCCAACAAATTTGAAAACCTAGAAGAAATGGACAACTTTCTAGAAACATACTACCTAAACATACCCGTAACAAAAGAAGAAATTGAGGATGTCATAAAAATTAAAATAAAAAAAAAAAAGAAAGAAAAGCTTTGGCCCTGATGGATTCACCAGAAAATTCTACTAAACATTCAGGGAAGATTAGACCCCAAATCTACTCAAACTATTCCAGTACATGGAAAAGGAAGTAATACTCTCTAATTCATTCTATGAAGCCAGCATAAACCTGATACCAGAGCCAGGCAAAGATATCACACAAAAAGAAAATTACAGAACAGCATCCCTCATGAATGTAGATAAAAAATTCTCCAAAATTTTAGCCAACAGAATGCAACATATCAAAAAAATAATACATCATAATTCTCATGGATTGAATTCTGTCCCCCCAAAATATGTGTCAACTTGGCTAGGTCATGATTCCCACTATTGTGTGGTTGTCCTCCCTTTTGTGACCTGACTATCCTCAGCTTTGTGATGAGTTGTAAATTCTAGCCGCAGTGTCTGTGGTTATGGTCCCATTTGGAAGTGAGCTGTCTGTTATGTTAATGAGACAGGATTTGTTCATGTTAATGAGGATTAGGATGGGATGCAATGCCCTTATTCAGGTCACATCCCTGATGTGACATAAGGGGAGTTTCCCTGGGATAGGGCCTGCATCATCTTTTATCTTACAAGAGATAAAAAGAAAGAAAAACAAGCAGAGAGAGAGGGACTTCCTACTGCCAAAAAAGAAGAGCCAGGAACAGAGCACATCCATCCTCTGGACCTGGGGTCCCTGCATTGAGAACCTCCTGGACCCAGAGAAAGATTGATGCCAAGACACATATAGATCTTCAAGGAAAACCAGGCCCATGGATGTTGAAAGAAGTCAAGGGCCTTCCTCTAGAGCTGACAGAGATAGAAAGCCTTCCCTTGGTGCTAGCACCCTGAATTTGGACTTCTAGCTTCCTAAACTGTGAGAAAATTAATTTCTGTTTGTTAAAGCATCCACTTTTGGTATTTCTGTTACAGGAGCACTAGACAACTAAGACATTGATCATGTGGGATTTATACCAGAGATGCAAGGGTGGTTCGACATTAGAAAATCAATCAATGTAACTCACCACATAAATAAGACAAAAGAAAAGAATCACATGATCATCTCAATCAGCACAGAATAAAATTTGATAAAATTCAACACCCTTTCCTGAGAAAAACTCTCAGCAAAATACAGATAAAAGTGAAAATTCTCAACATAATAAAAGAAATATATGCAAAAGCAACAGCCAACATTATTCTCAATGGAGAGAGATTGAAAGCATTTCCCTTAAGAATGGGAATGAAACAAGGATGCCCATTATCACCACTCATATTCAGTATTGTACTGGAAGTCTAGCCAGAGTGATAGGCAAGAAAGGGAAATAAAGGGTATCCAAATTGGTAAGAAAAAAGTAAAACGATCCCTATTAGCAGGTGACATAATCCTATACATAGAAAATCCCAGAGATTCTATGGAACTAATAGAAGGGTTCAACGAAGTGGCAGAGCAGAGGATCAACATACAAAAATCAGTTGGGTTCCTCTACACTAACAAGGAGAATTACAAAAAAGAAATCAAGAAAACAATAACAATTCATAATAGGCTTCAGAAAGATAAAATACCTAGAAATAAATCTAACCAGGAATGTAAAAGACTTATACAAGGAAAACTACAAAACACTACAGCAAGACACAGAAAAAGACCTACATAAATGGAAAATATTCCATGTTCATGGATTGGAAGACAACATAAAAATGTCAATACTACCCAAAGCTATCTATAAATACAATGCAATTTCCATCCAAATCCCAACAATATTCTTTAACAAAATGGAAAAACTAATCTCCAACTTTATATGAAAAGGAAAGAGGTCCTGAATAGTTAAAGCAGTATTGAAGAAAAGGAACAAAGTAGGAGAGCTCATTCTTCCCAATCTCAGAACTTACTATATAGTCACAGTAATCAAAACAGACTGGTACTGATACAACAACAGACACATAGACCAAAGGAACAGAACTGAGAACCCAGAAGTAAATCCATCCATCTATGACAGCTGATCTTCAACAAAGGACCAAAGTCCATTCAATGGGGAAAAGACAGCCTCTTCAACAAATGGTGCTGGCAAAACTGGATATCCATTTGCTGAAGAATAAGACAGGATTCATTGATCACACCATACAAAAAAACTACAGTGTGATACCATCTCTCCCCTATGAAAATGGCAGTGATCTAAAGAACAGTAAACAACAAATGCTGACTAGGTTATGAGGAGATTGGAACTCTTATACACTGCTGGTGGGATTGTAAAATGATAAGATCACTATGGAAAATGGTATGGCTCTCCTTAAAATCCTAGAAATAGAAACATCTTAGGATACAGCAATTCCATTCCTAGGTATATATCCTAGAGATAAGATATGAGGGCAATGACACGAATAGACAGATGCACACCCATGTTCACACAGCATTATTCACAATAGCAAAAAGATAGAAATAACCTAAGCGTCCATCAATGGCCAAATGGATAAACAAACTGTGGTACATACATACAAAGGAATACTATGCAACAATAAAGAATAACGATGAGTCCACAAAACATCTCATAACATGGATGGATCTAGAGGACAATAAACACTGAGTGAAATAAATTAAACACAAAAGGACAAATATGCATGATACCATTTTTATAAAAAGTCAAGAATAGGTATACACACAGAAAGCAACATTCTTTGATGGTTACCAGGGATGAGAGGGGGTGGGAGAAGGAATCACTCACTAGATATTAGACACATGTTTATTCCAGTCACGTGAAAGGCAATACAGAATACTGGGAAAATCAGCACACCTTGACAAAGGTAAATGAAGACACTGAGAGGTACGCAAGAATAAAAGACAACTGTAGTAAATGCTGGAAACCCTGGTGGCATAGTGGTTGAGTGCTACAGCTACTAACCAAAGGGTGGGCAGTTCAAATCCGCCAGGCGCTCCTTGGAAACTCTATGGGGTAGTTCTACTCTATCCTATAGGGTTGCTATGAGTTGGAATCGACTCGATGGCACTGGGTTTGGTTTATAGTAAATGCTATAACTTATGCAATTTTGCAACAACAGTAATAACAAGCAAAAAATATGTGAGTGGTTGCATACGTAGATATGTATGCTATATGGGTGTGAGAAGACGTATGGGAGTACATGCATGTGTGCATATAGGTATATTTGTGGACACATGTAAATACATGTTTGTATGTGCTGCACATATATTCATATATACAATACAATAAAGCACATAGGGGACACACTTGTGGATACTTTCTAGACATACCCAAACATCTTGTAGGACTGAATTACTGAGTTTGAAGGCTCAGGACCATGGTGTCATGCGACTACTAGGTTAATTGGCATAACTTCGTTCATAAAGATAATATTCTACATCCTAGTTTGGTGAGTAGTGTCTGCGGGCCTTGAAAGTTCGTGAGGAGCCATCGAAGATACAACTGTTGGTCTCTTCCTACCTAGAGCAATGGAGAGTGAAGGAACCAAAGACTCAAGGAAAAAATTAGTCCACAGAATTAATGGCCCACACAAACCATAGCCTCTTCTAGCCTGTGACCAGAAGAACTAGATGGTGCCTGGTTACCACTACCGACCATTCTGACCAGGGACGCAATAGAAGGTCCAGGTTACAATGGGATAAAAATATAGAACAAAATTCAAATTCACATATAAGACCAGAGTTACTGGACTAATAGAGACTAGAGGAACCCCCGAGACTATCATCTTAAAATAGCCTTTTAACCTGGAACTAAAGCCACTCCCAGAGGTCACCTTTTAGCCAAATAATTGGCCTATAAAATAAAAAATAACACCCACGAGGAATGTGCTCCTTTAAATAATCAACTATATAAGACAAAATGGTCAATGTTTACACAAAAGCAAAGCAAGGAAACTGGCTAAATGGCAACAGGGCAGGCAGGGTGGAAGTGGTGAGACTGCTGACTCATTATGGGGATCGTAAGCTAATGTCATGGAAAAATTTGTGTACGAATTTTTGAATGAGAAACTAATTTGCTGTGTAAACTTTCACCTAAAGCACAATAAAATAGTTTAAAAATGAGGAAACAGTGACCCAGAAGTCACTGAAGGAAAAAATAGACTATTAACCTTGATGGCAAAACCCCAAAAACACTCCAAGTTCAGGGTCAGAGGGCAGGAAGAAAGGGTGCTGAAAATAAGGGATTACTTAAAATTTCTCTGCTAAACAATGCTCCCAGGCAGGTGGGTGTGGGAGGAGATAGAAAGGCAATAAGGAATACCATAGGAAAAACTGTACAAGAAAGTCACTGCCCAAGTACCATGTAAACTAAAATGCAGTATGATTTTTAACAATTGAAACAGGGGTTGATGATAAGAACTGAAAATCCATTTGAACTGGATGCTAGATCATATTGCTTTGATTGGTACCGAGGAGAAAAGATTGAATTGTCAAGGATTTCATTTTACTTGGATCCATAATCAATGCCCGTGGAAGCAGCAGTCAAATCAAATAACATATTGCATTGAGCAAATCTGCTGCAAAAGATTTCTTTAAAGTGTTAAAAAGCAAAGATGTCACTCTGGGAACTAAGGTATGCCAGACTCAGCCATAGTATTGCCTCCTATGCATGTGAAAGCTGGACAATGAATAAGGAAGACCAAAGAAGAATTAATGCAAACAAATCTGTCTTGGAAGAAGTACAGCTAGAATGCTCCTTAAAAGTAAGGATGATGAGACTACGTCTCAAGTACATTGGACATGTTGTCAGGAGGGACAAGTCTTTGGAAAAGGACATAATGCTTGGTAAGATAGAGGGTCAGTGAAAAAGAGGAAGGCCCTCAAGAAGATGGATTCACACAGTGGCTGCAAAAACAGGCTCAAACAAAGCAATGATTGTGAGGACGGTGCTGGACCGGGCAGTGTTTTGTTCTGTTGTACATAGGGCACCTAACAACAACAAGAACAAGGTTGAAGCATTAAATTTATAATCCTGAAGCATTAAATTTATAATCCTAAAACATTACTTGTCTCAACACTGAGGAGTACTCACTTAATCATAATGTTAATGCCATCTGTTAATTTTCAACTTTTGATTTAGCCTATAAGCCAAACCCAGAAACTTAAAATGTTATGTAACAGAATGTAAATGTTACCAATCTTGACAATATAAAATTAAAGGTCTTGCTAACAGTAGACATACGGTTGAAAGTGGAGAGGTCAAGTGCTAGCTTCCTTGTGCTGCTATAACAGAAATACCACAAGTGGGTGGCTTTAAAAAAAAAAAAACAAACCCAACAGTAATTTATTTTCTCACAGTTCAGAAGGCTAGAATTTCGAATTCAGGGCACTGACTCTAGGGGAAGGCTCCGTTGGCTCTGTGGGCAGATTCATGTCTCTTCCAGCATCCCTTGATTGCTTGGCAATATTCATGTGGCATCTATCTTCCCCTGATTGTGCTTGCTTGTCTCAGTGTCTGTGGTGATCCTTATAAATCAGATGTGATTAGGTTTAGAACACCCTAACTCAATATGGCTTCATTAACATAGCAAAGAGAACTCTGTTTCCAAACAGGATTACATCCACATGTTTACGGGTTAGGATTCCAACACATCTTGTGGCGGGGGGGGACATAATTCAATCCCTGACAGGAGGGTTGTTGTTGTTGTTATTAGTTGTCAATGACTAATGGCGATCCCAAGCACAACAGGACCATTCCATTGTGGTTCGTAAGGATTTCATTGGCTGATTTTTTGGAAGTAGATCATCAGGCCTTTTTTACTAGATTATCTGAGCCTGGAAACTTCTCTGAAACATATTCAGCATCACAGCAACACACAAGACTTCACCGATAGACTGGTGAGATGGCTGTGCCTTGGCTGGGAATTAAATCTGGGTTTCCTACATGGGACATGAGAGAGAATTCTACCAGTGAATTCTGTCATTGAATCACCACTGCTCCTGAAGGGGAGGGTTGTTGTTGTGCTGTTAGTTACCATCAAGTCGGCTCTGGCTCATGGTGACCTTATGTACAATGGAATGAAATGTTGCCTGTGCCGTCTTCATGATAGTTGGTATGTTTGAATACACTGTTATGACTGCTCGTCAATCCATCTCGTTGAGGGTTTCCCTCATTTCACTGACCCTCTCCTTTACCAAACATGATGAACCTTTCTCCTGATTGGTCCCTCCTGATGACATGTCCAAAGTAAGCTGAAGTCTCGCCACTCTTACTACTAAGGAACATTGTGGTTCTATTTCTTCTAAGACTGATTTTTTTTGTTCTTTTGGCAGTCTGTGTTATATTCAGTATTCTTCACCATCACCACAGTTTAAATTCATCAATTCTTCTTTTGTCTTCCTTTGTCATTCCCAGCTTTCACAAGCATATGAAGTGATTGAAAAGAGCATGGCTTGGGTTAGGAGCACCTTAGTCATCAAAGAGATATCTTTGTTTTATAAAACTTTGAAGAGCCATCTTGCAGAATATTTACCCAACACAATGTCATTTGATTTATTGGCTGCTGCTTGCGTGGGCATTGATTGTTGAGTAAGTAGAATGAAATTGTTGACAACTTCAATTTTAACTCCATTTATCATGACGTTATTTTATCAGTTCTCTTGTCAGGATTTTTGTTTTCTTCATGTTCAGGCATAATCTACATTGAAGGCTGTATTCTTTGACCTTCTTCAGTAGCAGGGAATGCTAAAAAACCGATGCTAGGTGCCCTAATATCCTCGTCTATGGAAAGCAGTCAAGCATAGTAGTTAATTACACAGATAATAGAGTCATCCCAGCTCTATCACATATTAACCGGGTAACCTTGCACAAGTTACCTAACCTCTCCGTGCCTTAGTTTCCATGTCTGAAAAAGGGGGATAATAATCTCTATTTCATAGGTCTTACAAAATGATAAAATTAGTTGATATATGTAAAGTGTTTAGAACAGGGCCTAGTAAACAGCATGCACTCAATAAATATTTAATATCACCGAATATCATTGGGAGCTATGAGATGTTGTCTCACTAAAATATATATATATATATATATATATATATATATATATATATATATATATATATATATATATATATATATTGCCGTCTGGTCGATTCCAACTCGTAGTTACTCTGTAGGACAGAGTAGAACTGCCCCACACGGTCCCCAAGGAGCATCTTATGGATTCAAACCGCTGACCTTTTTTGGTTAGCAGCCATAGCTCTTAACCACTGTGCCACCAGAGTTTCCGTTGTCTTATTTAGCAGAATAAAAAACAGAACAAAAATAACAGTTTTAAGTGGAGAGGAAGAAGAGAAAGAGAGAACACGTAGCTTACGTGGACTACTTTCATACTTCAGCTAACAAATGTCTAAAATCGACAAATAACAGTGTTTCATATTATTTAAAGTTAGGGAGATAACCAGGAGAAAAACAAAGGTGAGAAACAGTTAAAAGTAATTTTTAGTTTTCTAACCAAATAAAGAATGATACAATTATTCTTAAGGAATAAAATAAATTTATAATAAATTTGGCACAAATTATTTCTATGAAAGTGGAAACCCCAAAAGCCAAAAAATCAGGCCGAATCTATTCTTTTGCAAAAGAATTCAGTCTGACACATTTATTTGGAAATGAAAAATAATCTCTCAGTCCACATAATTTTCCCAAGTCTTTGCCACATTTTCCCAGGTGACAGCAATGCCACACCTCTTGGCAGCAAAAGTCACATCCTGGGGACACATGTATTAGCACCTTATGTCACTTATTTAATCTTTACAAAAATTATACTAGCCCACAGTTCAATTTCATCCAAGCTTGTGTGGCTTGTTTGTGTGTGCAACTTATCTGGAGGGCAAAACACTTTCTCTGTAAGATTGCAACACAGGTTATCAGTTTTCACAGTCCTTGTAGCCAGGTGATCTGTGTCCACCCTTTAGACCATTCTGGCGTCTCTGAGTGGCCACCTTTCTCATCTCTTGACCTACCACCCCTTCATGCAATGTTTAAATTTTATTTTCTCCCTCAGGCACATCTAACAGGAACGTGCTTGGTTAACATCTGAGAGGAACTAAAACACCAAAGATATTTAGACATACATTGATGTTGTTATTCTTCATTTTGCTAATATATTTGGTTCACTTTCCCTATTGACAGCTTTTTCATAGATATTATCTGCCAAGTTCTGTGCTAGGAGTTGACAATCTAGTTTAACAGATAAATTAGGCAAAAAAAAAAATTGTAATAGAATATAAATTCTACAGTGAAGATAAATAAGCAGAGTGCTGCTAGAACATATAGTAGGGAAACTAACACAGCCTGTGAAGAAAGGTAGAGTGTTAAGTAAGGTTTCCTGAAAGAGGGTATAGTCAAGCAAAAAAGTTGAGGAAGAACACTCTAGGGAGAAGATATAGCATGGTAATGACCTAAAATAAGAGCCTGGAACAAAAGCTTGTGTTCAGGGTTCTGGGGGTGGTTTACCCTGGGTAGCTGTTGTTGTTAGGTGCCGTTGAGCCAGTTCCCACTCATACCAAAAAAAAAAACCCCAAAGCTGTTGCCATGGAGTCAATTCCAACTCATACCAAACCTATAGGACAGAGTAGAACTGCCCCATAGGGTTTCCAAGAAGTGCCTGATGGATTTGAACTGTTGACCTTTTGGTTAGCAGCCATAACGCTTAACCACTACATTACCAGGGTTTATGTTCCAACTCCTAGCGATCCTATATATCCTATATACAGCAGAACAAAAAACTGCCCAGCCCTATGCCATACTCACAATCCTTGCTATGTTTGAGCCCATCATTGCAGCCACTGTGTCAATCCATCTCGTTGAGGGTCTTTCTCAATTTTTGCTGACCCCCTGGTGGTATGGCGGTTAAGAACTCGGCTGCTAACCAAAAGGTTAGCAATTCTCATTCACTTGCTGCTCCTCAGAAACCCTATAGGGCAGTTCTACTCTGCCCTATAGGGTCGCTAGAAGTCAGAATCGACTAGACAGCAACGGATTTGCTTTCGTTTGGTTTTTCTACCTTACCAAGTATGATGTCCTTATCCAGGGATTTATCCCTCCTGACAACACGTCCAAAATACATGAGAGGAAGTCCAGCCATTCTCACTTCCAAGGAGAACTCTGGCTGTCCTTTTCCCAAGACAGATTTGTTCATTCTTCTGGCACTCGATGGTATGTATGTTCAATGTTCTTCACCAACACCATAATGAAAAGGAATCAATCCTCTGATCTTCCTTATTCATTGTCCAGCTTCTACATGCATAAGAGGCAATTGAAAATACCATGGCTTCTGTCAATTTTTTGTTTTTTGTTTGTTTGTTTGTTTGTTTTCTGTCAGGCGCACCTTAGTCCTCAAGGTGACTCCTTTGTTTTTTAAACATTTTAAAGAGGTCTTTTGCAGCAGATTTGCCCAATGCAATAAGTTGTTTGATTTCTTGACTGCTGCTTCAATGGGCATTGATTGTGGATCCAAGTAAAATGAAATCCTTCACAACTTCAATATTTTCTGTTTATCATGATGTTGTTTATTGGTCTAGTTGTGAGGATTTTTGTTTTCTTTATGTTGTGGCATAATCCATACTGAAGGCTGTAGTCTTTGATCTTCATCAGTAAGTGCTTCAAATCCTCTTTACTTTCAGGAGGCAAAGTTGTGTCACCTGCTTATCACAGGTTGTTAATGAGTCTTCCACCAACCCTGATACAGCATTCTTCTTCATATAGTGCAGCTTCTCAGACTGTCTGCTCAGCATACAAATTGAATAAGTATAGTGAAAGGATACAACCTTGACGCACATATTTCCTGACTTTAAACCACACAGTATCCGCCTTGTTCAGTTCAAATGACTGCCTCTTGGTCTATGTACAGGTTAATCATGAGCACAACTAAGTGTTCTGTAATTCCCATTCTTCACAATGGTATTCATAATTTTTCATGTTCCACATAGTCAAAAGTCTTTGTGTAGTCTATAAAACACAGGTAAACATCTTTCTGTTATTCTCTGCATTCAGCCAGCATCCATTGGATGTCAGCAATGGTATCCCTCATTCCATGTCCTCTTCTGAATCCAACTTGAATTTCTGGTAGTTCCCTTTGAAGTACTGCAACAACTATTTTTGAACTATCTTCAACAAAACTTTACTTTTGTGTGATATTAATGATATTGTTCAATAATTTCCATATTCTATTGGATCACCTTTCTTTGAAATGGGCACAAACATAGATCTGTTCCAGGGGGTTGGCCAGGTACTTGTCTTCCAAATTTCTTGGCATAGATGAGTGAGAGCCTCCAGTGCTGCATCTGTTTGTAGAAACATCTCAATTGGTATTTTGTCACTTCCTGGGGCCTTGTTTTTCACCAATGCCTTCAGTGCAGGCTCGGACTTCTTCCTTCAGTACCATTAGTTCTTGATCATATGCTACCTCCTGAAATGGTTGAATGGCAAGCAATTCTTTTTGGTACAGTGACTCTGTGTATTCCTCCCATCTGCTTTTGATTCTTTCTGCACCATTCAATTTTTTGCCCATAGAATCCTTCAATATTGTAACTCGGGGCTTGAATTATTTCTTCAGTTCTTTCAGCTTGAGAAATGCTGAGCGTGTTCTTCCCTTTTGGTTTTCTAACTCCAGGTCTTCACACATTTCATTATAGTACTTTACTTTGTCTTCTCAAGCCACGCTTTGAAATCTTCTGTTCAGCTCTTTTCTTTATCATTTCTTCCATTCGCCTTAGTTGCTCTACATTCGAGAACAAGTTTCAGAGTCTCTTTTGACAACCATTTGGTCTTTCCTTTCTTTATTGTCTTTTTTAACGAACTTTTTTCTTTCTTCATGTAAGATGTCCTTGATGCCATCCCACAATTTGGTCTTCGGTCATTAGTGTTCAATGTGGCAAATCTAATCTTAAGATTGTCTCCAAATTCAGGTAGGATATACTCAAGGTCATATTTTGATTCTTGTGGACTTGTAATTTTTTTCAGCTTCAACTTGAACTTGCATATGAGCAATTGATTGTCTATTCTGCTGTCGCTCCTGGCCTTGTTCTAAATAATGATATTGAGTTTTTCCATCATCCTTTTCCACAGATGTAGTAGACCACTTGATTGTCTGATGCAAAATGGCCAATAACAGTTCATTTCACTAATGCCTAGGATATCGATCTTTGTACATTCCATTTAATTTTTGATGATTTCCAATTTTCCTAAATTCTTACCTCATATGTTCCATGTTCCAATTATTAATGGATGTTTGCAGCTGTTTCTTCTCATTTGCATCATGTCACATCCACAAATGAGAGTCCCAAAAGCTTGACTCCATCTATGCCATTAAGGTTAACTCTACTTTGACCTTAATGACAGTCATATTTTGAGTATCTTCCAAACTGAGGGGCTCATCTTCCTTCACTCTATCAGACAATGTTCCACTTCTACTCGTAAAGTTTTCACTGGCCATTTTTTTCAGAAGTAGACTGCCAGATCCTTCCTCCTACTCTGTCTTAGTCTGGAAGCTCCACTGAAACCTTTCTACCATGGGTGACCCTGCTGGTATTTGAAATATTGGTGGCATAGCTTCCTGCATCATCAAAACAAGCAAGCCACCCCAGTGCAACAAACTGACAGACAGGTAGTGGAATCTGGGGAGAAGAAGTAGAGAAACAAGGATGTAGGGAAAGTCAAAACAGAGTGCTTTCAAGTTGAAAGCAAGGACCAAGTTGACCACCATCATAGACCAGTGTTATTCAATCCTGTGTGAACTTTCCACTTGGCATGTGAAAGTGAGAAGCATTTATCTCTCAGTACCCAGTTATTCAAGAATTTTCTCATGGATGTTAAGTTCACTGCCATCAAGTCGATTTCAACTAATAGCAACTCTATAGGACAGAGTAAAATTGTCTATAGTGTTTCCAAGGCTGTAAATCTTTATGGAAGCAGACCATCACATCTTCTTCCCAAGGAGCAGCTGGTGAGTTCAAACTGCTAACATTTCAGTTATCAGCTGAAAACTTAACCACTGTGCCACTAGAGCTCCTGTTCATGGATGGTAAGTCTCCTGCAATTCCAGGTTTCTCTTCCCGGAATGCCCAGCGATTTTAGCATACAAAACCCTCAGAAACCTTTTGGGGCAGGATGTAAGAGGTAGGTGGTGCATTCTCCACCAATGGCTACAGTAAAAGATGGGGCTGAGAGGGTTTGAGATGGCTAAAATTGATTTCTACTTATTAATTTGTCTCCACAATCTTATTAAACTCTATCATTACTTCAGCTATCATATTCAATGTACGTCGTGTCTATGTGAAAGCTGGACAATGAATAAGGAAGACTTAATTAGAATTTGGAGAAGAATAGTGAATATACCATAGACTTCTCTCTTTGGAGAAGAATAGTGAATATACCATAGACTGCCAAAAGAATGAACAAATCTATCTTGGAAGAAATACATCCAGAATGCTCCTTAGAAGCAAGGATGGTGAGACTTGGCCTCACATACTTTGGACATGTTATTAGGAGGGATCAGTCCCTGGAGAAGGACATCATGCTTGATAAAGTAGAGGGTCAGTGAAAAAGGGGAAGACCCTCGATGAGATGGATTGATACAGTGGCTGCAACAATGGGCTCAAACATAACAATGATTGTGAAGATGGCACAGGACCGGGCAGTGTTTTGTTCTGTTGTATGTAGGATAGCTTAACAATAACAACAATGTATCTGTAGATTCTTTGGAAGAGGAGCAGGTCTTACAAACGGTAACTCCCATGCAAATAGTGACGGTTTTTTATAGTTCCTCTGGAATTCTTATAATTTTTTATTCTTTGCATTTTCACTTCATGGCTAGAACCTCCCATAAGTTAAATAAGATATTCTTGTATTCTGCTCCTGAATGGAATGCTTTCAAAATTTCATCAAGTTTGCTGTAATTTTTCCTTGGTGAATATCCTTTATTACATTAAGGAAGTACCTTCCTATTCCTAGATTGCTAAGAGGTTTTTCTCCCTTCTTTTTAATCATGAATTATTTTGAATTCTTTAAATCCTTTTCATGCATCTGCTGAAATAATCTTATGATTTTCCTCTTTATCTGTTAATATGGTGGATCACATTAGTTAATTTTCTATTGTTAAAACAACCTTGCATTTCAGGGATAAAACCAATTTTGTAACAACTGATTATCTTTTTTTATACCATGTTGGATTCACTTCACTGATATTTGCTTTAGAATTTTTTTCCTGACAGTCTTGAAAAAATTAAGACTTATAATTTTTCTTTCCTGTTCTGTTTTTGTCTGGTTTTGTAATCAAGGGAATGTTTAACTCACCAAAAAATGGAAAATGTTCTCTATTATCTTAAAGATTTTAAAACTGGAAGAATCTGTTTCTCAAATTTTGGTGTACTTTTTCTAAAACCATGTAGGCTGATGTTTGCTTTCTTTGTAGAGAAGAATTTTAACTTTGAATTCTGTTCTTTAATAATTACAGAATCATTCAAAATTTTTTTTCTTAGAGTCAGTTTTGTTAATTCATACTTTCTTTAAAACTTATCAATTTCAAATAAGTTTCAAGTTGATTGGCAGAAAATTGTTCATAATATCATACAACATGTGTACGGATATTTTTCTCATGCCTAAGAGTATTCATTTGGGCATTGTCTCTCATTCTCTTTCTTTCTCCCTCTTCCCCCCACCCATTCCTTCTCTCCCCCCTTCTCAAGTAACCTTTCAGATGTATGCCAATGTTATTTCAGATGTATACCAACGTTATGGTCTTCTCAAAGAACTCTTTGCTAATTACCTTTGTTTTATATTTTTGTAACTTCTGTTACTTAGAAAAAGATGTGAAACATACATGAAATAATTACTACAAAGTGAATGACTGTATAGTTACCACACAGCTTGAGAACTAGAATATACTAGTAGCACAGAAGTTCCCATGTGGCCCTTCCTCAGTCACTTTCCTCCTTGGAGGTTACAATATCTTGACTTTTATGGTAATTACTTTCTCGCTATTCTTTAAACTTTTACCAGTAGTGCTGCAACCTTAAACAATAAAGTATTATTTTACTAATTTTTAAACCTTATGTGAATGGAATCATGTAGTATTTGTTCATTCAACACTTCTAAAATTAGCCAGGTCATTGCAGGTTTATTGTACTTCATTTGATGCATAATTATAACAGTGTATATATTAATCCAATCTAATGTTCCTATAAATTTCTGATTTTCCAGTTTCAGGTTATTATGAATAATGTAGCTTCTTGTAGATGGATCCTGGTATTCATAGGAATGTTCACTGAAATAAATATCTAAATAAATATCAACGATTGAAATTGTTGGGTCTTAAGGTACACCTATCTTAAACTTTATCTGATAATGCCTAAGTGTTTTATAAATGTTTATACAATTTATACTCTTACAAGCAGTGGAAGAATTCTCATTGCTTCCCATATGTGCTAAGCCAGTATGGTGCATGTGTGATAGTATCTCGTTTGCATTTCCCTAGTTATGGATAAGGTTGAACATCTCTTCATAAGTTTATTGACTAGATTTTCTCTAAGTGCCTGTTTTTCTATAGGGTTGTCTGATTTTTCTTTTGGATTTATAGTTGTTTGTCAGTTACATGTGTTGCAAACATCTACTGTGTGACTTTCTTAATGATGTCTTTGCATCACTAGACGTTCTTATTGTTCTTCTCAGCTGTTCTTGACCCTTTTTATTTCCATATAAATTTTGAAAATAATTTATCATGTCTCTCTGTCTTACACACACAGAGAGTATTCTCATTAGCTTAGTCTGAATCTATATTTCAATTTGAGTAAGATGCTATTTTACAATAATAAGGCATTCAATCCATGGCTACAGTATAATATCTCTGTTAAGGTCTTCTTTAATGACTGTAAATGAAGTTCTATAGTTTTCGCTGTAGCAATCTTCTGCAACTTTTATTAAATTTATTCCTAAGTATGTCAATGTTTGTATGCTGCTGTAACAGAATTTTTTTTTTTTAAAGTTATTTGCTATCTGTTCATGGTTGGTATGTAGAAATAAAACTGATATTTATATTTTGATTTTGTACTGGAACCTTATTCCAACAACGGTATATCTTGTTATCTGTAGATTCTTTAGGATTTCCTATCTACAAAATCATAACCATCTGTGAATAATGGCAGTATTATTTTTTCCTTTCTAATTTTTACAGCATCTCTTTTTCTTACAGTGTTGCACTGGTTGGGACCTATAGTAAAATGCTGAATAAAGGTAGTAGAGTGGGTACTCTTTCCTCCTTCCTGATCTCAAAGATGTTTTCAGTGGTTCACCATTAAGTATTATGTTTGTTATGGTATTTTTGTAGATATCCTTTATCATATTAAGGAAGTCCTATTCTATTCCCATTTTCCAAAGTTTTAACATGATGCACATTGAACTTATCAATTTTTGTCACAATTGAGATAATATAAATTTTCTGTTAATCTATTAAAGTGCCAAAATACACTGGTGAATTTTCTAAAGTGAAACTAACCTTGCATTCCTGGAATAAACCCATCTAGGTCATTATGTTTTATGCTTTTTATGTATTACCAAATTTGGTTTGCTAATATTTTACTTTGAAATTTTGCATGTATATTCACAAATAAGATTGGCCTACTTTAGGGTGTCTAAAATTATCCAGGATTCATAAAATGAGTTAGAAAGTGTTCCCTTTCTCTATTCTCTATAAAATTTGTGGAAAATTAGTACTAATTTCTTCATTAAATTTTAGAACTCACCATTGAAGCCACCTGAGCCTGGGGATTTCTTTCTAAGAAGGATTTTAATTATGGATTCTATTTCTTTAATGTTTAGAGTAACACTTAATTTTTCTATTTTTTCCTATATAAGTATTAATACATTGTATATTAATTAGTTGTCAGTATTAATAAGTTGTTCTAGAAATACGTGCATGAGAATTGGGGTAATTTGTTGCAGTAGTGACCCAATTTGTTCACATCTCCCAGAATCCGCATCTCTGAATAGTGGGTAGTATCTTCCCACATTGACTTTAGGCTTATCTATGTGACATGTCTTGATCAATGGGACAATAGCAAAGATAACATAAGCAGAGGTTTGAAAGTTGTCTGCTGCTTTTGGAATCTTTCAACCACCACCATGTGAGCAAGCCCAGGCTAGACTACTGCATGATGAGACTTGTCCCCATCACCTCTGTCACCCCAACCAATTACCAGAAACCCTGGGGTAGGCTAAATAATTCTCCCCAAAGACATCAACATTCAAATTCCTGAAATATGTGAATATATCACCTTACATAGTAAAAGAGACTTTGCCAATGTAATTAAGTGTCTTGAGATAGGGAAATTATCCTAGATTATCCAGGTGGGGCCAATGTAATTACAAATGTTCTTATAAGAGGGAGGAAGAGAGAATTTGACTACAGAAGAGAAAGTGATGTGATGACAGACATAAAAATTGGGGTAGCATGGCCACAAGCCAACAAAGGCCAGCTTATTCTAAAGTTGGAAGAGGAAAGGAACAGATTCTTTCCTAGAGCCTCCAAAAGGAACCAGCTCAGCTGATACCATCACTTTAGTCAGTTAGACTGATTTTAGACTTCTGACCTACAGAATTGTAAAAGGATAAACTTGCTTCATTTTAAGCTACTAACCAAAAAAGCCAAACCAAACCCGCTGCCGTTGAGTCGATTCCAACTTATAGCAACCCTATAGGACAGAGTAGAACTGCCCCATAGAGTTTCCAAGGAGCGCCTGGTAGGTTGGAACTGCAGACCTTTTGGTTAGCAGCTGTAGCACTTAACCACTACACCACCAGGGTTTCCTTAAGCTACTAGTTTACAGCAATTTGTTACAGAAACAATAGAAAATGAAAACAGATTTTGGTACCTAGAGATGGGGTGCTGCTCTAATAAATACCTTAATTTGGAAATGACTTTGGAAGAGACTGAAAGAATTATGAGGAGCATGACAGAAAAACCCAGATTGCCTTGAAGATACAAGAAATATGGATGTTATCAACTCTGCTAGTGAGGACTCAGAAGGAAGTGAGGAGTATGATAGGGAGGGCCTATATTTATCTTAGAGAATTTCTAAATCAATAGACTGTTGGTAGAAATGTGAACATTAAAGGCATTGCTGGGAGGTCTCAGAAAAAAAAAAGGGAACATATTATTGGAAAGTGGAGAAAAAGGCACCCTTGTTACATAGTGGAAGAAAACTTAGTGGAACTGTGTCCTACAGTGACATGATAAAAACTTGTAAATGATGATACTCGGATGTTTAGCTTAACAGATTAACAGATTTCCAAGCAAAATGTTGAAAGTGTGATCTGGTTTCTTGTTGCAACTTACAGTAAAATATGAGAGGAAGATTGAGAGAAAAACTGTTGAGCAAAAAAGAACCAAGATTTGATTTGGAAAATTCTTTGTTTATTTAGATAGTAAAATATGCTAAAATTAGGAGATTCACTGTCAGGAAAGCATGTTCTGGAGACAAAGTAAAGGGTGTAGCTGGACAACTTTTTCCTAGTGCCTCAGTAGTCAGTCACACTAAGGGATCTTGAAGACATTAAGTGTGTGACTCATGGATTTCTGAGCCATGTTGGAAGCCACGAAAAGAGATGGAATTATCCTGGAAAGGTCTGTGGAGTCAATTGTCTAATGGAATGAATTGTGTGAGATAAATAGGAAACACACAAAGCTTTTGAGAATGTTGTATCAGCAGAAACACTATCAGCTTGGACTGAAGGGAACAAAGACAAAATGAAAGAAGGCTGTCAGACTCCCAACAGACTATCAGCTAGGAAACAGGCTGATAAAACTACTCAGCTGCAAACACATGCTATTCTTCATGAGAAAGGAGTGACTCAGAGAGTGGAGCCTTGTGTACCTCACCAAAGCTTTTATAAGGATGTTGCCTGTCTTATTAAATTATGAAATGTCACTTCGCATGGTCCATATTCTGAGGTCAACAATTATCAAGACATTGCTAATAAGATCTCTTCCTAGCTCCTCTTTGGGCAGCAATCCAAGACATTGAAAAGCACACATTTTTAACCAACTGAAATGGCCTTTTTATGCTTGTCTACATCAAAGCTGCAATCTCTTTCTGGCAGAACTCTAGCTAACTGTACGTATTTTCACTACAATCCTATAATTACTGTACTTACTTTGTTATATTACAAATTTCACCAAGGATAACTTGGAATTACAAAGTCCACAATAGGGATTTTTTTTTTATTGTACTTTAGATGAAGGTTTACAGAACAAACTAGCTTCTCATTAAACAGTACACAGATGGTTTTATGACATTAGTTAACAATCCTGTGACATGTCAACACTCTCCCTTCGTGACCTGAGGTTCCCTATTACCAGCTTTCCTGTCCTCTCCTGCCTGCTAGTCCTTGCCCCTTTGCTGGTGTTCCAGTTTAGTCTTGCTTTGTTTTACGGGCCTGTCTAATCTTTTGCTAAAGGGTGAACCTCAGGAGTGACTTCATTATTGAGCTAAAAGGGTGCCTGGGGGCCATACTCTTCGGGTTTCTCCAGTCTCTCTCAAGCCAGTAAGTCTGGTCTTTTTTGTGAGTTAGAATTTTGTTCTACATTTCTCTCCAGCTCTGTCCCAGACCCTGTACAGTGATCCCTGTCAAAGCAGTCAGTGGTGGTAGCCAGGCACCATCTATTTGTACTGGACTCAGTCTGGTGGAGGCTATGGGAGTTGTGGTCCATTAGTCCTTTGGACTAGTCTTTCCCTTGTGTCTTTAGTTTTCTTCATTCTTCCTTGCTCCCAATGCGGTGAGACCAGTGGAATATCTTAGATGGCCACTCATAGGTTTTAAGACCCATAATGGAGAACTTTTTAATGTGTCAATAATAATTCATTTAACAGGAACTCTTAAAAAAGGAAGACAAAATACCAAGCATTCAATTGTTAGCTTTCTTTATTATGTCTAGGCTTCAAAATACCAAATACAAAAATGGCTCTCTCAAAGCCAAAAAAGTCTTTTCACTCAAGTTTTCTGAGTCTTTTTACACCAGCCATTCTCTCTCCCTCCAACTCTATCTTCACCACCCACCTACACCTCTTCTGTTCCTTCCCTTGACACCTCATGGACAAGTTACATTTTCCTTAGGTTTTTTCTTAAGAAATGACCTAGTAATCAAGGTTTATTATCCTTGTCAAAGAGCAATTACTGCAGCTTTGGCTAAATAGTTGAAGTTTGTTGAGATCTAGTAGGGATTCACCTTCAAATCTGACGGTAGCATATGCAATACACCTTACCTTAAATGTTAGCATACAATAATTACTGTCCTGGGTCTTGCTTTTTTCACTTCAAAATACGTTCTGGAAATCACTCTGTATCTGTATATAAGCTTTACCTTTTTTTACACCTGCTGAGTAATCCATTGTGTGGGTGGACTATATTTTTATTTGCCCAATTCCCTATGTCAATAATAATACATTTAACATTACATTTAATGAACGTTAGTTTCCAGTTTTTGGCTACTACAAATAATGCTGCAATGAAAAGTTTTGTGCATAGAATATTTTATATTTTTGCCAATATATTTTGGAGAAAACTTCTTAAAAAAGGGATTACTAAATCATAGGATAAATGCATATATAATTTTGGTAGATGTCTTAGTCATCTAGTGCTGCTATAACAGAAATACAAGTAAATGGCTTTAACAAAGAGAAGTTTATTCTCATAGTCCAGCAGACTGGAAGTCTGAATTCAGGGTGCCAGTTCCAAGGGAAGGCTTTCTTTTTCTGTCGGCTCTAAAGGAAGGTCCTTGTGATGCATCATCAGTCTTCCCTTGGTCTGGGAGCATCTCAGCACAGAAACCTCAGGTCCAAAGGACGTGCTCTGCTCCCGGTATTGTTTTCTTGATGCTATGAGGTCCCCATGTCTCTCTGCTCACTATTCTCTTTTATATCTCAAAAGAGATTGGCTTAAGACCCTACCTAATCTTGTAGACCTCATCAATATAACTGCCGATATTCCATCTTATTACATCATAGTAATAGGATTTACAACATATAGGAAAATCACATAAAATGGTGAACGATCACAATACTGAGAATCATGGCCCAGCCAAGTTGATATTTTGGGGGGACACAATTCAGTGCATGACAGTAGATATTACTAAATTCCCTTCCACAGGGTTGTAATCATTTTATATTCACATCAGAAATGTATGGGTGCATTTCCCCTATGTCTTGCCGGCAAATACTCTGAAATACTAATAATGATGGATGAAAAATGGTTAGTGTAGTTTTAACGTAATTTCTCTCATAAGGTTGATCATCCTACACTTTTCACAGTCATTTTCACTTATTTTTTCGTGAACCATCTATATTTTTGGCAATTTTCCTATTCGGTTTATCTGTCGGAAATTAATCCTTAAAAATTTCTCATACATTCTAGATATAAATTCTTTATCTGTTACATCTTCATCCAGTCTATGGTTTGCTTTTTATAAAAAAAAAGTTTTAACTTTGTTTATATTGTTCTTTTTAACTAAATTAAAAAAAAAATCCACTTAAGCTTTTGGTTGGACTTAAATTACATTTATAAAGTTATTTTGGAGAAAATTAACATCTCTTTTGCACTGAATCTTTCTATTCACATACATGTCAGAACTCTCCATTTATTTTTCTCTTGGACTGTCACTATCATGTTCTGAGGATTTTTTATTGATCCTGTTCAGTACTTAAGGTGCATGTTCAATTGTAAATTCCATGTCTTTCTACAATTTTAGACAATTCTCAGCTGTTATCTCTCCAAATATTGCTTTCCACTCCCTCACACAATTTTTACTTCTCTTTCCAGATATCATGTCATAGGGATTCAGCATTTATATTTTTCTATCTTTACATCTCAGGTTTATTTATAGTTTCCATCTCTTTATCAGTCTGTGAAGCTTTCTGCATAATTTTCTCAAATTCTATCTTCCAGTTCTCTAGTTTTCGTCTCAGCTGTCTCCACTTTAATTCTAGACATTCAACTTTGTTCCTTTTCAAATCCAGCTATTTTTGTCATACTGTCCCATTATTCAATGAGTTTTTTCTTTTAAATATATTAAAGTGTCATTTTAACTGATACATTTTTTCCAGTCTTGGAGTACAGATTCTATTGATTACATCTGTTTACTCTCCTCATGGTTTATTTCCTCTGTTTTTAATTATCATTTCCGCCAGGCTTTTTCTATATTTTTAAAAAAGAGGGTTTCATATGCCCTAAGTGTGATTTCTAGTTGATAGGGCTGATCTTTTAAGTTTTAGGATCTATATAGGGTATTAATTCAAGATCCATAACCTTCCATGGTCCCAACGTACTATCTCCTACACCTCCATCAGGGTGAGGCAGGGCCTACTTTTCAGCATTTAGGGCCCTACATCTTGGTATTAACTCCCTACAGCTCGCCTTTCATATTGGTTTGCACGTAACCACTCTGAATTCTCTCAACTTGTCACATCAGGCAATTTCCCTAGTTTTAGCATCAACTATATATTAAAATTACTTTTTGGTTATATTTCATGAAGAAATGCTTGATGTTTGTTAGGGCACTCACCATGCATATATCAGCTTAGTCAGTCATGTTATCAAAGTCCTTGGAATTTTTATTAAGAACAGTGTCAGATTTTTATTAAATGATCTTTTGGAACCACTCAATATATCATATACTTCTTCTCCTTTAAGTTATCAATGTAAGTCATAACAATTGAGTTCCTAATGTTAAATCACTCTTGTGTTTTTGGAAGAACTCTAACTTAATGAACTATAAGTCCTAAAGCAGTTCAAAAAGATCATTAGTATTTGTATTGGAGCTATCTAGAAAATTGATCTCCACTCTGGCTCTACACACCTACTTCTCACATATACACTATCTCATTAGCCGACGTTGTGCATTTACAAGAGTTAAAAAACTAATATCTGACTGTTTTGTGCCTTAACAATTTATGTCCAGTAGTAACAAATGCTGAGGTGTGAGGCAAGAGTTTAACGCTGGCTGCGATGGTTAACATTATGAGTCAACTTGGCTGGGATGTGATTCTCAGTGGTTTGGTGGTTATGTAATGTAAGTTGGCAGTTATGTAATGATGTAGTCATCCTCCATTTTCACATAATGCTGATGTTTGTATAACAACCTGGTCTTTGGAACCTAATCATGTCAATAAGTGAGGAGTGGGTGTAATGGCACTAAGTTGAAGAATATACTTGAATCAAATTGTTTTAGTCTGTGGAGGCTGAAGCAACAGATGAGAACATGTCAGGTTTCAGTTTATTGTACTATATCCTGTAGCCATGCTTGATGTCACCTGATTCCTCCTTTAGGCAAAGAAATTATGTTCTATTTACCATGAACCTTATGTCAGTTCAGATTAAGTATAGATATTAATGAATCTAATGGTTATATACTTATTTAGGCTGTATTTTAAACTGCACTTCTAGATTTAAATTGTTAATATTATATTTGGAACGCTTGCTTCTATACCCATAGAGTCCTGGAGGCACAGTGGTTAAAAGTTTGGCTGCTAACCAAAAGACTGGCCGTTTGAATCTACCAGCTGTTTCTTGGAAACCCTATGGAGCAGTTCTACTCTGTCCTGTAGGGTTGCTGAGTTGGAAACAACTCAATTGCAATGGGTTTGGTTTTATGTATTGTATCCATAATTGAAATTATGCAGTATTTTTGTTCTTTACTTTATCCTTCAAAAATGTTAATATTAAGCTTATGTTAACTTCCTGAAATTAACTAAATATCTGCCCATGTTCTTTAAATATGTAAAGTGTGATATTACTACATACTAACTACTCTCTAAATGTTGGAACTCAGTTTTAAAACCATCTGGACCTCATGTCTTCTTCAACAATACATATTCAACTTTCTAACTTGTTCTATTTATTGGAGCATTAGAATACTCTACCACTTCTTGGGTCAACTTTGGCTATATTTTGCCTAGTTCCTCCAGATTTTCAAATCTGGAATGGAGTTGAACATTTTCTTATACGGCTCTTTCATATCTATGATTCTAGATTTTTCATGGTTCTACATTCAATACATCATGACCAAGGAGGGTGTATTGACAATTTAAAAGTGAATTAAAATTAAGAAAGTTTATTAATATAATCCAGCAGAATAAAGATCAATAAAATATAATTTTCTCAATAGAAAGGAATAAGTTGATTATATTGAATATTCATACATGATAAAGCTTAACAGATGAGGAATAGATGTACACTGTCTTCAACTGATAACAGGGATATACCAAAAACCTAGAGCAGGTATAGTTAATGAAAAAAACTAGAAGCATTTCCAAAAATTAACTATTTGTTGCTAGTGTACTTCCAATATTTTTCCAATTCTATGGCTTTTTTCATACCATTTTCTCTATCTGGAAGGCCCGTTTTTGGGGGCATCACAGTTCCAGCCTCAATAAAGTGATACAAGCTATGTATTTTCTGTCAGAAAAAAAATGCATCCATGCACATACACACAAAATTTTACCCCCGGCTCCCAAATCACAATCTCCATTCCACAAAGCAGATTTCAGATTAAGAATTCCTACTCTACAGGTAGCCCAGTGTACAAAATGCTCAAAAACATTAACAAAGGAAGGAATGAGCAAATAACAAATGAATATACAACACAGCAGAGGTTGATACAGGCATTTATACTGGCCTATTAAAGTTTGTGTGTGAAGAAATTAAAAAATGAGACACTGAATATCTTTAGGTTTTTGAGTATTTATTTACAAAGTTCTTACTAATACAACTGCTTTTAAAGTACAGCAATAAAGGACCATTTCCTATCCTCAAAAGTGGTACATACATGCATAGAAAAACTCCATATAGTCTGTTAAGCCATTAAAACAGGTAATTGAGAATTGTTAAATGGCAATAAAACTTTTGCATTATTCTTTAAACAGATAGAAAAAATGTATTCATAAGAACTTGATTATTTGTACTATTGTTTAATTAAAAAGAAAGAAAAATATTATCATGAAAGATAACTTATGGCCTTGAAAAATATTTTACCACAGGAAATAAATGTATTTCAATTTTACATTTAATTGTAATTCACAATAAAAAGCTGACCATACACGTATCTATGCATTCTACTGTAGATTGGAAAAACTGATGGCAAAGTTAGAGTTATTTCATAGAGGATATAAAGAATCTTTACCACAATTTTCCATACTTTTGTCCACCCATTAAACTAAATTAAGATTTGCTAGTGACTAAACATCACCATAAATACAGTCTTTGAAACCACTATAAGTATATGCCAATGTTGTTGTGCAAAATATACAAAAATTTTAAATCTGTCCTTACCTCAGTTTACCAAAGTATTTTGAAACAATCTCCTTTAACTGTTTTTGTTAACGAGAGCAAAGTTTTTCAAATTCATATGCTAAATCTTGAAAACATTTGAGAAGAAAATAAACTATGTAAAAGCAGCAGTTAAATAACACATGTGAAATAAGGTCCCACTATTTAATCTGGAATCTATGCAGGTTTTTATCCATTAAGTATAATAATATCACTTAATTTCTGCACAAATTGAGATACACAAATATGTATTTCCATAAATTCACTGATGGACAATATACAAGTAGATTCACAGCAGTATTTGGTACCCATCAATAAAGGTTATTGGCTGTATCAGGGGTACAAAGCTACTGATGTCATCAATAACTTAAATTACTGGTGTTCAAATGAGGGATTCGAGCAAAGAAATAAACTACATCAAAATCACTATAATTTTTTACATGAATTAACTTTGAAAATATAAGAGGTAAACATTACTTTTCAAAAAGAAAATCAAATGGCATAGTTTAGTGTTACCTATCGTCTTCCCAACTTTCACCAAGTGCTAACGACAAGTACCGTTTATGTCAGTTTCTTGTTTGAGTATGAGAGGTTTATAAGTTTCTATAATACAAAATTTTTTAAGCTTCATATCAAATGAGTTGTAGATCTACTTAGAGTATGACTTCTCCTTTCAAAGAAAGATGGAAGGCTGATAAGGGAGGGGGATGGGATACCCTGTAAAGACAAGACAAAATATTTTAAATTTTTCTTTAAAAAATTGTAACACAGTTCAGCATGTCATTCATCATTTTTACATTTTTACTAATTACCATAACAATTAAAAGACATCTGAAACTTCTAAACCCTTTAAATAAATGAATCAATTTAAAATTAGGGAAGTAGAATGGGGAGAAAAAATAATTAAAAACCTATTTTAACATTCTGAACACAAAAAACAAATAGACTAGTTAACTAGATATTAACTTAATTTTAGCTCAATAAATGTTTTTAGAAGGGATACTAGTTTACTGCTCTTAGTGGTAACTAACTTTCTTCTGTGTGATGTTAATAATTCACTATTTTAGGTTAAAAAAATACAATAATAAATTAGTAAACAAGTTTTTCAGGTAAAAAGATAAACCTCAATGGGTTCTACTTAATCAAAAAGCACAATTAAGAGGAAAGAAATCAATTCATGGGAAATTATTTTCTAAAATCAAAATTCACACACTCCCAGTTTTTCCACTATGTATATAATTTTGCTCTATATAAAAATTGAGTAAAATGGAAGTGCTTTTAATAACAGTGATTATT